>NC_047035.1:90936185-92368360 GCF_011762595.2 Tursiops truncatus
CTCCAGATGGAGTAATGATAGAAAACTTTTTGTTATTAGCACTTATGCTTCCAAAAGGCTTCATACTCTGGCTCACATAAAGTTTGACATTAAAATATTAATCTAATTCCATGTGTTTTAAGAACCATGCAAGACAATTCTTTTCACTGCTTTTTAATCTAAGTCAATTTTCGACCCCAAACGACTAATGTGTTTGATTATTGACTGTCGTCACTAGAACCGACACTATTTTAGGCTGTTTCTAATAACCCAAATGACTCGCATAAAGGGAAAAAAATGGTCACATGCTCATTTGAATGAATTGCTGACTCTGTAAAGGTAATTACAAAAAAGAGTTTCCAAATATGGCTCGAAGAGTTGTAATATTGTAGGAAAACTATATAACCTTCCATGGTAACTGCACTAAACGACAATATTCATTTTCTATGGCTACATTTTAGAATGTTGGTTCAGTCATTTGGAGTCAATTTATATGTACTGCAAACAGACAGGAATCATCCTCTCTCCAAGAATGGATTATTATATTTAAAATATCAGAATCAATCAAACAGAGAAATATCCCCAAACCCTGCATTACATACACCCAAGCAATACTCAAGATTCCTTTCTCTTGGCTTTTAAAATGATTTAAAAGCAACTTAGCTCAACTCTTCCTCCAGAGAGGAAAACTACCTACCTTGCCAAATTTCTTGAAAGGATTTTCCCCCCACTCCATAACTTTCACTCTAAAACTCTTAGTTCTAGATTTCTTCTTATAATTTCTCAGAAAATTTTCTATAGTTACTAATGACCTCTTTCCGAGTGAAACCCAAGTACGGCACAGTGGTCACGTACACAGGCTTATGAGCCAGACCGGCTGGGTTCAGTTGTTGATTGTACCACTTACAAGCTATCTGACCTTGGGCAAGCTCTTTGACCTCTCTTTGCCTCTGTTTGCTCCTCTATAAAATGGCACTCATTAAAGGACTTTTCTCATAAGGTTGTTGCAAATCACCAAAGTCAAGTGTTCCGCATACTGTCTGGCCCCCTCTAAGTACCCAGTCCATGTCACCTGTTATCACATCAAAGGGCCTTTTGTTATTCTCATTCTTTCTTGATCCTTGAAGAGTCTAACAACTGCCAAGCTATTTCTTGAAGTCCTTCTTGCTTTTAGTTTCTTTGGCTCAGTGCTCCCCTAGTTCTCTTGCCTCTCTCCATGTTTTCTCAGTGTCTATCTTTTGTTCTCTTCTTCCTCAGGCCTGTTCATCAGTAACCCCACCCCGTCTCCAAGTTCAGGTCTATCTCCATCATTCTTCTCTCTTTTTTCATTACCTTGAGAAGTCTCATCCACTCACATGATTCACTGTGTTTAATATAAGAGCATTTAACAAGATTTTAAATAGTCTGCATTCTGAGGCAAGATGGCAAGAGAAAGTGTGCTTCCAATGGTCTCGTTGGCAGTAACTATGGCAATACCCCACTAGCTTATGTTATCATTGCCAAAACAGGCACTGACCTCATTTCAATATTCTAATAACAAATGCGAAAATGCCACACCACTGAGCTTAGGCAGTGATAAGTTTTACTGGTTGCTCAAGACCCAAGCAGAGAGAAGGCAAAAGTGAGGGGCAGGGGGCAATCAGGAAAACCATAAATGTAAATTTACAGGAAAAAATTTACAGGAAAAAAAAGAACAATGAAAGAAACTTGGCATGTGAAACAAAACACAAAGAGATGCAATCTTTGATACAGAAAGTAGCAGGAGGTGGCAAACTCAAGTGCCCACAGGGGCTAAAAAGTAAGCTTAATGAATAAAGGGAGCAGGATGTAAGACAATAGGGAGTAGTAGGGATTGTGGCAAGCTAGAGACTATAACTAAAGGTACTCACATTCAGTTTTTAACAAGTAAACGTTACAGGCCAAACAAGTCACAGGCCTCTTCTTTTCTTCCTCTGAACATAGCAGGCAATAGTATCATTGTCACCTGCCCAATGAGGCTGACTAGCCAAAAATTTTTTTTAAAACATATTTTACTGGCTAAAAGCTACAAGTGAGACAAATTTGCTGCATAGTCTGACTGCATTTGTTGAATGAAAGTTATGATTCGTAATTCAACCATGGATCCACTGCTTGTCTCCATCACAAACCAAAACACTATGTTCATGGGTTATTAAGATTCACTTACTAGCTTAAAGTGATCCAAATCCTGCCAGTATCACCCCCCAAAGGATAGTCTACACTTGTACTGGCTCTCTGATGTAGCTGCAGACATATAGTTGCAAGACCTCTCAGGGACAAAGATGATTATCCTGAGAGGTACTTGTAACACATTTGAAATGTCCCTTTCCATGTGTATTACATCGTGATAGGAGGTTGTTTGTTTGTTTATTGTCACCTGGCTTAAGTCAAAACATACCTTCTTTTCTGCATCCTTGCCAACTGAAAAATGACAGTCATGTGGCCCTGAAAGATGGGGCCAAATTCAATTAGGACTCAACACTGCAAGCTCTGTTTAAAATGAAACAATGAGAAATATCCAGAATTCTCCACAAGTAGGTAAGCAGCAATTACTTCCAGGAGATACATTTTCTTCATCTGATAATCATATCTCAAGATTTTCTGGTGCTTCAAAATAAATTCAGTTCAACATTTATTGGCCATACGCTGTGCATCACGCATTAAGCTTGACTTAGGAATTTAAAAGATGATGAAACCACAGTTGCTGCTGAAGAGCTTACACTCTAATGGGGGAGATGGACATGGAAACCTGCTATTTCAATACAATGTGGTAGGTGCTATCAAAAGATATGTGGAGAGAGTGCTCAGAGAGAATGCAGAAGAGGCCCTGGGCTCAGCCTCCTAGAAGAAGGAAAGAAAATTAGTAAAGACTTCCTGGAAGTTCATTTTTAAAAATAAAAAGCCAGGGCTTCCATGGTGGCGCAGTGGTTAAGAATCTACATGCCAATGCGGGGGACATGGGTTCAATCCCTGGTCTGGGAAGATCCCACATGCCGTGGAGCAACTACTGAGCCTGCGTGCCACAACTACTGAGCCTGTGAGCCACAACTACTGAAGCCCACGTGCCTAGAGCCTGTGCTCCTCAACCAGAGAAGCCACCTCAATGAGAAGCCTGCACACCGCAACGAAGAGTAGCCCCTGCTCGCCGCAACTAGAGAAAGCCCGCACGCAGCAACGAAGACCCAACGCAGCCAAAAATAAATTTATTTTAAATAAATAAAAAGTCACATTCCATTTAAAACATAATGCAACTGGCCTACATAGTTGAACAACTTAGTAAGTATACTAATCCACCATCAGAAGTGACACCGAATACTTCCCTATGCTTCAGGATGGATTTGTCCTGACTCAGTCCTATATTTTTATTAATCACTCTTGAAATCACAAGCATTCGTCTGAGTAGTAGGACATCTTGCCTCTAATTCTTTAAAGAGGTAAGCAGATGACTTCCACAAGAGCAGAAAACAGTGAAGACTAAAAATGGAAATACAATCCTGGAATCAAAGAGCCTCCCCCCTCCCATGTGGTGAGAGAAATCACACTCATGTTTCCCTTCTCCCACTGAAGGTTTGGTTCTGTATTCCCAGGTAGAAGAGGCAAAGGACAATGATTAAAGAGAGCCTGCTTCCTCCCGACTCTCCACAACCACAAATGCCTGAAAATCTGCCATTTAGGGATTAATTTTATTTAGATAATCACTATTGTGAAGATTCTATGGGGCCAAAATATATTTACACCTAAGTGCAAATTTTAGGATACCCTTACCACGGAGGAAAGCAGTTAAAGACACTCCAAAATTTGGAGAAATCCCTAAGTAATATGCCAGTTTTGATTAGCAGTTTAGTAACTTAACCCATTCACATCATTTCTTAATCTTGGTCAAAGATCAAGTCTTTGAAGAAATAAGTGTGGAATGGTTAAATATCATGCCCTCTTTATTTTAGACTGTTTTATCAATATCTGTAACTATGGGTATCAATATTCTTTGCAGCAAATTATTAACCAGATTCTTAGAGGTAAAATGCTCTATAACTTCATTCTATTAGTGATTTTTCTAAAACAAATTAAGCCCACTATTATCACTTCCAGAATTATTTTCACACTGTTCAAGTTACATGTTAACAACTTTAATCTCAACAATTTAAATCCTATATCATCATCACTGAGTAAATACTAAGGCCACAGAATGATACTACCTAATCAAAACAGTTGTCTTTATTACTCTTGAGACCATTAGATATACATTAGCTCCAAGTCAATAAAAATACATCAAGTTGTAAAGAGAAACAGTTTTAAAGAGGGACTCCAAAATGATGCCAAGTACAATGTAACGGCCAAGAGTCCATGATGCGTCGCATATCCATACCGTGCAGTGGCCTTGTGAACAGAGATACAATATAATCTATCCAGTAATAATAGAGTTACTTGCTAAAATAGTTATTGTTGCTTTATCAGCAAAGAACTGAATTTAGACGAACTCATAAAACTACAAACAGAAGACAATTTCTCACATACCACTCTGTGCTCTTTGCTTTTAAATAACATATATTCAACACTTGCTACTGAATCTTTACTTTCCATCTTAGAATAAAATGATCTCTATACAACTTTGGATAAAGGTGATGACTGAAGTTTAAAAAGTTCATGAGTATTTTTCAATGGGTATTTTTCATGAGTATTTTTGCAGTTTTGTATGAAAGGAACCTCCTAAATCTTCACGATAAAATCTTCACTATAAAACTAGGAACAATGAAAACATGGCTATGAATGTAAAGACAAGATGATCAACAAAGCAAAGGTCAGGGCGGTGGGTATTTAAGAATACTGCACATTGACATATATCTCAATATCCTATTTGTATGCATAGGCAAATCAGGTAGAAATCTCTTTTAATTAAGAGCAGCAGTATACATTAGACTTGAAAACTGAAAACCCACATTCGGATTAAAGCTGCTTATTATGTGTGTGACCTTAGGCAGCTCCCTTGACCTCCCCGAGCCTTGATCTTCTCAGACGGAAAAGTGATGATGATTATACACATGTCAGTGGGCCGCAGTGAGTACTGAATAAACTACAGGTGTGAAAGCACTGTTTCTCAGCAATCAGTATGTCTAGTGAACTTTAAATGCCGAGCTTGTATACCACTACAGCCAATAGGTCCTAATAGACCTTTAGGTGCAATTTTTGTTTCGTTCTGGATTTTTCCCCTTGCCATACAGATGTTTTATTCGGAGCCACCTCCCTAATTTACTAGGATAATAATGAGCTCAATCCTTACTCTATGGAAAATTTTCCTCTTTTTATCTTGATGCCAACTGGTACTTATGCATAGGCTCACTATTGAGTCCTGCAGTCCACTGGCAAGAATTACTGAATAACATGCATAGACTTAGGGCCATTGTCTTGTCATCCTAGGAACCTTCCCAGTGACAATTCAGAAACACCCTCAAAGCTCAGCAAAATTTACGAAGCAGCCGCAAGAACCCAACGCACGTTGACATCAATCATAGCTTTAGCCACTACAACATCTTTACACCGATATATTAAAATAAATTACCTCTTTCACACTGGGGTCCAGTAAAGCCGTAAGTGCATGCACATCGATTTGGGGCCACGCACCTGCCTCCGTTGAGACAGCCACTTTCACAGACAGCTGTAAAATAAGGAGACAGGAGCTGAGAGGCTGATGGGCTTCATCTGATAGTAGATGCTAATAAAGTAACATTTACTGTCCCCTGAAAGGACAACAATAAAAACACTAAATAATCACCCTGGTATTTGTTTTAAACAGTTACTGTACAGTTCCAGTTCCCCGGATGTTCCTCAGTCAACTCAGGTAAAACTACCTGGAATAGGTGAGTATGTACCTGTGTTAATGCTGACAGTTTCATCCTGGGAAGCATGTGAGCAATGCTTTCAGTTCTGCACCTAAAATGGTGGTTTATAAGAGATACCCCTGATGAGAACTGCATTTTGGCAACCTGACTCTTTTCTTATGATTTATGTTTAATTTCCAGAGGGTTCTCATGAGGGAAAACATTGGCCTCTCTACTGTCATCCTTACAGAAATGCAGCATGTTAAATCACTCTATTAATTGCCAATGACAAAACATGAATACTGACATTCAGTAATTTATGTACCATAATAAAGACCCAATTAAATGTTATAAGAGAATCTCTGGAAAATATTGGTAAGATAAGTCCAGAGATCCTTGAGGGAGGGACTTTTTTACTTGTCAAGAAAGGCATTAAGGGCTTCCCTGGTGGCACAGTGGTTGAGAGTCCGCCTGCCGATACAGGGGACATGGGTTCGTGCCCCGGTCCGGGAAGATCCCACATGCCGCGGAGCGGCTAGGCTCATGAGCCATGGCCGCTGAGCCTGTGCGTCCGGAGCCTGTGCTCCGCAACGGGAGAGGCCACAACAGTGAGAGGCCCGTGTACCGCAAAAAAAAAAAAAAAAAAAGAAAGAAAGGCATTAAAATAAGATCTGACAGCTCATGCCCTGAACAACTCTTCTCCGTACAACTTCCTGCAACTCACTTATGCATGGCCTCTTTCTAGGCATCTTAATCCACAGGTGGTAGGCTGCCCCTGCCAAATTTGCCAGTCCCTCCCACTCTTCAAAGCCCAGCTCGAACCTCACTCCTCCATGAGGCTTCCCTAACACCTCCATTTAAATTAATTCCTCCTTCATATATTTCCCACACATTTTTCCTGTACCCCTGGGGCAGTCATGGAGTTGAGCCATTCAGATCTCCCTCCAAGAAAACCTACAGTGAGGAGCTTAGTTGGCCGACAGCCTGAAGCTGCTATACCTTCAGATCCGCTACTATGTTCATGCCAAGGGCACACTCTCCTGGCTGCTACCACCCAATGACTAAGCATGGTGGAGACTGGACATTTCTGCCCATCATGAAACTATTTTGAGGGGCAATCTTTATTCTAGGCTCCCTATCAGCCTGACCAAGGCTTTCATGAAGTTGCACTATAGTCTGAGGCTCCTTCTATACAATCGTGATAGTCTTTCCTTCCCTCTCTCCTTGCCCAGGGGTGTGACCTGCATCATGGTCTGAAGGTCCTCTGTCCTGACTCCTGCTTTCTTTCCCTTTGATTCTTCTTTTTTTTTTTTTTGTGGTACGCGGGCGTCTCACTGTTGTGGCCTCTCCTGTTGCGGAGCACAGGCTCCGGATGCACAGCCTCAGCGGCCATGGCTCACAGGCCTAGCCGCTCCGCGGCACGTGGGATCTTCCCGGACGGGGGCACGAACCCGTGTCCCCTGCATCAGCAGGCGGACTCTCAACCACTGCGCCATCAGGGAAGCCCCCCTTTGATTCTTCATAGGCTTTTTCCCCAATAAATCTCTTGTGCATCTAATTCTGTCTCAGCATCCACTGGGATCAGTGCACTTGAACTAAGACAACCCCTTATAGCCAAAAATTATAGCAGTAGTCCATTGATCATCACAAAATTAGAGAAGTTTATGTATATTCATTGTTCTAATTTGCTTCTTAATTTACAGTTAGGAGAGAATGAAGAGGTTTAAGCAGAAAAGAAATTTTGAGATTGCCTAAGCCAACCCTCCCATTTTACAGATTAGGAAATTGAAGTCTAGGAAAGGTTTTCTAATTCTACTGGTGTTACCTGAGTGCCTGTCATGCACTGGGCTTTGGGCTCTACTCCCTCTGGAAGCATCAAAGGAAACAGAAGATGCACAGCAGCTCCTTCTGATTCCCTTTCTGAAAATGCCTTTGAATCCATCCCCATCCCACCATCTCTCTAGCCATAGCCTTAGTACTATTCTTCCTGCTTCTGTTTCTTCCTACTCTACTCTGGCCTCAGTGGTCTTTCTCATTGTAAACCACTGTAAGTGAAGTGTATAGGCCAGTATTTCATAGCATTAAATGCATGGGCTGTGAAGTTAGACTGCTTGGGTTCAAATCCCAACTCTGCTGATTACTCCCTATACAGCCTTAGACAAGTTATTGCCCCCGGTTTTTCTTTTCGTAGAAGGTAAAAAAGGCCTCTACCTCAAAGGGCTGTTGTTATGAGTTATGAGTTAATGCCTGTAAAGAGTCTGAACATGTGCCTAGCATATAGTAAACAGAGTAAATACTCAACAGATGAATGTTGTTGGTCGTTGTCTTCTCACTCCCCTTCCCTGGCTTTACTTTGAGTGAAAAAACGGTATGCGTAAAGGCACTCCAATGGCCCATGACTTCCATTCTGACCTTAGCTTCCTTCCCATCACTTCCCTCAGCACTTAAGTCCTAGCAACGCCAAAGCATGACCTCCCATGCTATGTATGTCATGTTCTGCTGCTTTGGCTTATGCTGTGCCGGCTGCCTAAAAGGCCCACCTCCCATCATCTGACAAGGGAACTCCTACCCACCCCTTAAGACTCAGCTCAAGGGTCTCCCACATTGGGGAGGCTGTCCTACCTCTCCTCCCTCCATGCTACTGCTGTGGGCTGCCGAAGACGCAATCGTCATTCTTACTATATTGCAGTGTATAGACAGTCAGGAGGGTATTACATAAACTTTGATTTACTTATAATACCATTATTCATCATAGCAAATACATATACAATGGCAAAAATTGGAAACAACATGAATAAATGCCGATCATTAACAATTCACTAAATAAACAGTAAAACCTATATATAATGGAGTATTATGCAACTATTAAAATGTATTTTTAAATGTTCAAGAAATGAAATATACTTCTAATGAAATATTAAGTAAAAAAGTTATATGAAAAATTATGCATACGATGGATCTCACGTACCAAATATGCATTAAAGGACTAAAAGGTAATATCTGGAATGGCGGGATTGTAGAAAATTTTATTTTTTATATTTTTAAACTATTCTAAATTTTCTGCAGGGTATATATATTCTTCTTAGTGTCATAAAAAGTGAGCTCTTCTAGAGAAATTTTCATCTCAGCAAAGCACAGGGGCTGATACAGAGTAGACACACAATCAACAGTGTTCATGAATGAACAAACACACTGGCCAGCAGTGTGCTAAATATTATAAGAGCAGAATCTAGATTGGGAAACTAGAGAGATACAGACATCAATAGTCAAGAAAAAAGAACATGTTTGGGGACAAAGATGAAGTTGAGTTTTGAAATACTTTATTGGAGATGCTTATTGAAAATCCAAGAGATGGTGGAGATGTTGAGCAGTCAAACGGAAGGCATACATCTGGAGTGAACAAGAATTCTCTGGGTGTAAATCAGAGATGAGGTAAGCAGTGTAGTGGAGGTAAATGAAAGAAAAATGAATCAAACCACCCATTTCCAAGGTTCCAGTCAGAAATTTGGTACTATGTGTGTTGGGTAAGTGATCTGTTCATCTGTAAGAGTCACTGCACATCTCTAAAAATGCCATGTCCCAGGAACTCAAAGAAGATCCACCAGCACTTATCTCTGTATTCTCTTTGTCTCTATAGATTAACATCTAGAATACTTATAACTATGGTTTACTTACGTTGTCCACAGTGAGTCCCTATGTATCCTTTCTGGCACAGACAGTGATCATCACTGCAGCTACCTCCATTCATGCAGCGAATGTTACAGTGTTGGACTTGAAAAGGAAAAAAAAAAGACTGATTTATTTTTGCAGTTTAAGCACATAGATAGCAACAGTTCACACGAGTTCATCTGCAGTGAAGAGAAAATAAAATGGTTCATCAAGATTTATATATTTATGCAGAAATGACCTAATTGACAATGCTAGACATGTCATTTTGTGTGCATAAAATCATTTACAATGCAACGTAATTGTTTCTTCGATACTTATTTTAATAGTGCTCAATGACTTCTCTAATTTAGCAGAACTTATCACTCAATGTCATTTCTGTAATTTATACCAACAAGAAAATAGTGCCTTGAGGGACCAGACGAGACAAGATTACGACGGCAATAATTTTCTTGTTAAAAGATGCAGAGTCCCAGGTAGGTGGGCAGGAAAACATTCAGGGTGACAAATTCCAAGAAATGTTGGTAAAAGAAAATTTGGAGGCAGCAAAAAGAAGGGAAAAAAATACCTACGACGGCATTTAATAACAAGACTGCTTGATAACGGAGACAGCTGGACTCGGCTCAGAAAGAGCTGCTGGTTTAAACTGTAACCTTAAACCAACTAAGACCCACAGTGTTTGAAACGCACTCTTTACCACACTGTCACCTACAGAAGTGTGAGAGCTTCAGCACCCAGAGGAGGAAGACCACGGGCAGGTGGGCTGACTTAGACTGAGACGATGAGGCGCTAGAAGGAGCTGGAGTGAAAGACGCCTGGGAGAGAGAATGACAGCGTGGTGCGGGCTCCGGCACCTTCAGGGCTCTGCTGCCTCTGCTTCAGTAATTCAGGCACTCTCAAAATCCCAGGCTGCTCCTTAGTCCTCTAGAAACAGTCAACTACCTTACTTGGAGAAGACGAAAGGCTTGATCGAATTAATCATTGTTGACACATCCCTATACGAGGAGGCCAGGATTGGGCATGGAAATTTGGCTCACTCTGCCCTGCCCTCCAAGCTGGGGGAGTAAATCCCTAGAGAAAAAGGCTCAACAATTTCACATCAGGGGACGAAAAGCCCTTCTTCTGTGTAAGAGCAGAAATCAGCTGCTTAGGCTTGCTCTTATGCAAAGCCTTCTTGGAGCACAGGGTCCAAATCTTCCCCCAAGAGCAGAGAGGAGACTCCTCCCAGCAGCCACCTTCTTCAGTACCCCTTGTTAGGATGCTCAGTTCAGAATCCCAAAGAGGCCGCTGACTTCAGGAGAAGGGGCCATTTGCGTCAAGTGCTACACAAATCTCAGCATGACAACAGGGAGAAGGAAAGTGCCGGAACCCAATACTTACTATGCCCTCAGACAGTACTGAAGAGCTAAGTCAGGTTGAAAGTGAGGCACCTTTTCGAGAACATGTCACATACTTCCTGAAACACCATCAAAGACTCCCTACGTCCGCTCTATTAAGAACCCCTCCATCTCACATGCAAAGCCCTCCCGTGAGCCTATCAGGGCTGCTTTGCCTGCTCCTAATACATTCTATGACTCAGTCCCCAATGTACTTTATCAGTCACTCACTCACTCAACAAATATTTCTGAGTGCCGTACCAAATGCCTGGCACTTTGTGCTAGTCTCTTCACGAATCTCCTCTTTAACCTGTCACTTTGACCCTTTGCCCCAACCCCTAACATATAACACACACACAGTTCTCACCAAATACTGAAATCCTCCTACCTATCTCCTAGACCCACTGCAAACGTCTGTTCTTTCCTTTGATCTTTTCTGATTTCTGTTCTCTCCTCCCTCCCCCACTAGATACTAGCCCTCTTTGTTCTGACTCCAGAGTACTTAATAATTCTCTCTGGAAATATATGTTATATAATCAAACTTTTTTTTTTTAAGTTATTTCTCCTATCCCCAGCACATTTGTCTAAAGGCATCATGAGAGTGGGGAGTGGGAAGAATCATGATTATTAATTATATCCCCATAAGTGCTCAGAGCATCCCTTGCCTGTATACAGGTGCTGTATACAACTTTGCTAAATTAATTTCTGTTTACTTAATTCATGCTCCATGATAATGACACCAAAAGCTATGCTCAAACACTGAGACTGTGTAGTTGCCTAAGCACTTATACAGCACTCAATAGGTTGCTATTAAAAATATTTTTATCACAGGGCTTCCCTGGTGGTGCAGTGGTTGAGAGTCCACCTGCCGATGCAGCGGACGCGGGTTCGTGCCCCGGTCCGGGAAGATCCCACGTGCCACGGAGTGGCTGGGCCTGTGAGCCATGGCCACTGAGCCTGCGCCCAGAGCCTGTGCTCCGCAACGGGAGAGGCCACAACAGTGAGAGGCCCACATACCGCAAAAAAAAAAAAAAAATATATATATATATATATATATATTTATTTATCTTTGTTTCCCCATATATAAAAGCAGAAATAACTCCTTTATTATAAAGCAGAAACTAACACACCATTGTAAAGCAATTATACTCCAATAAAGATGTAAAAAAAAAAAATCAACCAACCCAGAAAACTGATTAAAACAGTTATTTTAGGCTCCTATGATTTCTATTAAAACGTCTCAGCCAAAATGCTTTTTTAACTAAAGAACTATTTACAAGTATACAAAAGAAATGATTTGATGAAAAATTTGGATAATGTTCTAAGTAGGTCAGGAAAAGGTGTACAGTTGCTTTAAAATCTGAAGTTAAACTTAGCTTCATCCTATCTTAGCAAAACAGTGAGGGTTGGGAAAAGCACAGGAAATGATGTCATCTGTCAAGCAGCATAGGAACTCAACCCACAAACTGATTTCAATTAAAGTGGTTCATGCCAAGAGCTAATTTCCATTCCCACATGAGCAACAAAGCCATTTAGCTACTTTGAGATAAAAAAGCTAACAGTAGTTTAAATAGTGACTTTACATTATTTGTTCAAATTGAAAAAGAGAATGAATTCTTCTTTCTGGGAAGAATGGTAAGCTTACATTTAAATGTAATATCATAAAAACCTCCCTGATATGCTGTTACACTTTTTCCTACACTGTCTTTCAGGTGAACTTTTTCCAGCATAAACTATTCTTTCTCCTTTAGAAAATAAAAGCACTTGGTCAGACTTGTGAAACAGTAAGGCATGGTTAGTCCAGTGGTCGAAATAAACCAATGTACCATGTCTCCTTGGGCCAGAGGTGGAAAGCTCATCGACAGATAACAGCATCTTAATCTCCTGCTTTGCCACGAACATGTTTACCAAATTCGCATTCTTTGTGAGTCTTAGATCTGCAGGGGAAAGAGTATTTCCTTAAAGGTGGGCGTGATCACTCAGGATTTCTGTGGGGAAATAGAAGAACTAGATCTGTAGCTTCACTACACAGCAGAAACAGTTTAGAGAGTATATATATACACACTGGTTTTATTGTTGATTGAGTCCTGCCATTGATGCATATTCTAAATTTACTCTGATGTGACAAAGAATTCCAGATGTCTGGCAATTAGGAGACCATGTTCTATGTCGCTAGAAAAAGCCAACTGAAAAAATAAGGGCTTCACTTGAACCCATATGATGCTCTAAATACCTCAAGTTACAATAGATTCCTAAACTCAATCTGTGTTAAGATTTTACCAGAAACTGAAAATACTAGGGGAGTTTAAGTGTCAGTGTACAGGTCTATGCTGCCACGTGCAGCTGGTCCTGAGGAGAACTTCCCCTCCAAGATGGGCAGACAGCCTCAAAGGGTTTCAAGGAAGGCTTAACATCCTAGAACTAACAGAAAATGTTGCCATTAACCTGTATCCACATAGAGTCCCAAACAAATTTTATGTTCATTCCAGAAGATGTCAGTCAGTCATTTCAATCATTCAACAAATATTTACTGAATGCCCTCCATTTGCCAGGTATCAAAAAGAGTAGAAGAAACTTTCTTTAGATTATAGCCCAGCACAAGTTAATTCTTAAAATAACCAACCAAAAGAGAGTGACGTAAACACGCTACTGGAACAAGAGAGATGCAGGGCTGGCACTTGGGTCTAAATACCTCTCAGGTAATGATTTTCTTTGGGATGCATTAGCTTGGGACTGATTCTAAAAACTTCCATTATCTTGGCAGGCACAAGGGGCAGAAAGAACAATGGGAGCAATTTGCAAATAAGTATCTGTATGGCAACATGTGATTTTAATGTAGGCACTAGGAAAAGTACAAGGCAAATTAAACAGCTAGACTAACTTCTGGACTTGACATCTGAGACAACAGTCCATAGGGGCAACCAGAGTCACTGCAGGATAGAAATAATTTTCACTGGGAGAGATAACTGCAATGACATTTTCCTTAAGTGCATACATAATCTATGGTGCCTTAGAAGAGCAACTTCACTAAAGTGTCTCAAAACAAAACAAAAAACCTAGCAGAGCTGCAAATGGTCCAGAGAAAGACAAGTTATATGACAGCAGTGATAAAGGCACTTCCATACAGGGCTAACTAGAAAGCAAAGAGCTCATTCCTCTTCTTCCTGTTCATAGAAATCCCACACCACCCTGAAAAATCTTTCCAAGGTCACTTCTTCCAGACTAGCTACAGTACCACCTTCCCATCCTTTGAGTGTTCTTACACTTTCAGCATGTGTTTGCAGCACACTCACTCAAACTCACTAACACACTGGTCTACAATTGTTCCCCTGGCCTTCTTACACCCTTAGAGCTTGGATTCATGTTGGGAGTCCCAGCACCCCAAATTCTAACTAAACTGAAGTGAATTAAAAATGATAAAATTTTATCCAACTAAAAGGGGTTCCAAATTGTAAAGATGCCAATACTCACCAAACTGACACACAGGTTTAGAGCAATTCCTATCGAAATCCTAGAAAGATTTTTTTTGTAGATACAGACAAGGCAAAGGAACTAGAATCACAATTTTGAAAAAGAAGAATAAAGTGGGAGGAAATTAGTCTACTCAATTTTCAAAACTTACCACCTGGCTGCAGTAATCAAGACTGTATCGTATAGGAGAAGGGACAGACAAATGGATCAATGGAATAGAACAGAGAACCCAGAAGTAGATCTACACAAATATGCCCAACTGATTTTTAACAAAAATGCAGAAGTAATTCAATGGACAAAGGATAGCCTTTTCAGAAATAAATGGTGTTGGAGCAATTAGACATCCACAGGTATCAACTACACCTAGACCTCAACCTCACACCTCATACAAAAAGTACCTCAACATGGATCACAGATGTAAATGTAAAACTCTATAACTTTTAGAAAAAATGGAGAAAATATTCAGGATCTAGGGCTAGGCAAAGAGTTCCTGGACTTGAAACCAAACGTGTGATTTTTTTCCATTAAAGGAAAAATTGATAAATTGGACTTAATTTTTAAAAGCTTTGCTCTGTTAGAAGATGAGAAGGCAAGCTACAGAGTGGGAGAAAATGTTTGCAAATCACATATCTGACAAAGAGCTAGTATTTAAATTATATAAACAGTAAAATAGTTAAGAATCCAATTAGGCAAAAGATGTGAAGAGACATTTCACTTAAGAAGATATATACAGGTGAAAAAATGGTACAGATGAACTGGTTAGCAGGGCAGAAATAGAGACACAGATGTAGAGAACAAATGTATGGACACCAAGGGGGGGAAGTGGCGGGAGGGGGGTGGTGGTGGGATGAATTGGGAGATTGGGATTGACATGTATACACTAATATGTATAAAATAGATAACTAATAAGAGCCTGCTGTATAAAAAAATAAAATAAAATTCAAAACAACAACAAAAAGAAGATATATACAGGTGACAAATAAACACAGGAAAAGATGTTAAACATCATAAGCCAGTAGAAAAATGCAAATTAAAACTACAATGATGTAATTACTATATATCTATCAGAATCGCTAAAATTTAAAATAGTGGCAACCCCAAAAGCTGGTAAAAATGCAGAGAAACTGGGTCATTCATGTATTGCTGGTGAGAACGTAAAATGGTACAGTCACTCCAAAAACAGCTGGCAGTTTCTAGAAAAGCTAAATATGCAACTACAGTACAACCCAGCAATTACAGTTCTGGACGTTTATCCCAGAGAAATAAAGACTTACATTCACACAAAGACCTGTACATAAATGCTCATAGCAGCTTTGTTTGAAAATCAAAAAAACTAGAAAGAACTCATATGTCTTTCAATGGGTGAGTGGCTAAACAAACTGTGTTACATCCATAGTGTGTAATACTACTCAGCGATAAAAGGGAACGAACTACTGATATATACAACAACAACAATAGGATGAATTTCCAGAGAATTATGCTGAGTGAAAAAAGCCAGTCCCAAAAGGTTACATACTGTGTGATTCCATTTATACAACATTCTTGAAATGACAAAATTATAGAAATAGACAACAGGTTAGTGGTGGTCACGATTAAGGAGAAGTAGGAGGAAATGAATATGAGAGTAACATGAAGGATCTGGTGGTGATGGTAATGTTCTGTATCTTGACTGTATCCGTGTCAATATCCTGGCTGTGATATTGCACGATAGTCTCACAAGATGTTAACATGGGGACAACTGGATAGAAGGTACCCAGGATCTCTACACAGTACTTCTTACGATTGAATGTGAATCTATAATTATCTCAAAATAATAAGTTTAATTTTTAAATCCTTTTTAAAAACATAAAGAATAAAACAGGATGAGCATAAAATTGATCTCCAAAGTCTAAAATGTGAAATTTAGGGAGCACCTTTTATAACAACATACTGTATATTATTTAAGAAGATAATCTATTGTATATTTCTGTATATTTAAGGAGAGTTTGAGTGAATTCATGGATCACCAATGACAGGTCTTTATGAGAATTAGGGTTGCTCAGGATCTATCTCTGGCCTCAGAGACTGAGAGAGTAGAGAGCAGTCCCAATAGACCTGGAGTTAAAGTCTAGAAAACTCGCTCTGACCCTGTCTAGCCAATCCCGCTTTTGCCCTGGTGCCTCAATGACTGGCAGCAAGACTCCTGATAGGTTAAGGGAAGCCACGACTTCCGGGTGTCCAAAGGAATTGCTGGCTGGCAATTTGGACTTTCTGGAAATGCGATCTCTCATTCAGGCCACTAAGAGATCATTTCCTATTTTACAAGTCACAGGACACAAGTTGAAAATAACCTGAAAGAAAAACCCTCCTTTCATTCTTTATATTTTCAAATGAGAAGGCTGTGGCCTCAGAGGTCCTACAACTTGCCCAGACCTCCTTGACTCCATCACATAACAAGTATAAAGTTTCTTATAGGAAATACTGATAAAATGATATTGACTCCCTCTTAGCAGAACCACAGGTAGTGAATGCAAACATTTCACTGAGTTGGATTATTCTTCTGTTAGCAGGGCAGTTAGCAAAGGGATCTATCCAAATGTGTCTACCACATCACGGGCAGGAAGTTCTATAGGACGGCAGAGCTGTTCCCTAGAACATCACTTAAAAAGATCAGAAATGAATTCTGAACATCCCCAGCTACCCTTCATTTAAAACATTCTGCCATCTTTAGTTGTGCAAGCTGTCTGGACATTATTAGTTCAGGTAGAGTCCAAGCCAACAATTTTAAAGGTTCCAAATGCCTGAAAAACCCTGATGAAACCATATCTTCCCTCTCACACCACTCTCAACCACCAGCTACTTGGGGGCTTTGTCCAATGTCCAAGTACCGTAGATGAACCCAAACCATCTCAGAGAGCACCACCCACAGGTCTTGAACTTCAGCCTCTACCCTAACCTGGCCCACAAGACCATACCACTATATTCCTCCCACCTCACTGCTAGCTTAAAGTCTACTAGGACCACAGCTTTTCCCTCTGATCTTGTTAACATCCTTTCTCCACATCTCATGATTTTTACTTGATTAAATCATTAGCAGCTCACACTATCATTGAAGACCTTTCCAGCTGGATACCCGGTTTTGCCATCCGGCAATATTTTCTTCCCCCAGTGGAGTGCAGTGTTGTTGGTTGCTTCAAGAACCAGTCTGAGAGATGGTTCTATTCCCAACTTGATATGTAGACTCCTTCCCCACCCTGAGGCTCTCACTCCTCAGAGGCAGCCTGGAGGTCATCCTGATGGAGATGGAGACATCCGACATGTTCCCCAAAGTGCTTCCAGCTGAGCTCTCTACCTCTTGATATTCCTCCAGCTCAAGTGCTCCTGATATGTAGAACTAACCTACCCTTGCTTGGAGGACACACATTGAAAACCAAGCTGAGATCAAGTAAGAACATGCTACACCCATTGCAATAAGTTAATGAGTCCCAGCCCAAGGGGGAGTTTCTATCCCAACCTACAACTGTCTGTATTTAGTGCTAGACTATCTCTGTTTGGTTTCCACCAGAAGCAAATTCTGAGACAATAATTCAAATGTGAGTAGTTTATTTCAGAAGTAATTTCAGGAAACACTGGTAAGAGACTGGGAAAGTGAAAGAAAGCCTATAAAGTACATTATCAAGCCTATTCCTACTGTGGGCAACTAGGGCTCAATCCCACTAGGGAACTTCAGAAGACAGTGCATAACACACTTCGCAGTTATGCAAAAGGAGAGGCAAGGAAGCATGGGTACCTATCCAACACTCTCCGTTTCTCATTGGTTAAAAGGTGCTTCTAATTAATCCCCTCAGCCTTCCAGCTTGTCCTACATGCTCTGTGGCCAGAAAAATGTTACAGAGCTCCCAGGCAGAGTCACTCGTGTCACCCATGAATGCCAAGGTATGTGAGTGGTCACCAAGAGGGTCTGCTACCCTGCACTACTTGCCCCGTCCTGTAATTGGTTCATGAGAGCCACGGTTAAATGCGAGGACTCTTAACAGGTAATGAATCTTGACCCCGCGGAAGTCTCTACTTGCAATCGATGAAAGAGAATGTGCTTATTCCACAATACTCTCCTTAAAACCTTGTCAAAACCAGAACACACTGTAAGAGGAGTGTATTTTCCCATCAGAAATGGGAAATGGAAAAGGAACCTAAGTTTTTGCCTTGGTGATGGTCAAGGTGTTGAGGGGCTATTTATATAGACATGAACTTCAACTTTTTTAACAACCAATGACTCACCTCCTTCCCGAGCCCTACATTTCCCCTAATTCACTGCTGAGCACCCTGCATTTCAAAACAAAAACCAATAGAACAAGCAAGCAAAGTCTCTGAATAATGAACAGAATGAACAAAGTGGTAAAATTCTGAAAGGGAAAATATGTTTGTGCTTCATGATAAATCATCCCCAATAAACTGCCATGATGACTCCTTCCATTTTCTTCTTGCAAAAGCAGGGTCTCAAGTTGTAAAAAGTGTTTAATCAGATTCATATTTCAGTACCACAAGGAAGAATGCTTAGTTTTCTTGAGCCAAAAAATGTTCATTAAACAATCATTTCATTGAGCATCTTTTATGGTGTTTACACTGGAGATACAAAAATGAATAAGGTGATACCTACACAGAAGGAAGCCATAATCTTTATATTATTCACAGTAACTACTTCCCATAGGTAATTTCCCTATAAAAAGTGAAGAAGGGAAATGAGAGCCCAGATTGAGGAAAGCCATTCCAAGTATTTTGGGCAGAACAGAGAAGGCAGATGTTCTAGTGAAAAAAAATGTATTGCAGGCAAGAGAAAAGCCAAAAGCAAATTTAGGAGAAAATCGGGCATAACCACATAAAATAATATTATATATAATGACATGTTATACTCACTGGATCTGGAACCACAGGAAGGAGCTATCTGACCAGATGGGCAAGTGCACATATTTGGCCTAGAACAAAATCCATCCCCACAGGAATGCCGGCAAATGGCTGTGAACAAAACCAGAGGTCTGTTAGCACATGGCTTCACAGCACGGTGATTTACAGGGCCCCAATCCTCCAGTGAGGAAACCTGGCCTATCAGGTTCCTTGTTAACTTTGCCATCATGACCTATGTGACCTTAGGCTTCAGATTTATTCATTTATAAAACAAATCTGTTGGACTAAATAAACTCTGGCTATAAGATTCGGCAACTCCCTTATCCGTATCAGTGGTTCTCCATCCTCTCTTTGCTTATTCCACAGCTCTCAATCTGTCAAAAACCCAAGATATCCTATAAAGGGAAAATAAAATAAACAAAAATCTTGTGTGTGTGTGTGTGTGTGTGTGTGTGTGTGTGTGTGTGTAATAATATAAAAATTGTAGCAGTATTCTTGGGAGCCTATTTTATTATAAATGCTTAAAGTTTACTAATTTTTATAAAAATACTGTGCCCTGCTAAGACTACTTCCCTAGATAAGACCCTGCCAGTCGAGAACATATGATCTATGGAGGAACTTGTATCCTACATTTAGTCCTGTTGTGAATTACATCCAAAGTCTGAGAGAAGACGTGTGAATCCACTTCAGTAGTACTGATCCTACAGTCAGGAAGCCATTCATCTTTTAGAGAATTATTAACATTTTCATGCCACCCAGAATCTAATATCATACTTGTACCAAATGCTCTGCTATTGGACTAAAGAATAAGTTCAAATGGTAAATGATTTATATTTAACAGAAGACCAAGATTTGGTCACTACTTTTTATACTCATAAGGCTTGATCCTTTCCTTCAAACTCCTGAACAAACTTGCAAGGGCAAATGAAACGTACAAGGCCAAAAAGAATACCCTTGATAGACAGTGCATTGAAACATCAGAAGAGCCTAGGATGGAGGTTGAAAACTATTAAGAAATAAGCTGTCAAAGGATCCTACAAACATTTATTTAATACCTGAAGTCAGCATTTCTCAGAGATTCTATAGAACACTAGGGAAAGGGTTTTGTTGTCAAGTTCATTTAGAAAACTCCAAATACCATTATACCCCTCTCTTAGTGAGTCAGGTATGATCTTGAAGTAAACCACAATGTGCCAAATGAATAAATTGCTTTTAGTTAAAATCAAGAATTGGGAAAGGGATTAACTTTTTCAGGTCACCAAGAGAATGCTGGTTGAAATAATCTCTTCTTCTCCACAGACCACTCTTGGCCAAATAAGAAGGGGGGTGAAGTAATTCCTTAAGTGTCCTTTCAGCTCTAAATTTCCCATTATACAAATGGAGTTTTCTAAAAACAAAAATTATTTCACAGGTATGATAACTGTAAAAGCTCATGGAGGACAGATGCCATAACTAACTTGACTTAGTATCGCCATTAAATAGCACCTTGTCTTGCATGTAATTTGTCGCTCAACATTTGTGAGGTATGATGAGAATCTGGGGCTTTCCCACAGAAGCAGAGTCGGTAGAGGAATCTCTGGTACCATCTGAGTTCTTCCCCTAGTCTTTTCACTCATCCTCATATGATGCTCTATCTGCTTCCTCTCCCCTTTGTCTAAGAGTTAGGTCTGCTTTTAGCCTCGATCACCGAAATTCAACATACAAGGTTTGGGCGGGCTTGTGGGTGGCCAACACAGTTAGAAATTACAGTAAGGAAAGCAGCAATGATAAACTGTTTTTCAAAACTCCATCAAAGTGATTACATAGTCTATGCAGCCAGGCACAAGGTATGCCATGACATGAAACCTTGATCAAAGTATCCCTGTGGCTCTATTCCCTCTATCTCAGAAACATTCTAAAGGAAGTCATTGAGTTAAAGTATAACAGTGGTTTGACCAAGTTAATATATTTCCCAAGCTGGATTCAGAGAAAGTAGGAAAATCTTAGAGCTGGAAGGCTCTGCTATAGACATATTAATGGTATGCAGTTACAAAAGACCGAATACGAAGAATCACCATGCAACCAAAACAACAAAACAAGAACATGAAAAATGACAGACTATTTACTTACGGACAATACACTGATTTCCACCAGGTAAGGTCTTCCATCCAGGGCAACAGTAAGCATTGTAACGTGATCCACAGACATTAGGTCTGAAACAAAAACAAAAAAAATTCAATCACGAGAATTCCATACTTTAAAAAAAAAAAAGAATATATGACCAAATAAAAGGAAAAAATTCCTGAGTTATTAGAACAGTATGAATCTTTGCAGACAAGAAAAGTAAACTCATGGGACTCAATGCTGGCTTAGTAGTTTGGGACATTTTAACACAAGATACCAACACGGATATGCTTAATATCACCTATGCATACAGCACATCAGGAAAATAAAAACCACAGGAACAAAATGCAGTGCTTTCTATCACAATGCACAGATATAAAAAGTTATGGAGCCATATGAGACTAGTTTAAACAATAAATGTACCAATCTAGTTAAGAAAAGTCATCATAAAATCTACTGAATGTAAGGTTTTATATTTCTATTCATTGAAGTTGTGTATATTTTTTCCTATGGCCCAGCTACCCTGTAAAATGTGACCACATTCTTCCTTTCACCAGAATTACAGGAATGCACACCCTGACATTAGAAAAAAAAAAAAAGCCAAAACACGTAAATATTTCTTTAGCCAAAATTTGGAAACATAGTTGATACCAGCAGTTACAGGAAAATAAAGCCAATGTCACTCTGGCTTCCTTGTTTACAGTTCATCACATGTCTTGGAGCAAAGCCTCCATTCAGGATACATTCAGGATCCAAATGATCCTATTTAACAATTTAAGGGAGCAACTGGGTAAAGATCTAACAAATTTTACACTGGAAACTAAGGCAGAGGGTATAACACACAGAGACCCAAAAGAAACCATTCATTCATTTCATTTTGCCACGTCTGAGGGCCTAAACCTTGATGCCAGTTCCTCGAGTTCAGGGGCTGATAAGGCAGGTCAAAGGTTTTGCAATCAGTTTCACAAACTAGGAGCTATTCCAAGGCTTGCTGGTATAAATACTGTAGTCCCATAAGTATAAGCCTTTAAGAACAACTGCAGAGCTAAAATGCATACCTGTATATGCACAGAACCCTCCTGCATTTCCTCTGAACTCACTACTTTAACCAAATGCAGGATTGGGAAGTGAGGTAAAGTCTTTGCTCTGTCCTGTACTCTCTTTACAGCCCCAGAGAACCTGGAATACTCTGCAGGGAAAAATGTACACTTCAGACCAACTGATGCTGAGGTCAGAAAAAGAAATAGGAAGAAGGATGGAGGAGCCAGGGAGAGGGTCCCAAATCCATACCCAAAAGCCCACGGCTTCTCCAAGGCTAGACAGAAAATGATTGGATAGAGGCTTAATATGTGCATGACGTTAGGACCTCTCTGAGCCTTATTTTATTTCTCTACAACTGGGATAATGAAATGTCTGCCTTGTCCACATTGTGTGTGTGTGTGTGTGTGTGTGTATCAGATGAAATAATGAACATGAAAAGCTTACATATGAAAAGGACAATGAAAACACACAGCAGCATTGTGGTGGAATCATCTTCTGACCTAAATTAGCTACTCAGCCAAAGGAACCATAAGAGATTAAGGAACAGAGAAAGACTTTATTAGGAATTCTAAGCCAAAGGCTCTCAATTCTTTTTCCCTCCTGTGACAAAGTAGTGGCCCAAGCTTCAGTTCAGAGTGCCCAGAACTTCCTAGGGCTACTCAGAATCTTAGAAAGGGGAGTGAGAGGAAAAGATAGGGTAGAAGGCTGGGGCAGGAGGACACCCAAGCTTCGTAAAAGTTCCCTCAATCTAAAATGACAATCCAGGCCAAAGTCAACCACCTCAAACCTTCCCCACCAACAGCCCATTACAACAACTCCACTGGATTCAGTCCAACCCCAAATCAAACCCTGGAATAACTTCAGAGGATCCCTAAGCCTTTGTAGGGTGTCTGCTGTTGGAGTAACTATGTTTTTCAGACAAAAATCAGGATATACTGTCTGACAAGGAGTGTATTTATGGAGTAACAACACACATAACAGGGTAAAAAAGCTAAGAAAAAAAGAGTCCAGGATCAGTCCTAACAGTCCTGCAAAGCAAGATATTCAAAATATTTTCCAAGGTACATGAAAAATCACAATAATATAGACATTCTTTACTGTTTCCTCAAACTTTAGAATCAACCTACAGACAAAACATGAAAGATGTTACAATTTACAATGGTTACAAAACAAAACGTAAATATTTTAAACCTTTGTGTATCATAAATCAAGAAACGAGTTGGAAAGAAAGGTGTGGAGAGAAATAAAGCAATTGATCCAAGAAATAGAGGTTTAGATATATAATGTTTATAAGTACCAAATGATTATAGAATGGCTAAAAGTCATTCTATAATTATTTTAAAAATATGAAGAAGAAGAGAGAGTAAAAGGTATAGATCTAAGTGAGCTATGTCCCCATCTTTCATGGCAAGAAGCCAATAGGTACTATTTAAATCTAGACATAGAAGCACAAACACGGAACATGGTGTCATGGGGATAAATGTGAGAAGAACTAAAAACAGAAATGGTTAAAACTGGTTGCCTTAAGAGATGAGGATCTGGGGAAGTAGAGAGTTCTTTTGCTTTCTCAATTAATGCCCATCTACAACTGTTAATTTCTTAAACATGTGCTGTTATACTTTGATCATCATCCTTTATTTATTTATTTTTCTTTAATTTTATTTTACCAATTTTTTTATACGGGAGATCCTTATTAGTCATCAATTTTATACATATCAGTGTATACATGTCAATCCCAATCGCCCAATGCAGCACACCACCATCCCCACCCCACCGCGGTTTTCCCCCCTTGGTGTCCATACTTTTGTTCCCTACATCTGTGTCTCAATTTCTGCCCTGCAAACCGGTTCATCTGTACCATTTTTCTAGGTTCCACATGTATGTGTTAATATATGATATTCGTTTTTCTCTTTCTGACTTAACTTCACTCTGTATGACAGTCTCTAGATCCATCCACGTCTCTACAAATTACCAGATTTCATTCTTTTTTATGGCTGAGTAATATTCCATAGTATATATGTACCACATCTTCTTTATCCATTCGTCTGTCGGTAGCATTTAGGTAGCTTCCATGTCCTAGCTATTGTAAATAGTACTGCAATGAACATTCCGGTGGATGTGTCTTTTTGAACTATGGTTTTCTCTGGGTATATGCGAAGTACTGGGATTGCTGGGTAATATGCTAATTCTATTTTTAGTTTTTAATGGAACCTCCACACTGTTCTCCATAGTGGCTGTATCAATTTACATTCCCACCAACAGTGCAAGATGGTTCCCTTTTCTCCACACCCTCTCCAACATTTGTTGTTTTATAGATTTTCTGATGATGCCCATTCGGACTGGTATGAGGTGATACCTCATTGTAGTTTTGATTTGCATTTCTCTAATAATTAGTGATGTTGAGCAGCTTTTCATGTGCTTCTTGGCCATCTGTATCTCTTCTTTGGAGAAATGTCTATTTAGGTCTTCTGCCCAATTTTGGACAGGGTTGTTTGTTTTCTTAATACCGAGCTCCATGAGCTGTTTATATATTTTGGAGATTAATCCTTTGTCCGTTGATTCGTTTGCAAATATTTTCTCCCATTCTGAGTGTTGTCTTTTCATCTTGTTTATGGTTTCCTTTGCTGTGCAAGAGCTCTGAAGTTTCATTAGGTCCCAATTGTTTATTTTTGTTTTTATTTCCATTACTCTAGGAGGTGGATCAAAAAGGATCTTGTTGTGATTTATGTCAAAGAGCGTTCTGCCTATGTTTTCCTCTAAGAGTTTTACAGTGTCCGGTCTTACATTTATGTCTCGAATCCATCTTGAGTTTATTTTTGTGTATGGTGTTAGGGAGTGTTCTAATTTCATTCTTTTACATGTAGCTGTCCAGTGTTCCCAGCACCACTTATTGAAGAGACTGTCTTTTCTCCATTGTATATCCTTACTTCCCTTGTCATAGATTAGTTGACTATAGGTCCGTGGGTTTATCTCTGGGCTTTCTATCTTGTTCCATTGATCTATGTTTCTGTTTTTGTGCCAGTACCATATTGTCTTGATTACTGTAGTTTTGTAGTATAGTCTGAAGTCAGGGAGTCTGATTCCTCCAGCTCCGTTTTTTTCCCTCAAGACTACTTTGGCTATTCAGGGTCTTTTGTGTCTCCATACAAATTATAAGATTTTTTGTTTTAGTTCCGTACAAAATGCCATTGGTAATTTGATAGGGATTGTGTTGAATCTGTACGTTGCTTTGGGTAGTACAGTCATTTTCACAATCTTTATTCCTCCAATCGAAGAACATGGTATATCTCTCCATCTGTTGGTATCATCTTTAATTTCTTTCATCAGTGTCTTATACTTTTCTGCATAGAGGTCTTTTGTCTCCCTAGGTAGGTTTATTCCTAGGTATTTTATTCTTTTTGTTGCAATGGTAAGTAGGAGTGTTTCCTTAATTTCTCTTTCAGATTTTTCATCATTAGTGTAGAGGAATGCAAGAGATTTCTGTGCATTAATTTTGTATCCTGCAACTTTACCAAATTCATAGATTAGCTCTAGTAGTTTTTTGGTGTCATCTTTAGGATTCTCTATGTATAGTATCATGTCACCTGCAAACAGTGACAGTTTTACTTATTTTCCAATTTGTATTCCCTTTGTTTCTTTTTCTTCTGTGATTGCCGTAGCTAGGACTTCCAAAACTATGCTGAATAATAGTGGTGAGAGTGGACATCCTTGTCTCGTTCCTGATCTTAGTGGAAATGCTTTCAGTTTTTCACCATTGAGAATGATGTTTGCTGTGGGTTTGTCGTATATGGCCTTCATTATGTTGAGGTAGGTTCCCTCTATGCTTTCTGGAGAGTTTTTATCATAAATGAGTGTTGAATTTTGTCAAAAGCTTTTTCTGCATCTGTTGGGATGATCATATGGTTTTTATTCTTCAATCTGTTAATATGGTTTATCACATTGATTGATTAACGTATATTGAAGAATCCTTGCATCCCTGGGATAAATCCCACTTGATCATGGTGTATGATCCTTTTAATGTGTTGTTGGATTCTGTTTGGTAGTATTTTGTTGAGGATTTCTGCATCTATATTCATCAGTGATATTTGTCTGTAAGTTTCTTTCTTTGTAGTATCTTTGTCTGGTTTTGGTATCAGGGTGATGGTGGCCTCATAGAATGAGTTTGGGAGTGTTCCTTCCTCTGCAATTTTTTGGAAGAGTTTGAGAAGAGTGGGTGTTAGCTCTCCTCTAAATGTTTGATAGAATTCACCTGTGAAGCCAGCTGGTTCTGGACTTTTGTTTGTTGGAAGATTTTTAATCACAGTTTCAATTTCATTACTTGTGATTGGTCTGTTCATATTTTCTATTTCTTCCTGGTTCAGTCTTGGAAGGTTATACCTTTCTAAGAATCTGTCAATTTCTTCCAGGATGTCCATTTTATTGGCATAGAGTTGCTTGCAGTAGTCTCTTAGGATACTTGATATTTCTGCAGTGTCTGTTGTAACTTCTCCTTTTTCATTTCTAATTTTATTGATTTGAGTCCTCTCCCTCTTTTTGTTGATGAGTCTGGCTAATGGTTTATCAATTTTGTTTATCTTCTCAAAGAACCAGCTTTTAGTTTTATTGATCTTTGCTATTGTTTTCTTTGTTTCTATTTCATTTATTTCTGATCTGATCTTTATGATTTCTTTCCTTCTGCTAACTTTGGGTTTTGTTTGTTCTTCTTTCTCTAATTCCTTTAGGTGTAAGCTTAGATTGTTTATTTGAGATTTTTCTTGTTTCTTGTGGTAGGCTTGTATAGCTATAAACTTCCCTCTTAAAACTGCTTTTGCTGCATCCCATAGGTTTTGCATCATCATGTTTTCATTGTCATTTGTCTCTAGGTATCTTTTGATTTCCTCTTTGTTTTCTTCAGTGATCTCTTGGTTATTTAGTAACGTATTGTTTAACCTCCATGTGTTTGTGTTTTTTACGTTTTTTTCCCCTGTAATTCATTTCTAATTTCATAGCATTGTGGTCAGAAAACATGCTTGATATGATTTCAATTTTCTTAAATATACTGTGGCTTGACTTGTGACCCAAGATATGATCTACCCTGGAGAATGTTCCATGCACACTTAAGAAGTGTAATCTGCTGTTTTTGGATGGAATGTCCTATAAATATCAATTAAATCTATCTGGTCTATTGTGTCATTTAAAGCTTCTGTTTCCTTATGTATTTTCATTTTGGATGATCTGTCCATTGGTGTAAGTGAGGTGTTAAAGTCCCCCACTATTATTGTGTTATTGTCGATTTCCTCTTTTATAGCTGTTAGCAGTTGCCTTATGTATTGAGGTACTCCTATGTTGGGTACATATATATTTATAATTGTTATATCTTCTTCTTGGATTGATCCCTTGATCATTATGTAGTGTCCTTCCTTGTCTCTTGTAACAGTCTTTATTTTAAAGTCTATTTTATCTGATATCAGTATTGCTACTCCAGCTTTCCTTTGATTTCCATTTTCATGGAATATCTTTTTCCATCCCCTCACTTTCAGTCCAAACGTGTCCCTAGGTCTGATGTGGGTCTCTTGTAGACAGCATATAGATGGGTCTTGTGTTTGTATCCACTCTGCAAGCCTGTGTCTTTTGGTTGGAGCATTTAATCCATTCATGTTTAAGGTAATTATCGATATGTATGTTCCAATGACCATTTTCTTAATTGTTTTGGGTTTATTTTTGTAGGTCCTTTTCTTCTCTTGTGTTTCCCACTTAGACAAGTTCCTTTAGCATTTGTTGTAGAGCTGATTTGGTGGTGCTGAATTCTCTTAGCTTTTGCTTGTCTGTAAAGCTTTTGATTTCTCCATCGAATATGAATGAGATCCTTGCCGGGTAGAGTAATCTTGGTTGTAGGTTCTTCCCTTTCATCATTTTAAGTATATCATGCCACTCCCTTCTGGCTTGTAGAGTTTCTGCTGAGAAATCAGCTGTTAACCTTATGGGAGTTCCCTTGTATGTTATTTGTCATTCTTCCCTTACTTCTTTCAATAATTTTTATTTGTCTTAAATTTTTGCCAGTTTGATTACTATGTGTCTCGGCATGTTTCTCCTTGGGTTTATCCTGTATGGGACTCTCTGCACTTCCTGGACTTTGGTGGCTATTTCCTTTCCCATGTTAGGGAAGTTTTTGACTATAATCTCTTCAAATATTTTCTTGGGTCCCTTCTCTCACTCTTCTCCTTCTGGGACCCCTAGAACACACATGTTGTTGCATTTAATGTTGTCCCAGAGGTCTCTTGGGCTGTCTTCATTTCTTTTCATTCCTTTTTCTTTAGTTTGTTCCACAGCAGTGAATTCCACCATTCTGTCTTCCAGGTCACTTATCCATTTTTCTGCCTCAGTTATTCTGCTATTGATTCCTTGTAGTGTAGTTTTCATTTCAGTTATTGTATTGTTCATCTCTGTTTGTTTGTTCTTTAATTCTTCTAGGTCTCTGTTAAACATTTCTTGCATTTTCTCGATCTTCGCCTCCATTCTTTTTCCAAGGTCCTGGATCATCTTCACTATCATTATTCTGAATTATTTTTCTGGAAGGTTGCCTATCTCCACTTCATTTAGTTGTTTTTCTGGGGTTTTATCTTGTTCCTTCATCTGGTACATAGCCCTCTGCCTTTTGTCTATCTTTCTGTGAATGTGGTTTTTGTTCCACAGGCTGCAGGACTGTAGTTTTTCTTGCTTCTGTTGTCTGCCCTCTGGTGGATGAGGCCATCTAAGAGGCTTGTGCAAGTTTCCTGATGGGAGGGACTGGTGGTGGGTACAGCTGACTGTTGCTCTGGTGAGCAGAGCTCAGTAAAACTTTAATCTGCTTGACTGCTGATGGGTGGGGCTGGGTTCCCTCCCTGTTGGTTGTTTGGCCTGTGGCAAGCCAACACTGGAGCCTACCTGGGCTCTTTGGTGGGGCTAATGGTGGACTCTGGGAGAGCTCACGCCAAGGAGTGCTTCCCTGAACTTCTGCTGCCAGTGTCCCTGTCCCCAGGGTGAGCCACAGCCACCACCCGCCTCTGCAGGAGATCCTCCAACACTAGTATGTAGGTCTGGTTCAGTCTTCCTGGGGTCACTGCTCCCTCCCCCGGGTCCCGAAGCGCACACTACCTTGTGTGTGCCCTCCAAGATTGGAGTATCTGTTTCCCCCAGTCCTGTCGAAGTCCTGCAGTCAAATCCCACTAGCCTTCAAAGTCTGATTCTCTAGGAATTCCTCCTCCCATTGCCAGACCTCCAGGTTGGGAACCTGATGTGGGGCTCAGAACCTTCACTCCAGTGGGTGGACTTCTGTGGTATAAGTGTTCTCCAGTCTGTGAGTCACCCACCCAGAAGTTATGGGATTTGCTTTTACTGTGATTGCAGCCCTCCTACCATCTCATTGCGGCTTCTCCTTTGTCTTTGCATGTGGGGTGTCTTTCTAGGTGAGTTCCAGTGTCTTCCTGTCGATGATTGTCCAGCAGCTAGTTGTGATTCTGGTGTTCTCACAAGAGAGAGAGCATGTCCTTCTACTCCGCCATCTTGTTTCCTAATCCTCGCACCTTCTTTTCTAGGAAGATTTTCCAATCTTACCTTCACCTTTGGGAGCTCCTCTTCTGAGTTTCTAAAACACCCTCTATCATCACTTTTCATAGTACACTGTAATTTTTAGTTAACTTTCCTGTAGATTTTTAGTGCTTTGGGAGCAGGCATTTTATTTTTACATCTCTGTCTCCTGATACACAGTAGATTCTGGATTCATTCATTGAGTGAATCATCATCTTTTATTTAAAGTAACAATTTTACTTTAAAAGTATGAACTTCTTATCTCATAAACAGGTGCTTTCTGCTTCATTAGAATGAGGCATTCACAGCTCCCTTTCATTAGTTATCACATTTTCATTTCACTGAATTTCTTAAAATTCTATATAATGCTGAATTATGATTTATTTTGTTTGCATGCTCTGACTTTTTTGAGTTTAATAACTTTTCCCTTTTTAATAAGTAATATATATATATTTATTTTAATTAATTAGTTTTATTTTTGGCTGCATTGGGTCTTCGTTGCTGTGTGAGGGTTTTCTCCAGTTGCGGTGAGCGGGGGCTACTCTTCACTGCGGTGCACGGAGTTCTCTTTGAGGTGGCTTCTCCTGTTGCGGAGCACGGGCTTCTGACACACGGGCTTCCGTAGTTGTGGCTCGCAGGCTCTAGAGTGCAGGCTCAGTAGTTGTGGCGCAAGGGCTTAGTTGCTCTGAGGCATGTGGAATCTTCCTGGACCAGGGCTCGATCCCCTGCATTGGCAGGTGGATTCTTGACCACTGCGCCACCAGGGAAAGCCTAATATATTATTTAATTTCAACCAACATCGTCAAATGACAATTGCTTTAATCTCGTTACCATTCATTCTTCAACAACACTAAATACTACTACGTCTTGTGGCTTAATGCAAAGTATTAGAAAGATGTAAGATTTCTCCTCTGCTGACTTTGGTTTTCAGAACTGCAAACTAACAGAACATGTTCAAAGAAGCTGGGTGGCATTTGTTCTACTTACACACAGAAAAAAACACCTTTAATTCTAGAAATAAATGAATGTCTTATTTAAGTTGGAAAGTTCTAAGATATGTAAAGTCTAAAGTAGACGAGTTGGATGATTTCCATTCTAAAAGATTTTACTCTAAAGTTTCAGCATGAAAATCATTAACAAAGAAGACAAATCATTAATGGAGTTACTTTTTTGTGTAAATCAAAGTGTAGTAATCATACCTCTGCTTCTTCCTTTTCACTTCATCCGCCATACCTACCAACCCACCACCAAAAAAGAGTCAGAGATAAAGCTCCATGAAAGTGGCAGTGGCATTCTTCAAATTAAAGGTAAAATTCAAAGGGAAAAGATATAGTAAGTGCTAAAGATACGCTATTTCATCTTCATAGAAACTCTTTGAGCTAAACCTTACTATTACCGTTTTAACAGTAAGGTTTAACAAACTAGCCAAGGTCCCATAGCTTGGAAGTAGAGAATGGAGTTTGAACTCATGAAGTCTTATTCTAGAGTACACTGTCTTAGTCCCTAGGTTAAGGCAAAGATGTATTTAGGGGAGATGATGATATTCGCCCAGTAGCATTCCTGGTGGCATAGATAACAAAAATCACAAAATGTCCATCAACTGACCAAAGATTAAGCATAAACGGTTTTTATCTGTATCTTAATAGTTTATGGGGGGAGGGCGAAAATATGTTTAGATTTCACTTTACTGCTATACGTTCCATTTTTTTCAATTACTAAGTCTTTGTCTGTAACTTTTCTTACCAGTTGCTTTGAATGTTGTGCTCTGTAATAAGCCAACTCCAATCACTCTGGGGGCTGGGTGAGCCTCAGCAGGCTGGATATTTGGATCCAGTTCAGACACAGCACTCAGAGATTGTGTGGGCTAGCTAAAGCCCCTCTCAATGGAGCAAACAGCTGGGCTCTACCATGTATGACCACATCACTGCAAGAATTAGCCTCAGTGCAAGATGTCTGCAGTGTGTCCACATTCCTTAGCCAACCCACTTCTGCAAGTCTGGCCTGTCTTTCAGCAAGAGAGCCTTTCTGCTTCCTATCCCAAGTGCAAACTCCTTTTCAAACATGACCAGGGTAATAAAGACAAATTCAAGGAGCTCTTATTTCATATACATGAGTTTCTCAGCTTGTGAAGTGATAAAACCTTGGGCAAGGAGAATAACAAGCATTAGGTAAAGGTTAATGAGATGGACCCTGCTCTGGAGTTGCCTGCTTTTTTGACCTTTAGGCAGAAAAGTTATGATTTAGCCCTCTTGAGTATCAGCGTGGAGGGGTATCAAAAAGCATATGCCTCCCACATAATGATGGGTGCCCAAATGCGCATGTGACATGTCTCAAGGTAAACATCCTAATATCCCACTGTTCCAGAGTTTAAAAATGATCATAACTTTCACTGTCAAAAATGAGATACATAATGAAAAAACTATAAAACACAAATGAGCTACATATATTGTGAACCACACATCGTTATTTTATTAGTTCTTTGACAAATTTTATCAAGGTAAAAAGAAAAACCATGAGTGCTATCTGATAAAGGGATCCACTGCTTCAATAAACTTTGCAAACACTACCCCCTTATTTTATTTCCTGTATTCTGGCCCTCTTCACAGCCGAAGGCAGAGGTCACATCTCCCAGCAGTGATCTGAATATCACATGTGACTGTTCCAGCCCATCTGCCCGTCACAACAAGTCAAGTAATGAAACTTCAAACCCCGGTAGTGAAGACAGCTTCCAGGGCCTCCTCAAGCTTCAGCCGGGCTCTCCAGACCCAGGGACTCATTTGTGGATTGTCTGAGTCAACACTGGCTGGGACACAGACAATCCTGGTTTTCTCCTTTGAAGACTCAAGCCAGCCAGCCAACCTCTCTAACCTACCTCATGTAGTTTTTCTTAATTAAAATGATCTCAAAAGGAACAAGAAGAAGAACCATTCGTATTGTGGTTTGCAGGAGCTTTACCCCCTTCTTGCTCTCTCCCATCTCTGTTAGATTGGTGACTCCATTATCCTTTCCTCCAAAGTCAATGTCTGCTCTCAAGACTTCCTTCCCTCCCTCCCTCCTCTTCTCTTCCCTCCTTCCTTCCCTTTCTTCCTCCCCCTCTCTTCCTCTCTTCAGTTCCTACCATCAGGACATCTAGAATCAAATGTTCTGTGACTACCTCAAACTCAAGGTATCCAAGATCACATAACTCATCTTCCTGTGTAGTCAGTAAGTTCACTGCTGAGCACACAACAGGGCACATGAATAATCATCTTGTCCACCAACACAAAGCCACTCAACAATATTTAGTGAGAATCTATTATGTGTTAGGCAGTGTGTTAGATAAATAAAAGTGACTAAGACAAGTATATCTAACACCCAGACCTAACACTTGGTTTCTAATACCATTCTCCAATAAAAGGAACCAGGGCTCCTGGGAAACATGGCTGACTCCAGGACTGGGCAAGAAATGTACAAGGTGAGTGTGGAGCATCTTGTGGTGACAGAAAGTAAAGAAAGTAAGAAAGTGCCAAACAAAGAAACAAATACCCACAATGATGGGGACATGTCAGGGATATAGGAGCCAAACCAAGAGCTCCCAGTGGCCAAAGCTAGAACCATTCAAGTAACAAAATAACAAAAGTAGTATTGGATTATAATCCAAAGTATAAAATAAATGTCCATGAGTCCAGACTGATAAATAAATAATTGAATAAATAAATAAATGGTAGAAAAGAGAGAAATCTCTTGTGCTGGCAAATTCCAAATGATTAGATACTCTGCCTTCAAGAAGGTGATGCATAACTCCCTACGCCTTAAGTGTGAGCTGTGCATAGTGACTTCCTTCCAAAAGAATCCCAATTAAGGGATAATCTACAAAATTCCTGACCAACAGTCCTCAAAACTGTCAAGGTCATCACAAATAGGGTAAGTCTGAGAAACTGGCACAGCCTAAGAAGATATGATAACTAAATGTAATGTGGTATCCTGGATGGGATCCTGAACATAAAAAAGGACATTCAGTTAAAAAATCAGTTAAGCTGAATAAAGAATGGACTTTAGTTAACAAAAATATATCAATATTGGTTCATTAACTCTAATAAATGTATCAAACTAGTATAAGAGGCTAACAGCAGAGGAATTTGTGTCCAGGATATATGGGAACTCTCTGTATTATCCTCGTGATTTTTCTGTAAATCTAAAACTGTTCTAAAATTAAAAGTTTACTAAAAAGTAAAATAACAATAATATTTTTACCATGCAATTATAAACAAACTGTTACATTCCCCCCAAATTGACTAAGACATAGTCTTTGCTCTCAAAAGAAGATGGACCCGTACGTAAAGCCTGTCAACATGACAGGTAAAACACTGACATCAAGGTCTGCCTGGGGAGCTAACAGAGCACAGAACAAGGGTGTTTAGCCTCATCATCCAGGGTAAGCATGGAAGGGGACTCTCTGAATCATAACTTGATGCTTCCCAGTTGCTAAGAGGGGTCACTAGTTTTATTTCATCCCACTGCTGGGATGAAATACTCTTAAATTCCCTGACTCCATAAGTAAATCCCTTGTCCAAATCCTGGTGTTTCACTGTTGGACTAATACTACATTCTGCTTTTCCTGGCTTCCTAGTTCCTCTCTACTCCGTTAGGACAATGGAGCTAAGCATGTTTTCATGTTCACCATGCTTAATTCTGTTCTCCTCTCATCCAGAGATGGATCTTTACCCTCTGTAAAATGTGAAACATCTCACTATTAGCTTCAGATCCCCACCAGGTAGGCCTGTCTTACCTGCCCACTCTCATCACCATCAACTTCCACCCTCCTGCCCTGCTTCTTCTCTTCACCGACTCAGTGGTCTGTCAGGCACAAGCCCCCTCCTCCAACACACACACACTAAATCTAAACTCTTCTTCCATCTTTACACTAGCTCTTCTATCTTTCCCGTTTAATGTATAATTCCATCCCCCCTCCCCCCGCAGAGTGTTAATCCCTCCTCCCTGATTAATCCCACCATGTTTCAACCTACCAACACAATTCCAGACACACGTCTCATAAACCTACACATGCTATATTACAATTATATACTTTAAATAATTTTATGTCTAGAGTCTCATCTGTGAAACCTGCCCCCAGCCCCTCTGATCCCAGTCTAACAGTTTTTCAAGCAGAGAAACCATGCTTGTTATGCCTAGAGTATCTTGGAGTCCATTTAGAAGCACACAAGATAACACTGACTAAATGCCTTAGTAAGTACAAAGCACAATTAACAAAGATGAACTTTGGTGTCATAAGTAGGCCATCTGTAAATGCCACCAACATGGAGAACTAATAGAACTATTTGTTATAAGCGAAACTATTTAAGGGAAGAATATTTCCTGCTTATTTGAAAGGTTATAGACAGTTAAATAGTAATGCATAATGGTTTCATGCCTTGATTATTTTGCTGATCTTCTGATCATTAATTTATTCTAAACAGTGAAGTTATCAATGTTTATAACTCAGGGATCAATATATTTCCTTCGAGAAAATACAAAACCAATGTAGAGAAAACATTCATATATAAATATCTGATTCTACTTATTTATTTAGCAAAAGAAAATCAAAAATCCCGAAGGCAACTCAACTCAACAAAAGTTTTAAGTGTATTTTCTTAGGGCAGGTTGTTGCGACTGATCAAAGTCATCGATGGAGCCAGAGAATGTGATGTGTGGCCAATTCCAAAAGACAGCCATCACAAAGCTCACCAGGCAGCCTTGAGAGGTTCCTCCAGATGTGCTGCTTGAACGGAGGCTTTTCCCACGGTGATCAGGGTAACTCAGCCCCGGACAGCACAGAGAGGGTGTGGCCTCCACAGTTTCATTTGCTATATACCCTAAGTTGTGTTTTTGTGGGAATTTTGTGTTGATCAGAAGAAACAGCTCAAGAACTTAAGAGTCAAAGAATTTAGGTCACCATATCGGGGACACACACACACACACACACACACCCTCAGCCTTTCTTAGCTAAGGAAACAGAGAGCTGCCAAGGCAGTTCCCCAAATTCGGGAGGTCATTTTGGAGTGGCGGCCAACTTAAATCCGGTTGGAATCTTTTATAGGTGACTGGAACATGCGCATGTGTGTGCTTTTCTTTGAAATAAAAAAGGAAGAATTTAAGGCCGCAGGGTGCACTGGAACAGGAAACTAGAGATTGAACCGTGAAGACCAGAAGCACATGGATGCGTGCAGCAAGTCCTAATTCCACTGATACATGGGGCACTTTCCGCCTCTGGTACTGTGGATTGCACAATACTGAGAACACAAAAGTCTGCACAGACTACTAAATAACCTGTGCGGCCTCGTAAGCTTCTAAAGGCAATGGTTTGACTAACTTGCTGTCGTAGTAAACTTGCACTAGACCTACTTCTCTCTAAAGCAAGGGATCTTTGTCTGGCCCTCTGGCATCACACCCCTCGTTGGGTGTACAAAAGGGACTGCCATCTAAACATGGGGAGAGGTGTTATTTGTTTATGAAGTTGAAACTTTACTATTTGATTCTATAAGGATGAGGAGGGATTTCCTCAAGACAGATAAAAAAAAAAAAAAAAGTGTGTCTCAAAATTGCATCTCTCCAGCCTCTACGAGGATTTAACCAGTGGTATCACATAAACACGTGATGCCTCTAAGGAACTGCTTCCCAGAACTCTGCAATCCCTTCAATTTACCTATGAGTTCAAGACCAGCAATGATATTGTCTTAGACTGGGATATTTGCTCCATTTACTCAAGTCAAAGCTATACTGTACTTTTGTAAAGGGTGGGCAAAATTCTAGAGATGATTGAAATACAAACAAGTAAAGTAAGCAGGTGATCCAGAACAGGCAGGCCCAGGATGGTGTCTATGGAATTCGCTGCTCCCAAGTTCCAACTGGTCCCTTTCCACCTCTTTACCACCCACAGAAGAAACAGGGAATTGAAACCATGACTCTCACCACTTCCCAGAAGTTCTCAGACCAAGAGCTCTGTCCAGGGAGATAATATCTTCTGAATGTACTGGCAGCGCCAGTAAGAGACAGGAAAACGGGCCAATGGGGTCAGGCTTAGGCGAAAGAATGGCATACTTCAGGAGTCGGGAGTGCAGGGTGATTCAAAACTCCAGTTCCAAGTACTGGCAGCTCCCAACTGACAAACAGGTAGGGCTCCAAAATGTCACTTCTATACTGGTATTTAGAACTTGGAATGGCTTTTCCAATAGAAACAATGTTAATAGGTGGTGGTTTGGTCCCCAGTCTAGCCAAATAGCAGCCTCTCAGCTACATTATCAGCTAAATAGGCTATTGTAGGCTGGTCTGGGAACCCGACCACAGACTTAAAATGCTGTTTTTATGGGAAAACACATTCCACGGCAGGCAACCAGAGGAAAAATTGGCCACTCAAACCCATGGTCCCTGCAGCTACAGCAAGCTGCCCGGTGAGCTGTGAGAATCAACCACCTTCAACTCAGGCCACTCCACACAGTCCTTAGAGGGCAGCCAGAATGGAAGCCTTCCCAACCCCAGGCCCAGTGCCATCCCCCACCCCCAGCAGGAGCCCATTAGGGCCAATATGGGATAGCCCTAAGTCTATAAGTCAGGAACTTAAAAAACGGGGAGTAATTGGATATTCTAATCTTCAACGTACCTGAATTATTTTACAAACCAGAAGATCCTACCTCACCAGGAACTATGATATAAAATCAGGACCCAGGACTAGTTCACAGACCAAAGGGTTCAATGAGCCATTTCCAAAAAGAGTAGCTTCCAAATGAAGCAAGGGAGCAGATCAGTTTTGAACTGTATTTAGTGGCTTCCCTCTTGTATTCAAGTTATGTGAGCGTTTCAGATCCCCTGGAACTGAGTAATTACCCTCTCTTTTAGAATGTGAGCTCTTTAAAGACAGAAAGTTCAGATTTATCTTTACAAGCCCAGCACCTCACACAATACCTGCATCTTAAATGGTAAATGAAGGTTTAGGATTTCAAATGTACTTCCAATTAAGACAACCTAAGTTAGACAGAATTCTGTCAGAGTGGTGAGGATTTCATTTAACAAAAAGATAAATATGTTTATAAGAAATTAAATAATAAAATAAAGGGATGAAAAAGATAATTTCTAATAAGAAATCAATGTCATTTCATCCACGTTTTTAAGTTTAAAAAATTAAAATGAAAAATCAAATACATAACAAAAGACACACATAAATGGAATTCATGGGTTATGACAGTAAAATTTTCCATGTTTCTGATGGATCATTTAGAAATATTTTACAGTTTCAAAGCTTTGGAGATCTTGTATCTCAAACTCTTATTTCACAAGTGTCAACCGGCAATGGGTCTTTTAAAAACATTTCTCTAGGAAACCTTATCATCAGAACAGAGGCAACATTGTTGCTAAGGAACAACAAAAAAAAAAGGACAATAAATCATTGATAGAGTTTAAGTTTCTAAAAAGGCAGAGGAAGCTAGTTAATGGCATGCCATAGTTGAGATTATTTCATAGAAATTAACAATTCACAATATTAGGAATTAAGAACTTGACGAAGTTTTTTTTTTTTTAAGCTTTTCAATTGAGGTAAAGTTGTAAGCATTTATTTTTAAACTTTTGGATATTGGAACAATTTTAATAAAAACAGTCTAATTTAAATTTGAGGGAACCTGACTGAATCAGGAATTTATCTAGTCCATATGAAATCACCATGTAGAATAAAAATAATAATTAGCAATGTTTAGAGAGCTTTATAATTTACAAAATGATTGTGTGACTCTTCCCCAAAATCCTATCAAGAATATGCATTGCTGTGCTCATTTTCAGATGAGGAACCTAAGAGTCAGGGAAGTGAAGTAATTATTCAAAGGCTACACAATGGAAACATGTCATAAATCACTAATTAAAAACCAAAAGAATTTATTAATAAAACATTCCAAGGCTAGTACTAAAGATTTTTAGAGATTGGAAAAGATGTTTCCATAAATACCCCAAAGAGAATGTGTTCCTTTATATAAACTCATTTGTGCATAATTTTTTGTGCTCTGGTTTTCTTTTCTTAAGTCTGCAAAAATAAAAATTTTAAGCAGAACTCACAAAGTATATTGGAAAAGGAAAGCAATGGTAAAAGGAATACATTTTTTTTTTTTTTTGCGGTACGCGGGCCTCTCACTGTTGTGGCCTCTCACTGTTGTGGCCTCTCCCGTTGCGGAGCACAGGTCCTGGACGCGCAGGCCCAGCAGTCATGGCTCACGGGCCCAGCCGCTCCGCGGCATGTGGGATCTTCCCGGACCGGGGCACAAACCCTGCATCGGCAGGTGGACTCTCAACCACTGTGCCACCAGGGAAGCCCAGGAATACATTTTTAGGAACATTCACTCCTACAGACTGGTACTTCTGTTTCTGAAAGTTTCTACATGGTGAATATCCTGCCCTGTTCCCTCTGGTAAAAAATATCTCTCAGCTCTTAACATGTGCAGTGTTTGGGGGAGTGGTGGATGGGGAGCAATGTAGAGATTCAAAATGTGGATAATTCAACACTTACTCATAGCTGCTACTGGAATGTGTTCTGTGTATACACTTGAACACAGCTACATCTTGTCTTTTGAAAAGTAGCTTCAAGCAAAACCATCAGGTCATGCAGGCACTATCTGACCTGGCTTAGGAAGACAATAAGCGGCACAAAGGCCAGGGTGACCCAGATGATGTTCTAAAAAACTCTCCAGATTCACGTCTCTATGACTTAATTCAGAGGCTGCTGGCACGCTGTCCATTACATGGAGAAAGTGGCAACTCTCATCCCAAACGCCAGCACAGCTCTTCCCTGAAATCCGATCCGAAAGATATCCCTCTCCGCCTGAGTGATGCCAGCAGTGTCTTCTCAATACCTTTTGGGCTCTGGAGAAGGTGTGACAGCATTGGTGTTTCATCATCAAGCAGAGTGGGTGCTAAATACTAGCCGACACTTGCACGTAGTGACAACCTCTGAGAAGGAGCTGCTGCTGGCACATCCATCCCATTCTACCTCCTAACATACCTAAACGGTTTCCAGATCTTCTCTACAGCAGCTCCCAAAGACAAAGCTTCTGTTTTAAAATCAGTTTCCCAGGGAGTTTGACACCAGGTAGCAGAAATATGTCAGGCCCCGAAGAATGGCATACATCTTTCACTGACATGCAACACACGGGAAGTGCAGCTTGTATGCTAGTGCGAGCACGCGCACATGCGCGCGCGCACACACACACACACTAGCCCCCACAAACACTCAGAGTGAAGCTACTGGAGCAGCTCTAATCCCTTTATACCTTTCCCAAGGGGATCTGGGTATACCAGTGTTTTTCAGAATCTTTCATTTGAATCACTAAAGCTTATTAGTATTAGCTCCTATCTATTTTTGATTGCTTTTTCCAGTTTTATTGAGATATAATTGACATACGGCACTGCATAAGCTTAAAGTATATAGTATAATTATCTGACTTACATATATTATAAAATGATTGCCACAATAAGTATAGTTAAAAGCTCCTATTTCTTAAATAAAAAGAGCATTCCTGAGAAAACAATGCTGAAATGAGGGTACAAACATTCCCTTCTGAATGTTAAAATATCTGCAAACATCTTCTTTCCACTCATTGTCCAAAATCTCACCAACTTTTTATAACCCCTTGCCTGAAACTCCTACTCAATGCAGTGCAAACTCCTACTCAATACTTGAGTCATGGAGACTCAAGTCTCCGTCTTGACTCGCACAAAAGATCATGGGCTGACAGGAGAGGAATGAACCCTTGCAGAATTATATCCTTCCTTGTCCGCCCTCTCAAGTGCCTGGCTCCTTCTGTGTAAATTTTCCACAGTGTTACACCTCATAATTGCTATGCCTAGCATTAGATATTGAATAATCCTTCCACAACTGTCAAAGTCATGGGTCAGTTTAGACAAGTGCAGAAAAAGCATGTCTGACAGCATTGCAGACATTGCTGGCTGTGAGGCATCGAGCATAAGTTTAAAACTAGATGTAAAACTTTCCAGTACTAATAAACCAATAAGAAATGACAGAATTCAAATATTCCCATTCTGCTACCCTAATAAATTAATGGACCTCGACAATGATCCTCAATGGCTGCTAACGTCACAAAAAGAGAGACTAGCAGACATGATATGCCTCCAAATGGAAGTACAAACACCACTTATAAAGTCTTCTTGCCAAAAAGTTGATTCTGAATTGAATCAAGCTTCTAGCTCTGGCTAGCAAGTCACAGCAAATACAGGGAACAGAGGAACACAATAAGCACCACCACCACTGGGAAGCAGTTATCAACAGACTGTAAGAAACCCTGCAGCTGTGTACCCCAAGTGTGGTCCAAGGACAGGCCAGTGCCGGTCCACACACTATACATTACTAATCTATAATGAGATAAGGAGCTTAAGCTTGAATCTAAGTCATCTCACTGCTTCCTTCATCTAGAAAGTCTTGCTATGAAAAGATATCAGCTCAGCTAAATAGCGTGCTTAATGACATACTGCATTTATATTCTGACACATGCTCCTCATCTCATCACAGACTGAAAACAAGCATCTAATGGACTGGCATTTTAAGTAACACTGCCCTATAGGTCATGAACCAATTTCTTTTTATTTTTTTCCCCAGCTTTATTAGATATAATTGACACATAATATTGTATAAGTTTAAAGTATACAACATGACAATTTGATACATTTATATATTGCAAAATGATTACCACCAAAGCATTAGCTAACACCTGCACTTGGTTACATAATTACTAGTGTGTGTGTGTGTGTGTGTGTGTGTGTGTGTGTGTGTGTGGTGAGAACATTTAAGATCTCCTCTCTTAGCAACTTCCAAGTATTTAATACAATATTGCTAGCTATACTCAACAAGCTGCACCTTAAATGCTCAAAGCTTTTTCATCTTATAACTAGAAGTTTGTAACCCTCTGACCAATCTCTCCCCATTTCCCCCACCCTCCAGACCCTGGAAACCACCACTCTACTCTTTGTTTCTAAGTTCAGCTTTTTTACATTCCGCATAGAAGTGATATACAGCATGAACCAATTTCTTCAATAAATAAATTACAAGGAAAAAAATGACAGAGGGACAATCTATATATTTTAAAATATTTAGGAGATTTATCAACCAATTACAAAATATGGACTTAATTTGGATCCTGATTTGAATGAACTATAAAAAAATACATTTATAACCTAATCAGGGAAATCTGATAATACTAATCAAATTTATATATTAGCAAATATCAAAATAATATTATCAAATACTCACTAGATATTTGATATTTTTTAAAGTAATGCTAATTTTAAATGTGATAGTATTATGTTTGTTTCTTTTTTTTGAATTTTATTTTATTTACTTTTTTATACAGCAGGTTCTTATTAGTTATCATTATATTTGTTTCTTAAAGAGTCCTTGCCATTTACAGATGCATAATGAAATGTTTGCTAATTAAATTATTTTTCAGGGATTTACTTTAAAATAATCTGTGGCAGGGAAGAGAAGTAGGTAAAATAAGATTGACCATTCATTGATAACTGCTGAAGTTGGAGCTTCATTGTAGTACTCTCTCTAGTTTTGTACATATTTGAAATTTTCCATATTAAAAAGTTAGAAAACAACAACTTTGCAGCAGCATCTGGCCTAGTTCATCCTATAGCCATACTCTCCTACATATCATGACACCACACTTCTGCTTTTTTTTTTTCATTCATATAACAACCGTTTCTATCTGCTATACCACTCAACATTCTTGAGCAGGATGGGGATCCCCATTTAGATATAATAACAGTCCAATCCCACCATGTTTACCATCTTAAGCACGTGGTAAGAACTAACCAAAATGCTTCTGTGAATCTCACATATGCGGCTACTCAAATAAGGTTAATGTTCATTAGATGAGGAATCCAAGAACAAATGACTTAATCACCCTTGTGCAAATAGTTAAGCGTATCAGCCCAGGGAATGGGTTCCCTTGGGCATTGAACTGCTTTCTGACATGATTCATTTTCATAAGGACACCGTATCTTTCTTTATGACAAACATACATCTATCAGTTAATAAAAGAGTTTGAGGGGAAAGGTACTGATTTGTATCCGGTCCATAAGAGGGCTGACATGTTCACAAATGCAAGAATTCTTATAGTCATGGGAAATAGGAAACAAAAGGAGGAAATAATTTAGCAAGGAAGCCTGTTATGTTTTCTGATTCTTCGATGTGTGACAATGTGTCAACTTATTTTCAAGGAGGGGCCCCAAATGCATATGAGCAGTTGGGTCAATCCAAGGTCAAATTAGACATGTTGTCTAGAATTCTGCCAAATGTTCAACAATATAATAAGTCAGAATTGCTGACAAAAAAAAAAAAAAAAGAAGAAGAAGAAGTAGGAAAACCTGGTGTGCATATTCTTGTAAAATTCTTAAAAGGTTTTCAAAAGTTTAAAAAGGAAAGCTTATTTTGTTATTTGAGGTTTATTTATTTCCTGGGAAGTTGGCAGAGTAGAGAAAGTACCTGGTATTTGTTTGTTTGTTTGTATCTATATTTTTGCTTTTTTATAAACTTCGATGGTATTGGTGGTTGTGTGATTTACCCCAAGGGAATGAGAGATATTAGGTAATTTGAACATGTTTAATGACAAGCAGAAAAATAACTATTATCTGTTTAAACTATTCCTTATTTAAAGCAGTCTTATTTTTATAGGCTGTGAATAAATATGAAGCAACCGCAACTTCTTAGAGCTTATTGTCAATCAGTTAAACAGAGGTTGGTGTATAAGGGTGCAGGGTATAGGAATTCTATCAAAGCTTTGTCTAAATTAAGATAATGTATGTTTTGGTCCACTTTCCCAGATGTTCAATAGTTTAAGATCTCTTCAAAGCCAACTCTCATTAAAATCAAAATGGGAATCATTAAAAGAAAATGAAAAAACTGAAAAGATTTTCAATTTCTCAAAAGAAACAGGGCACAGAAGAAAAACAACAAATAAGAATCCCTTTGTACTGACTGAGCATTACGTTGCTACAAGGCATGAAGCCAAAGGAAGGGAATGCTCAGTTGGAAAGTGAAGGCCATGGCTCTTCTCAGGGTCGGCTAATCTGAGTCAGCCTGGCCCCAAATCACACAAGAAAGGCCTGTCCACAAGGCGCCTAGAGAGAACAGCAACGACGGAGCGAGATGGAGTACTGGGTCTGTGGAAAAGGGAGCTTTCTTGGTCCAGAGGCAGATGTGTCGTGTTTCCCACTCAGCATCCTTCCTCTTTTTTGCTACCTGAACTCCTCTTTCCTAAGAGGAACCCATTCCACATCCCTCAGTCCTGGACAGCCCAAGTGCCCAATTTCTTTGGTCACAGTGATGGGCACGTGACAGGAGCAGTGCCAGAGTTCTCAGTGAGATCTGATGTGTGAACGCTGGGAAAGAGTTTCTCTCTTTATCTCTGAGATCATAAGCTGAAAGGTAGTATGACTTGGAATTACCAGTGGTCATCTTGTCTACCCAATCATAACCAAATCTTTACTCTGATAAGGCAATTAAAGCACATTTCCAAAACGGCCAACCATGTGACCACAAAACAGTCCCAACTCTCAGGGCATCTCTTTGCAATACTGCCAAAGAAAGTGGTTTTCAGGCCAGTGCTTCCATTTCCTAAAATCTAAATTCCTTTCACAAAGGTTCTTGAAAAAGAAAGTGTTCATCAGGAAGGAGACAAGACCGTTTGCCAGATCTGCCAGTAAAAAAATGCAAACTTCTTTGAGAGCATTGGCGGGGCAGTGGGGGGGGCAATATTAATAAGGAATAATTTGGGGGAAGGAGAAATTGAAAAAATAAAAACCTTATCCATACGTCCCCTTTAGGTATGTATAACCAGATCTCCACAGACAAAGGAAGTTTCCATTAAGATTATAATTTAAAAATTTTTGAAGTTCAAGTTCGCTTCCTATGCTTCTGAAAGTAATTAGCTCCAAGATGAGAAAGTGGAGACTGTGGTATCCAGATATTAATGATCATCTAACTTTAGATAAATGCATCAGGCCCTGTACCAGGAACTTGAAATGTATTATCTCATTAAATCTTGGGACAACTCAGAGGGGTGAGTATTATAATCTCATTTTACAGCTGAGGAAACTGAGGCTCAGACAGGTCAAGGCACTTGTCTGAGATTCCTTCCTAGTAGGTGGTGGAGCCAGGATTTGACCCCAGGCATTTCTGTATCCACACTTCCAAGCCTCCCTGAAAACACAGCCAATGGTTATTAGTGTTCACTGAAAATGACTCCTTGGTCCTTTCAAATATAATCCCACAAGCAATACCACTCTACCCAGCTACCCACAACCAGGCTCAAATAGGAAACAGTGTGAGGTAATTATAACATATACCCCAGCCACTAGCTCTGGGTTTTTATGGCTGAACTGCCAAATCACTCCTAGCCAACTCTTCAGGGAATGTGCAGACACTTTCTCAGATTCCAGCTAAAACATCAACTATGTGGCCCTGGGGGATACAGAGCTCACAGGGTGGTAATGGGATATAAAATTTGCAAACTTGAGGTCAGTGGCCTAAACTCTGGGGTGTGAAGCAGCAGCAGTCCATGAAAGACTAAAAACTAGGTGCCGACTTGAAGGTTGTATATCAAATCCTTCCCGGAAAGGCACTTGTTCACATCAGCTCAGACATTAACCCCATCAGTAAAGGGAGAGAAAGAGAGTCCACATGTAGTTCTGCCTAGAATCCGTGGAAGAAGATAATAATATCAACAGGCTTGAGACAGGGTGTTCATTCTGAGAATTCAGCATTAGGTCCAATTCAAACATAGCTGATGCTCAATAAATAGTTGTCACTTGAAGTAGGCAAGTGTTCTATAAAATTGGTGGGATAGATGATACAGAAGACAAGAATTTAAGATTTTTTTTCTTCACTGGCATGCTTCTTGCTTGGAATCTAAATTTATAAATTGGTAGTGTAGACAGCTGAGTCAGCAACTTATAAGATACAGAGTCTGAGCTTACAGACCTAGAACTGCCATGGTTCATCCTAGGACACCTGATGCTTTAATTGCTAATTATTAGTGTGAGTGTGGGGATGGAGGGAGTTACCCATAAGACTCCCAGAGAAGACTCCCACTTCTCTTTCTCCCACCCCCTCCCTACCCCGCTCCCTAGCAATCACCTCCCTTAAAAAGCCCCATCCCACTCAACCCCACCTAATCTGGAGGCTTCCGCTGACAGCAAGGTGGAACCGTGGAGCTAAAACTCCAGTGCGCAGCCTGCCATCAGGGTTGCCCACTGAGAGACTGATCGCACTGCCTAAGGCCAGATAAACAAGAACAAGAAAAATGTTCGTGCCCACATGACGTAGGGCGTTTGCTTATTGGCAGCACAGCTGAGGACTTGCAGATATCCGTCACCCTTTCTAGGGGAAGAAGACAACTAGGAGGCGTGATCTCCTACCCGATAACACACTTCTACTTAAATCCGCCTTTGCCACCGTGTGGCTCAGCTTCCACACCTAGGAAGTGGAGAAGAAAATAAGAACCCTGAGCGCTTTCTAACGAACTTTCTCTGGGCCTCAGTTTCAGCATCTATAAATTTCTAAAGTCTTTGCCACTATAACCATTTTGTAATAGTTTTATAAAGATGGATGGCCTGACTATGGAGGTAGACTGGAGTCATGAAAAAACAACATCTACAAACAAGAAGCGTCTTTAAAAGTTACTCATCAAAGGCACCAACCTATGAGGGTCTGACTACACGATCTCATAAACTGGCACCAAATGGACAGGGGAAATGGTAGGAAAAAACCATTATCCATGAGGAGAGGGGATGCGCCCAACAACATGGTACCATATACGCAGGTTCATAATAAATGGTGGATTAACCTGCTTTTCCATTATATTCCTCTAAATGTTTTTATAGGAATCTTTTCTGACATCTAAGCATCCTTCTTTCATATCCTGCCTCTCCTCCATAAGCCCCTGGTCTCCTGAAGAGCCTGGTACCAACGTGGCCAGGAATGAGGTGGTTTTCATCAGTATCTGTCAGACACCAGCATCTTCTCTGTCCAGCCCAGGTCCACTGGCTGATGGGACTCCACTCTAGAACTTTCTCCAAACTCTCTCCTCCTGCCTCCCTCAATCTTTCTCCTTCCCTCCCCTAACAAAAACCTTACCTCTGGTTTTCTTTTTGAACACCCCAAGACCCCCAAGTAAAAATGAACATTTTATTTAGAATTTCTTTTTCTTAATGTTTAACCCTTATTTGATATTCTTATTATCCCTATTTTATTTGTAGCTCAGCTTAGGAAGTTAAAGAAGAAGAAGAAAAAGAAGATGAGATGACAATGATGAAAAAGAAAAAGAAAAAGGAGGAGAAAATGGCAACGAGAAAGAAGAAGAAAAAGAGGAAGAGGACGAAGGAAAAGGAGAAGAAACAGAAAAACAAAACAAAACAAAACAAAAGCCTGTCTCTGGAATACATCTCTTTATTAACAGAGATTTTACTACACTTCAGTTCAAAACCATGAACTTAACAGCAGACATAATGCGTCCATAGAGCCGACATAAATCTTGCCTCCCAACACCAACATCATAGAATGGTTGTACTATATTTGGACTTAGATGTGTTTGGATACTTATATTTGAATGTAAGTATGACTGATGGTCTAGGAATTCACAACCCTTCAAAACACTGAACCAAATCACTTGTCTAACGGCACAGTTCCCCCACTCTGAGCCTGCTTGCCGTCTGGAATACATCTTTGGCTGGGAATGGTGGAGATAGCGAATTTTCCTCTCTCCCTTCCGCTCTGAGGAGGCTGAATAAATAGACTCAGTGATAACTTCAACCAAAAAAAAGCCACTTGAGAAAGTGGTAAGTCACAAGAACTTAAAACTAGGATTTGATGTAATAGAGCTTTGGGTCTACAATCCAAACGACTGTATTCCTAACCCAATTTTATTCTATTAACAATGTGGCTACTCCATTTACGCAAAAAATAATCTAGTTCGGCTCACTACAATACCAGTTCTAATGACAATTGCACATCTATCTTTATTTACTAATTATAATCCCTGATTGCAGAAAAAAAATGTTTCTGAGGTATACTATACCGACAGATATATAGAAATGGGGCTATTGATAGAAATTGAAAGTCAAATCCCACGTAGAAGGAATGTAAAACATGTCAGATACCTAAATTAATAAAATTAAGTGACTGTGCATTAAATTTGTCCCTGAGTTTCTTAGAGGCTAAAGGAAATGGGCGGAAAGTTAGGAGTTTTATAATTCTTTTATTTGGAAAAACAAAATTTGCCAGTTTTTTAGGAACTATGATTTTATTCCTGGGGTTTGTGAGTTCTTTAAATGCAAACTAAGGACAATGCCCCTAACATTAATCTAAAAGATCACGGAGATACATTATTCATGTAGCGTTTTGCATTCTGAGGTTGCAGTAAGCAAAATACAATGAAGCCTCTTCAATGGGAAACTAAGTCAATCAGACTCGATCAAGTTAGAATTGAAACATCTTATTATCCTTCTCAAACACCCGCTGCCTCACTGTGGTAGCTAATCTCCAAAGAGGCTGCCCCAAATTCCTCCCCTCCCTGCAGACATAGGCTACTCCTCACCTGCATCAAGAGGCAGAGCTCGTTAGTCCATGCCCTTGAACCTGAGCAAGGTCTGTGACTTGCATGGAATTTCGGACCAGGCTGTCTGAAGAAAGTCTGGTAGCTTCCACTTTTGTTTTCTTGGTATCCTGAGCTGCCTTGTAAAAAGTCTGGCTATGCTGCTGGATGGTCCATATGGAAAGGGAGACAATCTGAGACTATATGCAGGAGAACCAAGAAACCCAGCCAACCCTGATAACATGTGAACCCACTTAAGCCCTTCCAGCCAGCTCTTAGCCATTCAACTCAGTCTGTGGACAACAGATGGGGTTAAAACATGTGACCAGAGATGAAGAGGCTATTGTTCAAGATCCAGCCCTAACAGACACTTACCCTGAACAAGGCCTGGTAGCTGCACCTGGGGCTCAGTTTCCCCATTTGCAAAAACACACTCAGTGGCCCCATCCCCAGGGGCAGGCCTAGGCAGGAGATCACATAGGAGATAGCTTTAAAACCTGTAAGACCCCCAGCAGAGCCAGACAAGTGGCTCTTTGCTTCCTTTAGTCCCTTCCTCTGTCCATCCATTTGGATCAACCACACCAAAGTAAACAGGGCTGCAGGTGCCAGTCCATGATCACAGAACAAGAAACACACGTGGAGAAGTCATCTTACTCATTCTAGACCCAACAGACATTGTGGAAAGCAGAGACAAGATTCCCCACTGTGTCCTGTCCAAATTCCTGCCCTCCAGAATCATAAGAAATAATAAAATTATTGTTGCTTTAAGCCACTAAATTTGGGGTAATTTGTTACATAGCAATAAGATAACCAAAACACTCACAAACAAAAATAGCTTGTTTCCTTGTAGCAGAGGGACTAGGAATGACTTTGTCTCTCTTCAGTTTCTCATTAGTGATGCTATAATGTTTTTACATATAATAAGTTTCAATGTAGATGGACGTGGGAGTACCCAGGTGCCTCCTCGCCTTTGCCTGTCACAACCAAGTGGTCAAGTACTGCTCATGCTGCCACTCGAGCCTCCTCTCCACCCCCTCCACTGCTGTTGCTCTGGCCATCACCCACTCTCGCCATGACTCGACTCCTATATTAGCCTCACAAATCTCCCTGCCTCTAGTCTCCCTACTCACTAAACCATATTCCTTTGACACGTTGGCCAGCGTGGCAGAGATCGGATCATGTTCCCATCTTAGAATCCTTTACTAGCTCACCATCCTCAGCTTTCACAACAATCGGATAGTAGCATCATGTGTCCTTTAGTCCCTCTCCCACCCCAACCTATGGACAGACACACATGGTTGCATGCTGCACACCTTCAGGGGGCACTACTTGCATAGGCTACACTATGAACACTATGAACCCCCGAAGCCATGCAGTGCAAACCCTGCCCATCATACTCAATGTCCCTCAATCCCAAACACCTTATATCCTTTTTGTTTCATGCTTTTTTCACTCAAATTTTTCCTTATTTCTCTCCTATACTTCCTCCAAGCTCTAATATATATATAATTTACCTTACCCAGTCAATCAATCAAATTGGTCAGACATTCAAAAATTGTCTACTGAATTCTTACCATGTGCCCAGTTCCTAGGTATACCTAGTGATAAAACAAACAAAAACTGAGCCTTCAGGAAGTTCTCAGTACTCCCTTACTAAGTAGTCACTTATTTATCACATAGACCAGAGATTAGCAAACCTTTTCTGTAAAGGGCCAAGCAGCAAATAATTCAGTTTTGCGGTGCCCTACTGTCTGTCACAACTACTCTCACTCTGCAACTATGTGTGAAAGCAGACATAGGTAAAGCATAAACAAATGGGCATGGCTTTGTTTCAATACAATTTTTCTTACAAAACAGGCAGTCTGGTCCACGGTTTGCTAACCCCTGACAGACTTTCACTGTGAAGTCTTTTCTGAAAAATCTCATTCCCACAATGATGCGTCCCTAGTCATAGGACTGCATCTGCCTTTGATAAACACTGAGTCTTTCTCCACAGCAATGGTAGAACATGCTGGCAAAGTGAAGGTATCAGGAATGTGGAAGAAAGAAAGTTACCACATATAGGATTTATTGTAATTGAGAATCATTAAAATATATTGGTTAAGAGCACTCACTAGGAAGCCAGATTCCCCAACTCTATCTCTTACTAGTTTATGTCCCTGGAGGAATAACTAAAATTACTGAAAAACTGCATCCCTCAGTTTCCTCACCTGTTAAATGGGCAAGTAGGTAGAATGTTCCTCATAAAGGAGCTGTGTATTAAATGAATAATATATGTACAGTGCAATAGTGAGTGATATAGCAGAGCTTGCTATTCTTTCCCATAGGATACAACCAAGGTGAAAAATGACACAGAAAGAATTAAATAGCTCATCATATTGATGAGAACTTAAGACACATACCAGTTTCCCCTGGAAAGAGAAACATCTCTTGCAACTCTATTCTGAAAGAAGTTCCTCACGTGGAACATGAGAGCAAGAGATTCTGAATGACATAATGAGGAATGTCTCCAGCTCGGAACCATGGGCAATGCAGACGGAGGGTGCCTGTGATGGTTACCTACCACACTCAATAGAAGTTCAAGGTATAATACAAAAATACACGTGCTACCCAAAGACCCCACAGCTCAGACATTCTGTAAGTCCTTCTGTGTTTTATCAGTGCCTTTGCAGAAATATCAAAGTTTCTTGTGTGACAAAATATTATATTACTACATTATTAACTATACCTGGGATTTGTGAACTAGCATGAAGGAATATTAGGAATTCTAAGTGGAATTTTACCAAAGTCTTAGTACTGCATTTTTGTCCAGAGGAATGAAAACCAAACCCATAACTAAAATTAATGGAGAAAGAAAATTTAATATTAAGAATTTGTCTTTAAAACTTAACCTTTGCATATCTCAGCTCTCACAGCTGTAAAGGGAAGGTAATAAAAGGACTCACCCTATAGAGATGTTATGAGCATAGAATGAGCTATAATATGTAAAACACTAAGACAAGTGCCTGGTACCTAAATGTCATCTAATCGTCACCTACCACTGCTACAAATGTTATTATTATTTATTTTTTACTTACTCCTATACCCCATGCCCTTTCCTACCTTTCTGCTGCCTCCTGATTTTTGTAATGCATCTGATTCTCCTACCAAATATTAAGCCTCTCCAGGCTGTGGGTGCTATATGTCTCTGGCATTCCACAAAGCAAGGCAGCATTCAATCAAGGCTTCTTGAATTAATGAATTCTTTGAATCCCAGCTTCCACAAGTTAGTGTGAAAACGCTTATGACGGGATTCTTGCTTTTGATGATTTTACAATCTAATGGGAAAATCAAGCTTAACAAACCTGAAATATTAAACTCTCATATGCCTGCCATATAACTCAGGCCTGATACGTTACTGATTTCAGTTTTCTTAAAAAATTTCATGGAACAAAATTCTAAGGTTCTAGAATAGGCCTATTTGTTGGGTTAGTTTCTAGACACAAAGAAATTGTTAATACAGTTTATTTCTCTTTCAAGAAAACAGTTTTTAAATCTTATTTTCACCTTGAAAATTAAGGCTAAAATTCAGAAATTGGTTAGGCTCATTGCTTGGTTTATTGCAGGAAAAAGCAAACAAATTATGTGTGAGTATCCTAATAATTTGTCCAGCATTTGGCCTGACTAGAGTCAGTAGCATAATACTATAATCTTTTAAAGTACCTGCTATACAAGAAGACGGAGGAATGTTTCACTATTTTTTTAGAAAATTCCAAATAAGCTTGTAGGGATGTCTGTACTGCCATTTCCATCATCCCTAACCTCGTTTCACTATAACTTGATGTATCAATATGTTTAAATTAATTTGTGATACCAACAACTTATGCATGTTTATAAATAATCTCTATGTCTTAAATGTTACAAAATAAATCCCATAAATAATATTTTGTCTCCATCTTCTTGTTTAAAATGTGGAATTGCTGAAACCTTTTATTTAAGAATATCTTTTTTTAATGCTTTCGCAATATTTTAGCTTAATCTATTTAGTAAATGAAATGACAAACCATACCACGGCAGGAGTTTTTCCCCATATTTAATTATTAGCCTATCTGACTTCGGATGAAGTCTTAAAGTCTTCTTTATAAAGTAAAATGGACTTTATGAAGTCTACAGAACTTTTTCTGTGTGCCCTGCTAAAGGTCTTTATTTTAATAACAGACATCTGTGTAATTAATCCCTCTGAGTTTGTCATCACATAATCTATCCTGTGTATGAACTGTTCCATGTATATTTTTCTGGTAACAAGACCCCTGGAAAAAAATAAACAAATAAACAAAGACCAAAAGGAACCACGCACAAGGGGACAAATTGTGTGAAATACAACCAGTCTCATACACTTATAAGCCAGGCAATAAGCATAGAAGTTCTCAGTCCATCTTATCAGAGATTTGGGAAAAGGAGGTTTCACTCTAAAGAATTTTTCCCTTTGATGGGAAACTGTAATATTTCCTTATTTAGGAGCTAAAGCAATAAGGCAAACATAAATAAATGGTGCATAAGTACTGCTATTCAAGTAGAGTTATGTGTTTTTTTAAAATTAGATCGTCTCCCACACTTTTTGCCTAATCACAGAAGTTAAGAATTTAGCTGAGAAAAATTCTTCTGAACTAAAATTCAAACAAGCTAGGATTTTATTATTTCTCATAAAGTCATTTCACACATGTTAAGCAGTGCCCAGGCAAACAAAAACTACTATACATTTATTACTTGAAAACGTTTTTGAAACTTGCAAAAGTCTCATTTCAAAACACAGAGAAATGTAATTTTTTCAGAGTGACTGGGGACCACACTCATTCCATTAAAAAAAGGATTTCCTGTAAAAACAGAAATTGGCGATTTACTCTAAGAAAACACAGCGAAAGCTGGGAAGAAACTTGAGGATGCTTAAATTTCCACTGTGGAACAACTTCTGCTGCCCAGTGAGAAGGGAAAAAAAAAAAAGAACACCTGCAACAGGATGGGAAGAGAGAAAGACAGGCTAGGACTACACACCCAAAGAGGGAAAAACCACGCAGGTTCCTGTCTGGGACACAAAGGAGCTGACAGGAAAGGAATACATATCCGAAGAAGAATACCCAGACAAATTCTGTGGTCACCTGTCACATCAGAGAAAGAGAAGAAGGCAGTAATTTGTAGGAGAGCCCAGATCAATGCGTGGAAGACACTGATGAGTTTAAAGTACCTTTTACCTAGAGGAAATATTAGTGAGGTGCTGAAAGTTGCTGCCACCAACAGGGCATCAGGCGGACTTAGGGGTTACAAATCACTTTCATTTCATAAACTGTGCATCAAAATGGTAAACAGGTTTTACTGTAGTCAGAGAGGTTAGTTCTGAAGCTGGTAATATTTTAACTCGCAAAAATAGAAGTTTTAAGCAATAACTGGAAAAATGGAACACACAACTGCTCTTCCTGATGATTTATACAGCACGGTGTGGTTAAAAAACTTATTCATGTGAGACTGTAATAGCAATAAGCAGAGAGAATACATCTCAAATGCTATTCAGATTTAAGATCAAAATTGGCATTTGTTTAAAACTTATGGGTAAACCTTTGATCCAGCAATTCTATTTTCCTTTATTAATTTGTATTACATATAAATATTCACATGTACACAAACATGCAAGTAGAAGAATGTTGGTAACAGCAAAAAATTTCATATAATCTAAAGAGCCATCATTAGGGAAATGTTCCAGCCACATTATGGGATTCTATACGCCAAGAGAATGCACGAAATAGATCCCTATGAGTTGATAGATGGATGCACTGAAGATATATAAAAGTAAGCAAGGTTCGAACAGTATGTATGGTATATTCTATGCATTAAAAAGGATACACACACATATCTATCTGTGTGTGTGTATATACATATATATTATATATATATTTGGATATGTATTATACTATTTCTAGAAAAATACATAAGACAATGGTATCTGAGAGGTATGTACAATTAAATATTTTTGATTGTATATCCTTTTAAATTTTTATTTTTAACCCCAAGTATATGTATATAATACATATATTATATACATATAACATTTTAGATAACATAAGAACTATAAAAATAAAGACCTTTATATTATAAAGGTTCATTATTACAGCATATTAATATACACTGTTATGCTATAAAGGTTAATTATATTTGTTAAACTTTTCATATGTATGCAAAATCTCATAGATAACATGAGAATTAGGAACACGCATAATTACTGATCTATTAATACCATGTTTGGGGGAAGGCTTTATGAAGAGTTTGCAATAAGGTAACGTCCACGTTAGTGACCAAATACTGTAACACAGAGAAGTGTTTCTTTATAATCTTAAAAAAATGTAAAACCCAGAAGAACTAAGTGCTGGTGTGAGTAAAAGCATGGGACAGCCTGTTAAGCAACAAAGTAAGGCTTAGTTTCTGTTTTCACATTGAGTTAGGGCCTCCCGAGGAAACACGCTGGTTGGTGATAGCACATAGAGACGAGACAAATGTCTGGCTAGGCCTAATGTCTCCCTGCAGACCTTCATCCACAGAATTAAACCCCTACTTCCTCTCTCTCTGTGGGAGCAATGCCATCAGGCTTAGCTATGAAGCTAATATATATGACAGAAATATATTTTTTGAAGTTAAAATGCTAGGCTAAATCAGGTCCTTTTGAGAAAGGGTGAAAATCAGTTTCAGTCCATCTACTGAACTGGCCATGGGCCGTGCACACAGGGCAAGGCATGTCTGCTGCCTGATCGGTATCAGGCTTAACATGATAAGCAAATTTCCTTTCCAGCACTGTTGGAATCCGTGATTTATTTTCCACAAAGGCCAAGATGGAACTAAGTTAATCATAACTATTTCCTAGGGTCAGAAAACCATGCATATTCCACCACGGCCTAAGTGCTTGGCTCTGAAAACCATGTCGTCCCAGATCTAGAGCAGGGCTCAAACAGTGGTCCGTTCAGTTTACTGTACTTTTTCCTTCCCATACCTGGGCCATAGAAACACAAATTTCACTACATATATATAATAAAAACAGCCCATAACAAAAAAGAATACGTGAAATGTCCAGCCACATATCCAAGTGGACACCATCACTTGGTCACTCAGGGTCATATAATCAAACTACACCACTACTCAAAAAAGAGCAGCAATGAGAATCATAAGAACTTGATAGAAACCTCTGTGTATTTACTGTCTAGGCTCATTACAGGATCCTCCAAGGAGACAAAATGGATCATATATAATCCATCCTGCTGCTTCTCCGGAGGCTTGAACTTAAACACTCTCAGAAAGAGATACTTCATTTTCAATTTGAACAATTTTAAGGGAAGTGTACTCCCACCCTTCTTCAATTCAGGGAACTGGCAATCCTTATAGAGTCAACCTGCCTGATTTAAATATTTTCTGCTAAAACATTTTCTGTAATAGGGGCATAAGAAGGTGGTGAAATGCTCAGTTGCATCTGAGTAACACACACGACAGGTTAAAAACACTCCTTCAAGGCCAGCCACAGCAGCATTACTGCCCGGATGAAATAAAGAGCTTCTAACAACCGCAAAACAACTTCTCAGAAACACTTGCCCTGCTCTGCTTCCAGTGTAGACATCTGAAAGGAAAATTCAGTCCCTAATTTTAATAAGCATAACTTAGAGGAGAACCAACCATTAACTATTTGTCTTCTCTGACTGTCTGTCCCTGAAATCCCTTTCTTTCCTTGCTCCCTTACAAACAGAGCATCTACAAAGATGCCCACAAGGCAAGTACTTTCCCTAAACACAAACGGAATTGGTATGAAGAGAAAGGATGGGCTGCTCCTCTTCTCAGTCGCAGCTCCTCCCCTTCTTCCTCAAAGAACCCTTCTCGCCTCCCAAAATCAGCCTCGACAATGGCCCAAGATTCCTTTTAGCCATGACCTCTCCTCTGGGGCAGAAATCCTTAAAGCGTAGAGGCAAGGTGGTTTAGCCACAAACGCGGCGAGAACTGGATAACCCTTGCATCTCTAAGGTGCCCCCAGGAGGTCTTGTCAAGGATCCTTCTACTGTCGAGAATCGACCCTGTCAGTTCCTCTGGATCTTGATACTCGGGAGAAGAGGGAGGGGACACCCACACCAAAGGAGCTGGCCCGTTCCATTACCCTTTAAGCGCGTCGTGTCCTCCACCGCCTCTTCTCTTGGCCCGGCTGGCTCTGGTTTCCTTCACGTTCCCAGCCTCCAAATTGGCGTCCGCCCCATGGCTCGTGTAGGAAGCTAAGAGCACGGTAAATCCCAGGGCGACCTCCAGCAGCCCCCCTCGCCGCATGATGTCGAGCGGCCGCCGGCTCCCGCCGCCTCTCGCCGCGCCCCGGGCTCGGTCCGGGGCCGCCGCTGCGCCCTGGAGCGCGCCGCGCCGCCGGGGTCCCGCTCTCCCGCCGCCCGTCCCCTGGGCCGGGCTCCTCCCGCCTTCTCCAGGCGCTGCTCCCACTTCAGGCGGCCCCTGCCAGCTGCAACAGACAAATCGCCGAAGCGGGGGAGACATTCAGGGCTTCGGGATGCTGAAGCCTCGGGGTCCCCATTCCCGAGCCCAACCCGCGCGCCGCCTGCGCGTGGCGCAGTTACTTTGGGTAAGTGAAGACCGTTTGGTCCACAGCTGGCTGAAAAGCCCAGGCCCCCGGCGGCAGCGGCTCCAGCCAGCCCCTCGGCCTCCCGGGCGCCGCCTGAAAAAAGCGCCGCAAAGTACCCATGTCCCGAGCAGTTCTAAACCCTGGGGCAAGCTCGCTGCGTTTATTTTTTACTAGCACGAATTGCGCGCGATGCGCGCTCTGACACCCCAGCTCCCCAGCCTGTCCTCTCCGCCAAGCCGCGGGGCTGGAAGCCCGCCGCGCCGTCCCCGGCCGGCTCCGGGCACTGCCACCGCCCCCTGAGCATCTGACGCCGAGCCCGGCACCGGGAGCCCCGGCCCAGGAAGCTGTCAGGCAGGGGAGGGCCAGCGCCAGCTCTGGACGTTCCGGGACAGCCCCTCACCCCAGTCCCTGTCCCTGCCCTCAGCGCGGCGCAAACGCAAAAGCCTCCGTGGCTGAAGCTCCAGCCCCGGTGGCCGCCCGACCCCAGTCGGGACCCCAGCTGCACCCACTGGAGAAGTGGCGGCTCCGGTTCCCGAGGCGGCGGCAGCTGTTCCTCGGTCCTGGCCGCGGCAGCCCTTGCCCCGCTCTGTCCGCAGCTGTCCCAGCTGTGGCCGCCTGTCCGCCTGCGGCACCCACAGTCTCTGCCGCGGCTCCCGCGGCCCCCTCCTTTCCCCACCTCTTCAAGTATCGTCTGCGCAGCGGTTTCTCGCGAGAGAAATACTTTTTTTAAAAAAAGAAAGGAAAAAGAAAATGACACCCCCTCCTACATCCCCCTCATCACCACCCCACCCCTCGGCCCCATCCATCCTTCCTTTCCACTCCCCTTTGCCAGCCACCGCCTCGGCGCGGGGGCCTCCCTCGCTCGCAGGATTAGCGCAGTGGGAGGAGGCAGAGGTGATCGGGTCCTGCCCGGCCTGGGATTTCGCGTTTTGGGGTGAGGAGTTGAGGGAAGAAGTCGAGTAGCGGTTTCACCCGCAGTGCGGCTGGGAGGTCTAGACCCGAGATTAGCCTCCCCCGCGATCTGGGAAGCCCTGCGGGCGCGGAAGGCTGTGCCACCTGTACCTAGAACGCGCGCTGGAGACGGCGGCCCCGGCGAGAGAGGAGACGCGTCCCGGTTGCCCGCGTCTCCCCGGCGCCGCCTCACTGCGTCTCTCGGGTTGGGCACAGAGCGGAGGCCGGAGGCCCGGAGGCCGGGGCAGGGCGCGGCGGGGGCGCAGCGGCGGCCGGGGCTGCTGTGCGAACGGGGGAGGGGGCTCCGCCGCTGCCACCGGCGTCGAGAGCCCGCTCGAGGCGCGGTTCTGAGCCTTGGTTCAAGTCACCCAGGCTGAACCCAAGATGCTCCAAGAGTCTGAGTGGGATTCCGACCCAGAGGCCTGTGAATATTGGAACCTGGCGTTTGGGATGGAGGCAGCGAAGGGGCGGTCCTTTTCCCCAGCCCACAGCTAAGATTGGGCTTCTCCTGGACGACCCTAGACCCTAGACCCTAGACCCTATTTCACCTCCCCAAACATTCATATTCTCTGTCTCCCTCTCCCTCTCCCACACACACACACACACACACACACACACACACACGCGGCTGCCTCTCCAGGACAAGCAGGGCACAGTGACTTGGAAGAATATAGTATTTATGGTATCCTTATATAGATAAGGCCCCGTGTTGCCTGCACCCTATAATGGTGTTGGAGGGCAGGAAGCCACACTCTGGGCCCTAGGCACTGGTACTGGAGACCCCCCAGAAAATCCCCCTGTAGTAGCCACCAGCTGTCAAGCCAGAAATAAGAGCGCAGCACAAACAGGAATCCTGTTGAAAGGGGTTTTCCTTATTTGTGATTATTTGTGCCCAGACAATAGTGTATAGGGACCTGGGCAAGTTATTTAACTTCTTTCCAGTTGCAAGACAGGAATAGTAATGACCACACAGGGTTGCAATGGTGATGATGAGCCTGCTGAACTGTTATGACACCATGATCTCGAAGATAAAAACAGTGAAACTCTCAAAAATATGAGCCCACGTAAAGTCACAGCCCTATAAGTATGCGGTCTAGTTTGAGTCCTCACCTGCAAAAATTCTCTTACCAGATTCATGAATTGGAGCCTTGATCACACACCCATGGTTGAGTAAAGGCAAGCCTCTGTTCAAGAGGCATTTACTGAACACAAACTGTGTACCAGTTGGTGTGTGGTTGAACCAAGTTACTGGGTGAGCAAGGCAGAAATGTTTCTCCCCTCACATAAGAGTCTACAGGGAAAGGCAGACTTGAGACAAATGATGACTCAAATTTTAAATGCCAAGAAGGAGAAGTCCTGGTTGTTTACTTGGAGGATATATAATGGAGTACTTGACCTAGGTTGTGGCTGACCAGAGAAGGCTTTCCTGAGGAAGTGTTGTTTAACTTAAATCCAAACACATGACTAGACTTTACTTAGGGCAGTGGTTCTCAACCCAGGCTATACAGTAGAATGACCTGGGAACTTGAAAAAAAAATCTGACACCAGGACTCAATCCCTGGAGGTTCTGATTTAAATAGTCTCGAGTGGAGCCTTGACACAGGCATTTTTAAAAGCTCCCCAGGTAGGGAGAGGTAAGGGTGGTGTTCAGACTGGGAAAAGAATCTGGGCAGAGGGACCATGGCTCAGGAGAAGCAGGGCTTTGTTGGAGATCCACAAAGGCCTTGCCCTGCCCACCAGTTTTCTGGAAAGTTCTGCACCCTCTGGGGAATCTGGAAACTGCCTGCTTTCTCTACACTCCAGCAGCATGTGAGACACTCTGTACTCTCTCTTAGAGTCCTCCCTCAGTGACGTGTTGGACAGCAGCAGCTGAACATAGGGCTTTTCTAAGGCTTTTGCCCACGAAGCAAAGAGTGAACACTGGTGCCCTGCAAGTCCCCTCTTCCAACATTTCTGAACATCTCTATTACCTCCTAACCTTACCCTAAACTGCCTTCCAGGGTTTCACCTCTAAAGGAGATTTAGATTAAATGCTTGCTTCAGGCCTTAGCCCTTTTTTTTCTCCTCTTTTCTCCTTGACCCCTTTCTCAAGTAGAGGAGAGACTTTCTAGTTCCTCTTCATATTGGGTGGGAGTCCTAGGCCATATATTCCCCTCTTAAGGCAATAAGTCTCATGGTTTAACTAGAGTGTTGGAGCGAGAAGGGGTTGAAAACATAACTACTGAAAGAGATTTCTTTCAAATACGTAAGAAATACACCCATTGTCTAGGCAATCGACATATATTAGAGCAGTGTGCTACCAGTACCAAAATTCAGTAGCAAATAAAGAAAATTATGTATTTGCAATAAGATTTTCTTGATGTCAGATGATTCAGGAGCCACCTCTCTTTAAACTTATCGTACTCCTTGCAAAATAAGTCCATGGGGCTAGAATTCCCTTATTTCTCCTCTTCATTTCAAAAAACTCCACCCATCCTAAGAGAATCTGCTCAAATCCCTCCTTGTTCCTGAGGACTTTTTGCTCATGATATCTCTCTCTTGTTCAAACTTCATTGTACTTATTACCTGAATCACTGATTTAATAATATATTAATTGTAATACACAATTGTAGTATGCTTACTCTGTGCCAAGCATTATGCTGGGCACTGATAATTGGCATATTTATTATATTGTTGTGCTAAACTCTTTTTTTAATCACTGTACTTATTCTTCCTAGATGGACTATGGATCCTTAAGGCCAAGGTCACATTCCTTATTCAAGGAAATGTGTACAGTGTCCTAAAAACTGTTACAAAACATAACTCGTTTGTTGGCTGTTGTTTTATCAGTTGGAATCTTCTGATATTTTAGCTTCAAGACCATTCTCATCACTTTATATCCCCTGAATAAATACATGTGTCAGCAGGGTTCTCTATCTACAAGCAAGAAAACTAACTCTAGACAATTTAAGCAAAAAAACTGCTTCAAGTATTATCAGGTTAGAAGAGGGCTCATTGACCCTGACGTTGGAATTATATGGGGACTAGTGCAGGCAGGTCTGGGTAGAGGCAGCAGAAACACATGGAGACCTTCTTCAGGGTGATACTATTGGGGTGAATTGATTCCAATCATTTGGTCCTTCTGCCACCCCACTCAGGGTTCAGATTCAAAGGCTAGGGTCCAACTGGCCTAGCTAGCCCCCAGTCCTGGCCAGAGAATGATGGAGCATCCTGATGGATGGTCCCAATAATAATGCATGTCATGGGAAAGGGGTTACTCTATAAAGAATGACTGAAATACTGTTACCAAAAACCGGGAGCATATATGTTTGTCAGATACACACACACACAAAAATGTCCATGTGTTCCCTATACCATCTCAAGAACTTTTGAAGATATTTATAATTTATTGAGATAAACCATTTCCAAGAGCATAAGAAGCATACTCTAAAATCAGATACTAAGCCATTCACCACAAACTAAAACATTTCTTTATGAAATGAGTTAACTTGACTCTCATGTAGTCCTAATTCCCTCCATTGATCCATTGATGGTGGTAAATAGATCATTTATAATACAACCAGCTATATCATCAAAAACTAGCTTTTGACTGAGTGTTGTAGAATTTTGCAGTTACAAAAGTATAATGCATATATGACACTACCAAAAACCATATATACGTATAGCAGAAAAACAATACCCTCACATAGATAATCTCATTTAATCCTCACCAGCACTTTATAGGAGGTTGAAAAATAAGGCCAAAGTATTTATCATCTTTCATCAAGAACTGGAGTCTACTTCCCAACCTTTTGAATCTGAGCTTGTGGCTTCCTGTGACCAATAGAAATATGATAGAAGTGACATTGTGTGACTTCCAAGGCTAGGCCTTAAGAGACCTTGCAGCTTCCTCCTTCACCTTCTTAGATGCTGCCCTGAAATGGCCATGGCTTGCAGAAGTTCAGGATGAAAAAGTATGTCCCAGCTACTCTGAGACCCTCACCAAGCCACCAACTAAATGCAGCCACATGTGTGATCCTAGCATATCAGCAGAAAAATTGCCCAGCGAATTCACAGAATAAATATACAGTATCACTATACTTTTAAGCCACTTAATTATTAGGATAGTCTGTTACACAGGAATAGATAACTAATACAAACTTCTAAGGGAAAATATTTCTGTCTCCGTTTTATAGATTTATAAACTCACATTTGGAAACACTGAGAAACTTGTTTAAATTCATAGGACTAGAACTGGAGTCAGGGCTGGATTCAAAACCATGCTTTTGACAACAAGTTAAAAGTACTTTTCATTTCATCACCTCATCCATCTGCCATAAAATCTCACTCAAGATCTTGGTTTGCAGTACACTGGAGCCATTCCCTGTATCCATAACACTTCCCTGGTGTCTTCTGGGAAGCTAAGGTTTCACCCCTGGAGCTTCATTGCAATCCGAACCTACATTGCATCCTATTTGAGAGCTCCATTTATTCTATGCTGCAGTCACTAAGATCTCCCAGGAAACAAAGGGATCATAAAAGCTGCTGTAGTCAACTTCTCTGCCTCTCTGCTTCAGTTTCTAGCCCCTCTCACATCCCCAACACATAGAAGAATTCCTTGTGAATAACAGAAGCTCAAAGAATATTTGTTGAATGAACAGATAAATGCATTAACTTCCTTTCAAGATGGTGATATGATGGCAACTTTAAAACCTCACCCCAGTCTTTCTTATCACTCTGTGTGTTAAGGAAAGACCTAAACCTCTCCAGCCATAGACAGAGCCCTAGTGTGTTACATTGCCTGGTTGTGCTTCTGTGTCCATCACTCCCTCTTGGGATGTGATATGAATGAAAGGGACTTGGCTTTGAAAAAGAACTAAAGGTAGAATTAAGTTGCCTTCTCCTATTTATGAAACAAAAACTATAATCACGGACATAGAGAATAGACTGGCGGTTGCCAAGGGGAAGGGGGGTGGGAGAGGGATGGATTGGGAGTTTGGGATTAGCAGATGCAAACTGGCATATATAGAATGGATAAACAAGGTCCCACTGTATAACACAGGGAACTATATTCAATATCCTGTGAAACCATAAAGGAAAAGAATATGGTGAGACCTGCAAGATGGCAGAGGTGTAAGACATGAAGATCATCTTTCTCCCCACAAATACATCAGAAATACATGTACATGTGGAACAACTCCTACAGAACACCTACTGAACACTGGCAGAAGACCTCAGACTTTCCAAAAGGGAACAGACGCCCTCAGGAGACGTACATGAAGAGGCAGGGCCAAATCCAAAGCTGAACCCCAGGAGCTGTGCGAACAAAGAAGAGAGGGAAATCTCTCCATGCAGCCTCAGGAGCAGTGGATTAAATCTCCACAACCAACTTGACGTACCCTGCATCTCTGGAATACCTGGATAGACAATGAATCATCCCAAAATTGAGGCAGTGGACTTTGGGAGCAACTGTAGACCTGGGGTTTGCTTTTTCTGCATCTAATTTGTTTCTGTTTTTTGTTTATCTTAGTTTAGTATTTAGAGGTTATTATCATTGGTAGATTTGTTTATTGACTTCGTTGCTCTGTTCCTTTTCTTTTTTTAATATATATATATTTTTTCCTTTTTCTCTTTTTGTGAGTGTGTATCTGTATGTGTCTTTGCATGATTTTGTCTGTATAGCTTTGCTTTTACCATTTCTCCTAGGGTTCTGCCTGTCCGTTTTGTTTTGTTTTGTTTTTTTGGTTTTTTAGTATATATTTTAGCACTTCTTATCATTGGTGGGTTTGTTTGTTGGTTTGGTTGCTCTCTACTTTCTTTCTTCAAATTACTATTTGATTTTTTTTATTTTTAATATTTTTTTATTTTAATAACAATATTTAATTTTTATTATTTTTCTTTTTTTTCCTTCCTTTTCTTCTAAGCTGCGTGGCTGACAGGGTTTTCATGATCCGGCCAGTGTCAGGCCTGTGCCTCTGAGGTGGGAGAGCTGAGTTCAGGACATTGGTCCACCAGAGACCTAGCGACTCCATGTAATATCACACAGTGAAAGCGCTCCCAGAGATCTCCATCTCAACGCTAAGACCCAGCTCCACTCAACGAGCAGCAAGCTACAGTTCTGGACACCCTATGCCAAAAAAGTAGCAAGACAGAAACAAAACCCCACCCACTAGCAGAGAGGCTGCCTAAAATCATAGTAAGGTCACAGACACCCAAAAAACACACCACCAGACACGGTCTGGCCCACGAGAAAGACAAGATCCAGCCTCATCCACCAGAAGACAGGCACCAGTCCCCTCCACGAGGAAGTTTACACAACGCAGTGAACCAACCTTAGCCACTGGGGGCAGACTTCAAAAAACAATGGGAACTACGAACCTGCAACCTGCAAAAAGAAGACCCTAAGCACGGTAAGTGAAGGAAATGGAGAAGACAGAGAAACACACAGCAGATAAAAGAGCAAGGTAAAAACCCACCAGACCAAACAAATGAGGAGGAAATAGGCAGTCTACCTGAAAAACAATTCAGAGTAATGATAGTAAAGATCATCCAAAATCTTGGCAATAGAATGGAGAAAACACAAGAAACATTTAACAAGGACCTAGAAGAACTGAAGAGCAAAAAAACAATGATGAACAACACAATAAATGAAATTAAAAATTCTCTAGAAGGAATCAATAGCAGAATAACTGAGGCAAAAGAACGGAGAAGTGAACTGGAAGATAAAATAGTGGAAATAACTACCACAGAGCAGAATAAATAAAAAAGAATGAAAAGAATTGAGGTCAGTCTCAGAGACCTCGGGGACAACATTAAGCGCACCAATATTCGAATTATAGGGCTCCCAGAAGAATAAGAGAAAAAGAAAGGGACTGAGAAAATATTTGAAGAGATTATAGTTGAAAACTTCCCTAATATGAGAAAGGAAATAGTCAATCAAGTCCAGGAAGTGGAGAGAGTCCCATACAGGATAAAACCAAGGAGAAACACACCAAGACACATGTTAATCAAACTATCAAAAATTAAATACAGAGAAAAAAATATTAAGAGCAGAAAGGGAAAAACAACAAATAACATACAAGGGAACTCCCATAAATTTAACAACAGATCTTTCAGCAGAAACTCTGCAAGCCAGAAGGGAGTGGCAGGACATATTTAAAGTGATGAAAGGGAAAAACCTACAACCAAGATGACTCTACCCAGCAAGGATCTCATTCACATTCGACAGAGAAATTAAAACCATTACAGACAAGCAAAAGCTAAGAGAATTCAGCACCACCAAACCAGCTTTACAACAAATGCTAAAGGAACTTCTCTAGGCAGGAGACACAAGAGAAGGAAAAGATCTATAATAACAAACCCAAAACAATTAAGAAAATGGTAATAGGAACATACATATCAATAACTACCTTAAATGTAAATGGATTAAATGTTCCAACCAAGACTTAGGCTGGCTGAATGGATACAAAAACAAGACCCATATATATGCTGTCTACAACAGACCCACTTCAGACCTAGGGACACATACAGACTGAAAGTGAGGGGATGGAAAAGATATTCCATGGAAATGGAAATGAAAAGAAAGCTGGAGTAGCAATTCTCATATCAGACAAAATAGCCTTTAAAATAAAGACCATTACAAGAGACAAAGAAGGACACTGCATAATGATCAAGGGATCAATCCAAGAAGAAGGCATATAAATTGTAAACATTTATGCACCCAACATAGGAGCACCTCAATACATAAGGCAAATGCTAACAGCCATAAAACGGGAAATCGACAGTAACCCAGTCATACTAGGGGACTTTAACAGCCCACTTTCACCAATGGACAGATCATCCAAAATGAAAATAAATAAGAAAACACAAGCTTTAAATGATACATTAAACAAGATGGACTTAATTGATATTTATAGGACATTCCATCCCAAAACAACAGAATACACTTTCTTCTCAAGTACTCATGGAACATTCTTCAGTGTAGATCATATCTTGGGTCATAAATCAAGGCTTGGTAAATTTAAGAAAATTGAAATTGCATCAAGTATCTTTTCCGACCACAAAGCTATGAGACTAGGCATCAATTACAGGAAAAAATCCGTAAAACCTACAGACACGTAGAGGTTAAACAATACACTACTAAATAACCAAGAGATCACTTAAGGAATCAAAAAGGAAAAAAATACCTAGAAACAAATAACAATGAAAACACAACAACCCAAAACCGATGTGATGCAGCAAAAGCAGTTTTAAGAGGGAAGTTTATAGCAATACAATCCTACCTCAAGACACAAGAAACATCTCAAATAAACAGCAAAGGATTACACCGAAAGCAGTTAGAGAAACAAAAACAAAAAAACCTCAAAGTTAGTAGAAGGAAAGAAATCAGAAAGATCAGATCAGAAATAAATGAAAAAGAAAAGTGGGAAACAATTGCAAAGATCAATAAAACTAAAAGCTGGTTCTTTGAGAAGATAACAAAATTGATAAACCATTAGCCAGACTCATCAAGAAAAAAAAGGGAGGAGACTCAAAGCAATAGAATTAGAAATGAAGAAGTAGAAGTTACAACTGACACTGCAGAAATACAACAGACGATTAGAGATTACTACAAGCAACTATATGCCAATAAAATGAACAACCTGGAAGAAATGGACAAATTCTTAGAAGAGCACAACCTTCCGAGACTAAACCAGGAAGAAACAGAAAATATAAACAGACCAATCACAAGCACTGAAGTTGAAACTGTGATTAAAAATCTTCCAACAAACAAAAGCCAAAGGCCAGATGGCTTCACAGGCGAATTCTAGCAAACATTTAGAGAAGAGCTAACACCTATCCTTCTCAAATTCTTCCAAAATATAGCAGAGGGAGGAGCACTCCCAAACTCATTCTACGAGGCCACCATCACCCTGATACTAAAAACAGACAAAGATGTCACAAAGAGAGAAAACCACAGGCCAATATCACTGATGAACATAGATGCAAAATTCCTCAACAAAATACTAGCAAACAGAATCCAACAGCACATTAAAAGGATCATACACTATGATCAAGTGGGGTTTATTCCAGGAATGCAAGGATTCTTCAACATACTGAAAGCAATCAATGTGATAAACCATATTAACAAACTGAAGGCGAAAATCTATATGATTATCTCAATAGATGCAGAAAAAGCTTTTGACAAAATTCAACACCCATTTATGATAAAAACCCTGCAGAAAGTAGGCATAGAGGGAACTAACCTCAACATAATGAAGGCCATATATGACGATCCCACAGCCAACATCATTCTCAATGGTGAAAAACTGAAATCATTTCCCCTAAGATCAGGAAAAAGACAGGGTTGTCCACTCTCACCACTATTATTCAACATAGTTTTGGAAGTTTTAGCCACAGCAATCAGAGAAGAAAAAGAAATAAAAGGAATCCAAATCGGAAAAAAAGAAGTAAAGCTGTCACTGTTGGCAGATGACGTGATACTACACATAGAGAATCCTAATGATGCTACCAGAAAACTACTAGAGCTAATCCATGAATTTGGTAAAGTAGCAGGATACAAAATTAATGCACAGAAATCTCTTGCATTCCTATAGACTAATGATGAAAATCGGAAAGAGAAATTAAGGAAACGCTCCCATTTACCACTGCAGCAGAAAGAATAAAATACCTAGGAATAAACATACTTAAGGAGACAAAACACCTGTATGCAGAAAACTATAAGACACTGATGAAAGAAATTAAAGATGATACAAACAGATGGAGAGATATACCATGTTCTGGGATTGGAAGAATCAAAATTGTGAAAATGACTATACTACCCAAAGCAATCTACAGATTCAGTGCAATCTCTATCAAACTACCAATGGCATTTTTCACAGAACTAGAACAAAAACTTTCACAATTTGTATGGAAACACAAAAGACCCCAAATAGCCAAAGCAATCTTGAGAAAGAAAAATGGAGCTGGAGGAATCAGGCTCCCTGACTTCAGACTATACTACAAAGCTACAGTAATCAAGACAGTATGGTACTGTCACAAAAAAGGAAATATAGATCAATGGAACAGGATAGAAAGCCCAGAGATAAATCCACACACATATGGTCATCTTATTTCTGATAAAAGAGGCAAGAATATACAGTGGAGAAAAGACAGTGTCTTCAATAAGTGATGCTGGGAAAACTGGACAGCTACATGTAAAAGAATGAAATTAGAACACTCCCTAAACCGTACGCAAAAATAAACTCAAAATGGATTAAAGACCTAAATGTAAAGCCAGACACTATAAAACTCTTAGAGGAAAACATAGGCAGGACACTCTATGACATAAATCACAGCAAGGTTCTTTTTGACCCACCTCCCAGAGAAATGGAAATAAAAACAAAAATAAACAAATGGGAACTAATGAAACAAAAGCTTTTGAAGTGCAAAGGAAAACATAAACAAGACGAGAAGACAACTCTCAGAATGGGAGAAAGTGTTTGCAAACGAAGCAACTAACAAATGATTAATCTCCAAAATTCACAAGCAGCTCATGCAGCTCAATATCAAAACAAACAACCCAATCCAAAAATGGGCAGAAGAACTAAACAAACATTTCTCCAAAGAAGATATACAAGTTGCCAACAAACCCATGAAAGGATGCTCAACATCACTAATCATTAGAGAAATGCAAATCAAAACTACCATGAGATATCACCTCACACCAGTTAGAATGGCCATCATCAAATAATCTACAAAGAGTAATTGCTGGAGAGGGTGTGGAGAAAAAGGGAACCCTCTTGCACTGTTGGTGGGAATGTAAATTGATACAGCCACTATGGAGAACAGTATGGAGGTTCCTTAAAAAACTAAAAATAGAACTACCATACAACCCAGCAATTCCATTACCTGGCATACACCCTGAGAAAACCATAGTTCAAAAGGAGTCATGTACCACAATGTTCATTCCAGCTCTATTTACAATAGACAGGACATGGAAGCAAACTAAGTGTCCAACAACAGACGAATGGATAAAGAAGATGTGGCACATATATACAATGGAATATTACTCAGCCATAAAATGAAACAAAATTGAGTTATTTGTAGTGAGGTGGATGGACCTAGAGTCTGTCATACAGAGTGAAGTAAGTCAGAAAGGGAAGAACAAATACCGTATGCTAACACACACATATGGAATCTAAAAAAAAAAAAAAAAAGTTCTGAAGAACCTAGGGGCAGGAGAGGAATAAAGACGCAGACGTAGAGAATGAACTTGAGGACATGGGGAGGGGGAAGGGTAAGCTGGGATGAAGTGAGAGAGTGGCATGGACATATATACACCACCAAATGTAAAATAGCTAGCTAGTGGGAAGCAGCCCCATAGCACAGGGAGATCAGCTCGGTGCTTTGTGACCACCTAGATGCGTGGGATAGGGAGGGTGGAGGGAGACGCAGGAGGGAGGAGACATGGGGATATATGTATATGTATAGCTGATTCAGTTTGTTATAAAGCAGAAACTAACACACCATTGTAAAGCAATTATACTCCAATAAATATGTTTAAAAAAAAGAAAAAAAAAGGAAAAGCAAAAAGATATTAAATACAATGAAGACATCTATATAAATAAACAGTACATAGATATAAAAAACAGAATACGAAAAAGAATGTATATGTATAACTGAGTCACTTTGCTATACAGCAGTAATTAACACAACATTGGAAATCAACTATACTTCAATAAAAAATAATTAATTTTTTTTAAAAAAAGAATTAAGTTGCCTTCTTGCTAGCAGAGTACCTCCACATATGTTCCCTCCCTTTTTAAAAATTATTGCTTAGTTTCTTTATTCACTTAAACATTTTAATTGAAAGCCAGGCACTATGTGTCAGACACTGTGTCAGAAACTCAGGATTCAACCATGAAGGAGATTCCATTTCTGCCTAGAAGAATCACAAGGTCTAGGGCATTGGAAGAGGGCCTTACAGTTACAATTACCATTGATTAAGCCTTGGTTGTGCAGGTACTGTGTTAAGTGAGTGGTTAGTAATGTTCTTCCCATTTAATGTTTTAGTGAGATTAAGGTTTAATGGAGAACAGTCTAAAATGACATAAATATATATTTCTTTTAGGGAAAATTTGTACATGTGTGTCTGTATTCATGCTCAGGATCCTAAGAAGTTCCCACTTCACTGCAAAATTCTGTTTTTGTGAGGGGGAAAGGTGAAAAAGAGAAAAAAAGAAACAGGTAAAAATTTTTACATGCAGAGAAGGAATAGAATTTTTCATTTTAATTGTATACCTCAAACTAACATAATTTGTAAATCAACTATGCTTCAATAAAAAAAGGATAAATTTTTTAAAAGAAGTTTTTTCATTTTAATCATTTTCAGAAGTTTTGTTTATTATAGAAATATTTTAGCGACTAAAGAAAAGATTTTTTTAAAGTATTTTCCCATTATCCTACCACCCTAACGCAACGATTCGTATTTTTTCAGTTCCCTCCAGTCTTTGATCATATGGTATATTTTACATAGTCTAACCAAGGTGTGTGTATAGTTTTGTGTTCGGCTGAACAGTTAGGGGAACTCATTCAGTGTTTAACCTTTGCATTTTGCAGTTGGGGTCCCTGGGTGAGGTTTGCCTAGCTGTACTTCTGGCAGAAAGCATGTACAACTGTTAAATTATGTTATTGAAATAACTTTCATTACCTCAATCCCCCAAAGCAAACAGTTCCTCTCCACCCAAAACAAAAGCTCTGGTTCCCAGACCTCACTTCATTTGTGTTTTCCATGAGTTTTGTGACCCACCCTGGTATTCTCTGTCATTTTTTCTACCAGACATAACAGATACCAACCCAACAGCAGAGGGGAATAAAGAAAAGGCCTGGATAGCAAGAAAGGACATAACATTGTATCCAACGCAAATTAAAAACACATTCCCTCTCAGCTCCATTCAACAGCATTTACCAAACACCAGCTCTATGCTCCAGACCACGGTAGACCCGGCAGAAGCACCGAGAAAGTGTCAGAATGGTAACCTCCCTGAAGCGCAACACCCTCTCTCAGGAGGGAGGAACTGAGTGCCTGTAGCAGGGGTCAGCAAACTTCCTATAAAATGACAGAGACTAAATATTTTAGGTTTTGTGGGCCGAAAGGCAAAAGAAAGCAAATTTCTGCAAGCATTTTATTGACCAAAATAAAACTTTACAGACATTGAATTTGAATTTCATATAATTTTCACATGTAACAAAATAGTACTATTCTTCAACAATTTGAAAATGCAATAACCATTCTTAGCCTGCAGGCCTGCATAAAAACAGACAGTGGGGGCAGATTTGCCTCACAGGCCATAGTTTGCCAACCCCTGATGAATAAGATAAAAGCAAGCACAGAAAATGTCCCCGGCCATCAGTATCCAAAAGTGAGTGACCACAACAGGAGTCCAGAGAGGAGGGACGTGGGGTGGTCCAGTCAGGAAGCCTTAATGGAAGAGATGGAATTTGAGCAGAGCCTTGAAGGGACGGTAGGATTTGGCTGCATAGAACAGTCTGGGTAGAACATTCCAGGAGGAAGCGATGAGCGTGAGGCAAAGGCACAGAGGGAAGAAAGATCAAGGGCCAAAGGGGTCATATGAGGTGTTTCCCCATCCTTCACTATGACATAGTTCTAGCTCTCCAATGCTTCTGTGACACCCCCTGGGCTGGGTGTTTACGAACAGGAGGTGTATCGTGGGAGTGTGGGAGTAGGCCTTTAAATTACAATTAATCATATTTATAATATTCACCACCCCAAACTGGGAAACTCTGAGATCCATCAGATCTGTAGTTTAAAACTGATGGAGAACAAGCCAGACTATTTTTCTTCATCAGGAGACTTTCCAGGTTTCATTTAGTCACCTATGTTATGGAATTTTTGTGGGGAGTGAGCTTTTCCTCAGAATCTTAATAATATTCTAATCCTCACAGGAAATGCCAAATGCCCTAACCCAAATTTTCATGGCCAATCTGAAAGTTTTAATCACATTAGGAGTGACAAGTAGCTTTGGTTAGTGACATTTATCTTTTCCTACATGTTTTTGTTTTTACTTTCAGTATGAAGTCTCTAAGAAGTCAACAATTTGTGCATACTAGTAATTACTGGATACCTTAAAAAAAATGTTCTTCTTGGCTGACTTTATCTATTCCCATGATTTCACCTCCTGCTCATAAAATGCTTCTAACTCCCAGATCTGTATCTGCAGCCCAGATATCTCCCTAGAGCTTCAAATTCAGATGTCCATGTTCCTGCTGGGGATCTCCACCTAGTTCTCCCACAGGCGTGGTGGGCAGCCTTCAAGATGGCCCCCAACGTGCCCCACCTCTTGGTACTCACACCCTTGGGTGATCCCCTCCCCTTGAGTGTGGGCTGGACCTACTGAGTGGGGCTTATGGGACGTAATTTCCAATATTAAATTACAAAAACACTCTGGATTCCATCTTATTTACCCTTTCTGGCTCTCCAGCTTGCTCCAGCTGCTGGAAACCAGCCACCATGTTCTGAGCTGCCGTATGAGAGGCCTCGTGGCAAGCACCTGATGGAGGACTCAGGTCAACAGCCATTAAGGACCTAAGGCCCTCAGTCCAGCAGCCCTGGATGAACTAAATTCTGCTAACACTCACATGGGTGAGTTTGGAAGTCTTCAGCGGAGACTGCAACCCCAGCCATCACCTTGCTAGCAGCTGTGAGAGACACTGAGTCTGAGGCACTTAGCTAAGCAGTGCCCAACTGGTGACCCACAGAAACTATGAGATAATAAAACGTGTGGTGTTTAAAGCCACTAAATTTGGAGGTAATTTGTTCTACAGAAATAGATAACTAATGTATCAGCAAACTCCCCAAACCTGTTCCTTCCTCTAAATTCTCTAACTGCTAGGACTACTACGTATCTAGTCCACCTATGCTGACAATAGAGGTCCTCCCTTTGTGTTTCTTACATCTACGAAAGCTCACATGCTTTTATATTTTCTAATCCCAATCATCATGACTTCGTAGGTTTAAAATTTGCCCCCTGTGAGTTCCATCTGGAAACTAAGTCATTTGTGCAACATAACATGCTTCAGCTTGAACTTTCTCGGTTTGTGCATGAGTCTGCGAGCAATGATATTAATGACATCACTCTGGATATCTTTCCACAAATAATAAACCCCTGGGAAGTATCCAGAGTGATAGAATGGGAGAAGGGAGAGTCTGGGAAACGCTAGGAAACTATGCCTATAGCTTGAAAATGAACCACATTTTATGTGAGATGGAACAAGCACAGGATTAGAAGACAGAAGACATGGGTCTAGACTCTGGTACTAATCGGCTGTGTCCTCAGCAAGCCATTTTATTTCTTCAAGAGTCACTTTTCTCTTCAGGAAAATGAGGGTGTGAGATTACAGTGGGAAACAGAGCCATGAGGGAGTTGCTTCGGGATGAACTAGGGAGTTTATTAAACTTCATATTCCTGTTCCTAACACTCACCCCAGGCTGAGGCAGCAGGACTGAGATGGGCCATAGGCATCTGTATTTCTAAAGTGACCAGCTCCCTGAAGTAAATCCAGGAATGGAAATCCTGAACTACATCCTCTCAAAGGAGATTTCAAGTCTAATACTGTAATTACCAAGAAGTTTTCATTATATGCCTATTCTGCTTTGCATGTACATTATAAAATATACCCAAAATTAAAATTCTAAAGGATGATTTAGTGTGTGTGCATATATGTATCTGTTTTCATTTTCTTTTCTTCCCAAACCCTGATGTGTCTCCTTGCACAGTCACTGGGACCCACGCACTTCATTGGGAGACCCCGTGAAGACCATGACAGATCTATTGGAACTGGGTGAAGAGGGGCACAAAGGTCCGGGATTACCAAAGACAAACCAACATGTCAGGGTAGCAAGGGAGACTCTTGTAGTCACGGTATTGCTTGGCATTGTATGAGATACTGAGAAATAAAAGATATTGTTCCAAAAGAACTTACAAACTGGATGAGAATGTGTGTGTGTGTGTGTGTGTGTGTGTGTGTGTGTGTCTGTGTCTGTGTACAGAGTTAGCCCTTCTTGTCCTCACCTGAAAGCCTATAACATCACAGTGCCACATTTTATTAGTCTGTTCATGCTGCCGTAACAAAATACCACAGACTGGGTGGCTTACACAACAGACAGTTGTGTTTCTCATAGTTTTTGTGGCCAGAAGTCCAAGATCAAAGTGTTGGCTGATTCAGTTCCTAGTAAGGGCCATCTTCCTGGTTTGCAAATGACAGTCTTCCCTCTGAGTCCTCACATGGTAGAGAGCGAGCAATCTCTCACTCTTCCTCTTCTTATAAAGCCACCAATCCCAACATGGGTGCTCTGCCCTCATGACCTCATCTAACCCTAATTACTTCCCAAGGACCCCATCTCTAAATAATCACACTGGAGATTAGGGCTTCAACATAATGAATTTGAGGAGGACATATTCAGTCCATAGCACACATAAAAAAGAAACAGAATCTGACTTCATGAGAAAACACCTGATACAATCTTCAGTAAAAAGTACTATAAGTCTTTACTGAAGGTCTCTTGAGGAGGTGTAAAGGGAATTTTGTTCCATGCTGCACACAGCAAGACTTTATTGCCAAAACCCTCCCTCAAACCCTATTTCACTTTCACCAAATCTCTCAGACCAACAATTCCACCTGTCCTCACCCCGGTTCTCTTCCTCTCCTCCCCGACCCTCTCTCTTAGGATTCTGCAACCTACACTCCCAGCCCACAGACCTTGGGTAGGCAGAGTTTTTCCCTTTCTCAGCTTCTCCTACGTGTTCCACAAAAGAAAAGAATCAGCCTGGGATTCACCTTCAGTTGAAGGGAGACACAGGTTCACAGATATGTCTAACATAATATTTTAAACCCTGTACACTAAGAAAGTGGAACTAACAAAATTAAGTAATATATACTTAAATACTAAGTAGACAGAGAATTCTAGATGTTCAGAGGAGAGAGAGAGTAGAACCAGAGAGGCCGTGGAGAAAAGAGGAGATTAGCCAGGGGTTGAAAACTGGAAAAATCTTTTGCAGGAGAGCAGTGGAGCCCTCCTCTCATATGGGAGGGGGACTTCTTGTACAAGGGAAGGCCAAACAAAACGGGGAAGTATACAACCTGTGTAGAAGGTGGACAAAACTAGGTGGGCTGTATAAAGTGGAAGGAGGGCGACAGACAAGATTAGAAAGTTTGTTGCGCCCAGAAGACTGAGGACTGTAAGGAAATACACCTTATTAAAGAACGTAAAGCATGGGAGTGACATGGCTTAGAAAATTAATATTTTGTCACCATGCTGGAAGGACCGAAGAACAGACATCTTTAAGAAAGGAGATCAGGAGGCTAATGCAGCCTCTGGGTCTTGGTGATGAGAGTGTGCTCCAAGGAGGTGGGAGCACACATGAAACAGAATAGAAAAATGACTGTGTGATTTTGGTAGAACCATCATGGCTGTGTGAATGACTGAATATGAAAAGCAATGCAGAAGGAAAGCCAGATGACACTGAGACTTGAAGATGGTTGGATGGGGGATGAACAAAATTGAGAAATGGAGGAGGAGAGAAATTGGGAATGCAGAAGGGAGAAGATGGTGAGTTTGATTCCTTTTTTTACGCGGCAATTCTGAAGGCAGCTCAACCAAGGTGGAGTAGCCAGTAGGCAAGGAGATGCAAGGGCTGCTTTGGAGAGATTTGGGGTTTAGATTTTGAGCATCTATAAGAAATCACATTCATCAGCTAATTAAAACTGCATTCTCCTGGAAGACTCAAATCAATAGAATTAGAAATGAAAAAGGAGAAGTAACAACTTACACTGCAGAAATACAAGCGATCATGAGAGATTACTACAAGCAACTCTATGCCAATAAAATGGACAACCTGGAAGAAATGGACAAATTCTTAGAAAACCACAACCTGCCAAGACTGAATCAGTAAGAAATAGAACATGAACAGACCAATCACAAGCACTGAAATTGAAACTGTGATTAAAAATCTTCCAACAAACAAAAGCCCAGGACCAAATGGCTTCACAGGCGAATTCTATCAAACATTTAGAGAAGAGCTAACACCTATCCCTCTCAAACTCTTCCAAAATATAGCAGAGGGAGGAACACTCCCAAACTCATTCTACGAGGCCACCATCACCCTGGTACCAAAACCAGACAAGGATGTCACAAAAAAAGAAAATGACAGGCCAATATCACTGATGAACATAGATGCAAAAATCCTCAACAAAATACTAGCAAACAGAATCCAACAGCACATTAAAAGAATCATACAATATGATCAAGTGGGGTTTACTCCAGGAATGCAAGGATTCTTCAATATACGCAAGTCAATCGATGTGATACACCATATTAACAAATTGAAGGAGAAAAACCATATGATCATCTCAATAGATGCAGAGAAAGCTTTCGACAAAATTCAACACCCATTTATGATAAAAACCCTGCAGAAAGTAGGCATAGAGGGAACTTTCCTCAACATGATAAAGGCCATATATGACAAGCCCACAGCCAACATTCTCCTCAATGATGAAAAACTGAAAGCATTTCCACTAAGATCAGGAACAAGACAAGGTTGCCAACTCTCACTGCTCTTATTCAACATAGTTTTAGAAGTTTTAGCCATAGCAATCAGAGAAGAAAAGGAAATAAAAGGAATCCAAATCCGAAAAGAAGAAGTAAAGCTGTCACTATTTGCAGATGACATGATACTATACATAGAGAATCCTAAAGATGCTACCAGAAAACCACTAGAGCTAATCAATGAATTTGGTAAAGTAGCAGGACACAAAATTAATGCACAGAAATCTCTGGCATTCCTATACACTAATGATGAAAAATCTGAAAGTGAAATCAAGAAAACACTCCCATTTACCATTGCAACAAAAAGAATAAAATATCTAGGAATAAACCTACCTAAGGAGATAAAAGACCTGTATGCAGAACATCATAAGACACTGATGAAAGAAATTAAAGATGATACAAACAGATGGAGAGATATACCATGTTCTTGGATTGGAAGAATCAACACTGTGAAAATGATTCTACTACCCAAAGCAATCTACAGATTCAATGCAATCCCTATCAAACTACCACTGGCATTTTACACAGAACTAGAACAAAAACTTTCACAATTTGTATGGAAACACCAAAGACCCCAAATAGCCAAAGTAATCTTGAGAATGAAAAGCGGAGCTGGAGGAATCAGGCTCCCTGACTTTAGACTATACTACAAAGCTACAGTAATCAAGACAGTATGATACTGGCACAAAAACAGATATATAGATCAATGGAACAGGATAGAAAGCCCAGAGATAAACCCATGCACCTATGGTCACCTTATCTTTGATAAAGGAGGCAGGAATGTACAGTGTAGAAAGGGCAGCCTCTTCAATAAGTGGTGCTGGGAAAACTGGACAGGTACATGTAAAAGTATGAGATTAGATCACTCCCTAAGACCATACACAAAAATAAGCTCAAAGTGGATTAAAGACCTAAATGTAAAGCCAGACACTATAAAACTCTTAGAGGCAAACATAGGCAGAACACTCTATGACATAAATCATAGCAAGATCCTTTTTGACCCACCTCCTAGAGAAATGGAAATAAAAAAAAAAATAAACAAATGGCACCTAATGAAACTGCAAAGCTTTTGCACAGCAAAGGAAACCATAAACAGGACCAAAAGACAACTCTCAGAATGGGAGAAAATATTTGCAAATGAAGCAACTGACAAGGGATTAATCTCCAAAATTTACAAGCAGCTCAAGCAGCTCAATAGCAAAAAACAAACAACCCAATCCAAAAATGGGCAGAAGACCTAAATAGACATTTCTCCAAAGAAGATATACAGACTGCCAACAAACACATGAAAGAATGCTCAACATCACTAATCATTAGAGAAATGCAAATCAAAACTACAATGAGATATCATCTCACACCAGTGAGAATGGCCATTATCAAAAAAATCTAGAAACAATAAATGCTGGAGAGGGTGTGGAGAAAAGGGAACACTCTTGCACTGCTGGTGGGAATGTGAATTGGTACAGCCACTATGGAGAACAGTATGGAGGTTCCTGAAAAAACTACAAATAGAACTACCATATGACCCAGCAATCCCACTACTGGGCATATACCCTGAGAAATCCATAATTCAAAAGAGTCATGTACCACAATGTTCATTGCAGCTCTATTTACAATAGCCCGGAGATTGAAACAACCTAAGTGTCCATCATCGGATGAATGGATAAAGAAGATGTGGCACATATATACAATGGAATATTACTCAACCATAAAAAGAAACGAAATTGAGCTATTTGTAATCAGGTGGACGGACATAGAGTCTGTCATACAGACTGAAGTAAGTCAGAAAGAGAAAGACAAATACCATATGCTAACACATATATATGGAATTTAAGAAAAAAAATTGTCATGAAGAACCTAGGGGTAAGACAGGAATAAAGACACAGACCTACTAGAGAATGGACTTGAGGATATGGGGAGGGGGAAGCGTAAGCTGTGACAAAGCGAGAGAGTGGCATGGACATATACACACTACCAAATGTAAAATAGATAGCTAGTGGGAAGCAGCCACATAGCACAGGGAGATCAGCTAGGTGCTTTGTGATCACATAGAGGGGTGGGATAGGGAGGGTGGGAGGGAGGCGCAACAGGGAGGAGATATGGGGATATATGTATATGTATAGCTGATTCGCTTTGTTATAAAGCAGAAACTAACACACCACTGTAGAGCAGTTATACTCCAATAAAGATGTTGAAAAAAAAAAAGAATGCTCAACATCATTAATCATTAGGGAAATGCAAATCAAAACTATAATGAGATATCATCTCACACCAGTCAGAATGGTCATCATCCAAAAATCTATAAACAATAAATGCTGGAGAGGGTGTGGAGAAAAGGGAACACTCTTGCACTGCTGGTGGGAATGTGAATTGGTACAGCCACTATGGAGAACAGTATGGAGGTTCCTGAAAAAACTACAAATAGAACTACCATATGACCCAGCAATCCCACTACTGGGCATATACCCTGAGAAATCCATAATTCAAAAAGAGTCATGTACCACAATGTTCATTGCAGCTCTATTTACAATAGCCCAGAGATGGAAACAACCTAAGTGTCCATCATCGGATGAATGGATAAAGAAGATGTGGCACATATATACAATGGAATATTACTCAACCATAAAAAGAAACGAAATTGAGCTATTTGTAATGAGGTGGATGGACCTAGAGTCTGTCATACAGAGTGAAGTAAGTCAGAAAGAGAAAGACAAATACTGTATGCTAATACACATATACAGAATTTAAGAAAAAAAATGTCATGAAGAACCTAGGGGTAAGACAGGAATAAAGACACAGACCTACTAGAGAATGGACTTGAGGATATGGGGAGGGGGAAGGGTAATCTGTGACTAAGTGAGAGAGTGGCATGGACATATATACACTACCAAACGTAAAATAGATAGCTAGTGGGAAGCAGCCGCATAGCACAGGGAGATCAGCTTGGTGCTTTGTGACCACCTAGAAGGGTGGGATAGGAAGGGTGGGTGGAGGGAAGAGATATGGCAACATATGTATATGTATATGTATAACTGACTCACTTTGTTATAAAGCAGAGACTAACACAGCATTGTAAAGCAATTATACTCCAATAAAGATGTTAAAAAATGCATTCTCCTGGAGTTAGAGTTTTGATTCCTGATAAGCCTGCAAATTGATCTCGAACAGATAACCCTCTTGTTAACCAGCATTTGTTCTTTGAGTTTCAGACATATTCTTAGGAAGAGATTCTGAAGGCAAGCAGGGTAATAATTTTGAGTAATTAAAGAGGAAAAGTGGGACACCAGAAACGAACTCTACTCCTAGGAAACACCAGGATAAAAAAGAACTACACACCTCCATTTGGAACAGTGGTTGGAATTTGGGGAGATGGTTAAGAAACTACATTCATGTATCACACTCACTTCTGGATGATCTGTGAATGATAAATATTATAATTGCATGTAGATACTCAAATGACATCAATTAAAGAAAACTTTACAAATGAGTTTTATTCTTTTAAGAGAAGAGAATTCTCTGTTTAAAACCTGTCTACAATATGCAAAAACAAATTTACTTAAGATTTGAGAGTACGTTAGAATTACCCACTTGGTCAGAAACCTAGAAGTATATTCCTGCTGCAGATTTTAAGCCAAAAGGCTTTCACCTGAAGCTCCAGGCCAAAGACCTCCAACTTTTTACCACCAAAGGCTTCCTTTATTAAGTTTTCACTGAAGACCCACGTTTTGAAATATTTTATAATGTACTGAGTAAAAATAAATATCCATTTCCATTAGTCTAGGTGCCCTGCAGCACAAGATAACCATGAGCATTAGAAAGCAAAGTTGATAGTTGGGCAGACTTACCATTGTGTCTAGGTTAGACATTACTAATTTCCTTGGTCCCTAGGGACCCAGGGAACCCAAGTTTCTGGGCATTGTTTTGGGCCCTTTCCACATTTACCTCTCTGCCCCTTGGCCGTCACCAAGCCAAATTTAATATTGTCTCTGCAAATATCTTGCTATTTAACACCCTGCTTTTGCTCAAAGTTATCTCACACTCAAAATGTGTTTTCTCTTCCAAAGTGGATAATATACTGTTCTCTGCCAAGATCTCTTCTTCTGGACCAATGTGCCCATCCCCCAGTTGCTGGGAATATTAACTGCTAACAGCTCACAGCTGTTTCCCTAACTGAACACTGCCCTTGGCCACAGGGAACTGCCTAGCCCAAGGTGACAACTCCTAGGGTGCGGTCTAATATTTTCAACATTCCTCAAAGCTTGTTATGGATAATATAAGTTCAACACTCTTCAAGATAAAGTGAGAGAAGATACAAATTACCATTAGCAGGAATATAAAAAAGGGGGCATTATTAAAAATTCTAGACATTAAAAGGTTAAGGAATAGTATGATGGTATGTTCAAAATTTAGAACGATGGTGTATATAGAACACACTAAGAATCTACAAAAATGTGACTAGAAATATAAATTCAGCAAGGATACAGCACACGTATCTTCAGAAGTCCATTATAATTCTATCTGCTAGCATAAAAAATAATGTAAAATGGATTTTTTAAAACTTTTAAACACTACCGTTGGGTAGTCTACTTTTAGTTTGGCTGAATAGGCTCCTACTAGCCTGACCCTTCCACAGATAATGACAATAAATCCTGGAAAAAATATGAAAAACAAAACAATAAAAATAACAACCACCACCACAAAATTATCTAAAAGACTGCAGTGTGAAGAAAAGCAGTCAGATTACGGAGGGGAGTTCACACCTAAAGGAAGCATATGGCACAGGGTGCGGTGCGTATCCCGTTTTTATGGCATTAAGTCTGATGACAGGCTGTAATCAGCACTCTGCAGGGTGACTAAAACTTGAGAGAAAATCCACAGACTTTCTGGACCAAAGAAACAGTACAAAGTTTGGGGCAACATAGCTGCTGGAAAGTGAGGGTGTAACCCCAAAAAGGAGAACACCACAGAGGGGGAGCCACAAATTTTGTGTATACATTCATCCCAAATATCTGCCTAACCCTTAAATTTGTATAGGTAGACAGACTGCAACAAACCCATTTAAGGATATGAGAAGTGAACTGTAATTTGAACTATTGCCAAAGAGACTGAGTTCATAGTTTGAGTCCAACAAGTTACTTGCCTCCTAAGAAAACAAAATCACAACTCTCTTTGGAGAAATACAACAAAATCAAAAGTCTATACAACTTAAATTCACAATGCCTAGTATACAATCCAAAATACTAAACATACAAAGAAACAGAAAAATGCAAGTAATTTTCAGGAGAAAAGACAATTAATGGAGACAAACCCTAAAGTGATCCAGTTGTTGGAATTAGCAGACAAGAATTTTTAAGGCAGGTATTATAATTCTGATCAATGAAGTTAAGGAAATAGAAATAGAAATGAAATAAAAGAACAAAAGGGAAATTCCAGAATTGATAAATATCTGAAATTAAAAATATACTGGATGAGCTTAACAATAGAATTGAGATGATAGAGAAAAGAGTCAGAGAATTTGAATATCAATCAAAAGAAAGTATCCAATATGAAGAACACAGGAATAAAAGACTGAGAAAAAATTAACAGAATCTCAAGGACTTATGGGAACACAGTAGGGTCAAACATGCATGTATTTGACATTATAGAAGGAAAGGAGAGGAGAGAGAGAGAGCAGAGAGCATAAAAACTTTTGAGTAATAGTGACCCCAAATTTTCCTATTTTGGAGAAAATTATATTTATATATTGAAGGTGCTCAGCAAACCCCAAGAAGAATAAACATGAAGAAAAGTATGCTGATACCGCTGGAAATCAAAGAGAAAGAGAAAATCCTGAAAGGAGACAATGAAATTACACACTATATACAGGGGAACAATGACAAAAATGAATACTGATTGCTCATCAGAAGCTATGGAGGAAAGAAAAATATGGAACAATGCCTTCAGAATTGAAACAAAACAAAATAAAATGTTAGTCCCAAATTCTATATCTAGCAAAAATATAGTGGGCAACCTTGTCTTCTTCCTGATCTTAGAGGAAATACTTTCAGTTTTTCACCATTGAGAACAACGTTGCCTGTGGGTTTGTCATATATGGCCTTTATTCTGCTGAGGTTATTTCCCTCTATGCCTACTTTCTGGAGGGTATTTATCATAAATGGGTGTTGAATTTTGTCAAAAGGTTTTTCTGCATCTATTGAGATGATCATATGGTTTTTCTCCTTCAATTTGTTAATATGGTGTATCACATTGATTGATTTCCATATATTGAAGAATCCTTGCATTCCTGGGATAAACTCCACTTGATCATGGTGTATGATCCTTTTAATGTGCTGTTGGATTCTGTGTGCTAGTACTTTGTTGAGGATTTTTGCATCTATGTTCATCAGTGATATTGGCCTGTAGTTTTCTGTCTTTGTGACATCTTTGTCTGGTTTTGGTGTCAGGGTGATGTTGGCCTTGTAGAATGAGTTTGGGAATGTTCCTCCCTCTGCTATATTTTGGAAGAGTTTGAGAAGGATAGGTGGTAACTCTTCTCTAAATGATTGATAGAATTCGCCTGTGAAGCCATCTGGTCCTGGGCTTTTGTTTGTTGGAAAATTTTTAATCACAGTTTCAATTTCAGAGCTTGTGATTGGTCTGTTTATATTTTCTATTTCTTCTTGATTCACTCTCTGAAGGTTGTGCTTTTCTAAGAATTTGTCCATTTCTCCAGGTTGTCCATTTTACTGGCATATAGTTGCTTGTAGTAATCTCTCATGATCCATTGTATTTCTGCAGTGCCAGTCGTTACTTCTCCGTTTTCATTTCTAATTCTGTTGAGTCTGCTCCCTTTTTTTCTTGATGAGTCTGGCTCATGGTTTATCAATTTTGTTTCTCTTCTCAAAGAACCAGCTTTTAGTTTTATTGATCTTTGCAATTGTTTCCTTCTTTTCTTTTTCATTTATTTCTGATGTGATATTTATGATTTCTTTCTTTCTGCTAACTTTGGGGTTTTTTTGCTGTTCTTTCTCTATTGCTTTAGGTGTAAGGTTAGGTTGTTTATTTGAGATGTCTCTTGTTTCTTGAGGTAGGATTGTATTGCTATAAACTTCCCTCTTAAAACTGCTTTTGCTACATCCCATCGGTTTGGGGTTGTCGTGTTTTCATTGTCATTTGTTTCTAGGTATTTTTTGATTTCCTCTTTGATTCCTTAAGTGATCGCTTGGTTATTTAGTAGTGTACTGTTTAGCCTCCATGTGTTTGTATTTTTTTACAGATTTTTTCCTGTAACTGTTATCTAGTTTCATAGCACTGTGTTTGGAAAAGGTACTTGATATGAGTTCAATTTTCTTAAATTTACCAAGGCTTAATTTGTGACCCAAGATATAATTTATCCTGGAGAATGTTCTATGAGTACTTGAGAAGAAAGTGTATTCTGTTGTTTTGGGATGGAATGTCCTATAAATATCAATTAAGTCCATCTTGTTTAATGTATCATTTAAAGCTTGTGTTTCCTTATTTATTTTCAATTTGGATGATCTGTCCATTGGTGAAAGTGGGGTGTTAAAGTCCCCTACTATGATTGGGTTACTGTTGATTTCCCATTTTATGGCTGTTAGCATTTGCCTTATGTATTGAGGTGCTCCTATGTTGGGTGCATAAATATTTACAATTGTTATATGTTCTACTTGGATTGATCCCTTGATCATTATGTAGTGTCCTTCTTTATCTCTTGTAATAGTCTTTATTTTAAAGTCTATTTTGTCTGACACGAGACTTGCTGCTCTAGCTTTCTTTTGATTTCCATTTGCATGGCATATCTTTTCTCATCCCCTCACTTTCAGTCTGTAGGTGTCCCTAGGTCTGAAGTGGGTCCCTTGTAGACAGCATATATACAGGTCTTGTTTTTGTATCCATTCAGCCAGTCTATGTCATTTGGTTGGATCATTTAATACACTTACATTTAAGGTAGTTATCCATATGTACGTTCCTATTACCATTTTCTTAATTGTTTTCGGTTTGTTATTGTAGGTCTTTTCCTTCTCTTGAGTTTTCTGCCTAGAAAAGTTCCTTTAGCATTTGTTGTAAAGCTTGTTTGGTGGTGCTGCATTCTCTTAACTTTTCTTGTCTGTAATGATTTTAATTTCTCCATCAAATCTGAATGAGATCCTTGCTGGGTAGAGTCATCTTGGTTGTAGGTTTTTCCCTTTCATCACTTTAAATATGTCCTGCCACTCCCTTCTGGCTTGCAGAGTTTCTGCTGAAAGATCTGTTGTTAAATTTATGGGAGTTCCCTTGTATGTTATTTCTTGTTTTTCCCTTTCTGCTTTTAATATTTTTTCTTTGTATTTAATTTTTGATAGTTTTATTAACATGTGTCTTGGCGTGTTTCTCCTTGGAGTTGATTGTGGAGATATAATCCACTGCTCCTGAGGCTGCTGGGAGAAATTTCCCTTTGTCTTCTTTGTTCACACAGCTCCTGGTGTTTAGATTTGGATTTGGCTCTGCCTCTGAGTGTAGGTCGCCTGAAGGCATTTGTTCTTCACTCCAACAGGATGGGGTTAAAGTAGCAGCTGATTAGGGAGCTCTGGCTCACCGAAGCCAGGGTGAGGGAGGGGTATGGAATGCGGCGTGAGTCTGCAGCATCAGAGGCTGGCATGATGTTCCAACAGCCTCAGGCATACCATGTGTTCTCCTGGGGAAGTTGTCCCTGGATCACGGGACACTGGCAGTGGCGGGCTTCACAGGATCCTGGGACAGGAGGTGTGGATAGTGACCTGTGCTTGCACACAGGCTTCTTGGTTGCTGCAGCAGCAGCCTTAGAGTTTCATGCCCATCTCTGGTGTCCGTGCTGATAGCCGCAGCTCGCACCTGTCTCCAGAGCTCGTTTAGGCAGTGTTCTGAATCCCCTCTCCTCGCGCACCCCGAAACGATGGTCTCTTGCCTCTTAGGCAGGTCCAGAGTTTTTCCCGACTCCTTCTCGGCTAGCTGTGGTGCACTAGCCCCCTTCAGGCTGTGTTCACGTAGCCAACCCCAGTCCCCTCCCTGGGACCTGACCTCCGAAGCCAGAGCCTCAGCTCCCAGCCCCACCTGTCCCAGCAGGTAAGCAGCCAACCCTCTTGAGCTGGTGAGTGCTGCTCAGCACTGATCCTCTGTGTGGGAATCCCTCGGCTTTTCCCTCTCTACCCCTGTTGCTGCACTCTCCTCCATGGCTCTGAAGCTTCTCCCTGCCACCCAGCTCCCATCTCCGCCAGTGAAGGGGCTTCCTAGTGTGTGGAAACTTTTCTTCCTTCACAGCTCACTCCCTGAGGTGCAGGTCCCATCCCTATTCTTTTGACTGTTTTTCCTTTTTGCTTTTGAGCTTCTCAGGTATGTGTGGAGTTTCTTGCCTTTTGGGAAGTCTGAGATATTCTTCCAGCGTTCAGTAGGTGTTCTGTAGGAGTTGTTTCACATGTAGATGTATTTCTGATGTATGTGTGGGGAGGAGGGTGATCTCCACATCTTACTCTTCCACAATATTGAAGGTCTCCCTTCTACTTTTTGATCCATTGATTTTTATACAAGTGCCAAGGTAAGTCAGTGAAGAAAGGATAGTCTTGTCAATAAATGATGCTGGAAAACTGAGAGTCACATGGATAAAAATGAGCCTTGAGCTTTATCTCACATAATACAAAAAACTTAACTCAGAAAAGATTTATGTGAAAAACAAAAATTTTTAATTTTTAGGTAAAAATATAGGGCATAATATCTTTGTGAACTTTGGGTAGGCAAAGATTTTTTAGACAGGAAAAACAAAAGCACTAATCATATAAGGAATAATTTGATAAATTGAAATTCATCAAAATTAAAACCTTTTGCTTATCAAAGATACTGTTAAGAAAATAAAAAGGCAAAAGGAGAAATGGTTGTTTCAGACCTATCTATCTTATTTATGTGTTTCATATATATATATTATATATATATCTGACATAGGACTTATATCAGAATATGTAATGAACTCCTACAATTCAATAATAAGAAGGCAACGTATTTTTAAATGTTCAAAATATTTAAATTTCACAAAAGAAGATATGCAAATAGTACATAATAAGGTGTTCGATAATATTAGGTATCAGAGAAATGCAAATTAGAACCACAATGATATCAATACACAATGGAGGAACTAATTCATTTCATTGATAAGTAGGTCTGTGAGACAGGGCTGGTCCTGCAGTCAATATGGTAAAGAAACACATATTTATAATCTGAAACTTCCAAGACAACAAGGTCCTGAGGTTCCAAGGAATATAGCAGAAATCCCTAAGAGTAACTTCAATCCCAGAAGCCACATACCCCATTCCTTGGTCCCTCTATATAAGCTGCTAATTATGAGATGTATATAATTCAGCAGCTGAGAAGATACAAGAAATAAATTGTGCATTTTAGGTTCTCCATACCCCATGGGTACCAGAACATAATGCCCTTTTCATTTCACCTCAGTTCTTTTGGCTGCTTCTCAGGAAACAGTCAGTAAATGAACATGAAAAAGAAAGTATAGAAATGTGAGTCTCAAGAGGATGAAAACACAAGCCTCAGAGCGGGAGAAAATATTTGCAGAAGACATAGCTGATAAAGTACTGTTGTTCAAAATATACAAAGAACTCTTAAAACTTCACAGTAAGACAATGTACTCCACAATTAAAAAATGGGCAAAAGTCCTGAACAGATATCCCACCAAAGAATATATACAGATGGCTAATAAGCATCTGGAAAGATGCTCCACATCATAAGTAATTAAGGAATTATAAGGTAAAACAACAATGAGATACCACTATACACCTATTAAAATGGCCAAAATCCAATATACTGACAACACCAAATGCTGACAAGAAAGTAGAGCAACAGAAACTCTCATTTACTGCTGGTGGGAATGCAAAATTGTACAGCCACTTTGGAAGACATTTTGGCAGTTTCTTACAAAATTAAACATACTCTTACCATACAATCCAACAATCACACTCTCCTTAAAACTTATTCCACATAAACACCTACACTTGGCTCTTAGATAGCCTCAACCACCATAGGGCAGACAGCAAAAGCAAGAACTACAATCCTGCAGCCTGTGGAATGAAAACCACAGTCTCAGAAAGACAGACAAAATGAAAAGGCAGAGGACTATATACCAGATTAAGGAACAAAATAAAACCCCATAAAAACAACTAAATGAAGTGGAGATAGGCAACCTTCCAGAAAAAGAATTCAGAATAATGATAGTGAAGATGATCCAGGACCTCGGAAAAAGAATGGAGGCAAAGATCGAGATGATGCAAGAAATGTTTAACAAAGACCTAGAAGAATTAAAGAACAAATTACTAGAAGAAATAAAGAACAAACAAACAGAGATGAACCATACAACCACTGAAATGAAAAATATACTAGAGGGAATCACTACCAGAATAGCTGAGACAGAAGAACAGATAAGTGACCTGGAAGACAGAATGGTGAAATTCACCACCATGGAACAGAATAAAGAAAAAAGAATGAAAAGAAATGAAGACAGCTTAAGAGACCTCTGGGACAACATTAAATGCACCAACATTTGCATTAGAGGGGTGCCAGAAGGAGAAGAGAGAGAAAGGACCTGAGAAAATATTTGAAGAGATTATAGTCGAAAACTTCCCTAACTTGGGAAAGGAAATAGCCACCCAAGTCCAGGAAGCACAGAGGATCACAGGCAGGATAAACCCAAGGAGAAACATACCAAGACACAAAGTAATCAAACGGACAAAAATTAAAGACAAAGAAAAATTATTAAAAGCAACAAGAGAAAAATGACAAATAACATACAAGGGAACTCCCATAAGGTTAACAGCTGATTTCTCAGCAGAAACTCTACAAGCCTGAAGGGAGTGGCAAGATATATTTCACTGAAGGAATCAAAGAGGAAATTAAATAACACCTAGAGACCAATGACAAGGAAAACACAATGATCTGAAACCTATGGGATGTAGCAAAAGCAGTTCTAAGGGGAAAGTTTATAGCTATACAATCCTACCTCAAGAAACAAGAAAAATCTCAAATAACCATCTAACCTTACACCTAAAGGAACTAGGGAAAGAAAATCAAACAAAGCCCAAAGGTAGTAGCAGGAAAGAAATCATAAAGATCAGAGCAGAAATAAATGAAATACAAACAAAGAAAACAATAGCAAAGATCAATAAAACTAAAAGCTAGTTCTTTGAGACGATAAACAAAATTGATAAACCTTTAACCACACTCATGAAGAAAAAGATAGGACTCAAATCAATAAAGTTCAAAATGAAAAAGGAAAAGTTACAACAGATACTGCAGAAATACAAAGCATTGTAAGAGACTACTACAAGCAAATCTATGGCAATAAAATGGACAACCTGGAAGAAATGGACAAATTCTTAGAAAGGTGTAAGCTTCCAAGACTGAACCAGGAAGAAATAGAAAATATGAACAGACCAATCACAAGTAATCAAATTGAAAATGAGATTAAAAATCTTCCAACAAACAAAAGCCCAGGACCACATGGCTTCACAGGTGAACGCTATCAATCATTTAGAGAAGAGCTAACACCCATCCTTCTCAAACTCTTCCAAAAAATTGCAGAGGAAGGAACACTCCCAAACTCATTCTACAAGGCCATCATCACCCTGATACCAAAACCAGACAAAGATACAGGAAAAAAAAAAAAAGAAAATTACATATCAATATCACTGATGAATATAGATGCAAAAATCGTCAACAAAATACTAGCAAACAGAATCCAACAGCACATTAAAAGGATCATACACCATGATCAAGTGGGATTTATCCCAGGGATGCAAGGATTCTTCAGTATACATAAATCAATCAATGTGATATGCCATATTAACAAATTAAAGAATAAAAACCATATGATAATCTCAATAGATGCAGAAAAAGCTTTTGATAAAATTGAACAGAGATATATGATAAAAACTCTTCAGAAAGTGGGCACAGAGGGAACCTACCTCAACATATATGACAAACCCACAGCAAGCATCATTCTCAATGGTGAAAAACTGAAAGCATTTCCTCTAAGATCAGGAACAAGACAAGGATATCCACTCTCACCACTATCATTCAACATAGTTTTGGAAGTCCTAGCCACGGCAATCAGAGAAGAAAAAGAAAAAAGGAATACAAATTGGAAAAGAAGTAAAACTGTCATTGTTTGCAGATGGCATGATACTATACATAGATAATCCTAAAGATGCCATCAGAAAACTACTAGAGCTAATCAATAAATCTGGTAAAGTTGCAAGATACAAAATTAATGCACAGAAATCTCTTGCATTCCTATATACTAACAACAAAAGATCAGAAAGATAAATTAATGGAACAATTACATTCACCACTGCAACAAAAAGAATAAAATATCTAGGAATAAACCTACCTAAGGAGGTAAAAGACCTGTACTCAGAAAACTATAAGACACTGATGAAAGAAAGCAAAGATGACACAAACAGAAGGAGAGGTATACCATGTTCTTGGACTGGAAGAATCAATATTGTGAAAATGACTATACTACCCAAAGCAATCTATAGAGTCAATGCAATCCCTAACAAATTACCAATGGCATTTTTTCACAGAACTTGAACAAAAGATCTTAAAATTTGTATGGAGACAAAAAAGACCCCGAATAGTCAAAGAAATCTTGAGGAAAAAAAAAAGAAAAACAAAAAATGGATCAGACTCTCTGACCTCAGACTATACTACAAAGCTACAGTCATCAAAACTATGGTACTGGCAAAAAAACAGAAATATAGATCAATGCAACAGGATAAAAAGCCCAGGGATAAACCCACACACCTACGGTCAGCTAATCTATGACAAAGGAGGCAAGGATATACAATGGAGAAGACAGCCTCTCCAATAAGTGGTGCTGGGAAAAGTGGACAGCTACATGTAAAAGAATGAAATTAGAACACTCCCTAACACCATACACAAAAATAAACTCAAAATGGATTAGAGACCTAAATGTAAGACCAGACACTATAAAACTCTTAGAGGAAAACATAGGAAGAACAGTCTTTGACATAAATCACAGCAAGATCTTTTTTGACCCACGTCCTAGAGTATTGGAAATGAAAACAAAAATAAAAAATGGGACCTAGTGAAACTTAAAAGCTTTTGCACAGCAAAGGAAACTATGAACATGACGAAAAGACAACCCTCAGAATGGGAGAAAATATTTGCAAACAAATCAATGGTCAAAGGAATCATCTCCAAAATATATAAACAGCCCATGCAGCTCAATATTAAAAAACAAACAACCCAATCAAAAAATGGGCAGAAGACCTAAAGAGGCATTTCTCCAAAGAAGACCTACAGATGGCCAAGAGGCACATGAAAAGCCACTCAACATCACTAATTATTAGAGAAATGCAAGTGAAAACTCCAATGAGGTATTGCCTCACACCAGTTAGAATGGGCATCATCAGGAAATCTACAAACAATAAATGCTGGGGAGGGTGTGGAGAAAAGGGAACCCTCTTGCGCTGTTGGTGGGAATGTAAATTGATACAGCCACTATGGTGAACAGTATGGAGGTTCCTTAAAAAACTAAAAATAGAATTACCATATGACCCAGCAATCCCACTACTGGGCATATACCCAGAGAAAACCATAATTCAAAAAGACACATGTACCCCAATGTTCATTGCAGCACTATTTACAATAGCCAGGTCATGAAAGCAACCTAAATGCCCATCGACAGATGAATGGATAAAGAAGATGTGGTACATATATACAGTGGAATATTACTCAGCCATAAAAAGGAACGAAATTGGGTCATTTGTAGAGACGTGGATGAACCTAGTGATTGTCATACAGAGTGAGGTAAGTCAGAAACAGAAAAACGAATATCGTATATTAATGCATATATGTGGAATCTAGAAAAACGTTATAGAAGAACTAGTTTGCAGGGAAGAAATAGAGACACAGATATAGAGAACAAATATATGGACACCAAGGGGGGAAAGCAGTGGTGGGGCGGTGGTGGGATGAGCTGGGAGATTGCGATTGACATATATACACTAATCTGTAGAAAATAGATAACTAATAAGAACCTGCTGTATAAAAAATAAATAACACTGCACTTTTTTGAATGTTAATTAATCCTCAATAAAGATGTTAAAAAATACAATGAACACTGAAATGTTTGCTTTTTCTTTATTAATTTTGTATACTAAGCATACATATGTATGTATTAATTTTGTATTACATACACGTAGAAAAAATAATGCTGATGGCCTCCTACTTAAAAAAAAAAAACAAAAAAAACAAAAAACCTGCACTTGGATGTTTACAGCAGCTTTACTCACAATTGCCAAAACTTGGAAGGAGCCAATGTCCTTCAGTAGGTAAACTAGATGTATAAACTGTGATACCTCTTGACAATGGAATATTATTCATCACTAAAAAGGAGTGGGCTATCAAGCTGCGAAAAGATATGGAAGAACCTTATTATTACCAAGTGAGGGAAGCCAATCTGAAAGGTTACATACTGTATGATTCCAACTATATTACATTCGGGAGAAGGCAAAACTACGGAGACAGTTAAAAGATCAGTGATTGCCAGGGGTTGGTGGAGGGAGAGGTGAATAGGCAGAACACAGAGAATTTTTAGGACAGTAGAACTATTCTGCATGATACTATAATGGTGGACACATGTCATTATATATTTGCCCAGATGCATATAACGTATAAGACCAAGAATGAACCTTAATGTATACTATTGGAGGTAATGGCGATTTATCAGTGTAGGTCCATCAGTTGTAACAAATGTCCCACTCTGGTGCAAGATGTTGACAGTGGAAGAGGCTGCGGGTGGGGACAGTTAGGGGATACTTGGAAACTCTGTGTACTCTCTCTTCATTTTTGTTGTGAACCTAAAACTGATTTTTAAAATACAGTCTATTTTTTTAAATGTGAAAGCCTGAGCCAAGTAGGATAACTATTCCTGATATAGTCTCCTAGGGGCATCCTGCTTGTCACTGCAAGGCATATTCCAACCACAGAAGTAAGTGGAACTTACATGGTAAGCTCCAAGAACCAAGAAAAGAAATTTTTTCCAAACTTCTTTCCCTACTCTTTGGTGAACTGGTGAACCTCAGTTCACCAATTCTCTATCCCAGCTTTTGGAGTTCCCATATTCCACAATTAGAGACTCACTTATTTATAATTCTTAGGGATAAGTAGTATCTTAAACACTAATAAATAATTCTCTTATACGAGGGTACAGATTTCATCTCTTTTGCCTAGACCATGTTTTGATAAGGGATCATTTGTTGAAACATCACAGGTAGCCAGAGATAGGAAAAAGAGGGAAGGAGGAAAAGAAATGGAAAACTGGACATACTGAAGATAAATTTTGAGGACTTCACCAAAAGTCATCCCCAATTTAAATTTAAAAAACCTTTCAAATATACTTATTTCATAACAGTATAATTGTTAAAATGAATAATTTCTGCATATAGGAGAATGTTATAAGGTTCTCTGCCGTTCCCCTCAATTTCTGATCTTGGATAAATTATTTAACTTCTCTATGAACCAGTTTTTCCCAGTTGTGAAATAAAGACACTACTTGCTCACTGCCAAGGCCATTCCTGGGAGAGGGTGGAACCTGGAATAAACCACAGTAGTATGGTCCCACCCTAAATATTCTGACATAAATGAAACTTAATTCAAATGCATATCAAGTGTAGCTTTGAAGGAGACAAGAAATCACAGAAAGGCGACTTGCAGTCTTAGGGGAACACGTAAGAGGATGATACTGCACGGCCTGCACTTCTTATGGTGAAATCTCATGGGAAATGTAGGCTGATCGTAATACCGTTGTGCTTGTTGTCAAAGCAAGCTAATAGCACACCCTTCACTCTCTCTACATTGTCCTCAAGTCACTGCCACCTGGTCCTGCATTGATTTGCCCCTCTCCTGAATTCCCCAGGGTACTAGGCTTTTACCATAACCTTTTATATTGCAAGAATATTATCAACCAAATACAGGGCGATGTAAAACTTAATTAGAAATATCTAAGGGGTTTTCATAAAAGGTATCTTTATCAATTCTATAAGTCACTATCATTTGGAGCTGGTAATGAAAATAACTAACTTAGCTGAAAACTGAATCAGAAGTGTGAAAAACCAACATGAGAATGTACTTCAGGATGCAAAGGAAAAGTGACAGAGAGAAAGAGAGAAAGAGAGAGAGAGAGGGAGAGAGAGAGAGAGAATGAATAATAGTAAGGGAAGGAAGACGCATGGCAAAAACTTATAAGCGTTCCCAAGGGAGAAATGAGAAAACCCGGTACAGAAACAACAGCCAAAACACCACTATCCTGAGGAAAACTATCCTGAGCTGAGAAAAGAGAGGAGAGAGCAGATCAAAAGGATCTACCTTATTCTAGGGTAAATAAATAAATAAATAAATAAATAGGTTTGCATGGAACATAAAGAATGAGCTAAAGAACAAATAAACACCAGAGAACATGAAGACAATATGTCTTAGCCAAGTTTCCTCAGAAAGCACAGCATGAGACAAAACCTATATGTGAGCACTTTGCTGTGGAGCGTGATCCCAGGGAGCAGGAATGAAGGATAGGGGTGATACAGGGTGTAGGATGCATTCATTGTCTATTGCTGTGCTACAAATGCATTCCCCAAAACACAGCTGTTTAAAACAATGCATTTATTATCTCATAGTTTCTGCGGGTCGGAAATCCAGGAGCAACTTAGGTGAGTGCCTGTCACTCAGGGTCTTTCACCAGGCTGCAATTAAGGCATCTGCTGGGGCTGTGGTCACCTCAAGGCTGGACTGGTGTAGGATCTGCTCCCAAATCACTCAGGTGGGGGTTGGCAGCCTTTACAGCCTCGTTGGTTGTTGGTCGATGATATCTGTTCCCTGCCATATGGGCCTCTACACAAGGCTCACAACATGGCAGGTGGCCTTCCCCAAAAGCTGAGTTCCAAGAGGAAGAGAGAGAGCAAGAGAGGGCAAACGAGATGGAAGTCACAGTCTTTATACAACTTAATCTCAGAAGTGACTTCCTCCCACTGTTGTCATATTCTGTTTTTAGAAGAATCACGAGGTCCAGCCCACACTCAAGGAGAGAAGATTACCCAAGGGCATGAACATCGTGAGGTAGGACACTGGGGGCCCTTTAGAGACCGCCTACTACAGGAGGGGGGCTGGGCACAGCACAAGGAAAGATGGAGAGTCAGTACAAGATGTGTTAGAAGGAGACAAAGAGCACTACAAAATGCTTCATAGAACTGTATCAAGGCAAAGAAAGGAAGTAACGTTTATCCATTTATGTTTTACCCCACAAGGCATTAACTCTGTCATTCTTCCAAGCATGGGCTTAGAATAGGCTTTCCTGGGAAGTGTATGTGTGCAGAAGGTGAGAGGCATGTGCAGTAGCCATCTTGAGGAAGTGGCTATACCATTGCACTTGAATGAAGCTGGAAGAACTCTGCATACAGCTGGTTGCCAAACAGACTGGTGAGACAAAGGGATCAGAAGTATTTCATAAGAGCTGCCTGAGGCTCTTGATCAAGATGGTAGAAGTAGGAAGATCTGATTTCACCTCCTCCTTCAAACACACTAAAACTACAACTACATATAGAACAACTACCTCAGAGGATAACCTAAAGACTAGCAGAACAGATTTTCTACCACTAAAAGTATAAAGAAAAAGACACATCAAGATGGGGAGGAGGGGCAGAGACACAGTCTAGTCAGAACCTACACCCTGGGTACCGTGACCCACAACCAGGAGGGATGTCACAGTCTCAGAGTTTTCCCCCTAAGGAGCGAGGGGTCTGAGCCCTACTTCAGGCTCCCAGACCACAAGACCTGCATCGGGAAGATAAGATCCCATAACGTGTTTCTTTCAAAATCAACAGGGCTTACGTCCAGGAGAGCTGGAGGGCTATGGGAAATCAAGTTCATGCACAGACTCACTTTCTCCAAATCACTATGCAAAGGCAGGAGCTTGAAAAGTACCTGGGTCATGTAAGAGATAGATTCATTGACTAATTTTCAGAATGTGTGCTGGAGAGGCAGAGATCTGGTGGGACTTTCTCTGGAGATGGCAGCACTGACAGGCACCATACCCTGTTTACTCTCCTTCCATCTAACTGGCCCAGTGCTGGAGGGTGTCATTTCTGTCACTATGAATCAACAGAGCGCATACCATGCTCCCTGCCCCAGTGTTCTTCTGAGGACCAGCCTTGCCCAACCTACCTACCTGGGCCAGAACTTCCCCCACCACTCCAAAGAAGCTCCCACCCTGCCCCACCTGGTGGGCACCCCTAGCTGGCATCAGCACTCCTCCAAAGCAGCTTCTCCTCCAGGGGGCCAGCCCTGCACATCATGACACCCATAGCAGTTGCAGCCAAACATCTCAGCCAGTCAGGGTGAGGGTCAGCCCCACCCACCAGACAACTGCAGCAGTCGCTGCCAGGACTCCCAGCTAGTTGGCCTGGGGGCCAACCACACATACTAGTGCATCCATAGCAATTGTGGCCCAACAACAACAGGAGGGCACATGCAGCCCACACAGGGGATACCCCTGGAGCACCCAGCTCTGGTGATGAGGGGGATTGTCTCACCAGGCCACACAGGACACATTCTACATAAGGCCACACTTTCAAGGCTGGGAGACGTAGCTGATATTTCTAATACATAGAAACAAACATAGAGAGTTAGGCATAATAGGGAGACAGATGAATACATTCCAAATTAAAGAACAAGACAAACCTCAGAAAAAAGAACTAAATGAAGTAGAGATAAGCAATTTGCCATATAAAAAGTTGAAAGTATAGTCAGAAAGATGCTCACTGAACTCAGGAGAAGAATGGATGAACTCCGTGAGAACTTCAACAAAGAGATAGAAAATATAAAAAGAAACCAATCAGAACTTAATAACTGAAATAAAAAATACACTAGACAGGGCTTCCCTGGTGGTGCAGTGGTTGAGAGTCTGCCTGCCGATGCAGGGGACATGGGTTTGTGCCCCGGTCCGGGAAGATCCCACATGCCGCGGAATGGCTAGGCTCGTGAGCCATGGCCGCTGGGCCTGCGTGTCCGGAGCCTGTGCTCCGCAATGGGAGAGGCCACAACAGTGAGAGGCCCACGTACCGCAAAAAAAAAAAAAAAAAAAAAAAAATACACTAGACAGAATCAACAATAGATTAGGGTATGCAGTAGAACCATCAGCGAACTGAAAAACAAGGTAATGGAAATCACTCAATCAAAACAGCAAAGCAAAAAATAAAAAAGAATATTTAAAAATGAGGATAGGGGTTTCCCTGGTGGCACAGTGGTTGAGAATTTGCCTGCCAATGCAGGGGACACGGGTTCGAGCCCTGATTGGGGAAGATCCCACATGCTGCGGAGCAACTAAGCCCGCACGCCACAGCTACTGAGCCTGTGCTCTAGAGCCTGCGAGCCACAACTACTGAAGTCCACGTGCCTAGAGCCCATGCCCTGCAACAAGAGAAGCCACTGCAATGAGAAGCCTGTGCGCCACAATGAAGAGTAGCCCCCACTCGCCGCAACTAGAGAAAGCCCACATGCAGCAACAAAGACCCAATGCAGCCAAAAATAAATAAAAAATAAAATAAAATGAAATAAAAAATAAAAATGAGGATAGTTTAAGGGACCTCTGGGGCAACATCAATCATACTAATATTTGCATTATAGGGGTACCAAAGGAGACAAGACAGAGAAAGAAACAGAAAACCTATTTGAAAAAATAATGGCTGAAAACTTCCCTAGCCTAGTGAAGGAAACAGACATCCAAGTCCAAGAAGCACAGAAAGCCTCAAATGAAATGAACCCAAAGAGACCCACATCAAGATACATTATAATTACAATGTCAAAAGTTAAAGAGAGGGACTTCCCTGGTGGTCCAGTGGTTAAGAATCTACCTTCTGATGCAGGGGATGCAGATTCGATCCCTGGTCGGGGAACTAGGATCGCACATGCTGTGGGGAAACTAAGCCCGCGTGCTGCAACTACTGAGCACGCGAGCCACAACTAGAGAGCCCATGTGCTGCAACTACAGAGCCCACACACTCTGGAGCCCGTACGCCACTACTAGAGAGCCTGTGTGGCGCAACGAAGAGCACACACCGCAACGAAGATCCTGCATGCTGCAAACTAAGACCCGATGCAGCCAAAAATCAAATCACTCAATCAATAAATATTTTTTTTAAAGTTAGAGATAATCTTAAAGCAGCAAAATAAAAATAACTAGTATGTACAAGGGAACTCCCATAAGACTATAAGCTGATATTTTAGCAAAAACTTTACAGGCCAGCAGTGACTGGTATGATATATTCAAAGGAATGAAAGGAAAAACCTTACAGTCAAGAATACTGTATCCAGCAAGATTATCACTCAGAACTGAAGGAGAGATAAAGAGTTTCCAAGATAAGCAAAAGCTAAAAGAGTTCATCAATGCTAAACTGGCCCTACAAGAAATGTTAAAGGGACTTCTTTAAATAAAAAAGAAAAGGACATAACTAGAAACAAGAAAACTATGGGGGAAAAAAACTCACTGGTAAAGGCAAACATACAGTAAAGGTAGTAGATCAACCACCTATAAAGCTAATATGAAGATAAAAAAGTAGCAAAATCATCTATATATAAAATAATTAGTTAAATGATACACAAAATAAAAGATGTAAAATATGACATCAAAAACATAACATGGGGGGGGTTCGTAGAAATGTAACACTCTTAGAGTGTGCTCAATCTTAAGTGACCATCAAGTTAAATAAACTGCTATATGCATAGGTTGTCATATATGAACTTCATGCTAACCACAAAACAAAAATCCGTAACACTTACACATAAATAAGGAATACAAAAGTAACACTAAAGAAAGTCATCAAATCAGAGGAGAGAACAAGAGAAGGAAGGAACAGGTAAGAGTTACAAAACAACCAGAAAACAATTAACAAAATGGCAATAAGTACATACCTATCAATAATCAGTTTAAATGTAAATGGACCAAATGCTCCAATAAAAAGACAGTGTGGCTGAATGGATAAAAAAACAAGACCCATACATATGCACCTACAAGAGACTCACTTCAGATCTAAAACACACACTAATAGTGTAGGGATGGAAAAAGATACTCCATGCAAATGGAAATGAAAAGAAAGCTGGGGTAGCAATACCTACATCAGACAAAGCAGACTTTAAAACAAAGACTGTAACAAGAAACAAAGAAGGACATTACATAACAATAAAGGGATCAATCCAGCAAGAGGATATAACACATATAAATATCTATGCACCCAACGTAGAAGCACCCAAATACATAAAGCAAATATTAACAGATATAAAAGGAGCTATTGGCAGTAATACAATAATAGTAGGGGACTTTAACACCCCACTTACATCAATGGATAGATAATCCAGATAGAAAATCAATAAGGAAACATTGAATTTAAATGAGACATTAGATAAGATGAACTTAATAGATATAAATAAAGAACATTCCATCCAAAAGAAGCAGATTACACATTCTTCTCAAGTGCACATGGAACACTCTCCAGCATAGATCACATGATAGGCCACAAAACAAGTCTCAATAAATTTAAGACTTGAAATCATATCAAGTATCTTTTCCTACCACAACCATATGAAACTAGAAATCAATTATAAGAAAATTGGAAAAAACAAAAACACATGGAGTCTAAACAACATGCTACTAAACAAACCAATGAGTCAACAAATAAAGAGTATAACAAAAACTACCTTGAGATGAATGAAAATGGAAACACAACATCCCAAAATCTACGGGATGAAGAAAAAGCAGTTCTAAGAGGGAAGTTTACAGCAATATAGACCTATCTCAAAAAACAAGAAAAATCTCAAATAAATGTTCTAACCTTACAATTAAAGGAACTAGAAAAAGAACAATCAAAGCCCAAAGTTAGTAGAAGAAAGGATATAATAAAGATCAGAGCAGAAATAAATGAAATAGAGGCTTAAAATGCAATAGAAAAGATCAATGAAACTAAGAGCAGTTTCCTTGAAAAGACAACAAAATTGATAAATCTTTAGCCAGATTCATCAACAGAGTGGGTCCAAATAAATAAAATCAGAAACAAAAGAGGAGAAGTTACAAACACCACCACAGAAGTAAAAAGGACCATTAAGAGATTACTAAGAACAATTATACACCAATAAAATAAAATAGACAACTTGGAAGAATTGGATAAATTCCTAGATCCATACAATCTCCCAGCACTGAATCAGAAAGAAATACAAAATATAAACAGATCAGTTACCAGTAATAAAATGAATTAGAAATTTTTTAAAATTCCCAACAAACAAAAGTCCAGGACCAGACAGTTTCACAGGTGTTTCTACCAAACATTTAAAGAAGAGTTAACACCTATCCCTCTCAAACTATCCCAAAAATCTGAAAAGGAAGGAACACTTCTGAACTCATTCTACAAGGACAGTATCACCCTGATACCAAAAACAGACAAAGATACCACAAAAAAAGAAAATTACAGGCCAATATCACTGATGAACATATATGCAAAAACCCTCAACAAAATATTAGCAAACGCAATTCAAGAATACAATAAAAGGCACACACAGCATGATCAAGTGGAATTTATTCCAGGATGCAAGGACAGTTCAATATCTGCAAATCAATCGAGGTAATGTCCCACATTAACAAAACAAAGAATAAAAGTCACGTGATTATCTCAATAGATGGAGAAAAGACATTTGACAAAATTTAAAATCCATTTACGATAAAAAAAAACTCTCAACATAGTGGGTATAGAGGGAACATACCTCAACATAATAAAGGTCATATATGACGAACTTACAGCTAACGTAATACTCAACAGTGAGAAGCTGAAAACTTTTCCTCTAAGATCAGGAGAAAGACAAGGATGCCCACTCTTCCTACTCTTTTTTTTTTAAATAAATTTATTTATTTTATTTATTTATTTTTGGCTGCACTGGGTCTTCATTGCTACATGCGGGATTTTCTCTACTTGCTGAGAGCAGGGGCTACTCTTCGTTGCAGTGCACAGGCTTATCATTGCAGTGGCTTCTCTTGTTGCAGAGCACAGGCTCCAGGCACACAGGCTTCAGTAGTTGTGGCTCATGGGCTCCAGAGCACAGGCTCAGTAGTTGGGGCACACGGGCTTAGTTGTTCCACGGCATGTGGGATCTTCCTGGGCCAGGGCTTGAACCTATGTCCCCTGCATTGGCAGGTGGGTTCTTAACCACTGTGCCACCAGGGAAGCCCACTCTTGCTACTTTTATTCAACATAGTTTTGGAAGTCCTAGCCCCAGCAATCAGACAAGAAAAAGAGAAGAAAGACATCCCAATTGGAAAGGAAAGATTAAAACTCTTACTGTTTACAGATGACATGATACTATATATAGAAAATCCTAAAGACACTACCAAAAAACTATTAGAACTAATAAATGAATTGGTTGCAGGATACAAAATTAGTACTCAGAAATATGTTGTGTTTATATAAAGTAACAATGAATTATCAGAAGGAGAAATGAAGAAAAAATACAATTGTATCAAAAAGAATAAAACACTTATGAATAAATTTAACCAAGGGTGTGAAAGACCTGTACTCTGAAAACTCTAATACACTGATGAAAGAAGTTGAAGACGACACAAATAAGTGGAAAAAATATACCACGCTCATGAATTAAAAGAGTTAATATTGTTAAAATGTCCATACTACCCAAAACAATCTGCAGAGTCAATTGCAATCCCTATCAAAATATCAAAGGCATTTTTTGCAGAACTGGAACAAATAATCCTAAAATTTGTATGGAACCACAAAAGATCACAAATAGCCAAAGCAATCATAAGAAAGAACAAAGCTGGAGGTGTTAAGCTCCTTGATTTCAAACCACACTACAAAGCTATAATAATCAAAACTGTATATCGTCCTGGCACAAAAACAGATACATAAATCAATGGAACAAAAAGAGAGCTCAGAAACAAACTCACACTTATATGGGAAATTAATCTATAATAAATTAATAATTAATCTATAATAAAATTAATCTATAATAAAATAGGCAAAAATATACAATGGGGAAAAGATGGTCCCTTCAATAAATGGGGTTGGGATAACTGGATAGCTACATGCAAAAGAATCAAATTGGACCACTTTCTTACACCTTATACAAAAACAAACTCAAAATGGATTCAAGAGTTAAATGAAACACCTGAAACCATAAAACACCTAGAAGAAAACATAGGCAGTATGCTCTTTGACATTGGTCTTAGCAATATTTTTTTAGATATGTCTCTGCAAGCAAGGGCAACAAAAGCAAAAATAAACAAATGGGACTACATCAAACTAAAATGTTTTGTACAGCAAAGGAAACCATCAGCAAAATGAAAAGGCAACCTACTGAATAGGAGAAGATATCTGCAAATATTTGACACGGGGTCAATAACCAAAATATATAAAGAACTCACACAGCTCAGTATTTAAAAAATAAACAATTCAATTCAAAAATGGCAGAGGACCTGAATAGACATTTTTTTCAAGAACATGGCCAAAAGACATATGAAAAGATGCTTAACATCAGTAATCATCAGGGAAATGCAAATCAAAACCACAATGAGATATCACCTCACACCTGTCAGAATGGCTATTATTAAATAGACATCAAAAATCAAGTGTTGGCAAGGATGTAGAGAAAAGGGAACCCTTAGGTACTATTGGTGAGAATACAAATTGGTGCAGCCACTATGGAAAATAGTATGGAGGTTCTTCAAAAAATTAAAAATAGAACTACCATATGATTTGGTAATCCCACTTTTGAGTATTTTTCCAAAGAAAACAAAAACAATAATTTGAAAAGGTACATGCACCTCTATGTTCATTGCAGCATTGTTTACAATAGCCAAAATATTGAAGCAACCTAGGTGTCCATCAATAGATGAGAATAAAGAAGATGTGGTACATATACAGAATGGAATATTATTCAGCCATTTAAAAAAAAAGAATGAAATCTTGCCATTTGCAAAACATGGATAGACCTAGAAGGTATTATCTCCTTCAAAACACCCAGGGTTGTGGGTGGGGGTGTGGGTGGGAGTGTGGGTAGTGATGAAGAAGCGAGATTGTAAGTTGATCATTGTTGAGGCTGAGTGATGGATACATGGGTTTCACTTTACTCTTCTTTCATTTTCTTTATGCTTTAAATTGTATATAATAAAAATGTCTTAAAATATCAATACATATTTACCTAGTAATTTCAATTCCAGAAACCAGCTCTAAGGAAACACTCAGAACTTAAAACAGATTTTTGATAGGGAGGGTGGGAAGGAGACGCAAGAAGGAGGAGATATGGGGATATATGTATATGTATAGCTGATTCACTTTGTTATAAAACAGAAAGTTACACAGCATTGTAAAGCAATTATACTCCAATAAAGATGTTAAAAAAAATAAAAACATATTTTTATATAAGGTTGGTCACAGCATGCTTATTTCAATATTTATAAGACTGAAATATTAGAAATAATCCTGTTGACTAACAAAAGGGCAATAGTTAAATATATTATGATGTATTCATATGAATATGGCATATGATATTACATGATATTCCTATTAAAAATCATGCCATTAATGATTTGGGAAAATGCTCACAATATAATGGAAAATTTTAAAAATAGGAAATCAAATAGGTAAGAAATAAACAAGTGTTGTGAGGATGTGGAGAAAAGGGAACCCTCATACACTGTTGGTGGGAATGTAAATTGGTGCAGCCATTATGGAAACCAGTATGGAAGTTCCTCAAAAAATTAGGACTAGAACTACCATATGATCCAGCAATCCCACTTCTGTGTATTTACCCAAAGAAAACAAAAACAGTAATTCAAACAGATATATGTAACCCTATAGTCATCATGGCATTATTTACAATTGCCAAGATATAGAAACAACCTAAGTGTCCATCAACAGATGAACGCATAAAGAAGCCATGGTATGTATGCTTATATATATGTGTAGGTATACATATGTGTGTGTCTATATATACACATATATATATAGACACACAGACATACACACAATGTGTATATACACATATATATACACAATATATATGTGTGTGTGTGTGTGTGTGTGTGTATACACACACACACACACACATACACACAATGGAATACTACTCAGCTTAAAAAAATGAAAAAGATGAAATCTTGACATTTACGACAACATGGATGGACCTGGAGGGTATTATGTTAAGTGAAATAAGTCAGACAAAGAAAAACAAATACTATATGATTTCACTCATATGTGGAATATAGAAAACAAACAAAATAAATGAACAAACCAAACCAAACAAAAATAAACACATAGATATAGAGAAGAGAGTAGTGGTTACCAGAGGGGAAGGGTTTGGGGAGAATGAAATAGGTAAAGGGAATCAACAGTATGGTAATGGATGGAAACTAAATTTTTGGTGGTTAGCATGCTGTAGGGTACACAGAAGCAGAAATTTAATGTTGTACACATGAAACTTATATAATGTTATAAACCAATGTTACCTCAATAAAATCTCTCTTTGTATGTATGAGTGTATATGTATGTATTTTATATATATAAAATACAAAAAATACACATCAAAATATTATCATTGTAATGAGGCAATTATGGGTGATTTTTCACTATCTCATTTATACTATATATAATTTACTATAAATATGCATTAGCAAGAAGTCAACATTATTTTAAAGGGCAGGAAAAGAATGATTTGTTGGAATTCACCTCTCCTAAGCATGACAGTTAAAACCACAGTTGAATTTCTTTCATTCTGGAACAATTTATTGACTACTTATTATTTGTAAATCCCTGTTCCACATAGTTATTCTATGTCATTCACCAGGAAAAATAATTCACATTTCAGATTAGTTTAAAAGAGAAGAGATAAAGTTGGAATGAGCAAAAGAAAGGAATTTGGTATTTAGGGAGCTCAGAATAAATTTATAGAAAGATAATGTGTTCAATTTGTGAGAACTGAAGTTCAATAGAGTCAGTAACAATTCTCCACCCATTTCCTTTATTGCTGCTGCCTCAAGATGGTCTCAAACCACAGAAAAAAATACTTCATATGTCCCACATCAATGAATTCTAACTTCATAATGAAAACTAGGAGAAAAGTAAGTATCGTTCAATGACAGCTGCTACAAAAATGTGTCAGCATTACTTGTAAAACCCTGGGAGGCAGAGATGCACCCTTTTCTGGGAAAAAAAAATTGGAAAAATGAGTAAACGTTACAAGAATTTGTCATAAAAGTGCTGAAATTACAATCCAAGCTGGCAAGATTTCTTAGAGTTTTCCTTTCCTTTGCGGTCTTCTGGGAAAGCTCAGGCTTCCTCCACCCTGAGATTGGGGTTCTTCCTAGCAGACTTACCAGGATGAACGTGGAGACAGCCAGCTGCCTCAGGGTAGATGGTTGGTGAACCCTGATACTCAGCCGCTGATTCTTGACTGGCAACAAGTGTCTGAGTATGCTTCTGAACTTCAGACATTTTAACCCTTGGCCCGAGGGTTTTGTTTCCAGAGGCACAAGGTCCTGCTTTTTAAAGTAGGAACGGGTGAGGGCTTCTAAGGAGTAAGGATTGCTTCTTTTTCTTACTTCTTTTTGTTTAAAAGCAGCAAGTTTTCTTGAGAGGAAGAATTTCTATTTCTTCCAAAGCAAGGAGCACATAACTGTTTTTTTTTCTTGTTGCTTATTTATTTTTAATTATCTTTTATTGGAGTATACCTGATTTACAATGTTGTGTTAGTTTCTGCTATACAGCAAAGTGACTCAGTTATACATATACATATAGCCACTCTTTTTTAGATTCTGTTCCCATATAGGTCATTACAGAGTACTGAGTAGAGTTCCCGGTGCTATAAAATAGCTCCTTACCAGCTATCTATTTTATATATAGTAGTGTGTATATGTCAATCTCTATCTCCCAATTTATCCCTCCCCCCTTTTCCCCCCTGGTAACCATAAGTTTGTTTTCTACATCTGTGACTCTGTTTCTGTTTTGTAAATAGGTTCATTTGTACCATTTTTTTAAGATTCTGCATATAAGCGATATCATATGATATTTGTCTTTCTCTGTCTGACTTTCTTCACTGGGTATGACAATATCTAGGATGATCTATGTCACTGCAAATGGCATTTCATTCTTTTTTATAGCGGAGTAATAAATCATTGTATATATGTACCACATCTCCTTCATCCACTCCTCTGTCAATGGACATTTAGGTTGCTTCCATGTCTTGGCTATTGTACATAGTGCTGCAGTGAACATTGGGGTACATGTATCTTCTCGAATTATGGTTTTCTCCAGATATATGCCCAGGAGTGGGATCGCTGGGTCATGTGATAGTTCTATTTTTAGTTTTTTAAGGAACCTCCATACTGTTCTCCATAGCGGCTGTACCAATTTACATTCCCACCAACAGTGTAGGTGGGTTCCCTTTTCTCCACACCCTCTCCAGGATTTATTATTTGTAGACTTTTTGATGATGGCCATTCTAACCAGTGTGAGGTGAGGGGAGCAAATAACTGTTCTTGACACAGAGTCTCCCCAACCTGCGTGGCCTGTGTTACCCTTATGTTGTTCCAGACACTGAGGCACATGGGAAAATTAGAGGGTACATGAGGCAGCTGTCAGAAGAAGAGGGGAATGGAGTGGGGATGGAGGAGTATGTTTATAAGGTTTGTGCCCTTGGTGAGTAAGGGACATGCACAAAGTCATGGACCAGAGCTCATATTCTCTATGTCGGAGCTCTGTGGACACAATCACCCTGCACTGAAAAGATAATGGAGGCCAAGCCACACCATGCATTTTCCTTCTGTGGCCTCCAAGTTCTGGGTGTTATCTTCCACTGAGGTAGTACAGATCCCAAATTGCTAGAAACCTCAACATGTCCATGAGATTTGTGAGGAAAATCAGCTCCATTCTCTTCTGCAGATTTTTCTATCCCCTATGGACTCTCCTGAATTAAAAGGAGTATAAGTTTTGCTCTGCAACGAAGCAAGATAGAGTCTTTTAACTCTGGAAAAACCTACGGTGCATTAAAATGGTGACCGACCCGCAGGCAATAATTCACAGTTCATGAGCCTATTCAATATGAAAAGGAGTTTCTGTGTGTGTCATCTTTTAAACTGCTCCAAAGTATTAAAAAACAAGAAGTACACTTGAAAGAAATCCAGACTAAACGTACAGATAACCGAAGAGTGGCAAACTTAAGATATTACAACTTACTACAATCGGATATTCAAACATTTAGACTGACTTCTGATATCTGATGTTTTATATCTGGGGCAAGAACTAGAAACAGTCTGTAAATAAGTTAATTATACTTGGATGGCTTTGATATCTGGTGAGACATTCATGATGTATTTTATGTATCTTGCATGTGACACGTGATGATTACGGCATATGAGGTAATGTTATACAATATATGGTGTGCATGAATTAAGAGAGAAATATGCAGCACATAATCATTTGGTACACAGATTCCTGACAGTCAATTTATATTCTGAAAGGAACAGATTTTTAGCTCATTGAGTTTGAAGTTGCATACATTGCCAAAGGATAAATAACCATATTCCCGTTTCTTCTGAGCAAATTATTTTTCACGTTGACAGGCATAAAGTGATTTTTCTTCGATGTAAATGATTGTAAAACCTTAGCCCTCTGACAAGAAAACACCCATATTGAAGATGCGTGAACCTCTCTAATAGTCTTTTAAAATTATTTTCCTCCTTTGGTATCAGGTGACTAGAAGGTTTAAAAAAAGTGAGGGGTTTAATTAATTCTTATTTGATTAGTATTTTCAAACAAATTTAAAAAGATATGATGAAGAACACCAGAATAAACCATGTGCCTGAAAATTCATAATGTATCTGTGTGCATAAATAAGGATTCTAAAAGATGGGATAAACATAGCTAGTTATATACACTTTTTTCTTAATAAAAATAAACTTGTATTTATCTCTGACATGGTGGAGTTATGAGTGGACGATGAAGTGCAATAGTGTTTTATTTCATGGGGAAATGTGGATTGGGACAGAGTCTACCTAAATACAATCAACCAAAGTGCTTAGACTCAAAAACTTAGGTATGAAATTGTATAGTATGGTGCAGTGCAGTGTTCCTGGCCAAAGAGCTTGGACTCATTTGGGGAGATATGATTAATATGTGAAACAATGGACAAACCATTAAAGACTAATGTAAATGATCACTAAACACTGTGGTTGAACTGCAGACCTGTGGAAGCTCATAGGAAGGGGGTTCTGAGTTGGTCAATGAAGGATTCACGGAGGAGGTGACACTGGAGTTATACTCCAAACGATAGATATGTGATCTGTTTAGGCTAAAGGAAGAAGAGGAGGCTGCCCAGGCTGGGGAGAAAAAGCATGAACATAAATGGAATGAGTTTTGTGTGTTTGAGGAACATTAAGAGACCCACCTGACTAACAGCAGAGAGCACGTGTAGAGGAAAATGGAAAAAGCTATTGGATCGGTAAAGGGGAGTCAGACCATGAAGGGCCTCAGAAACCTGACAAGGGATTTACATTTGATGGGGGTAGGGAGTGGTGAGATGAAAGCAATGTTTAAGGAACAGTCGTCTGGGGTCCACGTGCAGGACAGACTGGAGTGGGGACGGGGTGGGGGGCTGAAGTCAGGGAGGTTCCCTGCGAGGCTAATGTTCCGATCCAAGAATGAGCTGGAGAAGAGCTGGGGGAGGCAGTGACAACAGAGACAGGAACAGACACAAGCAACAAGATGAAGGCAGGCAGTAGATTAGCTGATTGAGTATCAGAGGTATCAGAAGTGACTGAAGACAAAGTTTCAAACCAGGAAAATGAGAGGGGGAAAACAAAAACAAAAACAAAAACAAAAACTGGTGCTGATGACAGAGATATCAAAACCAGGACGGATACCTGGTTGTGGAGAGACCAGTTCATTTACAGGCAGCTTGAGTTTTCACATGGACATCGGAGAAGTGCCTTTAAACTCTAGGTATAAACCAGGGGGCTTAAAAAGCCCCTTTTGGGCATTCAGAAGGCTAGGGAGGGAGCTGAGGCTAGGATAATTAAGCCTTGAGGCTTTCTACTGGTTATAAAATTGGAGGAAGAAAAAGAGGTGTAGAATCTGGGAAATCATATTTTTGCTTCCCCACAGTCACTGTGGGTGTAAGGAGAAAAGTGAGTGAATAGAACGTGTGTTAGACCCTTCGTATCCCTTAAAATGCCATCAAAGAGACTGCCGGGTAGCCAAAAAAGATACCCATAAAAACTCTAGAGCTTTTTAGGAAACATACGGAATAACTACCTATTGCACAGATAGAATGTAAGCACAAGAATTTTTTTTCTTGATTAGTTCACTCATGTATCCCAAGAACTAGAATCATGTCTGGTACCTAGGAAGCGCTCATAGCAGGCATTAATTATGGAATAAATGAGTAAAGGAACGGGTAAAGAGATCAGGAAGATGAGGTAAAATGGCATCGACGTTGTGTCACTCAGGCTACACGGGTCCTTTGAGGAAGCAAGCCATGCAGCAATTTGCATTTCGACTGCAGAGAGATGTGAGGTAAGATCCCCCTTAAATCTGAGGCCAGTGTTCTGTGGGTAGGGACACAGCAGGGGTGGAGAAGGAGTTTCACTTTGTGGGGCAGAGGAAAGGCTCACTGCCTTTTCTAACTCTGCTGTTATAGATAACAGGCTGTGTGAAGAGAGCCCAGCACAGCCGGGGTGATCTCATAGTAAAATTCCCTGAAGCATGCATAGTCATTGTTTCATTCAAAGCCAATGTCTGTAGCCAACATCACTCCTCCCAGCACTAAACTTCAGATTGGATCCACTGGGACGCTGCCATCCCAGAAAACATGGTGTTCCAGCCTCACATACTTTCTGCATGTGTGATGCAGGGGTCTCCCCGAAAGGGTGGAGTTTTAGCTATAAGGGGCCCTTTATTCCTAAGCCCAAAGGAGCTCGCCTCCTTGATCTTGCCCGGTGGTTTTCTACAAGTTAAACTTAATAAGTTGAGGCTGTCTTTAGTCAGATTTTGGCCTCCCTGGGTTGAGATGACTAAACTTTTGTAATTTCTCACTCCTCTCTGATTTGATGGGTGGTATTTTTGCCAGAAAGGGACAAAGTCAGTCCAAAGGATTCTCTTATCCCATCAGAAATCCTGTCTGCTGTCTAAAAACGTGAAGGGAGAAGACTCGGGATCAGACACATTCAAGGTTAGAAGGGATCTTAGGGATCCTCTGGTCCAGGGTCCTAACGTCTTGCAAACGAGGGCTGGGCAGATGACAGAATGGTGAAAGGGAGTCACCGGGTCTGTGTCAAACTGGAGACTCGATGACCTACCCCGAGGACTCCCGTTGAAGGACTTTTACAACCCCATGCTGGCTGGATAAAGCACATCTGTGCACTGTTCAGGCCCATGAGTCAAGTCAGTCCCTTCCTTTTACAGATGAGGTACCTGAGGCCCAGATAAGGGGCAAAATCATTTTATGACAGAAAGAACACCACTCTGGAAATCATGAGACCTGAGGTTCTAGGCCTGACTGCACGCACCAAATGACCTTGAATTAAGGTCGACCTCTAGGAATCTCATTTCCTTCTCTGTAAAAATAAAGAATTTCCCTAAGATCTTTTTGTGCTCCAAAATTTTAGGACTCTCCACAGCCAGTCAACTAGTTAGTGACAAATCTCTAACTGGAGCTCAGGCCTCCTAGTGAAGAGTTCTTTTTACAAAAGCGAACCGCCTGCCAAGGCAAGGCAGAAGGAGGAAACAGCATAATCGCGTGGAAGCCAATGTTTGCTTCTTATGACATTTGCTCACAGCTTAGGCTGGTTGTGAGAAGCAAGGGGGAGGGAGACCAGAGTATTTCAGAGCCACACCCGGGGCTTTCTTGTCCCTACCTGAGCATCTGTTCAGGGTCCCAGGGCAGGTCTTCTGAAGATGGGGTCTCAGAAGATCTGAGCATGTCTGCTCCTTCCCACTGAGTACGGTCAGCCGACACCAAAAGGATGGATCCAACTGCGAAGAGTTGTGGATCTCCTTGGGGCTTTTTAAAATTTGTTTCTCTAGAGAGTTCTTCATCCTGTTGGAAGGTGAAAGGGTAAAGAGCTATTCATGAGCCTCTGCTATAACCCAAGGTAAATCCTCATTCGAGGCTTCTCACTTCCAGTCTTATCTTACTCATTTTGTTTTCTTTTTTTGTGTGTGGTGGTCCTTATTAGTAGAAATTACCTTGTTTATCTATCTACTTTTTATTCTCTGTATCACCCTTTCAGTGAGAGCAGGGATTCTGTCTGCCTTGTTCACCATTATATTCCCAGTGCACAAACCAGTGCCTGGTCCACAGTGAGGTAGAATAAATATTTGATGGATAAATACACAGTTGCTCAAAGTTCCACAGCTAATTAGTGGAGGAGTCAGGTTTTGTTACTCAACCTTCAGTTCTTTTCTGCAGACTCCTGGGCCTCAGAGAAGTAACTTTGTCAGTGAATTGTGTGAGGAAGGGGATACTAGGTCTGGGCATCAGGATAGCATGGGTTAGAAGAAAGGGCCAGTTGACCTGAATTCTAATCCAAGCTCTGCCCACTCATGGGCATAAGACCTTGGCCAAATTATACAATGTTAATTTTAGACAAGATCTTAGAGATCAACTGGTCTGAAGACTTTGAATATATGTATAGCATCAGAAACCCTTATTCAAACACAACCTTACACCGACCCAAATATACAAATCAGATAAAACAGTGCTAACTCTGGTAAAAGAAGAGGAGGGTTCAGAGCTTGCCCTTTAAGCCTATACTTCAGACTCCATTCAGGTCACCTCTGAAGCAGCTCTGAAAAACACAGTTGGAAAACCATCAAGTTAGTCCAATGGCCCACCTTGTTCAAGAATCCATAGAGTCAGGGCATTCACTCCATCAGGGCAGCCTATTCTATTGTTGTGACAGTTATGAGGAAGCCCAACCTCATCTTGGTCCCAAAGAACTGGAGAGCCTCCCCTCTCCAGTTCTGTGCCAGCTGTCAAAAGACAAATAACAGTAAGATATGGCCTTTGTCTTGAACTAGACAGACCTGGGTTCAAAAATCAGCTCTAAGCTACTCATCTTCTCTAGCCCTTAAATACCTCTTTTTCGGTTAGGGATGTGATAGCACTTATCCCGTGGTAAAGACTGTGGTAACGATTAAGGGCAGCAAGATGAAGGGCTTAGTACAATGCCTGACACAAAGTAAGTGATCAATAAATTTTAGCTATTATTCTCAGGATTGACATCTACGTCGTTACTTATTACCACCTCACCCTCTTAACATCAACACCAACACCACTGCTATTACTTCTCTTCAAGGAACCTACAGGTCGCTAGAGGAAGCAGCTCAGTCTTCAGTAAGATACAATTCATCATGGTAAGTTCTATTATGGAGGTGTGCACTAAATACTTTAACTATTAGCCAGTAGCATCAGGGTAAAACTTACTCAAGCAAACATGTGATGTCCATTGATTTCTCCACTATGCCTTGAAACTTTCTGACTTTTCCTGGTCAGACCAAATGGAATCATTCATGCCCTGTAAGATCTTACCACACACACCAGCATCAGTATCATCTGGAAATTTGTTAGAAATGCAAAATTTCAGGCTCCACGCTAGACCTACAGTAGCAGAATCTGCATTTTAATAGAAGCTCCAGTTGCTTCTTATGTGCATTAAAATTTTAAAGATGCCACAGGTTCAATTTATCTGTGAGATGGGGAGACAACGATTTGCTCTGTCCACCTCACTAAGATTCATGAGAGAACTGGATGGGATGCATAAAAGCACCTCAGAGCCAATCTGCTGTGAATTCCTCAGTGCCTTCCAGATTCCTTTACACACAGAACTTGTCCAACACTGATTGACACAAGGCAGAACTATCCCAGCAGGCCATGCTACTTGACCTCTGCATCAGTTATTGAATGTCTGGACCTTCACACTATCCTTGTCTTATAAACTATATATGTTCTCTGTGGACCTCAGGAAATTCTGCTAAAATGATTTCTGCCTCAGAGTATATTAATGTTCTTGAGCCTGCCGAGTCCCTGTGTGGTCATCTTTCAGAATTCAATTTGACCTACAGTTATTACTCCCACTCTATTTTATGGAACATTTTCAGCTAGCTACATGATTTAATGGGTTTAAACACATCATTATTGCCATTATTTCATAGTTCACATGCCTAAAATAATACATGACACATTTTTAAATGCTTCTCAAGACTTATTTTTAAATTCTATAATGTAGGAATTAATAAAATCTACTCATTAAATCTTACCACCCAGGACATCTAAGTCAGTTCTAGCTGGCAGTTGGGTGATCAAAACAAATGTAAAGGGGATATACTCTGAAGGATCACCATAAGGTTGGAGCCAGACACCACAGGGGAAAGGAAAAACTTAGATAGCAGTATAGCCAATGCCCTCTTAGGTGGCCCAACATAAAAACAAATGATCCAATAGTGCAAAGCCCCCAACTGATTTCACACAGGTGAACAATGCAGGCACTTAGTATAAAATATTCCTCAGACTCTCTAGAGGGCCAGCTGTGAGTCAGATATCATTAGGGGACTATGTGAACCGGGAGGGATTAGGAGGTAGCAGAGGAAGCCAAAACTGACAAGGAGCCAAAGCAAGGACTCACAAAGTCAGAAGTAAGAAGTCATCCCTGTGGGCGTGAGACTGGTACTCTCCACCCCATTCAGCCCTCAATTTATTAGTCAGTGCTACAGAAAAATAAGCAGTAACATAAATACCAGAAAGCCATGGGGAACTGTCCTAGGTTAGGCGCACCAACATGACCATCTTCTCCACTGTTTCAGGATGCCCTGTTCCATTACAAGATTGCCTCTGCTCACTTCCTAGTATGGCTCACTCCACATACAGTTTCCCAGCCAGCCCCGCCCAGGGAGCCTTTGGCCACCCTGTTTAAGGCATGTTGGGGTTGACGTCAGCAGCAACTTATCTCTATGGAGACACAGAAAATACTCTGGCTCTATTGTGACCAGAAGTGGTGCCTAGTTCTTTGTGGTCTGGTATTCTTGAGATGAAAACCAAGACTTGAACTGGGGATCAAGCTGGCCTATTGTCTTCTCTCCTTGAGCTGCTCCATCTGTTATCTTATGGTCCCTATAGCTGGATAGGTATAGAGTTTATTTAGTTCAAACTCCATTCACATATAGCCTACTCTCTGGGGACCACAAAATTGTCAAGTCTATCATCTTTAGTCTCTGACTTACCTGCTTTGTAACCACACAGAAAGCTCAGAATTCTCCTCATAGTCAGCCACTATGCAAATTCTGAATGGTCAAAACCATCCTACCTGGACATAAAGGCTTCCTTTGCCTCTGGGTTTGCTGATAATTCTATTTTAATTAGAATAGTTTACATTATTTTTAATATTATGGTGCATCAAGAAACCAATGATGGAATGAGAATATAATACGAATTGTCCAGTTCGATGGAGGGTATGACAACGCTTTTGATGCAAATTATAAATCCCATCGCTGCAGAAACCACAATAAAGTCTCTTGCCAACAGTTTCTCCCTTTTCCTCTGCCTCTTAAACATGCTGGTACTTCCCATGTGTCCCCACAACCACACCCTTGCCATGGCATGGTTTACCCTGTCCTCTTGGGAACTGTGAATAATAAACCATCTTTCCAATGGCAATTGCTTCCTGATACGTTGGTCTTACTAGATCCCAAATTTTCTATTAATCACTATATTTTAAAGCACTGGTCAAATTTGAGCCCAAGTTTGATTGTCAGTCAATGGACTTGCCTTAAGAAAGGAAGTAGTCCTGCCTAAAGCTCCCTGGACAGGGTGCTGAGAGGATGCGGACAGTGAGAATATCCATATTGCCCATCAGGCCGCCTGCTGCTGTGCTGCCATCACACTCCTTGTATTGTGCCCAGGCTCCAGCATCAGGGCTGCTGCAACATGTGTTCCCTTCTGCGCACAGGCTGATTCACGCTCCTGAGTGAAGTTTTGTGTCTACTCAGAATATAAGGACCTGAGCCATGTTGGTGTGGAATCCCCCAGAGCCAGAAATCATTCCTAAAAGAAAAGCATGGTAGGGATGAGGGAGACAGGCAGGGAAAGTGAGCAAAGTGAGCACTGGGACTATGAACTAAGAGAACGAAGCTCCATAGTTTTCTCTTTTCCAAAATACCATGTTTTGATGTTTTAAAACCATGTTGCTTCTTAGTCTCTAAAGTTTCTCACTTGAAATAACTTGTGGGCCTCTTGTTTTAGTTTTAATCAGAGCTTAATTAAAGATATCTGGAGCTTTTAAAGTGTATTCATATAAGTGGCTTGTACGTGCAAAATTCTATTCTAGACATCTTAGTATGTCCTGAATAAGCAGACACCATCCCCATTTTAGAAATGAAAAAAAAAAAAAACCCCACAGATTTAGGAAGGTTAAGTAACTTGTCCCAAATCACACTACTTGTGAGCGACAGCCTATATTGGGACGAAGATTTTTTTACTCCAAACTCACTATTATCTGTTACATGCCTTTCAGCTCCCTTCTGCGGAGTGCAACCACTTGATAAACCATCATGTGGTTTGTCTGTGTCTCCTGAGGCAACGTAATTCATTCCACGTTAACCTGCAAAAGGACACAGCAGCAACTTGGGTTAGCACAGGCCATCTTGTTTTGGAAATATAATCCAGGAGAAATGCATTCTTCCCTATTCACCATGTACGAGCTCTCTCTGGCCACCTTCATTCTTCTCAACAAGGAGTCTATGCCAACTGCCGTGGATATGTCTCTTCTTCCTCAGGTTAGGATAATAGGATTCCACAAACTGCCAACAATTGAGAAGGCTCCTTAATATTCTGGAGCAAGAGGTGGATGCTACTGCTTCATTTCTGGATGTTCTCTCTACAGATCAAGTACACAGATCCAGATCAGATACAAAAGATGTGATCTTTTGTATCGCTTTGGGGAAGTCAGTTCATTTCTTTTCCTCCTTTCACCAGCCCCTTGACCTATTTCCAACTTCCAAGTTCTTTATCAAGAATCTCCCCCCACCTATCCCCACCTCCTGCTTCCTACTCTAAGTATTTGATCTGTCCTAAGAATCTTTTCATCTCTTCTAATCAGCCAGAATATTGGTTCTATCATAAACTTTATCATCTTATCTTCAAGCCAAGTTGCTACATGATTAGTGATTGCCTCATGCACAAAAACAAACACAACACAAACAAGGTTACTAAGGTATTTTGTGAGTTTGGACTTCTTGAATTTTAATATATTACCATAGTTTCCCTTGAAAATGTCTACTAAAAATTAATAATAAAACTGCCTGTTAACTGATAACTCATCATGCAGGGACTTCTAAAAACTGTCCTATTAAACACTGTCCAAGTATTTAACAATACACCCCTTTCTAGAAATTTATTATGTATATTAGTATATTATACTTTTAAAGTTAGTTTAGTACAAATTCTCAAAAATATTTCAGCAAAAAACTTTTGTGGCAAGCTATTAACATCTGTGGAACATCAATTTAGGAAATTTTGGTCTAATTATTTGAAAGCATCTGAATGCATTAAAATATGGGAAACATTTTAAATGCCCTCTTGGGAGCTTGAAGCTGTAGTAATTTACAATGATAATTTACAATGATTAATATTTGATGGACCTCTGAAGGCAAATAAACTGACCAGTATTTGTTGAGTGTAGAAAATAAAGGCAGATTCTATTTTTTTCCTAACAGACATTCTTGGAATCCCTAGGAAAAACTGAAGAGTGAGAACTGGATCTTTTGTCACTCCAGAATGTCATAACTCTAGGCAATTGTTTCTCAGTACTTAAAAACACATTTATCATGATCAAGTTAAATGTTAATTCTATATAGGGTATGAAGAATGGACTCAATTCAGTGACAAATAAATATGACAGTGAATCACTTGTATATTTTTTACTGCGACAAAATGAGCCTATGTTAATTCTACAGTAAAAATAAAGATTAAAAATAGAATTTTAATAGAGGAAGAAGAGGTAGAAAGGCACCATGGGAAGGAGATGCTTGAGGAGAAAAAACATGGAAATATTTCTGAAGGTCCTGCATTGGCAAGAGCCCTTTTACTTACTCCATATGAATCCCAAAATTGAACATTATGTCAATTGACAATATTTATCGAATGATTACTCATTGGATCAATATCAACTCTTGAAGCTTTATGGTATATGACTTATAGCAAAACTAACATTTGATAAATGCACCTGGAAATTAGACTATTCCAGTGGGGGAAGCACAGAGCCAGAACTTGCTTATTATTCTCATGGGTCGATGGCGTCATGGAATTCCAGGATATGAATTGTATGGTTATTTCCCCAAGGGTTTATTGTCATTCCTACCCACATTAGCTTATCAGAAAATTCTGAGTGAGACATCTTTCCTGAGGGCTCTGTGGGGCACAGAAATGAGCAGAACAGTCAACATCTCCCTTTGGCATAAACAATTTTTCCCCAACATTGGTCAAGGGTTTTCCCTCTGGTCTAAGACTCCCCGGGTTCCATTCAAGTCAACTGCACAAAGGAGGGGGCAAAGGCAAAAGAGGCCCAGGAATAGGCAAAGGAACCCAAACTGAGGGCACTGTTGTTCTGTGTTCTTACAGATGTGGGAACTGTGGGAACTGTTCCCACAAATGCAGCGGGTACACTCACACCTGATCTGTTTGGAACTGAGAGATGGAGGGTAATGAAAAAGTCCCTTAAAACAAGCAATGGTATATGCAAAGATATATAATGTAAACTTATTTACCATCTTTGTAACTGTTTTCTATTCATTGTATTTATTCCTTCTTTTTTTCTTTTTCTTTTTTTTTTTTTTTTTGCCTTCTCTGGTATTAATGGAACATGTTATATAATTCCATTTTCTCTCTTATCAATGATACTTCTTTTAAAAGAAATTTGAATGGTTGACTTAGAGTTGGCAATACACATTTATAATCAATCTAAGTCCACCTTCAAATAACACTGTTCCACTTCACGTGCAGTGCAGGTACCTTCATCTCCCTGTGCCTTATGACATCACTGCCCTTCACTTCACTTATCTGTATGACATTATCACCCAATGCATCACTATTACCATTAATTAAAACAAACAGTTATCTTTTGGAACAATTAAGAATAAGAAAAATAAATGATTTTATACATCATCATTTATTTCTTCTCTGATGCTTCTCCCTGCTTTATATAGATCCAAGTTTCTAACAATATGAATTTCCTTCTCCCTAAAGAACTTCTTTTAATATTTCTTGCAGGACAGGTCTTTTGGCAATGAATTTTCCGTTTTATCTCCCTGAGAAAAATCTTCTTTTTCCTTCACTTTGAAGGATAATTTAATTGGACACAGAATCTAAGTTGGTAGGGTTTTTTTTTTCTTTCATCACTTTAAGTACTTGGCTTCCTTCTTACATGATGAGGAGTCTTGTTGCTATTCTTTCATTCTTTCTTTATTTAGGCTGCACCACAGCAGGCAGAACTTCCCCAATGAGGGATCAAACCTGCACCCCCTGCAGTGGAAGCATGAAGTCTTAACCACTGGACCACCAGGGAAGTTCTGTTGTAATTCTTCTTCTTTTTTTTTTTTTTTTTTTTTTTGCAGTACGCGGGCCTCTCACTGTTGCGGAACAGGCTCCGGATGTGCAGGCTCACCGGCCACGGCTCACCGGCCCAGCCACTCCGCAGCATGTGGGATCTTCCCAGACTGGGGCACGAACCCGTGTCTCCTGCAACGGCAGGCGGACTCTCAACCACTGCGCCACCAGGGAAGCCCTGTGTTGTAATTCTTATCCTTGTTCCTCTATAGGTAAGAGTTCTTTTCCTCTGTCTTCTTTCAAAATCTTCTCTTTGTCTGCAGTTTGAATATAATGTGTGTACGGGTAGTCTTTTTGTACTTATCCTGTCTGTTGTTATCTGGGTTTCTGATTCTGTGATTTGGTGTCTGTAATTAATTTTGGAAAATTTCTGGTCATTATTACTTCAAATAATTCTTCTGCTTTATTTCTGGTATTGTACTTACATGTATATTATGCCTTTTGAAATTATCCCGCAGGTTTTGGACGTTCTGTTCTGATTTTTTTTTTTTTTTCTTCTATGGTACGCGGGCCTCTCACTATTGTGGCCTCTCCCGTTGTGGAGCACAGGCTCCGGACGCACAGGCTCAGCGGCCATGGCTCACAGGCCCAGCCGCTCCGCGGCATGTGGGATCTTCCCGGACCGGGGCACGAACCCGTGTCCCCTGCATCGGCAGGCGGACTCTCAACCACTGTGCCACCAGGGAAGCCCGGTTTGTTTTTTTGTAATTTATTATTCTTTTTCCTCTGAATTTAGTTTGAGAAACTTTTTTTTGCCATCTCTTCAAGTTCATTGACTCTCTCCTGCTATCTCAACACCCTCTTCTCATTTGTTCTATGCCACTACTCCCCTAAACAGCTCTTATCAAAACTGTCAACAGTTTCAATGTTGTCGAATCCAACGGGAAATCCTCAATCATCTAAAACCCGTCCTACTCAAACCTCTCAGCAGCATCTGATGTAGTTGATCCCTCACTTCATGAACCACTTTCTTTACTTGGCTCTGGCCAGAATGCCACACTTTTTGGTTTCCCTTGTCCGTCACTGTCCACTCCTTCTCAGTCATTTTGGTCAGCCCCTCCTTATCTTTCTGACCTCTGAACACTGGTGTCCCGGAGTTCAATCCTAGGTACTCTTCTTCCCTCCCTCTACCTTCCTTCTTCAAATGTCTCATTCAGTCCCATCTCTATGCTGACAACTCCCCTGAAACATCTCCAGCCCCATCCACTCACCTGAACTCTGTATCCTACAAGTTTCTCTTCAGATTATATTCAGGTTCTCACCTCTTTCCTCCAGCTGCACCACTGCCGTGTGAGTCCAATCCTTGTTACACCTGGGGTACTCCCATAGCCTCCTCTTTTGCCTGGCTTTCAGCCTCCATCGTTGCCTCCCTTATTATAGCCTCCCTCCATCAACAGGAGTGATCCTTCGGAAAAGTAATTCAGATCATGCTACTCCCCTGATAAATGTTCTATAATGTCTCACTGTGAGTAAAGCCAGAGTCCTGACCAGAGCCTATAAGATCAAATATTATCTTACATTTATCTCTACCATTTCCTCCTCACTTAACTACAGTGAAATCCACCTCCTTGCTGTTTCTCAGACTAGCCAAATGCACTTCTACCCCAGGACCTTTACCCTGGTTGGTCCTCTGCCTTCAAAGTGCTACCCCACATATCCACAGGACTCTCTCATTTTTTTATATCCTTTCTCAAATGTCATCTTATCACAAAAGCCTACCCTGACCATTCCAGAAAACATACATTACACACTCACACACATATACAGCTGCCACTATCTCTCAATACTGGTTTTATTAGTACTTATTACCACTTTTTTAATTGAAGTATAGTTGATGTACAATATTATATAAGTTACAGGTGTACAATATAGTGATTCACCAATTTTAAAGATTATAGTCCATTTAGAGTTATTATAAAATATTGGCTGTATTCCCTGTGTTGTACAATATATCCTTGTAGCTTATTTTATACATAATATTTAGTTTATATCACTTAATCCCCTACCACTGTATTGCCCGTCCCTGTACCACCTTTTATATTACAGACATCAAATTGAAATTTAATTATCTATCTCCTCCAGTAAGATAATGTCGATATGAGAATGTAAACTTTGTCAGAGAAGGGACTTGGTCAGTATTTCCAATGTCTAGAATTCTGCCTGACACGCAGTAAGTATTCACCAAATTTGTTTTTAAATAAATGAACAAGCAGAATAACTCAGAATGCTTATGCATTCCAACCGTAAATCCAAGCTCAGAGAGTAAAGGCAAGTGTTTCCAAGTGATTGCAATCTGAAGGGGAAGTTTTTCTTGGCCATCCACATAAGCTTTTTGCAATTATAGTATATGAATGTGGAATCTTATATCATGGGTCATCAACCACAGGAAAAATTAAAATAGATCTTGGGCCACAAAGAAGCAGAAGGCAATACTTAAGGGCTAGAAAACGGATTAGACAATTAGTCACCACTTGATTTGCCAGAGTGGTTGAGAGCATAGGCACGGGAGTGAGATCGATCTGGGTTTGAGTCCTCACTGCCAGGCCTTTGCTACACCACCTTGAGCAAGTTAGTTTCTCTCTCTGAATCTGAGTTTTCTGACCTGTAAAATACGGCTAAAACCTTCCAGAGTTGTAAGAATTACATGACATAACATTCTTAGCACAGTCACTGGCACATAATAAACTTTTAATATATGCTGACTTTATTAATTTATTATTTTTAATATATTGTTGTACTATGACTCAACTCACCATCAGTACATTTCATTAGGTAACATGGCAGTTGCATATACCCACCCTCCAGAAGAATTCTCCAAGGGGTAAGAGGCTGTTTACTGGCTTTACTCACAAGAATCTTCACTCTGGTTAAGTAGGAACACCTAACCCTTAATGGAATGATATGATCTACATATCATTCCATTAATGGTTCGTTGATTCAGGACTTCCTAGGGAATACATAAAGACTTTTTGAGAATAATGGAACCCACACTCAGATGAGAACTTTAGTCAATAAATTACACAAACCCAGTTGGAATGTGTTTTTCACATGCTTCCTATTCCCCTGCACTAAGGACCTGGTGACTAGCTTTTGCTGTGAGGCTAGAGGAGGAGTCTCTATGCTGATCTGGTCAGTTTCTCCTCTGTGAAGAGGAACCATGATGCTTTTGCTCTATATTACTGGTTGATCTGTGCTGGGATATCCTTTCAGTTCTCCTGTTACTAATCTTATTTCTAGCTTATGTACTTCTTCAAAGTCTTCTCTGAGTCTTGAGTCTTCTTACGAATCCTAGGAGTAGCTAAATGGTACAAGGGTCCAAAACAATCCCTTTTTCCTTTATTCATTCAACAGATGTAAAAAGCTACTATGTGACAGACCTCATGCCAAGGTAACAGAAAGCAAGACAAACACAGTATCTGACCTCTCCTCTGGGAGCTGGAGTCTAATGAGAAGCAAAGACAGTGAATGTGTGTGTGGTGTGTGTGTGTGTGTGTGTGTGTGTGTGTGTGTGTGTGTGTGTGTGTGTGTGTGTGTGTAATAAGAACTGTCATGAGTGAATCAGAGTTCCCTGCAATACACAGGAGAGGTACCACACCCAGATTTAAAATACCATGGAATTGAGGGCGTTACATTTAACGGACTGTTTTTCAAGCCTTTTGACCATGATCCACACTAAGAAATATAATCTAGAGTGCAACCCACTTATTCACACAAAACCAAAACAGACATCTCATGAAACAATACAATTTTTCTATTCTATTTAATTCTATACTTTTTCTCTTGCTAAAAAATACCTACTACACCTACTACAATAATTTTATGACCCTTTAATTAGTGATAACCTGCAGTTTGAAAAACGCTGATGTAAAGCAAACACTAAGGATGAGTACCAATTAGCCAGCTCTGGGGTAGAGTAGGAATTGAGAGTAGCAGACACATGCCCCAGGCAAAACACATTACACACAAGGTCCCTGAAGTTAATGCATGTTGATTAATTTCCTGTCATCCCTAGTGTTGTGATTATGATCAATTAGCTACCGGTTACTGTTTCTACTTACTTTTAGGGTGTCTTCCTGTACTGCGGAAACTGACTCCCTTGCAGCTAGGTTCTACATTTAAAATAGGCTCTGCAAGTTAGCTGTAGTATCATGAGTAGGAAGTTGGAACTGAGTCAGACCCAATGTGTTCTAGATTTTAGATAGTTCCAGCTGGAAGCAACATCTTAAAGACATGGCATCTACATGACAGTAGCCAGGCACAGTATTCTGATGTCTAGTCACCAGCTTTAGCTGCTGAGAAGTAGTTGTGCCCATGGTGGCAGCAGCTTCCCTTGGATTATAACTATGGCAGTATATTCTTTAATTTTATTTATTTATTTATTCATTCATTCATTCATTCATTTATTTTTTGGCCAGGCCATGCAGCTTGCATGTGAAATCTTAGTTCCCCAACCAGGGATCAAACCGGCATCCCCTGCATTGGAAGAGTAGAGTCTTAACCAATGGACCTCCAGGGAAGTCCCCTGTGGCAGTATATTCTTAAAATTAAGGGTGGCCTCTGATTTCTGCTCTCTTTCAATGATTTTGAAAGCACCTACTTCCCTGTATTAAATCCCCTGTGTCTTGAGTCATGTTTTCCAGAAGCAGGTCTGAGATGAGCATTTGTACACAAGTAATTTATTAATGAAGTGCTTCTAGGAGAAATCATTAAGGGGTTGGGGGAGTGGGACTGGGAAAGGGAAGAAGCCAAGTGAGGATAAAACTGTAGGCATAGTTCCAGTCTCAGCCAGATCTCAAAGAAGTGCTCTGGTGATAAATTATATCTCAGAGGTTGACCTAAGTTGAGGCAAGGTAGCTAGCTGGGCTTGCAGACACTCACACCATCTGTCACTGGTTATGGGCCACACTGTGGGTGCAGGGGGACACACTGTGCTTCCAGAGAAAGTGACTCCAGGGACACAAGGTCAGTCCTCGGAGAAGTGTGGGTGGCTAAAAGCAAAGGCCTATAGAAGCTGGGGGAATGACACAAAGAAACATTAAACAAGGGCGTAGGAGGTACGTGGAGGACAGGGTCCTCTATAGGGTGATTTCTAAAACTTGTCCCAAACCCTGACAGATACAATCAGCAACAAAGTCACAAGTTACTGCTTACTCATGTATATTCATTGTCTTGTAGGTTATAATTACCCCCACTAAAAATGCTACTGAACTTGAACCTGCAACTACTGATAAAATAGACTTGTTTTCAGAATTGTCCTCATACATGGAATAATTATCAAGCAAAGGCCTAGATTCAGCCCTTTGGACTTTAGATTTTCTACCTCAGGTATAGAATTTTGTTTAAATGTGTTGGGGTTCTTTTCATTTTCATAAACATCTAGCAAGAAAAAAGAAAAACAGAAATACTCCCTGATATCTGCAGTTGCTAAGGGCTCTTAGCAACTTAACGCAGGGTGGAAGGATGCAGCCATATTAACCTCGAACTTCAACTTACCAAGTCTGTACACTACTAGGCCCCCTGGTAGTTTCCTTCCTGATGTGCAAAGAAGCATTTCTTCCCCTAAAAAAGAGATTGAATAATTTTACTCTCTGTTTATCTATTTCAGAGTCTAGTCAAGATTTACTGTTACACAATATTTATTTCTTTCAAAGTACTTTACCTCCTTCAAATCATCCATTTGACAAGCATGGTTTGACCCAGCTGATTAACAAGCCATAACTAATTCCCTTCTCTTCTCCTATTCTTTAATATTAAAAACTAACAAAACTGGATAAAATTGTATTTTTTTAAATGTCAGAGATAAAAAGAAGAAAGTATTGTATTTTTGATAGTGAAGAGATCTGAAATTCCTTTCGATTTTCTGGTAAAAATTTATATCCAGTCTTTCATTGACAAAGATGTGAAGAGCAGCAAAATTATCAGCTGAGATCATATCAATATATATTAAGAATATAGCTTGTATATAACACAGTAGTTTGACTTTAGATATGGATATCTTATTTACTGTTGGTAAAAGTCATTTGCAAGGGTTGGTGGGTTTCTTGTATCTAGGCATCCTAGACCATTACTGCCTGGCTGTTCTTATTATGAACCAAGTCTTCCCAGTTAGCCACCCAGGTGGGGAACCCCATAGCTTTCTCCCCAGGGCAGGCTAGGTGACAGAACCTACATGCAGGTCCACACCATGACTGTTATACCTAATCGTACCTGCTGGCAAATTTGCTGTTTTTCCCCAAGTGATAAAAGTTATATTCCCATGGACTAGGATGAGTGGGTGTAGGATGGGGGATGGGACAACATTCAGGGTGTCTTGACTTACACAATCCTTAACTAAACTAAAACAGTAAGGCAACATTATCAAACAAGACCAGTGCTAACAAGAATTTCTTTTCCCTTTCTGCTTATCCTGGCAATTCCATCAACATTTCTTGTATCCATTTTCTATTACCTCCTTCTTGTTTGTTTTATAATTCTCTTCTATAATATTATATTAACTACCCACTGTATTATTGAACACCCGACCTATAAAGTCTCACCTTTCACTAATAAGCAAAATCAAGGGGTTTGTTTTGGTTGAAAATTGAGGGGTTAATTTTCAGAAAGTAACACTCTCCCCAGCCACCCAAAAATTCTCATGTTCTCAAAATTGTAATGACCATATTTTCTGATCATAGTGCCATAAACTTGGGAGTTTATAACTAAAGGATAAGTAGAAAACTTCAAAGACACTTAAAAACCAAAAATTCATTTTCTATATAATTTTATAGTGAAACAATAAAAGTGATTATAATTATAATTTATATATAATAAGACATAACAAAGATGACAATATTGTACCTTAAAACACGAGATTCTGCCAAAGCTGAATTGAGAGGAAAATTCATAGTCTTAATGCATTTTTTTTATTAAATAAAAAATAACAAAAATGAAGTCAGAATTTAACTGAAAAAATTTAGAAAAATAGCAACAGAATAAATTCCAGGAAAATACAAAAAAGAAAATATGAGAAGAAATAAGAGAATTATATACTGGAGCATATTACAGTTAAGTATATTTTAGAAGTGTATTATTTGAAAAGACCAATAAAATAGAACATTGGCAAAACTAAAGACATAGTTACACACAAAAGGAAATGAATAAAAACATTAAGAAAGAAGGTATCACTACCAATATGAAGGAAATACAGAAAATTCATAAGAGAAAGCCATATAAAACTATTGCAATAAATTTTAAACTATCATCATAAAGGATAATTTTCTAAGGAAATATAACTATTAGTTAACAATAGCTGCATAATAAAGTCAGTATTTTAAGACAATAAGCATTTATTACTGCTCATGAGTCTGTGTGTCAGCTGTGTGGTTCTTCTGATCTTGTTGGGCTCACTCATTAGTTTGCAGTCAGCTGCAGATTGATTAGGCAGCTCTGCTAATCTTCCTGGGATCTTGCACATGTTTAGCAGATGACTGTCTTCAGGCGGTCTAGGATGGTCTTGGATGGGACACTGCAGTTTCCTCCATGTGCTCTCTCATTCTCCAGCAGGGTAGTTTAGGTTTATTCACATAGAGGTGGCAGGGTTCCAAGAGCAAGAGCAGAATTACACAAGACTACTTGAGGCCCAAGCTTGGAAATGAAACATTGTCACTTCCATCAGATTTTACTGACTAAAGCAAGTTACAAGATCAGCCAAGATTTAAGGTGCTGAGAAAGGAAATTCATATTTTGATGGGAAGAGCTGCAAAGCCACACTGCAAAGAACATGGATACAAGGATATCATTAATTGGGTCCTTCGATGCACTCAACCTGCCACAAAAACTGACAAAAGAGAAAATCTGGATATACCATGAAAGACCCTGAAAAGAACTACTTCCAAAATATGCATCAGACCCTATGTGCTCCACCAGCAACTTCTTTAAAATATTTGAGAAACAGAGAATTTTTATGCTACAATACTGGTCTGGGGTACACAGAAATTCATTTTATAAAGCTGACTTAAGGCTGGTAACAACATGTTAAAGAAAACTAGAGATTAATACCATTTGTGAGAGTAAATCCAGAAATATTAAATAAAATATTAGCAAATAAGAAGAATACCAAAGATATGAAAACCCATGGTCATGGAATGGTTCATTTTTGGAATTCAAAGATAGTTTAATATAAAAAATCTATTAATATGAATTACCACATTGATCAAAGGAAAATGCATTTAAATCATCTTAAGTAAATACTAAAATGTATTTTGTAAGGGTTGTCATTCAATTACTAGTAAAATAGGAATCAAAGGAATTTATGTAAAGTAGGCTTAAAATTGTTTAAAACCAAATCCAATAACACACTTAAACATGTAGAGCACTAGTTGAATAAGACTGTAGTTCTTGTGTTAAAAAAATAAGAGATGAGGAGTTTATAGTTCATTATTAAATACTATTAGAAAGTGGCAAGCATATATTAAACAAATTTAAACAAGTATATTTACTACAGATACTTCAGAGCCTTAAATATATTAATATGTGTCTCCAAAATATATTTGACTATTGAACTCTTTTTTTAAAGAATATGAGATGGGACTTTGAGAACCAGCGCTACAAAGACATTCTCTTTTCAAGTAGATATAAGGCAAGAATAGATCCTGTTACCACTATGATTTAAAATCATTCTAGAAGTGCTAACCAACACAAGCAGAGAAGCTAACAAAACAAGGGATGTATATTTTTTGAAAAGAAAAAGGCAAAATCTTTATCATTTACTGCTGATGCTTGCCATCTTAGACCAACGGTAAAACAACTGGAAACACTATTAAAACTAGTAAGAAACCAGCTTTTTACTAATTAATACTTAAAAATCAATAGTTTCCTTATATTCCAATATTAGTCCATTAGAAATTATAAAACAAAACAACAAAAAATATAAAATATCTAGGAATAAACTTAAGGAATATGCAGGACTTGCATAAAGAAAGCAAAGGCAATACAAGTAGAAAAATTTTCTGAAAAACAAAAAATTAAAAGGACAGATGTGCTCTATTTCAAATAGATAACCAACAAGGACCAACAGTATACCACAAGGAACTCTGCTCAATATTCTGTAATAACCTAAAGGGGAAAAGAATTAGAAAACAAATAGATATAAGTATATGTATAACTGAATCACCTTGCTGTACACCTGAAACTGACACAACATTGTAAATCACCTATAGTCCAATATAAAATTTAACAAAATAATTAAAAAATAAAAGGACAGATGTAATATGTCTCAAATTGAAAAATTCAAGACCACAAAAATGTCAATTTTACCTAAATTAATCAAATTCACAGAATTTCACTGCCATTAAAAAAACTTAGCCAAATGATTAAAAATTTCACCTGGAAAAATGTGAATAACAGCCAGGCACTAAAGATGAAAATCATAAAAGAAAAGAATATGTCTATATGTCAAAAAACAAAAGCCACCATAAACATTAAAAAAGGACACAATAAATGGAAGAAAATATTTCCGATATCTATGACACAGGGAAAATACATGAGATATAAAAAAAAGTATAAATAAAATAATTCAAACCTCCATCTTGGGTAATTGTAAGAAATCTAGTCTCCTATTTGATATTTCTTGAAATATCGAGACCTAATCTTTTGCATGGTTGCTTGCAAACTCCACTCCAAACTCCCACCTGTGTTTTCTCCTAGATGGCCTCTCCCATTTCAGAACAACTGCCTGATGTCCATGTGTTTACAGAAAATTCCACTTCTTATATACAAATCTCCACCCTCAGCCCCACCCCACCCCAGGATAATAACTGCTAGGCTTCAGTAATTTCTAGAAGTACTATACCCCTACAAGGAAGGATTTAGGAAAACAGTATAACAGTATCATTGCGCGAAATCCCATCTCCCCCAGAGTGAACTCTCCACCAATGTGAGTTCAACGTATGCTTCATGCTCCTCATTCTTCCTGAGGCCCTCCAGTCTCAACTCACACACAGATACACTTCTCCCAAAAAGAAATAATTTTCAGAGCATTCAATCTGAAAATGGTGTCCATGCACATATAAATATATTTTTTAATGCAAATTAAAACTACAGTAGGGAGATTGGTTCAAGATGGCGGAGTAAAACGAGGGGTCTCACTCCCTCTTGCAAGACCACCGAAATCACAACTAACTGCTGAACAATCATTAACAAGAAGACACTGGAACTCACCAAAAAAGATATCCCACATGCAAAGACAAAGGAGAAGCCACAATGATATGGTAGGAGGGGCGCAATCACAATAAAATCAAATCCCATAACTGGTGGGTGGGTAACTCACAAACTGGAGAACACTTATACCACAGAAGCCCACCCACTGGAGTGAAGGTTCTGAGCCCCACGTCAGGCTTCCCAACCTGGGGATCCGGAAATGGGAGGAGGAATTCCTAGAGAATCAGACTTTGAAGGCTAGTGGGATTTGATTGCAGGACTTCTTGGAGGGCACACACAAAGTAGTGTGCGCATCGGGACAAATGGGAAGGATCAGTAACCACATAGGAGACTGAACCAGACCTACGGACTAGTGTTGGAAGGTCTCCTGCAGAGGCGGGGGGTGGCTGTGTCTCACCATGAGGACAAGGATACTGGCAGCAGAAGTTCTGGTAAGTACTCCTTGGCGTGAGCCCTCCCAGAGTGTGCCATTAGCCCCACCAAAAAGGCTGGGTAGGCTCCAGTGCTGGGTCACCTCAGGCCAAATAACCGAGTGGGAGGGAACCCAGCCCCACCCATCAGCAGACAAGCAGATTAAAGTTTTACTGAGCTCTGTTCACCAGAGCAACAGCCAGCTCTACCCACCACCACTCCCTCCCATCAGGAAACTTGCACAAGCCTCTTAGATAGCCTCATCCACCAGAGGGCAGACAGCAGAAGCAAGAAGAACTACAATCCTGCAGCCTGTGGAATAAAAAACACATTCACAGAAAGATAGACAAGATGAAAACGCAGAGGGCTATGTACCAGATGAAGGAAGAAGATAAAACCTCAGAAAAACAACTAAATGAGGTGGAGATAGGCAACCTTCCAGAAAAAGAATTCAGAATAATGACAGTGAAGATAATCCAGGACCTGGGAAAAAGAATGGAGGCAAAAATCGAGAAGATGTAAGAAATGCTTAACAAAGATCAAGGAGAATTAAAGAACAAAAAAACAGAGATGAACAATACAATAACTGAAATGAAAAATACAGTAGAAGGAATCAATAGCAGAATAACTGAGGCAGAAGAACGGATAAGTGACCTGGAAGACAAAATGGTGGAATTCACTGCTGTGGAACAGAATAAAGAAAAAAGAATGAAAAGAAATGAAGACAGCCTAAGAGACCTCTGGGACAACATTAAGCACAACATTCACATTACAGGGGTCCCAGAAGGAGAAGAGAGAAAAAAAGGACCGAAGAAAATATTTGAAGAGATTATAGTCGAAAACTTCCCTAACATGGGAAAGGAAATAGCCACCCAAGTCCAGGAAGCATAGAGAGTCTCACACAGGAAAAATCCAAGGGGAAACATGCTGAGACACATAGTAATCAAACTGGCAAAAATTAAAGACAAAGAAAAATCACTGAAAGCAGTAAGGGAAAAATGACAAATAACATACAAGGGAATTCCCATAAGGTTAAGAGCTGATTGCTCGGCAGAAACTCTACAAGCCAGAAGGGAGTGGCATGATATACTTAATGTGATGAAAGGGAAGAAGCTACAACCAAGATTACTCTACCTGGCAAGGATCTCATCCAGATTTGATGGAGAAATCAAAACCTTTACAGACAAGCAAAAGCTAAGAGAATTCAGCACCACCAAACCACCTCTACAACAAACGATAAAGGAACTTCTCAAAGTGGGAAACACAAGAGAAGAAAAGAATCTACAAAAACAAACCCAAAACAATTAAGAAAATGGTCATAGGAACATACATATCGATAACTACCTTAAACGTGAATGGATTAAATGCTCCAACCAAAATACACAGGCATGCTGAATGGATACAAAAACAAGACCCATATACATGCTGTCTACAAGACACCCACTTCAGACCTAGGGACACATACAGACTGAAAGTGAGGGGATGGAAAAAGATATTCAATGCAAAGGGAAATCAAAAGAAGCTGGAGTAGCTATACTCATATCAGATAAAATAGACTTTAAAGAATGTTACAAGAGACAAGGAAAGACACTACATAATGATTAAGGGATCAATCCAAGAAGAAGATATAACAATTACAAATATATATTCACCCAACATAGGAGCACCTCAACACATTAGGCAACTTGTAACAGCTATAAAAGAGGAAATCGACAGAAATGCAATAATAATGGGGGAGTTTAACACCTCACTTACACCAGTGGACAGATTATCCAAACCAAAAATTAATAAGGAAACACAAGCTCTAACTGTCACAATAGACCAGATAGATTTAATTGATATTTATAGGACATTCCATCCAAAAACAGCAGATTACACTTTCTTCTCAAGTGTGCACGGAACATTCTCCAGGATAAATCACATCCTGGGTCACAAATCAAGCCTCAGTAAATTTAAGAAAACTGAAATCATATCTAGCATCTTTTCCGACCACAACATTATGACATTAGATATCAATTACAGGGAGAAAAACGTAAAAAAACACAAACACATGCAGGTTAAACAATACGGGTAAACAATAACCAAGAGATCACTGAAGAAATCAAAGAGGAAATCAAAAAATACTTAGAGAAAAATGACAATGAAAACATGATGATCCAAAACCTATGGGATGCAGCAAAAGCAGTTTTAAGAGGGAAGTTTATAGCCATAAAATTCTACCTCAAGAAACAAGAAAAATCTCAAATACCAACCTAACCTTACACCTAAAGGAACGAGAGGAAGAAGAAACAAAACCCAACGTTAGCAGAGGGAAAGAAATTATAAAGATCAGAGCAGAAATAAATGAAATAGAAACAAGGAAAACAATAGCAAAGATCAATAAAGCTAAAAGCTTGTTCTTTGAGAAGATAAACAAAAGTGATAAACCATTAGCCAGACTCATAAAGGAAAGAGGGAGAAGACTCAAATCAATAAAATTATAAATGAAAAAGAAGTTACAACAGAAACCACAGAAATACCAGGCATCCTAAGAGACTACTAAAAGCAACTCTGTGCCAATGAAATGGACAACCTGGAAAAAATGGACAAACTCTTAGACAGGTATAACCTTCCAAGACTGAACCAGGAAGAACTAGAAAATACGAACAGACCAATCACAAGTAATGAAATGGAAACTGTGATTAAAACTCTTCCAACAAACAAAAGTCCAGGACCAGATGGCTTCACAGGTGAATTCTATCAAACATTTAGAGAAGAGCTAACACCCATCCTTCTCAAACTCTTCCAAAAATTGCAGAGGAAGGAGAACTCCCAAACTCATTCTATGAGGCCACCATCACCCTGATACCAAAACCAGACAAAGATATTACAAAAAAAGAAAATTACAGACCAATATCACTGATGAATATAGATGGAAAAATCCTCAACAAAATACTACCAAACAGAATCCAACAACACATTAAAAGGATCATACACCACCATCAAGTGGGGTTTATCCCAGGGATGCAAGGATTCTTCAATATATGCAAATGAATCAATGTGATACACCATATTAACAAATTGAAGAATAATAACCATATGACCAACTCAATAGATGCAGAAAAATCTTTTGACAAAATTCAACACTGATTTATGATAAAAACTCTCCAAAAAGTAGACAGAGAAGGAACCTACCTCAACATAATAAAGGCCATATATGACAAACCCACAGCAAACATCATTCTCAATGGTGAAAAACTGAAAGCATTTCCTCTAAGATCAGGAAAAAGACAAGGATGTCCACTTTCACCACTATTATTCAACATAGTTTGGGAGGTGCTAGCTACGGCAATCAGAGAAGAAAAAGAAATAAAAGGAATACGAATTGGAAAAGAAGAAGTAAAACTGTCATTCTTTGCAGATGACATGATACTATACATAGAGAATCCTAAAGATGCCACCAGAAAACTACTAGAGCTAATCTATGAATTTGGTAAAGTAGCAGGATACAAAATTAATGCACAGAAATCTCTGGCATTCCTATATACTAATGATGAAAAATCTGAAAGAGAAATTATGGAAACACTCCCATTTACCGTTGCAACAAAAAGAATAAAATACCTAGGAATAAACTTACCTAGGGAGACAAAAGACCTGTATGCAGAAAAGTATAAGACACTGATGAAAGAAATTAAAGATGATACCAACAGATGGAGAGATATACCATGTTCTTCGATTGGAATAATCAACATTGTGAAAATGACTATACTACCCAAAGCAATCTACAGATTCAATGCAATCCCTATCAAATTACCAATGGCACTTTTTATGAAGTAGAACAAAAATTCTTAAAATCTGTATGGAGACACAAAAGACCCCGAATAGCCAAAGTAGTCTTGAGGGAAAAAAACTGAGCTGCAGGAATCAGAGTCCCTGACTTCAGACTATACTACAAAGCTACAGTAATCAAGACATTTTAGAACTGGCACAAAAACAGAAATATAGATCAATGGAATAGGATCCAAAGCCCAGAGATAAATCCACAGACCTATGGTCAACTAATCAATGACAAAGGAGGCAAAGATATACCATGGAGAAAAAACAGTCTCTTCAATAAGTGGTGCTGGGAAAACTGGACAGATACATGTAAAAGAATGAAATTAGAACACTCCCTAACACCATATATAAAAAATAAACTCAATATGGATGAGAGACCTAAATGTAAGACTGGGCACTATAAAACTCTTAGAGAAAAACATAGGAAGAACACTCTTTGACATAAATCACAGTAAGATTTTTTTTTGATCCACCTCCTAGAGTAATGGGAATAAAAACAAAAATAAACAAATGGGACCTAATGAAACTTCAAAGCTTTTGCACAGCAAAGGAAACCATAAACAAGACAAAAAGACAACCCTCAGAATGGGAGAAAATATTTGCAAACAAATCAACGGACAAAGGATTAATGTCCAAAATATATAAACAGCTCATGCAGCTCAAATATTAAAGAAACAACCCAATCCAAAAATGGGCAGAACACCTAAATAGACATTTCTCCAAAGAAGACATACAGATGGCCAAGAGGCACATGAAAAGCTGCTCAACATCACTAATTATTAGAGAAATGCAAATCAAAACTACAATGAGGTATCATCTCACACCAGTTAGAATGGGCATCATCAGAAAATCTACAAATAACAAATGCTAGAGAGGGTGTGGAGAAAAGGGAACCCTCTTGCACTGTTGGTGGGGATGTAAATTGATACAGCCACTATGGAGAACAGTAAGGAGTTTCCTTAAAAAACTAAAAATAGAATTACCATATGATCCAGCAATCCCACTACTGGGCATATACCCAGAGAAAACCATAATTCAAAAAGACACATGCATCTCACTGTTCATTGCAGCAGTATTTACAATACCCAGGTCATGGAAGCAATCTAAATGCTCATTGACAGATGAATGGATAATGAAGATGTGGTACATATATACAATGGATATTACTCAGCCATAAAAAGGAATGAAATTGGGTCATTTGTCGAGTTGTGGATGGATCTAGAGACTGTCATACAGGGTGAAGTAGGTCAGAAAGAGAAAAACAAATATCGTATATTAACACATATATGTGGAACCTAAATGTTACAGAACCAGTTTGCAGTGCAGAAATTGAGACACAGATGTAAAGAACAAACGTATGGACACCAAGGGGGGAAAGCAGCGGCGGGGCGGTGGTGTGATGAATTGGGAGATTGGGATTGATTTGTGTACATTGATATGTATAAAATGGATGACTAATAAGAACCTGCTGTATAAAAAAATAAATAAAATTTTTTTAAAAGTACAGTAAAATAGTCTTTATACAATGAGCAAAGATTAAATAGAATGCCCAGAATTGGGAAGGATGTAGGTACTGGGTATTCTCATACAATAACAAAGGGGAGTGTTAAATCATTCTAGAGGACCAATAGACAGTAGGCATCAAAATTCATAAAAATATGCACACTCTGACTCAGAAAATTTATTTCTAGGCATTGATTTTAAGTAAATAGTTGGACAAATGCCTATGGGTCAGTAATATTTGTTATAATATTGTTTGTAATAGCAATAAAATATATACACATAGAATAGATATTATACAGCCATTAAATATCGTGATATAGCTCTATATTAACTGGTTGAAGGGGAGGTTTCCAAAAAGATGTATTCTCGGACTTCTCCTTAGAGTCTGATTAAGTAGGTCTGGAATGTGCCTGGGAATCAGATTTTTTCAGAAATTTCTAGGGAATTCTGATGCAGAAGAATTCCCCTTTATGATATGAAAGTTTATTTTAAAGTTAGCTGAATTTAAACAGTATATAATATTGGTGCCAGAACTATGGACACTAATGGAACAGGATAAAAGGTCAGCAACACTTATATTTAAGAAATTACTCTGGGAACCAAGTGGGATTTTATACATTTGAAGAAAGGATGGATTATTCAATATAAAGTATTGTGACCACTATCTGACTACTTAGAAATATGTAATACTGACCAAAAATATTTCCAAGGACTAAATATTAAATGTAAATATGAACCCATAAGAGTGCTACAAGGATACACACACACACACACACACACACACACACACACACACACACACACACACACAGAAATAGTTATATATGAAAATAGTTATATAATCTTGGAGGATGATCCCTACTCAGGGCCTTCTCTGGTGAAAAATTCTTCTTTTAAATACCTGAATTCTCAGAGACAAAACTTTATATTCATAATTTTTAAACTATGAAATAAAATATTATACAATTTCTTCATTTGTTCCCTTTAAAATATCCAAGTAACTCTCAAATTTTATTTTTTGACTTAAAATGCAAATGATCAGCCTTCCTTGGGTTAGAGTTGGAAAAGACTCCCTTTTCCAAGCTAAAATATTCCAACCTGAATGATCACCATAGTAGATAATAATTTATAGCAGATACATATAGTATCATACGCTATTGATTTACCTACTTTCCTTGTACCTTCTGAGGGAAAGTAAGCTGGTTAATTCCAGACTAAGTCTATCTGTTCAGTATACCTTCTTCCATTTCTTCATAATCATCATAAAGAAGCAGAACCCATACTGAAATAAACACTATTTAATGGTAAAAATGTAAAGATGACGTCGAGTACTAGTTTGATGAAGGAATACCTTTCAAGTTCCAAGAATGAAAACAGATCTTTCTCTCTTAAATGATCTTTTATTCAGAGAAATAGACTTTTTACATATAGGTAAAACACCAGCAAGCAGTAAAGTCAGCTCCATCTTCCTGAGGCTCAGAGAGAAAGAAAAAAGGAGAAACCCTAGCCAAGAGTGGTTGAAATTGTCACAGTTCCCAGCACTTCTTACAGAAGTGAGACATGTGCTGATGGCGGAGGTGATGGTAGAGTTGGTTTGATAGCCTATGGGTCCCTAAGTAAATCAACCCCCTCCAAGTTTATCAAGGGTATTAAATAAGCTAACAAATGTAAAAGCACTTAAAATGTTCCTGACAAATACAAAGAAATCGCTATGCAAATGTTAGCATCAGCAGGTGAGGAGGAAGTATCATGTACCAGGTTCAGGTCTTGGGGCTTCCTGTATCTATTGGACCAGCTGGGTATAACCTTGACCCTTCTCAGCAGTAGCCAGGATTCTAAATTATTTAAGGATAAAATACTACAATGTCAGGAATTTGCTTTACAATGCTCCAGAAAATAAAGGTGTTTACCGACGAAGGAAAAAATAAACAACCCACCAGTATACAGTTAAACGCTAATTATATTTCAAACATTCCCAAAGTCAAACTAGTGTATTCCAATCTAGTTGCATCAGCCAGCTTTACATTCACAAACCGGAGGCCTCATTTAGTGGACAGGGTGACTACTAATTTCTCTTAGGGAAATCCCAAGCCCCCAAAAGGAGACTGTCCAAGTCCCCCAACAAAAACATATCTTAGAACCTGCAGTAAGGTTTAGCCTTGTGACTTTATTCCAGTATCAACTTAGGACTTTTTGTATAGTGGGAGGTATTTACAGTTACATAGCCAGCTAGTAATGCACAAAAACTCCAGTCTTATTAACTTCAAACCCATCTAGATTATCTTTCAATTCCAGTGAGTAAGCAATCTCTCTCAGACTACTCTAAGAGGCAAAGTCAATCACCACAGCCTGTTTTCTACCAGCCAAGACACTGATAAGAGTACTTAAAAATTGGAACTTATCCCTGTTTTCTCCACTTAGTAAATATATTTTCCAGTGTTGCTAACCAACAAGTCGTGAACCCACCTAATGGGATGTTTGAGATCATTAAGGCCATGTCATTACTATTATGAGACTTCCATGAGTTTCATTTTCTAAGTGGCTATTAAGTGGGAAATATGCTAAGACCAAAAGTCTCCAAATTACTATCTTTATTTCCCTTTTACTCTAATTTAAACCAGAGGTCATTCTCATTAAAAAGCCTCTGGGGTCTCTGATAAATGTAAATTTTATACCCCCTGAGAGATCCTTGGCCCTTTGCTGTGGCTGCACTCATGCCAGTCATCCAGCTGCTATCAATTAACATTCCATTGATTTCTCTGTCAGTTTGAGTTAGGCTTGACTGAGTCACAGGTACAGTCTACTTGGCCACATTTCCATTTCACAATGTGCTTACCATAGTAGACTTGGAACTTTTAATAAAGTTTTATTCAAAAACAAACATTTAGTGAGCACTTATTATAAATTTGAAAGGCACTATAAATTTGATCTTATTCCAGTGACATAGAAACTTTGTCCTAATTAGTGATGGGTAAGCTAATTTTCTAAAAAGAGACTATTAAAGTATTATTCTGTGTTAAACCAAGAATCATTCTTTGGCCTTTGGTGAAAAATTACATGAATGATAGAAGGAAAAAGAAGAGGAAAAAGGAAAGGAAAGGAATAAAAGGGCAAGAAGGATAACACAGAAAGAAAAGAAACATAAGAGTAAAGAGAAAAAAATAGCAAGGACAACGGAAAATAAAAATGACAAAAAGAAAAATGAAATAATGAAAAAGGATTAAAAAACAATAAAAGCAACAGAGAAGAAAGAGAGGGGGGAAAAAAGAAAAAGTCAAAAAAGAAAGAATGAAAGGAAGCAAGGTATTTATATTTTCTTCAATATGCTAAACTAAATATTTAACAGATTTTTCTCCTAGTACAATACACTTTAAAATACTGGATAAAAGATATATGCATTTTTAAAAATCCACAAGTCATTAAATGAATAGTTGATACGGAAAGCAAGTTAGGAAAATCTTCAGAGGCCCAAAATCACAAGACATGAATTGAGAGGGTGAGCCAAAAATGAAGCCAAATGTTGCACTAAAACCATCTGTCAATCCCTGGTGGCCTATGGGAAAAGGGGTATAGAAGAAAGTGAGACCTCTGGAAGATAACCCTTAGTGGGCAAAATAGAAAAACAAGAAATAAAAGCTGCGAAGAGGTCAATTATAAGAAAACTTTGTTAATTCATACTTGCCTCAGGTTGAAGGAAATAAAAATTATTTCCTGAAATTTCTAACCAAAGTCATAGTTTGCAGTTGAAATTCTATTGGGTGCAAAAAACAAACAAACAAAAAAAAGAGCAGAAACTAGCACACCATTATTTTTTATTTATTTATTTATTTTTAACATCTTTATTGGAGTATAATTGCTTTACAATGGTGTGCTAGTTTCTGCTTTATAACAAAGTGAATCAGCTATACATATACATATACCTCCATACCTCTTCCCTCTTGTGTCTCCCCCATCCCCACCCTCCCTATCCCACGCCTCTAGGTGGTCACAAAGCACCGAGCTGATCTCCCTGTGCTATGCAGCTGCTTCCCACTAGCTATCTATTTTACATTTTGTAGTGTATACATGTCCATGCCACTCTCTCACTTTGTCTGATTACCCTTCCCCCTCCCCGTGTCCTCAAGTCCATTCTCTAGTAGGTCTGTGGCTTTATTCCCATCCTGCCTCTAAGTTCTTCATGATAATTTTTTTTTTTAGATTCCATATATATGTTAGCATATGATATTTTTCTCTTTTTGACTTACTTCACTCTGTATGGCAGACTCTGGGTCTATCAACCTCACTACAAATAACTCAATTTCATTTCATTTTATGGCTGAATAATATTCCATTGTATATATGTGCCACATCTTCTTTATCCATTCTTCTGTCAATGGACACTTAGGTTGCTTCCATGTCCTGGCTATTGTAAATAGAGCTGCAATGAACATTGTGGTACATGACTCTTTTTGAATTATGGTTTTCTCAGGGTATATGCCCAGTAGTGGGATAGCTGGGTCATATGGCAGTTCTATTTTTAGTTTATTAAGGAATCTCCATACTGTTCTCCATAGTGGCTGTATCAATTTACATTCCCACCAGCAGCGCAAGAGAGTTCCCTTTTCTCCACACCCTCTCCAGCATTTATTGTTTGTAGAATTTTTGATGATGGCCCTTCTGACTGGTGTGAGATGATATCACATAGTACTTTTTTTTTTTTTTTTTGCGGTACGCGGGCCTCTCACTGTTGTGGCCTCTCCTGCTGTGGAGCACAGGCTCCGGACACGCAGGCTCAGCGGTCATGGCTCATGGGCCCAGCCGCTCTGAGGCATGTGGGATCTTCCTGGACCGGGGCATGAACCCATGTCCCCTGCCTCGGCAGGCGGACTCTCAACCACTGTGCCACCAGGGAAGCCCCACATAGTAGTTTTGATTTGCATTTCTCTAATGATTAATGATGTTGAGCATTCTTTCATGTGTTTGTTGGTAATCTGTATACCTTCTTTGGAGAAATGTCTATTTAGGTCTTCTGCCCATTTTTGGATTGGGTTGTTTGTTTTCTTGATATTGAGCTGCATGAGCTGCTTGTAAATTTTGCAGATTAATCCTTTGTCTCCTCCATTATTTTCATTCATTTTTCTTTATTCTGCTCTGCAGTAGTTATTTTCACTATTTTATCTTCCAGGTCACTTATCCGTTCTGCTTCAGTTATTCTGCTATTAATTCCTTCTAGAGAATTTTTAATTTCATCTATAGTGCTGTTCATCATTGTTTGTTTGCTCTTTAGTTCTTCTAGATCCTTGTTAAACATTTCTTGTATTTTCTCCAGTCTATTTCCAAGATTTTGGATCATCTTTACTTTTGCTATCATTATTCTCAATTCTTTTTCAGGTAGACTGCCTATTTCCTCTTCATTTGTTAGATCTGGTGGGATTTTACCTTGCTCCTTCATCTGTTGTGTGTTTCCCTGTCTTCTCATTTTGCTTCACTTACTGTGTTTGGGGTCTCCTTTTTGCAGGCTGCAGGTTCGTAGTTCCTGTTGTTTTTGGTGTCTGCTCCCAGTGGCTAAGATTGGTTCAGGGGGTTGTGTAGGCTTCCTGGTGGAGGAGACTGGTGCCTGTGTTCTGGTGGATAAGGCTGGATCTTGTCTTTCTGGTGGGCAGGTCCACGTCTGGTGGTGTGTTTTGGGGTGTCTGTGACCTCATTATGATTTTAGGCAGCCTCTCTGCTAATCAGTGGGGTTGTGGTCCTGTCTTGCTAGTTGTTTCACATAGGGTGTCCAGCATTGTAGCTTGCTGGTTGTTGAGTGAAGCTGGGTGTTGGTGTTGAGATGGAGATCTCTGGGAATATTTCACCGTTTGATATTACATGGAGCTGGGAGGTCTCTTGTGGACCAGTGTCCTGAAGTTGGTTCTCCCACCTCAGAGGCATAGCCCTGATGCCCGGCCAGAAAACCAAGACCCTGTCATCCACATGGCTCAGAATAAAAGGGAGAAAAAAAGAAAGAAAGAAGAGAGCAACCAAACCAAAAAACAAATCTACCAATGATAACAAGCGCTAAAAACTATACTAAAGAAAACCAAAAACGGACAGACAGAACACTAGGACAAATGGGAAAAGCTAAGCTATACAGACAAAATCACACACAGAAACATACACATACACACTCACAAAAAGAGAAAAAGGGAAATAAATGTATATATCATTGCTCCCAAAATCCACCGCCTCAATTTGGGATGATTCGTTGTCTATTCAGGTATTCCAGAGATGGAGGGTACATCAAGTTGATTGTGGAGATTTCATCCACTGCTTCTGAGGCTGCTGGGAGAGATTTCCCTTTCTCTTCTTTGTTCACACAGCTCCTGGGGTTCAGCTTTAGATCTGGTCCGTCTGTGTGCAGGTCGCCTGAGGGCATCTGATCCCACTCAGACAGGATGGGGTTAAAGAAGCAGCTGATTTGTGGGCTCTGCTCACTCAGGCTGCGGGGAGGGAGGGGTACGGAATGCAGGGCAAGCCCATGGCGTCAGAGGCCGAGTGATGTTGCAGAAGCCTGAGGCGCGCCGTGTGTTCTCCCACGGAAGTTGTCCCTGGATCACGGGAGCCTGGCAGAGGTGGGCTGCACAGCCTCCCCGGAAGGTAGGTGTGGATAGTGACCTGTGCTCGCACACAGGCTTCTTGGTGGCTGCAGCAGCAGCTTTAGCATCTCATGCCCGTCTCTGGTGTCCACGCTGATAGCCACAGCTCACGCCCGTCTCTGGAGCTCATTTAGGTGGTGCTCTGAATCCCCTCTCCTCCACGTACCATGAAACAAAGAGGCAAGAAAAAGTCTCTTCCCTCTTTGGCAGCTCCAGACCTTTTCCCAGACTCCCTCCCATTAACTGTGGTGCACTAGCCCCCTTCAGGCTGTGTTCACACAGCCAAGCCCAGTCCTCTCCCTGGGATCCAACCTCCAAAGCTGAAGCCTCAGCTCCCAGCCCTCGCCCACCCCAGCAGGGGAGCAAACAAGCCTCTTGGGCTGGTGAGTGCTGGTTGGCACCGATCCTCCATGTGGGAATCTCTCCACTTTGCCCTCTGTACCCCTGTTGCTCCGCTCTCCTCCATGGCTCCGAAGCTACCCCTTCCGCCACCTCCAGTCTCCGCCCAGGAAGGGCCTTCCTAGTGTGTGGAAACCTTTCCTCCTTCACAGCTGCCTCCCACTGGTGCAGGTCCTGACCCTACTTTTTGTCTCTGTTTTTTCTTTTGCCCTACCCAGGTACGTGGAGAGTTTCTTGCCTTTTGGGAGATCTGAGGTCTTCTGCCAGCGATCATCAGGTGTTCTGTAGGGGTTGTTCCACGTGTAGATGTATTTCTGGTGTATCTGTGGGGAAGAAGGTGATCTCCACGTCTTACTCTTCTGCCATTTTGAAGTTCCTCCCCTATTTTTTATTTTAACTGTTCTCAAGTTGGAAAGGCCCCATAGATATGTTGAGAAGCAAACATTATTCCTTGCAGAGTAGCACACCTTAATTAAACCCAGGCTTTGGTAAATTCCTAAGGATAAAGTCCCTAGGCACTTAAGCTCTCATTAAAAAACATCACCAAACTCATAAAGAAACAAAACACCATGAGTCAGAAGCAGAAGAAACAACAAACTTCAGAATTGCATCTATAAAGATTGGATATGTTAGAAAAATCAAAAACAAAAATAATTTTATTTAATATGCTTAAGCAAAAATGGAGGCAATCAAAAATATGGCAAGGAATAAGAGTTTATCAAAAATAGCTAGAAATCAGTTTTTGAAAATCACAAAATGTTCAGAAACTAGAATTAGAAATTCAATGACAGGTTAAACAGCAGATTAAACACAGCTGAAAAAAGACTTTGTGTAGTGAATAATAGGGCTGAAGGAATTAACTAGAATGTAACTCAAGAGATACAGCAATAGAAAACATGAAAAAGAAGTCAAGAGTCTTAGATCATGGATTTAGAAGTTTGAATAACAACTAATCTGGAACTCTGAAATACTGAATATTGAAATATAAAATAAAAAGGAATAAAGTTTCAGACAAACTGAAGGAATTAACTCTCAACTTATCTTTACTAAAGAACTACTGAAGTAAGTAAATCAGGAAGAAAGAAAATAATCTCAAAAGAAAGGTCTGAAATAGAATAAAATACTATGAAATAGAAGACATACTATTAATAATAAGAAAAATAATAAGAATGTGGACAAATCTCAACAAGCAATAGCTAATGGTAATAATAATATCTAACTTGTGGGATTGCCTTGTAAGTGAACTAAAATCCTGCACAAGGAAAGCATTAAACAGAAAAGTTAAAAGCCAAAGGATGAAAAAGACAGACCAGGAAAATGCTAATGAAAAAATCTGGTATAGCTATATTCATTTTAAATGGAGGGGGAAAAATTACTAAAGATAATGGAGGCCACTAGGTAGTTTAAAAAGTTTTAAAAGGGGAGTGGCCAAGATAGCAGAGTAGGAAGAAGCTGAGCTCACCTCCTCCCTTAGGCACACCAAAATGACAACTGTTAACAATGGTAATGACTTGAAGATTAGCAGAAAAGATTTTCCACAATGAAAGCTTTAAAGAAGTAACCACTGCAACACAGGTAGGCAGGGGCAGAGATGCAGAATAGTTAAGATCCACACCCCTGGGTAGGGGACTCATAAATGGGAGGATAATCACAATTTCAGAGGTTCTCCTCAAGGAGTGAAGGTTCCGAGGCCCACGTTAGGCTCCACAGCTTGGGGTTTCTGCACTGGGAAGACAATCCCCCAGAATGTCTGGCTCTGAAGGCCAGCAGGGCATGCATACAGGAGAGCCTGAGGGCTGTAAGGAATGGAGACTCTGCTCTTAAAGGGCATGTAAAATCTCACACTCCAAGATGCAGAGAGGTAGTAATTTGAAAGGAGCTTGGGTCAGAACCATTTGCTGATCTTAGAAAAGGTTCCAAGAAAGGCAGGAGGCCACTGGGACTCCTCCTGGACACAAGAGATGCTCGTGGGAGCCATGCTGGGGATCTTGTTTTACCATGAGAACACTTGGTGTTGGCGAGCACCAAGCTGAAGTCCTCTCTCTAGGCTATTAGTGCTGGGCCCTGGCCTCATCTACCAGCTGGTCGGCATCAGTCCCCAGACACCCTCCAAGTATGCAGCCAGTTGCATGAAGACAGAGCCCTGCACACCAGCAGACTGGCATCAGTCCTGGACTCCCCCAAGGTCTCCAGTAAGTTATCCTGGGACTTAGCACCACACACCAGCAGGACAGGAACAGCCCCAGAGCCCCTTGGGCCCACAATTGGCTGAGCCAGGACTCAGCACTGGCCACCAGCTGGAACCCCTAGGCTGTGCAGCCAGCCTAGCCAGGACCTGGCCTTGTCCACCAGTGGCTGGCAGCCTCCACATGAAGCAAGGCCTGGCAGCCAATCAGGCTGAGGATCAGTCTGACCTACCAGTGTGCCCACAGTAGTCATCCCTGCCAGAATGGAAGGGCCCACTTAGCCCACACAGGGGTCACCCCTACATCATACAGCCCTGGTGACAAGAGGGGAATGTGCTGCTGGACCCCATAGGATGCTCCTACAAAAGGCCAGTTCTCCAAGCTAGGAAATATAACTGACCCACCTAATACATGCAAATAAACACAGAGAGGATAAAACACTAGAAACAAGAACTAAGCAAAGTGGAGATAAGCAATCTATGCAATAAAGAGTTCAAGGTAATGATCATAAAGATGCTCAGTGAACTCCGGAGAAGAATGGATGAACACAGTGAGAAGTCTGACAAAGAGTTAGAAGATATAAAGAAAAACCAAATAAAGCTGAAGAATACAATAACTGAAATTTAAAATATATATATACTGGAAAGAATCAACAGTAGATTAGATGATACAGAGGAACAGATCAGCAAACGAAAACAGAATAGTGAAAATCACATAAGCTGAACAGAAAAAAGAATTTTTAGAAATGAGGAAAATTTAAGAAAGAGACCTCTGGGACAGCATTCATCATACTAACATTTTCATTATAGGGGTCTCAGAAACAGGAAAGAGAAAGAAAGGGGTAGAGGATTTACTTAAAGTGATAGAGGACTTACTTAAAGTGATAATAGCTGGAAACTTCCCTAACCCTTGAAAGGAAACAGACGTCCAGGTCCAGGAAGCACAGAGAGTCTCAAACAAAAAGAACCCAAAAAGGTTGACACAATGCAATAAAAATGGCAAAAATCAAAGATAAAAAGAGAACGTTAAAAGCAGAAAGGAAAAGCAGCTAGTTTATACAAGGGAACTACTGTAAGATTATCAGCTGACTTTTCACCAGAAACTTTGCAGGCCAGAAGGGAGTGGCACAATATAGTTAAAGTGTGAAAGAAAAAACCTACAATTAAGAATACTCTACCCAGCAAGGCTATCATTCATATTTGAAGGAGAGATAAAGAGTTTCACAAGAAAGTCAAAGTGAAAAGAGTTCAGCACCACTAAACCAGCTTTACAAAAAATGTTAAAGGGACTTCTCTAAGTGAAAAAGAAAAGCCTACAACTAGAAATATGAAAATTATGAAAATAAAAATCTCATTGGTAAAGGCAAATATACAGTAAAGGTAGTAGATTAACCATTTATGAAGCTAGTGGGAAGGTCTAAAGATAAAAGTAGCAAAATAATCTATATCCACAATAAGTAGTCAAGGGACACACAAAAGAAAAAGATGTAAAATGTGATGTAAAAATACATTAAACAGGTGGGGAGGGGGAACACAGGTTGTTAGAATGTATTAGAACTTAAGATATCCTCAACTTAAAATATCTATTTATCTATCTATCTATCTATCTATCTATCAACTCATGGTAACCACAAACCAAAAACTATGATATATACACATCAAAAAAAGAGAAAAGAATCCAAACATAACAATTAACAAAATGGCAATAAATACATACCTATCAATAATTACTTTAAATGTGAATGTAGTAATTGCTCAAATCTAAAGACAAAGGCTGAACAGATTTTGTTTAAAAGGCCCTTATATATGCTGCCTACAAGAGATTCACTTCAGTTCTAAAGACACACATTAAAATGAGGGGACAGAAAAAGGTATTCCATGCCAACAGAAATAAAAAGAAAGCCGGAATACCAATCCTTGTATCAGACAAAATGGAGTTTAAAACAAAGACTGTAACAAGAGGACAAAAATAAAATATTACATAGTGACAAATGGATCAAACCAACAAGAAAATATAACAATTGTAAATATATATGCACCCAACATAGGAGCACCAAAATACATAAAGCAAATATTAACAAAATAAAGGGAGAAATTGACAGTAACACAGTAATAGTAGGGGACTTTAACACCCCACATACATCACTGTACAGAAAATCAATAAGAAAACACAGACCTTAAATGACAGATAATATAGACTTAATAGTTTTATGTAGAATATTCCATCCAAAAGCAGCAGAATACACATTCTTTTGAAATGCACATGGAACATTCTCTGGTATAGGTCACATGATAGAACCCAAAACAAGTCTCAGTAAATTTAAGAAGATTGAAATCAACTTTTCCAGCAACATTATGAGACTAGAAATCAACTATAAGAAAAAAACTGAAAAAAAGCTAGCAAACAACTAATGGATCACTGAAGTAATCAAAAGGGAAATCAAAAAATACCTGGAGTCAAATGAAAATGGAAGCACAACAATTCAAAGTATAAAGAATACAGCAAAAGCAGTTCTAAGAGGGAATAAGAAAAATGTCAAATAAACAATCTAATCTTACACCTAAAGAAACTAGGAAAAGAAGAACAAATGAAACCCAAAGTCAGTAGAAGAAAAGAAATAATAAAGATCAGAGCAGAAATAAATGAAATAAAGACTTAAAAAACAATAGAAAAGATCAATGAAACTAAGAGCTGGCTCTTTAAAAAGATAAAGACTCGTCAAGAAAAAAGAGAGAGGACCCAAATAAATAAAATAAAATAAAAAGGAGAAGTTACAACAAACACCACAGAAATACAAAGGAATCATAAGAGATGACTAAGCACAATTATACGCCAATAAAATGGACAACCTGGAAGAAATGGATAAATTCCTAAAAACATACAATCTCCCAAGACTTAGTCAGGAATACAAAATATGAACAGACCAATTACCAGTAATGAAACTGAATCAGTTAAAACAAAAAAACAAACCTCCCAACAAACAAATGTCCACAACCAGACAGCTTCAGAGGTGAATTCTACCAAATATTTAAAGAAGAATTAATGCTTATCTTTATCAAACTATTCTAAAAAATTGAAGAGGAAGGAATGCTTCTGAACTCATGCCACAAAGAAAGAAGCACCCTGATAATCAAAACCAGACAAAGAAACCACATACACAAAAAATTACAGGCCAATGTCATTGATGAACATAGATAATGTAGATGAAAAAATCCTCTACAAAATACTAGCAAACTCAATTCAACAGTATATCAAAAGAAACATACACCATGATCAAGTGGGATTTATCCCAGAGATGCAAGGATGGTTCAATATCCACAAATCAATCAATGTGATACACAACGTTAACACACTGAAGAATAAAAATTAAATAATCATTTCAATAGATGCAAAAAAATTTTTAACAAAATTCAGCATCCATTTGTGATTAAAAAACTCGCCACAAAGTGAGAATAGAGGACACATAACTCAATATAATAAAGGCCATATATGACAAGCCTACAGCTAACACACTCAATGTTGAAAAGCTGAAATATTCTCCTCTAACATCAGGAACAAGACAAGGATGCCCACTCTCACCACTTTTATTCAACATAGTAACGAAGTCCTAGCCACAACAATCAGACAAGAAAGAGAAGAAAGGCATCCACAGTAGAAAGGAAGAAGTAAAATTGTCACTATTTGCAGACAACATGATAATATGCACAGAAAATCCTAAGCACACCACCATCAAAAACAAACAAACAAACAAAAAAACCCTACTAGAATGCATTAATGAATTCAGTAAAGTTTCTGGTTACAAAATTAATACACAGAAATCAGTTGCATGTCTATATACTAATAATAAACTACCAGAAAGAGAAATTAAGAAAAAAAATCTCATTTACAAGTGCAACAAAAAGAACAAATACCTAGGAATATATCTAACTAAGGAGGTAAAAGAACTGTACTCAGAAAACTATAAGACAGATGAAAGAAATTGAAGATGACACAACAGATGGAAAGATATCTCTGCACATGGATTGGAAGAATTAATGTTGTTAAAAGGACAATACTCCCTGAGGAAATCTATAGATTCAGTGAAATCCCTATCAAAATATTGAAGGTATTTTTCACAGACTATGACAAACAATTCTAAAAATGTCACGGACACACCAAAGATCCTGAATAGCCCAAACAATTTTGAGAAATAATAAAGCTGGAGGTATCACACTCCCTGATTTCAAACTATACCACAAAGCAACAGTATTCAAAACAATATGGTACGGGCACAAAAACAGACACATAGATCAATGCAACAGAATAGAGAGCCCAGAAATGAACCTACAATTTTATGGGCAATTAATCTAGGACAAAGGAGGCAAAAATATACACTGGGGAAAAGATAGCCCCTTCAATAAATGGTGTTGGGAAAATTGGACAGCTACATGCAAAAGAATGAAACTGGACTACTTGCTCACACCAAACACAAAAATAAACTCTAAATGGATTAAAGACTTAAATATAAGACATGAAACCCTAAAACTCCTAGAAGAAAACATAGACAGTACACTCTTTGACATCAGTCTTAGCAATATTTTTTTAATATGTCTCCTCAGGCAAAAGAAACAAAAGTAAAAATAAACAAATGGGACTACATCAAACTAAAACACTTCTGTACAGCAAAGGAAACCATCAAAAAAACGAAAACACTGACTACTGAATTGGAGAAGATATTTGCAAATGATATATCTGATAAGGGGTTAATATCCAAAATACACAAAGAACTCATACAACTCACAATGAAAAAACAAACAACCTGATTAAAAATTGGGCAGACCTGAATAGACATTGTTCCAATGAAGACATCCAGATGGCCAACAAACACATGAAAAGGTACTCAAGATTACTAATCATTAGGGAAATGCAAATCAAAACCACAATGAAATATCACTTCACACTTGTCAGAATGGCTATTATCAAAAAGACAACAAATAACAAGTGTTGGCAAGGATGTGGCAAAAAAGGAAACCCCGTGCACTGTAGGTGGGAATGTAAATTGGTGCAGCCACTATAGAAAACAATAAGGAAGTTCCTCAAGAAATTAAAAATAGGGCTTCCCTGATGGCGCAGTGGTTAAGAATCTGTCTGCCAATGCAGGGGTCATGGGTTCAAGCCCTGGTCCAGGAAGATCCCATATGCTGCAGAGCAACTAAGCTGTGTGCCACAACTACTGAGCCTGCGCTCTGGAGCCTGAGATCCACAACTACTGAAGCCTGCGTGCCACAGCTATTGAAGCCCTCATGCCTAGAGCCCATGCTCTGCAACAAGAGAAGCCACCACAATGAAAAACCCATGCACTGCAACGAAGAGTAGCTCCCACTCTCCGCAACTAGAGAAAGCCCGTGTGCAGCAATGAAGACCCAACACAGCCAAAAATAAATAAAATTAAAATAAATAATAAATAAATTTCTTAAAAAAGAAATTAAAAATAGAGCTACCACACAATCCAACAATTCTAATTCTGGGTATTTTCCCTCCAAAAAACCAAAACACTAATTCAAAAAGATATATGCACCCCTTACATTCCCTGCAGCTTTGTTCACTATAGCCCAAATATGGAACCAATCTAACTGTCCATCAATGGAAAAATAGATAAAGAAGAAGTGGTATGTGTGTGTCTATATATATATAAGCATACACACACACACAATGGAATAATACTCAGCCATAAAAAAGATGAAATCTTGCCATTTGTGCAACAAGAATGGACCTAGAGGGTATTATGCTAAGGGAAATAAGTTAGAGAAAGACAAATATTATGATTTCATTTATACGTGGAATCTGAAACACAAATTAAACAGAAACAGTGTCATAGACACAGAGAACAAACTGGTGGTTGACAGAGGGCTGGGGGTGAGAGGGATGCCTGAAATAGGTGAGGGAAATTAAGAGGTATAAACTTTCAGTTACAAAATGAAAGAGCTATGGGGATGAAAAGTACAGTGTGGGGAATATAGTCAAAAATAATGTAATATCTTTGTATGGTGACAGATGGTAATGACTTGTGGTGATCATTTTGCAATTTATAGAAATATCAAATCTTATGTTGTATATCAAGAACTAACATAGTGTTATAGGTTAATTATACTTCAAAAAGCAAACAGACAAACTCATAGGAAAAAGAACAGATTTGTAGTTACCTGAGGCAGTGGAGGTGTGGGTGGGGATTGGATGAAGGTAGTGAAAAGGTACAAACTTCCAGTTACAAGATATGTAAGTTCTAGGAATGTAACATGATTAATATAATTAACACTGCTGTATGTTATAAAGTTAAGACAGTAAATCCTGAGTTCTCATCACAAGTAAAAAATATTTTCTCTTTTTATTTGGTATCTATATAACACGATGGATGTTCACTAAACTTATTGCGGCAATCATTTCATGATTATGTAAGTCAAATCATTATGCTATACACCTTAAACTTATACAGTGCTGTATGTCACTTATATCTCAATAAAACTGGAAGAAAGAAAAGGTTTTATAAACGAGGAAGGAATAAGAATTCTAAATGTGTATGGACATAGTAGGATAGCTTCAAAATATATAAGAAAAATTGAGATGACTACATGGAGAAATTAATGAATTCACTGTCTTAGAGATTTCACATTCTATAATAGTTCACAGATTGAGTGAACAAAAAACTGTGGGACATAGAAAATTTAAACAAACATATTTGTCAAGCTAATCAAATGATCACATATGGAACATGGACTTCTGAAATGGATAATATACATTCTTTTAAAACACACATGGAACATTGACAGAAAATGACAAGATATTGAGTGTAAGTTAATGCTGATAGAAAAAGAAGTAAAGAGGTAATTAACACCTCTTCCTGGGTTCTAATCCTTGTCCCCAATACTAACTAGGAGCCATTCTAAATAAGAATAAAGCTCCACAGAATCTCAGGGTGGAAGTACTTCACAGTTGCCTACTCCAACTCTATACCGAATACAAAAGTCACCGTAACATTCCCCTAAGCTTGAATCTAGCTTTTGTTTAAACCTCTCCATGATAGGGAGCTGTGGGGTCCCTGGGCAACCCTACCATGTCTAGCGCCCTCCCAGCCTTTAACCAGTTGGCATGCCTGCAAGTGAGTCATTCTTTCACAGCAGCAATTCAACTGTACCTCTGAGATAACTAGTCATTATCTTAGTGTGTGGACAATGTCATAGGATGGGTCTGGTGATGATGGAAGAAATTCTACCCAGAACCCCGATGTTACATGTAGGGGATAGGGACTACTAAAAGCAGTTGTATAAGCATGCAAGGCAATTATGTGGAGTTTCAGGATAACATGGTTAGGCTTTGTAAGCCCCTCTCAGAGCTTCTTGCAACCTGGAACACAAGGAACTCAATTTTTAGACTAGCAGAATACATACACATCTCCCATTAAGAGTTTTTGAAACTTATAAAGAAAAACATGTATAATGAAAAACAGCAAAATCATGCCCCATCCTTTTCTACTCCCAGTTACTGTTCTCCAGGGACAATTTTCGGTTCCTTTAGCTGTGTCTTCTAGTATTTACCTCCAAATTTCTAAATAACATGATTATACTGATTCTTAATTTTTTTTAGTTTTATAGTTTATTTCCAACTATAGAAAATAAAGTTTTAGCTCATACATACCCTGCCTGCCCCGACATATATATACTTTTCCTCCCTGATAATCTCAATATAACTACTTAAGTTTCTTGCTTAAATCAGTATGAAGTGTTTATTATAATAAATTAAATATTATTCAGGAATGAGCCTATAGTGTACAGTAAGATTTCTTTCCACATGCAACTTTTTGTTTTCTCTAAAGGAAATACTGCTCTTTTATATTTCCTTAATTTTTTAAACGTACCTCTCCTACTTCATCCACAATTCTTCAACAGAATTAAAAATACTGTCTCAAGTTCAACTCATAAGATATTCTTTACATTTCATTTTTCTTTAAGAACTCTCTGTCTTGGCTATCTCCATCCTTTTCCCTTATTCCAGACTGATTCCACGCTAGGCTTGCTGTACCATTGGAACTTCCCTTCACAAACATCCTGGGAATGTCCTGCCTTCTCCACGGTGTTGCACTGGCTCTTTCTTCTCTGGATCCTGTGTCTTTCACTTTGTTTGCCAACTTGTTTTGGTGAAGCACATCCCATAGTGTTTTTTTGAGGTAAATCTGTATTATTCATTTTATTGACAGGCTGACTATTGAATTATGAAGTGAAAATCATTTTTCCATTGGAATTTTGAAGGCACTGTTCCACAGTCTTCGAATTTTACTCATTGCAACTGAGAAGCCTCTTGTCCTCTGATTCTTGACTCTCATTCTGTGATCTCTTTTTATGTGACATTTATGTGAAAATTCAAAAATAATTTACATGTCAAATAATAGGAAAAATATTAATTTAATTTGATAACTTCATATAATTTACCCATTAAAATCATATTTTAGGGAAATATTTAATGTCATAATAAAATTACCTTGATGAAAGGGAGATTAAATTAACATTTTAAAATACTGAAAGTATTCACCAAAATAATAAAAGTGGCACTGTTGTATGATAAAATCTGTGGAGCTTGCTATTTTAGTACCTTCTGGTTTTGGACTGAATGTTTGTGTTCCCCACAAGTTAATATGTTGAAGCTCGGACACCCCCCTCTCACCCACTCCGCCATGTGATGGTATAGAGAGTTGGGTCTTTGGGAAGTAATTAGGTTTAGATGAGATCATGAAGGTGGGCCCCCATAATGGGATTAACTCTTTATAAGAATTGGAAGGGAAACTAGAGCTTTCTCTCATCAACATGTGAGAACACAGAGATGGCAGCAGTCTGAAAACCAGGAACCAAGGTTCTTAACAGGAACCAAACCTGCCAACACCTTAATCTTGGGCTTCCCAGTCTCCAGAACAATAAGAAATAAACGTTTGTTGTTTAAGCTACCCAGTCTGTGGTATTCTGTTATAGCAGCCCAAGCTAATATACTTCTATATTAAATATATTTCTGGAACCTATGTTTATTTTTATGCTTGGGTTTAAAAAAATTGTCCTTATGCCATGTTAAAAGTCATCTTTAAACCAGTAATAAATATCATCATTACATTACAAAAATCAACAAAGGAGCATATTAATATAAATCTTTATAAATGTCACGTTAATCTCATATTTCCAAAATTTTTAATAAATATTTTAAACATATAGCAAAGTTAAAGAAATTTCACAGTGAACAACTGTATATCTACTACTTCGGTTATACCAATAATATTTACTATACTTGCTTTATCAAATACCTATCCATTTATATATTCCTCTAACTATACATTAATCTCTCTCAATTTTTTATGTACTTCAAAATAAATAGCAGACATTAGTACACATCTCTTTAAATGTTGCAGCTTGCATATTATAAACTAGAGTTTAATATTGTTTGTAGTACTTTTGAGGTAAAATTCACATACTGTAAAATGTACAAATTTGAAATGTACTTTCATTGAGCTTTGAAAAGCGCATGCACCTGTGCAACGCAAACTGCTATCAAGATGTAATATCACTGTAACATTTCATGTAAAATATACAATGCTTGCAACCACATAGGTCTACCTATCAGTCACTTCCATCCTTTATGCTATAATTGTCACAAGTATTACACCTAAATACAGTTGACCCTTGAACAGCTTATGCAGCCTACGCAGCCCTATGACCCCCTATGCAGCCAAACATCTGTATATAACTTCTGACACCCCCAAAACTTAACTACTAATAGCATGCTGTTGACCACAAGCCTCACCGATAACATAAACAGTAGATTAACATATATTTTGTATGTTATACTGCATTATATATTGTATTCCTAGAATAAATATAGAGAAAAGAAAATATTATTAAGAAAATATAAGGAAGACAAAATACACTTATAGTACTGCACTATATTTATCAATACTGTAAGCTTATATCATCTGTTTACAAGACAAATTATCTGTCAGTACCTATATCAATACTGTCTTATATAATACAAAACACTGTACATGTTACATGTATTCCTAACTAGACATCAAAAATGAAAAGATAATGTGAAAAATAAATTGATATTTATTTATAGGTATAACAATTCATACATTGATAACAAAGAAGCAGCAATTATTTTTTAACATCTTTATTGGAGTATAATTGCTTTACAATGGTGTGTTAGTTTCTGCTTTATAACAAAGTGAATCAGTTATACATATAAATATATCCCCATATCTCTTCCCTCTTGCGTCTCCCTCCCTCCCACCCTCACTATCCCACCCCTCTAGGTGGTCACAAATCACCGAGCTGATCTCCCTGTGCTATGCAGCTGCTTCCCACTACCTGTTTTACATTTCGTAGTATATATATGTCCATGCCACTCTCTCACTTCGTCCCAGCTTACCCTTTACCCTCCCCATGTTTTCAAGTCCATTCTCTACGTCTGTGTCTTTATTCCTATCCTGCCCCTAGATTCTTCAGAACCTTTCTTTTTTTTTTTTTTTTTGCTTTAGATCCCATATATATGTGTTAGCATACAGTATCTGTTTTTCTCTTTCTGACTTACTTCACACTGTATGACAGACTCTAGGTCCATCCACCTCACTACAAATAACCCAATTTCATTTCATTTTATGGCTGGGTAATATTCCATTGTATATATGTGCCACATCTTCTTTATCTTATCCATTCATCTGTCGATGGACACTTAAGTTGCTTCCATGTCCTGGCTATTGTAAATAGAGCTCCAATGAACATTGTGGTACATGACTATTTTTCAATTATGGTTTTCTCAGGGTATATGCCCAGTAGTGGGATTGCTGGGTCATATGGTAGTTCTATTTGTAGTTTTTTCAGGAACCTCCATACTGTTCTCCATAGTGGCTGTATTAATTTACATTCCCGCCAGCAGTGCAAGGGGGTTCCCTTTTATCCACACCCTCTCCAGCATTTATTGTTTGTAGATTTTTTGATGATGGTCATTCTGACTACTGTGAGGTGATACCACATTGTAGTTTTGATTTGCATTTCTCTAATAATTAATGATGTTGAGCTTCCTTACATGTGTTTGTCAGCAATCTGTATATCTTCTTTGTAGAAATATCTATTTAGGTCTCCTGCCCATTTTTGGATTGGATTGTTTGTATTTTGACATTGAGCTACATAAGCTGTCTTTAAATTTTGGAGATTGATCCTTTGTCAGTTGCTTCATTTGCAAATATTTTCTCCCATTCTGAGGGTTGTATTTTCATCCTGTTTACGGTTTCCTTGGCTGTGCCAAAGCGTTTAAGTTTCATTAGGTCCCACTTGTTTATTTTTGTTTTTATTTCCATTTTTCTAGGGGGTGGGTCAAAAAGGACCTTGCTGTGATTTATGCCATAGAGTGTTCTGCCTATGTTTTCCTCTAAGAGTTTTATAGTGTCTGGCCTTACATTTAGGTCTTTAAACCATTTTTGAGTTTAATTTTGTATATGGTATCACAAAAATATGTGATGTATCACATTGGTGATACATAAATATGGTGTATCACATTGATTGATTTCCATATATTGAAGAATCCTTGCATTCCTGGGATGAACCCCACTTGATCGTGGTGTATGATCTTTTAATGTGCTGTTGGATTCTGTTTGCTAGTATTTTGTTGAGGATTTTTGCATCTATGTTCATCAGTGATATTGGCCTGTAGTTTTCTGTCTTTGTGACATCTTTGTCTGGTTTTGGAATCAGCGTGATGGTGGCTTCGTAGAATGAGTTTGAGAGTGTTCCTCCCTCTGCTATATTTTGGAAGAGTTTGAGAAGGATAGGTGTTAGCTCTTCTCTAAATTTTGGATAGAATTAGTCTCTGAAGTCATCTGGTCCTGGCCTTTTGTTTGCTGGAAGATTTTTAATCACAATCTCAATTTCAGTGCTTGTGATTGGTCTGTTTATATATTCTATTTCTTCCTGGTTTAGTCTCGGAAAGTTGTGCTTTTCTAAGAAAGTGTCCATTTCTTCCAGGTTGTCCATTTTATTGGCATGGAGTTGCTTGTAGCAATCTCTCATGATCCTTTGTATTTCTGCAGTGTCAGTTGTTACTTCTCCTTTTTCATTTCTAATTCTACTGATTTGAGTCTTCTCCCTTTTTTTCTTGATGAGTCTGGCTAATGGTTTATCAATTTTCTTTATCTTCTCAAAGGACCAGATTTTAGTCTTATTGATCTTTGCTACTGTTTTCTTTGTTTCTATTTCATTTATTTGTGCTCTGATCTTTATGATTTCTTTCCTTCTGCTAACTTTGGGTTTTTTTGTTCTCATTTCTCTAATAGCTTTAGGCATAGGCTTAGGTTGTTTATTTGAGATGTTTCTTGTTTCTTGAGGTAGGATTGTATTGCTATAAACATCCCTCTTAGAACTGCTTTTGCTGCATCCCATAGGTTTTGGGTTGTTGTGTTTTCATTGTCATTTGTTTCCAGATATTTTTTGATTTCCTCTTTGATTTCTTCAGTGATCCCTTGGTTATTTAGTAGTGTATTGTTTAGCCTCCATGTGTTTGTGTTTTTTACAGATTTTTTCCTGTAACTGATATCTAGTCTCATAGCATTGTGGTTGGAAAACATACTTGATATGATTTCAATTTTCTTAAATTTATGAAGGCTTGATTTGTGACCTACAATGTGATCTATTGTGGAGAATGTTCCATGTGCACTTGACATGAAAGTGTATTTTGTTGTTTTTGAATGGAATGTCCTATAAATATCAACTAAGTCCATCTTGTTTAATGTATCATTTAAAGCTTGTGTTTCCTTATTTATTTTCATTTTGGATGCTCTGTCCATTCGTGAAAGTGGGGTGTTAAAGTCCCCTACAATGATCGTGTTACTGTCGATTTCCCCTCTTATGGCTGTTAGCATTTGCCTAATGTATTGAGGTGCTCCTATGTTGGGTGCATAAATATTTACAACTGCTGTATCTTCTTTTTGGATTGCTCCCTTGATCATTATGTAGTGTCCTTCTTTATCTCTTGTAATAGTCTTTATTTTAAAGTCTATTTTGTCTGATATGAGAAATGCTACTCCAGCTTTCTTTTGATTTCCATTTTCATGGAACATCTTTTTCCATGCCCTCACTTTCAGTCCGTATGTGTCCCCAGGTCTGAAGTGGGTCTCTTGTAGACAGCATATATATGGGTCTTGTTTTTGTATCCATTCAGCCAGTCTATGTCTTTTGGTTGGAGCATTTAATCCATTTACATTTAAGGTAGTTATCGCTATGTATGTTCCTATTACCATTTTCTTAATTGTTTTGGGTTTGTTACTGTAGGTCTTTTCCTTCTCTTGCATTCACTGCCTAGAGAATTTCCTTTAGCATTTGTTGTAAAGCTGGTTTGGTGGTACTGAATAATCTTAGCTTTTGCTTGTCTGAAAAGATTTTAATTTCTCTGTCAAATTTGAATGAGATCCTTGCTGGGTAGAGTAATCTTGGTGGTAGGTTTTTCCCTTTCATCACTTTAAATATGTCCTGCCACTCCCTTCTGGCTTGCAGAGCTTCTGCTGAAAGATCAGCTGTTAACCTTATGAGGATTCACTTGTATATTATCTGTTCTTTTTCCCTTGCTGCTTTTAATATTTTTTCTTTGTATTTAATTTTTGATAGTTTGATTAATATGTATCTTGGAGTGTTTCTCTTTGGATTTATCCTGTATGGGACTCTCTGCAATTCCTGGAGTTGGTCAACTATTTCCTTTCCCATATTAGGGAAGTTTTCAACTATAATCTCTTCAAATATTTCCTCAGTCCGTTTCTTTTTCTCTTCTTCTTCTGGGACCCCTATAATTCAAATCTTCATGCATTTAATGTTGTCCCAGAGCTCTCTGAGACTGTCCTCAATTCTTTTCATTCTTTTTTCTTTATTCTGCTCTGCAGTAGTTATTTCCACTATTTTATCTTCCAGGTCACTTCTCCGTTCTTCTGCCTCAGTTATTCTGCTATTGATTCCTTCTATAGAATTTTAAATTTCATTTACTGCGTTGTTCATCATTGTGTGTTTGCTCTTTAGTTCTTCTAGGTCCTTGTTTAACATTTCCTGTATTTTCCCCATTCTATTTAGAAGATTTTGGATCATTTTTACTATCATTACTCTGAATTCTTTTTCAAGTAGACTGCCTATTTCCTTTTCATTGTTAGGTCTGGTGGGTTTTTACCTTGCTCCTTCATCTGTTGTGTATTTCTCTGTATTCTCATTTTGCTTCACTTACTGTGTTTGGGGTCTCCTTTTTGCAGGCTGCAGGTTTGTAGGTCCCGTTGTTTTTTTGGTGTCTGCCCCCAGTGGTTAAGATTGGTTCAGTGGGTTGTGAAGGCTTCCTGGTGGAGGAGACTGGTGCCTGTGTTCTGGTGGATGATGCTGGATCGTGTCTTTCTGGTGGGAAGGACCATGTGCGATGGTGTGTTTTGGGGTGTCTGTGACCTTATTATGATTTTAGGCAGCCTCTCTGCTAATGGGTGGGGTTGTGTTCCTGTTTTGCTAGTTTTTTGGCATAGGGTATCCAGCACTGTAGCTTGCTGGTCGTTGAGTGGAGCTGGGTCTTAGCTTTGAGATGGAGATCTCTGGGAGAGCTTTCTCTGTTTGATATAACATGGAGCCAGTAGATCTCTGGTGGACCAATGTCCTGAACTCAGCTCTCCCACCTCAGAAGCACAGGCCTGACACCTGGCCAGAGCACTAAGAACCTGTCAGCCACATTGCTCAGCAGAAAAGGGAGGAAAAAAAAGAAAGAAAGAAAAATAATAAAAAATAAAACAAAGTTATTAAAATTTTAAAAATTATTAAAAATAAAAATGGTAAAATCAAAGCTATACAGACAAAATCATACAAAGAAGCATATACATACACACTCACAAAAAAAGGAAAATAGTATATATATCTATATATAAAAAAAGGAAGAGAGCAACCAAATCAATAAACAAATCTACCAATGATAATAAACTCTAAATACTAAACTAAGATAAACATAAAACCAGAAACAAATTAGATGCAGAAAGTAAACCCCAAGTCTACAGTTGCTCCCCAAGTCCACCGCCTCAATTTTGGGATGATTCATTGTCTATTCAGGTATTACAGAGATGCAGGGTACATCAAGTTGATTATGGAGACTTAATCTGCTGCTCCTGAGGCTGCTGGGAGAAAGTTCCCTTTCTCTCTCTGTTTGCACAGCTCCTGGGGTTCAGCTTTGGATTTGGCCCCGCCTCTGCACGTTGGTCGCCTGAGGGCATCTGATCCTCACTCAGACAGGACGGGGTTAAATTAGCAGCTGATTCCGGGGCTCTGGCTCACTCAGGCCACGGGGAGGGAGAGGTACGGAATGCAGGGTGAGTCTGTTGTGACAGAGGCTGGTGTGACGTTGCAACAGCCTGAGGCATGCTGTGTGTTCTCCCAGAGAAGTTGTCCCTGGATTACGGTACCCTAGCAGTGGCAGCCTGCACAGGCTCCCAGGAAGGGAAGTATGGATAGTGACCTGTGCTTGCACACAGGCTTCTTGGTGGCTCCAGCAGCAGCCTTAGCATTTCATGCCCATCTCTAGTGTCCTCGCTGATAGCCACGGCTCACGCCTGTCTCTGGAGTTGTTTAGGCAGTGCTCTGAATCCCCTCTCCTCGTGCACCCTGAAACAATGGTCTCTTGCCCCTTAGGCAGTGCCAGACTTTTTCCCAACTCCCTCCCAGCTACCTGTCACGCACTAGCCCCCTTCAGGCTGTGTTCACGTCGCCAGTCGCCTCCCTGCAATCTGACCTCCAAAGCCCAAGCCTCAGCTCCCAGCCCCTACCCACCCCGGTGGGTGAGCAGACAAGCCTCTCAGGCTGGTGAATGTTGGTTGGCACTGATCCTCTGTGTGGGTATCTCTCCACTTTGCCCTCTGCACCTCTATTGCTGCACTCTCCTCTGTGGCTCCGAAGCTTTCCCCCCTCCAACCCCCATCTCCTCTAGTGTAGGGGCTTCCTAGTGTGTCAGCAGCAATATAATTTATAGTAGCTTTATAGTAGCTGAGTGTAACTGATACACTTGCTTCACAGTAGCCTAATCTATACATTAATGAATACATCATTATAAAATTTTATAGAATATAGTTTTAGTCATATTCATAATACAGAATCACAAACATTGTTACATTTTTTTAAAAACCACTTACCTTGATGATAGGCTGATACACAGTTTCACCAATTGGAAGAGAGAGGCATCACTCACCCTATGCTTTTGTAAGGATAGACTAGTATCTACATATATTTTATGCATTCATGACATACCCAAATTTTTCTTAAATTTTTTTGATATTTCTAGGCTGTGTGGTTCATCTGTGAGTTTTTCAAATTGGCTCAAAAATCTCCAAAAATTTTCCAATGTATTTATTAAAAACAACCTGCTTATAAGTGGACCCACATAGTTCAAAACCGTGTTTTTCAGGGGTCAACCCTATATTGTCAACCCATGAGACAGTGTTATAAGTTTTGCTTAAAACTGTCATGTATGTTAAACAAATTAGGAGAAAAATTATTTTATATTGACCAGTTCTGATGTTTTTCCCTGCTTTCCTTCCTTCCTTTCTGAGGAACTAGATTTCCATCTGCTCTTATTTCCCTACAGCCCACAGAACTTCTTTTAGCATTTCTTTAGTGCAGTTACGATCACAAGTTCTCTGAATTTCCTTAGCTTTCTTTCATCTGAAATGTCTTTATTTACCTTCATTTATTGAAGAATATTTTTGTCAATATAGAATTTGGGGATGACAGGTTGTTTTTTCCCTTGCATTTCTTTAAAGATGTTGGTTAACTGTCTTCCGTCCTCATTGTTTCTGAGATTTTAGTAGTCATTCAAATCATTGTTCCCCTGTATGTAATGTATTGTTTTTCTCTGGCTGCTTTCAGGATTTTCTCTTTCTCCTTAGTTTTCAGCTGTTTGTGCTTTGACTTGGGGTTTGCTGAGCTGTTTTAAAATGTAAATTTATAGTTTACACAAAATTAGGGGTATTTTGGCCACTATTTCTTAAAATGTTTCTTTGTGTCCCATTTACTTTTTCTTCTCTCTTCTAGGCCTGCAAATATACATATGTTAACCTTTTGATATTGTACCACAAATCCTATTTGTGGTCCTATTTCTTTTTTTTTAAGTGTTTTTTGCTCACTGTAATTCAGATTAGATATTCATTGATCTGTCTTCAAGTTCAGTGGTTCTTTCCTCTGGCATCTCCTTCTGATGTTAAGCTCATCAAGTAAATTCTACAGTTCAGGTAATTTTTCAATTAAGAATATATTTTGTTATTTCCATGGTTTATTTCCTTACTGAAATTTTGTATCTTTTCATTCATTGTAAGTATATTTTCCTTTATATCATTGTGTATGGTTATAATAGCTGCTTTAAAATCCTTGCCTGCTATTTCCAACAACTGAATCATATTCGGTATTATCTTTGTTTACTGTCATTTTTCTCAAGAATAGATCATATTTTTGTTTGTTTGTTTCTATTATGTTCAGTAATTTAGGGTTGTATTCTGGACATTTGTGAACATTATCTGGGGAAACTATATTCTGTTATATTCCTCAGAAGAGCATTACTTTTTGTTTGTTTGTTTGTTTTGGTTTAGCAGGTAAGTAACTTAGATGGACTTAAACTGCAGACATTCTATTCTTATTTAAGCTACTTAGAATCTGGCCCATTCATGCAGAATTTGGCATCAGCAGAGATTTTAGCACAATTTTTACACAGAATTTTTAGTTCCCCTCTCTGACTTTCTCATTGCTAGGATTCTTCCCTAACTTTCTAGTGGCTGAGGTTGCCTTAAACTCTGTTCTCTGATTCTTCAGGCCAGAAAGACTATTGGTTTTCTATAGGCATTTTAACTGCTCCATGTGGTGAAATGTAATCTGCCTTGAGGCTAAAAGGTGTAAAACAAAGAAAACTACCCTTTGCTATTTCCTTCTTCCAAATGTTAATTTGTCACCATAATCTGTTTAATTTTGTTCAGGTATTTTTTTTAATTTGTTTGTTTTATTTTGTCCAGAGTTTAACAGTTGCTATCTGTGGGAGGACTCGTCTATTAGGATCTTAGTCAGACATTCTTGAAGTGAATCACCATTGTGAGAGAATATTAAAATTTTAATATATTGTCCATATTGAATGAGAATATAATAGGAAGTTTTAAAAATTATATTAGTATTGTATCTCAAATGGAAACTTCCAATACAAAAAAAAAAAAGAAACTTTACATTTATATGGCGAGCAGAGGGAAGCAGAAATTCTTTGGAGAATGATAGTGAAAGTTTAGGAGAATAAAGCAGAGCTGAAAACTACAGTCAGATTCAGACTATAAAATAGAAATGTCTCTAAGCCAAAGGACACCTCTGAGCAGGTACTGTACCCATTAGCACTAGCAAAGAGGATGCCAAACAGGCTTACCTGGTCAGTATTTTCATCTCTAGGTATCCCTGTTAACACTTAACCTTCCCTTACCAGTGCAAGCCCCCCTCCCCTCCAGAGTGCTCAGAGCCCATAATACACTTACTGAACTTGATTTCCAATTTCCTCCAAGACAATATTCTTTCCCCAGTTTACCACCATCTGAATGGACATGTGCAGGCTTTCTATTTCCATGGAAACCACAGGTTTATACGTTCCATATTGCCGTTAGTGATGCCATTAGTGACCAACAATGTGATCTTGGGTGAGTCATTTCCCCTTTCTGGATCTTGGTTTCTTCACCTGCAAAATGAGGAGCATGAACTAACAGAACTCTAAGTTTAATTTTCTTTATCTTTGAAATTCTACAGAATTGCACAGAAATTCTATAGAACATGAACTGCTTTAAATACATTAAAAATTTTTTTTCCTTTAAAATCTGCTATCCTATACCATACTTACGGTATCATGTGCTATATAAAAATCCACTAGAGGGGAGTAAAACATTAGATGAAAGCATACCACAACTCAATTTGGGTATCCTGCATAAATCATATTTGCAACTGTTGCCTAATGTCTATTGTTTCTGATCAATCCCAGTTAATTGCTTTAAAATACAAAGATGTGAGGGAATCACAATTTCCATATGGAAGTCTTCTGCTCTGTGGAATACAGCCCCAAGCCAGGGGCTAGGGATTCTTTGTACATTTGCTAATGAAACAGGAACAGTTCCTTAGAACTAGGGTACCTATTTTTCTTCTAGTTTTCTTTTTATTTACAACTGAGTTACAGCGGCCAAAAGATACGCTAATCCTTAATTCAGAAGATACTTCACCTGAACAACTAATTCTTAATGAAAGGTTGCAGCAACTCCAGTGTTCCCAACACTTGACTAGTTCAATATTTAAAGAGACCTCAGAACCTTATCTGTGTTCATAGTTCTTTGCACTCCAAATGCTGAAGGAAAGATTCCTTAGCTGGGGAGGTCTCCACACATTAAAATGATTAGAGACCCCTGACCTATTGGTTTAATATTTTTACTTTCAAGAACTATAATTTTAATATAATTAGTTCATCTTCTCTTTCAGAGTAGTTTTAGGAAACCTGGGCCTCTCGTTCTTATTGTCAGGGAACCAGTTTCAATGGACAGGAAGGACAGAGGCAGGAGAAAGAAGTACCTTAGTGGGGGCTCCACTGGAGACTCAACTCAGAGGACCAGGTATTAGAAGAATTCAGTCACACCGTGTTCTCTATTTCTTCAGGGTTTCATAATGTTTTTAGTTTCCTAGTAGTTAGAGAATGATAAAGTAGAGAAAGCATTAACTTTGGAGTCAGACAAACCCTAGAAAGATGAAGTGACTTCTAACTGTGTGATGTGGAGCTATTTATGTAATCTTTCCGGAGTCACAAAATATGAAGCAAGACTCTTCAGTTACAAGGGATAGAAATCCAGCTCAAATTATGTTGTGTACAATGTCACCAGGTCTGCCTCTCTCTGTCATTTTATTCTAGAATCCCTGTACTATATTCGAACAGTGTACCGTTTCCTTCATTTGGCTAATGGAGGAGGATCTCAAAACTGACTTCATTCCAGCAAGACAGTGCCTCTTTCTTTCAACAACCAGAATAATAAAATGCTAGAGGGAGAATGACTGCCCAAGCTTGAGTCTTATGAAAAGCCCCATCCAGGCCTAAGTCATGTGCCTACATTTATGGCCAAGGAGAGAAGATTAATGATTAAGGTTGCCAGTTAAAATACAGGATGCCCCACTAAATATGAATTTCTGGTGAACAAGTAATTTTTTAGTGTGAGTCCCATGCAGTATTGGGGATATACCTATACTAAACAAGTATTTGTTACCTGAAATTCAAATTTAAATTCTAATTGTCCCCATGCACTAATTGGGGCATACTTATCTGACCTGCATGTGAGCAAATGTAGGAAGTCCAGAAACTCGCACATATGTCAGATAAGTTTCTGTACGATGTTCTGATGCCTACAGTTTGTACCACATCCATAGAACACTGCAGACATCCCTGGAATCACCACCTCTGCCAGCAACTTACTATCTCCTTTGCTTTACATATTGTTAGAGGGAGTAGTTAGGTAATGCTATCTTGTACTGTCGATTTTTTAAAAGATTTTCATGAACCAGCTTTCGGTGATTAAATACAACTGTACTGTCATCCAAAGGCCTCAGGCATTAGCCCACAGACTAATCTGAGAGGCAAACACCAAGCCATATTCAGAATTTCTCTCTCATTATGAGAACTCCCTCTTCCATCAGGATAAGTTATCTCCTCAGAGGTACTTAGGTCCCTCTTGCAAACAGCTTTCAGGAAAGCCACTAATCCTCCAGAGAGAGCTCAGACTCAAATTAGTATACCATATGACTCAAATCTTCTAGATTCAAAGCATAGTCTTAGTATTCCAAAGTTTATGATCTAAATAACTCAATGATAATGCATAAGTTAAGAAAATTATAACAAAATTTTAATGAGCCATGTCAGTTAAATATTAAATGAAAAGCAAGTTGAACTGATAAATTAGTAAATGATGGTAAAAGTACTGACCATTTCATATGCTTTAAAAAACAGAGTAGTGTAACAGGAAACATATAATCATCAAAATAGGATGATTTGAGAATGGCTTATTTACAAAGATGTAGATGCAGGGTAACCATAAGAGTTAATGAAGGAACCCTAGGGCTAGTAACAACTGGATTGATGCTACCCCCAAGTTCTATGAGATGAGAGGAGGGAGAGATTACTCTGACCCAGAGAGAGTGAGTCATGGAAAGCAGTGCTACTCAAAGTGTGGCCTGTGAACGGGTTCCAGTTTGCAAAATTAGTGGTCTACAACGAGATGAGAGCATAAAAATTGAGAGAATGTAGTTAAAAACTTTTATAACAATTTAACATCGCTGAGACAACCAAGCCTGTAATATCTTATTATAAGAGAAAAACAAGATCAGTCCATGATGAAATAAAAATGGAAACAACCAAACCTGGTCCTTCACCATGTATGGCTTGAGAAGTGCTGGTGTAGAGAAGGATGCCTTGAGGTAAGCATTCCATTTAGTTAAGGGACACAAGCATCCTGAGATAATCCAAGGGCTGGAGCCAGGGAATTAAACACTTTTGGACTTCATTCTTCTTTCCTCCTATCTCCTGCCAGCACCACCATTGGCCAAACCCAACTGGAAGCTAGACAGGGTAAAGAATGTCCTACTTTTGTCTATGCCATTCCTTTAGGACACTACAAAAGCAGAAGTAAAGCAAAAATAAAGCTGCAAGTTCTTTTAGGATGCGTCTGGCTTGGTGAGGACTGGTACATTTATCTAGCAACTGCCCAGCATGTTAACTATTTGTGAGGATTTCATAGTGTTTCAATTTGTTTGGGTTAAACTGTGTGACCCAGAATTCCCTTTCTCATATGTTTCTGGATACAGTGGGCTATAAAAGATATTCTCTTGCAAGAGTTGGAAGATGGAAGGAAAAGTGGCAGACATTTTGTTGCGTTCACATACCTTCTTCCAGTTATTCAATCAAAAACTCATTTAGGTGCTGCTATAAAGGGAGTTTGCAGATTTAAATGGTTTTAAGTCACACAAAATCATATGATTTTAAATTAGGGAGATTATCCTGGGTGGGCCTGATTTAACAGGTTGGAAGGTCTTATAAGAAAGAGAGACCCTGCCTATGGACAATGGCTAAAGCTGCATTCTTCCCTTCTTTACTACCCATCCTATAGATTTTGGACCAGCTTATCCAGCTATCACAATTGCATAAGCAAATTCCTTGTATAAATCCCTTAATATCTATCTATCTATCTATCTATCTATCTATCTATCTATCTATCTATCTATTATCTATCTACCTACCTACCTATCTACCTACCTTCCTCTCTATCCCTCCTACTTGTTATGCCTCTCTGGTTGAGCCCTGGCAGATAATACTACTTCTTACAGTTGATCAGGCAGGGAAGGCAGTGGAAGCCAGTCCTGATTCCAGCCCCTGAAGCCCCTTCTTCACACCAGCTCAATGTCACCCTCTTCAGACCCAGCCTGCTGTGACCCTTAATATCACAGGCAGCTCCTGCCTTCCAACTAAAGAAGGAAGACCTCAAAAGAATGAAGGAGCAATCTTGAAACGAAAAACGGAGCTGGAGGAAACAGGCTCCCTGACTTCAGACTATACTACAAAGCTACAGTAATCAAGACAGTATGGTACTGGCACAAAAACAGAAAGATAGATCAATGGAACAGGATAGCAAGCCCAGAGATAAACCCACGCACATACTGTCACCTTATCTTTGATAAAGGAGGCAGGAATGTACAGTGGAGAAAGGACAGCCTCTTCAATAAGTGGTGCTGGGAAAACTGGACAGGTACTTGTAAAAGTATGAGATTAGATCACTCCCTAACACCATACATAAAAATAAGCTCAAAATGGATTAAAGACCTAAATGTAAGGCCAGAAACTGTCAAACTCTTAGAGGAAAACATAGGCAGAACACTCTATGACATAAATCACAGCAAGATCCTTTTTGACCCACCTCCTAGAGAAATGGAAATAAAAACAAAAATAAACAAATGGGACCTAATGAAACTTCAAAGCTTTTGCACAGCAAAGGAAACCATAAACAAGACCAAAAGACAACCCTCAGAATGGGAGAAAATATTTGCAAATGAAGCAACTGACAAAGGATTCATCTCCAAAATTTACAAGCAGCTCACGCAGCTCAATAACAAAAAAACAAACAACCCAATCCAAAAATGGGCAGAAGACCTAAATAGACATTTCTCCAAAGAATATATACAGACTGTCAACAAACACATGAAAGAATGCTCAACATCATTAATCATTAGAGAAATGCAAATCAAAACTACAGTGAGATATCATCTCACATCAGTCAGAATGGCCATCATCAAAAAATCTAGAAACAATAAATGCTGGAGAGGGTGTGGAGAAAAGGGAACACTCTTGCACTGCTGGTGGGAATGTGAATTGGTAGAGCCACTATGGAGAACAGTATGGAGGTTCCTGAAAAAACTACAAATAGAACTACCATATGACCCAGCAATCCCACTACTGGGCATGTACCCTGAAAAAACCATAATTCATAAAGAGTCATGTACCAAAATGTTCATTGCAGCTCAATTTACAATAGCCAGGACATGGAAGCAACCTAAGTGTCCATCATTGGATGAATGGATAAAGCAGATGTGGCAAATATATACAATGGAATATTACTCAGCCATAAAAAGAAACGCAATTGAGCTATTTGTAATGAGGTGGATGGACCTAGAGTCTGTCATACAGAGTGAAGTAAGTCAGAAAGAAAGACAAATACCATATGCTAACACATATATATGGAATTTAAGAAAAAAAAAATGTCATGAAGAACCTAGTGGCTAAGACAGGAATAAAGACACAGACCTACTAGAGAATGGACTTGAGGATATGGGGAGGGGGAAGGGTAAGCTGTGACAAAGCGAGAGAGAGGCATGGACATATATACACTACCAAACGTAAGGTAGATAGCTAGTGGGAAGCAGATGCATAGCGCAGGGAGATCAGCTCCGTGCTTTGTGACCACCTGGAGGGGTGGGATAGGGAGGGTGGGAGGGAGGGAGACGCAAGACGGAAGAGATATGGGAACATATGTATAACTGATTCACTTTGTTATAAAGCAGAAACTAACACACCATTGTAAAGCAATTATACTCCAATAAAGATGTAAAAAAAAAGGAAGAAAAAAATAATAATAAATAAATAAATAAAAAAGGAATGAAGGGCACTAGTCAAGGGATCCAGAAGAATGGCCTGGTGGAAGGGATGGGGGTAGTAAAGAATGGATGAAAAGAACTGAGTGATCTGCAGAAGAGGGGTGGGCAAGCAGGATGGATGGTGGAAAAGGCACAGAGAAGAAGGTCTGGAGGAAGGGACAGAGTAGGACAGTAGGAGGAAGAGAAGGCTAGCAGGGGACACCTATGTTTAGCTTTGTCCTCCTTTGCCAGGTTGCTTCCATCCAACCTTGGGGTAAGGATGGCTGTCCCCACTGGAAAGTCACCCTACACTCCAGTCATAAATTATCTGTGAAGAACCACCCCATACTTATGTGACTGATTTTTTAATCCACTTTTCACTATTTTCAGGTTTTCATTATTTTTGAACATTAAAAAAAATGACAATTTGTTGTTCATGCACTTGCTTTAAATTTTTTGATATAAAAGGAAGGTACAAGACAGTGAATATAATATGCTACCACTTATGTAAAATAAGGGCTATATATGCACATACACCTGTGTACATAGACTGCAGAGTAACAGATTCTGCTTCAAGGTGAACTAGGGAACTGGGTCAGAGCTGCAAAGGAGGCTTTTCACTATACATCTTGTAGCATTCAACCTACCATTTGTGTATATTAGTATTTTTAATACAATATGAACTCGCTTATGAACAAATTCTCACCATATATTTTGATCATTCTCTCTACTACAACTGCAACACATCTGTGGATACAGGTAAAATACACAGAGCAGACAGGTACTGCAATCCTTATCTCTTTCCTAAGCCTCTCCAAAGCTTAACCTGTTATGACAGCGACGCGCTACTCCCCGTAGAGGTATTTCCGTTTATGATTCTATTCCTCCTCAGGACTTGTGCCAGTTAACTTAATGAGCTGCAGCGATTGTGCTCACCATTGGCACAACCATCCATCCCACGTGTTTTGTTGGAAAAGGAAAAACTCCAATAACATATAGAGCCAAGTTTTCTGGACTAGCTTTAGTGAGCACTCCAGAACAAAGGGAACACATTTTGTAGCCATTTAAATAGAAACCAGACATCTCTGCTTAGGATGTGCATCTCAATCAAGAAAACAAAGCTGCACCCACGGCAGAGAAGGCAATACATATGAGAGACATCAGGGAGGGACTCTCTCTTTCTCTGGTTTTTCTCCAGTAGAAATGTACGTTATGGGTTTGGGCTTAAATGATTATCTATGGTCTCTAGAATCATGGCAGCACAGGGGAATGAGAGCACATCAAGTTATTTTCTATTTTAAAAAACCCACAGAGAAGCTTTGTGTGATTACGAAGTAATGGATCCGAAAGAGAGTGAGATTTGCCAGCTGGAAGCATTGGGAAAGGGCTCTTGGTGTAAAGCAACTACGTGTCTTGAGAAAATGACTAGTACGTGTTGCAGGCTCAATGGAATTTGCTTAATAAGTTGCACATTTGTCATTGTAGGTCAGTTCTTTGGGTGCCAGGAGACATAACTTCTTCATTATATAATCAAATATTTGTCCTTGCTGGAAAATGAGCACAAAAGAATGAAGAATGTTAGCCACTCTGCTGTTTCCAAAACCCTTTCTCTGGCCAAGGGGTTGTTCTGAATTGAGCATTCATCACGTGGAACATTTTGAAAGCTAAGTCTGGCGCTAGGCTTTGGCCCCTCTGCCACTTATCTCTGCACCTTCTCTGGGAGTCTGACTCTAAGCAGGCTTACGGGAAGGAGGAAGAGAGCAGCTGTTTGCCCATGGTCTTACGCAGAGGTGGGAAGTCAGAGGATTCCAAATTTTTCAACTTGCAAGTTTCTATCTATTTGGCCATAGATTTTGTCAGTTACAGCAACATGTTAATTACTCTGAGGAGCTTAGAGACCAAACATATTCATTTTTCTGAGATCTTTTTTTTATCTTATGGTGCCCATACCCACATGTGTTTGGTTCTATAATCCTTGAAGACTTTTTCCAAGAACAATAGAACTTTTCATTTCTCCTAAGGAAGCCTCTTGGGTTAATCTTACATGTTTTGATTTTGAGCAAGTTCAGAATTTCTACTGGTGTTCGTTTTTTGCTTCAGAGTGGGCAAATATATGTAAATAATTCGATTTGCTCCATGGAAAAGACCTTTAAACGTAAACTTCCTACCACATTTATTCAGGAGGCAACTGTAAGATGACAATTTGCTTTCAGTAGGTGAGATATCTACAAAGTGGCTCTCACCACTGATCTAGAAGTTGCACATTTGTCATTGTAGGTCAGTTCTCCTTTCCAGTATGGAAAGGGCACGATCTAAGCAGAAACATTTTCCAGAAGCCCTCTAGCCCTTCCCTTATATCACAGTGTCCAGAACTGAATCGTAGGTCCACCCCTAAACCAATCAGAGAAAACAGGAATTGGGACCACTATGATTAGCTTACACCAAACAGGAGTCGACTCTAGAACTGAGACTAAGTCATAAGGACTTAGTCTCAGTTATCATATTAAGCTTCCTTGCTGCTAACAAGGAAGAGGTAGGTAGTAATATTGGCTTGGCCTTACAATCAAGTGTCAGCTAATATATCCATTTTCAGATGTGATATCTAAGTTCAATGATCAGTGATAGAATAAAGATTCGAACCATTTTTGATTCCAAAGTCTGATCCTAATCACTACCTCAGTCTCCTAACCTGAGAAAAGTCTGTTGGACTAACTGGATTTGAGCTATTCAGTGCAGACCTAATCTGGTTTTAAGAAAGCATTTTTAGGACACTGTAGCAACTCCTAACCGTTTTTAGTATGGAGGCCTCTAATTTATGATACAGTAACTTCTCCATATATTCAGGGAGAAGAAGGAGTATCGATGTTAGAGATATATGGTTTGGGTTTATAGACAATGCTTGGTAAGCAATGGGCTCATAGCCACCTTGCTGTAACTCTGTGGCCACTCTGGATACCTGCTCAGCCACAGGACGAGAGTCCTTGCATAAGTCCCTTCATGTCTTTCAATCTCCCTTCTCATCTGTAAAATGAGGATGATAAAACCTACTTGGAAAGGCTGGTGGAAGGACTGTGACAACATTGAAGCATGGAGGTTAATATGGTAACTGGTCCATTATAGGTAACCCCAAAGCATATGCTATTACTTTGTGTTTATACATGAGCCAAGCCTTAAGAAACCCAGCAGGTAAGAATTTTGAAAAACTTTAGCCAGTTAAAATAGAAGTTTGAAATCATTCATGGGAAGGTTATAAAACTAATATGTGAATACTTCAGCATCCAAGAATCAAAGTAACTGTTTAATGAATAATCAAAGTCTTGGAGACTTTGCAGAGTAGATTGTGAAACTGTACCACATTTAAAAAAAAATCTCTGGAAAGACTCACCAGCAGCCAATGAACCCCATTAATATCTTTAGGGCCATTGTGTTAAGGCATGAACTAGGTTCACCCTATGTTCTTATGTTTACAAATGAACTGAATTTCTAGGGTTCATAAGGTCAGAGAAGTATAAGAAGCAGAATCTGGTCCAGTACATAATGTATGCAACATGATTAATAAAATTGCAAAATCAAATTTCTTGTGAGCAAACAAAATCTCTCAGGCAAGGACTATGTCTGAATCAAAACAAAACAATTTTTAAAACCACTGTTTTTGTTAGTTCTATTCAACTTACTCATTAGATAACATTTTCAAGAGCACAAGATTTAATTTGATCACAAAGTTTCCATATTATTCCTGAACTTTATGGAAGAAGCCATTCCATTTATGTTACTTTTAAAAATAAAGAAGTTTCTCTTCAATGCCATTCACCATTTTGATTTCTAATTAATTTCCTGTTCTGGTCCTTAAGGAAAAATGTTGTTATAATAATATCAAGAAGTTTTCAAATGGCATATTTACTGCTAAGAAATTTCTAATTGTCTTTTAATTTTTCTTTTTAGATGAATCACTACTGGTTGAATTTTAAAATTACAAAAGATGATTCACTGTATTATGGGTTTTCCAGTTGTGTTGGTAATTCAGAGTTGCAACATGACCTCTATATAATGTCCTAGTCCATAAATCTGCACTAAAGACCTTATTTTATTCTATGTCCTACCAAGAAAGCAAGTTAAATTTTACATGTGGAGAAGCCTGCTGAACTCATTTTCTTTCATGGGAGCATGGGGGGAAAAGTGGAAGGAGAGGAAAGAGGAAAGAACTCCCCTTTAAAATGAATTCCAACTCACCCGTAAACCAAGCCAAATAAAGACAGTATAGCGATTAAGACCATGGGCCCTGGGGTAAATCAAAAAACGGGAAAAAAAGGCAAGATGAAATTGGTTCCTTCGTTGTGGCAAATACATCATGCTGGATGTTGTTAACAACAGGGGGATCGGGTGAGAGGTACATGAGACTCTGTACTCTCGTTACAACCTTTTTGTAAATCTAAAACTATTTTAAGTGAAAAGTTTATTATAAAGAAAAAAAAAACCTGGCTGTGACTTCTAGCTCTGCAATGTGTTAGCTGTGTTAACCTTGAGCAAATTACTTAACCTCTCTAAGTCTCAATTTCATTTACCCAAAAAGTAATACACAACAGTGAAAAGCTGAAAGCCTTCCCACTAAATTCAGGAACAAGACAAGGATGCCCACTCTCACTGCTTCTATTTAACATAGTATTGAAAGTCCTAGTGACAGAAATCAGACAAGAAAAAGAAATGAGGTATCTAAATTTCATAAGCTGTAACAGCATAGCTTTTTTTTTTTTTTTTTTTTTTTTGCGGTATGCAGGCCTCTCACTGTTGTGGCCTCTCCCGTTGCGGAGCACAGGATCCGGACACGCAGGCTCAGCAGCCATGGCTCACGGGCCCAGCTGCTCCGTGGCATGTGGGATCCTCCCAGACCAGGGCACGGACCCGTGTCCCCTGCATCGGCAGGCGGACTCTCAACCACTGCGCCACCAGGGAAGCCCGAGGTATCCAAATTGGAAGGGAAGAGGTATAACTGTCACCATTTGCAGATAACGTGATATTCTATATAGAGGACCCTAAAGTCTGCACCCAGCAACTATTAGAACTAATAAATGAATTCAGCATGTTTGCAGGATATAAGATTAATATACAGAAATCTGTTGCATTTTTATACACTAACAATGAAATATCAGAAAGAGACAGTAAAAAAAATACTGTGTAAAATCACATTAAAAAACCCCCAAAAACCTAGTAATAAACTTAACCAAGGAGGTGAAAGACCTATATTCTGAAAACTATAAAACGTTGATTAAGAAAACTGATGGTGATTCAAAGAAATGGAAAGATATCCTATGTTCTTGGATTGGAAGACTTATTATTAAAATGGCCATACTACTCAAAGCAATCTACAGATTTAATACAATCCTTATCAAAATACTGATGACATTTTTTCATAGAACTAGAACAAATAATCCTAAAATTTATATGAATCCACAGAAATCCTATAATTGCCAAAGCAAATTTGAGGAAAAAGAACAAAATGGAGGCATAACCCTTCTAGACTTCAGACTATTCTACAAAACTACAGTAATCAAAACAGTGTGGTACTGGCACAAGAACAGACATATAGCTCAATGGAACAGAATAGAGAGCCCAGAAATAAACGCATGCAACTGTGGTCAATTAATCTGTGACAAAAGAGGCAAGAATAAATAATGGAGAAAAGACAGTCTCTTCAACAAGTGGTGTTGGGAAAGCTGGACAGCTACATGTCAATCACTGAAATTAGAACACTCCCTCACAACACATACACAAATAAACTCAAAATGGTTTGAAGAACTACATGTAAGTCATGACACCATAAAACCCCTAGAAGAGAACACAAGCAAAACACTCTGACATAAATCACAGCAATATTTTGTTAGATAAGTTTTCCAGGCAAAAGAAATAAAAGCAAAAGTAAACAAATGGGACCTAATCAAACTTAAAAGCTTTTACACAGCAAAAGAAACCAAAACAAAAAGACAACCCACAGAATTGGAGAAAAATTTGCAAATGATAAAATATCCAAAATATATAAACACCTCATGCAACTCAATATCAAAACACAAACAAACAATTGAGTTAAAAAATGGGCAGAAAACCTGAATACACATTTGTCCAAAGAAGATATACAGGTGACCAACAGGCACATGAAAAGACGTTCAACATAGCTAATTGATTAGAGAAATGCAAATGAAAACCACAATGAGGCATCACCCTCACACCTGTCAGAATGGCTATCATCAAAGTCTACAAATAACAAATGCTGGAGAGAATGCAGAGAGAAGGGAACCCTCATACACTTTTGGTGGGAATGTAAATTGGTGCAGCCGCTATGGAAAACGTTAGGAAGGTTCCTTAAAAAACTAAAAATAGAACTACCTTATAATCCAGCAATTCCACTCCTAGGTATATATTTGGAAAAAAACAAAAACACTAATAAAAAGGATACATGCACCCCAATGTTCATAGCAGCACTATTTACAATAGCCAAGACATGGGAGCAACCCAAGTGCCCATCAGTAGATGACTGGCTTAAGAAGATGTGGTATTGGATTTCCCCGGTGGCGCAGTGGTTGAGAATCTGCCTGCCAATGCAGGGGACACGGGTTCAAGCCCTGGTCTGGGAAGATCCCACATGCCGCAGAGCAACTGGGCCCGTGAGCCAAAATTACTGAGCCTGCGCGTCTGGAGCCTGTGCTCCACAACAAGAGAGGTAGCGACAGTGAGAGGCCCGCGCACCGTGATGAAGAGTGGCCCCCACTTACCACAACTAGAGAAAGCCCTCGCACAGAAACGAAGACCAAACACTGCCATAAATAAATAAATAAATTTAAAAAGAAGATGTGGTATGAACATATAATGGAATATTACTCAGCTATAAACAAAAGAATGAAATATTGCCATTGGCAGCAATGTGGATGGACCTAGAGAATATTATGCTTAGTGAAACAAATCAGAGAAAGACAAATAGTATATGATATCACTTATATGTGGAATCTAAAAAATAATACAAAGGTATGTATATACAAAACAAACAGATTCACAGAAACAGAATAAACTTATGGTTACCATAGGGAAGGGGTGGGAAGGAAAATTAGGGGTATGGGATTAACAGATACAAACTATTATACATAAAATAGATAAGCAACAAGGATTTACTGTATAGCATAAAAAATTATACCCAATATCTTATATTAACCTATAATGGAATTTAATCTGAAAAAAAATTGAATCACTATAATGTACAGCTGAAACTAACACCATATTGTACATCAACTATACTTCAATTAAAAAAAAAAAGTGCCCATATGGAGCCTACTTCAAAAGACTGATGTAAGGATTAGATGAGCTAACAAAGTGCTTGGCACAGTGCTCAGCATGAAGTTAGAGTCTGTATAGTTTTGCTATCATTAGTGTACCCACCAAAGGACCGGCCACTGCAGTGTTCAATGGAAGGCACAGACACTAAAACTCACCATGTCCTGATTTCCCAATACTTGTTGATAGCACAATAATCTTCACAATCACCCAGGCTCTAAACCCCTTTTGGTGCTTTTCTTTCCCTTGACCTTGTATTCAGTCAGGCAGCAGATCCTGTCAAACCTGTTGCTATAATATTCTCAATCTTGTCACCTCTTCCTCACAACTATTTCTACCCTGGCTTTGTCCTTGTTCCTACCTAAACATACCAGGACATTGTCCTCCTGTCCTTCCTTATGTCCTCTGCTCCTCGCAAGCCCCCCTACAGCATGGCCACACTAATCTCTCTAAATCATGCTACCGAACCTTCAACAACTCTCCATTTTTTATGAACTACATTTCTCATTCTTTGGCTTTGGGATTCAAGATCACCCATGATCTAGCTTCAATTTACCTTTCCAGCTGTATTTCCCACTACTCTCCTTCATGTACTCTTAGATGTAATTTACCTGAATCATTAGCAAGTTGTGAGATATACCTAAACCTTAATGAGAGCGGCCACTGAGGCCCAGAGATGCTAAGAAAATAGCCAAAGGTCACAGAGTTCATGGCAAAGCAGACTTTAGGTCATCGATGGCATTGTAAGTTAATACTGGGTGAGTACCCAACATCTGCCAGCATAGCAGTGCTGGGAAAAAATAGAGAAAAAAGACATTAAAAAAAAAAACAAACAAGATATCTCTGAGGACTTCAAAGTAATGTACTACCTCCTCCAGATCCAAAAGCAGTAGAGGTGGCCAGGAGTTCCTCAGAATAGCAAGGACTAAAAGCATCCTACTTGAAGGGGACAAAGGACAAGATAACTGTTTAAACTAGTAACCCAAGTAGAGCTCCCAAGTAGAGATTGAAAAACTACAATCACTACCTGAGACCACAGTTTATATAAAAGCTGTGCACCTAGAGAACCTGGAGGATACAGACAGAGCCTTGCAGCCAGGACCTGGGCCAAACTGCCTGCTGGCTCACTGAATAGATTTAGAATAACCCTAATGGATCATAAACCACCTATATAAGACCTGAACTTAGACTGGGGACCCAAGGGTCCAGGTGGAAGCAACCACAAAAATCTAGACAGGATGGAGAGAGACAACCCAGAAGGAGTTAGACTGCAAGCTAGAATTCCATACACATGGGGAAACTAATTCTACAAAAGGCAACAAAAGCAACAATTTGGATACGACCTCACTCCCAAGTGATATCAATAATTACTCTAGAAGTAACTTTAAAGTATTTTAAGTCTCTAAAAACATAAGGAAATAGAATATTTTTAAAAAACAAGATTACTGGGCTTCCCTGGTGGCGCAGTGGTTGAGGGTCCGCCTGCCGATGCAGGGGACATGGGTTCGTGCCCCGGTCTGGGAAGATCCCACATGCCGTGGAGTGGCTGGGCCCGTGAGCCATGGCCGTTGAGCCCGCACTCCGTAACAGGAGAGGCCACAACAGTGAGAGGCCCACATACCACAAAAAAAAAAAAAAAAAAAAAAAAAAACAGGATTACTAAACAAAAGAAGCAAAAGGTGTAGGTATACACACACCAACTAGAAATCTTGGAAGTGAAATGAAAAACCCAACAAATGTAATAAACAAAGACAGAACTAGCAAACTGGAAGATGACACTGAGGATTCCACAACACAGCACAGGAAGAGATAAAAATACACAAAATAACAGTTAAGAGAGACAGAGGATGGGATTATATGTAATAACAACTTCAGAAGTAGACAATCTAAAAATGGTGAAGCTATATTTATCTCCTTCAAATCTTTACCCAAACATTACCATATCACTGTAACCTAACCCCTCTATTCCATTTAAAATTGTGATGACCTCTACCCTCCCATTCTTTCTTCCCCTTATTTGGCCTTATTTTTCTCCATAGCACTTCCAGCTTCTAAAGTACTACATAAATTATGCATATATATTGTCTCCTCCAACTAGAATGTGAGAATTAATGAGGATAGAAACACATCCGTTTCAGTAACTGTTGAATCCCTCTAGAACATCAACAAGCAATTGTTATGTTTCATAAATATTTGGTGAGTGAAAATTAATGGCTGAGCATTTTTCATAAAGGAAGAAAAGCAATGAGTCCTCAGTTTGAAGGCAAACAGCAAAGATCTAAAAAAAAAAATTATAACCCATTATTGTGATATGTGGCACAATTTGAATATAGACTGCATATATGTTTATCAATATTCAATTTCCTAAATATGATTGTATTTATGTAAAAAAATGCTTTTGTTCTTAGGAGATGCATGCTGAAGTATTTAAGAATGAATTGTCATGGTGTCTGCAACTAACTTTCATGGTTAAGGAAAAAATTATATATTACATATATGCATATATATCTATATTGACAAATAAATATAAAGCAAATGTAGAAATTTAACAATTGGTAAATCTAAATGAAAAGTACACAGGTGTTTACTTTCTATAGATTGTGAAGTTTTTCAAGATAAAATACTGAACAAAATAGAGGAAAAATAAGTATTTTGAGATTGAACACCAATACTTATAATAAAAATAAGAGAACTTCTGGTAGAGTGAAGAGGTCAGCAGTCCCTCTACTCCCCCTAAAATCACTATAACACTGGAAAAAAGAGTCAAAAACAACCATTTCAGGGCTCTGGAAATAAACCAAAGGGAAAAATAAATTGAGAAGCTACTGAACTTTGGAAGATGAGTGGGACTCTGAGGCATTCTTACCTGAGCTACTCCCATTCTCCTCCCCAGCCTGATGGGTGCAGAAGTGCTAACAGGGTAGGGATGGCAGTGAAAACCAACAACAGAGTGAGCAGACTTGATCTGGAGTGGAAGGCAAAGAGCCCGTGCCCAGTGGTAATCGTGAGAAAAAACAGCAAAATTAGAGGGACAAAAACAAGGAAAGTCTACAGTTCTGCTTGCCTGAAACTGTGGTCTAATTTGGGACAAGATATGGGCAGACTAATTTTAAAATTTGCAGGGAGAAAGTCTGCAAATGAGTGGGAGGCTGTGCACATATACCAGTATCTCCTAATTTTTCGAAAAGTTTGCTTTACACCACTTCATTTTACAAAAGACTTGGTTAGTACCTGTTTTCATTTAACCGAAAGAAATCCAGAGGACTTTCACTTTTATGAAAATAGGTGAAAAGCAAAAACAGCATTCAGCATTTGTTTTGCAGTAAGCCCTTACAGAGGCAGCAAACACCCCAAGTAGCGAGAATGATACTGCCAAGCTCCTTCTATAGCAACTACACTCAGTACCTGAGCCTCAAACGGCCATAGCTCTGAATGGTGTCTCTGAACATCTGTGCTTGATCTCAGTTTATCTTGTGCGCTCACTGGCAAGATGGTAAGGTAATTGCTTCCTCATTTCATGCCATTTGGCTTAAGAAAGGTTTCATAGAAACACTCTACTTTTGGTAGTGGGGGAAACCTATAGAGGGAAACCTAAGAGGGCCCAAGCTCTTCACATATCCCTGGGCTGACAGAGAGGATGAGTACCCTGGAAAGGCTCAGGGGGAAGTAAAAGTGAGAGAAGACTAGAATATTGCCTGAACTTTGAATACATGCTCCACACACCAACTGATAAATCGTCCGAGGGTGAAAGACCTACTGACTCAAGGTTTTTGAGCAGAATCTCTTATCAATCATTGGATGACCATTAAACTACATAGATGCAGAGGCATCCTCTAAAAAGCCACACTTAAAAACTAAAAATTCAAATTAAAATAACTGAGCAGAAAAATCAGCAGACACATACTTCAGGGAAAAGATTTTTCAGATTAAGTCCAGGGAAATTACAAAGCTAAAAAAACAGCAACAACAACCAAATAGTGGCAACAACCCTCAAAGGAACAAATGTCAAACCCAGAGATGCTACAATATGTTACATAAAATCTCCATTTTACAGCAAATTTATGAAGTATATAAGAAATAGGAAAGTGTGACCCATACTCAAGAAAAAAGAGGTCAAGAGAAACTATGTGTGTGCTCAGATGTTGAATTTAATAAACAAAGACTACAACTAACAGAAGGACAAATATTGCATGATTCTCCTTATATATCTAAAATAGTCAAACTCATAGAAACACAGAGTAGAATGGTGGTTTCTAGGGGGAGGAGGAAATGGGGAGTTGGGTCAAAAGGGTATACAATTTTAGCTATGAAAGATGAATGACTTCTAGAGATCTGCTGTACAATAGTGTGCCTATAATTAACAGTACTGATTATGCACTTAAAAATGTTTTTTTAAAGAGTAAATCTCATGTTAAGTGTTCATACCACAATTTTAATAATAAAAGACTACAAAGCAGCTATTGTAAATTTGTTTTAAAAAATTAAAGGATACAATGATTAAAGAATTAAAGGGAATTATGACAATGACTCAAACAGGGAATCTCAAAATAAAAATAGCAACTATAAAAAAGAATCATGAAAATTCTAGAATCAAAAAGTATAATAACTGAAATGAAAATTCCTGGATAGGTTCAACAGGAGAATTGATATGGCAGAACAACCAACAAACTTGAAGACAGATTAACAAAAATTATCTAATTTGAAAAACAAGATATTAAGATTGAAGAAAAATTTACAGAGCCTGAGAGACCTGTGGCACAACAGCAAGAGTATCAATATACATGAGATCCTCAGAAGGAGAGGAGAACAAAAAAAGGGCAGAAAAAAATAATGGAAGGAATAATGACCTTGCTAAAAATATTAATCTACAAATCCCAGAAGCTCAACAAACCTTGAGTAAGATAAACACAAACAAATGCACACCTAGACACAGCATGCTCAAATGGTTGAAAGCCAAAGGGAAAATCTTAAAAGCAGTAGGAGGAAAATAACTCACTTCAAATAGAAAAACAATACAATTCACAGCTAACTTCTCATCAAACACATGGTGGCCATAAGGCAGTGGAATGACATATTCAAAGGGCTGGGGGAGAAATGCCAACAGAGAATTCTAAATCCATCAAATGCTATCTTTCAAAAATGAATTTAAAATATAGTACAAAATAAGGACTGAGAGAATTTGTTTCTGGCATACTTACCTTAAACAAAAATATTAAAGGAAGTCCTTCAGATGACAGGAAATGACAACAGACTTGTTAAGTTGAATCCATGGGAAAAAAATGAAGAACAGCAGAAATGGTAAATATGTGGATAAATATAAAGGAATATATATATTTTTTCTTTTTTTCTCTTAAATTTTTAGAAGACATTGTATAAAGCAATAATTATAATGGTACTATTGTCACATATATAAAATAATATATATAAATGTAATATATATGACAATTAATAGCACAAAGAAAGGGGAAGGAAATAAAGCTATACCAGAATAAAGTTGCTATATTCTACCAGAACTCAGTCAATTTTAATCTGAAGTAGTCCATAATAAGTTAAGATGCCTATTGTAGTACCTAGAATAACCACTTAGACAATAACATAAAAAATAGTAAAAACTCAAGACTAATTAAAATGATACCCTAATAATTATCTGTTTAACACAAAAGAAGGCAGTAAAGGAGCAACCCAGTAATAAAAAAGGCATAAGATATAGGAGAAGAAGACATATATCACAGGGGAGAAACAGAGAAAGCAAAGAATAGAGAAAGCCAAAAGCAAAATGTAGATATAAGTCCAATCTTAATTTTATTAAATTTTACAGATCAAAACTCCAATCCAAAAGCAAATACTGTCTGACTGTGTAAAAACAGCAAGATCCAACAATGCACTGTATTTCAGAGACCAACTTCAAATCAAGACACAAATACGTTAAAGGAGAAAGGACAGAAAAAGATATACCATGCAAATAGTAATCATAAGACAGCTGGAGTGGCTGTAATAATATCTAACAAAGTGAATTTTAAGAAATAGTACTAGATAAAAAGAGAGATTTTATAATGATAAAAGGCCAATACATAAGAAAACTGTAACAAATATAAACACATATACACCTAAAAACAGTCTCAAAATAGGTGAAGCAAAAACTGATAGAATCAAGAGGAGAAATAGACAAATTAACAATTTGCACAAGTCTTAATTACTAACAGAACAAGTAGGCCAAAAATCAGCAAGGCTATACCAGATTTGAACAATACTATCAATCAACTTGACCTAACTGACATTTTTTAATACTCCATCAAATGAGAGCAGAATATGCATTCTTTTCAGATGCATGTAAAACATTCTCCAGGATACTTCATATGGTAGGCCAAAAAACAAGTCTCAAATGAAGTGACATATTTCTAAACAACCCATGGGTCAAAAAAGAAATCACAAGGGAAATTAGAAAATATTTTGAACTAAACGAAAACAAAAATACAACATATCAAAATTTATGAAGTATGGCTTAAACAGTGCTTAGAGGGAAATTCAGCAGTTTAAATACCTATATTAGAAATGAAAGGTTTCACATCAATAATCTAAGCTTCCACTTTAAGAATAGACAAAGAAGAGTGACTTAAACCTAAAGCGAGCAGAAGGAAGGAAATAAAGATTAGAGGGGAAAAACTCATGAAAAAGGAAACAAAAACAACAGAAAAAAACCAAAGAAACCAAAAGTTCTTCGGGAAAAAAAAAATCAACAAAATTGATAAACTTTTAGCTAGGCTGACTAACAGATGACACAGAATTCTAAAGTCAGGGATGAAAGAGGGGACATTAATTACCAACCCTACAAAAATTAAAAGGATTATAAGAGAATACTATGACTAACTTTATATCAACAAATTGGACAACTTAGATAAAACAAACAAATTTCTTAAAACCCACAAACTACCAAGACTAAGGAAGAAAAAGAAAATCTAATAGCTCTAAAATAAGAAAAAATAAATAAATGACTATTAAAAATCTGCCCCTCCCTTCCTACCACATAACACAAACACAAGCCCAAGCTAGATGGCTTTATCCAGCGAATTCTATCCAATATTTAAAGAAGAAATCATAGCATTCCTACACAAATTCTTTCATAAAACAGAGGCAGGGGAATTTTTCAACTCATTCTATAGGACCAGTATTACCTTTTTATCAAAGCAAGACAGTTATCACAAGAAAACTAGAGACCAATATCTGCTGTGAGCATGCACATGAAATTCCGGAACACAATGTTAGTAAATGAAACCCAGCAGCATATAAAAAAGACTAAAACCATGATGAAGTGGGATTTATGTGACAATGACATTTATGGGGCTCCTCCCTCCTCTCTGACATCACCCTTCAGACAGATTTACATTGTAATAGTTTGGTTTGCAGATGACATGATACCATACATAGAGAATCCTAAAGATGCTACCAGAAAACTACCAGAGCTAATCAATGAAATTGGTAAAGTAGCAGGATACAAAATTAATGCACAGAAATCTCTTGCATACCTAAACACTAATGATGAAAAATCTGAAAGAGAAGTTAAGGAAACACTCCCATTTACCACTGAAATAAAAGAAGAAAACACCTAGGAATAAACTTACCTAAGGAGACAAAAGACCTCTATGCAGAAAATCATAAGACACTGATGAAAGAAATTAAAGATGATACAAACAGATGGAGAGATATACCATGTTCTTGGATTGGAAAAATCAACATTGTGAAAATAACTATACTACCCAAAGCAATCTACAGATTCAATGCAACCCCTATCAAACTACCAATGGCATTCTTCACAGAACTAGAACAAAAAATTTCACAATTTGGATGGAAATGCAAACGACCCTGAATAGCCAAAGAACTCTTGAGAAAGAAAAACGGAGCTGGAGGAATCAGGCTCCCTGACTTCAGGCTATATTACAAAACTACAGTCATCAAGACAGTATGGTACTGGCACAAAAACAGAAATATAGATCAATGGAACAGGATAGAAAGCCCAGACATAAACCCACGCACATATGGTCACCTTATATTTGATAAAGGAGGCGAGGATATACAATGGAGTAAAGACAGCCTCTTCAATAACTGGTGCTGGAAAAACTGGACAGGTACGGGTAGAAGAACGAAATTAGAACACTACCTAACACCACACAGAAAAATAAACTCAAAATGGATTAAAGACCTAAAGGCCAGAAACTATAAAACTCTTAGAGGAAAACACAGGCAGAACACTCTATGATATAAATCACAGCAAGATCCTTTTTAATCCACCGCCTACAGTGATGCAAATAAAAACGAAAATAAACAAATGGGACCTAACGAAACTTAAAAGCTTTTGCCCAGCAAAGGAAACCATAAACAAGACGAAAAGACAACCCTCAGAATGGGAGAAAATATTTGCAAATGAAGCAACAAAGGATTTATCTCCAAACTTTACAAGCATCTCACGCAGCTGTATAACAAAAAAACAAACAACCCAATCCAAAAATGGGCAGAAGACCTAAATAGACATTTCTCCAAAGAAGATATACAGATTGCCAACAAATACTTGAAAGGATGCTCAACATCATTAATCGTTAGAGAAATGCAAATCAAAACTACAATGAGGTATCACATTACACCAGTCAGAATGGCCATCATCAAAAAATCTAGAAACAATAAATGCTGGAGAGGGTGTGGTGAAAAGGGAACCCTCTTGCACTGTTGGTGGGAATGTAAATTGATACAGCCACTATGAAGAACAGTATGGAGGTTCCTTAAAAAACTGAAAATAGAACTACCATATGATCCAGCAATTCTACTACTAGGCATATACCAGAAGAAAACCATAATTCAAAAAGAGTCATGTACCACAATGTTCTTTGCAGCTTTATTTACAATAGCCAGGACATGGAAGCAACCTAAGTGTCCATCAACAGGTGAATGGATAAAGAAGGTATGGAACATATATACAATGGAATATTACTCAGCCATAAAAAGAAATGAAACTGAGTTATTTGTAGTGAGATGGATGGACCTAGAGTCTGTCATACAGAGTGAAGTAAGTCACAAAGAGAAAAACAAATACCATATGCTAACACATATATATGGAATCTAAAAAAAAAAAAAAAAAAAGATTCTGACGAACCTAGGGGCAGAACAGGAATAAAGACACAGAGGTAGAGAATGGACTTGAGGACATGTGGAGGCGAAAAGGCAAGCTGGGACGAAGTGAGAGACTGGCATGGACATATATACACTACCAAATGTAAAATAGAGAGCTAGTGCAAAGCAGCCACATAGCACAGGTAGATCAGCCTGGTGCTTTGTGACCACCTAGAGGGGTGGGATAGGGAGGGTGGGTGGGAGGGAGATGCAAGAAGAAGGAGATATGGGGATATATGTATATGTAGAGCTGATTCACTGTGTTATAAAGCAGAAACTAGCACACCATTGTAAAGCAATTATACTCCAATAAAATAATAAAATAAATTTTAAAAAATTGTGGTAGTTTGGCTGTGTACTCCTTTCATTTACACGCTAATCAATGTAGACCTTCCTTGGTGGTTATGTGTAAGGTGTACGAAATAAAGTAATCTAATCCTATTGAAATTATGGATATCAAAAAGAGGTTAAGGATACCATAAAAGGAGCAGAAAGCAAGAAGACTTCCATTTTTAGGTTGATGGTGAGGGCTTAAATACCTGACAAGGATTTAAAACAAACAAAGATGAAGAAGTAGGAGAGCCATGAGCTTACTTCTCAGTTCAGTTATATCCAGGGCTCAAAATAATCAAGAACCAACCAGATCCATGTGGAAGATAAATTCAGCAAATTTAGGGGGTTTCCTAGAGAAATGATACCTTAATTACTGGGAAAAAGGCATTGTATCTTCAGAAATACAAGTAAGACTTTGAAGAGATGGTGTGTTCCTTTCTCCAGCTGCATGTCAACTCAAGCACTGAAATCCAGTGATAAATTTCAGGCATATCTACATCTGGTCACCAGTTAAGATGACAGAGCTTTCCAAGCCCTAGAAGTTTCACTTCTAGGTTCTTGCTTTTAGAGATGGTTATCAGAGGGTGATGATACACCTTGCCACCCATCCAACATCCACCCAAGTTAGCCTGGTGGACAAATATATTGGATCAACCCACAAATACAGGCCAAAATATGTTTGAGGAGAGAGACATGAGAGAAAGCTATGCCGTTTTCAGGAAGCACTTGCAAACATCTAACACTTTAAAACCCATCTCTAAGAACCCAAGAAAGAAGCAACCATATTTAGGTGGTCATTCATTTCTGCATGGTTTAGAATACAATCTTCAATCTACAGCATTAATAAGTTAGCCAATTCTGCACTATAAATGAACATAAAAATCTAATAGTTTAAAATTTTTTACTATATGACAAACATTATTTCCATTTTCAAAAAGTAATGCTTCAGTTAGATAGCCTCATCCACCAGAGGGCAGACAGCAGAAGCAAGAAGAACTACAATCCTGCAGCCTGTGGAACAAAAACCACATTCACAGAAACACAGACAAGATGAAAAGGCAGAGGGCTATTAACCAGAAGAAGGAACAAGATAAAACTCCAGAAAAACAATTACAGGAAGTGGAGAAAATGAATGCAGAATAATGATAGTGAAGATGATCCAGGAACTCGGAAAAAGAATGGAGGCAAAGATCGAGAAGATGCGAGAAATGTTTAAAAAAGACCTAGAAGAATTAAAGAACAAACAAACAGAGATGAACAATACAATAACTGAAATAAAAACTACACTAGAAGGAATCAATAGCAGAATAAATGAGGCAGAAGAACGGATAAGTGACCTGGAAGCCACAATGGTGGAATTCACTGCTGTGGAACAGAATAAAGAAAAAAGAATGAAAAGAAATGAAGACAGCCTAAGAGACCTCTGGGACAACATTAAACACAAAAACATCGCATTATGGGGTCCCAGAAGGAGAAGAGAGAGATAAAGGACCTGAGAAAACCTTTGAAGAGATTATAGTCGAAAACTTCCCTAACATGGGAAAAGAAGTGGCCACCCAAGTCCAGGTAGTGCAGAGAGTCTCATACAGGATAAACCCAAGGAGAAACATGCCGAAACACATAGTAATCAAATTGGCAAAAATTTAAGACAAATAAAAATTATTGAAAGCGGTAAGGGAAAAACAACAAATAACATACAAGGAAACTCCCATAAGGTTAACAGCTGATTTCTCAGCAGAAACTCTACAAGCCAGAAGGGAGTGGCATGATATACTCAAAGTGATGAAAGGGAAGAACCTACAACCAAGATTACTCTACCCGGCAAGGATATCATTCAGATTTGATGGAGAAATCAAAAGCTTTACAGACAAGCAAAAGCTAAGAGAATTCAGCACCACCAAACCAGCTCTACAACAAATGCTAAAGGAACTTCTCTAAGTGGGAAACACAAGGAAGAAAAGGACCTACAAAAACAAACCCAAAACAATTAAGAAAATGGTCATAGGAACATACATATCGATAACTACCTTAAACGTGAATGGATTAAATGCTCCAACCAAAAGACAGAGGCTTGCTGAATAGATACAAAAACAAGACCCATATACATGCTGTCCACCAGAGACCCACTTCAGACATGGGTAAACATACAGACTGAAAGTGAGGGGATGGAAAAAGATATTCCATGCAAATGGAAATCAAAAGAAAGTTGGAGTAGGGCTTCCCTGGTGGCACAGTGGTTGAAAGTCTGCCTGCCGATGCAGGGGACATGGGTTCATGCCCCTGTCCGGGAAGATTCCACATGCCGCGGAGCGGCTAGGCCCATGAGCCATGGCCGCTAAGCCTGTGCGTCCAGAGCCTGTGCTCCACAATGGGAGAGGCCACAACAGTGAGAGGCTCGTGTACTGCAAAAAAAAAAAGAAGAAAGTTGGAGTAGCAATATATGCACCCAACATAGGAGCACTTCACTACATAAGGCAACTGCTAACAGCTATAAAAGAGGAAATCGGCAGTAGCACAATAATAGTCGGGGACTTTAACACCTCACTTACACCAATGGACAGATAATCGAAAAGGAAAATAAGGAAACACAAGCTTTAAATGTCACAATAGACCAGAGAGATTTAATTGATATTTATACAACATTTCATCCAAAAATAGCAGACTGCACTTTATCCTCAAGTGCACAAGGAACATTCTCCAGGATAGATCACATCTTAAGTCACAAATCAAGCCTCAGTAAATTTAAGAAAATTGAAATTATATCTAGCATCTTTTCTGACCACAACGCTATGAGATTAGAAGTGAATTACAGGGGAAAAAAACGTAAAAAGCACAAACACATGAAGGCTAAACAATACGTTACTAAATAACCAAGAGATCACTGAAGAAATCAAAGAGGAAATCAAAAAGTACCCAGAGACAAATGACGATGCAAACACAACGATCCAAAACCTATGGGATGCAGCAAAAGCAGTTCTAAGAGGGAAGTTTATAGCTATACAAGCCTACCTCAGGAAACAAGAAAAATCTCAAATAAACAATCTAAGCTTACACCTAAAGGAATTAGAGAAAGAAGAACAAACAAAACCCAAAGTTAGCAGAAGGAAAGAAATCATAAAGATCAGATCAGAAATAAATGAAATAGAAACAAAGAAAACAATAGCAAAGATCAATAAAACTAAAAGCTGGTTCTTTGAGGAGATAAAATTAATAAACCATTAGCCAGACTCATCAAGAAAAAGAGGGAGAGGACTCAAATCAATAAAATTAGAAATGATAAAGGAGAAGTTACAACAGACACCGCAGAAATACAAAGCATCCTAAGAGACTACTACAAGCAACTCTGTGCCAATAAAATGGACATCCTGGAAGAAATTGACAGATTCTTAGAAAAGTATAACCTTCCAAGACTGAACCAGGAAGAAATAGAAATTATGAACAGACCAATCACAAGTAATGAAATTGAAACTGTGATTAAAAATCTTCCAACAAACAAAAGCCCAGGACCAGATGGCTTCACAGGTGAACGCTATCAAACATTTAGAGAAGAGCTAACACCCATCCTTCTCAAACTCTTCCAAAAAATTGCAGAGGAAGGAACACTCCCAAACTCATTCTATGAGGCCACCATCAATCACCCTGATACCAAAACCAGATAAAGATACTATAAAAAAAGAAAATTACAGACCAATATCACTGATGAATATAGATGCAAAAATCCTCAACAAAATACTAGCAAACAGAATCCAACAACACATTAAAAGGATCATACACCACCATCAAGTGGGGTTTATCCCAGGGATGCAAGGATTCTTCAATATACATAAATCAAACAATGTGGTACACCATACTAACAAATAGAAGAATAAAAACCATGTGATCATCTCAATAGATGCAGAAAAAGCTTTTGACAAAATTCAACACCCATTTATGATAAAAACCCTCCAGAAAAATGGGCAAAGAGGGAACCTACCTCAACATAATAAAGGTCATATATGACAAAACATCATTCTCAATGGTGAAAAACTGAAAGCATTTCCTCTAAGATCAGTAACGAGACAAGGATGTCCACTCTCACAACTGTTATTCAACATAGTTTTGGAAGTCCTAGCCACAGTAATCAGAGAAGAAAAAGAAAAAAAGGAATACAAATTGGAAAAGAAGAAGTAAAACTGTCACTGATGCAGATGACATGATACTATACATAGAGAATCCTAAGGATGCCACCAGAAAACTACTAGAGCTAATCAATGAATTTGGTAAAGTAGCAGGATACAAAATTAATGCACAGAAATCTCTCACATTCCTATAGACTAATGATGAAAATCTGAAAGAAAAATTATGGAAACACTTCCATTTACCATTGCAACAAAAGGAATAAAATAAGACCTGTATGCAGAAAAGTATGACACTGTTGAAAGAAACTAAAGATGATATGAACAGATGGAGAGATACATCATGTTCTTGGATTGGAAGAATCAACATTGTGAAAATGACTATACTACCCAAAGCAATCTACAGATTCAATGCAATCCCTATCAAATTACCAATGGCATTTTTTACGGAACTAGAACAAATCATCTTAAAATTTGTATGGAGACACAAAAGACCCCGAATAGCCAAAGTAGTCTTGAGGGAAAAAAACGGAGCTGGAGGAATCAGACTCCCTGACTTCAGGCTATACTACACAGCTACAGTAATCAAGACAATATGATACTGGCACAACAACAGAAACATAGATCAATGGAACAAGATAGAAAGCCCAGAAAGAAACCCACGGACCTATGGTCAACTAATCTGTGACAAAGGAGGCAAGGATATACAATGGAGAAAAGACAGTCTCTTCAGTAAGTGGTGCTCCGAAAACTGGACAGCTACATGTAAAAGAATGAAATCAGAACACTCCCTAACACCATACACAAAAATAAACTCAAAATGGATTAGAGGGCTTCCCTGGTGGCGCAGTGGTTGGGAGTCCCCCTGCCGATGCAGGGGACGCAGGTTCGTGACCCGGTCTGGGAGGATCCCAGATGCCGCGGAGCGGCTGGGCCCGTGGGCCGTGGCCGCTGAGCCTGCGTGTCCGGAGCCTGTGCTCCGCAACGGGAGAGGCCACAACAGTGAGAGGCCCGCGTACTGAAAAAAAAAAAAAAAAAAAAAAAGATTAGAGACCTAAAAGTAAGACCAGGCACGATAAACCTCTTAGAGGAAAACATAGGAAGAACACTCTTTGACATAAATCACAGCAAGATCTTTTTTGATCCACCTTCTAGAGTAATGGAAATAAAAACAAAAATAAACAAATGGGACTTAATGAAACTTCAAAGCTTCTGCACAGCAAAGGAAACTATAAACAAGATGAAAAGACAACCCTCAGAATGGGAGAAAATATTTGTAAAGGAATCAACAGCCAAGGATTAATCTCCAAAATATATAAACAGCTCATGCAGCTCAATATTAAAAAAACAAACAGGGCTTCCCTGGTGGTGCAGTAGTTGAGAGTCCGCCTGCCGATGCAGGGGACGCAGGCTCGTGCCCTGGTCCAGGAAGATCCCACATGTTACAGAGCAGCTGGGCCCATGAGCCATGGTCGCTGAGCCTGCACATCCGGAGCCTGTGCTCCGCAACAGGAGAGGTCACAACAGTGAGAGGCCCGCATACCGCAAAAACAAACAAACAAACAAACAACCCAATCCAAAAATAGGCAGAAGATCTAAATAGACATTTCTCCAAAGAAGACATACAAATGGCCAAGAAGCACATGAAAAGCTGCTCAACATCACTAATTACTAGAGAAATGCAAATCAAAACTACAATGAGGTATCACCTCACACCAGTCAGAATAGGCATCATCAGAAAATCTACAAACAACAAATGCTGGAGAGGGTGTGGAGAAAAGGAAACCCTCTTGCACTGTTGGTGGGAATATAAATTGATACAGCCACTATGGAGAACAGTATGGAGGTTCCTTAAAAATAGAGTTACCATATGATCCAGCAATCCCACTACTGGGCATATACCCAGAGAAAACCATAATTGAAAAAGACACATGCACCCCAATGTTCATTGCAGCACTATTTACAATAGCCAGGACATGGAAGCAACCTAAATGCCCCTCGACAGACGAATGGATAAAGAAGATGTGGTACATATATACAATGGAATATTACTCGGCCATAAAAAGGAATGAAATTGGGTCATTTGTAGAGATGTGGATGCATCTAGAGACTGTCATACAGAGTGAAGTAAGTCAGAAAGAGAAAAACAAATACCGTACATTAACACATATATGTGGAATCTAGAAAAATGCTACTGATGAACCGGTTTGCAGGGCAGAAATTGAGACACAGATGTAGAGAATAAATGTTTGGACACCTGCGGGGGGAAAACGGTGGGGGGTAGGGGTGGGAGTGGGATGAATTGGGCGCTTGGGATTGACATGTATACACTGATGTGTATAAAACTGATGACTAATAAGAACCTGCTGTATAGAAAAAATAAATAACATTAAAAAATTAAAAAGAAAAAAGAATACCAGACGGTGATGAAGTACCAGAGAGCAGGGAGGTAACACGATCTGATTTTCATTTCAGAAAAAGCACTCAAAAGCTGGGTGGAGGTGGTGTGGAGGTTGTTGATGCAATTAGAAGTGGAAGGACCAGTGTGGGTGCCGTTAGAGTAACCCAAGTGAGAAGGTCTTGGTGAAAAAGTCATTATGGCTATTATAGTAGTAGTAGTAGTAGTAAGTACATCATCCTTCTAAAACAGTGGGTTTTGCCTCTATAAAGCCCAACACCTTCATTAATATTAAGTATTTTGTAAAACCCATTTTAAGACAAAACTTAACAATGATATAACCTACCTACACCTTCAGGAAAAAAGAAATTTGAAAATAAACTTTGAGTAAGATCACATGTCTTTCAAAATGCCACTGCTCAGACACAGCTAGACTAGAAGACGTAATGTAGTCAGAACCAGAACCAGAACTGACAGCTCTAAATGCTGACTGATATAAATGCACTAAGTTAGCAACTTAAATTCCTCTACGACCTTTGCCACTGTAATGTGAGTTTCCCAAAACACTGAACCAGTCAAATTCCAAAGCAAGACAAAACGCAATCTTTTGTCCATTTTCCCAGCAGTTATATTCCTGAAAAAGTCAGTGTCTATTAAAACCATACAGAAGTATTTGGTGTTCACAAGCATAATGAAGTTAAGTTCCAAGTTCTGGTCACTATAATCAGATTTTTCATCTATGTGAATGACTGGTGTGGCATCTTGAAAGACTCCTAGGTTGGGAACCAACTTACTGAGATGCTTCACTGCCCCATGCATTGCTGGATGTCTGACCTCTCTGGACCTAGTCCATTTTCATTGTGAAGTCCAAAAATATTCCCCAATAAAGTCATGAAATACTGTATTAGACAATACCATTTTTGTCGACAATCATTAGTGTAAAGTAGGCAGAATCTAAAAAAAAAAAAAAAAGTAATGCTTCAGATGAAGGAAAGACTATGAAACCATAAAAGAGACAAAGAAAGTCTCTGGGTGTCACAGGAGATTTGAAATAACGCAAATGCCAACTAAAAAAATTCAGACTAATATTTGAATTAATGAAGCCAGGACACAGCTATGTATTTTGTGGCAATCTTTGCAATACTTCTTTTCCACTAACTGAAAGCAAGGATCAAAATCTTGAGTACGGATTTCCAGGAAAACTATGTGTAGAGTAAATCTATAGCCTCATTCAACATGGCTAATTTCAAAAATTAAATCTGGCTGAGCATACGTACGAATCATCAAGGTTTATATGTTTTTCTAGATGAATCTCAAATTATGTCAATATAACATTTCTACATTATGAATTTAAAAATAATTCATAACAATTCTACAGACCATATGCAAGTTTATTTAAATAATTTAACACTGCACAGAGAGCTAATTTATAAGTATAAAAATAGGTGGTTTAGCAACCAAATACAAGCACCACACAGAAGCAGATTACACATACACGATTAGCCCTTTAGAAGACTAAGGCAACCTTAGTATCTCAAGTAATTTTATGAGAATACTTTACTCATATGATAGTCAGACATCATTAAAACATCTCAAAATATGCAGAACCCACAAATATTTTTCAGTATGAAGTCTTCTCTTCCAGTTTTCTTATCAATATATTAATGATTCTTCTTAAATACTGTATAACAGTTAGTCTAGATTGACAAATGGGCTATCAAAGCCACTATCTTGTTGGTTAGACAGAGGAGCAATTAATTTTCTTGAAGACTGTGGACACACTGCAGATGGTACTGTACTGCTCAGCTTTTTGAAATCTGACTTTAACATATCAGCCTTATGATGAGGTGGGTGTCCAAGAGTCATGCTGATCTTCCCTGGCGGGGAATACGTGGTTTCTTCTGACAGGTCTGGAGCATGACCACTTTGACATTTCATAGGTTGATGAATCATACTGTTTTTCTCTGAATCTAAAGGAAAACTTGCTGCTGAAAACTGTTTGAAATTAACAGATTCGTCCAGCATATCCAGAGTTTCTTGTGGCCTATCATGCAAAAATGACACTTCATAATTGTTGCAGGGTAGAGCGGCACTGTTGGAATGCCAGCTTACAGAGTCACTGAGGTCCCCTCCATCCTTTACCGGAGTTTCCTTAACACCCAAACTTTGACTTTTCTCAGATGCAGCATTTTCACTTGCCATCAGTGGATTACACTTGTATACTTTTAAACCAAGTCTTTCATTAGGACTTCGAAAAGTTATATGCGTGGACTCGGATTCAGAAAGACTAGGGGTATATCTAGGTGAGGGTTTATTTCCGAAGGATCCGAGAAAGGGGTGTGCAGTTGAGTGCTGGAGTGATTCAGAGACAGTATCACCGAGGAGGTCTATCTTCTTGTGCAAACCAAAGCCTCTTTCACCTTTGCAAGGAACAAACTCAGGAGAAACATTCCTTGGCAAACTGTCTAGGTGTTTGTGACTGTTACCCCCGAACTGAAAGCGTGGATGTGACTCTTTGGAATGCTCATGCTTTCTGTCCCCGTGCTCTGCGTCCTCTAATCGCCTTTGTAAGTTACAGGCAGCCCTCCTCTTAGGAGCTTGGTCACACATACTTCTAGGGATAGTTTTTATACTGTTTGATTTGCTTTCACTGTGACACGATATATTCTGATTCACATCATTTCTTTTTGATTTTTCAACTCCAGTCAGCATCTCTGAAGTCAGAGGCAATACTATTGTATACAAGGGAACACAAAATTAGGGGAAAACAAAATTAGGAGAAAATTAACACTGAAAGAGGAGAAAAAATATATGTTTTTATGTATTTCCAAGGGATGCATATATATTTTAATCATTCTCAAAGAAAATACATCAATGCTGGACATTTAAAAATATTCTTTTACATATATCTATTAGATAAAACTAAGTAATTCTGTTAATGAAATCTGTTATTATTGCTATCCACCTGCTGTATTATTTTCTGTAATGGTACAGCATTTCAAGAGCCAACTGCAACATTTCCAGTCTTGCTGCTCTGATGTCAAATATGGAGTTTCTGATGGAGAAAGTTTGGTGGAAGAACCCACCCAACCCAAGACAGACAGACACAGACACACAGACACACACACATACACACACACACACATCCCTCTCACACACTTTCTCTCTTTTTCTCAAAGCTAAAATAGTTTCTGATTTAATTAGCTAAGACACTAAATCTGATCAGAAGCAGAACAGCCACACAGCATAGAATCAGAGGCATCATATCTCAAAGTAGGGTACCCTGGTCCTTAAAGTCTCTGAAAAGGGTTTGTTTCTGCTGGGGACATTATTCATTATTTGCAGTTGCCCCAAATCTAGAAAACTCTTTTCTTGTTATATGCCACTGCCCTTCTATAGCCAAGGTTCACATCGCCATTCCAAAATTTACACAAATAATCTCTGTGCTTTTATTTGAAGAACGTTTACCAACATCAATCTTGGGAATTCCTGAACAGTCTTTGCTTCAAGCTTTCCAGAAGTGCAAAAACCCCATTTCCTCACAGATATGTTCAAATCCTCCCAGTGTGACTGGGAATTTACTAATTTTTTTCATGTTTTTCCATCAGCTTTTGATTCATATATTCTTAAGTTATTTTATTTTGAACAGAAAGAATTCATTTATAGCTTCTTGGGAGGTTGCTCCTTTATCATTATGAACTATCACTTTGGTCAGTTTAATGCTAACTCTAATTTACCTAATATTGTATTTAACTCTATAATTTATCTAATATCAACATTGCATTGCTTGGTATATCACTTTCCAGCCCTTTATTTTGAATTTTTGACAATGTTCTTATCTGGAATAACATATGTCTAGAATATTTAAAACTGTTTGAAAATTGTGGTCTTTTAATAAGTGAGTTTCACCAATTCACATTTAGTGTGACTGCTGATGTTTCAACCTACTATTATTTTCTATTTACCCATGCTTTCTACATGTATTTTTCCTCTTTCTAGATTATTAGATTGAAACGTTTTCTTCCAAGTTTTACCCCTACTACTTTGAAAATTATATATTCTATTTCTCTATTAGTTAGCCTTAAATTTTTATACACATACTTAAACTTGTATTTTTCTAGCAATCTCTAGAGTTATCAGTATCTACATCTTCTCCTTGAAAATAGTATAAATCTTAGCATGTTGTTAGTTTCCTCTATAATATCCTCCTACATCTTTCTGAGAATACTGTATTTTTCTAACATTCTCAGGTCCTGTTGTTTGTTCTATTAATTCTATCTTTTTAGGTATAAGTTCTGTTGTGGATTTTTTTTTTTTTTTTTGCTTTGTCTTATTTTGAGTTTGGTATCTTTCTTCATGGTGCTGGCTTTCTATAAATATGTGGTAATTCTTGGTTGAATGCTTATCTTTCAGATGTCCTGAGTACAGTATCTGCTGCTTGTTTAAAGGAGTTGGAAGTGGAGTGGGAAGGAATGAGCAGCAGGGTAGAAAGATCTGATACCTGGTACTCTGGGATTTGGGCTCTCAGCTCCTCCTCGGTGTGGCTAGCCACCTAGAGCACTGCCCAGTTCCCAGACTCTCTGTTCCTGTTGCTCTTACCTAGCCCAATCTGAGGTTCAGGAAGAAAGATAAGTAGAAATAAAGAGGGCAATCCCACCTGGTTTCAGCTGCTCTGGAACACCAGCTAATTACCCCATTGGTATCCCCTAGGCTTACTACTTCTCCTGGAACATACCACCTTCACACGTAGAACAGTTTCAATATTGCTCCCACTTGTAACTATCATCTTCTGGGAGTTTTGAACTGAGGTTTCCATCTTCAGTTTACAGTGTTTGCCTTCTTTCAGGGATTTCTCACAGCCTCTGATTTATCAGTTGTAACTTTTAAAAGCTCAGTTACAATTTCTTCTTTTTCTCCTTCTATACTGTCGTTTAAAATCTTTTCTATCATTTCTAGGGATGGAAGCAGCAGGAGGAAGCTGGTGGGTAAGCTCAGTCTGCCTACTTGAACTGGAAACTCTACACTGTTTTTTTGTAAGTTTCCAGTTTAAGTAAAACATGCACACAATAGGATAACTCAGCTCTCACTCCTTACATTCCCTACTCTCATACTAAAGATATTAAATATCTAAAAAAGAGGGAGAGAAAAATCCTTCAAGTAACTCATTTTGACATACCTGACTGTGTCGTTTTGCTCTGGGATCTATTAGAAATAGGTGTTTCCAGCAATTTTGCCATCATAACAAGTTTGCTAGCAGCATTCATAATCTTTTTCTCAGCCCTGTGGGGAATTCCAGAATATGAAATTAATACAGTTTAAAGGAAAAAAGAAGTTTCCTTAGCCCCAGGATTTCTGTTTTCCTATATGCTCTGCCACCACTTAGGGCAGCACAGACATTAAGCCTCTCTTAATCCCTAATGGCTCATCATGTAGACACAGTTAATTCTGTGGCTAAGGAAAATGCTTAGAAAATGACAACATGCTGTCCTGGTACTCTCAGGACACACTGTTCAGACAGAACTTACCCTTCCTCTTTTCCATCATCCTGCAAAATCTGCTGGAGGCAAATCAAATAATATTTGCGCATCTTTCGGGAGGTTTCTTGACGTTCTCGCAATACCTCTGCTTTTACCATTTCCGCAGCTCTTTCCTTACTCTCCTGAATATAACGAAGCATATCACCTGGGGGCGGGGGGAATCCCCACAAAATGCACGTTTATTAGCAGTTTTTCCAAAACAGGAGAGGCAGACTTCAGACCAATTTTCTGGGAGATGAAGTGACTGGATGTATAGTTTAAACATTATAGTTTTCTACAATCATTAAAATGGAATATTTCCGGTCACCATTTTGGTAGACTCAAAGCAGGAGTAATCCAAAAGTCCTTTTACAATGATGACGGACATATATGGTAAGGAAACATGGCATATCCCCCAGGGAAACTGTCATATTTTGAAACACTGAAGCAAGCAGTTATCATTAATATGAGGCACAGATATTTATACATTTCAATTACATATTACGTCTAGTTAAGACAAGAGAAAAAAGAAATATACAGAAAGGGAAGGCAGAAAGGAAGAGAGAAGCAGACAAAGAAAGAGAGAAATGAGGTAATATGAGCTGGATTCATATTCTTCTGTTTACTTGTGCTCTGAAAATCCATGTTTCATTATTTATTCAATTTTCTGGCAGCACTTTTGAGTATCCAACTAAATATAATACTACAATCCATGAGAGATACGTACAAAATGCTATTGCAGGGAGAAAGATGAGACTTATGATGCCTCCTGAAATTTACATTTCAAAATAGTTCACAGCTTTCAAGTCTTCCTTTTATGTTTAACTCAGTGTGCTTTGATTGGAACTACCACTATTTAAGGTTAACATTTTGTCCTAAATCCAGGACTACATCCTACCTCTAGAATATTATCATCCCTATTATATTAAGGATTCCAACTCATAATGGAATCTCCCTCAATATCAGTAAGCTCTTCCTGAAAATTACACATTCTATGCAAAAATGCTAAGTGGAAGACTATTTTTCACTATTTCAAGTGGGAAAAATTTTGATGGAGTACATGTCAAAACAAAACTTCCAACCAACTTCTAAAATGTAAAACAATACACATAAATACACAAGTTATCATGTTAGGATGAAAAAGAAAAGCTTAAAATTTCACTTTCCAATCACTATAATTGTTAACAAAAAGTAAATTTCTTTCTAGTAATATGTACTCTGTTAGTACTGGCAACAGCTAAGAAGCACATTCTCTATACTGATACTGAGTGGGCTTTTCAAAACATCCCCACCATGATTCTGATGATCTACCAATTATATTTGGAACTTGAGACCTTTCCCACTCATTCTGTTTAAAATGAATGCAATTTTAGTAGGTAAATATACATTTCTTGTACATAAACACTGGTATTGTTCTGGGACATACATACCAACTATGCAATATTGCAATTAAAAACCAGGAGGTATTCTACTAGGAAAACATAAACCACAGAAATGTTCTGCAGGATATGCGACACCACCTAGTACTACAGGACTTGATAAATAAATTTACATCTATGACATAATCCATTATGAAAATAATAGAGACAACAGAACAATTCCTAATTACATCCATTTTTCATGGTCCTTGAAAGTTTATGGAAGAAAGTAGTAATTGCTCATTTAAACTCATATGACATTTTCTTTGGTAGTAGTTATTTAAGTTGTAAGATTATGAAATTTTTAGTTTAATATTAGTGTCCAAGAAGAAAAATCTTGGAAGCAGTTCAAGACGGCAGTACAGGAAATCCTGAACTCACATCCTCCCACGGACACACCAAATCTACAGCTACATATGGAACAACTGTCTCTAAAAAAGACCTGAGAACTAGCCCAAGAGCCACCCCACACAAAGGACAAAGGGGACACATCAAGGTGAGTAGGAGATGCAGAGACGCAATCTTGCCAAAACCTTCACCCTTGGCATGACATCCCACAATCAGGAGGAATATCACAAAAACAAAGCTTCTCCCTGAGGAGCAAGGGGTTTGAGCCCCACATCAGGTGCCCCAACCCTTAGGACCTGCTCCAGAGAGATGAGCCCCCAAAACACCTGGCTTTGAAAACTAATGGGGCTTACGTCCAGAAGACACAAAGTGCTGTAGGAACCTGAGATTCCACTCCTACAGGACTCACGCACAGACTCACTCAACTCAGGAACCCAGTGCAAAAACAGCAGCATTAAAAATGCCTAGACCTTATGTTAAGGGAGATGTACTTGCTGATCTTAAAGCATCTGCCAGAAGGGCAGGATCTGTTAGAACTCTCCCAGGGAACAGAGGTGCTGGCGGGAACCATTTTTGTACTCTTCTACCTTACTAGTATTGGCCCTTGCAGGCGCCATTTTTATACTCTCCCTCTACCTTGCTAGAGCCACTTGCCCCACTCTTGGACTCCATGGTGGCCCCACCATGCCACACCCAGCCTGGTGTTCCACTGAAGCCCCACCACACCAAACCCAGCAGGTGTGCACAGTTCACACAGGGGACACCCCTTGAACACCTGGCTCTGGTGGCTAGAGGGCTTGCATTTCTGGACCCCACAGGACTGAAACAACTGGAGAGATAATTCTTGGCAAGCTACAACCCCCAGGACACTGCACAGACAGCAGCCTGAAACACACCCCAGTCTTCCTGTGACCACTCCTTCAAGACTGGGAGAGGTAGCTGTTACATAGAAATAAACACATAGAGAGTCAAGCATAATGAAGAAACAGAGAAATATGTTCCAAATGAAAGAACCAGACAAAACCCCAGAAAAAACCCTTAATGAAAGGGATGTAAGTAACTTACCTGATAAAGAGTTCAAAGTAATGGTCATAAAGACGCTCACCAATAAGAATGAACACAGAGAGAACTTCAACAGAAAAATAGGAAATACAAGAAATGTTAAGGAGACTCACTTCAGATGTAAGGACATATACAGGCTAAAAGGGAAGGGATGGAAAAATGTTTCATGCAAATGGAAACCAAAAGAAAGCTGGAGTAGCTTAGCAAATTCCTAAAATTTGTGTGGAACCACAAAAGATCCCAAATAGCCAAAACAATCTTGAAAAAGAACAACAAAGGCTGGAGGCATCATGCTTCCTGGTTTCAAACTACAATACAAAGCTATAGTAATTAAAACAGTTTGGTATTGACATCACAGACAAACAGATCAATGAAACAATATACAGAGCCCAGAAATAAACCCCCTCACACATGGTCAATTAATTTACAACAAAGGAGGCAAGAATATACAATGGGGAAAGGACAATCTCTTCAAAAAATTGTGATGGGAAAACTGGGTAGCCACATTCAAAAGAATCAGACTGGACTACTTTCTTTATACCATACACAAAATCAACTCAAAATGGATTAAGGACTTGATTGTAAGACCAGAAACTATAAAACTCCTAGAAGAAAACACTGGCAGTAAGCTCACTGACATTGGTCTTAGTGATATTTTTTTGGCTCTAACTCCAAAAGCAGTGGCAATATATACAAAAATAAACAAGTGGGACTACACCAAACTGAAATGCTCTGCAGAGCAAAGGAAACCATCAACAAAATAAAAAAGGCAACCTATTGAATGGGAGAAGATATTTGCAAATTATATATCCAATAAGGATTAATTTCCAAAATATACAAAGAACTCATACAACTCAATAACAACAAAAAACAATCAATCTGATTAAAAATGGGCAGAAGATCTGAATAGACAGGTTTCCAAAGAAAACATAGATATGGACAACAAATATATGAAAAGATGCTCAACATCACTAATCATCAGGGAAATGCAAATCAAAATCACAATAAGATATCACCTCATACCTGTTAGAATGGCTACCATCAAAAAGACAAAGAAGTGTTAGTGAGCATGTGGAGAAAAGGGAAACCCTATGCATTGTTGATGGGAATGCAAACTGGTACAGCCACTATGGGAAACAATATGGAGATTCCTCAAAAAAAGAAAAATAGTACTACTATATGATCCAGCAATTTCACTTCTGGGTATTTACCAAAAGAAAATGAAAACACTAATTCGAAAAGATACACGTGTGCCTATGTTCATTGCAGCATCATTTACAATAGCCAAGATAGCCAAACAACTTAAGCATCCATCAATGGATGAATGGATAAAGAAGATGTGGTACATACATACAATGATACTACTTGGCCATAAAAAAGAATGAAATTGCTTGCCATTTGTGACAACCTGGGTGGATCTTGAGGGCATTATGCTAAGTGAACTGTCAGACAGAGAAAGACAAATATTGTATGATTTCACTTATATGTGGAATCTAAAAAAACAAAGCAAATAGAGAACAGACTGGTGGTTGCCAGAGGGGAGCGGGTTGGAGGGTGGGAAAAATGGGAGAAGAGGGTCAATAGGTACAAATTTCCAATCATAAATAAGTCATGGGGATGTAATGTACAGCACGGTGACTATAGTGAATAATATTGTACAGTAGTCCCCCGTTTTCCGCAGGGGATACATTCCAAGACCCCTAATGGATGCCTGAAACCAAGTACTGAACCCTAAATATACTACATTTTTTCCTATACATACATACATGTCATAACATTTATTTTATAAATTAAGCACAGTAAGAGATTAACAATAATTAATAATAAAATAGAGCAATTTTAACAATATATTTTATTTTATTTATTTATTTATTTTTTGTGGTATGCGGGCCTGTCACTGTTGTGGCCTCTCCTGTTGCGGAGCACAGGCTCCGGACGCGCAGGCTCAGCGGCCATGGCTCACGGGCCCAGCCGCTCTGCGGCATGTGGTTTCTTCCCGGACCGGGGCACAAACCCGTGTCCCCTGCATCGGCAGGCGAACTCTCAACAACTGCGCCACCAGGGAAGCCCTTAACAATATATTTTAACTAAGTTATTTGAATGTGATCTCTCTCAAAATATCTTATTGTACATATTTAATGTCTTTTCCATTTTAACTAAGCACTAATCATTCACTGTGCCCGTAACTTTTGCAGTTTGACGTGTGACAGCAAAACTAGCATACACTTTTATTTTCTTTCTTCACAATTTCTCGGATAGAAGATTTGTTCTTACTGTAGATCAGCAACCTCACCATATGATTCTTTTTTTCTTTCCTTATTAAGGCAAGAACTTTCACCTTTTCACTTAAAGGAAGCACTTTACGGCTTCTTTTTGGCATAGATGAACTGTCAGCATCACTACTCTTGTACTTTGAGGGCTTTATTAAGTAAAAGAAGGGTGACGAACACAAGCACTGTGATACAGTGGATCTGGTAATCAAGGTGGCTACTAACTGACTAACAGGCAGGATATGCTGGGCAAAGAGATGATTCATATCTGGAGGCAGATGTAGCAGGATGGCATGAGATTTCATCATGCTACTCACAATGGCCCACAGTTTAACACTTATTAACTATTTATTTCTGGAATTTTCCACTTAATGTTTTCTGACTGCAGTTGACCACAGATAACCGAAACCACAAAAGCAAATCCTCAGATAAGGGGGAACTACTACTGTGTTGTATCTTTTGTAACTTTGTATGGTGATGGGGAAACTAGACATTGTGGTGATCACATACAAATATCAAACCATTATGTTATACATCTGAAACTAATATAGTGGTATATGTCAATTATACTTTAAAAATATATATATTAGTGTCCAAAAAAAAAAACCCCAGGATAATTAACAATATAAAAATAGGTCTATCCTTGTGCCACTTCCAAAATTTGGGGGGCAAACTCCAAATTTACTTGGGTAAAATCATCTACATAACGTAGGAAAGCTATCAGTGATCTCTTCTAAAAGCAGGTAAGAACAAGGTAGTTCAGAAAATTCCCCAAAATTACTACTGCTAGTTACAAAAAAGACCCAAACCACCTTAAAATCTTGGGAATCTCTTTAGGGACTTACGCTTAATTTTTTTTACAGCTTTAATGTACTGCCCACGAAGTTCTTCCAAGGCCACCGCATTGCATGGCAGGCAAGAATGTTCAATGGTCCCTTCTGACAGTGACCTAAAAACAAACCAAAGATTGCAAAAACAGATTTTAAGTGAAAAATGTAACTTGAAAAAAAGAATATATATATATATATTCCAATAAAATAAGCTAAGATGTGCTAAAAAATTCACATACGAGGATCTTTATTATAATTATTTAGGAGAAAAATGCCAACAACTTGTGTTACAGTTACTTAAATAAATCATGATAAATCCCCATGATGAAAATCTATGCAGCTATTGAAAAGCACATTATAGGAGTATATCCAATGACACGGAGGAAGTGTTTATCTTATAATATTAACAAAAGGTTACAAAATAGCTTATACGATAATCTCAATTTTTAAAACATGTGCACATGTTGTGTGTGTATAAAAGGGCTTAAATAAAGGGTAAAGTGCTCGCTTCGGCAGCACATATACTAAATAAAGGATATCTTCTGGGGACAGGGTTTTAGAAGATTTTCTTCTTTTTTATACTTTTTGCTATGTAACAATAAAAGTAACTGATATTCTTGGTATGATATTATTGATACGACTGATATTTTTTAAAAAAAGCAGATGCTCAGAAATAAATGATTTCTTTGTAATAGTAAAAGCCTACCTTGGTGGTAGTGTTTTACAAAGTGTTCTATGTTCTTCCAATTTATTCTTCATGTCACTGTTTTCTTCTAATAATTCTTCAACAACTTTACTGTTCTCTTCTAAAAAAGAAAGTTTATAGTATATTGGTCAATTAATCTCTTTTTCTCTCAGTCTTTCCCTTAAATTACCAGCACAAATTTCTATAAAGGAGACTGAAAAATTTCCATTTGCTCCCTGTGTCATTCATTCCCTGATAAACCCTAATCTGACCACTCCCTGTTCTATTTTCTCAACACTTTAAATCTATATTCCATTTTCATCTTGTTCTGGGTTACACACTGTCCTGGAATAAATTTCCAATTGTTTTATATGCATGTGTTTTGTTTTCCGGTTAGACTAAAGGCTTTATTTAGAAACACAGTAGGTTTCCTAATTCCATGTCCCTCATGGACCCTGGTATACAGTCTATGCTCATATAAATGATCATTGAACAAGTACCTCAATACAAAATTAAAAAAATATTAAGCTTAAGTAGGTGCCATTTTCAGAAATAATGTAAGATGTTCAATTCTTTGAACTTTTAAAAGAAGATGAGGAGACTGATGGAGTCCATGTGGTACAGAGAACAAAGCATGAATTTCAGAGCCAGAGAGACACGGGTTTAAATCCTAGCTTTTCTTCTAACCAGCTGGATGAGCTTAGGCAAATTACTTAATCTTTCTGAACCTGAGTTTTTTCATATGTAAAGTGGGGATAGTATCACCTACCTTGAAGATTATAATGGAAATAATATAGTAAGTGAACAGCACCTTATACAAGGCCTGGCAATATCAACATTTAATACCTATGAACATGGCACCCCATATATCCTGCTACGCCACCCTTTCAACACACCCTATAAGTTGGGGAATGAATCAATCTGTTCCCCCAGTGATGGGTATAGCTTGTATATTTCTAAACCACTCACTCTTACTCCATCACTTTTCAATAAATGCTCCCATGACAGTGGAAAATGGAATTTAAGAAACAAAAAACAACCACAATAACAAAATATTATCAACTAATAGATTTCCATTAAGACAAACACTGAAATCAAACTATCAAATGACTTAAATTCTGACCCTGACTCCTTTTATCAGCCTGCTGTTTTGAGCTAACTATCAACTTTGTTGGATTATTTCTAAGTCCACGAATTATAGAAGTTATCAGCCTCAAAAAGCACTATGTAGAATAACTACTGTATGATCACAATGTATGGTGCTAAATATTATTATTTATAAAGATAATCACATCCAACTGCCCTTGTCATTTTATTATGTAAAACAGATTTTCATCCAATTTACAGTAGCCACACTGTATCTACATCCACAGTTGGACAAATTTACTCTCTGGCCTCTATGAAAGACCTAAGCAATCACCACGGGAACTGTGTTGTTTTTTATCTCAAAATTCCTAAAACCCTTTCTTTCCTTAAAGTAATTATCACCTATGTCTAGCAGACTTAGCAAGCGGTAGGTGGGAGTAGGTGGCTGCTCTTGGGCAACAGGATTTACCGAGTGTGCTATGATGCCAGGTCCTGTGCTAAGTGATAGGACAGGATTTCATCCTTGTCACCATCACACTCCAAAGGAGAATAGAGACAATAAATAATGGCAAGCTCATGAATGTTACAAAACTCATAGGAGCTCTGGGGAATGTCTAACGGAGGAACCTGACCAAGTCTGGGGTAGTTAGGAAAGCCTCTCTGAGGAAGGCATGAGCCAGGGCTTTGATAAGTAGGGTTAGCCAGGCAATGTGACCCGATGGGAAGACAGATGGTGGGGTAAAGGAAGAGATGCAAAGAGGCTCAGAGAAAAGAGACAATGAAACCCTTGTCACAGCTCTGTTAGAGCAGGGGCAGTGGTAGGGAACAAGGCTGAGGGGTGGCAGATGTGGGATCATGAAGGGCTTCTTAAACTCTATGTTAAAGTGTTTGTATTTCATACCGAGAGCCAGACAAGTCACTGAAAGCTTGAAACAAGACAGTGTGACGATCCAATTTACTTTTTAAAAGGTCACTCTATTCCTTCAGAAATTCTCCAACTGGTAGAATCTTTATGTATTACTTATGCACCTAGAATGTCTTTGGGGATTTTAAACTGTTGTCTTCAGTTTTGTTTTTTGAATAGAAAATATCCTAATAATTGTAATAATAATATCTCAAAAAGGTTGATTCAGGAAGTATGTCATTTACAGAGCCTGTATCTAAACTGCGTGTCAAATAGTAAACCAGAAACTGAAATAAAGCAACACTAATTGTGCACTCAGAATAAATCAGACACCAGAAGACAAAAAAAAAAAAAGTCACTCTATCTGCCTGATGGAGAATGGATTGGAGGGGCGAGACTGGAAGCAGAAAGAGATGACTGGTGTTCAGGCAAGCAACAGAGGTGAATGCAGAAAAAAGAGTGAACCTATCTGTCTGGTCTTTCCTGGATGACACATTATTTGAGACCCTTGCATTCAGTCCTTCCTTCATTCAAACATTTATTACTGTCTGGTATGTAATGGGCACCATGACTATAAGGAAGAAGAAAGATAATTCCTTATTCTTAAGAAATTTATAGGTTAAAAAAGATAGTGGGCAAGTAACCAAAAAGTGAAATGCAGAATGTTAATTGAGGAAGAGCCAAGTGCTCTGGGGCCTCATAGGACCGGCCCGTCTAACCCAGACTGGGGAAAATCAAGGCTCTGCAAATAAGGTATCTTCTCAGTTGAATCCTAAAGGATGAGGAAGAGTTAGACCAAAACGAGAATGAGAGGGGAAAGTGTAGGACAGAATGATAATATTGTATTCAAGCTCCAGCAGAAGAAAATCCCCGACCAGCTCAAGCATCTGAAATATTTCAAATGTAAAGAATATAAAGCACAGGATACAAGTCAACAGTGAAAGGTAAGAGGGAGCAGCCTCATGAGCCCAATAGCCTCCCTTCTTCAAAAGGGCAATAGGGGGCTTTCCTGGTGGCGCAGTGGTTGAGAGTCCGCCTGCCGACGCAGGGGACACAGGTTCGTGCCTCGGTCCGGGAAGATCCCACATGCCGCAGAGCAGCTGGGCCTGTGAGCCATGGCCGCTGAGCCTGCGCATCCGGAGCCTGTGCTCCGCAACGGGAAAGGCCACAGCAGTGAGAAGCCCGCATACCGCAAAAACAAAAAAAAAACAAAAAAAAGGGCAATAGGAAATGGCAGAAGATATCCCTCTTAGATAATTTCCTGACACTGTTGTGAAGAATGGACGGAAAGGAGGCCAGATCAGACCCATATGCCTTGGGTCATGTCTTCTCCCGCTGCCTAGAATGCTGTTCTCTTTGGCAAACACCATCTTTCAAGGCTTAGTCAAGTCTTCCTTAACTTCAATAGGAGGAAGAGTTAATTAACATCCTTTCTTCCAGGTTTACACGAACATACGGCCAGATACTCAGAGCTGAAATTATTTATTAATCTATTTTCAGTTCTCCTCACTTAATGGTAAGCTTCTTGAAGGCAGAGAACAGAGTCCTGTGCATCTGCATCAAAAGTGGAATTTTGTCTGATGTCTTCAATGCTGTATCCCCAGTGCCTACAATGCTGCTTGACACATATTGAGCACTCAGAAGCTATTCAATCAAGAAAAGAAGGAATGTGACCTTTTAATCAGAGCTCCAATTTTCCTCTTGAGTTCAATAATAATAATTTGGTTAGTAAAAATAAGGTCCAAATTAGTTTATAATTATCCCCAAAGAGAATCAGCGCCTACATTAACTACAACGTCACATTTGAACATTTCAAAAGGATCAAAGAGATTTATACTGGTAGCAGTGCTACTTTAAATGCTAACCTCTGATTTTTTCCACTACAGCTTTGTGCTTCCTTTCTAAATGCTGAAGATGCCTATAGCATTTCTCCAGTTTTCTTTTCAGATCTTGACATTCCTGCTTTGCCTTTTCAAGTTCTTGGAAGCAGTGTCCACCGCATGAATCTTTAATTTCAAGGATCTTTTTCTTATCTGCAAAAATTAAATGATAGCAAACTTTTGTATCAATTTAGACTAAAAAAAGGAAGGAAGGAAGGTGGCAGGAAGAAAGGAAGGAAGGAAGGAAGGAAAGGAAACCAGATGACATGACTAAAGGCTACAGTGTAACTGAAAAGAGCATGATGCTTAAGAGAGAGACCTGAATTTAAATCCTGTTTCCACTATTTACCAGCTGTTGTATTACTTAACCTCTCTTGAGACTTAGTTCTCTAATATGTAAAATTGAATAATACCATCTGTTTTAAAAATTGCCATGAAACCCAATGCTCAGATCGTAGTATTGAATACAATTCCCCACTAAAAGGAACCAGGGATCTTCAAGAAACGGCTGACTCCAGTGCTTAGGGTATATACAAGATGAGACTAGAATATTTTGCTATGCCAGAAATTAAGAAATTACTCAAAAACACAGGCATGTCACAAGGACACAGGAGCCAGTTTGAAGGGGCTCTATTAGCTGAATCTGGGACAATTTGAACACTAATTAAGTATAGTAATGAACTATAAAATATTGAAAAAATAGGAATTTGAGTCACACCAATAATCCTACGATAATGGGATAAATGGATGGATAGGTAGGTAAGTTGGTAGATAGGTAGACAGACAGATAAATAGAAAAATAAACAAACAGGTAGTAACTACACAGGCAAACTAGAGAGGAGGATTCTCAATGATAACATACCAAGTGCCAAATGGTAAAAGTAGAAGGAGATCTGGAGGTGAAAAAATTAAAATTTTTGCAACTGCCAGAGTAAAGACTGGATCAGGTAAGATTCAGCAATTACTGCTAAACATAACGGAAAGTTTTAATGAGGAGAAGGACATTTTTATGGTCTTGAAAGTGTCTCCCCACAGATTGCTTATTAGTTGTGATGGAGTAAAAACACAGTAATTAATACAGTGAAGAAACTGGACAACACCTTGACCAGGTGCTCAAATGAACCTCACCAATAAAAGACAAACAGACATTGAGTACCTCTAGATATGATAGCATGTCACCTATGCAGTGTTCCAGCTAAGAAAACAACTCGAATCAAAATCATGAAGAAATATCAGATAAACTCAAAACAAGGAAACGGTTCTATTAAAAGCCAGGGGTTGATGGGTATTGGGGAGAGCGAAGAATGTCTCTCGAAAACATCAATGTCATAAAAAGCAAAGAGAAGAATATCCTAGATTAAAAGAGGTTAAAGAGACATGACATCTAAACATTAACACTTGTATATGTATAGCTGATTCACTTTTATAAAGCAGAAACTAACACACCATTGTAAAGCAATTATACTCCAATAAAGATGTTAATAAATAAACATAACACCTGACCCCAGACAGATTGCTGTACTGTGGGAAAAAAATGCTGTAAAGACGTTATTGGGTCAATTGACAAAATTAGAATACAAACAGTAGACTGATAATAATTGTATAACACATTTTCATCGAATGTTAAATTTACTGTACTAAGGGATACAAGAGAAATTCTTATTTTGGGAAAATATACACTGAAGTATTTGGGGGTAAAAAGGAATAATGTATATAACTTATCCTCAAGTGGTTCAGGAAAAAATGAAATGTTCAGAGACACATACACACAGAGGAGCACAAATGGAATAAAATGTTACCAATAGGTGTATCTAGGTAAAGGGAATATGAGTGTTCTTTGCAACTATTTTTATTTTTGCAACTTTTTTGTAAGCTTGAAATTATCTCCAAATGAAAAAAAGATTCAAAACTGTCAGGAGGTGTAAATGTATAAAATTTGTTTGGCACAGTACCTGGCATGGAGCAACTATACAATAAGGAATAGCTATTGCTATTAGTAACACATAGAGTTTATAACATTTAAGTAATATTCAAAAATGATACAGAAATATGTTATTACTATTAATATAATTGATATAATAAAGTAGGAATACAAATTGGCACAGGCTCAGAGGCCAATATCCAAAATGTTGATGTAAAAACATTAGCCCAGAAAAATTATTCTTAGCTCTCTTCTGGTTTTTTTTGTTTTTTTTTTTTTTTTTACGGTACGTGGGCCTTTCACTGTTGTGGCCCCTCTCACATTGCGGAGCACAGGCTCTGGACACGCAGGCTCAGCGGCCATGGCTCACGGGCCCAGTCGCTCCGCGGCATGTGGGATCTTCCCGGACCGGGGCACGAACCCGTGTCCCCTGCATCGGCAGGCAGACTCTCAACCACTGCGCCACCAGGGAAGCCCTCTTAGCTCTCTTCTGACTTTTTAGTTTCATTTAAATGGTGCCATTTAAGTTTACGAGCATCAAAGGATTAATGAAGCATCACCATACGTGGCATTTTTATATTTCATTTAAGATATGGTTTTGTAAACCTAGAAACCAGGCAAATGCCCATTGATAAGAGAATAAATTATTGTATATTCACACAATGGAATACTATACAGCAATGAAAATGAATGAACCAGAGCTATATGCATTAAAAAGACAAATCTTACAAGCTTGATATTAAGTGGAAAAAAAACAAATTACAAAGACTAAAACAAGTATTAAACCATTTTTATAATGTTAAAAGGCAAACAAAATACAGCAAAAGCTTTCTGAGGATACCTATATTTGGTCAAAACAAAGAAAAGCAAGAAGCTGATTTTTTTAAATCAGAATATTTATTACCTCAGATTGTGGGGAAGTTACAGGGATGGAATTGTGGTGAAACTCACAGGGGTCTTCAACAGTACTGGTGATGTTCTACTTCCTAAGTCAAATAGTGGGTTCCTGGTTGTTAGGTTCATAACTTACATGTGTATTACATATATTCTTTGCATGTATCAAGTATTTCATAATTAATATTTAAATTAGTTTTAAAAATGATAAGATATTAGGAGAATATAACCACACAACGAACAGTGGTACCCTCTGGTGGTAAGATTATGAAGGACTTTATATGTTTGGGATTATTTAACCCTTTCCAACTTATGAATTTGTTAATGTGTTTGTTTTTAGGGAAAAAGGATTAAAGAAAGAAAAGTAAATCCTTTTATAGTTTGATTTGTCCTGTCAAACCTAATTTCTTTCATATTGATTGGACCTCCCACATAATATTTAAAACTCACTTCTATGCATTTCACAAATTAGAAAGTAATTCTCAGGTTATTCCAAGCATAACGACAGACAAAAAATGACACTGAAACGTAGGAAGCAAGATACAAATTACGATAGTATTACCCTACTAATTGGTAAATTAGCATTTAACTAGTTGGCAAAAAGATATTCTCCACTATCTAGAACCTAGAGATAAGGAAAAAGGGTTTCTGGATGGACAATGAGAAAAATAACTGTCAACTGACTTCTTAGGAAAGGCAGAGATTCTCTAAGACTCTGTTAATACGTCTACTGAATTAGAAACATGTGGAAGCTAAGGTTATTGACTTTGTACATATGATTTGTTCTGGCAATTCTTAGTTCTTTTCCAGGTTACAATGGAGACAGCAGACAAGAAACAAAAACAATTTATGGTTTGTACATGGAGGGAAGGAGCAGGCTGCAAGGGGTCAATGTCCTAAAAGGACTGTAGCTTATAAAGAATATGGCAGTTCCTAGCTCAAAATCCCAGTAAATAGACAGTATAAGCCCATATTCCTCAGCGAGCTCTGAACACCTCAAGGGGCTGTAGCACAGTGCAATTCTTTTTGAACTGACAACTCTAAGTCACAAAGTAAAAGTTAAATTATTAATTCATCAAATATTCAAGGAACACAAACTATGTGCCATTCACTTTGACAGTTGGTGGAGAGGAAGAGATAAAAACACTGCCCCTCAACCTTAAGAAGCCCACAAATACATCAGAAAACACTTAATACACTTCAGAAAGATTTCTATTAAAAATAGTTGAAATAAGCTTCAATAAATTGAATGGAAAGGTCTCAGTGATTTGGCAATTCTCTTATGTGTAACCCTTTCTCATCAAAGCCAGGAAATAAAAACATGACTTCTCTACTAAAATTCTCATTATTCTCCTCATAATAAGAGTCACTTATGAATGGAGGGAAGACCATGAAAAGATAGGAAGTAAGAGGGCCTAAAGCAACCCTGTCTTCTAATACAAAAATGAAACCTGGGGAGAGGACACACATTACTTAGGAGTAATATCACACATTTGTTCATTCATGAAAACTGTGCACGTCTTTGATTTCCTTTTATCCTCAAAACAACCCTCTGGAACTGGGATTATGGATAATGCAAAGAATAGTAGGAACAAAATCCCATTACCAGCTTCTGCTTCTGCTTCTTGCATGGCCAAGGGCTGAGCGTGGTGTCCAGATGTAAGTGCAGGAAGGAGTGCCAGGACCCTAGGGTCTCCTCTGCCAGTGATCCTTGTGGCAGGATCCTTAGAGATCTTGGTCATATTTCTCTGAAACAGATTATCTTCATAGTTAATGCTTATTAAAAATCTTTCTCTACTCAAAATACTAATATTAAAAATATAAAAAGAAAACACAGCCTGAAAAAAATCTTGCCTAAACTATCACCAATATTTTTCTTAGGGTTTTCTGTGAATACTGTCATTACTATGAGCTAGACTCCTATAACCATATTTTCCCAATTAGAACATTATCCAGCAGAGGACTGGTGGGCCAGCTACGGGACAGACAGAGGAGATATAGTTTCCACTTCTAAGATATTTTAATAGTTTCTGTGATCAAACCACAGGACAGACTATGTGAAATCAGAATTGTTTTTGAAAATCCAGAACATTTTCACTTCAGCAGGGAGAAAATTCATTAGAAACTACAGTAGCAGCCTTTTGCCTCCCATGAATTGAAAGTAACAACAGTAAAAACAATTTTTGAAACATATAGTATGTTATGTTTCTAAATACTTTAATACAAATTGTCATTTGTTCACAAGGAAAGACAGTCGAATGCCAATGTGAAGGAGAAAAACTGAGGCTCATCTAAGTGAAACATCTTGCACAAGACCATTTCCTCACTAATATTTATTGAACACTTTCTGCATTCTAGTTTCTGTTTTGGCAGCACAGCTACTAAATTCATTAATGGTGGGGCATTCTTTTAAGGCCATATATTTTCAGATTTTGGACAACTACTAAATCTCAAACAGAACACGTAATCTTGAGAAAGCTGCCTTGTTTAATTACTTAAAATACATTATATATGCTTAATTCTAGAAGCCTTGATTTTGATTTTGAGAAACTCATTTCATTGTCAGGACACCTACCCATGCCGCCCAACAGAGGCAGAGGTCAGTAGGTACAGAGACAATGCAAACTCCAGTCAGTCAAGAGGGTATGAGGTTGAGGCCAAAAGGAATAATAAAAACTGATCCCAAAGGGAGCCAATATTTCCAGTTTCTACTCAAAACTGGAGAAAAGCCAAGATGGCAAAAAAGGCAGGAGCAGCAACCTTTTGTCTTAGTTTTAACTTCACATGGGTGGTAAGAAAACACAAAACACACATCCTTAAATTTGTTTAAAAATGTTGTTCCAGTTGATATTTCTGTTTTCTTTTATCTATTATGAACTGCTGTATTAATATACTTAGTATATGAATATAAATTATATATTTGATAAGGCATTCATTTTATTGGAAACCATATTTTTAATTCATTGCATTCTTGCCATTTAAAATCTGGATCATCTAAACTTAAATGTTCTCACCAACAAAAAAATAAGGTAAATATGTGCGGTGATGGATGTGTTAATTTAGATGGTGGGGAGCCTTTCACAATGTATATGTATATCAAATCATCATGATGACACTGTAAATATCTTACTATTTTATTTGTCAACTGTAGCTCAGTAAAGCTGAAAAAAATTGATTAAAAATAAATTAAATTAAATCTTGATCACCTATTTTAATGAGGACTTGTTTTATATATACCGATCGTTTTTTCCAGTTTTAATTTTCATGAACAGTTCTAAAAACCACAAATTTAATCAATTATAAATCATAGTTCTTCACATTTATGGCACCTATATTGCAAATTTATAATCACTGCTTTATAATTATTGCTTTATCTCAAGGTCCTGAGCTGAGTTAGCACTAAGACAGCAGAAGGTTGAGTATTATTCTTCTGTGACAAATGCCAGATTAGGCATTTCAGAGGCACCTTTTTCTCAGGAACAGAATCTGATCCCACTCAGTGAAAGCTGCAAAAGTCTAAACTCTTAGCCAAATTATGTGATTCTGTCTCCATACACGTGTGAGACACATAAAGTCTTACAGAGGATCTTACACTGCTTGCACAATTTTAAGCCCTATAAAAAGACCCCAGGGTTGATTATATATATTAACAGTAGGAGAAAGGTGTTGTAGTTTCTTGACTTTTATAGCAAAGTTTCCTTTTGCTTCAGGAAAGCAAACTTGAAAGCATATAACATGATTTTCCCATCACTTCTTACCCTTAAAGTCTGCTATAAATAATTCTTCTTAATTATCTACTTTTTCCAAAAATTCTCAATCATGGGAAGTGGTCTTGCTGAGTTAATTTTACATTAAAATCAACTACTAAGAGTAACATCTTTGTGAAATCAAGAATAAAAATATCAACTGGGTTGAATTGGGATGGGATAGATTGATCTTTCAGGTTCCTTTGGCTCTAAAATTCTGTAGTGTTTCAAATGCAAGATGCAGAAAGATCAAACTATGTCATTTGTATCCTACCAAAATCCAAGGAATTAGACCAGGGATTTGTATTTTATTTTTCAGATGAGCAACTATGACTACCCAAGGTAAATAAGCTATTTATCGCTAAGTATGAAGCTGGAACTCAGATTTTTTTGTAGCTTATAACTCTTTCCAGTAGGTATTAATACCAAATGCTCAATCCGGGCCTTGAAAATCTTTAATCACAATATTTTAATGAACTGTAGTTCTTATGTCTCAACTCTTCTATCAGACAAACCTTATAATATTGGCATTTTTTTTCTACCTCGAATTCCAAATGTTGAAATTGGCTGGTCGCAATGCCTAGAATATCATTCCGGATTTTTCATGCATATCTAATGTCTTTAATCATAAGGCAGCAAGACTTTGGTTTTATCAGATCTTCCACACAAACTAAAAGTCAGAGAATACTGACACAACAAAAAGAATACAACTAATTCATTCTACATGCACATATATAGTACACTAACAAAACTGGGCTTTTTGTGTGAGTGAGCCGTACCTCTACTTGCTTGTTTCTATATCAATATTCTTTGTACCCAGTTGGCATTTTTTGCCTACATGAGATATAAATTCCTTGAGGGCAAGAAATAGGCTTCCAAACTCTTTAGAAGATCTTAAGAAACCCTAGTTTAATACGATGCATATTTCTTGAAGTAGTCATGCCCAGAAAACAAAAATAGGAATGAAAGTTATTCAGTTTCTGAAATCTCAGGCCCTTACAAAGAACAGTATATATTTTTTTTAGGAAAAAGATGTCTAGTGGCTAAAAGCTCTGCTCATATTTGTGGCACTATGAAGAAGCAAATTTGGGGGGGGGGGGCAAAAAAAATTGCAAACCTTTGAATTTGCTAAAAGTTTTTTAAACCACTAGTAAAAACACAAGTCGTAACACCTATTAAACTGGAGAATGAAGAAAGGAAAAAGTACCAAATGCAGCTTCTACAATCATCTTTCACATTTAATCATAGCTTTTTTCACTTATTAGGAACATACCTTTCCCCAGTCTGAGTTGACAGCTTCTATAAGTAGGGAGAGTATATCTTGAAATGCTTTCTGTATGCAGGTCTTTAGTTTTTCAAAATATTGCACAGACACCCATTTCGAAGAACAAGTCGACATGAGTTCCAAAAGGTACTTGTTCTCTGAATCACTGGCTTGCTCCTTCTGGATGTCCTTTAAGAGAAACTCAAGGACAGTTAGGATGTCTTCCTCATACTGATGGATTTCCAGTTGGATCCGCCTAGCTTCCTGCACAGTCCATTCTCTGCGACTCTGGTCTAAACACGTTTGTAATTCTGTCTCCTTCTGAAGAAGTAGTTCAGTTTTTTGTTTCATAAAGTCTTCTTTAGCTGCTGCAAGCACCTCATTAATTTTATTTCGATGATCATCTAAAAATTGCCGGTAATCTTGCTCATTTTGTTCTTGAATTCTGTGGATTTCTTCTTGCTTTTCTTTGTTCCATTCACTCTGGGCCTTTGCCAACTCAGCCCTGACAACCATGGGGACTTCCTCATTCTTTAACTCAAGCTCTCTCTGCAGAGAATGAATCTTCTCTTCCAATTGCTTTCCAGGTATGACATTTTTCTCCAGATTTGCAATCTCGCTTTTCCATTGCTCTTTAGCTTCAGAAATAGCAAACAATATCTAAAGGACATAATAATGTACAATGAAAACTCTTTATGATTCTCCTCATTAATTAAAAAAATTAAAGTAACCATTTGGGTTAATCTTTGAACTTATTAATAAGATATTTAAAATCAAAATTAAAGGGAAAAAGTAAATTTAGATAAGACATTGGCTGGTCCTAAAAAATATACTTACACTAAACTTAAGGATCTTTTCCCTCATTTTAAATCACCTAATACTTTGTCTTACGTTATTTAAAATAAAACATCCATTTCTATATGAATAACTAGAAATTTAAACTGACCAAAAATATATAATTACATAATTATCTAAAACTAATTTTAGAAAAAAATTCATATTTGTTTTTTTAATACAGATGCTGTCTCAAATCTAAGCCCCCAACAAATGAATTATCTTTTATATGAAGCAAAAGCAGCCTCTAAGGAAATCTTACTAATATTTTTAGGAATGTAACACATAACCTGCACAATAACTTGCTGACAAACATACTGTATTTTAATGTAATTTTAGTGGTTAAAACAGTTCATTAAATGACAATATCAAACAGAAAAATTCATTTTTTCATTAATCCAATTTTTGTTTATAACAGAATAGCAAGACTAGCAGATCATAGACACCAGTAGTACCTAACCAAAAAGTAATAGGGAATCAAAAAGCCTGAGCTGTAGCTCAAATCCTGACTTGGATTACAGAGGCAGCCTAGCACAGTGCTTAACAGAACAGGCTCTGGAGACAAACTGCTGGAATTAACTTCCCATTCCTCAATTTCTTTGAGCCTCAGTTTCCTCATCTATAAAATGGAGATAATTAGAATGCCTAGAACGCCCACCTAATAGGTTTTTTTTTTTCTTTTTTTTGGATTAAATGACAAAAGTAAATAATCTATTTAAAGCACTTAGGGGACTTCCCTGGTGGTCCAGCAGTTAACAATCTGCCTTACAATGCAGGGGACGCAGGTTCAATCCCTGGTCGGGGAACTAAGATCTCACATGCCGCGGGGGAAACTAAGCCCGCGCGCTGCAACTACTGAGCCTGTGTGCTCTAGAGCCCGCACACCACAACTAGAGAGCTTGCGCACCGCAACGAAGACCCGACGCAGCCAAATAAATAAGTAAATAAATATTTTTTAAAAATAAAATAAGGGCTTCCCTGGTGGCGCAGTCGTTGAGAGTCCGCCTGCCGATGCAGGGGACACGGGTTCGTGCCCCGGTCCGGGAAGATCCCACATGCCACAGAGCGGCTGGGCCTGTAAGCCATGGCCGCTGAGCCTGCGCATCCGCAGCCTGTGCTCCGTAACGGGAGAGGCCACAAGTGAGAGGCCCGCGTACCGCAAATAAATAAATAAATAAAATAAAAAATAAAATAAAAAAATAAAGCACTTAGAGCCTGGCAAACAGTAAGACTCAAAAAATGTTGTATAGTTACTGTTACTGTTGGCTGCATGGGCTTAGAAAAATTCTTAATCTCTTTTGCACTTAGTGTCCTCTATATAACAAGCAGATCGGATGATGATGTCAAGTCCCTTTTACTTCTAATATTCCCTGGATTGAATTCAAAGAAGTCACAAGGATACAAATGTAAAAGAAGAACTGGCCATCTCCAAAGGCTTGGCCTAGACAATGGTGACTGTTATGAATCAATACCATATATACTGACTATACTGCTGAACTGAATGAATAAGCATTTTCAGAATTCTAATGGAAAACTGATGAATTCATAAAAGTGCTAACAGAAGATCAAGATGAAAAAAATTAATTACATGGGACTGAGTGAACTGATGAGGATGATTATAATTTTTGTGACCTCCTGTTTGAATTTAAAAAAAAAAAAATCCCAAAAGGACTCAGAGGCAAAAAATATAAAAGTCAATTTTCACTGTAAAGTAAAAGAGCTGTTACAGTAGAGGATTACTGGACTAAAGGTCAATATTATGACATAGAAAATATATATATATATATATGTCAAAAGAAATGCCATATATACGCTCTGGCTGTTGAGACAGGGGGTCTGCATCCTTAATTCTCAGCTATTATATAATTATAGCGAACATCTTCAACTATATGGATACCTAGACACATGTTACATACCTTTATTCAATAAAATGTGTTCCTGAATAGTTGGATATAAATCAAAAATTTTGAATCATACTTTAAGTTTACTAAAGGAACCCACTATCTAAGATGAGCTTTACAAAGGAATTCACAGAAAAATTCTTTTGCTACCAGCAGAATAATTCAGTAATGATGTGAAACATGTTTGAAACATGTTTCCTTTCCCAAAAAGGAAATCAGGTCGTGTCACAATGGATGCCTGGAAATTATTAACAGGTAACCTGGGTGGAGGTGTCAGATCCCAGGGAATTTGCATGACCCGCCCAAAGCTCACCAAAAGTGTACAACCTCTCACATAAAATTTTACAAGGAGAATTTGACAGCATTAATTGATTTAGTGTTTCCTGATGTTGCTACACATTAGAATCACCTGAGGAGCTTTTAAAATCCCTAAGCCCAGGGCTTCCCTGGTGGTGCAGTGGTTGAGAGTCCGCCTGCCGATGCAGGGGACACGGGTTCGTGCCCCGGTCCGGGAAGATCCCACACGCCGCGGAGCGGCTAGGCCCGTGAGCCATGGCCGCTGAGCCTGCGCGTCCGGAGCCTGTGCCCCGCAACGGGAGAGACCACAACAGTGAGAGGCCCGCGTACCGCAAACAAAACAAAACAAAACAAAAATCCCTAAGCCCAGGTCACACCCTGTACCAATTGAAACATAAAGCCTTGGGGTGGGAGCCAGGCAAAAGTATTTTTTTAAAGATCCTCACATTTTTCCAATGTGCAGCAAAGTTTGGGAACCACTGAACCAACTTGCCGACTTCTGGACTCTGGAAACTGGCTTTAAATTTCCACAGATCTTGATGGATCACTCTAATCTTATAAGAACTCTCCAGCAAATGCTTTGAAACTGGCTCTTGCTCATCTCATTTGGCTTGGAGGAAGCATTTGCACAAAACACTAAGTTTTGTGGCTGAATAATTATCTAGAACACTGCTACTCACACCCAAGTGTGGTCCAAAGACCAGCAGTTACCACATCACCCAGGAGTCAGTTACAAAGTCTAATTCTCGGGACTTACTCCAGACCCAACAAATCAGCATCTCCAGGAGCAAAGGCCAGGAATGTGATCTAACAAACCCTCCAGGTGATTCTCATGCCTGCTAAAGTTTGAGAAGCAACACACCGTCCTCTCGTTTCTGTATTTCTGTATTCACATATATTCAGACCTTCTGTGTTCTTAAGGAAAAATCAACTTTATTATTCTTAACTTCTGAGCTCTAAGGCACATATGCATACCATCATATTATTTCCTCTTTCTCTCTCCCTCTTAAATTTCCTTTTGAAATATTTCAACGTACTAAAAGTACAGAGAATATTGTAATGAACCATTACATGAACTACCCATGAACTACCACATAAGTTGAGAAAAATATTAGCTTTTTACTTATGCTGAATTTATTTCCTTAAGTAACTTGTGGAATAAGATTATGAATGCAACATATGACTCATTTACAATGTCTGTTACGCACATTATTTTCTAAAATGGTTGTGACAACAGAAGAGTAGCATATGCTTGATACTGCAATCTATTTTGTGCATTACAATTAAGAAGAGAAGATATAAACATATGGCATAAAATATCACCTTAAGTTTGCTATTTGGACTCTCATGAAGACTATCTGTTCATATCTTTGGTGTACTCACCCACAGATTCTCTTATAAATTTGTATTGTTTTTTTAATCATATATTAGTATTAACGTTTCTGTTTGATTCATTTACTTTCCTTATTTTTATTATCCCCTTCACTTGTTTTTTATTACAAAAACAAATGTTTTAAATGTTTGTACATATTTTATCCCATTTACCTATCTTGGCTACTGTGCCTTGCCTGTTGCCTCACAACTGAGTTATTATGATGCAAATCTGAAATAGTCCATTTCTTTTAATTTTTCTATACTCTCATTTAAAAATGTTCGTCTTCTGAATCAACCCAGAGTTTGTTGTGGTGTAGGGGGTGGGAAAACAATTTTTCTAAAATGCTATCATAAGATGATTTATTATGGAAAATTCCTCATTTCCTTGTTTGAAACAATTTATTAAGCTTTTAGTCATAGTTGGGCCTCTTTCAAGTCTGTATAGTACTGAATGAAAAAGAATTCTATTTTTGTGACTCAACACTGTCTGAATTGCTGCTTTCCAACATATTCTATTAAGTGTTAGGGCTGGACTACTATTTCTTTTCCAGAACATTTAGAAAAATTTCTAGTCCTTTCAGTTTTCCAAATAAATTTTAGAATTATTGTGCCAAACTTCAAAACTATGTTCAGTTTATTGGCATTTTGATTAGAACCGGTTTACACTAATAAATTAAGTTGTGAGGATACAAACGGTTAAAATATCTGATGTTTCCAGTCAAGGGACATGACATCTCTGGAAAGGAGAGCTTGTTATTTATCAAGGGGCGTATATTATAAGACTACTGACACAGCACAGAAAACAGTAGTCATGCATGTGAAAGGATACTGTATAGCTAATTGCTCTCTCAGTTTCTCCTAAAGATACCACAAGATAAATAGGGATTTCATTCCATGGGTAAGGTTATGCTCCAGATTATGAGAGTTTCACAACCCTGAAACACATTCTCTCCCCCTCCACAACTTGATGATGATGAGAACAGATCCCACTAATCAGGCCCTATGCTTAGTATGCATTATCACATTTAATCCTCCCACAGTGCTGTGAGCAGGTAGGAGTTCCTGGGACTGAGATGAGGCCCTCCTGAAGCTTCTTTCCAGGAGAGCTCTTACCCGTTTGGCCACAGACTGCTCTTGTAGCTCCTCCCACTTTTTCTGTTCTGCCCTTAGAAGGGCTTTATACTCTGCAAGCTCCGGCAGCTCTTCCAGCCACCGATGACGAGCATTTTGCACAGCTGTTTCTACCTGCAGGAGAGCAATTGCAGAAGAGAGGTAAAGGAACGTATAAAATTTCAGAAAGATCCCATGTGCAGGTAACCACTATGATTTCATGTGCATTTACATTGTATTGCACTACAGTAGTTAAACTGACTTCAAGCACCCCACCTTACCCCAAACAGTAGGGGTTCTAAATGTTCTAAATGTCCCATACTATCCACTGCAAAAGGCAAAGCAGGAATTAGAAATCTATACACGTTTGATGGCCACTACTATTATTAGAAAGCTTTATACAAAGTACCGATTGCCATTTCCAACAAACTCCTATTTATCTTGGGGAAAAAGAAGAAGACATGCAGGAAGGCTGCTTGGTGTCAGCCGCTGTCCAATCAGTATACCCACCACCTCCTCAGACCTCGTGCCCGACATATAAACACACGCACACAGGCAAGCATGCACCAACATATTGTAGTTTAGAGCCCTACACTTGGCAAATTTTCTTGCTGTCAAGAATGAATTTGTGACTATCAAGTGAGGTTGATAGTTCAGTTCTGGCAAAAATGTAAGACTTGATGAATTCTGAGGGTGATCTGGTTGTACATCTGTTACAGGGTGACCACAGATCATTTATTAAATAAACTTTCCTTATTTCCTTGTTTGAAATATCCAGATACACAACGTACATATAGCCGTACACACACACAAAAGCAGAGTTGATATAAGGGGCTGAATTTCTCACTAAAATACTAAATACATTTATAGGTAAATTCCAGGAAGTTAAAAATATGGGGAAAAGATAAAGCTCCTATAGAAATTTACATTCCTTTAGAAGTTATTATGAACATTTCCTTTCTACTATATCATGCTATTTGCTTTTCTTCACAAGATCTGTGATTGTATAAATACCTAAGCAGCACCCCTAAGAACATGTCTCTTTGCCTATAGAACATTTTCTTAACTCTGTTGAGAAAATTATTTTTTAACTGATTGAAAATGTCCTTGATACAATTACTATATTTGCCTATGCTTCCAAACTTTAAGGATTCCTTGTAAAACCATGTATAACAATTTAACAAATAGGTAGAATTTCAAGTATTTATCAAAAGCAGAGTATGTTTTTTTTAAAACTGTACTTCAGGCATTATCTTAAGACTTTATAATACGTAAAAGATCTAAAATTAAAAGTATACAATAAATAATATTATATTAAGGTCCAGGGACCTCTGAGGGCTAGAAACCCTGTCAGATGGTCTGTGAGGTCAAAACTATTTTCAAAACTTTGGACCTTATTTGTCTTTTTTTTACTCCCATTCTTTCATGTGTAAATAGTGCACTTCTCCAGAGGCTACATGCTGTATGATATGTCTCTTCTCTGATAGCCAATGGCAAGTATGAGCGAGGATTCTTCTTTTTTAAATTTCTTAGATATTTTTCCAATACAGTAAATAGACATACTACCAACACAGAAAAAGCTCTTTTGAGTCTTCAATTTTTAAAAGCGTAAAGACATCCTGAGAACAAAAAATTCAAGAATCACTGTAATAGATAATATTGATAAATCAAATAACTCATCGTTATTCTGTTAACACAGAGCTATACTTTTCTCTGGATGACCTTTCTTGGAACCAAGTAACGTATTATAGTTTAGAGCCTTACACCTGGCAAATTTTCTTGCTGTCAAGAATGAATTTGTGACCATAAAGGGAGGTTGATACTTCAATTCTGGCAAAAATGTAAGACTTGATGAATTCTGAGGGTGATCTGGTTGTACAGGGGTTGGGATTTATAGACAAAGTCCCATTTGCAGGGGAATGCCTGCAGATTCAACTCTCAAGTCTCAACACAAGATACTGTTATATACCTTATTCACTTTAAGCTTACTTATCTATAACTACCTTAGTGGAATATTTACTATAAAGTTAGACAAGAAAGATTCATAATTAAACTGTGCTTCATTCAGACGTAAAACCATCATTGTTAACCTCAGGCATCTTAATGTTTAGACGGACCTCAGAGGAGCAAACATTTTGTAAACTGAAAGAACATACAGAAAAACTGAGAGGCGACAGCTTTGTGACAGAAATATAATGACAAATTTGGCAACAACGTAAGATTGTTATCCTACCCTGGGGTATACAAAACGTTTAAGTATAAAGTTATGAACAAGTTCAATGGTAGCACTTTACGGTTTTCATCCATAGGCAGGCAGTTCCAATAATTTTACTATAGGAAACCTGCCTTTTACCTGTTTGGCAATATTTTCACAATATTTGAGTTCCGATTCAACCTCAAGTTGCTTCAAGCCCCCCTTGATGGCTATTTCCTTCTCCTGCTCTAAATTTTGCTGGATCTTTCGCTTCTGCTCTTCTATCATGATTGCCATCTCTTTCTTGGAAATAACGTCAATGGCAGTTTCTTGGTCAGTTTGGCTGCAACAATCTGAGGTCTTCTTTTTCATAGCCTTTATAGTTTGATCCAGCTTAGACTGCCACTCCTTTTCAAGCTGCTGAATAAGTTCTTGTTTGATCTGTTTTCAGAAGAAAAATCGTATGAAAAGAAAAATATTCAAATAAGCAAAAACTAGAATAGCTAGCCAAAAAAGCAACCACAGCAGTGTTTGAAAACCATCTAGACATTGTTGTAGTTATTATGTGAGGTTTAGAAATTTAGTCAATGAGAATATATTCAAGGAAATCCTGAAAGTTACTCTTTGACCTTATCTATGGGACATAAATCACATGGAAGAGTTAAGTATATTGTGTAAGGTCAGGCTATCTTGCGCTCAAGATGCAACCTTCTGGAAGCTTTGACATGGCCACTACAATCATCGCATGATTAAAAAAAAAAAAAAACTTCTACTATTAATATGTGATTTTCCATCAATACCAGGCTTTCCACAAAGCAGGCACTGGGTAAGCATAATTAATGAAACTAAAATTGAACAATCTAAAAAACATTTTTACTTATTTGGACACATTAGAATCTTGTTTCTTATGATATGAAATTGTACTCAGTCAACTGCGTTCAAGAGAGGGCATGGGCTTCCCTGGTGGCCCAGTGGCTGAGAGTCCACTTGCTGATGCAGGGGACACGGGTTCGTGCCCCGCTCCAGGAGGATCCCACATGCCGCAGAGCGGCTGGGCCCGTGAGCCATGGCCGCTGAGCCTGCGCGTCCGGAGCCTGTGCTCCACAACGGGAGAGGCCACAGCAGTGAGGGGCCCGCGTACCAGAAAGAAAAATAAAAAGAGGAAAGATTGGAAAGATGCCTTAGTGATTCTACTTTCAACAGCGTAGTGGGATGGACCCAAACATAATTAGTACTGGGCAAAACTGTGAAATAGCAAAATTTGCTTTTCCCTTTTCCTGTTTCCCACCTCCTGGGTATCCAGAGTTCTCAGACAGCTTCCCTGGCTACCACAGCCCCTGGCTGTATTGCTTCTCTCAAAAAGGTCATCTTGTGTGGCCTTTTTTGCTCTATGCTTTATGCTTTCCTGACAAAACACAAAAACATTAGCTGTCTCTCTCACTCCCCTGGTAAATAACTGGTTAGCAAATCCAACTAAAAAACAATTTGCAGCAATGTAAAAATAGGGGATTTGTTTTGCGTCATCCATATTTTTTTAAAATAAGTTTATTTATTTAATTTTGGCTGCGTTGGGTCTTCGTTGCTACACACAGGCTTTCTCTAGTTGCGGTGGGTGGGGGCTACTCTTCGTTGTGGTGCACGGGCTTCTCATTGCGGTGGCTTCTTTTGTTGCAGAGCATGGGCTCTAGGTGTGTGGGCTTCAGTAGTTGTGGCACACGGGCTCAGTAGTTGTGGCTCGCAGGCTCAGTAGTTGTGGCTCGCAGGCTCAGTAGTTGTGGCTCACAGGCTCTAGAGCACAGACTCAGTAGTTGTGGCACATAGGCTTAGTTGCTCCACGGCATGTGGGATCTTCCCGGACCAGGGCTCAAACCTGTGTCCCCTGCATTGGCAGGCAGATTCTTAACCACTGCACCACCAGGGAAGCCCCATTCATATTTTTTTATAGATATTTGGCTAGATATATTCCATAATATATACTTTTATGTTAAAAAATGACTAGTAAAAGAATTTCAGGTGCCAGCACTAGATTGATGAGATTTGGGGGAGAAGAGAGGAGATGAGTAGTAGGGAGGTCAAAAGACAGGACAATGGTGTATGATTCCATCTTGAGATAGCTCCAACCCCGATTAATAGCAATCTTGGGGTCAGAAGAACCTAGTTTGAGAACTAATTGCACTTTCAACTAGGTTTTTAAGATTGTAATTTGGTTCTTAATTTTCTTGGAAACTATGAGCATTTTCTAATCTCACTTGCTACTTAGGAAATAGAAGTAAAGTTTTGTGCTTCTAAGCCTACCCAGTCATTATTTCTTTCTTCCGATCCACAGTGTACGTTAATTATTTGTTAATTATATTGGTCTAGAGTTATCAGAATCATTTCACAATATGAAATTTGATCACGGTTTCATTTTTGAGGAATCAGAAAAAGTCCTCCTCAAATCCCATTATAGGGACTACCCTGGTGGCCCAGTGGTTAAGAATCCGCCTGCTCCACAACAAGAGAAGCCACCGCAATGAGAAGCCCATGCACCGTAATGAAGAGTAGCCCCCGTTCGACACAACTAGAGAAAGCCAGCATGCAGCAACGAAGGCTCAACGCAACCAAAAATAAAATAAATAAAAAAAATTTTTAATTCTTAAAAAAAAAACAACATTATATCCTGAATTGGGCTGAAGAGTCAAGAGGTAGGAAGTTTTAAAAAATAAAACGGGTGTGAGTAAGCTGCTAATAGCCCAATTCTGAGAAGTAAAATGAGTGATTATGTATGTACCTGGCAATTAAAAATAATGTCAGTTCAAGAAGAGCTGTCTCTCAACAGTTAATACTACATTTTTTTAAACATGATGACTAGAAAGAAATTTTTTTTTTTTTTTTTTTTGCGGTACACAGGCCTCTCACTGTTGTGGCCTCTCCTGTTGCGGAGCACAGGCTCCAGACACGCAGGCTCAGCGGCCATGGCTCACGGGCCCAGCCGCTCCGCGGCATGTGGGATCTTCCCAGACCGGGGCACAAACCCGTGTCCCCTGCATCGGCAGGCGGACTCTCAACCACTGCCCCACCAGGGAAGCCCTAGAAAGAAATTTTAACCCACACCTCTTTCTGTTCCTTAACCCAGTGTGCTTTGGCTAACATCACTTCATTTTCAAACTGCTATTTAATATCAATTTTCTTGTTCTTTTAGCCACCTGTCCTTTTCCATCATAAGGGTATCTTGGTACTTTTCTTCAAGTTCCACCTGCAGTTTCCTTACATACTCTTCTCTTTCCTCCAATAGCTGTCTCTTTAAACAAAATTCAAATAAATATCTCATATGACACTAATATTCTCCAAGTCAAACTTATGAAATAATAGTTATATGCATGTAATAGACAACAGCAACAGAGACAAGTGATCTTCCTATATGCTTACTCAATCAGTTGAATAAACTGTCTTGTAAAAACCTGCCTACATCTCAAATATTTGGACAAAAAATTTACAGATGGTTGTATTAAATGAAAAGGCATCTAATACAATAAATACATTCCCACAGGACCAAATACTATTTTTAAAGGTGAAACTGACATTTATGTTTACACCCCACCCATAATGAGACGCATAATGTATCACAGCCCAGAAAAATTTATATTTCTGAAAAACCTGTATTCAGAGATAGGCCAAAAATTACTGTTCTATTCTAAAAGCTATGCATCCTTCAATAAAACCCAGACTGGTATAAAATTTTTTTAACAAAACTAGCTGAAGTATTATCAAATAAGAACATTCAAGTGTCAGTTAAAATTTAACAATTTGAACTATTCATATAATATTCCCTATTTATTCTAGGAACCCAGTTGATCTGAAATCTCTAATAAACCTCTACTCAGGGATCAACATTATCTATGAGAGTTTCTGTTTGAAAAATTTTAGAAATGGTTTTCTGGAGGTCCTACCAAGATGCTATGAGAAGAAACACAGTGAAGCCCACAAACTACAACACCAAGGAAGTATACCTCACATAACTAATGCTACATGGCAACCGAGCTTTTGCTCTGTGTCTCTTTGGCATTATTTCTGATTCCTGACTATCTGGTTGTCTGGATTTTTTTCCAGTTCATAGCTGACCTGGATTATTTCTGTCTTAATTGCTCTCTGAGTCTTCTCCACCACTGGCACATGCCAAGAAGATAAAATCCGTGTTTGTTCAGTGTTGCATGATTTTGGAAAATCTCCGGTGACTGAGGGACCCATTTCTTCAGTCAGGTCATGTGGACTGCAGTTGTACTAAGATTATAGGACAGGCTCATCCACATGACTGAGAAAGTTGTCCACTGTCACATCAAACATCATATATCACTATTATTATTTTTGTTTAACTGTAGAAGTAATCCCCAAACTGTCTTATCTGTGTATGTCTATCCTTTAGGAGTTGTTTCCATATGTATCTGCATTTCCTTTTGACCCGAAAAAGAAAACTGCTACCAATTTTCCGTGTGTTTGTATGTTTGTGAGTATATTAGTTAGCTTAACTAGATAGTAAACCAGACCATACAGAGACTCAGAACAACGAACACCTATTATTTCTCATGATTCTGTGGATCAGCTGGGCAGTGGTCCTGGTCTGAGTCCACTCAGCTGATTTCTGCAGACAACTGAGGCTACAATGGTCTAAGATGGTGACACTCATATGTCTGGTGGTTAGTTCAATGTCTGCCAGGATGATGCAGTGACTTGGTCACACGTGTCATCATCTAGCAGGTTATCCCTGATCCTTCACATAGTGCTTGGTCAAAGGGTTCCTAAGAGTATCACGCTTACAAGGACCAATGCGTAAAAGCTTTCTAAGTGTCTTTTTACATAATGTTAACTAATATCCCATTAGCCAAAGTCAGTCATTTGGCCAAGGTCAGATTCAACGGATGAGAAACAGACTATCTGTAACTGAGAATAGCTACAAAGCCACATTGCAAGGAGACACACATTCAGGGATAGGAAGAATATGTGGCCATTTTTGCAATCCACCACAGTGAGGAAAACTTTGCTTCCCGCTCTTTACAGAAGAAAAGCAATAAATTTATTGGTCATAGGAATCCACCATTTGAACATACTACAGGAATATCTAATTCAAAAAGTTTTTATCACACGAGGGAAGGAAATATTTGGATAGTTTTAAAATGTTTAAACTTGTTCTGCATGCCTCAGACAGTCAAAAAACTCTAACTTCTAAGGACTGACTTACCGTGATGACAATTGTATAAATGAGCCTTAGTGTGTGTAGGAATGGCATTATGAATAGGAATATCGATCATCTTTGCTTTGTCTACAGATTCACAGCCTCTACTGATTACTACCCAGTTTGAAGGGTCCTGTGTTTATGACTTTATTCCCCCTTCTCCGAACAAGCCAGGTTAACATGTGAGGAAAGTCTCTGTGTTAAAATCTTTACAACTTGGAATTGAACTTGTTCTTAACCTGCAGCCTGTCTCAACAAGTGTTTCAGAAAAGAGCACATATGAAACAGGAAAATACAACCAGGGACTCTCGGCATTGCCTGTCTTATACAGTCTGTAGCCAAAGCTCCGGACCTGAAGATCAACTGCAGGGAAAATGGCTTACGTCTTGCAGAGAAGGACTATCCTAACAGTTCCCTAGCTTGCTCGAGTTTAATGGGCTTATGAAGACTATTAAGCTATATAAAGAGCTTGTATAAATCTAAATAAAAAACTAAAGAATTCCCAGAGAAGGAAGAAATTAAATTTTTAACGCTTTAAGTACACTGGCCCTTTAAGTGGGGGGATGGGTATAACTACAAGGGGATGGCACAAGGGAGTTTTTTAGGGTGATGAAACTATTCTATTTCAATCCATACATGGGTTAAAAATTTATAAAACTGGACACCAAATGAAAAAGAGTCAATTTTACTGTATGGCAATTTAAAAATTAAAAAAAAAAAATTTAACCAGTAAGTGTTTTTGGAAGAGGGCCAAATAGCAGTTTTAACTTTCCTTCTTGCCCCAGTGCACAAGCATTCATGAGCCAAAGTATCAGTCAGTAGCAGCTATTAACTGCAACTGACCAATTACGTGAGATTCAATTTTACAGCCAAATTGATTCTTTTAAAAGTACCAGGAAATATATTCCTGAAAAGAATGACCTCTTTGAGAGAACTGCTCTTATGTTCTTGCCAATTTATATATTTAAAGAAAGAAAGAAAAGAATCACACTAGATCTTCTCCCTATTTTAATTTTTTTAAACATTACTGAGCTAAGTCTTTAATTTCTAGGTAATTTAAGATCCCTTCTAACTTTCATACTGCCGGCACTAACTAAAACAGCTCCCCTTAGCTCTTTTTCCACTAGATGGTATGTATACATGGCATGTTTTTCTACCATATTAATCTATTCAAAAATAATCAAAATGTTAAGTGACCTGGATTCCTCACTGCTCTTTAAGTCTGTGGTAGCAACAGTCAGCTTCACTATAACTTACTCAGAAACCTCTGTATATAGAACATTTACTAGAGCCTTTAAAAATATTGTCTAATCTTGATGCAGGTGGCTTTCAAATTGTCGTCTGCAGGCTGGTCCCAAGGGGAAGGGAGAGGCAGACGTGTGTCTGGATGAGGCTTGAGCCAGGACGAGGAAGAAGACAGGAGGGGCAACTGTTTACGTGTGATTTCACTCCTGGACACTCACCAAGGGCAACCTGGAAGATTCAGGCAGGAGTAGAGAGGATACTGCAGCCCCTCCAGCTTCCCGGGACGATGAGAACTCTCTGTAAAGAGGTCACACTCACACCGACCTTCCTCTCCACAGCTCCACAACCCCACCTTCCCTATCAGGAGACCCACTTTCAAACTCCTGCCCTTTTCCCCAGAATAAAAGGACGCTTAAGTCCTGACAGAAATGGGTCAGAGGAAAACGTCCATGCAGCGCACACAGGACTGTATAGAATCACTTGGGCAGCAAACAAACATGCAAAACGAGGATCCCTGGGTTTCAGACTCAAAGTACTCGGGTCCACCTTGTTGTTGTTGTTTTGTTTTTTTGTTTTTTTTTTTTTTGCGGTACGCGGGCCTCTCACTGTTGTGGCCTCTCCCATTGTGGAGCATGGGCTCCAGACGCGCAGGCTCAGCGGCCACGGCTCATGGGCCCAGCCGCTCCGCGGCATGTGGGATCTTCCCGGACCGGGGCACGAACCCGCGTCCCCTGCATCGGCAGGCGGACTCTCAACCACTGCGCCACCAGGGAAGTCCCACCTTGCTTATTTTTAGAACGCTCTTTTGCCTCTTAGAATAAATCTATAAGGACGAATCACTTTCTCCTATGGGTATGCCATTTTCTGCTAGGGCTTTAATAATCATTTCAATATTTACTGTACTTTGTGAGCTGAATTAGTGTGAAACAGCCAAACGTGAAGACTTCTACAGAAGGCTTCCCTGTTTCACAGGAGAGTGAGTGTACTGGTTTCAGTGAGAAATGAAGTGAACACAACACAGACTTGTCCTGTACCTTCTTCTCTTGAGCCTGTTGCTCCTTTTCCATGGTCTTCCTGAGAGTTGCTTCCAGATTATCTTTCTCTCTGCACACTTCCAGGTAACATTCCTGCACGGCCGCCATCTCCTTATTCACCTTATCTAAGTCAGACCTTGGAAACACAAAACCAGCAACTAAATATAAGGCTGCAGAACAGACAATTTTCCTCTAAACAATGGAATAAGAGAATGTTGTCTCTACAGCTTCAGGGGCAGCTAAACTCTTTCATTCTCACCTTAGTTGCAAGCGAGCTCCCTCATAAACCTCAAAGAGCTGCTGCTTCTCCAAAGCATGCTTTGCTAACAGGCTTTCACGTATTTGGGCTTTCATGGCTTCATGGTGTTGCTGGTAAGTCCTCTCACACCTAGAAACAGACAGCAGACAGCGGAATCTAAGGCAGGGCCAGCACTACCAGAAACACCGAGACAACTGGTTTCCCTCCCTTCCTTCCCATGCCCTCCTTCTAGAGCCAAGTACAGTTAAGATCAGATTGGTCTTCCCCAACCCAAAGTGGTAATAATTAGCTTTCAATAGATGATCTTATGAGAATCTTCAAAATTTTCTTTCTTCAAATGTTTCTATAGAAAAATTAGAAATCTGGATGTGAGAAATGCCCCAGTCCTTCAAACAGAGTATAATAGTTTGTGTTGAGAACTTCTGTTTATAAAAAACTAATTGAAATAATAGAGGGTGTGGTTCCAAAATTCCAAGTTATCTATATTAAACACAAATACTAAAGTAACCAACTCACACGTAAATTATGTTCCAAAAGTCTGTTTCAAAGTTCATGATTTCCTATTTAGAAGACATATTTCCTCCCACAGGTTCCTTCCTTATAAAAAATAGTTAAGCCATTAAGCTCTACTATTTCTATGAACTACAGTTTGGATGTGTTCTGTAGAACTCAACGTACTACATAACATTATTTCTATGGAAAATGTGTTCCAAATTCTAATTTGAGAAGCCAGGGATTCATCTTCTCCAATTTATGATCTCAATAGGGAGGGTTCACACCATCATTTCTCTCGAATCTTTTCTTGGGGGGCGTTATCAGGAGAGAGAAGGGAAGGAGAGCCCAGAAGACAGACATCAGGCCTCTGTCTAGACCTCACCTATCCACAGCTTCTTGTTTATCACGGTCAAAATCTTGTACCATTTGTCTCATTTGATTGCATAAGTCTTGATTCGTATTTCTCAGATTTTCTTCAGTTTCTTTAAGCTCCTAAATACAAAAGAATAAAGTATTTAGAGGAAATACCCATCATCTTTATTGACTAGTCTAATCTCATTTTCTGATATCCTCTGTGCTTTATCTCTTTCCCTATAACATTATTTGACATAATATCATTTTCATAATTCTATAAAAGTCTCTTCATGCCTTGTAAGAGTGTAGATTCATTTATTTGTCAAGTAGCTTTCTGATAGGAGTAAAGGTTAAAATTCTGTATTTATTTTGAAATGTATGAAAACATTCAACCAGAGAAGTATTGGTTAACTGATGCTTTATGATAAATCTTAGAATATGATAATCTTCCCAACCATATAAATAAGCACGGTTTTACTTTCCGGTCAAGGGCTGCCTAAGGAGGAAAGAATACCTCTATTAGCCATGCTATTAGAGAAATACTGAATTCCTAGACAATTAGAGGAATTCCAGAAAACTGAAATTATACTAACTTACCTTCCGATGAAAATACTACCCCATGACCAGCAGTAAAAGGAAATAACTGGAATCCTTAATCACCTGCTAATATACTTGTCCACTAACTCATATTGCCTCTGTATTTTTGAAAAGTCCTTTGAATGAGGTCATGAGAATTCTCACAAAATAGAGGAAAGTTTTTTAATCACCTGATTTTGTTGCTGTAAAACCTGAATTTCACTTTTAAGTCGCAGAATATCATCTTTGACAATCATATCGGAAGAGTCAGGCCACACTTGATTAGTTGGTTTTTCTGAGGTATCTGTTTTAGTCTAAATGTTGAAAAGAAGTCAGAAGTTTTTCAGGTTTATAAAAAATTGTAAGCACTAGTTTTGTAATAATTTCATACTTACAAAGAAATTGCAAAAACAGTACAAATAATTTCCATATACCTTTTATTACTGTCCAATATAACCACGGTACAATTATCAAAACCAGGAAATTAACTAGGATGCAATACTGTTACCCAATCCATAGACCTTATACAAAATTTTCCAGTTTTCCTCTAACATCATTTTCCTGGTTCAGGATACAGTCTACAATTTCACGCTGCCTGCAGTTGTCACGTCTCATTAGTCTCCTCCGATCTAGGACAGTTCTTCAGTCTTTGTCTTTCGAAACCATAATATTTTTGAAGCGTACCTATGCTAATCATTTAGTTTTACGGATGTTACTTCGTTATTAAATTCACGTTATGCATTTTGGGCATGAATGCCACAGAAGTGATGTGTGTGTGTTTTTAGGAGACATGTTACATCAATATGTCTCATCACTGGTGATGATCAGCTGATGAAGGTCGAAGGTTCTGTCTGCAGCCATCTCCATTGTAAAGTTACTGTTTTGCAATTAATAGTAAGTGTTAATATCTTATGGGGAGACATTTGAGATTATGCAAACATTCTATTTCTCATCATACTCTCACCCACTAGGTTTAGCATCTATTTCTGTATTTAATCAGTGTTAACTCATACATTTTATTCAATAGGTACACAATGATGATAGACTTTGGTAAATTGTTTCCAGAAAGTTCATACAAATGTATCCTGTCAGGTGGTGCAAGAGTCTGTCCAGCTCTCTTTACCTCCAATGGCTGTGACTGTCTTTGAATGATTATTGTGTTTGATGGGGAAAAGGGTCTCCAACAATTTTTTCATTTGCATTTGTGGAACCTCTTACATGCCTTCATTGTTCATTTGTTTTTCATCTTTCCATATATATAACTTTGCATTTTCCTCTTACCATCTAATTGTTTTATCCATTTTTATAAGTTCCTTGTTCACTGAAGAAGTCAAAGATTTTTTTTTTAATATCTACTCTATTTGACCTGTTGGTTTCATATTTACCTGAACTCTGAGCTCTCTTCTTCAATGTTTAAAAAATATTCTGTACCAAGGTTCATTCTACTCATTGGGGGAAAGGGAGGTAGGTGTATCTCATTCCTACATGGGGTGACAGAAGGCTTTGGCTCAGTCTTCCAATTCAGCCTTCACTTCCTTCAGAGAAGGAAGTTGCACTTTCCCCGGTTCACCTGCCATCATTTCCTAGAAGCCACTGCTCCTGTCCCAGTCAGAAGAGAGAGGAGCTAAGAATACCTACCCTGTTAGCTTTGCTCCAGACTTGGGGGTATTAATGAGACTTTAAAGGATTTTACTGACTCATTAGAATGGCTTTCATTTTTCTTTTTTTAACTTAGCCTCTACTTTTTAAAGTTTACAATATTCATTTGTGCTTCCTTCCCCACTGGTGAGTTTCTATTACTAAGAATGAAAGTAACATCATACTGATACACTGAAAAAACAATCTTCATGGCTAGCTATTATACTCAATTTTGACATTTTTTCACACTGCAGGCACACAGGGACTTGGTACTTGCAGTACTTGTTAGCACAAAACTCTTACGAAGATCTTTCAAAAGAGAAGGACAATTTGAACGCAGCAATAAAACCTCTCTCCAAAGCTGGTATACTGAAGACATTATCTTCAAGAAAACAAGAAATGTAATATACCAGCTCTCATACTATCTTCCTAATTTTTATGTCTCAAAAAATTCTAGCCAGGACCCTTCTGAGTTGGGTACTGAACACTGCCTATCAAGTCCCTTGGAATTAGAGTATGGCTTTAACCACAGCTTGTGGTAAGGTAACGGATCTCTATTAAGTATCAGACACAGAAAAGCCTCTGTGTTTTATTTCTTAAGCTTACAAAAAATTCAGTGTAGATGTGGTCCCTGACTGATAGTAAGCCAGTCTGGTTTTCCTAAGGCCTTTGCCACATTCTGCCTTAACGGCCCAGTTGTTCAACTGGAATGAACAGCATAGTATTTGATCCACCCCCAATCACTGTTATAGTGCTGTATATGGGCAGACTCCTCACTTTCACCACATATTATCCTGGAAATGTCATAAAACAGCACTACTATGAATAGTCACATGACATGAAAGCAAAAAAACGGACTCTCTGTAATAACTTTAAATTGTTTTATATAAGATGGATAGAAACAGATATAAAATGTACTATAAGGTATGTATAAAGCAATAAATACATCAATACCTTTAAAACATTTATGAAAGAATCATGCCAAATAAGATTACATGGTAAATATTTTTGCTGCCCTTCTTAACACCATAGAAAGGCTTTAGGATTTTGATGGCCTAGTTCTCTTTAAAAAGGCATCCAGGGAAGTTTAAGTTAATGTGTTTTTTCTCTTAACATCCCTGTAGCAAGCACAGAAGTTCAACATCATTTCATTAAGCTCGGGACTTGATGCTAGCCATGATCATTCTTCTAAAAATCGATATTGAGACACTGAATGATTTTCGCCTCATTAAAGATTTCAGAAAGACTGAGTTTATAAAATATAAACTTCTAGCTTATTTGCTCCATCTTTTTACATACTTCCGCTCAAGGCCGAAATATCCCTTTCCACCTTCCCGCCTGGATTTATCCTTCAGGACAGAGGTCAAATGTTCCCTCCTCACAGACTTCACTAGGGCTACCTTACCACCTCAGCCCCACGCCCAAGTCCAGTTAGTTATTCCTTCTCAACAGCACTTTGTAATTAGCATAATTCTTATTACACAAAGTTATAACATGTCCATCTCCTTACAGATCTGTAGTACTGACTGTGGTAGCCAGTAAGCACACATGGTTGTTGGGTACTTGAAATGTGACTTGTCCAAATAGAAATGTGCGATAAGGAGAAAATATGTGCCAGATTTCAAGGACTTAGCACACGCATAAAATATATAAACCATCTCATTAATAATTTTATACTGATCACATACTGAGAAGATAATATTTTGTATATACTAGGTTAAATAAAATATATTATTAAAATCAATTTCACCTATTTTAATGGGACTACCAGATATTTTAAGTTACATATGTGGCATCATTATATTTCCATTGGATAGTGAGGTTCTAGATTCTAAGTTCCTTCATGGAATGGCCATTGTTTCCTTTTTTTTTTTTTTTGAATCCCACAAGACCTTGCACAGAGTAGCTTAAAAAAAAAAAAAAAGCTTAAACTGAAGGATTTGCTTTTCCTCCACATACACCCCCAACCCTGCTTTCCGACTTTACAGACTCAATAGAAAGCTCCGTTAGAAAAGATGTGGGAAACAGGAGGCAAAGGCCAAGTTTGATGGTGGCCATTTGCTAATTAGATGGCTGTGAACTTGAGTGCTTCTTTCAAGACCACCTGTTGATTAAATTAGCACTTCCTCTCCCTCTTCCCCATCTAGGAAGTGGGTCAATATGTGTAGTAATTCAGCAAATATCTACTGAGAAAACACATAGAGAATTATCAAGACAATACTCCCAAAATGTTCCTATATAGTAAGGTGACGCAGAACCACCATAACCAGCAAGTGCTGAAGGCACCCTTTAAGAAAAACCAAATGCAGACTGCTGAGAAATCACTATGGCAAAAGGCTAGCTGGGCAAAAAGAGTATTCAAAGATGAGACAGTTCCCTTCGCTCCACTGATGAAACAGCCTATAGAGTATGGAGGCAAAGGGAAAGGCTAAAAACAACACAAGGAATAGCCACCAGCAATTGCCACACATGTGAAAGCGTATCTGTACAGCAAACGCCACTAGTGATTTCAATATAGAACAAAGAAAGCACCAAGATACCTAAGCTAAGGTTCAGACTCAAAACCAGGTTCCTACTCTTAGCACACTCTCACCAAAATGCTTATTAAACTAATCAACTCTAATCTAATGCAAGTTTTCATTCCCATCCTTTATAAGAAACATATGGAAAAAGCTAAAACAGCTTGATTTCAAGATGTTAAATGTGCTGTGGGAAAGCACATTCTCCCATTTCTCATTTGGTTATTAACAATGAAATCAATGTGCTCATCAAATGTAGTTACTCAGAAGAAAGAACCGAACCGGGCAGGGCTTTCACAGTGAAAACACACTATTATTTCTGGAAAGCAAACTAGCACGATTAAAATTCCATAATAATAAACACCACAGAATATCTTGCACACTTTGCTTTAATAGGACTGTTTTAATGAATACAACTCCTAGTTTAAGGATCAGGAGATAAAACAGTACCAAAGTAGGAAGTAAGATATCATTTCCATCCAGGAGAAAAAGGAATATACTACCTACATTCATTTTTCACCTTCCCTTTCCTCTTTGTTTCTAGGTCTTTCATGTATTACTTTCTACTGGGAATAGAAATGAGTTGGGATTTAGAAATAGGGAAGGGTGAAAAAGGCAGCTGTTGAAGGAGGGCAACCCTAAAGATCTCTGACAGCACGATCTTGGAGAAATAACCTTGACCTATTAATTAGTCCAGTATTTTAGTTTCAATTTGCCCAAAGACTGACTCTCACCTCAGAAGGGTCACAAATTCCTCCAGCTTCATTTTCCTCATCTGTAAAACAAGGATGCTAACTGAAGGATATAAAGGTGGATTTCAAGGACTCTGACATACCTGATTCCATACCTTTCCCACCTGTAACACCACCTCCATAGAATTAATTTTTTTTAATATAGAATGACTATTATTTTAAGAACAGGGGCCAGAGAAATCTCAGACAAAATGCTAGAGGATTTCACTGTGGAGAATTTAACTAGATTTTAAAGCACTGTTGGCACAAGCCAATCTTGAGGAAATGCAGACATCTTGGTTATGTAGAATGCTTCCTTGGATTTGTGGTTAAGGAATTTTACCTAATTGGCATCTCATTTACTAGGTGCCAAGAGTAACCAGAAAGTATATTCCTTTAAGTGGCATTTCTTTCTTTAAACTTTACTTATAAAAAAAGTCAAACGGGGAATCCCCTGGCGGTCTGGTGGTTAGGACTCCGAGCTACCACTGCAGGGGTCGCAGATTCGATCCCTGGTAGGGGAACTCAGATCCCACAGGCTGCGTGGTGCGACCAAAAATAAAATAAAAGTCATTTGTAAAATAAAGAAAGAAAGAAAACATTCTGCCTTAAAAAAAAAAAAAGTCAAATGAATCCCTGAAAGACAAAAGTTTAATTTAAATGTGAAAACTGTAAGCGTTTTCTTTATTAAGTCTTGAAAAACGGCATTTTATAAACTTTATAAATTTTATAAACTCTACCTCGATGCTTTTTTCATGCTTCTCCACTTGGAGATCTTCGATTTTCTTATGACAGTCTTTGAGATCGTTTTGTAACTGAGACACCAGATGACGCTTCATGGAGTTGCTACCCAGCAAACGCTGCACCTCTGCTTTCAGATTCAGAATGACCTCATCTTTGGAAAGCTCTTCAGCTGGGTCTTCCTGCTGTACAACACTAATGGAATAATTGTCATATCTAAGGTTAAATCAAGTAACAAATCAAGCACGGCTATTCCTTAAAAGCAACTAGCTGCAGTGGTAACCATGTTTTGTAACCCATACAACTATATACTGGTATTTCAAAAACAATTTTAAGTTTTGTCATACACAGGATATTGTCTTTGACACATCCCCATATACAGAAATAAGTTCATTCACAGGAAGACCCTTCTTAAGCTTAGTCCTGCTGCCTCACTGAAAGTTCAACCATACGAACTTCAGTATGACATGCATTTTTATTTTTGGTAAATTGCATGCTATATATACATGTCCTTCATTACTCCAAGAGAAACAAAGTGAAAATAAAGGATGAAATGAAGAGTAAAACACTAGTCATCCTAACCAACAATTCCTGTATCTCTTCTACTAAAACACAAGTCTAGGTGGATATCTGAGCAACTGAAAAGAAAAAATAACAAAAATAAATGCCATGCTAATTTAGTCCCCACTTTAGTTTGTCAATATATTCAAAAATTGGAATGAGTATTTCTGTTCCTCGCCATAATGGATTAAAAGGAACGGATTTATCTTCCTGTCTTAAAAAAACTAGAAAACCAAATAAAATATATGAAATGGTGCAAACATTAGACAACATGCAGCACATCAGAGTGATCCCTGAAAAAAGGAAAACAAACAAGGTAAGCCCTATAATTGCTACAGCCTTCTGCCTGGAGAATTTCCACCCTGTAGCACAGAAAGAAGAAACCCAGAGTCCAGCAATCTCACCGAGTTGCAGAATTCAGTATGGGGAAACCAAAATGGCTAGAATCTGAGGAGAGAAATACTGTGGGAGAGGTAGCTACACAGAAAGAGAGCTCTGGAGATCTGTGGATACAAGTGAGAAAGTTACCTCAAGACCAGGGGAAAAAACCACAGGAAAATGAACCATAGTGGAAAGACTTCCTAATTCACAGAGCATCAAATAGTGCCTTAGTAACAAGGGCAAATTAGCCCCAGATTAAAGGCTGCTCTAAATCTGATCTAACAAAGCCTACAAAGAAGTCTGGAAAGGATCAAAAGAATTCCAGATAACTTAAGTGTGTCACAGAAAAACGATAACAATATATTTTTAAATAAAGTCCAAAATCTAAAGCATAAAATTCAAAATGTCCAGCATCCAATCAAAATTTACCAAGCATGCAAATAAAGAAGGAAAGGAAATACCAACCATAACCAGGAGAAACTGACCCAAATGACACAGGTAGTACAATTAAGTATATTCCATACGTTCAAGAAGGTAGAGAAAAAAACATGAAAACAATGAGGAGAGAAATAGTAGACTTTATGCCCCAGATTGGACTTAGAGACAACAAATGAAAACATCTGAAAAAATATACATACTGAATGAGATTAACAGCATATTTAATATGGCAGAAGTAAAGATCCACAGACATAAAGACACAGCAAATTTAAACACAGAGAGAAAGAAGACCAGAAGTACACAGAGCATATTAAGTTTTCTAACCTAACTATAGTTAAGTCCCAGAAGAAAAGTGGGGAGGAGACAGAAAAAATATTTCAAAATATAACAACTAAAATTTTTCTACTACCTGAAAATTAAAACCCCATTAAGCCTAGAAGCTCAATAAACCTCAAGCACAAAAAACATGAAGAAAACCACCATAAACTACATCAACATCACATTGCTAAAACCAATGATAAAGAGAGAGTGCAGGAAGATTCCTGGGGAGGGGAGGACCAGAGAAAGGAATAGTGGATTCTGTGTATAAACAGCCTCAGTGTAAGCCCTAAACTATGCATGCATAGAACAGACCCTCAAACCAGCAAAGATTTGGAAATTTAACTGAAATCTGAACCACACACACAAATCGCACACTGACTAACCCTTGAGAGGTGCATACACAAAACAGATTCAAACCAATGTGGCAAAGGCTTGGAAAAATGAACTAAGATTTGAAACATCTATGCAAATTTCTATACAACATAAAAATCACAATGTCTACTATACAATCTAAAATTACTCAACATAAAACTAACATGGAAAGCACAAATGCTGGAACTATCACAAAGAGTTTTAAAAATTTAAAGCAGCTAATAGCTATGCTTTACGAGTAAAGGAAACATATTTGAAACGAATGAAAAGATAGGAATTCTCAACAGAAATAAAAACTTTAGAAGAACCAAATGGAAATTTTATCATTGAAAAATACAGTACCTAAAAGTTAAAAAAAAAAAAAACCTCACTGGACAGGCTCAATAGAGTAGAAATGACAGGGGAAAGAATGAGTGGACTTGAAAATAGTTCAACAGCAATCATCTAACGTGAAAACAGAAAAAAAAATGGACAGTGTCTCAGGGAACTGTGGGACAATATAAAAAGATTTAACATTATGTATAATTGGAGAACGAGAAGGAGAGGAGAAAGAGGAGGCAGAAAAAATATTTGAAGAAATAATGGTCAACATTTTCACAAATTTGGTAAAAGACATAATAAATTTACATTTTCAAGAAGCTCAGTGAACCCCAAATGAAATAAACTAAAAGAAAAACACACTTAGACACATCGTAATCAAACTGCTTAAAACTGAAAAAAAAAAGAAAAAAATCTTTTTTGAAAACAGCAGGAGAAAAACTACTTATTACATACAGAAACAATGACTCAAATAACAATAGATTTCTCTTCAGAAACCAATGAGGCCAGAGACGGTGGAAGAGCATATCTTTAAAGCGCTGAAATAAAAGAACAGTTGACCCGGAATTCTATAATCAGCAAATATAAGGGCATTTTCATATAAGGAAACTAAGAATTTGTTGCCAACAGACATGCTCTGGAAGAAATGCCGGAGGAGGTTCTTCAGCTAAAGGGAAATGATATCCACCGAAGGGATCTCTACACTGAAAACTACTAAACATTACTGAGAGAAACTGAAGAAGGTCTAAATAGAGAAGTATAGCATGCATGTTCAGAAACTGGAAAACTCAATTTCTTTAATTCCCCCAGCTTTTTCAAGATATAATTGACAAATAGCAATATCTTAAGATGTCAATTCTCCCAAAATTGATCTATAGATTCAACACACTTCAAATTAAAATTCCAGAGGACATTTTTTGTAGACGTTGACAAGCTAACCATAAAATTTATTTTGAAATGCAAAGAACTTAGAATAGTTTCAATTTGGAAAACAACAAAGTTGAAGGATGTGTTCAACCCATTTCAAAACTATAAAGCTACAGTATCAAGACTGTTATCACCAAAAAGATCACTGGAACAGAATGGAGAATACAGAAATAGACCCACAAACATACGGTCAACTGATTATCAACAAAGATACCAAGGCAACTCAACTGGGAAAGAAAAGCTTTTCTGACAAATGGGATTAGATCAATTGGATACTGGAATGAAAAAAATAAACATCAATCCTTCCCTCACACTATACTAAAAAATTAACTCATAATGGATCATAAATGGAAATATAAGAGCTAAAACTATGGAATTTCTAAAATCATAACAGAAAATTTTTGTAACATTGAGTTACAATACACAAAAACCATGAACTATAAATGAGACAATTGATAAATCTGAATTCATAAAAACTTAAATTTTTGCACTTCAAAAGATACCATTAAGAAAATGATAAGATAAACCAGAGAGTGGAGGAAAATATTCACAACACATATCAGACAAAGGGCTTGTATCCTGAAATATATGAAGACCAAACAACATATACAAATAATAATTAAGCACAACAAGAAAAAAGGAAAGCAAGGCATATCAAAAGATGTTTAACTTTATTAGTCATTAGGGAAATACAAGTTAAAACCACAATGAGATACCACTACACACAAACTAGAAGTGCTCAAATTTTAAAAGATTGGCTATCAAGATTTAACAATGGCACAGAACTGAAACTCTCAGACTTTGCTTCTGGGAATGCAAAATGGTACGACCACTTTGGAAAAGAACATTTATACTATTGCTATTGCTATTTAAATAAAATAAATTGTAGGAACTCTGATATAACCATAAAAAGAAAAGCAATTTGGAGCATAAGTGGAAAGGAAGAGGTAAAATTATCTCCATTAGCAGATGATATAATTATATCTAAAAAACTTATAATCTAATGGAAAAACTATTACAAACAATAAGAGAATTAGAAGGCAACAGGTTATAACACACAATATAGAAATAATATATACAAACAATACTCAGAAGAAATAATGGAAAAGAACATGCCATTCACTATTGCAAAATAAAATACCGAGGCATCAATTTAACAAGAATTGTGCAAAACCTAAATGTGAAAAACTTCAAAACACACTTGAAAGACAAAAACAGATTTAAGCAAATGAAAAGACATGTTATATTCTTAAGTAAATTCAACATCATAAAGATATCAATTCTCCCTGGGTTTATATACTTAAGATGATCTTAGTAAAAATATTATCAGGATTTTTTTCCTAGAACAGAACAAGTAAAATATAAAGTTCATTTGGAAGTGTAAACGAGCAAGAATAATCAGAAAAACCCTAATAAGAACAGCAATTCCAGACAGATGGTAAAACTAAAGTATAAGGCAAAGCAATAAAGCTTTTAGAAGGCAGCATAAGAGAATAGCTTCATGATCCTGAAGTTAAGGAAAGGTTTCTTAAAGGGACTATAAAAGCACTAACCATGAAGATGGATAAATTTGACTAAAGTTTAAAAACTTCCATTCATCAAGGGACACATTAAAAGGTTAAAAAGGCAAGCCAGAGGGAAGAAAGAGAAGAAGTGAGTGAGAGGAGATATCTGCAACACACATAACATCAAAGAGTTCTTATCTAGAACAGTTTTCAACAAAAACGCCTGTAAATCAACAGAACACATGCACACGCAAAAAATCATGTAAAAACTGAGGAGGGACATGAACAAGTCCTTCTTCACACACACACACACACACCACATGCAAGCCACCAATAAACAAAATAGGCATATTTTTTAATGGAGTGCAATCTCATTCATAATCTGGGAGAATGTAAATAAAGACCACAATAAAATATCACTACACATTAAGTGGCTAAAACTAAAAGACTGACAATAACAAGTAACAGCAAGAAGACAGAGCAATTAAAACTTTCATACACTTCTGGTGGGGATGTAAACTGGCACAACTACTTTATTATTATTATTTATTATTTTTTTTGCGGTACGCAGGCCTCTCACTGTTGTGGCCTCTCCCGTTGCAGAGCACAGGCTCCGGACGCGCAGGCTCAGCGGCCATGGCTCATGGGCCCAGCCGCTCCGCGGCATGTGGGATCTTCCCAGACCAGGGCACGAACCCGTGTCCCCTGCATTGGCAGGCGGACTCTCAACCACTGTGCCACCAGGGAAGCCCGGCACAACTACTTTAGAAAACAGCTTGGCATTACCTATTAAAGTTGAAACACAAGTACTACAAGCAATTTCACTTCATATTATATACCCAACAGAAATGTATGCACATTGTACCAGGAAATAACATTAAGACTCTATGGACAGTAGGATGGAAAATAAACTGTGGAATATTCATACAAATAAAGTTACACACACACACACACATATATTTACATATATAAATGAATGAGCTACAGCTACATGCTACAACATAAGTTTCACAAACAAAATTTTGATGAAAAAAATCTAAAGAACCTATATCTATGAAAAACTAACAGCCAGAATTCATGCTTAATGGAGAATGACTGAATACTTCCTTGTAAAATCAGGAGCAAGACAAGGATGTCTGCTCTTGCCACTTCTATTCAACATTGTACTAGAGATTCTAGCTAGAGCAATTAGTCAAGAAAAAGAAGTGAAAGGCATCCAGATTGGAAAGAAAGAAGTAAAACTATCTCTATTTTCAGATGACATGATCTTGAATATAAAAGATCCTAAGGAATCCACTAAAAAACTATTTGAACTAATTAACAAGTTCAGCAATGTGGCAGGATACAAGATCAATATACAAAATCAATTGTATTTCTACACACTAGCAGTGAACCTCCTGAAAATAAAATTAAGAAAACAATCCAGCAAAAAGAATAGGCAAGAGAATAAAATACTTTGGAGTAATTTAACAAAGACATATGACTAGTACACTGAAAGCCACAAAATTATAAAAGTAGATGACTGGTACACTGAAAGAAATAAAAGAAGACCTAAATAAATGGAAAAACATCCCGTGTTCAGGGATCAGAACACAATATTGTTCTATAGATTCCCTGTAAAATAAAACCACATCATTAGCAAATCACCATGATGAGAAACCATTCAATACCCCCAAAGAAACTATAATTTTTTAAATGGAAAATACCAAGTGCTGATGAGGATATGAAAAAATTGAAACCTTCATTCATTGCCAGTGACAATGTAAAATGCTGCAGCCACTTTGAACTGTTTGACTATTTTTCAAAATTCTAAACATACAGTTTGAAAACAAATGTCCACTCAAAAATTTGCAGCATTATTCATAATAGCCAAAAAGTAGAAACAGAAACAATCCAAATAAATGTCCATCAGCTGATGAATAAATAAGCAAAATGTGGTAAATTCATACAATGGAGTATTATTTGGCTATAAAATGGGTTAAAGTACTGATACATGCTACAACATGGATGAACCTTGAAAGCATTATGAGCTAAGTGAAAGAAGCCAATCACAAAAGACCACATATTATATGAATCTATTTAAGTGAAATGTAAAGAACAGGCAAATCCATAGAGGTAGAAAGTAGATTAGTGTTTGCCTGAGCTGTGAGGACAGGATAATGGGGAATGACTGGTAAAAAGTACTGGGTTTCTTGTGAGGGATATTGAAATGTTTTAAAATTAGGTTGTGGTGATAGATGGACAACTCTGGGTATACTTAAACACATTGAACTGTGTACACTTCAAATGGGTGAATTTTATGGTATTTGAAATACAGTTGACCCTTGAACAATGTGGAGGGTTGGGGGCACCGATTCCCCCCCACCACCTGTAAAATAAAAATACACGTTCCATATTTATTGAAAAAATCCACGTATAAGTGGACCCCTGCAGTTCAAACCCATGTTGCTCAAGGGTCAACTGTGTATCTCAATAAAGCTGCAGAAAAAAAGGAAAAAGAAAAACCACCTAATGTATGAGTTCTCTAAATAAAGGCAAACCTAATCTATAGTGTTTAGGCATGGATAATTAGGTCTTAAAAGAACAAAAAGCCAGAAAATAATTACCGTAACAGTTAAGATAGTAGTAACCTCAAGGTTATGACTGGAAAGAGGAATATGGGCAGTTACTGACAATGTTTATTTCTTGGCCTCTGTGGTAGTTCCATGGGAATTCACTTTAAAATCATGCATTAAGCTATACACTCATGTTTCATACACTCTTCTTTATGTGTTATATTTCACAATTTTAAAAGTTTTAAAAGGTAAAATAAAACTATAAAAAGTACTAGAGAAATACCATCAAGAAATTATAAGGGAAAAAAAGTGATGGATCCAACTTTATAAAATTTTTAAACAGGAAAAGTGATAACCCTCAGAAATGGATAGGGTACAAAGAAATAGGTACTATCACAGATATGGGTAATAATGCAAACTACGGGGTTGCTTGACAACACTTGTATCAAAAGCCTCAAACATGCATACTCTTTAACAAGAATATTCACCCACATCTTAAGGAAATAACCAAAGACATGAATAAAGACTCAACAAGTATGTTTATAATACTGCATTACTTAACAGTTTAAAAAATTTTAAACAGTGTATTACTAACTAAAATATAGTTCATTCATCCACATATCCGCTAGTAAGTATTTACAACATTTACTGACATCTAAAGATTTCAGAATGTACTAAGTTAAAAGTTACATTATAAAGTAGTATATTCAAAGTATTTTATCTTTAGAAACCTACAAAACAGATAATGTGGAACTTAATACCAAAATGCTAACAGTGGTTTTCTTCATGGGGGTTGAAGTAAGATTATGGGTGCTTTTAATCCGTATTTTCTTATTTTTCCATAATAAAGGAGAAAGTTACTTTTGAAAAGAAATAAATAGCTGATAGTATGTACCCTTAAAGTGATGTGATGAAAATGGAACCTCATCTGGTTCCACCCATGAGAAAAACATTCAAATTCCAAGAGGCTCTTCCTTCCCACAAAATGCTTGACCAGTATTTCTCAGACTGTCAAGGTCATCAAAAACAAGGAAAGTCAGGAGGAACCTAAGGAAAAATGACTCCAAAATGTAAGGAGGTATTCTGGTGCAATCCCAGAACAGAAAAAGGACATGATGTAAAAACTAAGGACGTCTAAATAAACTATGGACGTTAGTTAATAATAATCCATCAATATTAGTTCATTAGTTGTAGCAAAGATACCATGCTGTTGTAAGATGTTAACAGGGAAAAATGGGTGCACAGTATAGGGGAATTCTTTGTACTATATTAATTTTTCTGTAAATCTAAAAATGTTCTAAAAAACATTTTTTTAAAGTCTTTCCACGAAATTGAGTTATTTGTAGTGAGGTGGATGGACTTAGAGTCTGTCATAAAGCGTGAAGTAAGTCAGAAAGAGAAAAACAAATACTGTATGCTAACACATATATAGGGAATCTAAAAATTAAAAAAAAAAAAGGTCTGAAGAACCTAGGGGCAGGACAGGAATAAAGACACAGACGTAGAGAATGGACTTGAGCACACGGGGAGGGGGAATGGTAAGCTGGGACAAAGTGGGAGAGTGGCATGGACTTATATATACTACCAAATGTAAAATAGATAGCTAGTGGGAAGCAGCCGCATAGCACAGGGAGATCAGCTCGGTGCTTTGTGACCATCTAGAGGGGTGGGATAAGGAGGGTGGGAGGGAGACGCAAGAGGGAGGAGATATGGGGATATATGTGTATGTATAGCTGATTCACTTTGTTATAGAGCAGAAACTAGCACACCACTCTGAAGCAACTATACTCCAGTAAAGATGTTTAAAAAAAAATCTGAACTAGAAACCACAGACCTAAAGTGCTATATATATTTTTAACACTTCTGGCACATTATTAAATAAAGTCAGTTTGCTAAAGAAAGAAAGAAAAAACTAAAGTCTTTCTAAAAAAAGAAAGAATAGTACCTGAATTAACATTTTTTCCTGTTTTTCAGTTTCATATGATTTCCAATGAAATGTCAAAAAATATATATATATATATATACACACACATACATACATATGTATATTGTGTGTATTATACACACATGTATACAGAGAGAAAGGATGAACAAAATATTAGGCGTTTTTTAATATTACAAAAAGAGATCCTGGCGATATACTACATATTTATCAATATACACAACTTTTGTATGTGTAATATAGTGTAAATATGTCTGTATGTGTAGATCGCCAACTTAAACCACTTCTCTTTATATAGAAATGTAAGACATAAATATAATTATATAAGAAATATAAAACATATTGCAATGCATCTTCCTGTGCTGTAAGACATGAACTAACTTTCAGCAGTTAACAAATTATGCATCCCTAACTTCTTTTCTTACTGAACCTTGACCACTGAAATAGCACATCATGTACTCCTAGAGGGAGCCAAGTCAGAGCAGAGAGAGTGCTTGCTAAAATAATTTTCTCTTCTTTCCCAAAAGGGAAAAGTCAGCAGTGGTGACCAGCCCTGTATTAGGCTCACTAGTGAGCCCTGTGAAGGTTGGTTCCCCTCAATCCAAATAAACTGTTGTCCCTTATGAAGCCTGCTGAGAAGACCTAGGGAAAAGGCATTCCACTTGTTCAATGTTTATTAGTTGAGCTTCGCAGCCAACCACAATAAGGGAGAGGGGAAGCTGTCTGCAGGCTGCATGAAGATTTAGCTACTCAAATTCCATGAACGTGAAATAGAACACTGAGGCTAAACCCTTAAAGTTTACTAGGCAGTAGCTTGAGGGAGGTGGTAGTCGGGAGTGAAAGCTTGGAGCCGCTAATATTTGGGTCAGTGATTTGAAAGCAGCTCAAGTCAACAAAGAACTAAAATTCTCAACACTGGGAAAGTGCTGCTTCCTTTTGTTCTAAGAACCACAATCCAGCAGAGGAAAGGTACACATCTAATCTCTCCTGTATCTCCTCTCACTTTGAACTAAGAATAAATATTTTTACTTTTTCCTCAAAGCTGAATTCTTATCCATTAAAGTGCTGGTGGGAGGGATGAGTACAAGCTGATCTTTCTCACTTATCCTGCACTTCATTGAACATCTCCTTACTGAGCCTCAGTGACTACCCACTTGCTTTAGTTATTCCCCCCTTGCTTGGTTGAATGCAGCTGGCATTCCTTTTGGTACGACAGCAATGTGATATCTCAAGTTTATTATCTATAGGAATGTGCTTTAAATTACTGTAGGATTTGGGTTATAAGTGCTAATTAAATAGAAAGGGCAAAGAAGTAAATACATTTTAGTAAACATCATGATGGAGCAAGTCTACTTGGAAAGACAAACCTATACACATATACATGTATTATCTACCCAATTCCCAGGCTAACTATGGCACAAGTTAAAGTAATAAGTTGGAGAGAAATCTTTTTTGGCAGGAATTAAATCTTTAATCCTCTAAAACAACAACAACAACAACAAAATATATATATAAAATAATGAAGTTTAAGGCAAAAAGGTTTGACTGTCTTGCAAATAAGAACCAACAGATTTACATGACAATCAAGTTTTGGGTTTAAGTACTGGCTCTGCTGCTAAGGGTCTGTCTTCTTGGACTAAGGCGTTCAGCTCTTTGAGCTCCGGTTTTCCCAACTCTAAAATGATAATGTGGATCCCACGTTTTCCCCAAGATTTAAATGAGGATGAAGGACTTTTTATAAAATATGTGTCCAATCAAAAGTTGATTAATATAAAATCTGATCAATGGTATATTTTAACCAAGCATCTCTTAAATAAAATAGTAACAGCTACCACTGATTAAGTGCCTAATATGTGCCAGAACTTATTACATGAGGCCCTTTATATTCATTATCTATTTTAATCCTTGTTTTATCCCCCAAGGGATACGCTATAATCTACCTGACAGAAAAAGCCTGATAAGAAAACAGGCTCAGAAAAGTCAAGAAACGTGCCCAAGGTCATAAAGTTAGTAATAAATGGCAAATCTATGATTCAAAACAAATCTGGATCTAAAGACCGTGCTCTTTCCACTAGCCCCTTAGAATTAATCTGGCATTAACAGGAAATGCATTCACAGCAGTAAATTTTCCAGATGACTACATTTTAACTTTAAATTTTTACGTAAATCTGTTTAAAGCACATTCATCCACTTTTTGCTTTAATTAACTAACCAAAGCTGAAGGCTTTCTTCGACAACTCAGGATCATGACTGTGGACATTCTGATGTGGATCAGAACAGGCCTAGATGTATAAAGCTGCTTACCCCGGTGCTCAGCAGCTCTGGCACCATGCGTTCCTGTAGTTTTCTCCTTGCCGAGGCATAGCCGTCTGGCTGAAGCCCTGGCAGCACCTCTCCCAACTCCCTGACCCAGTTACTCTGTGGTCAGTTAGGAAATCAGGTAACTCATGGGGTACCAAAAAATCTAAGTGAATATGGCCCTGGGATAAGAGCCCCAAGGTGGCTCCTAATAAATACATCCCATAATCTTGGTCTGCTATTTGCTTCTTGGCTTCTTTCTAGATTGTAGTTGGGATCTGTTGAGATGAGAGTCCCTAAAGACTGACCTCCAGATAAATGGAAACTTACTCAACTAATGTTAACATCATGTTCCACAGCATCACCTGATTGAGATTTTAATTTACTGAATCTCATTTTACTGTTTAGAAAATGGAATCACAGCATAAGTTCTAAAACTTATTGTGGAACAAACCTTGCAGGAGATTTATACATTTGTATTTAGTTGCATGATACCTGAAACACAACAGGTAGTAAATACTTTCAAGAAACACTAACGATGGCAAACTCAGTCTTAATCTATAAACAAGATGGTGGTGGTTTCATTCAAGAATGCATTCAAGGGGGACTTCCCTGGTGGTCCAGCAGTTGGGACCCCACACTTCCACTGCAGGGGGCACGAGTTCGATGCCTGGTCAGGGAACTAAGATCCCACATGCCACGCAGTGTGGCCAAAAGATAAAAAAAATAAAATAAATAAAAAATAAATTAAAAAAAAAGAAGAATGCATTCAAGGAAGGCTTTCCTTAGCCTGAATACAATCTCTTTCATCTTTCATCTTTATCCCAGACCAGTAGAACAAATGGATAAATGCCCCTTTGTACATCAAGCATTACATTTAGCACACAGTACTTAGTTGCGTACAACTGTGTCTCCTTTTCCCCATCAGACAAAATATAAACTCCCTGTGGGAAAGGAGAATGTCTATTTCATCTTTTGTACTCTATTCCCAGAGCCTTGCCAGCCCCTTAGCAAGTGCTTCAAAATATACATCCTTTCCTTCGTTCATCTTTTACGTGCTTAATGGTATCTAAATGTGCTCCATCTTCTACCACGACCACTCCCCGCCCTACCCCCGCTGGTCCCTAGAAGGGATGATGAAGCACTCCCTTCCGTGACAGTGCTAAAAATATCTGTGTTAAGCAGTGTTAAAATATCTCCGTTAAGTGTAAAAGACAGAATCTGTATTTTAAAACTAAGGTCACAGTAAGGTTCCTAGGGAAAATTAACACTTATTTTCTCATATACCATTGATAAATGCCTACTTCCAACACACAGTGTTAACATCATAAAAATAATATGCCCCCACCTTAAGTAATAAAACATACATAATTTAAGTTGTAGAATTTAACTTACATATTTTAACTATATCATTTTTACCTTATTGTAACTGCGGTGCCCTACTGCTATTGGGACAGTACAATATTAATACTTGAGGTTTTTGTTAATTTTGATTTCCGACATTGCAAGTTCATTAGAAATTACTAAAATATATTGTTCTGCACTCAAGAACCCCTATTATTATGCACCATCAATATTATTAATGTGAATTCTTCTATAGTAAAGTATTTTCTAGATACCTCTTAACTTTGGATTTTTTCCGGTTGACTTTCTTAATACCCAAATCCACATACGATTCAGTAAGTTCTATATTTAATTCTCCTTCTGAGTCACTTGGAAATATTCCTAGTTTTGCAGCAGATTCATAGAGAGAAATTTCTTCTTTTAGTTCTTTTATTTCCTCCTAAAACACAAAATTATTGCAAGTTATATTCATTATTTTTTATAGAAGGAATCAGTCATTTTATTCTTCAAAATTCATTTTAATGATTAATAGAAGGCAGAAGCGTTTCTTCAAATGCATTTTTGGCACACATTAAAAATATAAAGGTAGCACATGTCAGGTTTTCAAGTAAGCTGAATGAACAAATGAATAAATGAATGAGAAAACAGATGTAAACAGCTTCTCTCACTCCTCCCTCCCTTACATTTTGTCCTCCACAAAAAGCCTCCCTTGAGCTGAGAAGCTGGAGGCAGCACACATCGGCTTACTAGAGTAGAGGACAGAAGAGACTGGTTTGCCAAGAAAGTGTTGCACTTTAGTCTGCCAGTGATGAAAAGGCAAAAAATGCCTCCTTCCAGTGGAGGTAATACTGGAACTCTTCCTCCCATGGAAAACGTTAAGTGGTGCTGGAGGAGGATGTGAGAGAATGGCAGGTAACTTGTAGGTTTCCCACACCTGTAGATAAACTTATCTCTGGGACACCTCCAGAGATGAAAGGATATGCCATGCGAAGGAAGGGGCTGGGCCCTGGCTCTGCAGTTGGACAGACCTGGGCCTGACTACCTAGATGTGTGGGTGAGGTTGTGAACAACTCCCATGGGCTGGACTGGAGACGGTCCAGCCACCTCTTTTATATAGAGAAAGCCAAGGCTCAGAAAGGTGATGTAACCAACACCTAATTCAGTTACCCATGGAGTCTCTTTCCAGTGGCAACACTCACTTGCAAAGTCTTATTCATGTTTTCACTCATAGCATGTGCCTTTTGTGCCTGCTGCATCTGGAGCTGGAGCTGAGCGACCTCCTGTACTGAGCCTGTGGGAGAAAGAATCATAGAATACACCAGATGTAAAGGGACAAAGTGCCTGTGATGTACAGAAGAACCTGAATCCACTGAGGCTACAGAAGGTGGAGCTCTGCTTTATTACCTTTTAACTACCTTTTTAGGAGCACAAAGGTACAGCTCGTAGGACCCAGAAGGCATAGGTCTGGTGCAGACATTTCCCAGATTTAGTATGGCTCCCCATAGGTCCTTGGGAAGTTGAAGACACAGGCTACTGTGACTTTGCCATGAATCAAATCAGCCACGTCTACAGACCTTAACACTCCACAAGTCCTTTAATAGGAGCAGAACATTCCAGCTCACAGAAAGCCAGAGCAAAAATTCTTTGGAAACCATTTCTACCGTCTAATAAGAAGACTACATCTTGCTGCCTTTCGCTTCCCTCTGAGTTCTTTTATTTCCACCACCCCACCTCTGCATGTACAAGAAGCATATTGGTATTGTACTTTTGAAGCTCTAGTAACCTAATATTCTAAATGGTTAAAAGGTTCCCATTTTAAAAGGACTTTATTGGATTTCCTCAAAAGAAAATGAGCATCTGGAAAGTGGTTAAGCAAAGTAATGATGGCATATAATGCAACAAAAGAAAATCATATTTTCAAAGTCTTTAATGGCAAAGGAAAAGGCTAAGTAATGCCATGTGAAACAAAAGGATACAAAACTGAACACAGAGGTGGGACCTAAATGGAGTATGATGAAAATTTTGCCTCCACCAAAACACACACACACACACACACACACACACACACACACACACACATTTAGACAGTCTTTTCAACTTCTGAATAACCCACTCTTACATACATTGTATCAACAGTCTGATTGACATCATATGCCAAGGTCTGACTTTCATATATCAGTTGATGAATGATCACTGAGCTATCTTCAGTGTGAGCTATTCACCAGCAAACCAGGCAGTTTTGTCTGTACAGTAGTGTTTATATAAACATTTGATTCTTTTATTGCATTTTACTCTCATATCATTTTATTAAATAAGAAATAAAAGTACTACTGAAAGTGATAGGAAGCATATGCCTCAAACTTAATACCACGAAGACCATACTAGAAATCTTAAGCGTGACAAAAACGTAACTTATGGGCTTCAACTGACCAGGTAAGTGGCTACTCCACTTAGAAGAAAAGAAAAATTAAAGAAGTTATATAAAAGGATAGAACTATATGATCAAAGATCAAGTCTAAAAGCAAAATATAGTGGGATTTCATGACCATTTTTAGCTTTCAGGTATAGAACCTATCTTAACATATATTTTATTGTTCAATTTTTTCACATTCAGCTTTGATTTATTTTAAAATATACTGTGTACAGAAGCAGGGAATTGTCTGTATGTGTGTGTTCATTTCACTTGAAGGAAATACATTTAAACATTAACAACAGTTATCTCTGGGTAGTAGGATTATTGGCTATTTTTATTTTCTACCTTATACTTGTCTGGGTTTTCCAAATTATCTAATGAAAATACACCACACCTCCATACATATATACCAGTAACGATGTTAAAACAAATTTTGCCACCAATGATCTTTTCTGTCTTTTCTGGATTTAACTCACGGATCCTACTGTGTGCTCTCCAGATATTTCTACTAGCCTTCTGGGGAGCCACCGCTCACGCAGACACCGACCTGAGTGCAACAAGTTGGCACACTGCTTCTGGCTCTCCTCCAGGCTTCTCGTCAATCTGTTAATGATTTCAGTCTTTTCTAATTTGGTTGCTTCTTGATTCCTTTCCAGTTGTTTAACCTGATCTTTCAAATGACAGCAAATATCTTCCTAAATAGAAAAAGTGTCCAAGAAGTCATTTTCATGATCAGTTAGTTATTAAATATTAAACTAACAGTTATGATCTTACATAGTTGGATTTTAAGTCAAATATAAAATCATCACCTGGCAGGATCACCTCTTTTACAAGGTCAAGTGCACAGGACTGGGAGTCAGAAGAACACACTTATACGATCAAGTCATCAACTTCTCAGTCTGTTTTTTCTTTTGTAATTATGATAATAAACGTTGAATCTGAATTTGATGGCTTCTAAAGTCCCTCTCTGCTCTATATGCACAAGGCACTGTTGTTCTAAAACTAGATTCTATTCAAGCCAAAGGAAATGTATTACATGCTTATTTGCATTTTACAGTCTCAGTATAACTGTATGTATACATATTGAGGCAGACCACTTTGAACCATGGAGTTTGTAGCCCAAGTCAGCAAGGATACAGACAAACACATGGAAACTCACTCTATGCTGAACAGCCAAAAGCTCATTCTATTCTGAACAGCCAAAAATTATCTCTCCCTCTTCTGAACTTCTTTTAAACTTGATCTGTTTCTCTCATGTTTTTCCTTCTACCTTTTACATGTCTTATTTCTCTTAATAGTCTCTTTGAAGGTGCCTGTGCAGTGTCTTATACGTAGGGAGTGCTACCAAAAAACACTTGAAAAATGTCGAAGAAAAACAGGATAAATGTGTGAGTGTATGGAAATACATGGAAATATATAGAAAATCCAGAGCATGTATATAATATATTCAAATGTCTACAAAAAGAAACTGTGTTTGGAAGTAACGAGCCATGGGAATCCCATTCCCAGGTAGAAGAAATCATCACCCCTCATTCAAAAAGGGCTACACAGGCTGAATTCCAAGCCAATAGCAGCACATGTGAGAGGCAGAGGAGTAAATTAAGGTAATTGGCTGACGTTACCTGAAAAAGCCTGAGGAAAATAAGTAGTAAGAGGAATATCAAGAAAGGACTTTGAAGCAGAGAGAAGGCATGTGGGGCCTGATTTATAGCATAATCTAAAGCCCAGTAATGCCTTAAGGATACAAATAGAAAATACATCTCATAAGGATACTACTAACAGTCTCCTTAAGCAGAGGAAAGGGACTCTGAAGTCTCCTCTTTTAGCTTAAAAATTCATGTGAATTTTGTATTCTATTTCATAATGTAGTCATGTTTGCTTTAAAGTTTTTCTACCAAATTTTTGAGCAAAATGAAGCTTCTGGAAATTGGTCCATGTTTATTCAACCGTGCAAACCTCTTGGCACACTGCTGCTGACTCCGAGGCCAGCTTGAAAAGCTTGGTTCTAAAGCACCAAAGTAACATGGCAAACACAACGAATGAGCTAATATTCATGACAGTGTGAATGTGTGTGCAAGAGGTGGGGGACAACTAACATTTATGTGCCAGGGAGGCCACAATAGCTTTTACAAGAGACTGAGAACTGGCCAAAAAAAGTTCAACAAAAGGTAGTTATGAAAACCATTACAAAGAAGAGGCAGACCATGGCAATAATTTGACTATATGCAACAATCAATTAAGAGTTCCCTGGTGGCCTAGTGGTTAGGATTCTGGGCTTTCACTGCCACGGCCCGGGTTCAATCCATGGTCAAGGAACTAAGATCCCCACAAGCTACATGGACAGGGACAGGGAAAGAAAGTGTCTTAGGCAACAATCAATTAAGCCACTCTGTTTCCTGTTGACAAGTTCAGGGAAACAGATTATACTCATAAAACTATGCAATTTAGGGCTTCCCTGGTGGCGCAGTGGTTGAGAGTCCGCCTGCTGATGCAGGGGACACGGGTTCGTGCCCCGGTCCGGGAGGATCCCACATGCTGCGGAGCGGCTGGGCCTGTGAGCCATGGCCGCTGAGCCTGCGCGTCCAGAGCCTGCGCTCCACAATGGGAGAGGCCACAGCAGTGAGAGGCCCGCATACCGCAAAAACAAAAAAAAAAAAAAATATATATATATATATATATATATATATATATATATAAAATTGTGAGCCAACTGATAGCAAATTGACAGCACAAAAGGGATACCAGAGGAAACATTCCCAGAAAGGAAAAACCTAGGCACTTTGGAATCACCACTTTGCAAAGCAGTTATACAACTATAAGCAGAAGCTAACATCAGTGCTATGCTATGCTCCATTTAAAAAAAAAAAAGAAAAGAAAAATCACTCACAGAATGCAACAGTGGAAAAGGCCTTAATCAGTAACTTCAGCGTATGGTTCAGGGGTCTGAAGCCCAGTCAGCACAGAATTAAAACTTTGTTCTGTCTAGGGTTCTAGTCTAGGGTTCTTCTATTGAGGGGATGGGGGAGGTGAGAAAAGAGAATGGAGCAGGCACAGGGGTTGAACACACTAGGAATTGCTCCCAGCCTGTCCCTGTGTAATTGTGCCCACGTCAGCAGAGAATGGAGAGATCCTCAACCCAGCATGGAAAAGCCACCAGACTCCACTCCTCTCGTCATGCAAGGAGGCACCACTCTCCCCGTCCAACTTTCATGCTGCTACCCAAACACAGACAAGCTTAGTAAAACCATATCTCAAATTCCATTTGTTTAAAATATTATATAAAGTAGACTTAATAATTTGTCACAGGCTTTGTCTTTCCCCACCCGTATATATCCTTCACACTGATCAAATTCACAATATTTTTCTACATAAAAAGAATGAAAAACCTTATGTAGGAAAATAAGTCTAATAAAAACATAAACACATATGAAAGTAAAATAAAATGAAATGGTATACAATTATTATTGCCACTAACACAATCTTATATAGCTCTAACTAAATCATGGAAAAATTTAGAGTCAGCTGTATAAATAAGAAAGAACAACCCAAATCAGTGTGAATTTTAAGTGTGGTGGGATTTTCCAGACCCTCACATCTTATTATTCTTCTCTTCTTTCCTTGGGTTAAATTAATTCTGAAATTACATTGAGAAAAATGATCTCTGAAATGTTATTCATTCAACTGATTCCCTGGGGTTTTGGAGCACAAGCAAACCCACTATCTGACTCACCCTCAGCTTACAACATTTTATTCTCTTTGGGGCAAAGGTGAAATAAAAACTGTGAAACATGCTCGAGTTTCATATCTAAATGATTTTAGATCAGAATCTCTTCCCTATTGATTACACTATTCTCCAAATTAACTCTTCTCCCAAGATCTAGACAATCTTTATTGACAGGTTAATAACCAAAACACTGGGAGACCCAAGAAAAGCCTTCTCCTCCTGGTTAGCTCCCAGGACAACCTCTCAAGTCCAGGCCAGCTCCCAGACACTCCTTCCTTTCAGTCCGGATTTTTCTAGGTCATATGAACAATATGCACAAATACTCGACAAACGAAGAACTAGTAATGTGAGAACTGAGAAAGTACTAACCAATCCTATAAGAGGAAGGATTTCCAATAGTATGTCTTGAAGGCATATTCATAGATAAAACTCTTTGGACTTTTAAATTATACTCATACACCTACTGCAAACAACCAGCATTTCTATATGATGCATTGCAAAATGTCAGTTATAAAAAATAACCAGCTTTACTTGTTTGTAACAGTTGCTCATTTGAAATCATCCCAACCTGTTCTTTAAGTGCAGTAACCGTAGCATCCAATTTCCTTTGCAAGGACAGCACCTGCTCTTCATACTTCCTTGTGAGGCCCATGACGATGCTCTCATGCTGCTCCCTCGCACGCTGAAGTGATTCCGAATGACGCAGGTCCAGCAGCTGCTGCTTCAGGCTGTCCAGAGCCATTTCAGTTGTTCTGGACTTCTTAATCATCTAGTAAATACACACAGGACACCTATGCTTACGGTATTTTGACTCTGTGCTCTCTTTATGAATTTTAACTCTAAAAATCAACCACGCTTAATTAAAATGAAAGTAGAGAAGAAAGGGTCTCCCCATGGTGGCTCTAGTTCCTTAAGACTTCCCTAGCTGGGACCCACCAGGCCCATGGTTGCTGGAAACATTATTCACGGAGAAAAAAAATCTGTGGTTGTTCGAGGACAGTGAAAGAGGATTTTGCGCAAATGATGGCAACATAGGTACCAGGCAAGGAATCTGCTGCTTCTATACCGGTCCCAGTGCTGTTTGCATCCCTCTTTGCTCCAAGTGTAGGGGGAAATCCAATTGTTAGGTCATAGATAAATGACAACTGTTTCCTGAGAGACTGATGACACCTGTCAATGGTCACTTACTAAAATGGAAGTTTTGAAAACTGTAACTGTATAGCTGTTATGAAATAATTGTGTAGCAGGTTAAATAATGGCTCCCAAAAGATGCCCATGTCCTAACCCCTGAAACCTGTGAATATGTTATGTTACATGGCAAGGGGAAATTAAGGTTGTGACTGAATTAAAGTTGCTAATCAGATGAACTTAAAATAAGGAGACTGTCCTGGATTACTAGGGTGGACCCAATGTACACAGAAGGGTCCTTAAATGAGGAAAACTGAGGCAGAAAAGTCAGAACCAGTAACTTCTGTCTCTGAAGATGGAAATGAGCCATACACCAAGGAATGCAGGTGGCCTCTAGAAGCTGGAAAAGGCAAAAAAAAAAAAAAAAAAAGTATTCTCCCCTAGAGCCTCCAGATAGCAACACAGCACTACTGACACCTTGATTTTAGCCCAATGAGATCCACGTCAGACTTCTGACCTTCTGCCTGTAAGGTAATACATTTGGGCTGTTTTAAGCCACTAAGTTTGTGGTGATCTGTTACAGCAGCAATAGAAAACTAATATACTTGGTGATTCTGTTGCTTTTTAAATTTATGCTACTTTATTTTTTATAAATGTAATTTCCAACTTATAAAAAGATTACCAAAAGATTATGTAGGTTACGACATAAAAGCAATTCAACTCTTTAATAACTACCATTTTTCAAAAAGTTTAAAATGATGATAATCTATATTACACACAAAAATTAAAATTTCAAATGAGGCCTCTTCTTAATTCTGTTCCAGAGATTGCCTATTTATCCAAATACCACTTTAACTGCTTAAGACATTCATTCATTTGTTCAGTAAATAAGGTGGACACTTTGTGCCAGGCAGGGTTCCAAGCACTTAAGGACATGATGACAAAACAGCCAAGGTCTAAAGTCCTACTACTTTCTGGTGAGAAAAGACAGAAAAGAGCTTCCCTGGTGGCGCAGTGATTGAGAGTCTGCCTGCCGATGCAGGGGACACGGGTTCGTGCCCTGGTCCGGGAAGATCCCACATGCTGCGGAGCGGCTGGGCCCGTGAGCCATGGCCGCTGAGCCTGCGCATCCGGAGCCTGTGCTCCGCAACGGGAGAGGCCACAACAGTGAGAGGCCCGCGTACCGCAAAAAAAAAAAAAAAAAAAAAAAAGACAATAACAAGTAAACAAAAGAGATAATTTCAGATATTTTTTAAATAAAGTGATAAAATATGACACAGTGAAGGGGAGTAAGAATGTGAAGCAATAGGCTACTTTAGATGTAAGGTGGATGGGAAGTCCTCTTTGTTTTTAGCTGAGGGTTTAAGGACGAGAAGAAACCAGACATGAGACAACATTCTTTAACCTTTTCCACTTAACCATCAAGAACTAGCCACAAATCTCATCTAAAACCAAGTCACTTTCATTTTTAACCACCAAAATGGTATTACTCTCATGAATCACCCACCACCAGGCTTGGTTACCAATGACTTGCGACTATTTCCCACAGTCAAATGGCCACCCATCTCATTAATCAAAGAATGTGCCACCACTTTCGAGGCAAGTCTGTTGGGGTTAGAAAATTTAGGTTCTGATGCTTTGTCAGTAACTGGCTTTGTAATCCTGGAAAAGTAATTTGACCTCTCCAAGACTTGGTTACCATCCATAAAATGGTAAATACAACGTCTCACTAATCAAAATCCCAACAAGATTTTTTATAAAGCATGAGAAGTTGATTTGCAAGATCTAGAAGAAAAAATGTGAAAAAGAGCTACTAAATATTTTAAGAATAGTACGGGTAGCCCTTGTTTACCAAATTCCAAAACACAACATAAAGCTACACTCATGATAGTACCAGGGCAAGAACAGAGAAACATAAGGAAAAAGAAATACACAGGTTAGGTCAGTTTTGAACACTGTACTGACCACCTATTATGTGCCAGGCAGTGGGCTTATGGTGGGGCTACTAAGATGAGCGCCACCCGTTCTTGCCTTCAATATGTTCTAGATCTGTTATAACAGATGTGATCATGTGGCTTGGGGAAGAAAACAGGAAAGACTTAGGAAAAGAAAACACTTGAGCATGGGCTTGTTCATGAAATAGCAGTGTGTTGAGGAAAGGGCATTCCAGAGACAGGAGACAGTACATATGAGTACATAAAAACAACAGACAGACTGTTGAGTTTGAGGAAAGTTTGAGAAGAGTAAGAGAAGAAAAAGGGAAGGATCAGACAGTCATCTCAACACCATACTTCACCCCACAAGTAAAGCAGGGTCATTGAAAGGCTTTAAGCAAGGGAAAGATATAACTACAACTGTACTTTAGAAAGATTACTCAGATGGCCAGATGAAAGAGTTAGGAGAAGGGGTAAAACATTACAGGCTAGTTAAGAGACTTTTGCAAAAATGGTAAAATCCTGAATTAGGGACATGTAGACAGAAATGAAGAGACCCAACAGAACACAGTGGCTGATTGGATGAAGGGGAGCAGAGGAGCTGAGGTCTCACCGCCCCCCGATTTCTGGTGTATAGATGACTAGGTGGATGGGAGACCCATTCCTCCAAGGAAAGGGAAAGGAATGTAGGCTTATGGTAGAAGAAGGTGTAAACTTCAAAGTTCTAAATTCAGTCCCACAACACCAAACGTTAAGTAACTAACATTTCATTGGAAGAAACAGCTGTTTACCATAAGTAATGAAGATCAAATATTTACCTGTTCTTCATTGAGTTTTAATGCTTGTATTTGGGTCTCCAGTGCTTTTATTTGTGCTTCAAGCTGAATTTCTCTTTCTTTTCCATTCTGAAAGAGTTTCTGTGATTCTCGAAGGCTGAGGGCCAAACCATCCTTTTCATCTAGAGTATTTAAAATTTTTATATAAATAATATGTTACTGTAGAGGGACCCTATACTGTAGACGGACCCTAATTGTCACAATCTCTATCAAATATCAGATCTATATCACATAAATGTTGTAGTATTTAATTCAATTCAGATAATGAAATTCACTTGATTTCGAGAAAACTTCTTAGAAAGGTTTCAAAAACGAATGTGAGTGACACCAAAATTTTTTTTTTTTTTTTTTTTTTTTGCAGAACAGGAACCACTCTCTTCAAAAGTCTTAATGTATCCCCTTGAGGACCAAAAGGTCCCCTAACAATCATTTCAGCATTTGTTACTTGAGAAGCTACATAGATATGACAAACACCTGCTAATCGAAGAAGGAATCTGAGGACAAATTACTTTCTATACATACTTGCAATGAACGCTTAAATTCACCTAATCTTATATTCTTACCACATACGTTATTGTAACAGTTCACAAGTTCTCACAAAATAAATTTCATGAGCATTACAGAAAGAGATCTTTTCACTATCAAGTCTGAAATGAGCTGGAGTTCAGTCACAAAATTATTCTACAAAGCAAAGTTCAACACTGACCAAAACTACAGAGAGCATGAAGAGTAAGCAATTATAATTTGAAATCTGTGTTTACACTATGTGCTTCTCCCAGAGATGACTGCATTTTCTCCTTGGCACTCCCAAAGCAGTTCAGGATCACAAACTCTTACTTGGATTAAAACATTAGGCTAATTTGTAGGCTCAGAAAATGTACTGCAAACTAAACACAAGTCTCTTTGGGAATTGGAGGTAAACCATGTAAGGATACAACAACTTTTTAGGATGGAATGCTATCAGCATATTTAAATAATGTTCACTGATCCTAACAGAATAGAAAGAAGGGAAATAATGAGGACCTCAAATCTGGAGAGAAATCCAAGGCAATGGGTCAAAAGTCCTAGATTTTCGTTTCATGCTGACTAATTCACTCTGAGCCGCTGACCAAGTACGTCAACCTCTCTAAGCTTCTTATTTGAAATGAGATTATTGGAAACAATCTATCTAGCTCAACTGACCTCATACATGACAGCACCCAACAGTTGTCATCTTACCTTTTATTATCAGAAGCTGGTGATTCAGATATCTAATTTGACGTTCGCTTGCATCTAACTTTTCCACTAAATTGTCTAGTTGTCTCTCCTTTGCTTTCTTAAGAACCTGTAGTTGAATAATCTGCATATTTTCTACAGAGTCTGCTTTGGAATTAAAAACAATTTATTAGATAAAAGCATAGCAAAATATAAATTTGTGGTCATTTAGGACAATGTTTAGGACAATGTTTTTCAAACTGCAAATACAACTCATCAGAGTATCATGAAATCAATTCAGCAGATTGTGACTAGCATTTTTAATAAAAAATGTTACCAAACCAAAACTTGGGTCTGCTCACACAAGTGTAGTAAAGCCAATCTACTGACGCCAGGTTCTAGTGAAGGAAAGTGCAGCGTTTATTGTGAGGTGCCGTACAAGAAGTCCGGGACAGCTGATGCTCAGAAAGCCCGAACTCCTTGAATGGCACCTTACAATAATGCTGCACTTTCCCTCACCACAACCCGGTGTCAGTAGATTGGCTTTACTACACTTGGGCGAGCAGACCCAAGTTTTGGTTTGGTAACAAGATTAAATAGAATATATCAGAGTGTATCATGTAGTAGAAATCAGTATTATTATGTGAAACTTCTGTTTCATTTACATAATATTTATATAGATAAATATTATAGACCACATCACAATGTAAAAATTGTACTTCTTACTATGGTCACTTCCAGAAAAGTTTGAAAAGTCACTAGTTTGGTGTATAACTCTGAATCGCTACCATTTTGGCTAATGAAAAATAAGTATAGGGAATTCTCTGGTGGTCCAGTGGTTATGACCCCGCACCTTCACCTCTGAGGGCATGGGTTCAATCCCTGGGTTGGGGAACTAAGATCCCGCAAGCTGTGCGGCATGGTCAGGAAAAAAAAAAAAAAAAAAAAGAAAGAAAAAGAAAAGGAAGTATATATCAATTGCAAAGGAATAGAGTTCCATGCTTTCATAAAATTGAAAAAATAAAAGTACATCAACTTCTATAAAACCATTTTCAAAGAAAATTTCTAGACATCCTTCTTAAACTATTTTATTTTAAGCAGGAATGAATGCATATTTACACTGGCACAGAACTGCTGAATTAATAAATTAAAGAATAGATTAATAAAGAATTTTGAGGTCTTCTTTCAGAAACAAAGTCATTTTAAGGACCACTTAAAAATCATTGGGGGAAAAAACGAAAAACGTGATTTGTAGGAGAAGGATAATCCTTCAAACTACACAATGACAAATATTTTTCATTTCCTAAAAGAACAATGCTTCTACATGCTAACAAATGAAACAGTCTTCTGTTTAAAAAAAGACATGGTTAAACCCCCAAAAATTGAAGACTGAAAACTCTGTTACAAGTCAAACTCCTCTTGGGCCTTAGAACAGGGCTAGCCCAGGAATAAACACAGTCTACAAGCCACTCCTCTCTTCAAACTCAATTTTTTAAACTACTGTTACTAAGAAGCTATAATCACTAAATTAGGCACTACCATTAAGTTATTTAATTAATTTCCAAATGTCAAATTTAGGCAAATATGTAACTGACTTAAACAAAAAAATAAATCAATGTGATAAAATGCAGACTGTTAAGGAAGTGATGAAAGGTGATATACGCAAAACAACCAGGAGCTATAAATGTAACTGAACACAGCAGAACTGAAAGAGTAACGCCAAGATATCAGGCCACTGTTGGGATACTTACTTATTTACTCAACTCCAAAACAGTTATGCCATACACACTATCTACTTCCACAAAAACTCAGGAGAGAGAGAGGCTACCCCCGCACATTTGCTGATGACTCCCTGGGGGAAAGGGCATTCTGGCCGCCTCCCCCGTAACTATCCTGTAGTCTAAGCATGAGATGGAAGCAGCACCATGAAGTTAGGGCCACTAAGTCCAGTTTTCTCATTGGCACAGTGCCAGAACCCCAGAATACCCAGTATGACTTTCCCCTGCTTCTTAAATGTAAAACAAAGAAAAAACTTGCTGTCACACTCTAGAATCACAGTGGCTCTTCAACACGCACAATAACTGGAAGTCATTTCACATGCCAGAGTATGATAACAAAAGTTGGACATATGAAAACACTGATTCAGGTTAGTCAGGTACACGTTTGGTTTTGAATGTTTAGATCTCCTCAAAATTTTCTAGTAGCGCTTTTCTCATTCATATTGATACATACACTATGTAAAAGAAATTATTTTGGCAAGTGTCACATGACTAAACCTGAGATGTAAGTCTAGTTTTAATTTTGAGTATAAAGTAATTTATATAAGAGTTACCTAATACAGTAAAACTCTAAAAACCAAAAAAAAAATTCAGATAGTGGTTGACTTACATTTCTATATAACGAAAAATCTAAGATTGAAAGGAAAACTACATTTCACTTTCCAAATTAGATTTCAGTTAAAAAAATATATGAAGTTAATGAAGTCTTAACCAAGTAAAATGACTAAAATATAATACAGCTGAGAAAATTTATTTTAATTTTTCATTAAGGAAAATTTCAAATATATAAGAAGGTAGAGAGGAGAATACAATGAATCCCATGAACCTGTCTCCTAGATTCAACGATTGTGAATTCATGGCCAGTCTTGCTTTACCTATATCCCCACCCAAACTTACCCCCCAACAACATGATATTTGAAGTCAGTTCTAGACATCATTATCAGTTTATTCATTAATACTTCAGAATATATCTCTTAAAATAGGACTCTTTAAAAAAATTCCATTATCATACTTAAAAATAATAATAATTCTTGAACATGCTCAAAGTGCTCAAAGCTCTCCAATTATGTGATTAAGAAATAAATATAAACTTGATACCTACTTTCACTAGCTCCTAAAAATTGCTGTTGCAGGCCTTCAAATGTGTCACTTCCTGCGACGTCCTGGGCTGGTGAGCCATTATTCTGGGCAGAAGACTGATAAGGTTTATATGTCACTTTATATGATTCCAAAGCTTGACAACTGGGACCTTGTGACATACCAAATTGCTATTACAAGATGATAAACGAAATTGACAATTAGGATTTGGTCTTTGCTTCAAAAATTATCTGAATTAGACAACTTAGTTTTGCTATAGAACTTAATTGTGGTACAATTACAAACTTTATACATACATCTTTGCTTAAAAATAGCACTTATTGTTATTTAACACTGTTCGTTGAAAGCCTGCAGTTGTACTTTTGAGCATATAATGGGGCCAATTCCATAAATAACACTCAAGAATTCCAGTAAGATTGCAATAACAAGATACATATGCAATATGCATATGCAATAACAAGAACGTGATACAATGCTTCATATGTAATAAATACTCAATAACTTTTGTGGAATGAATAACATTTTATAGAGATGGAAGAGAAAATGACCACCTTAAAAGGACCAGAAAATTATCCTGTCATCAGGTGACACAGAATATCTATTGGCAAAATGAGGCATTCACTGTCATTGAGAAAGTCTAAGAAGAAGCTAACTGCATCCTAAGGCTTTGCTTCATCAAACTCTCCCAGGGAGGAAAAATAAGTGTTTCTTTCCTCAACATTCATCCTGTCTACTGCTATATCATCACAAAACAGATATCAGCTTTGAAGCATTTGACCCAAAATCTGTGATAAGGGTGATGAGGTAGACAATCAAGGTAACTGACTGGTGTCATCTAGGATTAACCGCTTTCAAACTATATCAGGATACCTGAACGTAGCTTTTCACTGGAGCATAGTAAATGGTAGAAGCCAGAAGCAGCAATAAATGGAGATGGCTATTCTTTGACAAACTTAACTTTTAATGTTTAATTGTTTCCACAAAGTCTCTATTTTAAAATTCTCATTTAAGATTACTTAGATTGTAAACAGAAAACAGCATGACTAATTCAGCATGAGCCTGAATAAATGCACTCTCAGCAATATTTGTACTTAAGTCTTACTGTTGCACTTACGAATATTTCTTAATGACACACACACAGCAAATGCGTGTACACACATACACAAATTCTTGAAAGTAAAGTCAAGTTCTTACAATACCTGAAAATGATTCCTTTGAGGATCAGAAAATGTGATTACATTGGTTGGTTGGCTGTTAAATTCCTGCCTCTGACCGCTGGCATATGGCCTAAAGTTTTCAGGAAGGTCATATAAATCAGTCTGTTCATATTCACTCGGAGGGCTATAACCACTACCGCCTTCATCTCCACCTCCTTCAGGATGATACCCAGGATGCTGGTCTTCAGTTCTACTTTGATTCTCTTCCCAGCCGTTGCCCCTTTTCTCTCCAATATACACATCCCGAATCTCATTGTAGTCCTATTAGATAACAAGAGTAAAAGAAAAGCACTAAGATCTGTTCCCACCCTCATCAAAGTCATTATCACACCAGATACTTACATTTACACTTGGAGATTTAGGCAGCACTTGATGCTCATTCCAGTTCATCGCCAATTGCTCAGAATGATGTGGTCTTGAGAAAAAATCAATACTTTAGATTAGAGCCTATCATTTATTTGGACATACACATCACAAAGAACCCCAAGATTTTAACGTGTTTTCCCTCCAAACTTCTTCTGAAAGTTTAAGAATTAGTCTACAATTTTACAATCATATCCATTATTATTGCCTGCAAGAGAATCTAAAGAAAAAGACATAGAATTGTGATATACAAGGGAAAGGGATTTGGGGTCCTTACTCTTCCTCTCTGCCATCCTCACTGCAGTCCGAATAGTGGAGTTCGGAGGAGGACAGGTCATCATCATCCAGCATATCGTGAGGAAGGTCTGTGAGTAACTGCTGCAACTGAGACAGGAAGGTCAGCGTCGATATCACATTGGCTTAAACACAAGATGCCAAACCAAAGCTGCCTTGGAACGAGTGATTTTGACTGTAGAAGTCAAAGAAGTTCCTAATTTCTCTATGTAATCAATGTCTTAAATTCCACAGGAATTACGTTCATCATTTCACTTGGGGAAAGGGAAACACATAAACATCAGGATTTATATTAGAAGGCTTTACCTTCTTCTACAAAGGTCTTAGATTCAAGTACACATACAACAGGATTTTCAAATTTCTTTAGGCAAACACAGCAAGTCATAATAATGGTATGATCACTGTATCATATTGTATCATGTTATGGATTCTACCAGTAATCAGACCTGGAGAACTTGACAATCAGACACCCCCTGAGGGAATCTGAGTAGCCAGATGTGCTTTGCCCAGGTGATAAGGGTAGCAGCAGCAGCAGGTGGCCTAGAAGCCCTTAAAAGCTCAATAATGTGATAGAAACCTCTTGGGGAGTGACTAGTTGGTAGACAGCCGTCCAGTTCCAATGATGAAAAGATATACAATGGTTGGCTCTTATAAACAGTTGAGTAAAAAGAAGCTGTAAGATTCAGGGGGTTACAGATAAAGCACTGTCAAAAGCATGACTCTAAAACTGACGTACAAGCACATGACTCTGCTCTCCATTTTCCTAGAAAAATTACATCTTTAATATTCTCTCTTATAACAACTAGATAAATTCACTCAAGTTTCAAGATAAACCGTGATAAAGAGACAAATGAATTGTCTAATTTGTTGAACTTCAATATCTATAAATGTCTTTCTTCAAATCCCAATATAATGGCTTAAAATTTGTAATAATAAGATTCAAATATTATGTTACTAAAGAGTCAACAGACTGCCTGTAATGACTTCTCTTTAAAAGTTAAGCACCAGTTAGATTAGTAAGCTCACCGAGTCCCTCCACAGTGTGTAAATCAATCCTGTAAAATTATGCGATGAGTGAGTTTAAAGATATTAAATAAAGCCCTGGAGGAAAAAAAAATGAGCTGCTTCTTAGTCTATAGAAGGTCCCCTCCCCAATTTCTCTGCCATTAGAATAAAAGAAATGAAATGTAGCTATATAACATATCTGGGTATTACATTCATAATCAGCAAATGTTCTTAAATAAAATGCATATGGTGAAAGTTAAATAAAAATATTCTAAGAAAGGTCTGAAAGCAATGCCCCAACTGTTAACTGAGTTTTGGTGAAGTCAAATTTGGGAATGGAAGTGGTGTCCATGAGGTGGGAAAGGGGGACGCTTCCTCACCCACATAACGTATTTCTAACATTCACTGGATTGTTTGTTTACAGGTATTCTCAGTCCATTTGGTTCTTTAAAGATGCAACAAGAGAAAAATATTCTAGTCCAATGAAAAGTTATCATGATACTGATATTAACCAAGACCTTGACTTATTGATCACTTGCTCACAAAGGTAATTGAAAAATCATTTTGAGAATTAGCTGTATTAGAGTTGATCCAAAGATATAAAGAATAAGAAACACTAAAAACGAAACAGAACACATCAACATATCAGTATACCACATGTGACTAAAGAGAAAGGTAACAAAATGATTTCACAAAGAAACAAAATTCACTAAGAAAAAAAAATCTATGAGATATTTACGGAAAAAAGAGAGTACACCCACATATAACACAGGGAAAAAAACCAAAATGAATGTTTTGTACTTACATCACGTAAGGACTCCTGTACAGAAAGAATATTTTCTTCTAAACCTTCAGTGAGGTTAAGTACATAGCCTTATAGTTTAGAGGAACCTTGACAGGCACATCTAAACAGTACATTTTTCCCCCCTCACAGAGACAGAAAAAGCTACACAATAATTAAGCAGTTCTTGTAGCTTTCTTTGTGACACCACACAATTAATCAAACTGGCATCAATGGAGGAAGATTAATTTGAGCATAAGCAGTAAGTTCATCAAAATGGTTCTGGATCCACAGGTAAACTTATCAAGTAGCAAAATAATCCCTACTGTATTTAGTGTTTTATAGAATATTTTACACCTGTACTAACATTTTTAAATCATTTCATTCACCTTCAAAAAATTTCTCCATCAAGTTCTTTGGCATAGCTGGGCCATATTCCTTGGTTTCCATAGCTTTGAGGGCAGAGAGAGGCCATTCAGAACAAAATCCCAGCCCCCCCAGGCTTCCATTCCTGGGATCAAAGTGTACCCTCCTCATATACACTGTCAAATAGATTTTTCTTTGGGTCATTGAACCTTGTGCCATGAAACACAAAATTACAGTATCAACTTACACATGTTACAAAACAGAGAATTTTAGAAACTAAATTTTCCTCATTAAAGATCCACCTGACTACCAAATATGGATTCAAAGACAATGATAGCAATCCTTATAAATGGCAAGATTTAATTCCACTCATCACATTTGGAAGAAATACTGCTTTTTGGTTGCAAATGCAATCTTCTTGGTGGGATATTATTGAATATCAGCTGAGTTTAATAATTAAAGAGATACCTTCCCTAGAAAAAAGATAATTGCTAAGGCGCCTACTGAAATGCATTCTAAACTATTCTATAGACTCCTCTCCCTTTACTACTTCATGTGTTTGTTCCCGAAAAATAAAGGAAAAAATGAGGGCATTTTACTCAAAGAATTTCAGCAACAAAACACTTTACAATAACCCACATAGAACATCCAAAAAGCCTAGTTTAAGGGGAATGTCAAACGGAGAACATGTAAACTTTTCGTTGGGATTCTTCGGCTTTAATTAACTAAACAGACCGTCTTCAGAGTCTATAATCCTTGATATTCATGAAAGCAAGAGTTCTCAGATTACAAACCATACAATACATCTTCTCCCCAGAGAAGAGCAGCAAATGGAGTGGTCAACATTCATCTGCGTTTTGAACAGGTTACCCAACAAGTACACCGATGAAAAGATCCTGATATTTTAAAATATGAATTATTAAATAATGCTTTCATGGATACACACCAAGTAGAATCTTCATTTTAGCCTCACAGCCAAGTTAAAAACATCCTTGAAAAGGCCCAACATGGGACTGACAAAGGGCCAAAAACCTTGACAGCTAGAGCTTTAGTCTATGAATTATACTACGCATGGAATTTTTTTTAACCCATTCCATTAGTTATAACAAATTTTACAATGTTAGTGGGGAAGACTTTGCCTAGATTGCCACACATCTGAAAAAGAAACATGGCAACATTTACTAGACAAATACCTGCTACACTGCAGGTGACACATAATAGAACTTTAGGCCTGGAATGAACACTGGAGCTCCTCCAAGCCAAACCTCTCCTTCTAAATGTGGGCACCCCAAGGCCCAGAGAAGGTCAGGGGCATGCCCATGAAAGTGAGAGTTACAGTCCCACGGCCAGCACCGTGAGAGTTCCAGTCCCACGGCCAGCACCGGAACCTGAATCTCTCCATTGCCACTCCTATCTTCTTCCACATGACATTCAGTCAGTCACTGGAAGACAAGCTTCTACCTGTCTGTATACGAGCAAGTGTCAGTCTGGCAGAGAGAGTTCAGTGTTTTTGTCCCCACTGTGACAGTCCCTGAAAAATACCTATATATTATGGGGAACAGTTCAAAGGCACAATCGAGATAAAGTATAAGAAATTGCTAAAAGAAAACAGAATATGACAGGAACAAAAAAATACAATATGAACACTCAACCATTTGTTTCTTTGCTTTTCTTACGTGACGACGAGAACATTCCACTAAATAAGTCAAATAATATTGTATAAAATGTAAACAAATGCTAGCCTTACAACTCCCCCTAGTGGGGACAAAATATCAAAAATGTTTCCAGAAGTAACATCAAACAAGGCAGTTAAAAGTGGAAGAAAGGCTATGCAATAGAAAGCCTAACCTCTAAAATACACAATTCCAAGCTCAATTGAGCTTATTATTCTACTAGAGAAGTATTGATATAAAAACTAAGAGAGACTCAAATCAGTATTCCCAGGTGCAAGTGTCTGTCTGCCAGCTGCTACTCAAACCGCTTACCTTTCTACTCAAGATCATTTTGCAGGCCGCTTACCTTTCTACTCAAGATCATTTTGCAGGCCGCTTACCTTTCTACTCAAGATCATTTTGCAGGCTTCAAATAATATCGTCACTCAATGAAGGATCATCAGCAAGTATTATCTTGATAAGCACAGATTACTAAGTACTTCTGCCCCAAACCACCAGCTCCAAAATACATACTTACATACATAATTTTACCATCTAGAACCAAGCAATAATCCCAGAGCTACTTCTGGTGACACTGCAGAAAGTACAGGTACGCGCCAGCAAACTATGAGATCCCAAGTGATACTCAGCCTTAAACTGTGGCTTTATCAGTAACTTTGAAGCTTACAGCAACTGCAGTGACAACAACTATATGCCTGTAATATTCAATGATGAAATTGCAAAGGATAGTAACTTTAGGTGAAAAATATTTTGCAAAATCATATTGTTACATTATGAATGAGTTAGTGAAAAAACTTTTGAAGTCCTCTTCTCTGGGTCAGCTTTACAAGTAGAAGTTTGCCTAGAGTACTTTGGATGAGGTCTACTTAGTAGGTGTCCTTCTTGTTACATCAGCAGTTCTCAAAGTAACGTGCTCCAAGAAGTTGTGAGGAAAGTGAGTGATATGAATATTAATTACTATGATACTATATCTCCATGGTATTCTCACCCTTCCTCACCTGCACCCTAATTTGCTCTGTTTACTGTGGAGGAGATGGAGTTTCCGGTGAAACACTGGGTGAGGCTGTGGGTTATGCATTTCTTTGCTATGCCTTGGAACACAGTGGTCAAGTTTTTACCAATAGACCATTTAGAACTGCAGCGATTTAGAAATGATTATAGTGCCTTACTTTTCTGCAAAATTCTTGGAGGTTGTCTCAAAATGTGGGTCTATCTGTAGTGGTCTGTGGCTTGAGATTCCACTGGTCTATATGTCCTCTGAATACTGAATCACTTTACTAAATCCTTTCCCTTTCCGAAGATTAAATGCATTCTCCATTTACTCTTCAATGCAAACAATGGAGGGAATAGAAACGCAATGCAGATCATCACTGCAGAGCTGCTAATTAGGATGGCATGGAGGTTGGCATTTGACTATGGCTTATTCACTGACTTATGGGCAAGTGTGGACAACACCCCAGCTGATCCCAAAGCACCCAAATCGAACAGTTTGGTAAAGCATATTGTATTAGCAACTGGCCATTCACACTAGACGGTCAAAGTCAGGATTATTCTGCCATTTACAGAGAGGGGATCTCACAAATCCTTAGCAGGGTAGCCTATGAGTCAGAAACGGCCTGCTTGGCCAGCTCTACAGCACATCCTTGTGATGCAAGCATTCCACCTACATAAAGGAATTAAATACAAAGCGATTCATTAAGTAGAGAAAGCAGTGTGTATTAGCCTACTACTAACACTAAATCCACCTGGCAATCCCAAAGCTACCAACCAGGCAGGCATGAAAAGACCGTTCTTTTCTTTAACCACTTAAGGTTGTAAACTATTCTGTTCTCGTAGGGTCAGGGAGACTGAGGAAGTGGAAAAGGCTTCTGGATATGAAAACGAACTTAGGTGTGATCAGCCAATTTATTATTTTAACTTGCTTTGACAAAATATACATACAGCTGAACTTTCATGAATAGTTCTGAACTTTACTGCTGAAACTCTCTAACCTCTGACCTCACTTCTTCCCTTGTAGCAATTTTTTTTAAAAAAGGTAAAAGTACTTTTTACTAACATGAAACAATTTTTGTTAATATGACCCATAATCATCACATCAGAGTCAAGTTAGCTAAATATTCTTTTCTTCCACTCTGCTAGAAACACTCATTCTTAGATACTTCACCTCTTAAGAGCACCTTTTACTCTGGAAATTCCCTACCCTACCCCAGCACATAATCTACCAAGAAGTGATCCCACTGGCTATCGTCCATAGCAGCGGGCCCCAGCCCGCTTTGGCACCAGGGACTGGTTTTATGGAAGACAATTTTTCCATGGAGCGGGTGGTGGCGGGGAGTGGTCCAGGTGGTAATGTGGGTGATGGGGGATGATGGGGAGTGGCAGATGAAGCTTCGTCTGCTCTTCCGCTGCTCACCTCCTGCTGTACAGCCCGGTTCCTAACAGGCCATGGACCAGTACCAGCCCACAGCCTGGGGATTGAGGACCCCTGTTCTATATCATCTAGAATTTACTGCCTCCTTAACTAATACCCCCTTTAAAACTTTCACCACACAACACACCTGGCAGTACGTTCTAATACCCTACCCATCTTTTCCAATGAAAAAAATCACCTGTCAGATTATGTTTTCTCCTTCTTTAAAATCTACTATAGTAACAACTTAAACTGATCCTCTCAAAAATCCCAGTAGCTAAATTACAGTGAACTACCCAAAAGCCATCAAGGTAGTGAAAACCTCATGCTGTAAGTTCACAAAGTAACAGAAAATCCTCTCGCCCCACCCTTGCCACCAACAATTGTTGGTGAAGGCCCCTGTCAAAATCCAGAAACCCTGGAAAGGGTCACAAACTCCAGTGCCCTCAATGACTTGGCAGAGAATTTACAAGAATGAAGCTGGCAGGTCCAAGTGCACAAGCCCATGTCAGGAGGGGGTGGGGGGCGGGAGGGACTGTGGCCAGCTCGGACGGGAGAGCCACTGCCCAGCTCCAGCCCACTTGCTGCCATGTGCAGACACACGCCACATGTGGCCCAGGCTTAGGATGTTTCAAGACAGATCAGAAATTCTGGATTACTACATGAAATTTTCTAATCTTTAAATACAGATTCAATTTTTTAAAAACACTGTGCAACGAAACACTACATGTCTATGGACAAAATCCACTCAGAGACAGATGCCAGCTTTCTGTCTCTACCCTAACTCTACTGCCAGCCACGTGGGCAACTGACGTTACTTTTTGCTTCCTATTAATACAAATGGTCCACGGGGACTCTTAAAAAGAATTACTTTACATATTAGAAAATGGGTCATATGATGGAAGCAAACTAAGTGTGCATCGACAGATGAATGGATAAAGATGGGATGTATGTACACAATGGAATATTCCTAAGCCATAAAAAAGAATGAAATAATGCCGTTTGCAACAACATGGATGGACCTAGAGATTATCATACTAAGTGAAGTAAGTCAGACAGACAAAGACAAATATCATATGACATCACTTATATGTGGAATCTAGAAAAATGATACAAAGGAACTTATTTACAAAACGGAAATAGACTCACGGACATAGAAAACAAACTTATGGGAGGAGGAACCAAGATGGCGGAGTAGAAGGACGTGCTCTCACTCCCCCTTGCGAGAACACCAGAATCACAACTAGCTGCTGGACAATCATCTACAGGAAGACACTGGAATTCACCAAAAAAAGATACCCCACATACAAAGACAAAGGAGAAACCACACTGAGATGGTAGGAGGGGCGCAATCACAGTAAAATCAAATCCCATAACTGCTGGGTGGGTGACTCACAGACTAGCGAACACTTATACCACAGAAGTCCACCCACTAGAGAGAAGGTTCTGAGCCCCACGTCAGGCTTCCCAACCTGGGGGTCTGGCAACAGGAGGAGGAATTCCTAGAGAATCAGACTTTGAAGGTTAGTGGGAACTGACTGCAGGACTTCGACAGGACTGGGGAAAACAGAGACTCCACTCTTGGAGGGAACACACAAAGTAGTGTGCACATCGGGACCCAGGGGAAGGAGCAGTGACCCCAGGGGAGACTGAACCAGACTACCTGCTAGTGTTGGAGGGTCTCCTGCAGAGGCAGGGGGTGGCTCTGTTTCACCATGGGGACAAGGACACTGGCAGCAGAAGTTCTGGGAAGTACTCCTTGGTGTGAGCCCTCCCAGAGTCTGTCATTAGCCCCACCAAAGAGCCCAAGTAGGCTCCAGTGTTGGGCAGCCTCAGGCAAAACAACCAAGAGGGAGGGAACCGAGCACCACCCATCAACAGTCAAGTGGATTAATGTCTTACTGAGCTCTGCCCACCAGAGCAACAGTCAGCTCTACCCACCACCAGTCCCTCCCATCAAGCCCCTTAGATAGCCTCATCCACCAGAGGGCAGACAGCAGAAGCAAGAAGAACTACAGTCTTGCAGCCTGTGGAATAAAAACCACATTCACAGAAAGATAGACAAGATGAAAAGGCAGAGGGCTATATACCAGATGAAGGAACAAGATAAAACCCCAGAAAAACAACTAAATGAAGTGGAGATAGGCAACCTTCCAGAAAAAGAATTCAGAATAATGATAGTGAAGATGATCCAGGACCTCGGAAAAAGAAAGGAGGGAAAGATCGAGAAGATGCAAGAAATATTTAACAAAGACCTAGAAGAATTAAAGAACAAACAAGCACAGACGAACAATACAATAACTGAAATGAAAACTACACTAGAAGTAATCAACAGCAGAATAACTGAGGCAGAAGGATGGATAAGTGACCTGGAAGACAGAATGGTGGAATTCACTGCTGCGGAACAGAATAAAGAAAAAAGAATGAAAAGAAATGAAGACAGCCTAAGAGACCTCTGGGACAACATTAAATGCAACAACATTTGCATTATAGGGGTCCCAGAAGGAGAAGAGAGAGACGAACAGAGAAACTACTTGAAGAGATTATAGTCGAAAACTTCCCTAACATGGGAAAGGAAATGGCCACCCAAGTCCAGGAAGCGCAGGGAGTCCCATACAGGATAAAACCAAGGTGAAACACGCCGAGACACAGACTAATCAAATTGGCAAAAATTAAAGACAAATTATTGAAAGCAGCAAGGGAAAAATGACAAATAACATATAAGGGAACTCCCATAAGGTTAACAGCTGATTTCTCAGCAGAAACTCTACAAGCCAGAAGGGAGTGGCATGATATACTTAAAGTGATGAAAGGGAAGAACCTACAACCAAGATTACTCTACCTGGCAAGGATCTCATTCAGATTCAATGGAGAAATCAAAAGCTTTACAGACAAGCAAAAGCTAAGAGAATTCAGCACCACCAAACCAGCTCTACAACAAATGCTAAAAGGAACTTCTCTAAGTGGGAAACACAAGAGAAGAAAAGGACCTACAAAAACAAACCCAAAACAACTAAGAAAATGGTCACAGGAACATACATATCAATAATTACATTAAAGGTGAATGGATTAAATGCTCCAACCAAAAGACACAGGCTTGCTGAATGGATACAAAAACAAGTATTATGCTGTCTACAAGAGACCCACTTCAGACCTAGGGACACATACAGACTGAAAGTGAGGGGATGGAGAAAGATATTCCATGCAAATGGAAATCAAAAGAAAGCTGGAGTAGCTATACTCATATCAGATAAAATAGACTTTAAAATAAAGAATGTTACAAGAGACAAGGAAGGACACTACATAATGATCAAGGGATCGATCCAAGAAGAAGATATAACAATTATAAATATATATGCACCCAACAGAGGAGCACCTCTGTTGTGCTAACAGCTATAAAAGAGGAAATCGGCAGTAACACAATAATAGTGGGGGACTTTAACACGTCACTTACAGCAATGGACAGATCATCCAAAATGAAAATACATAAGGAAACAGAACCTTTAAATGACACAATAGACCAGATAGATTTAATTGATATTTATAGGACATTCCATCCAAAAACAGCAGATTGCACTTTCTTCTCAAGTGTGCACTGAACATTGTCCAGGATAGACCACACCTTGGGTCACAAATCAACCCTCAGTAAATTTAAGAAAATTGAAATCATATCAAACACCTTTTCTGACCACAATGCTATGAGATTAGAAATCAATTACAGGGCAAAAAACGTAAAAAACACAAACACATGGAGGCTAAGCAATACATTACTAAATAACCAGGAGATGAATGAAGAAATCAAAGAGGAAATCAAAAACTACCTAGAGACAAATGACAATGAAAACACGACGACCCAAAACCTATGGGACGCAGCAAAAGCAGTTCTAAGAGAGAAGTTTATAGCTATACAAGCCTACCTCAAGAAACAAGAAAAATCTCAAGTAAACAATCTAACTTTACACCTAAGGGAACTAGAGAAAGAAGAACAAACAAAACACAAGATAGCAGAATGAAATCATAAAGATCAGAGCAGAAAAAAATGAAATAGAAACAAAGAAAACAATAGCAAAGATCAATAAAACTAAAAGCTGGTTCTTTGAGAAGATAAACAAAATTGATAAACCATTAGCCACACTCATCAAGAGGGAGAGGACTCAAATCAATAAAATTAGAAATGATAAAGGAGAAGTTACAACAGACACCGCAGAAATACAAAGCATCCTAAGAGACTACTACAAGCAACGCTATGCCAATAAAATGGACAAGCTGGAAGAAATGGACAAATTCTTAGAAAGGTATAACCTTCCAAGACTGAACAACGAGGAAACAGAAAATATGAACAGACCAATCACAAGTAATGAAATTGAAACTGTGATTAAAAATCTTCCAACAAACAAAAGTCCAGGACCAGATGGCTTCACAGGTGAACTCTATCAAACATCTAGAGAAGAGCTAACACCCATCCTTCTCAAACTCTCCCAAAAAATTGCACAGGAAGGAAAACTCCCAAACTCATTCTATGAGGCCACCATCACCCTGATACCAAAAACATACAAAGACACTATAAAAAAAGAAAATTACAGACCAATATCACTGATGAATATAGATGCAAAAATCCTCAACAAAATACTAGCAAACAGAATCCAACAACACATTAAAAGGATCATACACCACGAGCAAGTGGGATTTATCCCAGGGATGCAAGGATTCTTCAGTATATGCAAATCAATCAATGTGATACACCATATTAACAAATAGAAGAATAAAAACCATATGATCATCTCAATAGATGCAGAAAAAGCTTTTGACAAAATTCAACACCCATTTATGATAAAAAGTCTCCAGAAAGTGGGCATAGAGGGAACCTACCTCAACATAATAAAGGCCATATATGACAAACCCACAGCAAACATCATTCTCAATGGTGAAAAACTGAAAGCATTTCCTCTAAGATCAGGAAAAAGACAAGGATGTCCACTTTCACCACTATCATTCAACATAGTTTTGGAAGTGCTAGCTATGGCAATCAGAGAAGAAAAAGGAAAAAAAGGAATACGAATTGGAAAAGAAGAAGTAAAACTGTCATTCTTCGCAGATGACATGATACTATACATAGAGAATCCTAAAGATGCCACCAGAAAACTACTAGAGCTAATCTATGAATTTGGTAAAGTAGCAGGATACAAAATTAATGCACAGAAATCTCTGGCATTCCTATATACTAATGATGAAAAATCTGAAAGAGAAATTATGGAAACATTCCCATTTACCATTGCAACAAAAAGAATAAAATACCTAGGAATAAACCTACCTAGAGAGACAAAAGACCTGTATGCAGAAAACTATAAGACACTGATGAAAGAAATTAAAGATGATACCAACAGATGGAGAGATATACCATGTTCTTGGATTGGAAGATTCAATATTGTGAAAATGACTATACTACCCAAAGCAATCTACAGATTCAATGCAATCCCTATCAAATTACCATTGGCATTTTTTATGGAACTAGAACAAATCATCTTAAAATTTTTATGGAGACACAAAGACTCTGAATAGCAAAAGCAGTCTTGAGGGAAAAAAACAGAGCTGGAGGAATCAGACTCCCTGACTTCAGACTATACTACAAAGCTACAGTAATCAAGACAATATGGTACTGACACAAAAACAGAAACACAGATCAATGCAACAAGATAGAAAGCCCAGAGATAAACCCACGCACCTATGGTCAACTAATCTATGACAATGGAGGCAAGGACATACAATAGAGAAAAGACAGTCTCTTCAATATATGGTGCTGGGAACACTGGACAGCTACGTGTAAAAGAATGAAAATAGAACACTCCCTAACACCATACACAAAAATAAACTCAAAATATATTAAAGACCTAAATGTAAGACCGGACACTATAAAACTCTTAGAGGAAAACATAGGAAGAACACTCTTTGACATAAATCACAGCAAGATCTTTTTTGATCCACCTCCTAGAGTAATGGAAATAAAAACAAAAACAAACAAATGGGACCTAATGAAACTTCAAAGCTTTTACACAGCTAAGGAAACCATAAACAAGGCAAAAAGACAACCCTCAGAATGGGAAAAAATATTTGCAAACGAAACAAAGGATTAATCTCCAAAATATATAAACAGCTCATGCAGCTCAATATTAAAGAAACAAACAACCCAATCCAAGAATTGGCAGAAGACCTAAATAGACATTTCTCCAAAGAAGACATACAGATGGCCAAGAAGCACACGGAAAGCTGCTCAACATCACTAATTATTAGAGAAGTGCAATCAAAACTAAAATGAGGTATCACCTCACACCTGTTAGAATGGACATCATCAGAAAATCTACAAACAACAATTGCTGGAGAGGGTGCGGAGAAAAGGGAACCCTCTTGCTCTGTTGGTAGGAATGTAAATTGATACAGCCACTATGGAAAACAGTATGAAGGTTCCTTAAAAACCTAAAATAGAATTACCATATGATCCAGCAATCCCACTACTGGGTATATACCCAGAGAAAACCATAATTCACAAAGACACATGCACCCCAATGTTCACTGCAGCACTATTTACAATAGCCAGGTCATGGAAGCAACCTAAATGCCCATCGACAGAGGAATGGATAAAGAAGTTGAGGTACATATATACAATGGAATATTACTCAGCCATAAAAAGGAACGAAATTGAGTCATTTGTTGAGATGTGGACGGATCTAGAAACTGTCATACAGAGTGAAGTTAGTCAGAAAAACAAATATCGTATATTAACGCACATATGTGGAACCTAGAAAAGTGGTACAGATGAACCGGTTTGCAGGGCAGGAGTTGAGACCGAGATGTAGAGAACAAATGTATGGACACCAAGGGGTGAAAACCGTGGTGGGGTGGGAATGGTGGTGTGATGAATTGGGTGATTGGGATTGACATGTATACACTGATGTGTATAAAATTGATGACTAATAAGAACCTGCAGTATAAAAAAACAAACAAACCAAAAAAACAACTAATACTAAACTTTCTTTGGGTTATTTGTATGGAAATATGTTAATATAAATGTTTCAGACATTACATAAAACTTCTAAAAATCTTAAATGTTCTGGTATAATGTTATAAGTCATAATTCTAGTTATTACTTTACAATGTATATCTCAGAAATAACTAAATTTCTTTGTCAATTGCATTATTATGAACTTTCATCAAATCTTTAACTGTGGTCATTTTTTAGTCGTTTGTCATTTACAGACAGTTCTGGGTGTACTCTGATGCTTTTGCAAATATGTTCCTATAAAAGGGTTTCATCTTCAAGGAATTCATGGAAAAGACTCTGACAAGTACAGGTTTCTGGTAACTGACTATACTGCTGAACTGAATGAATAAGCATTTTCAGAACTGTAATGGAAAACTGATGAACTCATAAAAGTGCTAACAAAAGATCAAGATAAAAAAAATTAATTACATGGGACTGAGTGAACTGATGAGGATGATAACTTTTGTGACTTTCTGTTTGAATAAAAAAAAAAATCCCACAAGGACTCAGAGGCAAAAAATATACAAATCAATTTTCACTGCAAAGTAAAGGAGCTGTTACAGTGGAGGATTCCTGGACTGAATATCAATATTATGACATAGTATGAGTGTGTTTCGTGTTTGGTATTTGCAATCGTTGCTTTTGTTGTGGTCATCCATTTACAAGGCTTGGTGTCAGTCTATTTATCTCTTGTAAAAATAAAATACAGTGTGTGTGTGTGAGAGAAAAAAAAAAAAGAAGCCACCCAGAATTGGCCTAAAAATAAAGAAAGAAAGAAAGAGAACTTATGGTTACCAATGGGGAAAGGGGGGAGGGATAAATTAGGAGTTTGGGATTAACACATATACACTACTATATAAAATCGACAACCAACAAGGACCTACTGTGTAACACATGGAACTATACTCAATATCTTGTAATAACCTATAATGGAAAAGAACCTAAAAAAGAATATATATATATATATATATATATATATATATATATAAAAAACTGAATCTCTTTGCTGTACAACTGAAATGAACACAACATTGTAAGTCAACTATATTTCACTAAAAAATTTTAAAAACACCTGAAAAAACAAATGGGTCACAGCAACATTCAGTGCAAAAGCAGCCTGTTATCGCAGTCAATCAAGAAATCTGACTCAAACTAAAAACAATCATAACAAGCAAGTTGATTCCCACCAGCTGCTACTATTACTACTGGGCCAAGGATTTCGTTACACACACACACACACACACACACACACACACACAAATGATCTCCTCCTTACTCCTTTTCTCCTGTAATCTCGTTGCACAACACAGCATTCAGGAAGATCTTTCAAATATACGGTCAGATAGCACTTCCCTGCTTAAAATCCTCCACTGGCTTCCCACTGCCCCTAGGATAAAATACAAACACCCTCCCTTGACGCGCCGTGACCGGGCCCAGACCACCTCTTCCCCGCCTCCACCACTCACCCCTCGCTCACACAGTCCCGATACCACAGCCTTCTGGCTGCTTCACAGATATGCAGGGTCTGCTGCCTACTTCCAGGCTTTACACTGGTTGTGTCCGAGCCTAGGGCATCCTTCCCGGGCTTCTGTGAGGCTGCTCCCTCTCGTGAGTCAAGGCTCAGCTCGAACATTTCCTCCTCCGAGAGGTCTTCCCTCACCAGTTCCTGGCTGGTTGCCTTATCACCTTACCCTGTCTCCCTGTTGTTTGTCAGTGCTAAATCAGCCCTCACACAGATTGCTTTACTCGCCCGTTATTTTGTTCACCGGCGGCCCCCACGCGGATGCAGGCTACCCGAAGCAAGGGAACCTGCTGGGCTCGCCCATGCGAGTAGGCCTCTGCCCCAAGACCGACCGCTACCTCCTAAATGAAAAGCGCTTCAGCAATCTAACCATCTATCTAGGGCGTCGTACACAGTTATGTTTCATTCTTGTCCAAAAGAAGGAAGCATTCCACTCATCTACCTTTCAAAAGTCCAGATGCTGATCAAGTTTTGGGGCTTTGGGAATAAAAAGAACCATAAATCCTTCAAAATGACACAAAATGATGTAATTTTGGTCAGGATATAAAATTGTTTAAGATTGGGTTTAGAATTCCTTTTCTGAATAACTTACCTCTTTCTCCCTTTCATAGTCTTCTTTGTCATATTCTTCGTCTTCATTTTGCGTCTGCAGTGCCACACTGCCGAAGTCTAGTGACATGGTCCTCCTGCGGGAACAGAAAGATGTTTGGTTTCTAAATAGCCCAGAAAATCTCCCCAGACCAAACTACATAAGAGATGCCATACACAAAAAGACAGGAGCAGCTGGGGAGAAGATAGATGTAACTAACGTATGACAAATGGTTAGTATTCCAACTATAAAGAAAGTTCTTACAAATTAATCATGATTCACAGAAAATAGCTGTTATGACAGAAATTCATGAAAATGAGAAAATGCCCAAAGCTAATAAACCTACAACTAGACCTTTCTAGTGGTCTGGAAAGAATAACTCAAACAGTAAGATTTTTGTCCACACACAAAAATAAGATAATAATAATGAACCAGGAATATGCCAAAACATACAAATTTTAAGAATACGCTCAAAGTTTCTAATTTGATGTATTAAAGATGGCACAGGTAGCATCCTCCACAACTTGCTTCATCTTCTGAATATCACAAATCCAAACGTCATGTTTTTCAGAAAGAGAGCCACTAAATCCTGAGTTAATGATTGCTCCCCAAAAAACATTTACAATCCAGTAAACTCCACAGAGCACACAACAAAAATATGTGTTAGGACGTTCCTGGTGGTGCAGTGGTTAAGAATCCGCCTGCCAATGCAGGGGACACAAGTTCAAGCCCTGGTCCAGGAATATCCCACATGCTGCTAAACAACTAAGCCCATGCGCCACAGCTACTGAGCCTGTGCTCTAGAGCCCACAAGCCACAACTACTGGGCCTGCATGCCACAACTACTGAAGCCCGTGCACCTAGAGCCCGTGCTCTGCAACAAGAGAAGCCATCAGAATGAGAAGCCCGCGCACCACAACGAAGAGTAGCTCCCGCTCGCTGCAACTAGAGAAAGCCCTCACACAGTAACGAAGATCCAACACAGCCAAAAATAAATTTAAAATATATATATATATGGATATGTGTTAAATGTCCTGCTCTTAAGCTTGATAAAATCAAGTTCTAGCAAAAAAATACTCAGGAAAAACAGAAGTGAAGGATGTGAAGCTATGACACTGTCCCAAAGCAGCAGCAAGACTTCCCTGGAGAATGGTCACTGCTGTGGCAGAAGCAGCAGCAGGAAATGGGTTTTCAAGTACTTACGGTCAAAAGACTGCTGATGATTTGAATTATGCTTAGGGACCCTGACACTACACAGAAACTACCCAGAATTTCAAAACTCTGAACAATCCTGACAAAAAAGTAGGCAAGCATCATCAATTACACAGCCTAATGCTGTCCTCTATTCAGCCCACTCTTGTGCATGCCAAAGAAATGCACTTTGATGTGAGGCTGGGCCACAGATCATACACTCACTTTTCAGGCTCTAAAATGTCATTAAACTGGAAGTGGAATGAGAAGCATACACCTGGCAATCCAAACATATTTTACCATAAAGAACTTACCTCCCTCGTGTTGACAGTAGAGAACTAACATCACAAACTTTTATGTAAGCCAATAGCTCTATATCAAAAGATATTCCTCTTCATCAGCTCTAAGGTGCCCTTGATGGTATGACACAGTTCTGGTCTGTACCACTAAGAAAAAGATGTGGCCAATTAAATCATGACATATCATTAACTTTAAAATGCAGCCTCTTTGTAGATGTTAAAATGTGAAAAGAAGGGAGCTCCCAGGCGGTCCAGTGGTTAGAACTTGGCGCTTTCACTGCCGTGACCTGGGTTCAATCCCTAGTCGGGGAATTAAGATCCTGCCAGCCACACGGAGCGGCAAAAAACAAAAGTGAAAAGAAAATGTGCACATTATAATAGATGAAATATGGTATTACAGATTAACACAAATATGAATTTCAATGCTGAAAATCCCCATAAGTTTTAGTTTGTTTTACAAGGACTGTTTCTCGGCCAAACTCTAATTTGCAGTCCACCTTCTTTATCCCTCCCCTCTCTGATCGCTCCCTACACCCAACCCATCCCTTTTAATTCTATGAATTCAGACTCCTCACATCAATGAAACCCTTCCAGCCTCTGCTTCTTAGACCAGACCTGCTCCTTTCTATTCTTGTGCCAGGGCTACATGGAGGAAGGGACACACGCACTCCTTCACTGAGAGGTGAAATAGAGAGGCTTGGGGACTCTAAACCTTGTCTCCACCCAGCAGCTACAAGAAACCTCCTGTATACCAGCATAAGATGGATACCTGAATATGGTAAAGAGCCTACGATGTAGCTGAAATGGTGAGGGAAAAACAGTAACACAAGCTCATGTCTCTAGGGTTTTTTCACTACTTCAAGTGAACATCAAGTCTATAGAATCTATAGATTATGAAAATACAAGCCCATGTAAATGCTTGCTCCTGAAAAGAAAGGCAATTAAGCTGGACCTTAAAGATATCCCTGAATTCTCCAGGCAGAAATAATCTTTCCTGCTTCTAATTCTTATGACATTTTCCACCTTTCCCTGAATTTTATAGTTAAAGCCAGAATAGGGAATTTGGGTTAATTTCCCTTTTATTAAGTAAAAGGAGGGAGGGTTGTTTTTTTTTTTCCCAACACTTCACCAATCTGCCATCCATCAATTCCTGTTGAATACTGAAAAAGAACATTAAGATTTACAAGAGCTTATTGCTAAATACAGTTATTTTAAATAAAGAACTACTTTTTCTCAGATAGAGAATAATGAATTCTACAAGGTGTTTTCATTTTTTTTTAATAAAGTCTAGTTTTCTCTTTTTTTGGCTGCACAGCATGCAGGATCTTAGTTCCCAAACCAGGGATTGAAGCCAGGCCCTTAGCAGTGAAAGTGCGGAGTCTTAACCACTGGACCGCCAGGGAATTCCCTATTTTCATTTTTATGTGAAGAAAATGTAAAAGACAAAACTATCTTTTTTTTGAATGGCATTTTAAATCCAAACCATGTCATTAAAGAAGAAATCTGAAAATATCTGAAAGAACAAACTCTCTCCACTGGGAGGAAAGGGTACACATTAGCTTTCCTTCTGAAAAGTGCAAATTACCAGAGACCATAAGAAATTATTTTAGGCATTAAGGGAAATTTGATAAACTTACTGTGGCTTAAAAAACAAAGAGGGAGACTAAAAAGGTAATTAGTATTTAACTAAAATTTAAAATAAAAGCTAATGCTTTTCTTCTGCTTATTAATCGCTACTGATTACTGCTATCAGAGACTTTACTATAATATTCAGAACAATAAAACAGGCTGCTTAAATTTAAAAGAAAAAACTAGCAAGATAATAAACCCAGAAGCCATAAAGGAAAAACTTGACGGAAACTTATACACACATACAAAAAGAAACTGTATATGGCCAAAACAATCATTAGCAAGTCAAATATTATGTATAAAAAAAAAAATCATCAAAGGGTAAAATAATAATGAGAAAGAGACTTGCAAAACACAAGAGAAAGTCCCAATATACAATTCTCACAAAGAAATGAGAAAAAGATAATTCAATTTAAAATGGGCAACTGATACATTTCATTAAAAAAAAAAGAAATGCAAATGCTCAACGAACTTGAAAAGATGCTTAATCTCACAAAGAATTCAAAGCGCCATTTAAACAATGAAATATGATTTTCAACCACTAAATTAAAAAAAAACACATGATAATAGCTAGTGGTGGCTATTTTTTTTTAATTATTTTATTTATTTCTGGCTGCATTGGGTCTTTGTTGCTGCATGCGGGCTTTTCTCTAGTTGCTGGCTACTCTTCGTTGTGGTGCGCGGGCTTACTGCTGTGGCTTCTCTTGTTGCGGAGCACCGGCTCTAGGCACACGGGCTTCAGTAGTTGTGGCATGCAAGCTCAGTAGTTGTGGCTCGTAGGCTCTAGAGCGCAGGCTCAGTAGTTGTGGCACAGGGGCTTAGTTGCTCCACGGCATGTGGGATCTTCCCGGACCAGGGCTCGAACCCGTGTCTCCTGCATTGGCAGCCGTATTCTTAACCACTGGGCCACCAGGGAAGCCCTAGTGGTGGCTATTTTATAGGAAACAGGCATCCTCATGAATTGCTGATGAAAGTATGAATTGGGAAAACCATCTTGAGAACTGTCAATATTAATATATTGAAAAAGAACATTTTCCCTAGTAAAAGTACTTTTGAATAAATTGGCAATACTGAGTCACTAGTAAAAATAATGAAATATCTCTATATATATTGACTATTTAAAAAATCAAGATGCAGAATAAGTGTACAGTATGCTTTTTTTTTTTAATAGCAAGATGGTTAATACTTTCTTCCTAGATAGATAACTTTTTCTGAACCTACTTACAAGGCTATGTTCTGTCATATGTCCCACTCATTACTCGTTTTGTTGTCGCTGGTTATGTTTTCTTTGCCCTCCTTGCAATGAGAAAGACCAATGTGTGTTTAATTGGCCAAAACATTAGAAAGCAAAAGTAGCATTGTTTTTGCCTCATCTAATAGCCTATAAGCACTCTGGGGGCAGAATTTAAATGTATCTCCCCCACCCTTTGCACACAGCAATATTTGTTGAATAAATATAATACATTCATGTTGCTCTCTACAGATTTATTATTTCAATAAAAATTTTACTGAGCACCTACTGTGGGCCAGGTTATAGCCTATATGTATCTAAGACATGCTACCAGCCATGAGAAGCTTACAGTCCCTTAGGGAAACAATGATACGAATTAATAGTTAAATGATACCTTGTAATACATTCTGTAATAGAGGAAAGTACAAAGTACAAATTAACTATGCTAAGAAGAAAATAAGGCTGAAAGAAGTTTCACGGAAAGACTTTAGAAATAGATCTTAAAGGACACAATATGGCTGTTAAGTGGTTAAGAATGAGGGCACTCATTCAGACAACCTGGGCTCAGTTCTGGCTCTCCTGCTTAACAGCTGTGTAAACTTGCACAACTGTTTCCATTTCTTCATTAATAAAATGGGGGTAAAAAACAGTACCTGCACCAAAGATTGGTTACGAGGATTCACAAGACTAATGTACATGAAGCGCTTAGCACTGTGTACCAATCAATACATCTTAGTTCTGTTTTTATCATGACATGTTACTCATGAATAGAAGTCTGCCGGCTACAAAAGAGTTTAAAGGAATAAACAGCATTCAGTATATCTGAGAAAAGGTGAATATGCAGTGTGTGGGAAACTTTCCTTCAAATACTGCAATCTTTTCTAGGATGAAAATGCTACTTTCTTCAAGATGCCCTCCCCCCATGAAATTAGTCATTCTTTGGTACTTTCAGGCTATATTTCTTATACTTTTCTTATAGCTTCAATTTCAGCCTCTCATTTAGTTGAGTGCATTCACATCTAGGAGGTGCATATAAATTGTCATGCATTGTGAAGGATAAGGTGAAATTCAGCTTAAATCACACTCAAGTTCATGACTGTAAGACAGAAAAGGCTAAGTGCCACAAAAGCGTCTTTAAGCGCCCTGAGAGTTAGGAAATTCTACTTACTTGCTTACATGCTAGCTTCCTTTCTAGAATGGAAATAGCCAGAGCACACTAGCCTGTTTCAGACTTGCAATACCAGGCTTAGGAAGCCTATTTATTCATTTAACAATTACTTGCCAAGCACTGTTCAAGATTACAAAGTTCATCAGGATTTGGTGAAGGGAAAGAAACACACATAAAAACAAAGGATGACAATAATCTGTGATCAGTGCTAATGACAGCAGCTTGGACAAATACATTCAGGGTGCCCAGAGGATGCAGCAAGCAGGCAACCACAGGTTGAACGAAGATAAACCCAGGGCCCTACCAAGGAACTCCGTTTGGCGTCAACTATGGCACAGCAAACAGGTACCCAAGCTGCACGGAGCCCAGGAGGCCTGGGGCTGCTGGCTTGGGCTGCCAGCGTTACATGCACTCCGTCAACACACGTGTACAGAGCACCCACTGTGAGCCTGGCATGGCGCCAGGGTGACCACGGCGGGGGGCCCCGGGGTCGGGTCTCAGCGTTACCCTAGCGGCCTGGAGGAGGCGAAGAGGGCTTCCCAGACGTCACTTCTAAGTAGGATCTTGGGGTCTGGATGACACTTCAAAGTCAAAGGCGGAGCCCCGCCACCCGCAGTCAGTCCCCCACCGCGGGATTTGGGGAGGGGACGGGTCAGTCCTCCGGGAAGCCTCAGCCAGAATCCCAAGGACCCCGCACCTCCTCCTATCCCAGCCCCAAGCCCAGCCAAGAAGCGAAACTCACCGGAGGCCACGGATGCTGTCACAGCGGAGACACCCTAGCTCCCGCCGAAAGCCAACTTCTAGCAAACCCCTTACCCAGGCTCCAACCCGCTAGCTCCGTCCTAGTCACAACTGAACCCACGGAACCCCGAGGCCATTGAGGAGCAGCCGACCCCCTCAATCGCTGGTTAGAAGCGGGCCTGGTGGGCGGGGCCATGCCGGCTTGGGGCAGGGCGTAGAGGCGGAAGTCTCCGCCTTTCTCAAGCTAGGTTGAGAAGTCCTCCTGCAGTTAAAAATACTATACGGCTGTTTAAAAGCGGGCGCCAGAGGTGGCGGGAAGTTCTCCTGTGTGCCCATTGGTGAATCCGTGAGCCAATTACGGAAGGGTTGACTCTAGATGGGGAGGGCCTATCGATTGCATAGAGACGCCCAAGCACCTGGCCTCCTGCGCTTTCCTAGGATGAACCGGTTTTGCCCGAACTCCTTGCCCCTCCCCTCACCACCTAGTGCAGTGACTCGTGCCCCCTGCGGTCTCCACTCCTAAATCCCAGTTCTCAGCTGCAGCACATTGAATCCCTCACTTTCCCCAACGAACCCACCTTGGAGGTTTTTGTATTTGCCCTTCTGATTCTCTAAGGTGCCTGCTTCCCCATCACCTTAACAGCCTTAGAGGTCGTTTCACTTTGTCTTCTTGCTTACTAGGTCCCGCCTTGTTTGAATGTGTTTCTTTAATTACTGATGAGATGACACATTCTCTACATGTTTATTCACTACTTGAATTTCCTCGAGTGCGAATGTTCCTGTCACTCTGGTATATGTTAACTTGTCCTTTAGGACAGAACTGCTCAGTCTGCGGTAAAGTCAATTATTGTATCTACCTTCCTGGGGTAAAAGGGTTCCAGTGAATATCAAGGAGTTGGTAGTACATCCTCTTAACCCTTTCCCATATATATTACTATGGAGTAAAAGGGTTGTTAAAGGTTGTTCACAATCTGGCTAGCTTTCATTTGCTACCTCACCATCCCACCCCTACACTGACCCCTATAACCCCATCCACTAAGCATAAGGGTCTGGCACACATTAGGTACTCGACCCAGAACAACAGATGAGTGAAATCTCTGACCCAGCTGCCCGTGGTTCCCAGAGTGCTTTTTGTTTTGCTCAAGCTATTTCTTTCACCTGTATTAATTGCCCCACTTAACTTCCCCAGCTACTCAGTCTTCAAGATAGATGAGCACCTCCTCTGAAGCCTTTCATGACACACACCTCCCTCCCTTGGTAGAAATGATCTTTCCCCCCTTTGGACACAGTGTACATGTCTTATTATAATCCTTGTTATCTACTATATAACTAGTTGCTATGTGAATGTTTCACTCAGTCCAACGTCAATATCTTAAGGCACTTACCTTGCTTTGTGGCCCTTGGTAGGCACTCAAAACAAACTTGATAAATGAGTAAATGAATGAACCAACAAATAAAATGAAAGCTCTTTGTGCCAGAAAAAGCAAATAAAAAGCATTCAGGTAAACGGCAGTTGTTGAAATCTGAGCCAAGGTGTCTGTTAGTGAGAACTAGGCTTATGGGCTTTCCACGTCTCACGGCAGCCCATCAGCAAGCTGCGAGTAGCGTCCTGTGCTAAGGGTTAAGATGAAATGCTGCAGCAAGAATGCTAAATGATCCCTGCCCACAAACGACTGTTTATTAGAGAGATGAAAGAAAAAAGAAAAGATGTTAAGGCAGGAAAGCACATGAGGAGACAGTGTTTATAATCCCTTACAGAGTGCTTTAGACGTGGGTAAGTTTTTTCACAGACACTAGCTCACTTTTCCTCACAACAACCCTGTGAGGGGCTAGTACCGGTATTAGGATCCCATTTTACAGTGTAAGAAACTGATGAATAAATAATAATAATAAAAGTGTCCAAGGGTACACAGTTAATGTGAGACAGAGACAGAATTTTGAACCCAGCTCCTTTATCTCTAAATCCAGAGCTCATCACTATATATAAAATATAAGTGAGACTTAAGCACCTAAGTCACAAAAAAATAGAATAAATCAAAATAAAAAATAAATCAGAGCCCCTTGCCTTTTTTAAAAATGGATTTGAGTGGAGTTATGGACATATTATAATCAATGAAAATTTCTTGACTGCCTATCGTGTTTAATTCCTGGTCTAGGTGCTTGATATATAAAGTGAGAGGCAGGACCCCTGCCAGCGAGGCACCCACACTCTGAGGTGCAAGATGCTTACATAAAAAGAGAAATGATAACACACAAAAAAGTAGTTTACTACATGCAATATGAGTAGATAGTAATAATTCTGGGGAAAAGTGAACATGTAAGGAAGGATCTCTCAGGGAAAGTTCCTGGAAAAAGAGGAAGAGTCAACAGGCAGGTTGATTAGCAAGAGTGATTGCAATATGAAGCAAAAGTAAAGGATTCTTGTATTTAGAGATAAGATTGGAGAAGTAGGCTGGGACAAGATAGCCAATAGAAGAGCTTGAAGCCTGGTGGGATGGGAAAGGCGTGCTACACAGGTAAGGTATGGAAACGCACAAGGAATGAACTTACATCCAGAGAAACACAAGCACACAGAGGCATCCTGGGGTAATAAAGACAAATGCGGAAAGAGAGGGAAAAACTGCCAAAGACGTTGAATGCTGGAAAGATTATTTGTAGAATGTTGGGTCAATGTTTATCCTGCATTTTTGACACATCTGTGAGCTGGGACGGGCTATCTCTACCAGACTCATTTACATTTCAAGGGGAAATGCCTGTTGTTGAGATGTGGTCCCTCCCATTCAGATCATTTATAAAGGTGCAGCTAAGCCCTCATTCCTTCCTTTTCCTACCTTCTCTTTGGTGTCAGAGCTATCAGGTCAAAGCAATGCCATCCTGTAATAAGGAGTGCTATCCTCAAAAAAGCACTGAACTTAAAGAAGATCTGAGTTCAAGTTCCAGCTCTCCTACCTACTAGCTTTTGTCCACAATTTACTTAATCCTTCTGTGGAGCAAAGTCTTATTTGAAAATAGAAGTGATAATAACTGCTTTGCAGGATTGTAAAAAGGATGAAATAAGATTGTGTGAAAGAGCTTTAAAAATGTAGAAACACTATTTAACAGTGTTATTTGAGGAATATCAAACCATTATTTGTTGTATATTCAATAGTATTTTTTGAGCATCTACTTTGTACCAAGCACTGTTCTAGGGGCTTAATAATGACATAAAGTGTCAAAATGCCTTCCCTGATTAAGCTACTTATCACAGAATCTACAGCTGCCCTCAGCCACTATGACCTCACCACCATCACCTCCCCACCACTCAAAGACCTGGCCATACCTGATTGGGTCAAACGTGAGCACCAGACCCAAGCTGCGCCAATCACATTCCCTTCCCAGATAACAGAAATGACTCCATGAAACTGGGTCAAGTGGTAACCCTACAGAAGCAGATTTTTATTACATTTTCTGTATTTTATGGGAAATATGCTTCTTCCATAGCTGTGTCATGTATATGGTGGAACACAGATGACGATCATGAACTTCTGCCACTCAGAGCCATGGATCTGCCCGGTTCCTGTGCTTTATGAAGCCTGACAGTTCATCTTTTCCTTGGTTCTGTGATAATCTGAACTTTAAAACATCTTTTTACTTGAATAAGCTTGTAAGGGGTGGAATAGCGTTCCCCCAAATTTCATGTCCACCCAGAACTCAGAATGTGACTTTATTTGGAAATAGAGTCTTTGCAAATGTAATTAGTTAATATGAGGTCATATTGGATGAGGATGGGCTCTAAATCTAATGACTGGTGTCCTTAAAAGAAGAGGAAAGGACACAGAAAGACATGCAAGGAGAAGACAGCCACGTGGAGACAGAGGAACAAACTGGAGTTACATTGCTACAAGCCAAGGAACATCCAGGGCCACCAGAAACTGGCAAGGGATTCTTCCCTAGAGCATTCTGAGGAAGCATGGTCCTATCAACTCGTTATTTTCAGACTTCTAGCCTCCAGAACTGTGAGAGAATAAAATTCTGCTGTTTTAAGCTAGTTTGTGGTACTTTGTTGAGGCAGCCCTAGGAAATTAATACAGGTGGGTTTCCGTTCTTCGCAACCAAATGTTTATGACTAAGATGCATTTGTGACAGATTATATTTGAAAAGTCTAGACCAGTGATTCTCCAAACATGATCCATGGCCTACTGATGGACCTTAAGGATATTCCTGATGGGTCATTACATGACACAAACACACAAGTCGTTTCTCCAGTTATCATGGGAAAATAACTTGCAATTTTATAGGTTTTTATTTTTACATACAGCTAAGGTTTACCTAATAGGAATCTACCAAGTAAGATGTTAGGGGCTACTAATGTTTAGAATTTGTAAATTAAAGTTAGCATGTTATTTAAGTTTACGAAGAAGGATTATGCATCGTTTCTATGTGCAACATTGTAAAGTTCCTGCTCATGCACACTTGAAGATAACTGAAATTCCCACTTTTGGGAGAGAGATGTTAATAGCACCATTCCCAGGAAGTCATGGTTTTTAAGACCTGTTATTCCTGCTTCTTAATTATAAACCAGCTTTGCTTGGCACCATCGATACCAATTAAGTTTGTTGTGAGTTTGGTTAACCTAACTGCACATAGTGTTAACTGCTTTAATATATTAATTTACACTTTTCCTATAACGACTTTAATATCCAAGTTGAGGTTCAATTTTTGTCACTAGTAATCTATTACTAAAGTCAATTTATAATTCCTCTGAACTTTGCTTATGCTTTATTGAAATGTGTTGGCTATTAATTTATTCTATTTAAGTAACTAACAATGTATTATCAAGGCAAGTGATAAAATTACTCATTTTTTGAAAAATGTATAGGGCAGTATTTTGGAATATAAAATCATAGGAACAGTATCATATTCCTCCCCTAAAAGTGAGTAAACAATTCCTGTTGTTCCTCTCTAGTTCTTTATCGTCACTGCGTCATATTTTTCACGACAAGAAAAAGAAGGAGTTGGGGGATGAAAGGTATGTGGGACAATAGTCTTTTTGCCTCTTCAATGCTCTCCGGCCAAAAGTGTGAGAGCCAATTGCCTGGATTTAATGCTTACGAGTTTCCATAGCATCAAGGTTTTTAATCAGAAAACCAGTAAAAGCTATTAGAAAAGTGATGATGACCGTTTGATAAAGATCCAAAGCTGCAAAAATTATATTTGAACGTGGAATGCAGACCCTCCCAGATGCCACACTCTGCTTCTGCTTCTTGAAACAGTAGATTAAAAAGGAAAGAAAGAAGTACCAAGACAAGATTATAAAACTGGTGTGTACTTTATATGCTTACATAACATGTTCAATGGATATTAACAAAATACAACATAATGATACCATTTATAAGAAATTATAGGATTTATTTAAAATGTTAATGTATTTGAACACTTAGATATTATTGTCCAGTAATGGGATACATGTTTAAAGTTATTTGATATTCTTCTATCTTTGGTCAGGTTCCCAGAAGTGAACTTTGGGATGAAAATGAGTGCAAATGATTTACTAAGGAAGGGCTTCCCTGAGCAAGCTGTTAGGGAGTGAGGAAGCTGGACAGGGAAGGGGAAGAAGCCAGGCAGGGATATGTTTTCAGGAGAAGTGCTGGCCCCAACCTGACCCTACAGGGAGCTCCGGAGCGTAATCAGGATGGGGCAATTTGAGCCTTCCTGTTCCTGCACCAGGGAAGGGGAAGAGGAAGTCCATGGGCACTTCTGGCTCTTGGTAACCCAAAGCAGCTCCCCTAGCCTGAGGTTGTCCTTAGAATCAACAGTCACCTGTGCAGGGAGTTAGGAGCAAAACACACAGAATTGGCTCAGCGGATCTGAGGGGTTCTGTACAGAGCTGACCGTCTATGTTTGCCACCCTTTGATCTTATCAATGTACCTTTGGAGATGCCATCAAACATTTACATTTGAGTAGGTAATGAAGGTGTTCTCATGCAGCTCAGCCACATGGCCCCTCCTAGTGCTAGAAGGATGGGACCTGGGACTGCGAAGATGAGCCAACCACCATGTTCGGTGGATTTAGTAGATCGGCGATTCTGCCAGGGGTTAAAGTGGCAATCTTCTTAAAATCTCTTGCCATATCTAACTTTTACCTCCCAACTTGTTTGAACTTAAACTTTTTATTTTCAGAAAATTGTAGATTCACATGTGATTGCAAGAAATAACACAGGGACATCTCCTGTGAGCTTTACCCAGCTTCCACCAATGATAACACCTCACAAAACCGTAGTACAGTAACACGACCAAGATATCCACATTGATACAGTCAAGATTCAAAACAGTTCAATCACACAAGGATCCCTCATGTTGCTCTTCTACAACCGTACTCACGTCCCTCTCTCCTACTGACTCCTTCCTTAATCTGTTCTCCATTTCAATAATTTTATAGAAACAACATTTCAAGAATGTTATATAACTGTAGTTTTATGGTATATAACCTTTTGGGATTAGCTTGTTTTTGCTCTGCATATTCTCTGAAGATCATCTAAGTGGTTGTAGCAGCATCTCATCATCTCATTCTTTTTTACTGCTGAGTAGTAGTCCATGGTACGGATGTACCACAGTTTGTATAACATTCACACACCGAAGGAACATTGAAGACTTTTCCAGTTTTAGGTCATTACAAACAGCGCTACTATAAACACTCCTGTACAAGTTTTTGTGTGAACGTAAGTTTTAATTTCCCTGTGATCAATGCACGGGAATACAATTGTTGGGTTGAATGTTTACAGTTGCATGTTTACTTTTTTAATGAACTACCAAACTGCTTTTCGGACTGGCTGCACTATTTTACAGTCTCCCCAGGAATGTATGTGTGATCTACTTTCTTCTCATCCTAGCCAACATTTAGTGTTGTCATTATCTTTCATTTACTCGTTCTGTTATGTGTGTAGTGATAGCTCATTGTGGTTTTAATTTGCATTTCCCTACTGGCTAATGATGTTGAATATATTTTCACCTGCTTTTTGCCGTCTGTATACCTTCAGTGAAATGTCTATGCATGTTTTTTGCCCATTTTCTAAGTCGAATTTTTATGTTGAGTTTTAAGAGCTTTTTATTTATTCTAGACATTTGGTTTGCAAATATTTCCTCCCAGTCCACAGCTTGTCCTTCATCCTCTTATCAGAGCTTTCACAGATCAAAAATTTGTATTTTTTTTCTCTCTCTCTCTCTTTTTTTTTTTTTTGGCTTGTACCCCAACCAGGGATTGAACCCAGGCCCTCAGCAGTGAGAGTGCAAAGTCCTAACCACTGGACCACCAGGAATTCCCAAAAATGTGTACTTTTGATGAAGTACAACATACCAGTTTTTCCTTTAACAGATCATGTCTAAGGACTCTTTGCCTTGCCTTATATCCTAAAGACTTTCCTCTATGTTGTTCTTTCCTAAAACTTATCACAGTTTTACATTTCACACTTAAGTCCATAATCCATTTGAGCTAATGTTTACATAAAGTGTGAGGTTCATTCTTTTGCCTACAGATGTATCGCTGCTCCAGCATCATTTGCTGAAAGGCTATCCTTCGTCCACTGAGCACAATGCCCCTTAGCCTCCTCCCAGTGGAGTCCCCAGGGCTGGTTAAGTGCCTCCTCTGTAGGCCACAGCTCCTAAAAGGCAGCCCTTTCACACAGCTCTCCCACCAGATTCTGTTACTGCTCCCTCCCCTACTCCTTCACTGGTTGAAGACCACTGCATCCTCCCTTGTGGCTTCTCCATACTTCGCCCACACCTTTGTCAATAGTCCCTTTATCAAACTCTCCTCTAGTCACCTAATTTAAGTGAGCCAGCTGTTTCCTGTCAGGACCCTGATACATCCTACAGACGATAAATTTTCCAAATCCCAAACAACAGACATATACTGTCAGTCATCACAAAGCAATAACCATTTATTTTTTTTAAGTTGTTTACAGGTATTTATATGCAAATGGATTTCCACCTTAAGACAGATGAAGATAAGGATGTGACATTAAAAGAGCATGCAGGAAAACACTTCTTTTGTTGTTTCCCTTTAACTGTGCCCGTTGTTGCAAGTGTGGTGTTTGCTCATCCAACTACCACACCGTTACAGTCAAACACTGACCATCTATGTGTCCTGCTCACGCCAGCTACACTCTTTGCATCATCTTCTATCAAGAACTTCTTCTGGCCACCCAGTTATCACTCTGCTCAACCAGAATGAGACCACAGCCCTGCTCTGTCTCTGTTAAGATAATAAGATCACCCATAGACTTCGCTGATTTACACCCATGCTCATCCCCTTTACGAGGACAAATAATCAAGAACTACAGTGTATGCAAAATTGAGGAAACATACATTATTTCCTAGTTGTATAAAAGGAAACAAACCTATCTAAGAAGCCAATGGCAGTAAAAGTAAATTAAAAGCATAAACCTTCACATAAAAATACTAGAGTTCAGTGTGCTTGGTTTCTGATGATTTCTCTGTGAAAGAAGTTTCTCTCGTTTTACTTAAAACTTAGCAAACGTTTCACAATTACAAAGATTAAGTTGTATCTACACATCCAAAGTGAAGTGGAATTAAGGCAATTGTCCAGATAACTCAAGATAAAAAAAAATAAACACAAAAAACTCTAAAATAATGGCCATATCTCTATATGCAAAGGCAGGTAGAGGGCTGAGACCGAAGCCGTTTTCTGCCACTCAAAATAACCAAATCTACTTCTACTACCATCACTTATATTTTTCCAAAGTTTCAGTGCTTTTGACTGAAAGCCTCCAGATCTCTGCTATCTGAATGATGATCTCAATGAGCACAGACACAGACTAAAGGAAAAAGTTGCAGTTTCAAGCTTAATTATACAGACTGGTTATCAACACTGACCCCTAATAAATGAAAAATCTGCCTTTTATAAATTCATATTATGTTAGGGCTGAAATGGACCTATGAATTCACCTAGCCCAGCTCCCTCATTTTATAGACAAGGAAACTGGAGTCCAGACAGGTTCAGCAAGTTGCTCAAGGTCACAATGAGGCCCAGTCCAGTGCTTTTGCTTACACAACGCTTCATTACATCGTTGGTTTACCAAGTGTGCCTGCATGTGTCAAACCTCTCCAATTGTTTCATTCAGTGTTTTCTCCCTGGTACATTCTGCCTGGTCATATCTAGAAAAGGTGCTAAGGATACATGTAGATGAGGGCCTATGATTCAGTCACCACCAATCAAGGGGATATTGCCCCATACTTTAAAATAAATTCGGTGCTTTAAATAAGAATGGAACCAATTTGGAGACTGAATATGAAGAACACTGGTTTGTTTGCCATCTTTTAAATCCATGCACTCATGAGCTCTTTTTTGGGGGGAAGGGTGAGGGGGAGAGGCAAGGAGGGAGAAATATGATGAAATCAGAAATGACATAGATTTGGCTTCTTTAGTTTGTCATATGTTGCATACAAACAGTCCAAATAGCAAAGATTGAGAAATACTAGGACAAAACATTTGGGCTCCAGCCCTTTAAACAGCAAATGGGACAGGCCAATGAAACTGACCAATGCTTTCAGTGGCCCTTGATTTGATTCCACTGGTATAGACACAGTCCAAATTCAATGTCAAATTTATTTTAACACTGAGGTGAAAGTGTTACCAAACAGAAAATGTAATAAAGTCAATAACTATTAAGCAAATGGCTTCTTATTTTTATAACAAGGAAAAACTTTTTTGGCAAATGTTTTTATAGTTATAGAATATGAAGACATTTAGAACTAATCTCCCCAATATGAAAATGTCCCCAAATTATCAAGTTGAAAGGCACATACCACTGCCCCAGCAGTTCATTCAAGTTGTCTTCAGCACGTGAAATTTTAATTGTGCTTTTTTTAGCTTGTTATCAATGCAATATGGCCTTAAAAAGTGACATCCGTGCATATGTATACTTTCTTTTCAAAGGGACCCATCCTCTTCCCCTTTTCTGATTTTCACTTTCTGAAGATCAATTTTTGTTAGTTCTTTGTTTTATAAAGGACTTAGTCCACGATGGTCTCAGAAAGATACGCTTCGCAGTTTGTGCTCTAATTTATCTAGAAACCAAGTGTGAATTATTTTTGTGTCCTAATACAAAATGGACTTTCCTGAAGTATCAGTGTGATGGTACTTCCATACTGTCATTTGTTGGAATGCAAAAGTACTGGATTATTATCTTTTCTCACTGGTTGTTTAAGGCTTACTTCGCTTCCAGAAGAGATGATTGGCAAACTATTATCCATGTGGTATCTGATAAGGTGGCCAACATTATCAAATACATGATCCTTGGTCCTCACCTTGAAAAGGAAATACAAATGTATTTAGGTTAAATGATAACGGTTCTCCTGAAAGGCATAAACAGTCATAGGGTAAAAACAGACATATCCTTGAATGAGGTAACTGCTGAATAAAGAAAAATAAAGATACTTTTCAATTCTGGATCCCTTAGTAAACAATTTTCTCATTCCCAATTGCATTTTTTTTAATTTATTTTTTTTAAGATTTTTTTCCCTTTGATGTGGACAATTTTTAAAGTCTTTATTGAATTTGTTACAATATTGCTTCTGTTTTATATTTCCTTTTTTTTTTTTTTTTGGCCCCGAGGCATGTGGAATCTTAGCTCTCTGACCAGGGATCGAACCCACACCTGCCTGCATTGGAAGGCAAGGTCTTAACCACTGGACCACCAGGAAAGTCCCCCCAGTTACAGTTTATTGGAGTATAATTGCTTTACAATGGTGCGTTAGTTTCTGCTGTATAACAAAGTGAATCAGTTATATATATACATGTATCCCCATATCTCCCTCTTGTGTCTCCCTCCCACCCTCCCTATCCCACACCTCTAGGTGGTCACAGAGCACCGATCTGATCTCCCTGTGCTATGCGGCTGCTTTCCACTAGCTATTTTACATTTGGTAGTGTATATATATCCATGCCACTCTCTCACTTCGTTCCAGCTTACCCTTCCCCCTCCCCATGTCCTCAAGTCCATTCTCTGTGTCTGCATCTTTATTCCTGTCCGAGGTTCTTCAGAACCATTTTTTTTTTTAGATTCCATATATATGTGCTATCATATGGTATTTGTTTTTCTCTTTCTGACTTACTTCACTCTATATGACAGTCTTTAGGTCCATCTACCTCACTACAAATAACTCAGTTTCGTTTCTTTTTATGGCAGAGTAATATTCCACTGTATAAATCTGCCACACCTTCTGTATCTTATCCATTCATCTGTCGATGGACACTTAGGTTGCTTCCATGTCCTGGCTATTGTAAATAGAGCTCCAATGAACACTGTGGTACATGACTCTTTTTAAATTATGGTTTTCTCAGGATATATGCCCAGTAGTGGAATTGCTGGGTCGTACGGTACTTCTAGTTTCAGTTTTTTAAGGCCTCCATACTGTTCTGCATAGTGGCTGTATAAATTTACATTCCCACCAATAGTGCAAGATGGTTCCCTTTTCTCCACACCCTCTCCAGCATTTATTGTTTGTAGATCTTTTGATGATGGCCATTCTGACCAGTGTGAGATGATATCTCATTGTAGTTTTGATTTGCATTTCTCTAACAATTAGTGATGTTGAACATCCTTACGTGTGTTTGTTGGCAATCTGTATATCTTCTTCGGAGAATGTCTATTTAGGTCTTCTGCCCATTTTTGGAGTGGGTTGTTTGTTTTTTTTGATATTGAGCTGCATGAGCTGCTTGTATATTTTGGAGATTATCCTTTACAATTGCTTCATTTGCAAATATTTTCTCCCATTCTGAAGGTTGTCTTTTCGTGTTGTTTATGGTTTCCTTTGCTATGCAAAAGCTTTTAAATTTCTTAGGTCCCATTTGTTTATTTTTGTTTTTATTTCCATTTATCTAGGAGGTGGGTCAGAAATGATCTTGCTGTGTTTTATGTCATAGAGTGTTATAGAGTGATCATAGAGAGTCATAGAGTGTTCTGCCTATGTGTTCCTCTAAGAGTTTTATAAGCGTCCGGCCATTTAGGTCTTTAATCCATTTTGAGTTTATTTTTGTGTATGGTGTTAGGGAGTGTTCTAATTTCATTATTTTGCATGTAGCTGTCCAGTTTTCCCAGCACCACTTATTGAAGAGGTTGTCTTTTCTCCTTTGTATATTCTTGCCTCTTTTATCAAAGATAAGGTGACCATATGTGCATGGGTTTATCTCTGGGCTTTCTATCCTGTTCCATTGATCTATATTTCTTTTTTTGTGCCAGTACCATACTGTCTTGATTACTGTAACTCTGTAGTATAGTCTGAAGTCAAGAAGCCTGATTCCTCCAGCTCCGTTTTTCTTTCTTAAGATTGCTTTGGCTATTGGGGGTCTTTTGTGTTTCCATACAAATTGTGAAATTTTTTGTTCTAGTTCTGTGAAAAATGCCATTGGTAGATTGAGAAAGACAGCCGTGAATCCATAGATTGCTTTCAGTAGTATAGTCATTTTCACAATGTTGATTCTTCCAATCCAAGAACATGGTATACCTCTCCATCTGTTTGTATCATCTTTAATTTCTTTCATCAGTGTCTTATAGTTTTCTGCATACAGGTCTTTTGTCTCCTTTGGTAGGTTTATTCCTAGGTATTTTATTCTTTTTGCTGCAATGGTACATGGGAGTGTTTCCTTAATTTCTCTTCCTGATTTTTCATCATTAGTGTATAGGGATGCAAGAGATTTCTGTGCATTAATTTTGTATCCTGCTACTCTACTGAATTCATTGATTAGATCTAGTGGTTTTCTGGTAGAATCTTTAGGACTCTCTATGCATAGTGTCATGTCATCTGCAAACAGTGACAGTTTTACTTCTTCTTTTCTGATTTGGATTCCTTTCATTTCTTTTTCTTTGATTGCTGTGGCTAAACCTTCCAAAACTATGTTGAATAATAGTGGTGAGAGTGGACAAACTTGTCTTGTTCCTGATCTTAGAGGAAATGGTTTGTTTTTCACCATTGAGAATGATGTTGGCTGTGGGTTTATCATGTCTGCTTTCATTATGTTGAGGTAAGTTCCCCCTATGCCTACTCTCTAGAAGGTTTTTATCATAAATAGGAGTTGAATTTTGTCAAAAGCTTTTTCTGCATCTGAGATGATCATATGGTTTTTATCCTTCAATTTGTTAATATGGTTTATAACATTGATTGATTTGTGTATATTGAAGAATCCTTGCATCTCTGGGATAAATCCCACTTGATCGTGGTGTATGATCCTTTTAATGTGCTATTGGATTCTGTTTGCTAGTATTTTGTTGAGGATTTTTGCATCTATGTTCATCAGTGATATTGGTCTGTAGTTTTCTTTTTCTGTGACATCTTTGTCTGATTTTGGTATCAGGGTGATGGTGGCCTCGTAGAATGAGTTTGGGAGTGCTCCTCCCTCTGCAACTTTTTGGAAGAGTTCGAGAAGGATAGGTGCTAGCTCTTCTCTAAATGTTTGATAGAATTCACCTGTGAAGCCCTCTGGTCCTGGGCTTTTGTTTGTTGGAAGATTTTTAATCACAGTCTCAATTTCAGTGCTTGTGATTGGTCTGTTTATATTTTCTATTTCTTCCTGGTTCAGTCTCAGAAGGTTGTGCTTTTCTAAGAATTTGTTCATTTCTTCCAGGTTGTCCATTTTATTGGCATAGAGTTGCTTGTAGTAATCTCTCACGATCCTTTGTATTTCTGAAGTGTCAATTGTTACTTCTCCTTTTTATTTCTAATTCTATTGATTTGAGTGTTCTTCCTTTTTTTCTTGATGAGTCTGGCTAATGCTTTATCAATTCTGTTTATATTCTCAAAGAACCAGCTTTTAGTTTTATTGATCTTTGCTATCATTTCCTTAATTTCTTTTTCATTTATTTCTGATCTGATATTTATGATTTCTTTCCTTCTGCTAACTTTGGAGGTTTTTTTGTTCTTCTTTCTTTAATTACTTTAGGTGTAAGATTAGGTTGTTTATTTGAGATGTTTCTTTTTCCTTGAGGTAGGTTGTATTGCTATAAAATTCCCTCTTAGAACTGCTTTTGCTGCATCGCATAGGTTTTGGGTCATTGCGTTTTCACTGTCATTTGTTTCTAGGTATTTGTTTATTTCCTCTTTGATTTCTTCAGTGATCTCTTGGTTATTTAGTAGTGTATTGTTTAGCCTCCATGTGTTTGCAATTTTTACAGATTTTTTTCCTGTAATTGATATCTAGTCTCATAGCGGTGTGGTCACAGAAGATACCTGATACGGTTTCAATTTTCTTAAATGTACTGTGGCTTGATTTGTGACCCTAGATATGATCTATCCTGGAGAATGTTCCATGAGCACTTGAGAAGAAAGTGTATTCTGTTGTTTTTGGATGGAATGACCTATAAATATCAATTAAGTCCATCTTGTTTAAAATATCATTTAAAACTTATGTTTCCTTATTTATATTCATTTTGTATGAACTGCCCATTGGTGAAAGTGGGGTGTTAAAATCCCCTACTATGACTATGTTACTGTCGATTTCCCCTTTTATGGCTGTTAGCATTTGCCTTATGTATTGAGGTGCTCCTATGTTGGGTGCATAAGTATTTACAATTGTTGTATCTTCATCTTGGATTGATCCCTTGATCATTATGTAGTGTCCTTCTTTGTCTCTTGTAATAGTCTTTATTTTAAAGTCTATTTTGTTTGATAGGAGAAATGCTACTCCAGCTTTCTTATGATTTACATTTGCATGGAATATCTTTTTCTATCCCCTCACTTTCAATCTGTATGTGTCCCTAGGTCTGAAGTGGGTCTCTTGTAGACAGCAAATATTGTTTTTTTATCCATTCAGCCAGTCTATGTCTTTTGGTTGGAGCATTTAATCCATTTACATTTAAGGTAATTATCAATATGTATGTTCCTATTATCATTTTCTTCATTGTTTTGGGTTTGTTATTGTAGGTCTTTTCCTTCTCTTGTGTCTCCTGCCTAGAGAAGTTCCTTTAGCATTTGTTGTAAAGCTGGTTTGGTGGTGCTGAACTATCTTAGCTTTCACTTGTCTGTAAAGGTTTTAATTTCTCCATTGAATCTGAATGAGATCCTTGCTGGGTAGAGTCATCTTGGTTGTAGGTTTTTCCCTTTCATCACTTTAAATATGTCCTGCCACTCCCTTCTGGTTTGCAGAATGTCTGCTGAAAGATCAGCTGTTAACATTATGGGGATTCCCTTGTATGTTATTTGTTGCTTTTCCCTTTCTTTCAATATTTTTTCTTTGTATTTAATTTTTGATAGTTTGATTAATATGTGTCTTGGCATGTTTCTCCTTGGATTTATCCTGTATGGGACTCTCTGTGCTTCCTGGACTTGATTGACTATTTCCTTTCCCATATTAGGGAAGTTTTCAACTGTAATCTCTTCAAATATTTTCTTAGTCCCTTTCTTTTCTTCTGGGACCCCTATAATTCGAATATTGGTGCAGTTAATGTTGTCCCAGAGGTCTCTGAGACTGTACTCAATTCGTTTCATTCTTTTTTCTTTATTCTGCTCTGCGGTAGTTGTTTGCATTATTTTATCTTCCAGGTCATTTATCCATTCATCTGCCTCAGTTATTCTGCTATTGATTCCTCCTAGAGAATCGTTAATTTCATTTATTGTGTTGTTCATCATTGTTTGTTTGCTCTTTAGTTCTTCTAAGTCCTTATTTAACCACTCTTATAGTTTCTCAATTCTATTTCCAAGATTTTGGATCATCTTTACTTTTACTATCATTACTCTGAATTCTTTTACAGGTAGACTGCCTATTTCCTCTTCATTTGTTAGGTCTGGTGGTTTTTACCCTGCTCCTTCATCTGTTGTGTGTTTCCCTGTCTTCTCATTTTGCTTAACTTACTGTGTTTGCAGTCTCCTTTTCACAGGCTGCAGGTTCATAGTTCCCATTTTTGGTGTCTGCCCCCAGTGGGTAAAGCTGGTTCAGTGGGTTGTGTAGGCTTCCTGGTGGACAAGACTGCTGCCTGTGTTCTGGTGGATGAGGCTGGATCTTGTCTTTCTGGTGGGCAGGACCACGTCCGGTGGTGTGTTTTGGGGTGTCTGAGAACGTAGTATGATTTTAGGCAGTCTCTCTGCTAATGGGTGGAGTTGTGTTCCTGTCTTGCTAGTTGTTTGGCATGTGGTGTCCAGCACCGGAGCTTGCTGGTCGTTCAGTGGAGCTGGGTCTTAGCTTTGAGACGGAGAGCTGTGGGAGAGCTCCACCAATTGATATTACGTGGGGCCAGGAGGTCTCTGGTGGACCAATGTCCTGAACTTGGCTCCCCCACCTCAGAGGCTCAGGCCTGATACCTGGCCAGAGCACCAAGACCCTGTCAGCCACAAGGCTCAGAAGAAAAGAGAGAAAAAAGAAAGAAAGAAAATAAATAAATAAATAAAAATTTTAAAATAAAAAATAAATTTTATTAAAATAAAAAAACTAAAAAGTAATTAAAAAAATAAAAATAAATTTAAAAAAAAGAAAGAAGAGAGCAACCAAACTAACAAACAAATCCACCAATGATAACAAGTGTTAAAAACTATACTAAAAAAAAAAAAATGGACAGACAGAACCCTAGGAGAAATGGTAAAAGCAAACCTATACGGACAAAATCACACAAAGAAGAATAAACATTCACACTCACAAAAAGAGAATAAGGAAAAAAATATATATATATATACATATATATATATACACATATATCTATATTAAAAAGAAAGGAAGAGAGCCACCAAATCAATAAACAAATCTACCAATGATAATAAGCTCTAAATACTAAACTAAGATAAACATAAAACCAGAAACAAATTCAGTGCAGAAAGCAAACCCCAAGTCTACAGTTGCTCCCAAAGTCCACCACCTCAATTTTGGGATGGTTCGTTGTCTATTCAGGTATTCCACAGATGCAGGGTACATGAAGCTGATTGTGGAGATTTAATCTGCTGCTCCTGAGGCTGCTGGGAGAGATTTCCCTTTCTTTTCTTTGTTCGCACAGCTCCTGGGTTCAGCTGTGGATTTCGCCTCGCATCTTCATGTAGGTCGCCCTCTGGTTTCTGCTCTTCACCCAGACAGGAGGCAGTTAAAGGAGTGGCTAATTAGGGGCCTCTGGCTCAGTCAGGCCAGGTGGAGGGAGGGGTACAGAATGCGGGCGATCCTGTGGAGGCAGAGGCCAGCGTGATGTTGCAACAACCTGAGGTGCACCACGTGTTCTCCCGGGGAAGTTGTCTGTGGATCATGGGACCCTGGTAGTGGTGGGCTGCAGAGGCTCCCAGGAGGGGAGGTATGGACAGTGACCTGTGCTTGCACACAGGCTTCTTGGTGGCTGCAACAGCAGCCTTAGCATTTCATGGCCGTCTCTGGTGTCCATGCTGATAGCCGTGTCTCCTGCCTGTCTCCAGAGCTCGTTTAGGCGGTGCTCTGAATCCCCTCTCCTTGTGCACCCTGAAACAATGGTCTCTTGCCTCTTAGGCGTTCCAGACTTTTTCGTGGACTCCCTCCTGGCTAGCTGTGGCGCACTAGCCCCCTTCAGGTTGTGTTCACTCAGCCAACCCCAGTCCTCTCTCTGGGATCTGACTTCCGAAGCCCGAGCCTCAGCTCCCAGCCCCCACCCACCCTGGCAGGTGAGCAGACAATCCTCTCAGGCTGGTGAGTGCTGGTCAGCACGGATCCTCTGTGCAGGAATCTCTCCGCTTTTCCCTCTACACCACTGTTGGTACGCTCTCCTCCATGGCTCCGAAGCTTCCCCCCCGATCCACCCCCCGTCTCCTCCAGTGAAGGGGCTTCCTAGTGTGTGGAAACTTTTCCTCCTTCACAGCTCCCTCCCAGAGGTACAGGTCCCGTCCCTATTCTTTTGTCTCTGATTTTTATTTTTTCTTTTGCCCTACCCAGGTACATGGGGAGTTTCTTGCTTTTGGGAAGTCTGAGGTCTTCTGCCAGCATTCAGGAGGTGTTCTGTAGGAGCTGTTCCACATGTAGATGTATTTCTGATGTATTTGTGGGAAGGAAGGTGATGTCCAAGTCTTACTCCTCTGCCATCTTTAAGGTCCCCCCCCATTACCTTTTTAAAGCAACTGTCATTCCCAGTTAGGAAAATGGTAAACACTGTCACCCAATCCAAATTTGCAAGCAACCTTTTTGCCATGTTACTTTTTGATACATTCTATCATATATATTCCTACAAATATTTTGCCTCATAAAAGTATGACCACCTCTGCTCTCTTTTGGTTATTATTTGCATGCAATATCTTTTTCCATCCTTTCACTTTCAGCCTATGTGTGTCCTTAAATCTAAAGTGAGCCTCCTATAAATAGCATACATATAGTTGGATCCTGTCCATTTAGCTCTCCATCCAGTTATTCTGCATCTTTTGTTTGGGAAGTTTAATCCACTTACATTTATAGTAATTATTTATAGAGAAGAACTTACTATTACTATTTTGATAATTGTTTTTTGTCCAGGATCATTTCTGTCTACAGGTATCCTCCGCTCTAGCCATACCTCTTTTATTTAATACCATTCTACCGCTCTGTTTGCTCCTGTGATTCCTTCCTTATGCTCCAAATGTCTCCCTTTAAAACTTTTGCCCTCTTTCAAGGTTCCTCTTACATGTCAGACCCTGCAAGAAGCCTTTTCAGTTTGCCTCAATCGGAGCACCCCCTTCTATCCTGAGAAACACCATAATGCTTTGGTTGAACCATTCTTATGTTATTCATCCATAATTATTTAAGCATCGTCTTATGAAATTAGAAGCACCCTGAGAGCACGGACTCTGTATGTGATACCGATCAATAGTTAACTATGAATTCCCATACTTCCATGTAGGAGGTATTCATTTAACTCACTGAACTGCACTGAGAAGGGCAGAAAGAGGCTGTCCTCTAAGTGATCCTCTAGGGTGGCTCCCACTCAAACCCCTCCACTAGCCTCTATTTACCACTTCCTGCTCTAGCTGGAGGGTTCAAGAAAAAGTAAACCCTTAACCTTAAACACTCTTCAGTATCAGGCTTTAGACCTATCACTCAGAGCAACCTGAATCACAAGATCCTGTGAAACTCTAATGGGGGTCAATAATACCTTGCCTTCGGGATCCACCAGGAGAAGATGTTTTGCCTGGCCTCCCTGTAGCCCACTCAGCACATACTGGCCAGGAGATGTTGCACTCTCTCGAACCAAAAAGTCCCCATCCTTTACCAAGAGGCTCTCTGCTGCTTTCCTGCTCAGCTTGCCGTGGTAGCAGTCTTCATTCCGCAGCTGCTGCTTAATGTGTGGCAAAGAATGTGAGCTGGCAGGCTGGGCCGTGGCACCTGGCTGAACAGTTTCTGGTGCCTCTGAAGTCAAAATACAAAGAGAGACACCACCAAGTTACCTCCTCATCCATCCTTTCATTCATTCATTCATTCACTCACCAGATATAATTTGAGGACCTACTGTGTGCCAGGCACTCTTTAAATAGTGCTATTTCTGGAACAAATGGGGTTTTTGTTTCTAGAATTTCCAACAGTCTCTAATTTAATGGTAGATCCAAACATTGCCTTTGGCTTCTGTTACCAGGAAAGCCTTGCCCAGGTGCAGTTTTCCTTTCAAATGAGAAATGGAACTGACCCATAAGAACTGCTTTCATAAGTGCAGAGAGAGTCTCTTTATGTCCCATGGGCTGTATGTTAAAGAGAAAGAGGTTTGTGCTGTACCTGGACTATAGATAACTTCTAAATCATTCTCAAATGCTTTGAAAATGCCTACAGTAACTTTGGGCTATGCCCACTTTTTAATATTGAGCTTTTTCTTTTAAACCAAATTACTAATGTGCTTCAGAGATGCTTCTGTCCGTCAACTTTAAAGCCGTGCTGAAGCTTACAGCATTCCTAGTAAATGACCACTTTGCTGTTTGTGTAATTCCCCTGCCTGGACAAAGCAGAATTGATCAAGTAGAAGAAGGTAATCATCAGGGAGGCATGGCCTGAGGCAAGTTCCCATGGCTCTACAGAATGTTATCCAGAGTTGAGAGCACTGGGGATGAGAAGGTACATCCAGGTAGCCCTTTATAGTATTATTGGTACTCACAGTAATAACAATTATTATGTAGCTCACATTTATTGAGTACGATAGGCACTGCTCAATGCTTTACATGTATTATCCTGTTTGGCTCTCAAAATTAAATGGGAAGGAAATGGATCTTTTAAAAGGTTAAATGACTTACCCAAAGTCACACTGCTAATACGTTGTAGATCTGCAATTTGAAATGAGATCTATCATCAGAGCCCAGGTTCTTAATCACCACACTCTAAAATTTGGCTTGGATGAGAAAATCTTTTAATTTTCAAAACTGGTCTAGCCACTCTACTTCTGTATAACCCACAAAGGTCCCTAAATAGACAGCAAAGCTATCAGGATGATATACAGCATCTCTAGAAGGAATAACACAAAATTCTCAGGTCTGAATCCAGATAAAAGTTGGATGTTTGCTTATTTATGTATTTTTTTTGGCTGTGCTGCACAGCATGCATGATCTTAGTTCCCCAGTGAGGGACTGAACCTGTGCCCCCTGCAGTGGAAGCATGGAGTCCTAACCACTGGACCAGCAAGGAATTCCCAAAAGTTGTATGTTTAATATGGCAAATTTACTAGGAAAATAACCATAGAAATCAGACTTTGTCTTTTTAAATTCAAAGGATCTTTTGCATAGAAACCAGCTTTCTCTTTATAAATGCAAAGGAATGTTTACATGTCCTTACACAGGGGTCTCACAAATGAGAAATCCTCTTGACTTTAAGTTTTATAACTTACACAAAACAAGTGCCCTGTAGACATAATCCAGTCTCCTATTAATATGTTATAGTTTGGGCACTATTTAAGAACTTCTCTCTGCATATCACAATTTCGATGCAGCATTCATGAATATAACTTTTTCAAAATATCTTCAGTCTGTATCTAGTGGCTAAACATATTCTCCTCTACAATCAGGTTCTACCTATGGTTACCAGAAAAAGCCTGAAGAAATGTGTCCAGATTTGATGAATAATATTTGTAGTTGGCCTTAGTGCTGCCTGCTTTCAGGCATAATAGAGAACTTCTGATGAGTAGTTGTGTGTGTGTTTGTGTACGTGAGAGAGAAAGTGTGTGAGTGTGAGGGAGATGCATGTATGTGTATGTAGGTGCACACATCTTAGTGCATGATGGTTTTTGGTTTATTCTGAGATTGTGGAGCACTCTTGGACAAGAACAAAACAAAAGAAAAACAGACATTATATCATCTTGAAAAGAGGCAATAGATCATGGGCCAGCCTGAGGATATGGACATTATTTTCCTAACATAGTTTCCCAAATTAGCACAATTTCAATCATCCAAACATTTGCTGAAAATATAACTTTTCTAAAAGCTGGGAGATTTTCAATCATCCAAACATTTGCTGAAAATATAATTTTTCTAAAAGCAGAATATCTAACATATTTTTTAAACTTTTGCTTTAAGTTTAAAAGTTACACATTTTTTAAAAAAAATCTGGTAAACACAGAAAAACAAAGAAAATTAATCACTTTTCATCCTATCACCAAATACAACCACTCTTTAACATTGTGGTGCATTGTCTAGTATGGACTCCTTTTCATACATAAAGTTGACTTTGAAAAATATAATCATAATTTAAATACAGTTAATTATATATAATTTCCATATACTATTTAATGAATTATTAACTTGATATAATTATATTTTCTCAGAAGTACTGACAGTTAAGGAAGCAACAAGGAAGGTTGCTTAAATCACTCTGGATTGAACTGAGATCAAAAAAGAAAAAAGTGACAGGAATCATGGAAGAAAATAATCATGTCATCTTGGAGTTCCCATTAGCAACTAAAGACACAGTGTCACAACCAGAAATTCAGGAAAACAAGATATATATGAATATCCACACCCATATGTATCTGGTGAGTAAAACTTTTGAAATGGGGGAATACGGTTTAAGGAAGAGAAAAAAATCTAACATCTAAAATCTGGATTAAACAATTGCAAGTAATTCCAATGAGAAAGAAAGAACAAGACATCTAAAGAAACCAATGTGAACTGTGAAGACAGCATATTGATGCATTCAATTTTTTTTAAAGCACATGTAAATGGATTTTTTTGACAGTATTGATCATTATACTAGCAAAGGACAGGGAAAAATTAGATGTCCATCAATAAAGGATTGGTTATACAAATTATGATTCACTCATACAATAGAATACTATAAAACAATTGAAAATAAAAAAAAATATGCAACCAACATAGGAGCACCTAAATATATAAAGCAAATATTAACAGACCTGAAGGGAGAAATCAACAGCAATACAATTAGAGTATGGGACTTTAATACCCCACTTTCAAAAATAGATAGATCATTCACACAGAAAATCATAAGGAACACTGGACTTAAATTACACATTAGATCAGATTGACTTAACAGACATTTACAGAACATTCCAAGCAAAAGAATACACATTCTTCTCAAGCACACATGGGACACTCCCCAGGACAGATCACATGTTAGGCCACAAAACAAGTCTTAATAAATTTAAGGATATGGAAATCATATCAAGCATCTTTTCCAACCAAAGTGATATGAAACTAGAAATCAATTACAAGAAGAAAATTGGAAAATTCACAAATACATGGAGATTAAAAAACATGCCACTGAACAACCAACGGATCAAAGAAGAAATCAAAGGAGAAGTCAGAATATAACTTGAGGCAAGTAATTTAATTGAAAATTAAAATATTTTGAGACAAATGAAAACTATGTACCAAAACTTATGGGATGCAGCAAAGACAGTTCTAAGAGTCAAGTTTTTAGCAATTAACGCCTCCATCCATAAGAAAAATGAAAGATTGCAAATAAACAACCTAACTTTACACCTCAAGGAACTATAAAATGAAAAACAAACTAAGCCCAAATTTAATAGAAGGAAAGAAAAATACAAAGATCAGAACAGGAATAAATGAAATAGAGAGTAAAAATACAATAGAAAAGAAACTAAGCTGGTTTTTTAAACGATAAACAAAATAAGCGAACCTTTAGCTAGACTGACCAAGACCAAAGAGAGAGGACTCAAATAAATAAAATCAGAAAAGAAAAAGGAGACATTACAAATGATACCACACAAATACAAAGGATCATAAGAGACTACTCTGAACAATTTTATGCCAACAAATTGGATAACTTAGAAAAAATGGATAGATTTAGATCCCTAAAAACATACAACCCACTAAGACAATCATGAAGAAATAGAAAATCTGAACAGAAGAATTACTAGTAAGAAGATTGAACAACTAATCAAAAACCTACCAACAAAAAAAAAGGTCCACAACCAGATGGCTTCATTAGGGAATTCTACCAAACATTTAAAGAGTAATTAATATCAATTCTTCTCAATCCCATCCAAAAAATAGGAGGGAACATTTCCAAACACATTTTACAAGCCCAGTGTTACACTACTACCAAAACCAAACAAGGATCCCACAAGAACAGAAAATTACAGGCCAGTATCACATGTGAACATAGATGCAAGAATCCTCAACAAAATATTAACAAACCAAATTCAACAATACATTAAAAGCATCAAGTGGCATTTATTCCAGGTATAAAAGATCAGGAACAAGACAAGGATGCCCATTCTCACCACTTTTATTCAACATAGTATTGGAAGTCCTAGCCAGAGCAATTAGGCAAGAAAAATAAATAAAAGACATCTATATCAGAAAGGAAGAAGTAAAACTGTCCTATTTGCAGGTGACATTATATATAGAAAACCTTAAAACTCCACCAAAAAAAGAGAAACTGTTAGAATAAACAAAGTCAGTAAAGTTGCAGGATACAAAATTAATACACAAAAATTACTTGCATTTCTATACACTAATAAACTATCAGAGAAATTAGGAAAACAATCCCATTTATGATAACTTCAAAAAGAAAAAGATACTTAAGAATAAACTTAACCAAGGAAGTGAAAGATCTATACACTGAAAACTATAAGACATTGATGAAAGAAACTGAAGAAGGTACAAACAAATGGAAAGAAATTTTGTGTTCATGGATTAGAATAATTAACATTTTTTAAATGTCCATACTACCCAAAGCAATCTATAGATTCAATACAATCCCTATCAAAATTTCAATGGGGGCTTCCCTGGTGGCGCAGTGGTTGAGAGTCCACCTGCCGATGCAGGGGACACGGGTTCGTGCCCCGGTCCGGGAAGATCCCACATGCCACGGAGTGGCTGGGCCCGTGAGCCATGGCCGCTGAGCCTGCGTGTCCGGAGCCTGTGCTTCACAACGGGAGAGGCCACAACAGTGAGAGGCCCGCATACCACAAAAAAAAAAAAAAAATTTTTCAATGGCATTTTTCACAGAAAAAGAATAAACAATCCTAAAACTTGTATGGAACCACAAAAAAATCTCAACTAGCCAAAGCAATCCTGAGAAAGATGGATAAAGCTGAAGGCATGGTGTGTCCTGATTTCAAACTATATTACAAAGCTATAGTAATCAAAGCAGTATGGTATTGGCATAAAAACAGACACATAGATCAACAGAACAAAACAGAGAACCAAGAAATAAATCCATACATATAGGGTCAATTAATTTACAACAAAGGAGCCAAGAACAGACAATGGGGACAGGATAGTCTCTTCAATAAATGGTGCTGGGAAAACTGGACAGCCACATGTAAAAGAATGAAACTGGATGCCTATCTTGCACCATACACAAAAATCAACTCAAAATGGACTAAAGACTTGAACATAAGACCTGAAATCCTAACACTCCTAGAAGAGAACAAGGGGTAAGCTCCTTGACATCAGTCTTGGCGATGTTTTTTTGGATTTGACACCAAAAGCAAAGGCAAAGAAAGCAAAAACAAGCAAGTTGGGACTACATCAAACCAAAAGTTTGCACAGCCAAGGAAACCATCAACAAAAGGAAAAGGCAACCTACAGAATGGGAAAAAATATTTGCAAATCATTTATCTGATAAGGGGTTAATATCCAAAATATATAAAGAACACATACAACTCAATAGCAAAAAAAAAAAAAAAAATCCAATTAAAAAATGGGCAGAGGAACTGAATAGACATCTTTTCAAAGAAGACATACAAATGGCCAACAGGTATATGAAAAGATGCTCAATATCACTAGTCATCAAGAAAATGTAAATCAAACCACATGAAATATCACCTCACACCTGTTGGAATGGCTATCATCAAAAAGACAAGAGGTTAAATGTTGGTGAGAAAAGAGAACGCTTGTGCACTATTGGTGAGAATGTAAATTGGTGCAGCCATATGGAAAACAGAATGAAGGTTCTTCAAACATTCTTTTAAAAAACTGCCATATGATCTAGCAATTCCACTTCTGGGTATATATCTGAAGGGAATGAAATCACTATCTCGAAAAGATATCCACACCCCCATGTGCACTGAAGCATCATTTCTGACAGCCAAGACATGGAAACAACCTAAGTATCTACTGGCAGATGAATAGATGATATAAATACACAGTGGAATATGATTAAGCCATAAAAAAGAAGGAAGTCCTGCCAACTGCAACAAGGATAGAGCTTGAAGGAATTATGCTAAATAAAGTAAGTCAGACAGAGAAAGACACTGTATGATCTCACTTATATGTGGAATCCAAAAAAACAGAACTCATAGAAACAGAAAACAGATGGGTGATTGCCAGAGACAGAGAGTGAGGGATGGGGGAAATGCTAAAAAGGTGCAATCTTCTAGTTATAAGATAAATAAGTTCTGGGGATGTAATGTACAACATGGCAACTATAGTTAACAATTCTGCATTGCATATTTGAAAGTTGCTGAGGGTAGATCTTAAAAGTTCTCATCACAAAGAAAAAAAAACTAACTATGTGAGGTGATGGATGTTAACTAAACTTAGCGTGGTAATCGTTTTGCAATATATATGTATATATATCAAATCAGTATGTTGCATACCTTAAACCAATACAATGCTATATGTCAAATTTTATCTCAATAAAACTGGAAAAAAAGAAAACTACAAAATATTATGTGCTACTTTGGACAAATCTCTAAAATAGAGGAGTGAAAAAGAACAAGTACAGAAGGGGATACTCCATTTCGTTTTAAAGAAGAATGATTAGATAGATAGATTGATCATTAGATCTATCTGTAGACAGACAGAGGTACTTAAGTAGATAGCTAAATACTTAACCATGCATTAACATTTTGGAAGTAGTCAGAAGGAACTCCTAATATCTTAGGGAACTGTATATGGTGTTAAGCCTTGGGAAGGTACATATTTTAAAATAGCATTATTTATTATTTTGATTTCTTCTATGAGTATTTGTATTACTTTTTAATTAAAAACACTGTTTATAGAATTAAAAGTGTATACAAGAGTCAAGATAGCCACCTAACTAAAGGGAAAATCAGAAGAGGGATATACTTTTGTGAGAAAAGTGTCAGGGTTGGGGGATAATCCTCAGTTTTCTGTTGTGGGAAGAAAAGCCTACCCTTTTCTCCCCACGTGTTATAAGACTCCATCTCTGATTCTGGAGGACCATAAGCAGTCTCTTTATGCAAGTAGTTATATTTTATAAAATTGCCAGAACACTGATTTAGTGAAAACAGAACCACTGCCCCTAGGACAAATGCAGGGTTAGGTTCTACCAAGCTTCAGGTCACAATATTTTCATCAATCAATCAATCACTACATAAACTTGTTTTATGTGTGTTTGGGTTTAGACACCTTATTTAATATATATTGTTGATTTAATAACACTAAACTCATGGCCAACAGCACTGTAATTCATGCCTGAACTCAGCTTATCTAAGACACATATTTTCTCTGTAAGGCACATCACAGCCTTCTTGCACTTAGGAACACTAGACAGCACTTCAGCACTACACTTGGGGGTCATTTTAAACAGCAAGGTCATCAAGAGGTAGCACAAAAATGTGGGAAATGTGGCACTAAGTAGACCACAAAAGTTCACTTGTTTACAGTATGAGCTGAAACAAGAAAGCAGAGTGTCGCCTTGTTTGACGTCAGCTGGGAATGTGCACATTGGGTGACACAAAATTTTTGTTGCTTTGCACATATCCACAAATGACCACAAACGTGCCACGAGTACTGATTCTGGGATTACAAATAAATCTTAGCAAGTAAGCAAATTCTCAAATATGGAACCCACAAATTATGAGAATCAACTGTATATTATTTATCAGTATGGATTACTGGGTGTGTGAAAACTATAAAATAGAAATTTATCGTGTTACTGAGGGGAAAAATACATTCACCTCTATAAAGGGTCTAAAAAGTTGGTAAAATAAGATGTTAACATAAAATGTTAAGCCTAAGTGAAAGATCGAGGTGGTACTAAGAAAAAAAATTAATCTGTAATACAAAGGAAAAATTACATGTCTATTAAGATATATTAAAAAGCCACAGTAATTCATATATAGTAATTAATATACTGGTATACAACAAGCAAGTGGGCCAATATAGAAAGCAGAATAAAGGCCCAGAAACAGATTCACACATGTCGAAGGAATCTAGTAAAATGGAGAGTGGCACTAGAGAAAGAGAACATTATTTAGTCCATGTTGTTTGGAAAATTAGATCACTTTCATAGATAAAATTAAGTTAGACCCCCTACCTCATAGAAAACATAAAGTTCAAGTGAAATAAATATTTTATTTGGAAATAAAACTATAAAGGCAATAGAAGAAAATGTAGTACAAGCTAGATAAAGAGGAAGAAATTTAATCCAAAGAGAGTAGAAGGAAGACATAATAAAGATAAAAAATGGAAGTCACGGGCTTCCCTGGTGGCGCAGTGGTTGAGAGTCCGCCTGCCGATGCAGGGGACACGGGTTCGTGCCCCTGTCCGGGAAGATCCCACGTGCCGCGGAGCGGCTTGGCCCGTGAGCCATGGCCGCTGAGCCTGCACGTCTGGAGCCTGTGCTCCGCAACGGGAGAGGCCACAACAGTGAGAGGCCCGCGTACCGCAAAACAAAACAAAACAAAAATGGAAGTCAATGAAACAGAAAACAAAAAAATAGAAAAAAATTAAAACAAAACCTGGGTCCTTTGGAAACAACAGTTAAATTAATAAATCTCAAAGATCAGTGATCAAGGAAAAAACAACACAGAAACTACAAATAAGAGGAAGAGAGAAAGCATTCTTCATGCAATAAAAGGACAGTGAAGGAATATTATGGGAAATTTCATGTAGAACTGACTCTAAATGGACAGAGTGAAATCCTACTAAGTTTTTAAGGAAGATACATTGCCAGAGAAATGACAATCCCTTCTTGTCTATGGCTTTTTGGCCTCTAAAGCAAACTCCAATCTCTCAAACCCACATCAACAGGAAATAAGCTGTACAAGTGGTGAAGCCCCAAGAAAGGCACTTTCTCCAACATCTACTTTAGATGGACACACGAAGGATAACAGCAGGAACAACCCAGATAACAATGGACGAGGAGATTCCTCCCATAACACTGAACGACAGGCCAAGCAAATCACTTTCTCCACTTCCGGCTCAGGGAGTCTTCACAATTACTGCCTGGCAGGATTTGGTAATCACTATGGACCAATGACCACTGTGTGTTTTGCCTGCTTCCCTTTTGTGAATGTGGGTTTTTATTGAGGCTATCTTATTCCTCTTCCACCACTAATTTTGGGTGTGGAAGAGGGCAGACAACTTGGCAAATAGTAAGGATTCCCATCCAATCTTGATTGAGAGGACTTCATATCACCCAGATGTCACAGACTTTAGGCTGGATGCTGTAACTGTTCGGGGTATTTGCAAGGTCTCCCTTTGGGAGAAGGCATATGTTCTAAGTGAAAAGAAAAGCTCATGCATATTTGAGTGGCAGAAAGGTATGCAGGGGCAGGGACAGTTAATTGTGTGCCAATATCTATTCTCCCTTTCATTACATTATGGAATTCCTAATTATTTTTAGCTGGGCACATGGCCACCCAGCTAGAGTAACGTGAAGCTAGGTACGGCCCCATGTCTAAGTTCTGCCAATGGCAGGTAAGAACAAATGATGTCTGCCACTTCTGGGTCATGTCCTTTCAAGAAACATGTGTGCACTCCACGTGCCTTTCTTACTTCCCACTGGCTGAATACAGATGGGATGGTGAGAGCTCAAGCTTTTAGACTAAAGATAGAAGACCTCAGACCACATTGAAGCTCTTAGACCAGAGATGGAAGCCAAGTGTCACAATGGCAAAGCTGTCCCACCAGTCCTATACCATCCATCTTTGGGCTATTAGCTAAAATAAATAAACTTCAGTCCTTTTTACACTATGGGATTTAGGGGGGGTTCTTTGTTATGGAAGCTAAGACTGAAACTAATAATAAATCAATACAAAAATTAGTTTCAGTACTAATGGTTTCCTTCTGCCATGTTTGATCAGACTAAAGATTGTGTTAGAGCTTTTCCTATGTTCGCAGTGTGACAGGATGAAGTGAGGAGCCCTGAAGGCATACTTGAGATATATTAGGTTCATGTCTCTGGATTTGTTTTTGTTTTGTTTTACTGAACTAATTAGTAACTAATCTGGGTAAGGGAGGCTAAGTATGCTTAAAGAAGATAAAGAGGATTTTTGCAGGAGGAAGGAAAGAAACAGGAGGAAACATTAGGGGGGAAACGTTAAGAGGTGTATTTAAGACATTCTGCAGAACGTTATATATAAAGTTATCCCTACTCCATCTTACTAGATTTTCTTAAATCAACATTATTTATACCTTTGGAGTTGGAGTTAATTTTTTTTGGAGGGAGCAGTGATACACTGAAATTAACCTCAAAGGGGTAGCAAGAAGTCCAGGAGGGCTATGGTACATTAAATCCCAAATGGAAATAAAGAGTGAGAGAGAACCAGAGGCCTAAATTATTAAACATATTGCCACCAAGGCAGGGAGAGGGAAAAAGGATGAAAAAAGAAAGAGGCTAGAATCAATGAAAACGCATTTTGACATTATAGTTTTAGACAGAACAAGCCTTATTTACTTTCAGCTAATGACAGGAATGTTATTATGGATTAAATTTGCCTTTCATATTATTGAATTGTCTATGACAAGAGGCAAAGTTTCTTTGCTTGAGTTATAACAATTTTTTAAAATTTATTTATTTAATTTATTTATTTTTGGCTGCATTGGGTCTTCATTGCTGCATGTGGGCTTTCTCTAGTTGCAGTGACCGGGGGCCACTCTTCGTTGCGGTGCACAGCCTTCTCAGTGCGGTGGCTTCTCTTGCTGTGGAGCATGGGCTCTAGGAGCACGGCTTCAGTAGTTGTGGCTCGCAGGCTCAACAGTTGTGGTGCATGAGCTTAGTTGCTCCGCAGCACGTGGGATCTTCCCAGACCAGGGCACAAACCCATGTCCCCTGCATTGGCAGGCAGATTCTCAACCACTGCGCCACCAGGGAAGTTCCATAACGATTTTTAACATTGAAGATTTGCTTATAAAGGAACTGGAGTTGTAAATCAAGGAATATCCCAGATTACATAATTTGGGCCACCCACTAAATGTATTTTCTAATAAAATATTGTTGCTTTGGGGCTTCCCTGGTGGCGCAGTGGTTGAGACTCTGCCTGCTAATGCAGGGGACACAGGTTCGAGCCCTGGTCTGGGAGGATCCCACATGCCACAGAGTGACTAGGCCCGTGAGCCACAACTACTGAGCCTGCGCGTCTGGAACCTGTGCTCCACAACAAGAGAGGCCGTGACGGTGAGAGGCCCGCGCACCGTGATGAAGAGTGGACCCCGCTTGCCCCAACTAGAGAAAGCCCTCGCACAGAAACGAAGACCCAACACAGCAAAAATAAATAAAAAATAAATTAATAAACTCCTACACCCAACATCTTAAAAAAAAAAAAATTGTTGCTTTGAAAAGTCCATGAAATGGAAGCTATTGAGTGTATGCTCTTATAAAGTTATTTCCAAAACCTGAGGTCCAAGGCAGGCGGGGTGGAAGGGACTAAATTGGGAGACTGGGACTGACATATACACACTACTATATATAAAATAGGTAACTAATAAGGACCTACTGTACAGCACAGGGAACTCTACTCAATTCTCTGCAATGGCCTATATGGTAAAAGAATCTAAAAAGAGTGGATATATGTATATGTATAACTGATTCACTTTGCTGTACACCTGAAACCAACACAACACTGTAAATCAACTATACCTCAATAAAAATAAAACTATATTTGAATAAATACAATTTTTTTTTTTTTTGCTGTACACGGGCCTCTCACTGTTGTGGCCTCTCCCATTGCAGAGCACAGGCTCTGGACACGCAGGCTCAGCGGCCATGGCTCACGGGCCCAGCTGCTCCATGGCATGTGCGATCTTCCCGGATCAGGGCACGAACCCGTGTCCCCTGCATTGGCAGGTGGACTCTCAACCACTGCACCACCAGGGAAGCCCGAATAAATACAATTATTTATCCTAAAAAACAAACAAACAAAAAAAAACCCCTGGGGTCCAGAAACTTTTTTTCAAAACACTGTCCCTCTAACATATATTACCTTATCCACACAGGTTACTCTACATTAAACAGTTAAATTCACTGCAGAAATCTGAATTCATTGCATATCCCATCAACCATGGCACAAGATGCTCTCTGTGGTGGACATGGAGATGCACTACCCAGATCCCACTTCAAGGAAGGACCAAGCACCCCAGGTGCTTTACTGGGGCTGGTCTCCAGCTGACCACACCTTCAGGGTCTGCCTCAGCTGCAGAGAGCTGCTTGCCCAATGGCTTGCCCTCCTTCATGGCCCACATCCAAAGACTGAGATAAGTGGGGCTAAAAGGCCCTGCCCTTGGGCCCAATGTGGGGCAACTCTGACGGGCCCCCACATGCTCTCTGTAGGGTTGGCTGAGGCTTTGTCAGGCCTGCATGGTTGCTCCACCTCTCCCTCTGCCCAAGCCTGCTTTCTTCCCCTCCCTTCCTGGTACTGATCCCAATAAAGACCCTGCATGCCCAGCTCCAACTCCAAGTCTGCTTCTGGAGAACCCAACTGGGTTGTTTGGTCGCCAAGAGTGATCTTGGAAAGCTTGCAAGAAGATGGCCTACTTGCCACCTGGCTGGTAATGAAAACCTTTGCCTCAGTCTACAGAGTTAAGGTGGTCAATTGAAGCTCAGCCTCAGCAAAATCTCCTTCCAAACTTTACTGTCACTGCAGCCACACTAGCTGGAAAGTCACCCTAGGCAGTCTACAGTGACCTCCTGGGCTAGTGAAAGGACTTTCTCAGCGACTGATTCTCTATCTTTGGAGTGAGCCAAATTTGACACCAATCTCTGAACCCAACAAGCTTCAGTACTTTATGAAAAGCATTTTTTAATTTATTTTTTAGTTGATTGTAGGCTTTTGGCTTGTTTTACTTTTATTTATTTATGTTCCTGTTTATGGACTTACCCCTGGAAGCAATCTGGCAGGAAAATGATGTTTGTCGTGATTACTGTATTTTACTCACAGTACCTAGTTGAAGAAAGAAGTCACCTTATTTTAGTGCTATATAGATGACTTACTAAGGGGTTTTGAAATGAATAAAATTAACACCATCACTAAACAGAGTTGGAACAGTGGCCACTGTTCCCCATGCAAACAAACAATTTCAAAATTATCTCCTGGCTTTGACAGCCCTTCCTTCAGCAAAAGCACACAGCAGAAAGCAAAAGTTGGAGTCAATTTAAAGTGTTTGAAAAGATTATTCACACTCAAAGTTCCAAAACCTTGAAATCCGTAACATCGCGACAAAGTTCTAACTTTTATTAACTGTGGTGAGGGATTGAGGTAAGAAAGAATACTTTTAACTCTCTGAAAAATGAGGCCAAGGAAATAGCATTCTTTAAAATGAGAGACAGTATAGTGAGTTGAACAGTGGCCCCCAAAAGATATGCTCAAGTCCTGATTCCTGGTACCTGCATATGTGACCTAATTTGGAAAAAGGGTCTTTGCACATGTAATTAAGTTAAGGATCACGAGATGAGATCTTCCTGGATTTTGGGCCTACCTATAAGAGAAAGCTGTTGTCCTATAAGAGAAAGAAGAGGGAGATTTGAGACACAGGGGTAAGGCCATGTGAAGACGAGGGCAGAGATTGGAGTGACATGTCTACAAGCTAAGGAACACCAAGAATTGCTGGCAGCCACCAGAAGCTAGGAGAGCAACATGAAACCAGTACTCCTCCAGAGCCTCCAAAAGGAGTCAACCCTGCTGCCCTCTTGATTTAGGACTTCTGGCCTCCATAACTGTGAGAGAATGCATTTCTCTTGTTTTAAGACACCCAGTTTGTGGTAACTTGTTACAGCAGCACAGGAAACTGATACAGGCAATGAGAAGCCACTTACTTTCACGGTACCATGGGGTCCCCAGTGGGTGAGCTGGACTTTGATTTCCGGCAGAGCCCAGCGTGCTTTGAAGAGTCTGCGTATTGATGTAGCAGGGGTCGTCGAAGAGATCCACTCGGCACGCGGGCTTCATCAATGACGTGTCTCTTCGGGACTGTACCCCTCTCTCGTGTGCATTACCTGTAGTGAGTAAAGATCAATGTACGGTGTTTTTGCTTTGGAAACAAGAAATAAAATCACGTTTGAGTCCAGAATTGACAGGAAGGGAAAAGCCATGCCCATCCCATGCAAGGATTGAATACTGACTTTGAGATTTGACCTGTTAAAACAAAATATGCACCAGTCTTTGAGGGAAAGCACCCTCTTTTGGCCTCCCTGCCCCTCCCTGCCCGTCCCTCAGCTGACCCTTTGCTTCAACAGCAGACAGCAGACAAACCAGGAAGATGTGAAAGAGGAACAGCAAGCGGAGGAAGGACGCTGACCGGCCAGCAAAGAGCACAAACCCGTACACGACACCGCTCAGAGCTGCAACCCAGGAACCAAGAAAACCACACGTGCCATGTGGAACTTGAATATCTACTAGTTACTGAAACCGCTTTTCAAAAAACTCGTTACTTAATTTTAAATTATTAAGAGTGGGAAGTCTGTCTTCCCTTTATTGCCAAAGTTTCGTTTCACCAAGCACAGCCCTGCACCAGCTGCTGATGTTCATTCTGTCATCTAATGGAAAGAACTCACCCCTCAGGTTACGTCCTCTGTCCCCTTACTCTGCCTTCTCCTCTCCATTCTATTCCATACATGTGGCCAAAATGATCTTTTTACAACTGAAAATCTGATCCTACTTCTCAGAGGTTTAAAAACATTCACTGCTTCCCACTGCTCTTGGGATACAACTCAAACTCTTCAACAAGCCCCAGGCCCTGCTCCCAGGCACCCAGCTTCCACTGCAACCCTGTCCTCCCCAGTCTCTGCCCCTGCTCACATCGGCCTTCTTGCACTAGAATCCCCACTGTAAGGCCATCTTTTCTGATTGACATGCCCCCTTCCCTCCCCTTCTCCAGCACCCTCATCCTTCAGTGAGGTCAGTTTAAACATCTTTCTCAAGAGAGCCTTCCCTGACTTTCTCAGACTAGACTATGTCTCTCTGCTTCCCTCTGAAGCCCATACCACAAGAGTACTTAATTCTATTATGTTATGATGTTTCTTAATATCTGTATTGCATCTAGACTGCATGTTCTACGAAGACACAGATCCTGTCTTGCTGACAGCTGCAGCCCCTGCCTCTAGCATATGCCTGGAACACATTATCACATCAACAAATAGTTACTGCCTGAATGGATTACAGACCCATATTTCACTACCTGATGGCATGAAGTACTTTGTACCATTCAACTGGTCCTGTCCTGAGAATGCCAGGACAGAATGTTTTTGTCTTTCTGTTTACACAAGTACCTTTATAGTTTTGGCCATACATATACAAGATCCCCGTGAGGCTGCACCTGAAGCAGTGACATTGTTATTTCATTGTCTTACCGGAAAACATCACTCTTTCCAGTCAACTAAACCCCTTCAAAGGACCAACTTCCCACTGGATTTCACATCATGGTGAAGAGTGTTGTGATTCTTATAACACAAGTATGGAAACCTAAGAATACACCAGATAGGGGGCGCCCAGTCAAGACTACGGTCCTACCATCTGCTCCTCCTTTGCTCCTCTCTGTTCGATCCTGCCTGTCACCCTGTCCCATGTCATAATCTGTATGTGGAATATTCTGAGGGAAGAGTGGGATTTGACAGAGGAAGGGGCAATAGGGCCCCTCGTTTCCTTGTTGCTTTTGGCAACATACGACAGTTTCCATTTACTTGGTTAAGTGGATTTATGAAATATGTTATCCAGTTTAAACTAAACTTACTTTCACAAATGGACAAGTGGCTAAAGGATCACTGCAAAAAACTCAAGGATTGAAGATCATTCTTTTACTGAGTACAAGCTCCTCCTTAGCTACACTCTGAGCTTACGAACAAGCCTAATGTAATTAGATCAGAATGTCGGCCTCCTAACAGTTAAAATTATCAAGATTGAAATGTGGATTTATGTCTGTTTTCTTTATCAATAATGCCCTAAATGTATACCAGACCTTGAGATATTACCTAATGATAGTATTCAGCCACTATAACTAGCAAGACAATTTTTAAAAATGTCTATCATTAACTTTAACTGAAATTTTCTATTTCTGTGTGTGTTTTATAATACATGCACAATATATTAGCACAGTGTAGAGAACTGATGCATGATTGAATTAATATTTATTTAGGAGTGCCTGCTCATAAAAAGTTACTGAGGGCTTCCCTGGTGGCGCAGTGGTTGAGAGTCTGCCTGCCGATGCAGGGGACACGGGTTCGTGCCCCGGTCCGGGAAGATCCCACATGCCGCAGAGCGGCTGCGCCCGTGAGCCATGGCCGCTGAGCCTGCGCATCTGGAGCCTGTGCTCCGCAACGGGAGAGGCCACAACAGTGAGAGGCCCGCGTACCGCAAAAAAAAAAAAAAAAAAAAAAAAAAAATTACTGAAAGTGGAATATGATGAACAGTATTTGTAAGAAGTCTGCTTCTAAATTAACATGGACCTGGGTTCCACAGATCCCTGTGGTATCTCTTACTATTTGTGTGGCCAGGGGCAAGTTACTTAACCTCTCTGTCAGTTTTCATACCTGTAAAATGGGGATGCCGAGCTTAAAATACATTGTGAGGATTAAGTGAAAGAATGTGGGTAAGCCCCTCACTGAGCATAGTGTCTGCCTTGCAGCAGGCGTTCTTCTCACTGTTCAGTTGTGTGTCTGTTGGGCCTCTGCACATGACACTTATCTCTTGCTGAAATATCCTTCCCATCCATTTCTTGACCTAACTCCTATTTGTCCTTTAAGATTCTGCTCTGAATCCCCCTCCTTCAGGAAGCTTTCCACGGAGTCCTCCCTCCTCCCCCGCCCCCCACCCCAGGCTGGGTAAGGTGCCACTCCATAATAAACTGTAGGCCTCTGTTTACTTCCCTGTCTTCCCCTTGAGACCGAAAATTCCTTGAGTCCTGAGGAGAGACTAGAACCCATTTTTCTGAGTATCTTCTTCATCTTCAATGCCTGGTATGAAGCAGATGCTCAAAAGAAAAATGTCAGCTGAATGAACAGATGACTGAATGTCTACCAGTTTTCCTTTCTTAGCAAATGTGACCCCACCACGCTCTCAAGACCCGAAGTCAACCCTTAGCGCAGGGCGCTGACTCATCTGCCCCTCACAGAGCACTGGCATGAGCTGACTACATCAAGTTCACCATCCCACAGGGTTACACAAAAGCATCAATGTCTATACAGTCTCTCTTAAAAACTACCATTCCTTTTTCTCAAATGCACCATTATATCTAAGTCAGCAAAGTTGTCTTAAATTTAAAAAAACAAACAAACAAACTCACCCCATGCTGAAATTTAAAATCTTTCTAGGATAAAGTGTGTGGTTATTCAGAGCTTAACTACACATGCCAGCCATCATGCATTCCAAAAGTTCTTTGTGCAAAGTGTTGCTCTGAGAAACTATCCAACCTGCCTAAGAGAAGATTTGTGGCAGAAAATAAATACATACACAGTGTATACACTGGAGGTACCAAAGTTTTTAAGTGCTAGCCCTTAGGGTCTGTGGGAATTTAACATCTTTTTGATTAAAAATATCAACATTTTCATTTTGACTTGAAGGTTGGGGAAACAGTATGCTATTTTGCTAATTATTTTTTTCCACAAGGGAATTTATTATTAAGGACAGAGATCTTTTACACATCTGGCAATAAATATAATTAACTCCTTCAACAGGAAGCCTACTGCAGTACTTATTATACACCAGAATTCAAATTTTAAGTCAATATTTGAATAAATAAATGTCTTTGAGTTAAAAAGCCAAAACTTGTTGAAAATGTTTGTATAGGTGTCTCTCAAATGCTTATGTGTGAATCTCTGGGAAAAGCCATAAAAACTGTCTATTTGCTATTTTGGCAACTGCTATTAATTTGGTGACTGGTCATAAATTTTTGATCTTATTTATTTATTTGGCTTCATCGGGTCTTAGTTGTGGCATGCAGGACCTCTGTTGCAGCATGCAGGATCTTGTGGCACGTGGGCTTCTCTAGTTGCAGCACGCGGGCTTCTCTAGTTGCGGCATGCAGGCTTTTCTCTAGTTGTGGTGTGCGGGCTCAGTAGTTGTGGCACGTGGGCTCAGTAGTTGCAGCACGCAGGCTTAGTTGCCCCATGGCATGTGGGATCTTAGTTCCCCAACCAGGGATCAAGCCCATCTCCCCTACATTGGGAGGTGGATTCTTAACCACTGGGCCACCAGGGAAGCCCTCAGATCACTTTTAAACACATACCCAAGTAGTCATAGGCAGGCCCCAAGATAGGAACCCCTGACTTCTGGGTGTCTGTGGATTAAAAGACACTGAGTTAGGAAAGTCCTTCCTGCCACAGCAGGAGGGACTTATACTTGTCACAGCCCCTGGAGCAGGGGTTGAGTCCTTCGATCCCTCTATGTGCTGAGTGGCTGAGGTCTGGGGAAATGGCTTCCTAGCACTCTGGTTCCCACTGGAAGTTAGAACCTGCTTTTCTAAGAAAACAATGCTGTAGCTCAGTGATTTTCAGGGGAAGAGGATATCCAGCTGGAGGGTTTTTTCCAAACTATAAACACCATCTCTCACCTCCCCGAGATTCTGAAAGGTTCCCAGCCATGAATTGTTACCTTATTGCCACCAAAAAGGAAGACAGTGTGCTGAAGCTCAGTATTGGTCCCAGACTCTTCCACAATTAGAGTATAACTAAAGAACAGATGCTTACAATAGAATATCCTATTGTTGTATTTGTCATTACAACATATACACTTAAGCTCCAGTATAGGAAACCAAATAGTAGAATATGGTCACTTGTCTAGGAGATAGCCAACGTGGCTAAAATTAATTCTACGGAAAAATAGATTCCAGGCTCCAAATAAGTGTTTATTACAAAAGTCTGTTCTTGAGTTTGGATCTGATAGTGGCTTAGGGCATGTGTAAAGCATGAAAGAATAAGGGGTTACATTGTTTGTTAGTTTAAAGGAGAAATAAAACCAAGATAAACAGAAAGAACAAACTGGATTCTATGACAAGGTTATGCTTACAAAAAGAAAAATCTTGAATAAAGTTGAAATAGTGTTGCTTTGAGGGGAAGGACACTTTAAAAATGTAAAATAAAAATCAAGGTGAAAGCTTCTGAGGAAAAAAAAACGAAGGAGACCTTGCCCCTTTTCTCTGACGGTAGTGTCGTGATTTCGAACATTCAACATCATTCTAGAAATGTCGAGGATTCCTGTTCAGTGAGTTCCCTTCAGAAGCTAGGTGGCTGAGGCCGGCGGGGCGTGCCATGACGACTGCTTAATGGGGAGGAGGGATGAGCTGTGGGAAAAGAGGTATTGGGGCAGGGCGAAACATTTTGGAGTTCCACAGGACTCTCTCCTAGATCCAAAACTCTCTCTTCCCCTCCATGTACCCTCTCAATGCAGTGATCTGGGAACTGGTCCTGGCACACTTAGGAATACCAGTACTCATTTATACTCTTTCTCTCCCTTCCCCTCCCACTTCCCTCTCTGTGCCTGGATAATTCCCACTCATCCTTCAGGTCTTAGTTTGGTTGTTACTTCTTTCGGGAGACCCTCTCTAGCCTCCCAGATTAAGTTAGGTTTCCCTGTTATTTGTTCCCATAACATCCTGGGCTTTGAAACGCTCATCACATTTGTAAGCACTGGTTTAAGGTATGCCCTCTGGCTAAACTGCAAAAGACATGAATGCCAATTGTGTCTCCATCCCTAGCACCCAGCTCAGGGCCCCACCCCACAGGACGACCTGATGATCACTGAGTCATTGTTGGATAAATGAAGAACATAGAATAAGAAAAAACAGGATGTGGAGACAGTTCAAAGTGAGCTTCAGCACAGGCAGAAAATGGATACAAGACTACAAAGCACATGTGGGATGTTCCTGACTATTAAATTCTAGGTTAGAAATCTCTAGGGTAAAGGAAAAGAGGAACGAAGGAAGGAACTGCAGCTCCTAGAGGACACAGTTTTAAAAAGACATTTACACTTGACACTAATTTGTTTTAGTCATATTATTAAGAATTCATTTGGAATTTTAAATACCTTTAAAGAGTGGCATCGAATTTTAATTTCCTTCAAAAAGAACCATGTTTTTAAAGAATTTAAAATACTGCCTCTGCTCACTACTCTGATTATCTTTGCAGGGTGGAGGAAAGTGGTAATCACAGCCGTACCAAGACCCTCATGTACCCCCACTGTATAAGAAAAAATAAAATTCATGGGTTACACTGGCAAAATTCCATAAGAAATATGAAGATATCCTTGGAAGTGAGAAACTACCTTCTAGTTGGCAAGCGTCTGCTAATTTAATTTGAGTTCCGAAGTGTGGTTCTCCAACTCTATCCTCCACTGCACTATTTACAATGTCCAGTTATCTCCCCCTCTAAAGCTGCAAAACTGTCCTTCCCAAAGAAATACTTTCAACAATTTATAAGAATAAAATGACTAACTAGCAGTAGAATTCTTTTATGAAAATATATTTCCAACTTGATAGTCTATGCCCTACATTTGTGTTGTGGAAAAGTTGTGCCTGATGTCAATTATCACATGCAGTAATAAGATATTTAATACCCCGGCAAGTATGGGGTGTATGAACCTCTAATTGGGACTCTCACATTTCAGATTTCTTTTTGTTCCCTTTGCCAAGCAGAAATAAAGGTTTTCTCTTAATCCTAATGGAGTTGACAAGCATCAATTTTCATATTAGCTTATTGTCTGATATTCTTTGAAATGGAACTGCCTTGAGTTTTGAGTAGAGAAATCACCTTTCCAGTAAGAGAGCTTTCATGATATCCAAGCAGTGAGGGACTTCCCTGGTGGCGCAGTGGTTGAGAGTCCGCCTGCCGATGCAGGGGACACGGGTTCGTGCCCTGGTCCGGGAAGATCCCACGTGCCGCGAAGCGGCTGGGTCCGTGAGCCATGGCTGCTGAACCTGCGCGTCCGGAGCCTGTGCTCCGCAACAGGAGAGGCCATGACAGTGAGAGGCCCGCGTACCGCAAAAAAAAAAAAAAAAAAAAAAAAAAAAAAAGCAGTGAAAGATTCCATAAAGCAGAATTGTAGTGTGGAAGAGTACACAGGAGCAGGGGAGAACCATAGCTTTTCAACTGACACACATGTGGCATTCTGCGCTTTTCAGAATGTGGGAAGCCTGCAACTGAACCATTACATGTTTGGTTATATACACCTGACTTTCCCATGAACTATTTAAGAGCAAGGGCCACACACGACCATAACGTAGAAGAAATAAGGAGAGTGGCAGATGGAGAAGGGCAATTGTACCTACCTATTGCCCTGCTTTGTTCTAGACAGTTCTCATACACACTGCTGCACTTGGAGTTTCCCGGCTGTATAAACAACAAATTGTGAAACATTTACAAACATAGTAAACGTTCATAAACTTTCAAAAAACACACAAAACACTAATAATGCTCCCAGCAGAATTTAGCCGACAACTCCATTTTCTGACACAGGAAGTGTCTGACAGGTGAGAAAAAGAAACTGAGATTTTGGACAGGGAGTATAGCCTCCTTTCCCAGTGCACTGCTTTGGAACTGCAGAGGTGGGTCTGATTAGGGTGGGGGAGGTCATAAATGTAAGGTCTATATCCTGAGGGTTATAGACCTCGGCTTGGGAGGTCACATTCCAGGATTCAATCCAAGCTCAGCCAGAAAGTGTGATTTCCAGGACACTTATATAAACACTGGCCATTTAGCAAACCTCTATCTAACCGTGAACTGGCAGATTGGAGCCCCACTCTACTAAGGTTTGTGCCAGACCCACTTTTCATCCCTGAAAAATCTCATGCTATCAAAGGCTTCGATTATCCCATATACACACAGCTCTCTTCAGTAAGGGTATGGGATCTACTGATGCCATTGAGAAGGGCAATGTCTTTGCTTTAGAAAGATTAATCCAGCAATACCATGCAAGAGGGTTTAAAGGAATGAAACTGGAGACAAGGAAGGGGCTTTCAGAATCATCTGGGCAAGTGAGGACCAGAACTTAGAAAGATGCAACAGGAATGAAACAGGTTGGGTAGATTTAAGATACTTTCATGGTAGGATCCTAAGTCTTGAAGACTGAGTTGATAAGTGTGAGAAAACAAAAGACTGTAGATCAGTGAAAGAACAGGAGTGCCATTAATAAACATGAGTACGTCAGGAGAGGGATCTAGCTTGGAGTCAAGGTAAAATGCTGAGTCTAATCTTGGTATAAACAAGCAATGAAATGCTTGTGGCATCACAGCTGGAGAGGTAGGTAATGGCTGAAGACAGAGAAGCTGGTGGAGTGTGTGTGCACAGGTGGCATGTCAGAGGAGAAACCAGGGCCAAGGGCAGAGCACTAGACAGGGATTCCATGGTGGTAAGGCTTGGGTTTGCAGGGGAGGGCATGCAAGAAAACAAGATATAAAAAGGAAAGATGTGGGCTTCCCTGGTGGTGCAGTGGTTGAGAATCCGCCTGCCGATGCAGGGGACACGGGATCGTGCCCCGGTCTGGGAAGATCCCACATGTCACAAAGCGGCTGGGCCTGTGAGCCATGGCCGCTAAGCCTGCGCGTCCAGAGCCTGTGCTCCGCAACGGGAGTGGACACAGCAGTGAGAGGCCCGCGTACCACAAAAAAAAAAAAAAAAAAAAAGGAAAGATGCCACTTACTTTGAAACACATCAAAAATCAGATGGATTGATGGGTGATAGCTAACAACATAGGATGACAGGGCAAATAGAGTAGAATTATAATTGTAGAATCTAGGTGGTGAGTATATGAGTGTTCATGTGTAATTCTTTCAACTTTTTTGTAAGTTTGAATATACTCAATAAAATGTTAGAAAACATGAAAAAAGAAAGAAAAGCAGCAACTAGAGATGCAGAATGAGAATGACATGACAAAAATGTTTAGAAGCTAACAGAAGAGGTCTAAAAAAAAAAGAGGCAGCCAACAGATATCACAGGCTATAGACAGATTCAGAATATTGAAGAAGGAAATAGATTTAACAATTAAACTGTTGGTGACCAAAAAAAAAGTTGGTGACCACTGTAAAAGAAATTTCTATCAAGTTGTCAAGCAGAGTTCAGATTTTGGAAGTGTAGTGTGGATGTGAATGCAGAAATACAGGCAGTGTTTTCTAGAAGTTTGTGGGTGAAAGGAAGGTGAGAGAGAGGTAGGACATTATTAGATGAGTTGGAGGAGTCCGAGTTTATTTGCAGACAGAAGCGAAAGAACAAGTAGACAGACAGAGAATAAAGACTGAGACAGAGGTTGATGGACAGAACAAGGGCACAGAGTTGGTAGGAGGGGATGGGATCAGGAGCTCAGGGAGAAGATTAGCCATGGAGACAGTAGCTAAGGAAGAGAACCAAGGAGAACACAGGAAGACTTGGAGATGCGGAAGGGTGAAGTTGAAAATAACATGTTGGACCGTCCTTGTCTTCCCAATGAAGTAAGATGTGAGGTCACTTGCTGAGGATGAGGTTGGGGGATTGGGAGTAAAAATTATTGAGTACAGGTTCCGACAATGATTCACTCTCTGGCTCTGTACTGAGGAAGATGATACCTTCTCTAAACTAGCATTTGGTAATCCTCAAATTAAGCTCTCAGTGGTAAGGACAGAAATGCATTGTTAGTTCTAATAGCATTAAAATGTTACTTACCAAATAGCACAACTTTTCACACCGTATGGGGCAGTAAGCCATTTGTTCTGTGGTTTGAACTTTGATCCGTACATCTGAAACACCACCTGCAGGTGGCTGCTTGCCCGGGATTTCATTGTAATACTCATGATCTTCTCTCTCCTCAGTATGGTCATCAACGTGCACCTCCTCACTGTAAGGGAAAAAAGAATCCCCAAGAGGCTGGGTGGGAATTCAAATGCTGTAGGGGATGTAGAGTGATCAGAACCATGCAAATCATCCTGAAAACATCTGGATGGAAGCAACCAGATGGCTGAATTGTTAGGTTTCTGTAGACAATTAAAGTGGGGTAAGCCAACAAAAAGTGCCAAGGGTGATGCTTTTGTGTCTCCTCTCAGTGATAAAATATATGCATACACATATATATATGAACTCCCTGAATGTCAGTTGTTTTTGTCAATCGGATAAAAGCACAAAGTTTTCCTGGATTTTTCCAGCACTCTTTCATTGTACCATTTTGGAAATGTTTTGCTCAAAGGAAATTTAAATATTGGGCAGTGGGCCTGGCCCAGTTTACTAAACCAAGATGAAAAAACTAGAAGGCTATGGCCAGCTAACTTGTCTGCACAAATCTGGAGTATATGAGATTCATAGAGAAATATTAGAACCATATGTGGCAAGTGGGGAGATTTGTGTAAACATGCATTGTTTTTAAAATTGAAACAGGGGAAAAAAAAAAAAAAAACAGATTTTTCTTCCAAATTGGAATTAGTAAAAGTTTCTTACGAGAAAGAATAAATCAAGTCCATTTGAATTGAGCTGATTCCACTGACAACCCACACAGTTTTGTTGGGTTCATTACATGTCAACAAGATAACAGCACTAAGAGGTAAGTGCTACCCTAGGAAAAATTCAACAACAAGGCCTGCTGGTAGCCCCTCCCCTTTGCTACCCTAGACCACCTCATACAGGGAGATCTCCAAACCCGGTGTCTGTTGATACACAAAATGACAAATTAGGGGGGTTCCAGAAATGCATTTAAAAGTGTCCAAATAGTTTATTTCTTGGGCGTGAATTCTGCAAGTCAGGGGCCTCACTGCATTCCACACATGGTGGAGTCTGACAGGCCTGAAAAGGGTTCAGCTTTCATTGTGGACTAGACAGAACAACCAGATCCCTGGGTCATGTCATGTTCTACCCCTGCCACAGTCCGGCTGGAGCTGATCTATTTGCACTGCAAATGAACAAACTAATAGGAATTCCTGCCACAGACACTTGATTCTTATTATTTTGCTCTTCTTTCTTAATTTTTTTAACTGATCTGCCAGGGATCTGGGGTTGAAACAAACCTAAGGAATTTGTTCATGCTCATTGTATGACATTACCTAATTAATTCATAGCTCTGTATACCATCAGAGAAACAGGGTCGACCCCTTCTCACTTTTCGTGTTTCCTCTAATTCTATTACAAAGCAAAAGGAAATACCTGAACAAATATGAATGGAAGAAAAATAGAAATGTCACTATTAGTTTGTACTGAAACTGTACTTATTTGTAAAAAAAAAATTAGTAAGTTCATTAGTCAATTTAAAATGCCATATTAATTTTAAAACGAAACAAAATATGATAAGTCAAATAATTATAGAACTCCTGGCTGACCTTTCAGAAGAAGTATTCAAAGAAGGATTTTTCAAATACTGTTTAAACCGGAGTTCAAAAGCCTGCCCTATGGTACTTATGACGTCTTGGGCCATTCCATTGCTGCATTCCAATATGTGGCAGGCTGCAAGAGGACATACAAAAAAATTACAATAAATTTTCAGTAAGAGAAGATTAGATAAGTTCAAAATACTTCCAGAACATGAACTGGTAATTGAGTAAAAGTAGGTTTACAAGCTCTCTTCAGCTCTGAAATGGCATACTTCATATTTCATATGCATCAAAGAGAAGAAACATTCATATTTGACAACTAAGTATCTCAAAACACTTATAAATTTTGGCCTGGAGGCAGGTATTTGGGGCCCACATTTTAATAAAGGCAGACTGATCGTGACTAATAATGTGACCCATGTTTAGTGTTCGCTCTAGAATTCAATACAGAAGATGCTTAGGGCAGCAACCTGACGGGAAGATGAGGTTTACAGCCTTGTCTTTGCATGGTACACTACAGATGACTGAGAAAGGGTAACTCTCTAAACCTCCCCCCACAAAACGGGGGATGAGCTACTGGTGAAGAGAGGGGCTTTAGAATACCCCCTCCTCTAGCCATCCCTTTTCCCTGTCATTGCTACTAGAAAGCGGTGATGGTATGGTAATCCCTGTCTTTGAAATCCTATTAAAGAACTATCTCCAGTAAACATCCAGACCAAGAGTCCATGAAGCTGACATTACTAGAAGATATTAAAAATTTTATTAGACACTTTCTTTGAAAAACAGTTACTGGAAAGGGCTAGTTATCACTAGCAAATTAAAGAAATAAATTGTGGAGGGGGCAGCTGACGGAACATCACAAACGAATTGGCACATCCGCTGCTGCTGCTTCTGTGTAAAAAACAGAGCTTGTGTTCAGGGACTATAAATTAATCTCTCCATCATATGGAATATCAGTTGCCTTCGTTAGAGTATGGTGTTGTGCTTAGGGCCTTACAATACAAAACCTGAATTGAATTTGAAGTTTCCTCAGGATGGCTTAGAAAAGAGTCGTAAGGATGACTTAAAGATATAGGCAATAAAGTCTCATGAGACATTTTTAAAACATATATTGGTTTGTATAGCCTGAAGAATTGAGAGATGAGGAAAAGCTTGATAATGGTTCAATATATACAAGAATGTTGTAAAAACTGTCAGCTATTCTCTGAGAATAGGAAAGGCTTAAGTGAGTACATAGCAAAATAGCTTAGATACCAGGGAAGCTGTGAAACAGTGGAACTGTGGAACCAACACTGGAACATTTTACTAAAAGGGATACCTGAGGAGAGGAGGATACCTGTCGTGATGGAATGATTTAACTGTGTTGACTTGGAAGCATGATTTTAGGCTCTGCCTTGTCTTGAAAAGGATTTTGTATTATTTAAAGTAAAAGAAAATTCATTCACTTCTAACTGAATTTGCAGAGCCTATAACAGTGGGTTAAGGTAGAACTTACAATGGTGTTTCCTAGCTTTATGCTGATATCATCTCAAGGAATCTCAGATAATTCTCATTTCAGAATTAGCTGAACATTTACTTAAAGAATTGATGTCTCTGAACTTTGGGAAGGAGTGTGTGTGTGTGTGTGTGTGCGCGCGTGTGTGTGCGTGCGTGCAGGGGGTGGCATCAGTAAATCAAACCATGCTAAGGTGTCCAATCTCCAAAAGGGTTAATTATCATTTCTTACAAGGCTGTCCCTTTAAAGAAGCAATTTAGATCCTGAAATAGACTTAGGAGCCAATTACAGTTTTGAAAACTCAATTAAGAATATCTATAAGTTAATATCCTTTTTACCAAAGGAAAATGTTTGGTCTGTCTTTAGACTGCCATTGTATATTGCCCCTTCTTTTTCTCTACACTAGCTTCACACAGTGACCAACACATAGAATGTGTTCTAAAAATATGTGATGAATGAATAATTCTGATTTTTCTAATCACACCCATAATTCTACTGTGAGAAACTGTCTTCAACGTTACCATTATGGGGCAGCATCTCACCACCAGTGAGTGGTACAGATGATTGCTTGGGACATTTGTGAAAAGGGTCTCCTCTTTCTTGGTCAGGCCTCATATCCTTAAGCCTACAAAGCGCCCTTGGAGATGTGTCCTCTGGTGGAGCTAAAACAGTTGTGTTACATTCTGAGAAGAAAAGGTAATTCACTTGAATTCTTTTCATCCATAAATTCCTGGTCCAATTAAAAATGAAGTCAAGACCAGGAATCATATCAAAATGGAAACAATTTTTGTAATTTTATTTTCTCTTAGGATCACGGAGATGTCTTGAGATAAAGATGGAAAAGATAACGAGAGAGGCAGGAAAAGGAAAGGAGGGAGGGAGGGAGGGAGGGAGGGAGGGAGGAAGACCAAAGTGTACCTCCCATGAGAGGGATGTGAGAACAAAGATGGCTGAAAAAACACTGTGAAAAGATTCAGATGCCAGTTCAAGTTCTAATTATGCCACAATCTGTGTGAATAAGGTACTCTATAGCAAGGTCTCACCTGCCAAGACAGGGCCCTGCGTGATCTCTGAATCCCTTCTTGCTTTATAGAAATCCTATCCTCCCTCAGTCGCAGTAGCTTAAACCCTCTGAGGTACAGGGCAAGGCACATGGGCACAGGAATGAATGAATCAACCCACCCACTAACTGTCCCCTACCACTTCTCATGTACTTCTAAAATGTTTATTTCTCTCAACTTTGCTGACTCTGACACTTGAGGTTTTTGTCCTGTTCCTGGGCTGATGCTACCAACACACTTTCTGCTTTGCTCTGGATGACCTTATTGCTGCCGTATTACTTTTTTGGGGGATTAAACAGGAAAAAAAAGAAAACACAGTGGTGCCTATCTCCATGAAAGAAACAACTGGACAAAAAGTCTGACCCTGTGCAGGTGTCCTGTGCAGCCTCACCAACTTCAGGGAACACACACATTTTGATGGTGCTCTCGTTGCCCCTCACATGCTGCTCTGTGAAAATGCTCTTTGTTCTTTTCTAGGTTGGTCATGAGCCAGAATAGGAACGGGTTTGCCCCCTTTCCCAGGGCTAGACCCATCTCCAAAAATTCAGGTAAGCACCAGCTTAGCCAGGAATTTCCCAATCTTTAGCTAATGGGAAGGAAGAAAGACAGCATATAAAAAGTCCCAATTCCCCAAGAAAGGATTTGACTTTCCAGTGATGTGATAATTTTGCATGGAGGCCTGAGCCTTGATCTCCGTATCTGGAATCAGAAACACACCTGGGTTCTTTTCATCCTGCCTTGTAGCCAGATAGACCTACAATTCTATTCTTAGTATCAGGTACTGTACTATATTAAGTAAGATTTAAAAGAATCTTGGATTCTTATTCTTCTGTCGTTTTCATGTGGTTTCCTAATTGGATAGTCATGGACAAGAGGCTGAAAACAATTCTTCAAGAATAACAGGCCCTTCTTTATTGTTTTATATTTAAATGGACCAGTTTTATTGTTTTCGTTGCTCGTTTGCTTGCTGCTTTTGGTTTTTATTAGAAAATTAGAAATTCAAGAGTGCAGCTTCTCAGATCAACCACCAGATGGTGCTGTGGGACTGAAGCGCGGAGCCTACCACCCCTTAGGAAGAAACCAGCCTGAAGAAGCTAGCCTGCAGTCCAGTCCATAGTTTCAGAATGTCACTAGGACCATAACGCATGTATTTTATAACCATAAATATACATAATTGGGTTAATTTAAATTGGTTTTACAGTGTTTTGTTTTGTTTTGGTTTGTTTTTGGTTTTTTTTTTTTTGCTTTCTTTTGGTTTTGGGTGTTTTTTTTGCTTTCTTCAGAGACTCAGGACCATGGCCTTCCTATATCCAGGTAGTTCAGGTAAACTGGGACCTCTTCACAGACTAGATTCAGAGAAGATATTTAAGCCTTTCGGGACTGTACACATTTGGAGTAAGAAGTGAAGAGATTTCCTCATTTACAGCAATTACAGGGGCAGGCTGTATTAGTCACTAGGTAAACTCAAAACACTCTTACTGGAACTTACCTTTTCTATAGAAAAGGCCTTTTATAGAATAAGGGGTTCACTGAAGAGTCCTAGCCAAGATGGAAAAAGTGGCAGCTTCCCTGCCTTGAATGCACTAATGCTATAAGTGAATCAAGCAGATGGGAGACAGTGGGAGCATTCAGGATTATTAGCATGAAGACTGGCTCCGCCCCAGCTCTCCTCATCCCCGAGGTCTGGCTCCTGCCTTGACCCATGCACTGACACACTGTGCTTCCCATGGTGACCAGTGGCCTGTCAACTGCTGGACTGAATGGCATTTTCTACCTCCATTGCCCTTAACTCTTCTTCAGTCTGAGACATTCCCAGGTTCTTCTCCCAGAGAAACTGCTCTTCGTGCATCTTAGCGGATACTCATCTCTTGGTCTTCTCCCACTCTCTGAGACCCTCAGTCTTCTTCTTTCTGGGTTCTTCCTTCAGTGATCTAGCTCACCCTTAGGGCTAAGAAGCTGCAGCTTTTCCAAACCTGCACCAGAAGGCCTGTCTCTCCTCAGGCCCCACAAACCTCTGGGCGTCTCCTTTCTACTGAACATTTTCCCCTGGATGAACCAAACTCACCAGCTAAGTTTATAACATTGTCTTTCTGATTTCACTGTTTTTTGTATTTATTCAAGGATTCAGAACATTCTTTTCTTTTTACTAATGTAATAAATATTCATTATAGTAGTTTTAGAAAACAGAAAGACTCTAGGAAATAAAAATTACATAAGTCTCACTATCCAGGAATAACTACATACTATTAACATTTTGGCATGTGTCTTTCCAGTCTTTTCCTCTTTTACATCTTTATTGGAGTATAACTGCTTTACAGTGTTCTGTTAGTTTCTGCTGTATAATAAAGTGAATCGGCTCTATGTATACACATATCCCCATATCCCCTCCCTCTTGAGCCACCCTCCCACCCTCCCTATCCCACCCCTCTAGGTGGTCACGAAGCACCGAGCTGATCTCCCCGTGCTATACGGAGCTGCTTCTCACTAGCTATCTGTTTTACATTTGGTAGTGTACATATGTCCATGCCACTCTCTCACTTCATCCCAGCTTCCCCTTCCCCTTCCCCCACCTCTGTCCTCAAGTCTGTTTCTCTACGTCTGTGTCTTTATTCCTGTTCTGCCCCTAGGTTCAACAGAACCATTTTTTTTTTTAGATTCCATATATATGTGTTAGCATACGGTATTTGTTTTTCTCTTTCTGACTTACTTCACTCTGTATGACAGACTCTAGGTCCGTCCACCTCACTACAAATAACTCAATTTTGTTTCTTTTTATGGCTGAGTAATATTCCGTTGTATATATGTGCCACATCTTGTCTTTCCTATCTTTTTTCCAAAAAATTACCTGGAATCATACCATACACATTGTTTCATAATCTGCTTTTTGTACTCAATAACATTAATTGCTGCATGGTAGTACAGTCTATGGATTCATTTAAATAACTTGCTAGTTATGAATACTGAATTTTCTTTTTCCTATTGTATCAATAACATATGACAGTGATCTTTACTGCTTAATCTTTGTGCATGGCTTATTTCCTTAGAAGTGAAGTTGCTGGTTCAAAAGTGTTTACCTTTTTTAAAGTTTGATGCAAATTGTCAGTTTGCTCTCTGAAACATTTGGATCTGCAGTGTTCAAGAGAGTTACTACTACTCTAAATCACGTTTTACCTTTTATCAAAGACAAAGTATGATATCTAATTATAATTTGTGTTTCTTTGATTACTAGTAAGGTTAAAGTTGCTTTTTGCTTTTTTTTTTTATGTTTCTTGGTGCCTTGTAATCTTCTTTGGTAAATGTGTGCTCCAGACCTGGAGTCGGTCCAGGTACTTACTGGCTGGGTGAGCTTAGTAAAACCATCTTTTCTCAATTCCAGAGTTTGCTTCTACAAAAAATGAGTAACATTAATACCTACCTCATAGGATTGTTGTGAGGTTGAAATGAGACCATGCAGACTAAATACTCTTGATAATGCCTGGCATGTGGTGAGCACGCAGTAAGTAACTTTCTTGTTCTTATTTCTCTATTGGATTGCTTTTCCTATTTGTAAAAATCCCTGTTTCTTTAGTGCACACCACTTCAAATCGCTCAGGACAATAATAATAATGGCTATCATTTATAGCATACTTATAATGAGCCAGGCACTGAGAGATTTGCATTGCATATAATATCTCATTAAATCCTCAGGATCATCTGATTTCTATTTTTTTTTTTTATCAATGCTCGTAGCTAAATAGCTCCCAAGTACTATTAGTTCACAATTTTGTCCAGACCGTCCCTTCTTCCCCCAGTGCAGTTTAAAGCATCATCACCCCTGCCCAGGACCAATGAGACGTCCTCCAAATTGGACTCTACAATTCCAGACTGCTTTCCTGCCCTCCAGTATCACCTTTACAGATACAAAGGCCAGAAAAATTATCATTTTTTAATTTCAGTAGAATGGCAGAAGCCAGGATAATTTTTTATAAAGCTCAAAATCTTCAACAGCTCCCAGTGACCTTTTGGCTGGCATTCAAAGCCTCCACAATCTCCCTACCTTTTCAGCCATGGCTCCCCTACTTCTACTCTTTGCTTTCCCTGCAATCCCACCTTTACCCACCATCCAAACCCACAGCCCCAAGCACTCACTGCACAGCTCTTCCACCTGCGCCTTTATTCACTTATTGCACAAAGCCTACCTGGGCACCTGCCAGGCTCCAGGCACTATTCCCTATGCTCCCCTACTTCTCCTGCACACCCTACAGCTTCTGTTTCTCTCCCCCGTGATGATGAGCCCATGGTGGCCAGGAATTATTTTTCTCCCACAACAATTACCTCAGCCCGTTGTAAATTAGTATGTAATTAATAATTATTTGTGGACTCAAGAGCTGTGTTGGTACTTTTGTACAGAAATTAAAGTCCAGAGGCTCAGGTGAGGGGGAAGGATTTAACACTAGAGGGATGTGCAAGCAGTGGGTATGCTGTGAACAGAGTGGCTTCTCGCAGAAGGCTTCCCAACCAAGATAAACAAGAGAAGGGGTGAGGGGACAAGAAAAGGAGTGATGAGGAGATACTGACTTTTTTGCCCAAGAAAATCACCGTAGATTTCTAAGTCATCTAGCTACTCAACAGAACTGGTTCCCTAAAGAAGAAAGATGAGAAGAGACTGTAAAGGAAATGATGCTTTCCCCGTATTACCTCAGTTACTCCTCCCAATAACACCAGCAACTAGATGTTATTTCTCCCACTTAAAGAAACTGAGGTTCAGGACGTGAAACAGCTTGGCTGAGGCCTGTGGTGAGATGGGGGAAGAATTATGATTCCCACCCAGACTGTCTGACTCCAGCACCTTTCCTACTTCCTATACACGGGCTGGGGACTAAAAAAAGAAAACAATGAAACCTCTATTTGAACCATTTCTGAATCTATTCTCAACTCTCAAATCCCATCCATGAGCTCAGTCAATAGTTCTCATAAATGCCTTTGCAGAATCCCCAGACCGGGATCCCCGTGGATCCCCTTCTAGCAACTCAGCTCTGATGAACTACTCGGACACCAGAACAGGAGATTTCAAAGTGAACAAGTTATGGAATTTAAGAAAAAAAAATGTCATGAAGAACCTAGGGGTAAGACAGGAATAAAGACACAGACCTACTAGAGAATGGACTTGAGGATATGGGGAAGGGGAAGGGGAAGCTGTGACAAAGCGAGAGAGAGGCATGGACATATATACACTACCAAATGTAAGGTAGATAGCTAGTGGGAAGCAGCTGCATAGCACAGGGAGATCAGCTCGGTGCTTTGTGACCGCCTGGAGGGGTGGGATAGGGAGGGTGGGAGGGAGGGAGACGCAAGAGGGAAGAGATATGGGAACATATGTATATGTATAACTGATTCACTTTGTTATAAAGCAGAAACTAACACACCATTGTAAAGCAATTATACTCCAATAAAGATGTAAAAAAAAAAAAGTGAACAAGTTGCATCGTATTTGCTCTGCCTCTCGTATTTCACTTAAGCAAGCAGGGAGATTTGCAAGCATGTGGACCCTGCTCACCATTAGCCTCAGCAAGGAGCAGAATCTTTGAACGCCTGCTGTTAACTGAAGAGCAATGACATGCCTGAGATATTCAGTGACTGATGGAAAAGTTACTAAACATCTGGATTTCCTGATCTATTTGCTCTTCCTTTCATCCTGCCCTTTTCAGGTTGAGAGAAAGGGCTTTGTTGTTCAGAGACCTTCCCAAAAATAGCATACTTTTATTCTTTAGGGAAGCTCAGGCCTGATTAAAAGAGGTTGCTCTTCTGGTATCCTTTGTTGTGTTCTGTTCCTACTCCCTCCCGCCGTTTCCCCTTCACTAGTTCCTGTCTCTTCTATCTACTCTTTGAGCAATATCCGTTCTTTATTATGTAGTTTAGAGTCTATTTTAATGCAGTATTGCACAGTATTTATCACCTGTTCCTTCTTTCCATCTCATCGAGCCATGTTCTCTTGGCCTGCATTTACTGAGAATCTACTCTGTGCCAGGTCCTATGCCGGCAGCTGGTCCTCATAATTTCATTTCTGACAATCAGGATAGCTTCCAGATTGACCTCCCTCCCTCCCTGAATCCATCTACTGCATCCTGCTGCCAAACCAACCTTCCTAAATCTCTGTTTTATAAACAGCCTTCTCCACCCTTTGGCCCATAGGAATAAGTTCCTACTTATTAGCTGTCTCCTATCTGCCCTCTAGATGCCCTTTTGACTTTTTTCTCCTCCAAACACAATCTGCATTCTAGTGTTTTATTCACCTGTCCCCAGTATGCCACGCACATTTCCGCCTCTGTGTCTTTAGAGCTCTTTGAATTTCCAAATTCCACTCCATGTGTACTTAATAAATGTTTGGGGGGCAAACTCCACCCCTGCGGTGACAGGGGATGCTGCTCAATTCATAGGCTCTAATTAAGGAGGAGAAGCAACCTAACACTCATCCCTATGAGGAGTCTGAATGTCCCAGAGTTAGGAATGAGAAGCAACGCTCTGCATGTCTGTCTGCAGAGGCTCAATGGCCTAACTTCAGGCCCCTGATCCAAAGTGTGGCTGGAAGGTGAGTTTCTTAGGTAACCTTGCCAAATCCTGGGATAAGACAACTAATCAACTCACTCTTCCATTCGCTCAGTCATTCAACAAAAATAGTTACGGAACATCACCTATGTGCAAGGCATTGTGACGAGTGCTTGGGAAACAATGGTGAGTAAGATAAACAGGTTCCTGCCCTCCAGGAGCTTTCAGTAGAAAGGAAAGACACTAAACGCATAAACAAGGGAGTAAATAAAATAACAAAAGTGTGGGATGACTGTCAACAGAAGAGAAATAAAGTATTATGACACAGCAGAGTGGCACATACTACTGGAGATGGTGGTATATGAGTCAGAGAAGGTCTCTCTGAAGAAGAGACATTTAAACTGAGATCCAAAAGATGAGAAAATGCCAGACAGAGTGACATGCCAGGCTCCTGAACGGCAAGTGCACAGGCTCAATGCATATAAACACACACACACACACACACACACACACACACACACACTCGCCAAGGCCACTGCAGGCCAATGACGTCACTGGTTTCTGTCTCAAGGGTAACTCATTTGTCTGCTGGGGATGTGGCAGCCAGCCCCGTCTATTATAACCAAAACAGCTTCTCTTTCGCTTATACAAATAGATGATAAGCCTTTTGGTGTATGGGATGTAAATGGCTCAAATGACTGGTGGGATTTAAATCCCACCTATATATTTTTTCTACTTTGCTCTGGTAGCAGGGCTATTTATTTCAAACTCAGAGTTACTTAATATTTCTAGACCCCAGTATAGCATTCTAGTGACTCTCATCACTTTGCATATTGAAAATAATTGCTTGTTACTTTTTAAAGTTGGTATATACCAGCTCTTAAGAAAATCTAGAAGTTGCTTTCCATACCTCGTTGATTAACTGGATCTTTAGCTACGTAGGCAACATAGTCTGTAGTATCCTATAAAAAAGGGAAAATGATTGCATTTAAAATGAATGCATTGTTACTGTTGAATGATAAGAGTACATTTAGGATATGATACTCAGGCAAGGACCGATACTAAGGTTTCTGTTTAAAGAGCAAAGGAAAGCCATCCTAGGAGGGAACATAAACAAATATACACTATATATTTAGCAACTGTGTGTGGAGTCCACATTCTCTGTCCCTTGGGGAGAGAATTTGAAGATTAAAAATTTAGAGGCAGACCATGCCACTAAGAACAAAAGAGAATGCAGTAGGAAATATGTTAGGACAAACATTCACAAAAAAATGGTTAGGAACTATAACTCTCCTGTGTTGAAAGTTGAAATACCAGGGGTTACGCAGTCACAAAGGTGTCACAGACTAGGATGTGACACCATGATTTCCCTGCTGTCCAAACAGATACCACATACATCAGAAAATAAGTTGATTAAAGAGACATGGGTTTTATGGTTGTTAGCTTGCCTGTGTGCAGTGCAACTTAGGGAATAAGAGGGCAAAAATACAAGGCACTTATTTGATCAATATATAGAAAGGAGAGATCATTTTTGAGAAAGAGAACCCATGAAAAACCTAAGGAGTTCAAAAAGAGATGTGTTGCAAACTAGTGCTTACTAGTGGAGGAGGGGCAGGTGGGCAATACAGGGGTCAGATACAGGGGGAATACAGGGGGAATAGAGCCAATATTTTGTAGTAAGTGTAAATGGACTTTACCTTTAAAAATTGTATAAAAATAAAAAACTTTAAAAGAAAGATAATAGCACCATTTAAACTTATGTTAAAAAAAGAGATGTTGCTGGCTTTGGAAGAACAAATAAACAAAAAGCTACTTGGTGATTCTGACTTTTATTGAAAACAGTATGCTGATGAATGAGATTTTAATAATTAAAGATGCTTTTTGTTATCTCAGTTCTCAGGGAAAAAAAATACACACAATGCCATTTGCAGATTGGAAGTATGACTCTCTAGAGGAAAGATGCAGTCAACTGGCAGGAAATAAAAGTCCATGTTTGTAATACCCTCAAGGACAATCACTTAATAACCCACAATGAATCATACAGGAAACGGATCTCAGGGCCAGCATAACTTGCCTTCAGTTATTTTAAAAAATAACACACACCTAAGTAAATCTCTCTTATGCAAAAAGACAAAAAGATTTGAAATATCTTATAAATAAATAAGGTCATATCTATGAGCTTTACATTATATAATTTAGAAGCAAAGCCACAATTGCCAGGGGCTTGGCTGCTCATTTTAAAGTTGAAGAGGTGGCATGATGCTAGCAATGTTGTCTGCTATATTAGTTGATGGGAAAGAGGTCATGGGGCCTCTCCAGACCTCAGTTTCCTCATCTTCAAAAGAGTCTCCAACATTCTCACAGTCCTAAAATTCTATAACTGTAAATATCTAGGAGAATTTAAAGGATGTTAAAAGTAAAGCACAAATAGTGGGGGGGAAATCTAAGAAATATATTTAATTTTGACATACTCATAATGCATTCTTGAGATGAAAAAAGCATATACAGACACAGAAGCATTACCAAGAACTGCCTTCAGGGCTGAAAGAAGGAAGACAAGTAAACTGTTTATGAGACGAGAGTAAAAGTGAGGGTGAGCAGCGTGGAGAGGTGAGAGGAACACCCAGTATTTTTGAAACTCTGGAGGGACAATGGTAGAAAGAATGGGTACTACATTGGGCCACGGAGACCTCTGGTTGCCTACCCCTTGGACCGTTATCTGATGTGAAGCTGTAAATTATCTCAGTGAGTGTCCTAAGAAAATACAGACATGTGTTAGCAACAGTGGTGACAGTTATCACTCCGTGCCAGGCACTGCACTAGCAGTTTACATGCACCATTCCACTTAATTCTCACAGCACTTGAGGCAAGGGTGATCATTCCCCATTTTACAGATGAGGACCCTGAAGCTTAGAGTCTAAATAAGTCAAGTCTTACTTGACTCCAGAGCCTGGCACTCCACCATTCTGCCTCCCTGACCTGAGGGTAGAACTTCACTCGGGGGACCTCTAATGCCAAGGCTTCTGGTCACTCCAGTTTTCTATTTAAAACCAGCAGGATTTCTCTCCAGCTGCAGAGAGCACAAGGGTGCCACTCAATTCAGTAGGTACAAACTCTCCCACAGTGGCTACAATTCTTTCCTGTTTTTCTTTGTAGGGGCAGTGCTTTGGTTGGTCAAAAGAAATAAAGAACTGAAGGCACAAAAAGACAGTCTAAAAAGAATCAGGATTCTGGAGAACTATGGTAGACACCATGCAGGGCATGCCTAGGGTAAAATAAAGATTTTCATACCAATTCTAAAATGACAGCAACCATTGAAACTTGAAAAGGAAAATTTAGGGCAAACAGCAACAATTATTTTTCACACTACTCTTATAGAACTCATTACTTTAAATTGCTTAAGGAAAGTATTCGAGTTCCTTCATGGATGGCTGAGTTATAATGGGTTAGGAAGAGAAGTAACAGACAATGTGGGCCTTTTCGGACTGGCAGTCAACCCTCTCTGCTACCAAACACGTCCTTGGAGTCGCTGTTGAAGCCAGATTACAAGGCCGGATGGAGGGCGGATATAGAGGACCTGGGGATATGGAGGGCCCACAGTAAGTCATATGAAGATTTTTGACTTGGTGGAAGATTGGGGCCTCTAATCCCTGCATTGTTCAAGGGTCAACTCTATATTTCAAGGTACAAGAAAAATGTCACAATGTCACAGAGGAGCAAAACCCTCCTCCTCCTCCCTCAGTTTAAACAGATTTGTTTCTTGGTCAGTCACAGGCTTCCTAGCTTCAATGACCCTCCCCTTCTGCTCTGGTCCACAGCGGATGCAGTTGGAGGTCAGGGAATGACCCTCCACTCTGCAAAGAAGGCTTGGAGGGACAGCACTGACTCAGTCCCGCACAATTCATGGGAAATGAGCATCACATGGCCTCTTGGTAGGGAGGAACTGCAAGTTTTCTCTCCCCAGCTCAGCGTTCCCTCCATGAGTTTCTGCAAACCTAGTTGCTCGTTTCGGATTAGATTTAGTTGCCCTGGTTGACGGCCAGAATGGCAAATAGGCTTCCCCTCGTATACCAAATCCAGCTGATGAGTAGGATCTGCCTGGAACTCTGCGTTGCAAAAAATTCTGAGGGAGGACCGGCAAAACACATATGACATGCTTGTTTTTTATGAACTGGATATTATCTACAAGAAGCTTCTCAGATAATAACACAATGGAGTATTATAAATTCATCTACTAATCCAAATACTTAAAAAAAAATCAGTGACAGGAAATACTCTGTCAAAACCAAATTTTTGATTACCAGCTACAGGTGGCTATTCACAAACTGTAATGAGATATTTGGAAACGACAGGTAGTGGCTAATATGCTTTACATGGAAGTTCTTTTAACTCTTATAAAAAGAATTTTTTTTTTTTTTTTTTTTTTTTTTTTTTTGCGGTACGCGGGCCTCCCACAGCTGAGGCCCCTCCCGCCGCGGAGCACAGGCTCCGGACGCGCAGGCCCAGCGGCCAACGGCCCACGGGCCCAGCCGCTCCGCGGCACAAAAGAACTTTTATGAATTCATACTTACCGGATCCCCTCCAGAAGCAAATGAAATAGACTGCATATGATGATTTGCAATAATCTGGAAAACATAAACAAATTAAACATGTATAATGCTAGAAACTAATTATACCTAGTTACTACATACCATCTAACAGTAACGTACATACATTGGCTTGTTTTGCTTTTACCTGCTCGGCATGCCTTGGGAAACCACTCCACCCACTTTCTATAATAATCTCACTTACACCATGAGGTTCAGGTGGGTTTGAGACGCCCATCTCACTACCCCTCTCCTTGCATCTGGATACATGATCCATGCCTAGCCAATCACAAAACACCATCCCGCTGGATACAGCAAAGTCAATCAACATCTTTGGGGAGGAACTGAGATGAATAATAGAATGCATCTCTCCCTGCCATTTAAGACCTTAGTATAAGCTCAAAGCTTCTAGGAGCCATCTTTTGCTGCCATGTGGGAAAAGCCTGCTGGAAAATGAAGCTTTCCCTCTGGAGAAAAGTCAGAGCTGAGAGTTAAAAACAGTCAAAAGTCAGGGGATAATGTGTGTTTCATCAGTTCAACCAATACATTCCCCCCATCCCTTTATGTTTTTATGTATTTTTTCTATTTTATTTATTTAATTTTATATAAGTTAGTTTGAATTGAGTTTCAGTCATCTGCCAACCAAAAGTATTCTTACTAAGGCACTAATATTAAGACTTTCGATATGAAGTAAGACTATTCAAGTGAACTGCGTTAGTTAGCCAAGAAGATTGTCTCTTTTACTTGAGATTCTAGGCTTGCTTATTTGGAAACCACAGTGTAATGACCAACTTGCAGAGATGTATTTGTCATACTGTTTCAAGGGTTCATTAAAACAACGATGCACCAGTTGGCTAATCCTGTCTTCAGATTTGCTTAACAGAATCTACTGAAGCTGCTTACATATGATGACCAAGAAATCCTACTCTTAGATGTATATCCAAAAGAACTGTGTAAATACGTACACCAAAAGATCTTCTCAATAAGGATAATCACTGCCCTGTTCACAACAGCCCCAAATTGGAAACAATCCCAATAATGATCATTGTGGTATTCAAACAAGGGGCTACTACATAGCAACAATATATTTCTTGGGCAAAAAGAAGCCTGTCACAAAGATTGTACACTGCACAGTTGAATTTATATCAAGTTCAAAAGCAGGCAAAAGTATTTTATTCTGTTTGCGGTCAGCATAGTGGTGACTTTTGGTGCAAAGGAAGAGAAAGCAAGTGGTTTTCTAGAATCTTGCAAATGGTGTTCCTTGATCTGGGTAGTGGTTATACAAACATGTTCATTTTGTGATAATCAAGCTATACACTTATGATTTGTGCACTACTCTATATTTATGTTTTCTATATTTATGTTTCAGTTTAAAATGATTACTAAAACCAAAATCAATACACAGATTTCAATGTCATTCCCATGTATCAGCAATAGCCACTTTGACACTGCATGGGGGAGAGGGGGAAGGTACATTTTACAAGAGAACCTAAGTATAAAACTAATAAGAATCACATAAGACTTTTTGGAAAACTTCATTGAAGGGTACAAATAAGACCTGAACAAGTAGAAAGACATATATCACCTTTATGGATGAGAAGACAATACCATAAAGATGTCAATTCTCCCCCAACTTAATCTATAAATTCCATGCAATTCCAATAAAAATTCCACCAATGCCATTCAGGGAACTTTTCAAACTACTTCTAAAATTCACATTGTAAGAATAAATGTGCAAGAAGAGCTAAGGCAATTTTTTTAAAGGACAAAGAGACAAGATTTTCCTTATTATTAAGACATATTATAAAACTATAGAAATTCATTAGACTACAAAGTCTAAAATCAGATTGACACTTTTGTGGTCTTTTAGTCTATGATAGATGTGGCACCAAATAGCAGACAAAAGGACAAGTGATTAAATTAGCGGAGGTACCTGAATTAGCTACATATATGAAAAAATATATAAATAAATCCTGTCCTCATGCTATTTATAAATAAATGTTTGATCCATAAAAGATCTATACAAACATTAGAAGACAGATAAAAGATTATGCTTATGATTTCTGAGATAGGTAAATCCATCTTAATAGAAAGAAAAAGACAGGAAAGAAACCCTTAGATTTGATTGCATGAAAACCCATTTTTAAACTTTTGTATAAGACCCCCAAAACAAGAAACAAGAGGGAGAATATATTTGTAACATGTGAAACAAAGTATTCATATACAGAGTTTATAAGAAATTCCTATATCAATAAGAAAAAGAAATAAACCCAAAATAAGACCATTTAATTTTCAGAGGTAATACTGATAGAAATGTTCAATAAACATATTGAAAGATAATCTCCAATAAATTAAGGCTATAAAAAATAAAACAAGACGGCATTAAATGGATAAAATTGTTAAAGTTCAACAAAATCATGTCTGGTAACGGTGTGGATATTCTCAGACACCGCTGGCTAGAGCTTAAATTTGTACAGCAACTTTGAGAGCAATTTGACATTCACTAAAAACCAAAGTATGCATACCCCAAAATTCCACCTTTGCACTTCTAGGTTTTTATTCTAGAAAACTACTGGCACATGTGGATGTTCAATTACGCATAGTTTATAATATCAAAATATAGAAAGTTATTTGTGCATAGTTAGGTCAACTACAGTATAGCTATACAAATAGAATAGTATGAAAAAATATATGTCTATGTATACTAACAGGTAAATCTTCAAGACATTGATGAGGGTTTTTTGTTTGTTTGCTTATTTTGTCAGTTGAAGACAATTATGTAAGACACGTAAAAAAAATAAGATTTTTTTTCCACGAGGACATAAAGATTCATGTAAACGTAAAGAAAAAGGGTTTAAAGAATACACACCAAACTGGTAACAGTGTACCTTTATCTCCTGCGAAATGCAATGGGACTATGTATTTCTTGTCTGTTTTTTTAAAGAACACCGATAATATGCTTATTTGTGAATTTAACTTTTTTTAAAATGAGAAAAACAGGAGAGATGAATGGATAAATTCTAAATATGTTGATCTGCGGTTGAGAACTTCGTGTGGTTTGGAACTGCGGATTTAGCGGTCATTAGCGCACAGATAAAAGACAGATAAAACCGTGGAAGAGACGCGACTGCCTGGGGATGGGGGATAGAATAGGCGCAGAAAGAGGGAGAGAAAGGAGGGGGGCGATGAGGGAGGAGGAGTACGGGGTCTTACAGAGCCATGTATTTCCAAGCTTATCGCATCATAAGCAGCAGAACGGTTAGGTAAGGCAGTGGCCAAGCAATGCTCTTGCACGTACAGCATCTAGGTCTGAAGTTCGAACGCACGGAAAGCCGACCACCGAGCCCCGGGAAGATTCCCGGGGTGGAACTGCCAGCTGCCGGCCCCCAAACAGCCCTCCGAGAGGTAGGCGGTGTCTGGGGGTCGCGCACACGCACAAGGTCACGCAAGCGCACGGTGCTTGCGCAAGCGCACAACCGCACGGCCGCGTAGCTCCGATCTTGCCGAAAACGCCTTGCGGGGAGGTTGAGCCGCTTGCACAATGTCTGAAATGAACGAGCTGTCCGAGCTCTATGAGGAAAGCAATGACCTGCAGATGGATGTGATGCCTGGCGAGAGTGACCTTCCGCAGATGGAGGTAGGCGGCGGGAGCCGGGAGCCATCCCTGAACCCCTCCCGCGCCGGGGCCCAGCCACAGCTGGAGGAGGAAGGCCCGATGGAGGAGGAGGCCGCCCAGCCAATGGCGGAGCCGCTGGGGCAGCGAGGCCTCGCTAGCCGGCCCGGCCCTGGGGAGCAGCCAGGCCAGATCGCGGGCCCTGATTTCGAGAGCGAGGACGAGGGCGAGGAATTCGATGACTGGGAGGACGACTACGACTATCCGGAAGAGGAGCAGCTGAGTGGTGCAGGCTACAGAGTATCAGCGGCCCTTGAAGAAGCCAACAAGATGTTTTTGAGAACCTCCAGAGCAAGAGAAGCAGCTCTGGATGGCGGGTTTCAGATGCATTATGAGAAGACCCCGTTTGATCAGTTGGCTTTTATCGAAGAGCTTTTTTCACTCATGGTTGTCAATCGTCTGACCGAAGAGCTCGGCTGTGATGAGATTATTGATAGAGAGTAGTTAAACGCTGTGAAGAGAGGAGGAAACTACTTGAGGAGAGACCTGGCATTCCACTGTCTCTTGGGTTCATTCCAAATAGTTCCGTGCCAATGAAAAACTTGGTCTTCAAAAAAAAAGATTTTTTTTTTTTGTAGAATAAGGTAGCGACTGCACAGTTATGAAAAAGGAAATTGTTAAAGAAAAAGGATCTAAATACTGTTGAAACCTGTTTTCAAGAATGTCCTGAAACATTTATGGCTTTGACTTTGTTATTGATCCAGATTAATTTCCTTGCATTGAGGAAAATATATGTTCCTGTAAGGGATGGCTTTGCAAGAGTAAGTCATGACCAAGACAGACTGCCAGTACAAGAGCCCACTGATATTAATTATATGCGAAAAAGTAACTAATTTATCCAGCTTAGGACATGAGATGTTTTTTGAGTTATTTGGACTGAAAGCATATCGAGAAAACTGTCAGGTTCCATTTTGTGATCTGTCCAAGCCGTGGTTATCAAAAGCTAAATTTTTAGTGTAAAATAAATCGAGTATTCTTCAGTATCCCGAAAGGATAATCAAACCCCAAAAGAAATATGTATCATGTGTGCTATATCTTAAAATGTGTTTCCAAGAGCATCTGAGATTTTGTTTGTACATGTATCTTGATCATTTTTAAAGCTACTGTAACCTTTAATTCAAGAAAATTCATTGTCTTGGACATTTTTAAAAGTCAAAAATTAAGATGTCCTTAATAATTAAGTTTCAAATGTAGACATTAATGTGTATGTGAAAATACAAAGAAAACACACTATTTCTAACATCCGTATATACTAGAGAAATATTGTGTTTTACTTGCTCTCTGTTTTTCATTTTTTACAGGCAAAAGACTCTGGTTGAACTTCATAATGTAAGAACTGTTAAGTGAAAATTGTCCAGTAAAAGGAAAGCCCTACACCTAAAAAAGACTTCATGAACAACCCTTAAAGGTTTTAAACCTGCCCAGAAATCCACCTCGGTATCTGAAGTTTCCCTCTGTCTCCTCCTCTAATTAAGCTTGTTAGTGGTTATGCACCAGCATTGGGGATAATAAAAATTTCTTGTTCTGTGTATTTTGTTTGGCTAATGGTATTGCATACATACTTTCTCTAATACTACTTTTTATTGTGTTATATTGGTTTTATTGTATGATTGCAATCACCTTATGATTTAAACTTAATGACTATAAGGGAACGTGCTCCAGCTTCAAATACCGGATTACAAATTAATTGGTGGAAATTAAACTTAGTAAATTCCTATAAGAGAATTTGCCAACATGGGAAAATCTGCCAAATCAATAAGGATGTTACTGTGGTTCTTAAGATGTTGATGTTCTCTGTGAATAATAATTAGTCAGGAGGCTGTGCCCAGTAAAACTGAATATACCAACAGGTCTTAGGATCAGCAAAAAGGTACCAGATGTTTTTGCTCCATTATGGCAGTAAAGGACACATCCAATACAGCAGGACAACTTGGAGCCTTATTTATGTTAACAGTCATCCTGGCTTTTAGCGAGGGGGGGTTCTTTTCTGTAAATTATAGGACTGACAGGCTTCCCTGGTGGCGCAGTGGTTGAGAGTCCGCCTGCCGATGCACGGGACACGGGTTCGTGCCCCGGTCCGGGAAGATCCCACATGCTGTGGAGCGGCTGGGCCCGTGAGCCATGGCCGCTGAGCCTGCACGTCTGGAGCCTGTACTCCGCAATGGGAAAGGCCACAACAGTGAGAGTCCCGCGTACCGCAAAAAAAAAAAAATAGGACTGACAAGTAAGGATGATTATAATTCAGACATGAGCTTGGCGGGGAGAGGAGTGATAGATGGGCAAACACTAGATAGAAGATTAAGTGTTGGCACTTAAAACATCTTAATCCTGCTTCCTCTCACACGGCTCACTTCTTTCATTGCATTTTCAAACAGCTTGTAGATGCAGTTATGAGTCTGGATACATAACTGCTTGTGTGATGTGAATTAACAGGACTCTGGACAAAGAATTAAAAGGGTGCCAGTATACATGAACTGACTAGTTGCACTTACCTCCAGATAAAGATGATGGGAAATAGGTTCAGAAAAAAACAGATCTATAAACCAGGAAGTGTAATTCTCTTTCTCTTAGGGAGCAAGTAGGGAGCAAGAGGAGGGGGAAAGAAAACCACTCCCTGTTGGGTTTGAAGGCTCATTTTGGGGAGAAAGACCTGGACTCTCTCACTCCTCTGATGGTTGGTTTGTTGGTCTTAAAAGTAGGCAGGGGGCTTCCCTGGTGGTGCAGTGGTTGAGAGTCCACCTGCCGATGCAGGGGACACGGGTTCATGCCCCGGTCTGGGAAGATCCCACATGCCGCGGAGCGGCTGGGCCCGTGAGCCATGGCCGCTGAGCCTGCGCGTCCGGAGCCTGTGCTCCGCAATGGGAGAGGCCACAACAGTGAGAGGCCCGCGTACCGCAAAAAAAAAACAAACTAGGCAATAACCTGAGAGACCACTGAAATTAATACTTGTTAATATTTACTAAAGGTAGGAAATGGTAACATTTTAAAATGTTACAGTTAAATCACAGACTGGAACCAGCCTACCTGATTCAAATCTGGGCTCCACTGCTTATAGCTCTGTAACTGAGTAGATTAATCTCTCTGTCTCAGGATCCTGAACTGAAAATAAGGATAATTGGATGAACCTTATACATGGTGAGGATTAACTGAAGATATACACACATCTATATAAACAGATAAACTAAAGAAAGGAGTTCTGGGGACCTTGTAATCCTGATTCTCTGATGGGGGGAGAGGATGGGGATGTGGAATGGGGAGAGTTAACTTAAACTTATGAGTGTGTAGTGTGATTTGTGCAGAGCTTTCTAGGTCTATCCATAGTTACTTTAAATGTTTGCTTAGATCAGATGTCCCACATTGGCTCATCTCAAGAACGCCTCTATTTTGTTTGGCTCATGCTTATAATTTTAATTTCTTAATTAAAGACCAACATCTCATAATCCAGAGAGAGCAGCAAAACTCCCAGATTTCCATCTTCTTTTTTTTTTTCCCCCAAAGTGGAAGACCTGGCAGCCCTTGACCTATAGTCCCATTGGAAGCATCTGATTGGCCTTTACACAGGGAAAGTATTCTGTTTGCAATGTTCCCCAGTGTTGTCTCCCCAACGTGGAGACCAAGTAGCACTCGTCATTTATCACTGTGCTCGCACCACTGTGTGTTCATGAACCTGGACAGTTTGCATTACCTGCCTGGCCTCTGTAGGTGTTTGAATTGCCTCTCGGAGACTAAAGGATGTCTCCATTTTCTGCCCGTTTTACCTTATCTCTTTAGTACCCGTCTCAATTTCAGTAGCTGTTAGAGTCGATGACAGGAGTGTAGAAACGAGTAGAGAAATAGTGGGAGTAGGAGCTACTCAGACTGACATTTTTGCTTAACGCCTTATTAAAGTATGTCAAGGAAATCTGTTGCTTGAATTTTTTTTTTTTTTTTTTTTTTTGTGGTACGCGGGCCTCTCACTGTTGTGGCCTCTCCCATTGTGGAGCACAGGCTCCGGACGCACAGGTTCAGCGGCCATGGCTCACGGGCCGGATCTTCCTGGATGGGGTCACGAACCCGTGTCCCCTGCATCGGCAGGCGGACTCTCAACCACTGCGCCCTGTTGCTTGAATTTTTAAAACAAGGACTGTATAAAAACCCCTATAACTTGCTTTTGCAAAATATATTTTCCCATCCCCAAATATGGTAAGTTTTAAAAATTGCAAGCATTGCATGTTTGCGTGTTTAATATCTTATTTTCTGCCCCTGAGGTTCTGTGAGACATTTTCTGGGAGTGAATGGTTACATTCTTGATGTTCTCAGTGACAAGATAAATGTGAACCATCTGACCCATAAATGCTCTGTCATCTATGAATGTATCTATAAACTTGAAGCTATTTATGTTTTCAGTCCAAAGTATATCTTTGAAGTTAAGGGTTGGGGGAGGATATTTGTATTTATCTTAGAACTTCAGAGGCTAGTTTTCTTTAAGGAAAATTTAATTGATAAAGCATTTTCTCATGCTATGTCCACACGGTCACTTCTCTGCTGCCTTTATCCCGTGGACATTTTAGCTGTCCTTTTGAAGGAACGTATAAAGCTTCTTGAGTTTAAGCATCTAGAGCGGCACATCTTTTTTACACCCCAAACCCCATCCCCGTGGCCATTCTCCCCAGGTCTGCAGAATAGTTCAAAGTTATTTTTAAAAATCAGCCCCTGGGTCTAATATCAATGAGATCCTAACTTTGGTCCCCACTCCAGCGGTGGGCTGAGCACAGCCCATTCAATGCCACCAGTGCAGAAAAGATGTGAGCCACTCCCCAAAGCAGCTCTTTGCTGTAACTATTGGTCGTGGAAGCCACCCATGCCCACTGTCCCTCCTTTTATTCACCTGAAAGACTATGGACGTGTGGCAATACCAGCTCTAACTGCAGTGGCCTGGAAAAGGGTAGCAGAGGGCAAAGAGATTTTGAGAATAACGTGCCCTCCACCATACACACCACAACCCTCTTCTTCCTAAATTCCCAATTCACTTCAGTCACCCATGGAAAGAGCCATTTTTAAAAATGCTCATTCAATTCTACACAGCTGTCACCGTGATGGCTCTCGCTTTGCCTACTCTTCCTCCCCTACAAAACTCAGATAATTCAAGGGTTCCTATACTCAATGAAATCCTATAACTAAAAGAGTTGAGCATCCCTGGTACCATCCACATAGGTGAAAACTAAAAATAAATTTTACATCCACAAATGTCTTGAGGGCAAAGCATCCGAAGGACAATTAATGTTTCACCTTCCACCTAGATTGGCTGCATCTTCCAAGTACAGCCCCATATGTTCTGCTGTCAGATATCAATGGTATCACCTCTCTTGGATAACCAATCTTGATTCAACCAGACAGGAATCTATTTAAAATTGTTTCATATTAAACATTTTCCTCTATGGTGCTTTATACTACTGTGTAAGCAATGTATTTTATTCTGCTTTTGAATTTAGAAAATAAAGCAAACCTCAAAACCACAAGTGAAACAGAGTCACAGATGTAGAAAACAAACATGGTTACCAGGGGTGGGGGGAGGCCGGGTTGGGGAGGGATAAACTGGGAGATTGGGATTGACATATACACGCTACTATATATAAAACAGATAACTAATAAGGACCTACTATACAAAACAGGGGGGCTTCCCTGGTGGCACAGTGGTTAAGAATCCACCTGCCAATGCAGGGGACACGGGTTCGAGCCCTGGTCAGGGAAGATCCCACATGCCGTGGAGCAACTAAGCCCGTGAGCCAGAACTATGAGCCCATGTTGCTAGAGCCTGTGCTCCGCAACAAGAGAAGCCACCACAATGAGAAGCCCACACACCGCAAGCAAGAGTAGTCCCGCTCGCCGCAACTAGAGAAAGCCTGCGTGCAGCAACGAAGACCCAACGCAGCCAAAAATAAATGAATGAATAAATAAATAAATAAATTATATAGCACTCTTCTCAATATTCTGTATATGACCTATATGGGAATAGCATCTAAAAAAGAGTGGCTATATGTATATGCATAACTGATTCACTTTGCTATACAGCAGAAAGTAACACAACATTGTAAATCAACTATACTCCAAGAAAAATTTAAAAAAAAAACTGCAAGTGAATTTTTTGGTAAAAAAATGGAAATCAAAATGTTTATAACTGTACTTATATGTTACTGACAATTTTATAATTTTACATATTACAATATGCTTTCCCTGCTAAGTACTGAGTATATGAAAAGGCCTCAAGGAAAAACACACCATGCAACGGGCACTGTGCTGAGTGATTTACATCCAGTGATTTACATGATCTTACTTAATCCTCTAAATAACCCAATAAGACACATACTGTTGCTAAGACCATCTTCTCAGAAACTCTATGTTTAAGACTATAATCCTCATTTCACTGATGATGAAAATTGAGTGGTAGGGTAACTTGCTTGTTAGTGGCAAAGCCAGGCTTTCAACCTACATGTGACCTCAAAGCCTCTTACTGTTTTATCACTGACAAGTACACGTTAAACCTTGCGTGGGTCCCTGATCAATAGCACTCCCTACAGTAAAAACTTAAATACTAAGAACCTCAAATCACTACATATTAGACAAAGAAAAATTAGACTCTAACATACATAAATAACCTGATATAAGGAATTTAGTTTAAAAAATAAGTCAAAAAAGAGTGTCCTAGTTTAAAGTACATATTTAGCGCAATACCTGTATATCTTTTATATTTGCTTCAACAATGCTGTTCTTTGAGAAATAATGTTTACAGTGAGAACTCAGGCACACCATAGAATCATAAATCATCAAAGATGAAAAAGTTGTTTACACATTAACATTTGAGAAGGCTTTTCAATCTTAAGGGTTGGAAGAAAATGTTTTCTGCTTAAATTTCGGTTAGCTGGAACATTGACCCTAACATCACCCTTCCCCTCTGTCCTTCATGTGCATCCCCAGTCCAACATGCAGTCTGTTAGTTCTGATGATGGAATTTCTTTCGCTTTGGAGAGGGGTAGCGGAGAGTAATAAATGACTGACTCAAGTATATTCCAAATGGTACTTAATATGTTCTTTGCACCTTAGTTTTTATTACAAAGCCGATAGGTAGGGGCAAGTATGTAGGCAGTTAAATGACCCAGTGATGGGTTAGTAATACTGTTGTCCTGATTATTGCTACACATAAATCCTTGGCAGATTTTTTTCCCTCATGTCTTATTAAGTTTTAGGCACACTGTCTGAAACTTTATTCTCTTCATTATGCCCAGACTGTTCTAGAAAAATAGATGATATGTTAAACTATAAGTGACATTCATGATCTTACCTGTTGGTTGTCAAGATTCATCAATGTGAGGCTGCATGTTGAGATGGTCAGTTTTATATTCATTCCCGAAAACTGAAGATTACTTTTGCCAAGAACTGTTGATAGGAACTTAGCTGGAGGCTTTAAAAATAACATAACAACACTCTGTAAGTTATGGACTTTGTTACAGAATGAATATTTATGTTTTTTAAATGTTAAAAATGAAACCAAAAGTTGGTTCTTCAAAAAGATCAACAAAATTGACAAACCTTTAGCTAGATAAACTAAGAAAAAAAGAGAGAAGACTCAAATTAGTAAGATGAGAAATGAGAGTGGGGTCATTACTACCAATTTAACAGAAGTAAAAGGATTATGAACAGTTGTATGTCAACACACTGGATTACCTAGATGAAATGGACAAATTCCTAGAAACATAAAAGCTACCAAGACTAAATCATGAAGAAATAGGAAATCTGTGTAGACCTATAACTAGTCAGAAGGAAGGAAGGGAGGGAGGGAGGGAGGGAGGAAGGAAGGAAGGGAAAATAACAAGTGTTAGCAAGGATGTGGAGAAACTGAAACCCTTGTACACTATTTGTAGGAATGTACAATGGTACCACAGCTATGGAAAACAGTACAGCAGCTCCTCAAAAAATTAAAACTAGAATTACCATATGATCCAGCAATTTCTACTTTTTGTTATATACCCAAAAGAACGGAAAGCAAGGACTTGAAGAGATATTTGTACATCCATGTTCATAGCAGCATTATTTACAATAGTTAAAACATGGAAGTGACCCAAGTGTCCATCAACAGATAAATGGAAAGCAAAATGTGATATATACATACAATGAAATATTTATTCAGTCTTAGTAAAAGGAAGGAAATTTTGACATGTGCTACAGCATGGATGAACCTTGAGGACATTATGTGAAGTACTGTGAAATAAGCCAGTCATAATAAGAAAAATACTGTATGATTCCACTTATATGAGATACTTAGAGTAGTCAAAATCATAGAGACAGAAAGTAGAATGGTGGTTGCCAGGGGCTGGAGACGGGGGGGGGAATGGGAAGTTGTTTTTTAATGAGTATAAACTTTCTGTTTTACAAGATAAAAAAAAAGAGTTACGGGACTATTCCTAATAAATTGTTTAACTAGATTGTGTAAAATAACTTCATTGCTTAATATGAAATTTCAAAGTTAAGGCTTGGGGGAAATGGGCTTTATAGAAGCAAACAATTCTAAGTATATTCTGTTCTTCAAGTAAATGACTTTATTTCTTAAAAAAAAAAAAGAGTTATGGGGATAGATGGGGGTGACGATTGAACAACAGTATGAATGTACTTAATATCCCTGAACTATACCCTTAGAAATGGTTCCAATGGTAGATTTTATGTTATGTGTATTTTATCACAATTTTTCAAATTGCGGAGGAAAAAGAATATAAAAAATATAAAGTGCGTGGAAGAGTCCCTGGCATGTATTACGTACTCAATAAAAAAGCTAGCTACCAAAGGGAATTAGCTCAAAATTTTCTTTTTTTTTTTTTTTACTTCTTTACATGTGTACTTTCTGGAAAGGTGACAGCCTGGTTTGCTTTTGTTTTATTTTGTTTTGGAGTGTGGATCCCACTACTCCTGAAATGAGAAAGTCTTAAGTGAATAAGCCTGTTTGTTGGGATCTTCCAGTCGGAACCTCCTATTCACAGAGGTTATGAGAGGCAGGAGGAGGCTAGAGGCTACAGACAGACCATCGGTTCTGTCAGAGAAACTAGTAATGGGAGTTCTAGTAGAATTCAAGAGCCATTCTTCAGAGTTTCCCAGATCATGTGGCTCATCTGAGTCACCCTGGGTGACAGTGGGTTCAGTCCTATGCAAAATAATGAGTAATGATAAAAAATTAGACAGGGTGGTATGGAAATAGAGCAGTAAAGCCGGGACTCTGAAGACCTGGCGTCTACAGCTGGTGCTGACCTTGATCTTCCTAGTGACTCAAGGCAAGTCTCTTCTCTGAGCCACGGTTTAGCAGCTGGCAAAGTGAGAGGGTTCAACTGGGAGATCTCTAAAAATTCCTCCCCCCTTAAACAGTCTATACTTCTATAATTTATATAGTTATCTTAAGCGCCATTGCACCTCCCCTTTGGACTTTTCAAAGCAACTAAGTATTCTAGGGATAATACTAACTAGCATTAGCGTTGAAAGCCTAATGTAAGCAAGACACTTAACACATCACTTCATTTAATTCTTACATAATTCTATAAACTAAGGGCTATTTTCTCCTACTTTACAAATGAGGAAACCAAGGATTCGAAAGGTGAAATGACTTGATCAAGATCACACAGTTAGTAGGTGGCAGAGACAGGATTTAAGCGCAAGTCTAACATCAAATCTCATGATTTCTTTCAACATGAAAAGCTCCTTCTACCCATTTATTACCCTTACCTCTACCAGCACTCTTGTTTCCATCTGAAAATAGGCCATGGAGTCCTAAAAGTCTAAAATGTTAAAATGCAGAATACATACATTATAAAATATTGAAATTGGAAGGTACCAAAATTGGTCATCTGGTTCAACAGCTTAACTTTACAGGAACAAGAATGGAGTTTTGGAGAGATGAGATACCATGCTCAAAGGTAAGTAAATACCTAGCTCTGCAACCAGATATTCTGACTTGAAAAGACCCAGGTGCTTTCTCTACTCTGACCCTCAGGCATCACCATTTCAGACAGTGTCTGGCAAGTCAGAAAAATTTGAGGGACAAGAACAACTTTGAGTGCATCTCAGATAGCATGTCAAATAATCAAGGCCATTCTAGACCTTGGGTCATGTGGTGGAATGAACTAACAACTATTTTGATACTATCTTTCCCATAGTTAGGGAAACTAAAAAAAAAAAAAAACACCAATATTTACCTTTCGCTTTTTAATGGCTCCATTTGCCCCGGGGACAGCTTCACACAGGCGACTTATTGCTTCCCTACAGAACAGAAACCATATAAAGACTCAGCATACTATCAAGCACACAGTAAATGTTCAATAAACATTAGCAAGTATTATGACCAAAATGTACACTCACATAATGGTGAGCCTGACATAAATGACCTTCCCCACTCCCACTGGAGAAAACACTGAGCTTAGTCTCTCTGCAGCTCAAACCCAAGAAAATGCAGCAACACCTTAATATTGAAAAATTGCTTTACAGTAAGGAGTCCTACTATTCACCTTCTTCGTCTTTTTTCCTTGGCTTTTAAGGATTGGTTTTCAGTGCTATTGATTTCTAACCAAAAAGGACTGATGGAACTTTACTGTCTGGGAATACTTCACAGTTTTACCTTTAGCAAAATCCTCTCTGGTGTGATGAATAAAAAAGCTTCATAGTATCTCAGCACCAAAGATAATTAAATACAAAAGAATCCAACACTAGAGGAAGTTTAAAAGGATTGAGAGAGAATTGAACTTCAAGGTGGTCTCAAATGGAGCCTTATTGACTAAGTTACTTTTCCAAGCCATTGAGCTTTCATGTAATTTCACAGAAGAAAAGAAAATCAATAACAGATTTCCTCCTTTGCTTATTTTTCTGCCCTTACTATATATTGCACTTCCTGAGAGAAGAGCACCGCTAAAAGAAGTAGTTGTTCCTTAATGGAAGTGGTGAATGAACTGGCGCCCTCCTCTCCAGAAATGCAGTTATAACTAAGAGCTTTTGTCTCTGGGACTCAGCATTCAGAACCACCCAAGCTTTCACGTGGCGTAATCTGAACCTTCGCTTCATGGCTTTCAACACACATATCAAACTTTTCACAAAGCAAATGGAAATCTCTAAACTCCTTCCGGATCCACTGGACATCATCGTTTAAATTAGTACACTGTATTCACACACATACACACACACACACACACACACTATACAGTTTTTATATATATTAGATTTCATGAAAATATTTTCTATGAGATGTTTTTGATTCCCAAAGGAAGGGGATGCAGAGAGAGGAATGCAGACCCATTAAAAATATATATACGTTATAGATAGATAGATATAAAGATATATAAATAAATATAGATAGATAGGTAGATCTATATACATAGTGGTGCAGAGCTATGTTCTCAACATAATTACCCGCAACCAATGGATAGAAAGGCTTTTTGCCTTAGCATATCTTCTCAGAATTTTATGTTTATTCCTCCTCTAGGATTCCAAACTTGTTCTGTGGAGTCAAGCAGGACAACTCAGAGAGTTGGTCTTTTTGGTTTGGTTGGTTGATTGATGTTTTGAGTCATCTTAATGATTAGTCAATAATTGCTGACACATCTAATTAATCTGAATTGGTCTCTGGTGTTGCCAAAATAACTAGTCCAGGCACCCAAATATGTTGTTGGTATTTAACAAAGAAAGATTATGGGAAAGGTGTTCTTAGATCCTTTACTCCATGAGAGCCAACAGGGGTGCTTTGGTCTAAAAAGCTCCCTGTAAATGGTTTGAAATAAAAGTAGAAACAAAGGCGGGCACTGATGCTGCCAAGTATAATAATAGTTATTATTAGAAGTTGTTACTTTTATATAGCATCTATAGTTTTATAAATTGCTTTTCCAGGCATTGTTTTCTTGATTCTCGTTCCAGCTGTCAATATCTTCTAACAAAAAGTAAAGTTATGAATTTGAATTAAAGGGAATGCTTTATAGGATGAGCACCCCTCAAGGAGGGTTTGGAAGGCTGAACCTTCCTGGCAGAGTGGAGTTGGGAAATTCCAGACAGAGGGAAGAGCATGTGTAAAGACACTAAAACATAAATTATCACAACATGTGAGGAACTACAGTACTTTGACATTGATATTGCACGAGCATAAATTGTGGTAGAGCAAGAGTGAGTAAGAGCTAAGAGATGGGATTAGAGTCTGAAAACTTTTTCTAAAAAGAGCCAGATAGTAAATATTTCAGACTTTGCTCTGTTGCAACTACTGAACTCTGCCACTGTAGCTCAACCACAGCAGTAGACAACATGTAAACAGATGAGCACAGCTGTGTTCCAGTAACTTTATTTCTAAAAGCAGGCAACTGGCCATATTTAGCCCAAGGGCTGTCATTTGCCAATTCCTGGATTAGGTAATTCATACAAACGGAGTTAGAAATAGTTCAGTTTTAAGAAACAAGAAAATGTTGACATTCATTATACTTCTGGAATTAAAAATTAAAGCAACTATAAGATACTTGCTCCACTCTTATTACATTCACAGAACAGAAAATTACAAAGCCAGTATTGGGGGAAATGGGAATAATTCCACTTCAGGTATACTTATCCATTGCTGGTGGCCTTGATTAGTATTAATACAATCTTTCTAGAGATAAAGTTCATAAAAGATGACAAATGTCATAATATTTATCAGAGCTTTTGACAAGGGAGGAGGAATTTGTATTGAAATAGCATTGAGTAGTTATGTAAAAGAAACATTTATTTTAGAGTAAAAAACCAACCCCAAAGCTTGTGATATAGATATAAAACAAATCAATATAAATATTGCCACTTGAAATGTTAAGTATGAGAACTACAGAAATATGGGGGGAATCTATACAAATTAGTGGGGAAAAGTAGAACTTGGAATGGCATATACACACTGGTAGCAGCTATATAAAATTAATTCTGTATAAATAGTGACATAGAAAGAGCATATAAACAGTGACTTGGTTTAGGTGTCTTCTGTGTGTGATTTGCTGTTTCCTGTTTTTGATTCTATTGATGTTTAGATGTAAACAGTGTTATGTTTTCCTTCATTGTACAGTTGATTGCATAAAAAATCTTTTAAAATATTCAAAAGAATGCAAAGTTAGTTCCTCAGCAGGAGTTTTGCTCATGTACTGTGGAGATGTGAGGGCACGTCAAGGATGTCCCGATGGAGTGACACAACCTGCCTCTCTTTTGCCAACAATTGCAGAGATGGGACAATGCTCACGTTATAGATAATAACAGATCTTTATTTCTCCCTCTGCTCCCATCCCCGCTTAGCCTTTAACGCCTCCATCTTTATAGCCACTAAGTCCAGATTTAACTTTTCAGTTTGCTTGGTAGACTTGCTGGTTTCCACTCCACAAAGTTTCACAAACAAAAAAACCCTTGACCAGATTTAGCAATGCTTTCACATTAGAAATCCCTACCTTTAGATTTGTAGCAGAGAGCCTGGGTTTTAATGAAGAAGCTGCTCCTATGTATATGGTCAGGCTCAGCACTCATCACCTTATGTACATCTTCTCAGTCTTAATAATGTCATTTCACGGTAGGTATTTTATCCCCATTTTACAAATGAAGAAACTAAAGTTCAAAGAACTTTAAGAACTGCCTCCAAATAACGCAGCGGATAGTGGGAGAGACAGAATGCAAATCCAAGTCTGACTTCAAAATCCACACTCACCCAGGGAGGGACCATAATGCCAAGTGCATGAAAAGGAGGGAGTCCCAGACTTTGGGAACTAGGGAGGAGAAACACATTGGTCACTCCCTTGCTCACTCCCCAGCACAGAAAGAGGCTCCTTTTTGGCCAATCCTTCTGCATTGTGGCTGGAGTAACCTGCCAAGGGAAGAAGGCAAAGTGGTAGGGGTCAGCTCTGGAGAAGGCCCATGAGGATGCCCCAGCCCTTTGCTTTCTATACAGCGGCTGTTATCTCCTTAGGGACGAGAAGAACTTCCAGAGCCCGGCCACATGCCCTCAGGGGAAGAACACACATGTGTGCAAGGCACACTCACTCAGAACTTTAAAGTAAGTTGAGGCACCAGAAGCTTCACAGATTCAGAAAGTCTCTTAATATACAACTCAAAAGAAACAAGGGGAAACTTGTGCTTATGAACTTGCTTTTAAAAAGTAGTTATACTGTACACCCACGTTCACAGCAGCATTATTCACAATAGCTAGGGACTTCCCTGGTGGTCCAGTGGTAAAGAATATGCCTTCCAATGCAGGAGACACAGGTTCGATCCCTGGTCAAGATCCCACATGCCGTGGGGCAACTAAGCCCGAGCACCACAACTATCGAGCTCACATGCCTCAATGAGAGAGCCCACATGCAGCAAACTACAGAGCCCACACGCTCTGGACCCCACATGCCATAACTACTGAGCTCACGCACCCTGGAGCCCGCACACCACAGCTAGGGAGAGAAAACCCGCACACCACAACTAGAGAGAAGCCCAAGCACCGCAACTAGAGAGAAACCCGAGCCCCACAACAAAGAGATCACGTGCCATAATGAAAAGGTCCCGCATGCCTCAACAAAAGATCCTGTGTGCTGCAACTAAGATCTGATGCAGCCAAAACAACTAAGAAAAATAAATAAATAAATAAATAAAATATTCACAACAGCCAAAGCATGGAAGGAACCCATGTGTCCTCAATGGGTGAATGGATAAGCAAAATGTGGTATATACATACAATGGAATATTATTCAGCCTTAAACAGGAAGGACATTCTGCAATGTGCTACAACATAATGAATCTTGAGGACATTATGCAAAGTGAAATAAACCAGTCACAAAAAGACAGATACTGCATGACTCCACTTACATAAGGTACTTAGAGTAGGTCAAAGATCATAGAAAGTAGAATGATGGTTGCCAGGGTCTGGGGGAGAATGGGGGGTTACTGTTTAATAGGTACAGAGTTTCAGTTTCACAAGATGAAAAGAATTATGGGGCTGGACAGTGGTGATGGTTGCACAGCAACGTGAACGTATTTAATGACCCTGAACGATATAGTGGGCTGGCCAAAAAGTTCGTTCAGGTTTTTGTAAGATGTTATAGAAAAACCCGAACGAACTTTTTGGCCAACCCGATACTTTAAAGTGGTAATTAAGATGGTAAATTTTATTTTATGTGTCTTTTGCCATAACAGAGGAAAAGAGCTACCAAAAATAAAGTAGCTATTACTTTTTTTTACTTGAGACTCTAAGGAGAATCATAGGTCTCTCTTCAATAAAAGGCCTATTTGTCCCAACGTTTCTATTCAATTTTAGAGGGCCCATCCCACCCCTACCCACCGGTCCTCGGCACCATCCCTGGAAAACCATCTGTGGGCCTCTTGGGAATCCACACATCCCAGGTTAAGAACCACTGCTTTAAAATAACCTCTCAAAACTCTCCTTTCTTTGCTGTTATCAGCGTTAGCAAATCTGAAACCCCAGTCAGGGAAGACACATACGTGCTTGCGATATGTTGCCTTTCTTCACAAAGATCTTTTCTTCCCCTCAGACTCCGACCAAGAGATTAACTGTAACATTTTCAAGAACAAATAGTACTTTCAGTGCTTTCCTGGAGTTCCAGACACACCCTCCGACCTAAAGCACTGACTTTACAAATACTGAGAAAAAAGAAAACAGAGATCCTGAATCAGGGATTCCTCACAGGACGGGGGTGCCCCCCACCATCCCAGCTGCTCAAGCAGCCTGCATTTCTGCAGAGCGTCTTGGAAGCTGACGACCATGGGACATTCTCCAGCGAGCAAACATTCAGCAATCGTCCTCTCTTAGAGGAGCAAGACTTTTCAGAGTTTAAACGGCTAAAGATTTCCATCCTGGGAGGCTGTACCAGAAAGAGAGAGAGAGAGAGAGACCCACGGCACCAACAGTGGTCACTTTGTTTATTGTTTTGCCACATGAGAGGGAAGGGGAGAAGCGGGCTGATGTAAGAGAATGAGAATGCAGTTGAAGATTTGCTTTTAAGCATATAAAACCCTGCCTACGCCATAAGACCAAAAAAAGATATTTTTGTCTGTTTTAACAGAGTCCAAACTAATCACCCAAACAAAGGCACCTTTCTTCATGAACCCCTGGCCACTACAGTATTTAAGAAGTTATAATTTTTCTGTGTCTTTAACTCTTAAACAGTTAAGCTCCTCTGGGAGCAATATTGCCCAATCTTTGTTTTTTAAAATTTGGAAGGCAATATCCTAATCCAAGACAAAGGGGAGCATTTAAGGGAGGATGGGGGCCTGTGGGACAGAATGTTTCCAATGGATGTCAAAATACAGTTCTTCAGGAAATAGGAAAGCCAGAAACTGTGTCACATGAGACCAGGCAAATGGCCCAGCAGAGCAGTTAAAAGCAACTATCCCCATCTCCCAACACACACACACGCACACGCACACGCACACGCACACGCACACACACACGCACACGCACACGCACACACACACACACACAAACACACACACACACACAAACACACACACACACAAACACGAGTGGTTCTGTTTTGTCCAAGAAAACAGAAATGAGAATACATTTTAATCCCAGCAAGAGCCTTTCCAAACTAAAACTCAAAAAACACGTAGGCAGAACAAAGGCACAGGGATTTTCCCTTACTTTTCGTCTCCAACATGAACCCTTAAAGAAATCAGTTAACAATGTCGCAGGGACAAGTTGTCACCTGAATGTCTCAAACTGCTTTCCTATTGATGAATGAGAGGACTCGTAAGTAATTCAGACTCCACATCAGTGTGGTATTACGGTGTTCCAATTGTTCTAGGGAAACTAGTACCTGCTTTTTTGAAATCTTTGCCTTCAGAACATCAAGCCTCAGTGATCTATGTGTTCAATTTTGTTCAGCCTGGTGAAATTAAAGACATCCAAGAATGTGTGCAAGCCCCAGACAGGACACTTTAGAACATGAGCCTGCCTCCATGGCGATAAGCACACAATGAGTGCAGTCAATGCCCCTAGACCAGCGGAAAACGGAAAACTTCAAACTCCCTTTGTGCTATTATCAAGGGGCATCGCCCATGCACTCTGGGAGGGTCGACACAGCCCGTAAAATATATCCTTTCATTTTAGAAATAGGCACTTCAGGTCCCAGATGGTCAAATCAAACCTTTCAGGACTGCCCACAGCATTTACTCTCACATGGACTTATCTCACCACTCCGTTCAACCTGGATTCTATTTAAAATCTGATTATAAAGTACATTTGCAATTCTACCCAACACAAGCCACCATAGAACACAGGTTGTTCTGTCTACTCTGTGATTCTGCCCTTTGGCTCTGATGCAAAGGTTGACCCATCAACTGCACTTTAATGAAGTGAAAGCCCATCCCGTCCCCAGGATCGCACCTCCCCTGCAAGTACCTCCCCAGTAAACAGAAATGAAGTGCTGATTTTCTCCTATCCCCACAATGATTTCCTGTAATAGAATCACATATTTCAAAATGCAAACACACCCCCATACTGATGGCTTATTCACCCTCAAATATGAAGTGACAACAGAGGAATGGGGTTGATTTCACACAAAACACACTGGAATTGGTAAATCCAAAAGACTGTTCTCCTTTACTTTGGAATAAACTAAAACACCTCTGTTTTAGACAAAATACACTAAAATATTATGAAGGCATGTCTTTTGGGGTTAAAGAGTGTACTGATCATACAGTGTGGTCACTTAAGCATCAAAATTCATTTTTTAAAAAACCAAAACAGATCCAACATAATCACCCACTTTATTCGTCGTATTTCTCTCCAAATGATGTTTATCTACTTCCAAAAATTAGGCCTATCTTCAAAAAAGGAAGATTTGGTACCATTTAAGATACTTAAAACAGTTTACCAGAGGTATCTATAGTGTTGAGCAAGACAGTAATGGGTAGAACGAGTGTATGACTTCCACCACTGTTTAAAACAAAAATAACTCCTTTTTTTTTTTTTTTTTTTTTGCGGTACGCGGGCCTCTCACTGTTGTGGCCTCTCCCGTTGCGGAGCACAGGCTCCGGACACGCAGGCTCAGCGGCCATGGCTCACGGGCCCAGCCGCTCCGCGGCACGTGGGATCTTCCCGGACCGGGGCACGAACCCGTGTCCCCTGCATCGGCAGGCGGACTCTCAACCACTGCGCCACCAGGGAAGCCCCATAACTCCTTCTTTTATGAACCATTTGGTGTATATACTATAGATTTTATCTGGTAAGTCCATTTTTTTAAAATGTGTGTGTGTGCCTCTGGAAGGAATTAGTAACTGGCTTAGTCAATTGAATCCACTGGTCGGACAACTTTGGCATGCACATCTGCTAAGAATTCACTGAGATAACCATTTAGGTACATGGCGATCAAACTTCAAAGTTCTTAAGAATTAACTGGGATGCTGGTTCAAAATGCAGATTCCTGGGACTGTTCTTGAGATTTTGATTCTATAGGTCTGCAGTTTAACAGCCTCCCAGGTGATTCTGAAGCAGATCAGTTCAAGGACCACACAGCGGATTAGAACTTCTACTTGAACTCACTGCACAGTATGACTGGTTCTGGGCTCTACATCTTCAACCAGATGGTCGTATTAGTGGATGCTAAGGAATTAGGTCCCCTGCTCCTAGCAGCTACGGTTGGGAAGGCTACACTACCTGCACATTTGATGATGTTCCATTCGGCGAGAAATTTGTATTCAACTTAGTCAATATGCTGGGAAAGATATTTGGTATAATCCTCTCCTGTCCACTCTGTTCCCTTTATCCTGGCTATCTCCTCACGGGAAGGGCTTTCACCAGAGGGCATCTGGAGGTCCTGAACATCTTTGCTCACATGACCCCCTGCACACATGGGTGGTGACAAGTGACCTGCATTCTCTCCCATTTGGCCGCCTGTATGCTGGGAAGCCTAGTCCATCTGCCCCTCGAAATGTATTCATGCTCTAGGCAGTGGTTCTCAACCTGGGCTGCACACTGGGGAAACACAGGGGAGCTTTAACAAATCCTGATGACTGGGTCTCATCTCCAGACATTCTGATTTAATGGGTGAGGTGGGACTACTGGGAGTTTTAAAAGCTCCCTCAAGTGCTTCCAACAGAGCTAAGTCAGGTTGAGAATCTCTTCATAGCAGTAGTCAGCATGCCTTTTTATACAGGACCAGAGAGTGAAAATGTCAGGCTTTGAGAGCCATACAGACTGTCGCAACAACTCAACTCTGCAGTTGTAGCCTGAACGGCAGCCACAGACAATACATAAACGAATGGGCATGCTTGTGTGCCAGAAACACTTATGGACACAAATGTGAATGCCATGTAATTTCCACATGTCACAAAATATTCTTCTTTGATATTTTCCCCCCAAACATTTAAAAAAGTCAAAAACCATCCTTGGCTCAAAAGGTGGCAGAATCAAAATCAGGTAGCAGGTGGTTTGCTCACCCTTCCTCTGGAGCAAACCAGAAAGGAATGTAAGAGGCCTTGGGGTCACAGTCAGCCATTAGCTTGTACATGGAAGAAAAAACATTAGAACACAACCTTTTAATCGTCACAGACAAAGATTATTTATACGTATTTTTGGACTTGGTCTTGCTAAGTATCTTGGTACAGGAAGCTGGGTTTTATGAGAGATGGGTCTTCTACTGTATAAATATAAGGCTTATGGAACTTCTTCTACATACTGTTAATTATCATCTTCCATTCTTTGTTTCTCCTACCAGCATTCAGTGAAGGGAGAGGGGAACTGACATTCTTCTTCTTCTTTTTTTTATATCAACTAAGCTTCATTAAGTGACATGATATCATGTACATGATACAGTACAAAGTGCTTGCAGGAATACAGAAATAAAAGTGTAAAATTACTATAAATAATTGTTAAAAGGGAAAAAAGTGGAGCACTTTAATTTATCTATAAGTCTTCTATGATAATAGAATGAAGAAAGGCTCATTGAGTGGGCTCTGCAATCAGACAGCCAGAATTCAAAATCTAGCAGTCTCCTATAAGCTCTATCATGTTAAGCAAGTTTTTTTGGGTTTTTTGTTTTTGTTTTTTTTGCGGTATGCGGGCCTCCCACTGTTGTGGCCTCTCCCGTTGCGGAGCACAGGCTCCGGACGCGCAGGCTCAGCGGCCACGGCTACGGGCCTAGCCGCTCCGCGGCATGTGGGATCTTCCCGGACCGGGGCACGAAGCCGTGTCCCCTGCATTGGCAGGCGGACTCTCAACCACTGTGCCACCAGGGGAGCCCCTGAGCAAGTTTTTAAAGCTTTCTATGTCTCAGTTTCTTAAATTTATAAAGTGGGAATAATAACAGTGCTTTGAACAATGCTTCAGTAAATGTTAGCCATTATTATTGCTTTATCCTTAAAATGTCTGTCTGCTTTGAGAACTGGGTCTAACCTGCTTTTTACAATACCTAGTACCCAGCAGCGTACTCCATGGTTATAACTGGAATGTTATAAATAATATGTTGTAGAAGAGGTCCAATTATGTCTATTATGCATGTAGCAATGGATAGTTCACATTTCTATAAAGGCAGAATGCTTATCTGATTTTCTTTAGATACCCCATGGCACCTGCCTTGGATATACTGAATGTTCAATATGTAAATGTTTAGACAGCTCTATGGCACTGAAACAAAGTACGATCCTTGTCCCCCTGCATAACCCAGATCCCCTTTCAGAACAAAGGTAGTCATTGCCCCTGTTGCTGGAGTGTTCACTGCTAATGGCTCACAGCTGAGTTCCTTCCCCAGAACTTGTCCCTCCTTAAGGCAGTTACCTAGCCCACAGATATGTCCCTCCCCGGAGGCAGTAGGCACCAATGACAAGTCAATACGGGGTTTGAAGGCCCGATCTCTTTACCCACGAGATCTGCTGAAGCCTTTGTTGAGACAGCATCACTATTCAAGCCTCCCCCGCTGCCCCATCAGGTCTAGTCCTGTATCCCTCACTCCCTCAAGTGTTGATTTTGAGACTCTTCCCAGCAAACCTTTTACATTTGACTCTCCATCTCAGAGTCTGTTTCTAGATCCAGCCTAAGTCCTGCTCATGAGCTGCTGCCAGAATTACGCTACTTTACTTTGTCATAAACACTTAACTAGAGGATGCCTTTCCTTTTTAAGAATCTGCGTTGTCACAGCTGACAGTGAAAAAAAAATCAGAGAAAATCCTCGTAAGTGGCTCAGATGATCCAGATCAAAAAGATCCACCCTCGGACTTCCCTGGTGGCGCAGTGGTTGCGAGTCCGCCTGCTGATGCAGGCGACACGGGTTCGTGCCCCGGTCCGGGAAGATCCCACATGCCGCGGAGCAGCTGGGCCTGTGAGCCATGGCCGCTGAGCCTGCGCGTCCGGAGCCTGTGCTCCGCGGCGGGAGGGGCCCCAGCAGTGAGAGGCCCGCGTACTGCAAAAAAAAAAAAAAAAAAAAAAAAAAAGATCCACCCTCTTATTAATCGAACATACGTGAAAATGCACATTTTCCTAGAGTAGGTGCAGCTCTCACAAGCTCCAACTCATGTTTAAGAAAAGGGGTCAGAGCTGCATTTATTCCATTAGGCATTTCACAGTTTTCCTAAGGAGAATCCTGACGGGAAACAGAACAAATCTGCCTGGCAGGTGGAGAGACATGCCAACTGTCCTGTATTTCCTTTGGCCACAAAGCTCTCTTTTTATCAAAGAAAAGTCTTTCAGGCTGAGATTAGTTTTTAATGAATTTTGAGTGCTTCCCATTTAGTTCACTCTTCCTAAAAGGAACTGTAACATTGATTTTTCTGGAGATATGTATATATATACATACATACATATATCAGAATTAAAACTCGCTGCTCTGGTATTCCCTAGGCTTTGCCCTTTTCCTTTCTTAAAAGCAAAAATAACCTCCAGATGCTTTTTGGGATTTTCTAGGGATCCACCTTTTCAAAAATAAGGGATTTCCATATGATCCGTGGTCCAACTAAGGGAACTCATTTTGAAACCACTGATAGGGTTCCCTTACACCTGTGGTTCTCAAAGTGTGGTCCCCAGACCAGTGGCATAAGCGACACCAGGAACCTTGTCAGACATGCAAATTCTTGAATTCAAAACTCTGGGAGTGGGGCCCAACCCTCTGTGTTTTAACAAGCCCTCCAGGTGATTGATTCTCTCGTGTGCTGAAGTTTGAGAACGACTGTCTGACACAATTTTTTTTCCTTAGTAGAGATCAGAAAAGGATGCTAAAAGTATCCTCAGCTACATATTTTGAGCATCTTTATGAAGGCCTTTCCAGAGAGAACTCACAAACGAGGGATCTGGTATCTTGAACCTAGGACAAATTCTAACCTGAGGTTTGGATGTTTCCTTATTCTGTCACTTCTGGCTTTCAGCATTGCCCTGAGTTTTGTTCCTTAGAATTCTCTCGTTTTGACTGAGGCATAGTACACGAGAGTCAGGCAGACCTGATTACTGGTTCCACCACTTATTAACTTACTAGGGGAGTTCCATAATTTCTCTAAGTCTCAGTATTCTCATGCGCAAAATAGGATTACTAGTAATATCTTTTATAAATGTTAACTTTTATGATGCTGACTGTAGCTATTAATTAATAATAAACTGCTCTGTAGACTGCTTCCTAAAAGTTGAAAACCATGTTTGAATCCCTGAACTAGAAAGAGGTTGAAGTACAGCCAGTTCCCTGGGATCAAGAAATCCTTCTCTTCATCTGAATCAACTCCTTGGACCTCAAGGCTCTCTGAATTAAACTGAGTATCTTCAGCGAATTTATTTTCATTCCTTTGTTCAACAATGTATACGAATGGGGTCCATGTGCCAGACGCTCTACCATGGAGCCTGGGACCTGAGTCAATTGTCTAAGAGCTCCTCGTTCTGGAATTTGGTCTAGTTCAGGATGCCAGATTCCATGTTTGTAGAATGTTTAGGTCTTTTCTGCTTTTCTCTACTAGCAGTGACCTTCAAGACCTCCAGAATCATCTAAAGAAATGTGATCTAGGCCTGAAAAGCCCTGAAACCTCTCGGTTAACCAATAAATATTTATTGATCCAACTATGCCCCAATCACTGTGGCTCTGCAACCTATCAGGCCCATGGAATAGGCTTCCAGGGAGAACCTTAAGGCCCAAAGATGATGGATGATGAAGCCCTTGCGATTGACTGCCCCACTGAAAAAGGACCACAGGGACCCAAGGCCTTCTAGGCCAGACACACTCTGGGGCCCACTCTGGGCTGTTTTCAGGAAGCGCCTGTACAACCACAGCATTGGTGTTTCCAGGAGCAATGGTTCAAAAGGCCTATTCTATTGCATTGTTAAATTATTCATAGCAGGAGCTGACCACTATGTCCATTAAAATCAAAATTAGAAACCCCGTTTCTTGGTCCTGGAGACATTTACACAGAGTCTAGTTGAAAATGCTTGGGGTGTTACAAACATTCAGTACTGACTTCTAAAGGAAACTGAAGAGGGCCACAAAAGGGAGATACCAGAAAGTATTCTCAACTGAACTCTACATGGTAGAGAAGGTCTGGGGGGAAAAATTACTAAAGCTAAAAATACTGGGGTCACCCCCAAATGCATACACTTTAACATTCATGCATTTTAAGCTCTGAAGTAATTAGCTTCTCCTCAAACTCTTGAGGCCATCCACTATAATCCATACTTAGACATGGACAGATAGCTAACTCTTCTCACTTAGGTCAGTGACTGTGTGTATATTGCCTGTTAGAGAGAGAGAGTGTGTACGTGTGTGTGTGTTCATACAATAATGTCTGCACATCTGTAAGTTTCTATAGATTCATATGGATAAATTAGCAGGCCCTGATTTCAGCTGCAACATATTTTTAGATACCATTTCATAAAGTGGATCACATTTGCCATGGAAAAAATACTGTAATTGGGAGTTTCATTCCTGACCAAGGATTTCTCGGCAAATCAAATATAGATGCTGTAAACAGCCTGTTGTAGAACAAAACTAATGACCATTTTATAAACCTCTATAAATATGTCAAAAACACTAAAACAATGCCCTACATCCTATAAAAAAGGCATAAACATATACAATACCTATACATGTAGTTTCAAAGTTTCTTGAAATATCCAAACACCACTTAAACATACAGCTCAATTGAATTATGTTCAAAAATTAATGCACTAAATATAATAACATCAAACATTTGACTAACAATTTTGCAACCCTTAGATTTTAGTGAAGCATTTGGGGGATGATTTATACATTCCCAATCTTTTTCTTTTAAGGTGTTCGAAGAAATCGATCTATTGTGTTCTTTTCCCTTTGAGGTAGGAATCCATTTTTTACTGCATTTACTACTGCTGTTTTTACAAGCTGTTTCTTCCTCCTCCCAGCAAATGCCCTTCTCAATATATGAGTGTTACAGAACTACCATATTGCCCCAATGCAACTCTGCCCTGGCCAAAGATGAGTGGTTCAGGATTAGGCCCCAATCACCATCCTACCTAGGAATTTGATATTTGGAACTGAGAAAACCAGAGATGGGGAGTCCCTGCACTCCTGCTGCTGAGGCCTCGGCAGCCCTGACCGTATTCTTCTATTGGTTTGATTGTTCACTGATCCTCAGCTTCCAAGAGCTGCCCCAATATCCTTTCAAGAATCCCCCTTTCAGCTTAAGCTAGGCAGAGTCATTTTCTGCTACTTAAAGCCAAAAGACTCTTAATAAATATACCTATGGCAAGTAGATGTACTTACAATTGTTTCTGCCACCTTAAAGCTCAGGTCAAAGCAAGTACTGGTGATGCTTAATGACCTAGAAAATGTGCATAATAAATGATAAAAACACATCACAAATTAATAAGCACCATATAATCTCACTTTAGTTTCCAAACATATGACTGGAAAAACCTTATACCAAACCGTTACTCTTGATTACCTCCAGTGATTTGTCTGTTTTTTCTTTTCTTTTACCCTACTTCCCAATTCCCATAATAAGCCACATTTAATTTTTATAATCAGAAAGAAATAGTGAAAAAGTGTTAAGAATTAGATGTTCCACAGAGACCTGACATCAGCGATGGTAATGATCATAGCCGCGCTGTTCTCTCAGAAGTGATTTTTAAACACAACTCAGGGGAATTCTCTGGTGGTCCAGTGGTTAGGACTCTGTGCTTCCACTGCAGGGGGCCTGGGTTCAATCCCTGGTCAGGGAACTAAGATCCCGTAAGCCGAGAAGCACAGCCAAAAAAAAAAAAAAAAAAAAAAAAATGTGGATAAAGATGACTCAGGCTTGCCTTTACTGCCTGAATTGTCTCCCAGCATCTTAGTCTATTCACAGCTATAAGAGCAGTTACTTCGCTTCAAACCAAAGCAATGTCACTAGGAAACATTAAGTGCCGTAGGGACAGGATTTGGTTTAAGAGTACCTGGGTTTGAGCCCAGCAAAAGAGCTGTGTGGTCTTGGGATAGTCACTTATCTTCTCTGAGCCTCAGCTTCCCCCTGCTCAAAATGGGGAATTACAGTGCCTTCTCTCAGGGTGATTGTGTGGTTCATAAGAAAACATGAATGTAAAAGCCCTGGGCAAGTGAAACAAATGTCAGCTGTTGTTAACTACCCTCGCCTCTTGTCCTGCAGCAGCCCTCTCTGCCAGTGTGGTTTCTGGTTGGGTTTCCCAGTCAAGAAGTTAGAAGAGGCCACTAGGCACTCCTTCCCTAATACTCTCAGCTGTGGCACCTGCTAGACAATAGGCCCTGATGCTTCAGTTATCCTTCTCTTACTGGCTTTGCACCTTTTCAGCAAAATAAACAGACAACATTGAATACTTCAAAAATATAACTCATCTAGTGACTGATACTTTTCAAAAATCGTGGTAAAGCATACACACATAAAATTTACCATTTTAACCATTTTTATGTGTACAGTTCAGTGGCATTAAGTATTGATACATTCATATCGTTGTGCAATCAGTACCACCATCCAGTTCCAGAACTTTTTCACCTTCCCAAACTGAAACTCTGTACCCATTAAGCACTAACTCCCTCCCCTTATAACCCCTGGCAAACCACCATTCTGCTTTCTATCTCTGGATCTGACTACTCTAGGCACTTCATATAAATGAAGTCATACAGTATTGATCTTTTTGTGACTGACTTATTTTCTTAGCACAATGTCCTCAAGGCCTGCAGTGTGCTGAATGTTTGTGTCTCCCCAAAATTTGTGTGTTGAAATCCTAACCCCCCAAAGGTGATGGTACTAGTAAGCGGGGCTTTGGGGAGGTAATTAGGTCATGAGGATGGGGCCCTCATGAAGGAGATTAGTGCTCTTATAAAAGAGGTACCACAGAGCTATCTAGCCCCTTCTGCAACGTGAGGATACAATAAGTCTGTGATCCAGAAAAGGGCCCTCACCTGACCATGATGGCACCTTGATCTCAGATATCCCAACTCCAGAGCAGTAAGAAATAAATATCTGTTGTTTATAAGCTACCTAATCCATGGTATTCCGTTATAGCAGCCCAAATGCACTAAGACAAGGTTAATCCATGTTGTAGCATGTGTCAGAATTTCCTTTTTCTCAGCTTTACTGAGGTATAATTGACAAATAAAGTCATAATATATTTAAAGTGTACAACATGATAGTTTGATAGATGTGTTCATTGTGAAAGAATTCCCCAAATCAAGTTAACTAGCACATGCATCAGCTCACACATTTGCCTTTTTGTGTGTGTGTGAGAATACTTAAAATCTACTCTCTTAGCAAATTTCAATACAGTATTATCAACTATAGTCACTATGTTATACATTAGATCATCAAACCTTAATCATCTTATAACTGAAAGTTTGTTCCCTTTAACCAATATCTCTCCATTTCCCCACCTGCCCTCCAGCCCTTGGCAACCACCATTCTACTCTCTGTTGCTATGAGCTGGACTTTTGCAAAAAAGATTCCACGTATTAGTGATATTATGTAGTATTTATTTTTCTCTGTCTGGCTTATTTCACTTAGCATAATGCCCTCAAGGTTCATCTGTGTTGTCACAACTGGCAGGATTTCTTTCTTTTTTAAGGTTAATATTCCATTGTATGTATATACCATGTTTTATTTATCCATTCATCGATCAGTGGATACTTGGGTTGCTTCCACCTTTTGAGTTTGTGAATAATGCCGCTATGAACATGTGTGTACAAATATCTGTCTGAATACATGCTTTCAATTCTTTTAGATACATACACAGAAGTGGAATTGTTCGATCATATGGTAATACTATTGTTAATTTTTTAGGAACTGCCATATTGTTTTCCACAGCAACTGCACCATTTTACATCACCACCAGCAATGCACAAGAGTTCCAATTTCTCCACAACCCTGCCAACATTTATTTTCTAGTTTTTTGTTGTTTTTGGTTTCTTTTTTAATAATAGCCATTCTAATGAGTGTGAAGTACTATCTTGTGGTGGTTTTTATTTGCATTTCCCTAATGATTATTGGTGTTAAGCATCTTTTCATGTGCTTATTGTCCATTTGTGTATCTTCTTTGGAGAAATGTCTATTCAAGTCCTTTGCCCAGTTTTTAATAGGGTTGTTTGGTTTCCTGTTGTTGAGTTGCAGGAGTTCTTTACATATTTTGAATATTAATTCCTTATCAGATATATGACTTAAAAAAATATTTTTTCCATTCTGTGGGTTGCCTTAGTAACTGTACTTCTTGGCCTCACCTGTGCTCATTCAAATAGTAACTGCACCTGCATGTGAGAGACATTGTGCTAATGACTCTAAGGAAAAGGTGCCCTTGACTTTCACACCCTCTCTCTGTGGGTTTGACTCTGTCACGCTATCAGAATCCTTCCCAACTGCTTGGGAACTTCTTTTTTTAATAAATTTATTCATTTATTTATTTATTTTTGGCTGCATTGGGTCTTCATTGCTGCACGTGGGCCTTCTCTAGTTGTGGCGTGCGGGAGCTACTCTTCGTTGCGGTGCACAGGCTTCTCATTGCGGTGGCTTCTCTTGTTCTGCAGCACAGGCTCTAGGTGCGCAGGCTCAGTAGTTGTGGTGCACGGGCTTAGCTGCTCCGCGGCATGTGGGATCTTCCCGGACCAGGGCTCAAACCCTTGTCCCCTGCATTGGCAGGCGGATTCTTAACCACTGCGCCATCAGGGAAGTCCCAGCTTGGGAATTTTTTTTTAATTACTGTATCTTTGAAGACTTCTAAAAGGAATTTAATTGGCTATTTCATCTCAGATACCTGAGAAGTGAGATCTCAGTCCTAACGAGGTTGTGAGGAACCGGGAGTAGCGTAGCTTGAAGCTAGCAGAGGTGCTGACTGTCCACACGTTCAGACACACGCCACACAAAACCTCCATGAGGGCTCCCTGACGTCCCCACGTGTGTGGGAGGAAGTACGTCCACTCACACCGGTGCCTGCCGAGGAGGATTTGACTGTTATGTGTTGTAACTGTTCTCACCAGCTGATAAAGGTCATAAGCCTTGGCCCTGGGACCCCAGACCCTTCTTGGGGTCTTTACATTCCTTCCTGACCAATCAAACTTGTTTTATCCAACCACGTACATTCTGCCTCAGCAAGTGCTCGTTTTCAATTTTTAGCATGACCACTATGAACTAGAACTGTAACATTCTTGATTTTTTTTTTTTTTTCTTGCCACTCTTCTCAGTAAATATCTTCGCTGGGGGATGTTCCCTTGCCTGGCAAGTTAATAAACTCGGCCCTTTATTCCCGCTGTCGTGTCTTTACTTTGCTTGCCATGTGAGCTGCAATCCCACACTTCACTGCATGGTCTCCTCACAGGTCAACACAGAACCCACACACCAGATGCCGGACAGTTACTCCAAGTTTTACACTGATACACTCATCCATGCAGAGCTCCAATCAATCTCATTCATACATTCCTCAGGAAATTTACATAAATGCCAGCCTATTTTCAGACAGATTGATATCTTAATTTAGCCACCTAGCATGCAGATAGTTGACCTCTACAGAATACTTAAAACTTTCCCTCCTGAGGTTCACATTTCTTATAAAGCTCATCCATGGGACTTTAGGTAAATGTTCAGCTGCATCTTGGATCTGCTTTGCATCTAATAGTTGCTAACACCCAAGACACACACACACACACACACACACACACACACACACACACAGAGAGAGAAGTATGCATTTGCCTCTGAAGAGCTGCCTTTAATGTCCTGTTGAAGCCAAAGAATCAAAATTTCAAGACAGTGAATTAAATTTGCAGAATCAGGGCTCAGGAGCGGTAACATTCCAAACAGGAAACTACTCCAATTACAACATCCTCTGAATTATGATCTCTGCTTCCTTGCTGCTTTACCTACTACCGGTCTCCCCAACAGCCTGCTTACTGTCTACGGCAGCAGTTCCAAAAAACACTACTCAGGGTTTTCTTCCCCCGTGGAATGGAATGGGGGCAGATCCCTTATGATCAGCTGGAGAAAATGAATCTGAAGCCAGGACCCCAAAAGGAAGCGCTCACCACTCGTTCTCTAACCACTCCCCACTTCCTTCACAGACCCCCACCCCCAAAGGGGTGGCCATCACAGGAATGAGGCTAATCACACACCAGGAATTGCTGCTTCCCAGCTGTCCTGGAGCCTGGCATGGACAGATCTTGTGCTGGGTGCTCTGCGCTTAGCCTGGCTGATTTTATTACCATGTATGAGTTACAAATGTAAGGCAATAAATACAGGAAGAGGACAGTGTAGTAAGACAATGATCTGGAGGTTCCTCCCACCAGCAGTGTGCCCTGCCCTTGGGGTGAATTATGTCCTGTGGTGATGAACTAAATGTTCCCTCCACGTTTCCTATGAAGTTCTGTTCTTCAGGGTTGAAAACCAAGCCCTGTCCCACCAGCTCTACTTATTGCATTTACCCTGACGTATAATTTATTCTTCCTTGAGTATCAGAGGCAGTTTCCCACCAAGACACAAAGAGGCGTCCTTAGTGGGAAAGGGAAGATCTTTTCTTCTTTGCATGATGTGGGTGCTTATGCAAGGGAGGGAGTGGGCTTTAGGTTTTCGTGACATGATTTCGTGTGTGTGTGTGTGTGTGTGTGTGTGTGTGTGTGTGTGTGTGTGTTTCAGATCAAATGAGGTTTTTGTTTTCTTTATCTTTGTTTTAAAAATCACAATGAATGGTAATTAGATTTATCATGGTGATCAATTTGAAATGTATGGAAATATCAAATCACTATGTTGTATACCATAAATTAACATAATGTTGTAGGTCAATTACACGGCAAAAACAAACAAACTCATTAAAAAGGTCAGATTTGTGTAGAACTACCATGTGACCCAGCAATCCCACTACTGGGCATATACCCTGAGAAAACCGTAATTCAAAAAGAGTCATGTACCAAAATGTTCATTGCAGCTCTATTTACAATAGCCCGGAGATGGAAACAACCTAAGTGCCCATCATCGGATGAATGGATAAAGAAGCTGTGGCACATACATACAATGGAATATTACTCAGCCATAAAAAGAAACGAAATTGAGCTATTTGTAATGAGGTGGATGGACCTAGAGTCTGTCATACAGAGTGAAGTAAGTCAGAAAGAGAAAGACAAATACCGTCTGCTAACACATATATATGGAATTTAAGAAAAAATAATGTCATGAAGAACCTAGGGGTAAGACAGGAATAAAGACACAGATCTACTAGAGAAGGGACTTGAGGATATGGGGAGGTGGAAGGAAGGGTAAGCTGGGACAAAGTGAGAGAGTGGCATGGACCTATATACATTACCAAACGTAAAATAGCTAGATAGTGGGAAGCAGCCGCATAGCACAGGGAGATCAGCTCGGTGCTTTGTGACCACCTAGAGGGGTGGGATAGGGAGGGTGGGAGGGAGGGAGACGCAAGAGGGAAGAGATATGGGAACATATGTATATGTATAACTGATTCACTTTGTTATAAAGCAGAAACTAGCACACCTTTGTAAAGCAATTATACTCCAATAAAGATGTAAAAAGAAAAAAAAAGGTCAGATTTGTCGATACGAGAGGCTGAAGGTGGAGGGAGGGGAATTAGAGGAAGGAAGTCAAAGGTACAAACTTCCAGTTATAAGCTAAGTAAGTACTAGGATGTGATGTACAACATGATAAATATAATTAACACTGCTGAGTGTTATATATGGAAGTTGTTAAGAGATCAAATCCTGAGTTCTCATCATAAGAAAAACATTTTTTATATTTCTTTAATTTTGTATCTATATGAGATGATGAATGCCCAGTAAATTTACTGTGGTGATCATTTCATGATATATGTAAGTCAGATCATTATGCTGTACACCTTAAACTTATACAGTGCTGTATATCAATTATATCTCAATAAAACTGGAAGACAAAAATAAAAATAAATTATGAAAGAATAATCTTAAGAAATTAAAGAAAGAACAGCATAAAATAAACTTAAAAAGGAGGAAAGATATACTGAAGATAAAGAAATAAATGAATTAGAAAATCAAAGACCAAGTAGATTTGAATAATAAAAACGAAACCTGGTTCTTTCAAAAGAGCAATAAAATAAACAAACCTCTGGCAAATCTGATTTTAAAAGATCACACAAACAAATCAGAAATGTTGAAGAGAGCATAATCACATATACAGAGGCTATGTGAAAATTAGATGAGAAAACTATGGCTAACATTATGTGACAAATTTGAAAAATCAAGATAAAATGCCCAACTTTGGGGGTAAAATCACCCCAAAATTATCTTACCAAGGATAAAAGAAAATTGAAAAGACTAATAAAAAAGAAGATTTGACAATGGAGGTAAAAATCTAACAAGCTCAGAGAGTTGTTTGGGCTAGTTCCAAAGACTTTTATAGTAGCAGATAATTCCAACATTGTTTAAATTGTGGCAGAGCACAGAAAATATAGAAAGGTTCTGCAATCATTCTTATGAGGCTAACATATTCCTGAAACCAAAATTTCGTAAGTATAGTTCAAAAAAGAAAACTCACTTAAAATAAGGATGCAAACATTTGAAATAAAATTTTAACAAGTTGTATGTAACTGCTACCTATGATGACATGATAATTAAGAAGCGTTTACAGCAGGAATTCAATGATTGTTCATATTATAAAACTTATTAATGCAGTTCTCTACAATAATAAATTAAAGGGAAAAGTATCATTTAACCATCATGACATATTAAAACAGTACCAAAGAGCAAAATCTCCTAATCCTGGAGCCTTAACCTGAAGTTCCATCTTCACATCTATTAGCTGTGTGACTTTGGGCAAGTTACTAAATCTAAATTTCATCTCCTCGTTAGTAGAATGAGAGTTTCTAATAGAGACAATCTTAGTAAAAGTTTTGAGTTCCCACTCTCCCCAAAAAATTAAAAAATAAAAATCATGTTGAGAACATTTTTATAGGAGAGAGGAATGACTATGTCATCCTTAGTATGATTTTCATTTTCCCCTTCTCCTATTTCCTTTTGATATTGTTTTCCAGACATTCTGAAGACAACCATCACTGTGAGCCTTTGTCTTCCTAATCATCTTGTTTCTCTTTTCTATCAGGAAAAACCTCCTCCTTTGCCCTTTTGCATGAACACTAGATTACTAAAAATGAAGATGTGGTCCTAAATCAGTCAAGTGGATAAATGCCTGGGTGAGAATTAGTGGATAAATCTGGAGTCAAAGAAGTGTGATGAGAGCTTTGGAAAGGATGTAATCCAGGGAACTGCCGACAAAGTACGTGACCTCCTTGTCCTTTTCTTTTTCTCTGCTCTGAGTATTCTCTGTGCTCTAGAGGTCCTATGGATTCAGCCCTCAAACAATTGGCAGAAAGGTTCCTCATAATGAGAAGAATTTGACTCCATCTTTGTCCTCTGTTTCAAACACTGACCGAACTGCTGTATCTTAACCATGGCTCCTCCTTTATTATCAGGAATTTCATGTTGCCGTCTGTCTATTAACTGGAACAATGTACTAACTAGTAGAGACATGGTAAGATCAATTAACATAGGTAGGACATCAGCCTGAATACACCTGTTTGTATGCGTAGTGGCAATTAGCTACATTAGTTTATCAGCAGTCACACCTGATTAATCTTCTGCTTGATGGTAAATGTCAGGAGATACCTGTGGTCACACAAAATAAAGATCTTTCTTATAGAATTCTAACTGGTCCATTGAATTTTTTTCTTGGGTTAAGTAGGATTATGAGTTAAATGAAACTTTGTGAATATGTGAAATTCAAATTGTAAACTATTTGAAACCTGAATCAACAGTTATATATTAATAATATCTTAGGCAATTGGGAATAGAGCAACTTGAATAGTGGCTGAATGTGAATACATACGGTAAGTTGAGAAAAGAAAGGAGGAGATAAAGAAGGAAAAATTAAGAGAAGGAAGAAGAGTAAATGTTTGCGAAGTAGGGTGGGAATTAGAGGTTTATGGAAAGTGAGCCACCTCAGGCTTCCACAAATCTGCCCAGAGCACAATTTGCCATGCCTGAATCTCATACAGACACATCTACAAGGAATAATATCCAGGTACTATGCCAGACACCTTCCCTTAGATCTGTACATTAGTCATGAACTGAATCTTCATGGCAGAGAAAGAAATAGTCTTTTACCATTTACTAAACAGTAGGAAAATACAGACTGACAAATTCATAAAGATGTTTTAAAAATAGAAATCAGGAAGTTAGGATTAACATATACACACTACTATATATAAAATAAATAATCAACAAGGACCTACCGTATAGCACAGGGAACTCTACTCAATACTCTGTAATAAGCTATATGGGAAAAGAATCTGAAAAAGAATAGATACAGGTATATGTATAACTAAATCACTTTGCTGTACACCTGAAACTAACACAACATTGTAAATCAACTATACTCCAATATAAAATAGAAATTAAAAAAATAAAATAAAAACAGTAACAAAAAATAGATACATGGATGGGAGGGAGGATATCAACTAGTATATGGTTCTTCTGCAGAACAATCTAGCAATACAGATCTAAAGCCTTCAAAATATTTATATTATTTGACCTAGTGATAAACCTTGAAGACATTATGCTAAATGAAATAAATTAGTCACAAAAAAAACAAACACTATATAACCCTGCTTATATGAGGTACCTACAGTAGTCATATTCATAGAGACAGAAAGTGGAATGGTGGTTGCCAGGGGCTGGGGGAGAAGGGAATAAGAAGTTATTATTTAATATACAAAGTTTCAGTTTGAAAAGATGAAAAAGTTCTGGAGAGGAATGGTGGTGGTGTTTGCAAAACAAGATGAAACGCACTTAATGCCACTGAATTGGACACTTAAAAATGGTTAAAATGGTAAAGTTTCTGTTATACGTATTTTACCACAATTAAAAATTCTTCTGAATATTTAGCAACAGGAAAATGGCCAACATGGGAGAAACAGTAGCAAATATTTTTCAGATTTTCTACAAAAATCACTGTAAGCACATGTAAGGAAGAGAAGATCAGAAGGTTATTCCAAAGCACAAGATGTTAGTAGACATTATTTCCAGGTGAGATAATGAGTGATTTCCTTTTTCATATTTATCTGTATTTTCTAAATGTTCTAAGTAAATATACAGTATATTTATAACTAGATAATAAAATAAAATTTAAAAGCCCACCTACTACATCTCTATCCTCTTACCCTGCTTCATCATTATAGTAATGGCACTTATTACTACCTGAAAGTATATTGTCTCTTTATTTGTTTCCTTGCCATAGTCTGTTTCCCCAGGTAGAATGTAAGTTCTCTGAGGTCAGAGGCATCTTCATCCTTTATTCTTGAAGAGTTTCAGGCACTTAATGAGCACTCCATAAATACTCAAGTGAAGGAGAACAAGTCAAAATGAATGGATGAGGGAATGAACAGAAAATCAGTCATCCTCAAGTATGGACAGTGGCATTCCTTTCCTGGAATTTCCCCATTCCAGTCACCTGGGGTAGCGATCCTCTTCCTCCCACCTGTAACCAGCTCAGGATTGGAGGAAGGGCTTTCTCCAGATTAAGCATCATCAGAATGAAATAAAACCTGAAATGTGTCCAAATTAGGGCTAAGAGAGTAGGAAGTAATCTAGAAACCCTCTCGCTTAAAGGATAGTTGAAGGGCCTGAGAATGTGAAAGAGAAGGCTTAAAAGGGAGGGAAGATGTAGCCATTTCCAAACCCTGGAAAGTAGTCAGGTGGAGTCATGCATTTACTCCATAAATATCCATTGAGCCCCTTCCGGGTGCCAAGGACTGAAATAGGCACCAAGAATACAGAAAAAAAAAAAAAGAAAAATAGAATTAGATTTCATCTGTTTAACTCCTGAGGGAATACCAAGGATTGGTGAGAAATTTGGAAAGACAGATTTGAATGCATTGTAAACAAAAGAGTCCACAATAGCATTTCTGAAAGATCATTTCATGGAACCCCAGAGATGCATGGAATGTTCTTTTATGTTAAATAAAAAAAAAGAATTCTGGGGCCAAACAAATTTAGAAAATCTCAAGATGAAGTTAGTGCTTTTTCAACTATAGCACAGGACTTCTCAGGGTCTTTAATACCGTACATCATTGTAAACTGTGACTCTCCTAAAGAGCGTATGATTCCTTTCCCCAAACCTTTTGGTCAAGAGGACAATTTTTCAAGGCCTCGGACTTCCATAAGATGAGCATTAGGAAAAGCTATCCTCTCTTCATAATGAGAACATTCACCTGTGGAAACGGTGGCCTGTGACCATGGATGCAGACAGGCACTGCAGCTTGCCCCTGAGACACATACTGGCACCACACACCGCAGATGCCCAAGTCTTCATCCTGAATCACTCCTATAAATCCAGTCCTCTCACCTCACAATTTTCCCAGTTACCAGTCTCAGCACTCAATTATTCCCCTTTCCATCCTTGCTTTGAACCTGGCCTTAAAGAACCATGCCTTGTGTTTCTGCTTCTGACTTGTGCTCTGTGTAATAATGATTCTGGTTCTTTCCCTAAGCTGCCGGGGGCCACCCTGGGTAAGGGTCCCCGGGTTCAACTCTTTCATCCAGCTCACCTTACATGGAGGAGGGAGACCCAGACAAGGAGTAAGAGTTTCTTGTGTCAGGGATGCCATAAATGGGGAGAGCTTGGGCTTGCTGATGTGGAAAGTTTTTCCCTGTTCTTATTTTCGGCTACTTCTTCGACAGGTCTGAGATTCTGTAATGTCCTATTTCTAGACATTATTTTAAATACATTTAGTATCTGGGAAACCAGCTATCTCTCTGACTCCATCATCTTGTCAGTTCTCATACGAAATGCAGATGCTCCGCCACACAACTGAGAAATCTTTCACGTGATGAGGCAAAGCTACTCATCGAAGGTCACTGGGCTTTGGTGTACCTTCCAGCCTTATGTATAAAAACCCACGATGCCTTTGAAACCTTGCATGAAATTCCTGTGGGGAGAAACTCTTGTGACTTTAGACTATAGTCCTCAAAGTCTGTCCCAGTTTTGTTCTCTTACCTTGTAACTTGGGTTCTCATTCCAAAATCCAGTGACCTCATTGATTGCAGCACCTCAATACAGCCCATGTACTGGAATAAGAAAAGAAAAAAAAAGAACAAGTAGGAAAAAATAGCACAAAGATAGCTCTTAGCTTCAGAGTGATTTCCTGGGAAACACCGTTAATCAGCCCCTGATATCAAATTACATTTGCACACTCAGCCTACCATTGATATTTCTGACCATTAATGGACACAGGCCTTCAACCGCACTTCAGTTATAACACATCAGCTGAATCCAAAATATGATATCAGGAATACAGCTGTCATCCCTGACCAATGTGAGCTCAGAGGTTAAGAGCTTGGGCTCTGGGGCCAGACCATGTGAATCTGTATCCTGGCTCTGCCAGTTGTTAGTTATGGAACCCCAGCAAGTTACTCAACTTCTCTGCATCTCAGGTTTGTCACAGTAACGTGGGGATACAATCAGAATTGTTGTGAGAGTAAAATTATTTCCTACAGGTGTTCTAAGAGCAGTGCCTGATACATTCATGCGCTCAGAGATCAGAGGAAGCAAAACTAAAGGTAATACAGGAATATCAAATCTTCTAGGGAGATAAAATAAGCATATAAGTGCAGATAATACAGGGCAGTAATATAGGAAGGTCTTATTTTTTTTTGCAAGATCATTTATTTATTCAGAGGGTTCAAGGGTAAGAAAAGTCATGTCCTACACCAGGAATGAGTACATTTAGCTTGAACATGGAGTATTGGAAAAGGCATTGAGACTTATACAGCTAAAAGATGGTTTATATTTAATGTGGCAGCAGCGGGAGCCATCAGGCTGCTGGAAAGACAGTGATGGGATCGTCTGTGTTTGAGGAGCTTTAATGTCAGCAGCAGCATGAAGGGGGGTTCATGGCGAAGAAAAAGTGAGGATGCTCCTGTCGAGAGGGAAGTAATGACAGCTCACACTGAGGAGGGATGGTGGCAGTAGGAAGGAGGGGACAGATTCAAGTCACATCATAGAAATAGAGACTACACCATTCGGCAGTTGATTTGATCTAGAGAATAAGAGAGAAGGATGAGTCAAGAATGACTCAGATGTTTCCAGCCGGGGTAACAGAGGGAACAGTGATTCCATTAACAGAAAAAGGAAAGCCAGGAGAGGGGAAGATGAGTTGGTTTAGGACCCACTGACTGAAAGACACTGGTGGGGTATCCAGGAAATTACAAGCTGATAGTTGAAAATTGGATTCTGGAATCATGCAGAGGCATTAAGTGTAGGGACTTAGTAGTCTTCTGTGTAGCTTTGCCAGGTGAGGCAGTGGGAGTAATCCTCTTAGCAGGGCCTCAGTTGACGAGGGAGAGTGTTTCTCTGAGAATGAGCTCGGAAATGTTATGAGAGCCAAGTGGTCTGATTGAAAGTGATCTGTAGGCTCCTTGGAAAAGATCTGCTTCCTGTTTAGCTTTCCTCTGGAAGCCTTGCAGCCTCCCTCTGCTTGTGGAAAGATGGCAGGAGCTGGGGGTGCCTCCCCAGATACTTCTTGCAGTATTTCTCAGCGAATTCTACAGATTTCACATCCTAAGAGGAGGTCAGTGCACCAAGTGTTGCCTAGAGCCTCGTGCAGGGTAGAGCGTGCTGGCCAGGACAATTACCTAGCCATTCTCAGCCAGATTCCTGTTCATCACATCCCTCCTGCGGGATCTAGTATTGAGAAAATTTTTTTTTTAATATTTTATTCTGTCCCAATCACATTTAACATCCCAAGGCTTGAGTACCTCAAGGAAGTAAGCGATGTCTAGAGATTTCTGTTCAATAAACCATTAGACGTAATAGGAAAGGAAAGCTAGATGTAGCACGGTATTAAGCCCATCTCAAAACTGTCATGAGGGTTTCCCTGGTGGCACAGTGGTTGGGAGTCCGCCTGCCGATGCGGGGGACACGGGTTCGTGCCCCGGTCCGGGAGGATCCCACATGCCACGGAGCGGCTGGGCCCGTGAGCCATGGCCGCTGAGCCTGCGCGTCCGGAGCCTGTGCTTCGCAACGGGAGAGGCCACAACAGTGAGAGGCCCGCGGACCGCAAAAAAAAAAAAAAAAAAAAAAAAAAAACTGTCATGCAAGGAGATTGCAAGGGTCCAAGCTCCATGTTGAGAGTGGACTGAAAAGAAAGTTTTCCTATCCTCACTGGCTGCTCTGGCTTTTCCTGCCTTTCCGTGTCTCCTTCCATTCCAGAACTTAGCACCTGCTCCCCTATTTCCTGCATCCCTCAACCTGGAAAGAATGGGCTCCCCACACAGGTCGGGGAACAGGTCTAGACTATCCTCCAATCCCCCCAGGAAGCCTTGTTGGTGCAGAGGTGGGTGTCATCTTTCCCTTCAGCTGTAAATTTTCAATTTAAGACCAGGTGATACAGCCTATCCAGGTACAGTTTTTGAAAACGTGACGAAGCACCTCCAGTTTTCACACTCAGCCAGAGTGATTTTTAAAAAATGAGTATCAGGGCTTCCCTGGTGGCGCAGTGGTTGAGAGTCCGCCTGCCGATGCAGGGGACGCGGGTTCGTGCCCCTGTCCAGGAAGATCCCACATGCCGTGGAGCGGCTGCGCCCGTGAGCCAGGGCCGCTGAGCCTGCGCGTCCGGAGCCTGTTGCTTCGCAACGGGAGGGGCCGCGGCGGTGAGAGGCCCGCGTACAGCAAAAGAAAAAAAAAAAATGAATATCAGGCCATGTCCCTCCATTGCTTAAAACCTCTGGCATTTATTATCAGAACAAACTTGTTGCCATAAACACTTAAACGCTGTGTTTTCTGACCCCTGTTTACCCCTCCAACTCCATCTGTGTCACTCTGCCCCTGTGCACTTTGCTGCCACATTGGCTTTCCTTCTATTCCTCAAATACACCCAACACTTTCCAAATACAAGGCCTTTGCACTTGCTGTTCCATTGCCAGCTCTGCCTAGCTCTTCCCCCACTGCACTGCAGGACTAACTCCTTTTTGTCCTTCAGGTTTTAATTCAAATGTCACTGCCTCAGAGGCCCCCTCCTGTCACCCTTCATCACAGCCCCTCATTTGTCATTTCATGCCACTATCAGGTTTACTTGTCAATGTGCTTGTTTATTACCTGTCTTCATTCCCTTGGCCATAAGCACCGTAAGAGTAAGGACCATGATCGCCATGGTATTTCCAACACCCGGGACAACGCCTGGGCCACAGCGAATGCTATAGAGTTTGCATCCAACAAATACTGGATGAAAGAGTGGAGAAAGCTTCTACTGTTCAGCTCCAACATGAGCTTTAAAATGAGCAGAGAGAGGTGAAGGTCTGACCGTTCTCCCCATCCTGGGGGATGAGTGAGGAGGACAGAACTGAGGACTCAGAAAAAGACTCAAGAGGAAGGTGGGGAGAATGGGCCCAACTCCCCAGGTGTTCCAGGGCTGGGGGGTGTGGTCACGGGGAGCGCCCTGAGCGATAAAGTTGATGGTGGGGACTCCAACTGGGAGGAGAGTAGGCTGCGGATCTGAACAGGATGCGGAGAAAGAGGCAAAAGAATGTCAGCTGGGACAGAAATGCTCCAAGGCTGATGAAGCTCAACGGCCACATGAGGGAGGGTGTCAAATGGTGCCGTCCTCAGCCCAGTGAAGTGAAGCACCCATGGTGGGATTCTGGTTAACGATGCGGAGAGGGGTTTCTCGTAGAGAGTGGAAGAGCAAGTCAGGGAGGAGGGGAATCTTCCAAGGTTTTGTTCTTAATCACCTCATGCCCTTCCTTCTAAGGCAGCCCCAGGCATTGCTTCCGATCCCCGCCCCTTCCTCGAAACCTGTTTTGCTTCACACGGCTTGTCTGTCATCAATGGCACACCTGCTGCCAACCTCCCTGTGATAAACGTGAATCCTAGCCTGAGGTGATCGTGACAATAAGCACATTCCCCGCCGACCCTGGGCACATGAGGAAGAAGCCACTCTGGGCAACGTGAAGGGAGAAAAGCAATGCCTGATTTTTTCCACAATGACCCTGAAGCCCAGATGCAGCTGGTCTTCCCTTTGACTCATTCAGTCCATTCCACTCCGAAACCATCGCTGTGTGGAAGCAGAGAGAGGGCAGTGCGTGAAAAGAATCTGTCTGCATCTCCATTCAGGTACCTGATGACTGCCCAAGCGGAAAGCGGCTGAATGTCCAGGCCCGAGGGATGAGGAGTTCAGTTTGTTGATTTCAGTATAAACTAGAGATGATAGTACCTCCCATTCATTTATTAAATGTAGATCTGCATAAGACATGCTCTCTGTTCTTAAGAAACCCATTCATTTATTAAATTCACTTATTTATTCATTTATTAAATGTAGATCTGCATAAGACGTGCTCTCTGTTCTTAAGAGACCCAGCCCCGTGAGGATAGGCCAACCATGAAAGAGATGATTTATCTTTTCTTTCTATGAGGTTAGTCATTGTTAATTCCATTAAATAGATGAAGAAATTAAGGCCTATTAAAGGGAAGTGCCTGGCTCGGTTTCATGTATTCAGTGAGACTGAATCAGGGCTTATTCTGGAGGCCACAGCCCATTTCTGGGAACCTTTGTGTGAGCCTTGCGGAACAGGAAAAGCAAAAAGAAAAAGAGTCATCCAGCTGCTCCCACTGACTCTTCCTTTGGTCTTCCCAGGTGTGTAAGAAGGTAACGAGCCTGGGGGCCCCACGGTAAGAGCAGGCATGAATCCAAGCTCTCCAGGGGCCTGCAGGAGGTGGCACAGGAGGCAGAAGACACTCCCTAGTTCCTGACCCTGTGATGAGAAGAGGACACTGAAGAGCTTTATTAGAGGCACCAGGAGCGGCGAGAACGCGGCGACACTCAGACAACCTTAACGCGGCGACACTCAGACAACCTTCCCATTCAGCACCCGACAGACGGCTCACCTAGCTCCCGGCTCACGCGCTCCCTTCGTGCCCCAAGGCACTCATAATATTTTGTACTGTCTGAGCTTCAGCCGCTTGCTTCCAGGGAGAGATGAACAGCCTATTCATGGCCTGCGTATCTTGGGTTTCGCATTCCAGAGAAGAAATTACTGCAGTTTTCAGAGAAAAGGAATGAGAGCTAACTTATGGGAAATTTTCACCTGACTCTTACAGAAGGATGACTTCAAAAGACCTAAAGAAAAAGGATATATACTCTTGTATCCTCAGAAAAAAATGTCTGCAGGATACATAAGACACGGTTAACAGTGGTTACCTCTGGGAATGGGACAGAGGCAGCCTTTTACTTTACATTTTTGTATTGCTTATGTTTGAAAATAAGTAGATGGTATTATTTTAGAGTTTAAAAATTAAATAAGGCCTACCACTTAACCTCTTGGGATCACAATTTATAAATTACTAAGTAGGGTTAAATCCCTTTTTTTCAACGGCATATTCCCTTCCTTAGAATGTGCCTGTCCCTGTGCTAGGAGAATGGAGAAATATTGTTCAAAAGAAGGTTAAAGGCATTGGCCCTGCACTTAATAAGATGGGAAGGAATGACACTTTGAAACAATCAGAACACTGAAGAACAGTATATCAAATACGATATGACAAGGGTCTGACCTTCATGCAATAAATGTTCAACAATGGTAGAGGCCACCAATGTGGTCTGAAGACACTGCAGGATTTTTCTGTCACCTCTAAATAACATCTAGTCTTTCCCATTTAGAAAAAAATGTTGGGGGGAATGGGGAGAGCCCATTCTCTTCATAACCTTGAGACATTGTCTCCACTTCTTTACTTTCCATTCATGCTTCAACCCACTACAGTAGTTTCTGGTCTCAAGACTCTATTGAAACTCCCTTAGCAAACCAATGATCTCCTCGTCCACTGTGACCTGTTCTGGTCTCCAATTCACCTATCCAGAGCAACTGCCATTGCTGACCTCTAGCCACCTCCTTCTCTTTCCTTGGAGCGTCTCTCCTTGGTTTTCTTGAGAGTATTCTCTGGTTCCCCATCTTTATCCTCTGACTCTTCCTTCTCTGTCTCCTTTGCTGCTTCCTTTTCCCCCTCTGTCTTTTCTTTAAACAATGTCCCTTCTCCCGTCACTCTATACCATTGGTTCTTAACTCTGACTGCATATTAAAACGCCAGGGAAGCTTAGAAAATTCTGGTTCCCGAGTTTTACTCCAATCCAATAAAATCAATCCCTACCATGTATACTCCTTTGCCTTCACTTATTGCCTGGATGTTGACGGCACACAGATTTTCAACCCAAGCTCTCTCCCAGGTTCCAGATCTGTATAATCACAGGAATATTCCACTTGCATCTCAAAGTGAACAACTCCAAATTATTCCTCTACTTTCATTTCTGATCTCAACCAATGGTATCACCATCTACCTCTTTATACAAACCGGAAAACGCACCTCTTCCCTTTCTTTCAGACCCCTCATCCAACCAGGAGCCAAGTTCCATCAATTCAATCATCTCTCACATCTGCCCTCTCTTCTCCCCTCAGCTCCACACTCTGCCCCAAATTGTACCACCCTAGTTTAGGCACACTCTGTCTCTCAACTGCAATAGAGTGGATTCACATCCATTCAATGCACTTAATTCAACTACTATATCCATTTGGCCGGCAGAACATAAGAGATCAGTCCCTTCATTCAGCCCTTCAGCCCCCAACCCTACTCCTCGAAGACTTTGACCTCAACTGCCCCAGGAAAAGGGGACCTCTGCAAATTCAAACAGAAATACGAGTGAATGACTCTGAACCTGGATGGTCCAGGTACACAAGTGTTAGAGATTTCAGGGATTACCCAGTGCATTCTTTACTCTACCTGAGCTTCACCCTGGTGTTGAATTTAGAACACAATCCCCCGAAGGACTGTCCTACCCTCTGAATCTGCCATTCCCAGTACAGCCAGCACCTTACTGAAATGCAAGTCTAGCAGGATATTACTCCATCCTATCACATCTCATCCCCACTTAAAACCCTTCAGACCCCCCACCTTCTTAAAGCAGAGCTTCTCAAACTTTAGAGAACTTCAGAGTCAACAGAGGAACTTCAATGGCAGATTTAAAAAAACAGATTCCTAGGGTTCTGACAGATTCTGCTTCAGTCGGTCCAGGAGATTGCATTTTAATAAGCATTCATGGGTTCCGCTACAGCTAGTCCAAGAATTAACACTTTGGAGAAAACATCAGTCTTCAGGAAGAGATCCTACTTTCTTAGTTTAATGGACAAGGTCTCCAGCTATTATCATTCAAAAGTCACTTACATGAAACCTCTCCTCTTTTCCTCCTTTCTTACCTTCAGGCTTGACCACTACCTTCTCTGGACCGTCCTCCACACACTGTATCGATGTCCAGAAGATCTTTCATAAAACATTAATTGTCCATATGGCTTTTATTGGTCAATGTGTGTGTATCTCTTTTAGGATAGGAATAGTGTCTGTTTGTATCCTCAGTGTTGAGCCTAGCTCACCAATGTTCCTGAGATGAATGAGTAAAATAGGGCTTGAATAACTTTTAAGAAAAGATAGGATGTGTGTATAAAAATAATTATATTAAGGATTTAGATCATATTAATCCTTTTTTTCAAACTGAATCTCATCTAACTTAGGTTTTCCAAAAGAATAATCATAAAGGTCAAAAACTCAATGCTTAATAATTAAGGCATTGAGCTTCCCTGGTTGCACAGTGGTTGGGAGTCCGCCTGCCGACGCAGGGGACGCGGCTTCGTGCCCCGGTCCGGGAGGATCCCACATGCCGCAGAGCGGCTGGGCCCAGGAGCCATGGCCGCTGAGCCTGCGCGTCTGGAGCCTGTGCTCCGCAGCGGGAGAGAGGCCACAGTGGTGAGAGGCCCGCGTACCACAAAAAAATAATAATAATAATAATTAAGGCATTAATGAGTGAGTGGATCCAGGTAGAAGAAAGTAGCCAGATACAGGCAAATCTGGAACTATACGGCATACAAGAAAGACAAAACCCAAAGTACTCACTCTAGCTGCTTCTTGTCATTTGGGAAACCAGGTCTGATTTTTCAAGAGAAGTCAGAAATAAGACTTTATTTATGAATTTTCCTAAATTTTAAAACTAACAGGTCACAATGAACAATCCAAAATTTAAATTTAAAAAATCTATTTATAATAGAATCCAAAGCAATAAAATATTTATGAATAAATTTAACAAAATAAATACAGAATTTATGCTTTGAAACTATAAAATATTGTTGAAAGAAACTCAAGAAGACCAAAACAATTGGAAAGACATTCCAAGTTCAGAGATGGGGAAGACTTAATGTTAAGGTAGCAGTACTCTTCAAACTGATCAACTAACTCAACTAATTGCATAAAGAAAGACATATAGATCAGTGAAATAGACTTGAGAATCCAAAAATAAACCCTCACATTTACTGTCAGTAGACTTCTGACAAGGGCACCAAAACAATTTAAGTCGGGGGACAACAATGTTTTCAACAAACGGTGCTGGAGCAATTGGATATTAACAGAATGGAATAACATACAAAAGAATGAAATTAGATCTCTATTCGATACCATATGCAAAAATAAACTCAAAATGGATCTAAGACCTACATATAAGAGTTAAAATGATAAAACTCTTAAAAGAAAATAGGCAAAAATCATCAGGACCTTGGATATGATACCAAAAGTACAAGCAAACAAAGAAAAAAAACAGATAAATTGAATTTCATAAAAATTACTTTTGTGCTTCAAGGGACACTATCAAGAAAATGAAAAGACCATGCACAGAACGGGAGAAAATGTTTGCAAATGATTTACCTGATAAGGGACTTGCATCTAGAATACATAAAGAACACAACTCAATAATAAAAAGACAAATAACCCAATTTTTAAATGGACAAATGATCTGAACAGACATTTCTCCAAATAAGATATACAAATGGTGAGTAAGCACATGAAAACCTGCTCAGCGTCATTTATCACTAAGGAACTGCACATCAAAACTACAGTGAGATACCACTTCACACCCTTTGGAATGGCTATAATTAAAAAAAAAACAAACTGAAAATGGAAAGTGTTGGCAAAGGTATAGAGAAACTGGAACCCTCATACGTTGGTAATGGGAATGTAAAATGGTGAAGCCATGAGGGAAAACAGCTTGGCAGTTCCTCAAAAAGTTAAACTAAGAATTACCATATGGCTCAACAATTCCACTCCTAGATATACACCCATGAAAAGTGAAAACACATGTTCACACAAACACTTGCAGTCAAATGTTCATAGTAGCATTAGTCATAATGGCCAAAAAGTAGAAACACCTGAGTATCCATCAACTGATGAATGGATCAATAAAAAGTGGTATTTCATGCAATGGCATAGTGTTTGACAATAAAAAGGAATGAACTGCTGATAAATGGTACAACATGGATGAACCCTGAAAATATTTTTCTAAGTGAAAGAAGACAGTCACAAAAGACCACATATTGTGTGATTCCATTTATATGAAATGTCTGGAATGAACAAATCTATAGAACTAGAAAGGAGGGTTGGAAGGTTTGGGGGGATGCGGTATGAGTGCTACGGGTTACAGGGTTGCTTTGGTGGTTGATAAAGATGTTCTAATATTGGTGATGGTTGCACAACTCTGTGCATATACTAAAAGCCATTGGCTTGTACACTTGATATGGGTGAATTGTATGGAATGTAATTATATATCAGTAGAACTATTATCAAGCAACAATAACAACAACAATAATAGGCCAACAAATAATATCTTCAGGCAGTGTGGGATCCTGATATAAATTATTTAGAAAATACGTGTGAATGGATGAATAATCAATCTATGGACGAGGCTTCAGAAATGATTATAGTTGTTTGAAATCTTCAGCACTCTTGAGGCAGAGGTCATTGCTCTTCCTCTGGGCTCCCAGAACATCTTGGTCACACCACAAGGTTGTACTCACCCAGTGGTGCTGCAATTTATCTGTTTAAATGTCTATGCCTGCTCGCTGCTGGACTGTGGGCTTCTCAAGGGCAGGCAGTGAGTCTTAGTCATCATTATCCCCAGCACCTCTTACAGGGCAATAAACAATTTATTTGAATGAAGTAGCCAAGAAATAATGTTCAGGAAGTCTCAAAATAACCTGCATCCTAACTGGTCCATCTGTAATGTGTTCCTTCTTAAAGAGGTATATTTCCAGTTAAAATAATCCTGAAGTGAAGCTGGTCAAAGCCCTCCTTGTGCCAGGTGTGAGTCGGAAGTTGCATGTGTGAGAAGGGAGTGGAAAGTCCTTCCCTGTTTAGTGCAGCACCAATCTATGCAAACCTGGGCAGATGGACACTGGGGAGGGGGACTCTGCCTCTGGAATGGGAGCAACACCGGGGAGCGAGTTCAGGGGGGAGATCAGTGAGACAGGCCTCAAGGGAAGAGGCACAAGGGGTTTTAGCAAACACTGCCTTTTCTTCCTCTTTTTTTTTTTTTAAATTGAACTATAGTTGATTTACAGTATTGTGTTAGTTTCAGGTGTGCAGCTTCAGATTCCTTTCCATTACAGGTTATTGCAACATACTGAATATAGTTCCCTATGCTAAACAGTAAATCCTTATTGTTTATCTACTTTATATATAGTGGTGTGTATCTATTACTCCCACACTCCCAATTTATCCCTACCCCTACCCTTTCCCCTTTGGGAATCATAAGTTTATTTTCTATGTCTGAGAGTCTATGAACACTGCCTTTTCTTAGATGATCTTACAGCACCTTTGAAACTTCCCCTCCAAGAGCACAGGGCTGCTGACACTTTCCTGCTCTCCACCATTCTTTGTCTTCTTGTATTTGCTTTTCTTCAGAGCACTTATTGCTGACAACAGTCAGTATTTGTTCATAGTCTGTCTCCCCCACTAGAAGGTTAGTAGCGGAAAGCAGGACTGCTTTCTCTCCAACACCTAGAGTACTGTCTGGTACACAGTAGTCCCTCAAAATAAATTTTGGTTGATTAAATTGAACAGGTTTTTTAAATCCAAACATCTACCCTGATGAAAACTCCTTCTGCTCCAGGTTCAAAAGCCTGAAAATTTGGATTTGGTCATTCATTCCCACTTGGGGTCTTTGCAACCAAGGAATTTCAATCCTCCGAGTTCTTAATGTTTACAAAGATGGAATCTCCTAAAGTAAGTTGTGTGTTCTGCTTCTCCTTCCAAAAACAAGATCTCTCTCTCCAGGTTTCCTGTCCAAGCCAAAACAGGGCTGTGAAGGGAGCAAACCCTATCACTCTGGCCCAGATCCTCACCTTCTATGCTCCTTCCCCACTAAGTAGACTCCTTCGCCTGCAGCAGATGGAGAGAGCACCTATATTTTAAAAGTCCATTCCTAGGGGGCTTCCCTGGTGGAGCAGGGGTTAAGAATCCGCCTGCCAATGCAGGGGACACAGGTTTGAACCCTGGTCCAGGAAGATCCCACATGCCACGGAGCAACCAAGCCCATGCGCCACAACTACTGAACCTGCGCTCTAGAGCCCATGAGCCACAACTACTGAGCCTGTGTGCCACAACTACTGAAGCCTGCATGCCTAGAGCCTATGCTCCGCAACAAGAGAAGCCACCGCAATGAGAAGACCATGCACCGCAACAAAGAGTAGCCCCCGCTCACTGCAACTAGAGAAAGCCCGCGTGCAGCCACCAAGACCCAACACAGCCAAAAAAGAAAAAAGTCCATTCCTAGTTACCCTAAGGCAAGCAGAACTGAAAACATCTTAAATATAATCTCCTGGGGAATTTTAAAATTAAATACGGGCATTTCTAAGTTGATTCAGAAGAAAAGTTTCTCTTTAACAGTGGGCAACCAGGATCCTGCAAATAGAGTGTCTTGAGGGCCAGAAGCCCAGGTAAGCAATAAAGATCTTGGTCTGGTTGGCATTTTGTTGACACTCTAATATGCTACGATATAAGCTGCCTACCAGCAACCAAAAAAAAGTTTCAATTCATCTGAAAAAGAGTACTGGTTGTCTGTGGGCAAGGAAAGTATGACAACCATCTGCGTTACACGGGGCGGCTGTGCAGCATCTCATACCAACAGTCCTACTTGCATGGAAAATTCCTTACACTCAGGAATTTTTTTGAACTGCGAGAGGTTTCATCTCTGCCTACAGACCTGAGCACAGAACAGTCAGTCAGCTTGAGGGTCATCCCTGCAGCAAAATCCACACTGAGACCATTTGGAGGGCTCTGACCTCTCCTAGGAATAACTTTACACCCACGTCTTGGGAGACACGAATGGCTCTTTCTGCTACTGGGCACAGCCAGAAAAGTCATTGTACGTGATCATGAGCTTTTGTAGGAACAGCGATTTACGTTGTCTGTTCTCACAAGTGTTATCTCATTTGATCCTCACGGTGAAACTGTGACAGAACGTGAACGGGTGTATGATACCACTTTTACAGATGGGAAACTGATTCTCAGGGGTTCAGTGCTCTGCTCAAGGGCCACAGGACTGGTTCATGGAGAACCCAGATCTTTTGATGCTTAAAGCTATGCTATTCCACGTCATCTCCCTGACCTGGAGAAGTTGACCATCTAGGGGAGTCTCCAAGCCCTACATCTATAAAAAATACAAGCTAATGCACAGTGATGTTGAACACCAATGTAAGAGACTCAGGTGTGCAATTTCCCCACAGTACCTGGGTCAGGTAAGAGAAGATTCCCCGTGATGCTTACCTCCTTGCAGTGCCCTATGTTCCATGATGGGTAGAGTCCAAGGAGACATGTAAAATGAAAATGAATTCAGGGAACTGAAAACTTACGGATTGAAGACATTGCATTGTATCTCTCCTCCACTCACCTACCCAAATAGTCATTATATATATATATATATATATATATATATATATATTTCTCTTTTATATATATATATATATATATATTCATTATAGCATGAAGAGAAAGAGTGGGAAAGCCAGGCATCCTCTATAGGTGGCAGATTTTTTTTTTTTTTTTAACATCTTTATTGGGGTATAATTGCTTTACAATGGTGTGTTAGTTTCTGCTTTATAACAAAGTGAATCAGTCATACATAAACATATGTTCCCATATGTCTTCCCTGTTGCATCTCGGCAGATGTTTTTATATTCTATAATAACTTATAGGAACTTGAGGATTGATTGCTGCAACCATCACCTAAAACAGTAAGTTCCCCACGGTGTTAATCACCCTTTGTGTTCTGGAGAAATAAACACTGCATCGTACAAAGGTGAATTCTCCATGAAAAAATATTCTCAGTGTGCTCTTTGCAGAATCTCCTTGGGGGCCTTATATCTTACATTCAATTTTAGTATTGTTGAGATTCAAAAGCTGCGACCAATAGCTTCAAGCTAAGTCCTTTGTGGAGAAGATCAAGTGTTGGCCCTGTGACCCAGTCTCCTAAGAAACTATTAAGAGAGTTTTATCACTGTGTAGGTATAATCCTAGGAAATCAAGAATGCTATTTCCTGTTGTTCTTGGAGAAGGCCTCTAACCTGGAGGACTGGCCCCCATAATAAAAATGAGATTTGGAATATTAGCCCTATTCAGATTACGTTGCCCTTGAAATAGCAATTGACTACTCTCTCCTGGTGGATACAGTGAAATCCTAAGTTGTGTCAAAGCATTAACATGTTCAGAAGAGAAGAAGCCTTAGCAGTGCTGCTTACAGGAAGAACAACTGAATAACTGATCCCGACAGCCATTTAACTAGAGACCTGTGGTTAAAAAGGCAATCTTTCTCTTATTCCCTGGAAGATCCTCATGCTTCTGGACACTATCGTCTACGCCGCTGAGACACTGGGATTGCTTATTAACACAGAATGACCTAGTCTATCCTGACCCATATGGCAACCATGAAGGCGGAGAAGGAACAGACCACAGAGTCTAGAAGCATGGGCTCTGGGAGTCAGGCAGGCGGGGTCTGAAACTCAGCTTTGCATGTGTACTAGCTGTGACACCTTGGGCAGATAACTTACATCTCAAGGACTCAGTTTCCTCATCTGCAAAACAGGCACAATGACTTATCTGTTTCATAAGTTTATTATGAGGCTCAAATAAGGTAATGCAGGTGGTGCACTGAGCACAGTGATGGAAGGGCTCAGAAAAAGTCAGTGACTCTCCTGGGATGCCTCCTAGTGTGGCGAGTTGATGAATAAGCCTCAACTACGGTGAAGCGACCTCAATCGAGAGCACTCTTTACAGGAGTGTGATAAACACTGGGATGCAAGGTGCTATGGGAGTATGTAGGAGGGGCTCCAACCCAGCCTCAGGGAGTCAGGGAAGATGTTTCAGAAGAAGGCATGCTGGTGTGAGTCATGATGGGCAACGAAGGAGAGGATGGGGGAGGGTGTGAGGCAGTGGGCACAGCATGTGCAAGAGGTAAAGGGCAAGAATAAGTGGTGCTCCAAAAGCCCTCGATATTCAATATGACTAAAGTCCAGAGATATGGCTGGAGGTATAGGCAGGGGCTACAGTATATTAGTTACCTAGGTCACTGTCTGTCCACATAATTCAATGGGCTCTTGGTGGCCAGCATCTGGGTCCCATTTACCTTGCATCCTTAGAGTCCCGCACAGTACATGGCACACAGTAGGCTCTCAATAAATGGTCACAGAATGTCTGATTGTAATAACCAAATTTCAGGCCACCTAAGATTGAGTGTGATGCCAATTTCTCCTCATTCTTCCGTAAGTTTCCAAACAACACTTCCACCCGGCCCACTTCACAGACCCAAATAAATACAAGCTTTAAATATAGCCCAGGTCATGAATCATAAATGAGATGGAAAAGCAGTGACTCACCGAAGTTAATCTGCTTCCCAGGAGAGTGCTGCTGGATGTCCTTTGCTCCGAAGGTGAGGCAAAACGCCAGCACCATCACTGCGCAGATACAGCTAATGTAATTCCCAGGTCTGCCATTGGGTGCTCATCTGGTATTCTAAGGCTCCCATTCAGAGGCGCCAAGGGGCAGCAGCTCTGTGCGTCCCATACAGGGCAGCAGAGGGATGGGCCCTGGCACAGAGGCGGAGAGGGTACTCTGGGTGTGTGCTCAAGAAATGGTGTAGGCCCCTGTCTACTGTATCAATGGTCCAACATGTCCACCATCTTTCTGGCTATGGCCTTAATTTGGTTATTGCCACAGCCAAGGCAACACCTTCACAGAATGGCTTAGTGGATGACTTACCGATATATTTGTATCCTTGTCTAATTAAGAACTTAATATAATCTAATAATGATGGCGTGTGTATGGTCTCTCCTGTAAACCTATAAATCCCCTTAAAATGCTACAGCTTTGAGCTCTTATGTCCTTATTTCTCAGTTCTGAGCATCTCAAAAAAATTAAAGTATAGCCCACACCCCCAAATCCCACAAATCTGACTCAGCCTTGAGTACTCAGGACATAGAGTTTTTGTAAAATTAAACACTTATTGAAGGAACACTACACACTCACAAATGAGAGCATCTGCAAGTACTACCACAAGGTAGACAAACTTTAGCAGCCCCATCAAAGTTTCTCTTCTTTTCACTTTTCTCCACCGAGCAGTGTCTGCACCCATCCCAGGAAAGACTCAAAGACCCCTAAACTTTTGCTCCTGCCCCTGCCTGTCAAATTGAATCTTACCCTCGATAAATAATCTGAAATCTCGGATAGCAGTACATCTAACTAAACTACTATGAAAAACTGGGTACCATTTAATTAAGTATTACTGGAAAAGGCCAATTGAAAAAGGCCAACATTTTTGTCATCAGTTGCCATGTTTAGTCAAACATGATGTCCGCAGTAGAAGCATCCACGTGACAGTGGTTTCCAGCTCTCTAGGACTGTAACCATGCCCAGTGTGTGGTCATGTCTGGAGGCCATGGTGGCCAGAGAACCTCATTCACGCCACCTTCCTTCCCAGTCACGGCACTGAAGTCCTATATGAATGGTCAGTTGTTCAGTTATGCTGAAACCACAAACCACATTTGTCAGTCTCCCACTTGGTGATAAACTGCTGAATGATGCCATACTAGTTTTCAGCTTTTATGATTTCTCTGAAAAAGAAGCAGCCAACAATGTGCCTTTGCAGAACGGCAGCCCAAATGTTAATAATCTCTCATTACACTTCTTTGTACATGAAACACAAGAGTTTTCTGTAGCTCAAGGCAGTGAATTCTGACTCCAGATAATATGACTAAAAGGATACGAGGGCTTGAAAGGAACTTAGAGATTATCCATTTCAACCCCTCTACTTTTCATGGATAAAAATATTAAGTGGTTTATCTGATGTCACTCAGCATTTAAAGCACAGGCAGAGGAAAGTCCACTAAAGACACAAAACGAAAGTCAGAAATGTACAAGGAGAACCAGAAGAGTATGATACAGTAGACATCGAGGGCACAGTGAGTTTTACAGAGGAAGAGATTGTTAACTGAATTCAGGGCGGCTGAGAAAACCAATAGGCTAGAGGCTGGAAAATGTCCACTGGAATTTGGCAATTATTGGTTTTAACTGTGGGTTTTAGTGGACCAATATCAACAAAGCAGAAGAGTAGAAGTCAGAGAGCAGGACACTTAGAGGGTGGTCTAGAGGTGAGGGAGTAAACCAACGAGCAGAGCGCTTTTGTTGTTATTTTTGTTTTGAGAACTTTCTATTTTAACAGAAGAGTAAAGATGAGCTAAGGGAGGAGGTCACTTTAAGGATGGAACAGACTTGAGCGTGTTCATGCTCATATGACAGAAAGGTTGACAGTAACAGAAGAAGGTGAGATCATGGTCCCCGGGAGGCAGAAGTGTAGACTACCCAGGAAATATGTAAGGCCTGATTCAAATAATTTCTTTAAACGAGTCAAAGTCTCCCGAGTACCCAAATTAAACAGCTTTCAAAGTTGGAAGAAACATTCTCCCTTTTCATACGTCTGGATGTTATTTGGAGATTCTTAAATATTCTTTTAAATAGTCAAGACCAAGCCTAAATTCGCCTAAGTGGAAACGCCGTTAATGTTGGACAGCAGCAAGATCTTACCACTTCAGCAACCACAGGGTTGCTTCAGAATTAAATCACAGGAGCATTGTGATTGGATCGAGTCAATGTTTGAAAGAAAAAAACAAAATAAAACAAAACCCTAGACTCATAAAACTTTTGCTTTGGAAAAGACTGTTTTTCCCCAACCCCTTATTTAAGTGACTTGAACAAGGTCACAAAGCTCTAAACAAGTATAGACATTTGCTGATCTGTTCATGATCATAGACATCATGTTCCCAATGAATTCTAATGTAAATTTGTGAATCAAACTCAAATAATGCCTTTAGACTTCTTAAAGTGACACCTTCAGAAAGCAACTCAAATAGACTCTCAGATTCAGTTTGCTTATTTTATAGCTTGTACTTAAAAAAAAAATATCTCAGAATTTTTAGTTGAGGAGAAAGAAAAGAGAGCAGGAAGATCTATACTTTCCTTTAAAGTCCATTACCATGAGGTGGCTCATTAGTACCATCGGTTATTAAATTAAGTAATGACTTTCTACAAGAATATATAGTTCATTGTAACGAATCAAAAAAAGGGAACAGAAAGTAAGATTCTAGAGGCAGGGAGAGGTCAATCAATAATAGCTAACTGGGCTTCCCTGGTGGCGCAGTGGTTGAGAGTCCGCCTGCCGATGCAGGGGACAGGGGTTCGTGCCCCGGTCCGGGAAGATCCCACACGCTGCGAAGCGGCTGGGCCCGTGAGCCATGGCCACTGAGCCTGCGCGTCGGGAGCCTGTGCTCCGCAACGGGAGAGGCCACAACAGTGAGAGGCCCGCATACCGCAAAAATAATAATAATTATTATTATTAATAATAGCTAATAATGTGAGTTTAGTTCAGGTTTGAGATTCTCATGGAAATCAAGAAGCTTCTTTCCTTCCCCAGCAGCTAACTATACTCCAAACCTCCAACCATTGTCCTGAACACCTCATCAAATAGCACCCACTGAGGACACAAATAGAAATCAAGAAGAGTAGGTAATACCACACAGATGGCTCTAGACCAGCCATTCCCAAAACACCTGAAAAGGGTCTCTGTTCATACCATCGTTTCCTTTAACATCCTTCTGAAATCCCATATCCTCCAGAAAGTCCTCTGGTCCTCCCACTGAAGAACTGAGATGGACGATTCATTACCAAAAAACATCCTTCTCAACAATCTACACCTACACACTTTGAAGTGATCCAGGGACGGGCAGCTGTAAAGTTCTGCACAGTTCTGTGTGTAACACTATGTGATGACCTGCCTTGGTCTTGTCCATCCTAAACCATGAGTTCCTAGAAGGCCAGGGCAGACTCTGGGTTGCCTGCTTATATCTTCCTCCCCCATTTTTTTCCTTTCTTTCTTTCTTCCATACTAACAGAACCCTCAATGTATCTAGCTTAAAAACTACCATTTCTCATATTCCCTTGAAGCCAGGAGGCCAATGAGATGTAAGAGAACGTCATCGGGTAGGACTTCAGGAAAACTACTTAAAAGGGGCCAACTCAGCCAGGGGTCGCACCAGTTTTGTCCTTGCCCTTCCTTCTTCCTGCTTCCTGGAAAACGGACATGATGGGGGCTGCTCCCACGGCCATATTGCAATGAGTGAGTCTGACGATGGAAGCCATGTGTTGAAGATGGACAAACAGGGACTTCCCTGGTGGCACAGTGGTTAAGAATCGGCCTGCCAATGCAGGGGACACGGGTTCGATCCCTGGTCCAGGAAGATCCCACATGCCACACAGCAACTAAGCCCTTGAGCCACAACTACTGAGACTGCTCTCTAGAGCCCGCGAGCCACAAGTACTGAAGTCCGCGTGCCTAGAGCCCGTGCTCCGCAACAAGAGAAGCCACCACGATGAGTAGGCCATGCTCGCCACAACTAGAGAAAGCCTGCTGCGCAGCAACGAAGACCCAACGCAGCCAAAAATTAATTAATTAATTAAAAAAAAAAAAAGATGGACAAAGATGGAAGGAGCCTGCGTTACTAATGACTATAGAACCACTATGTAGCCCTGGTCCTACCTACTTATGGATTTTTTTCTCATGAGCAAAACAGTAAATCTCTGTTTTGTTTAAACTCCAGTTATTTGAGCCTTTGTGATAACCTAATCCAAAGTGATACAGAGGCCTGTTAACCTGTGCTTTGCAGATGGCAGCTGAGGACTCAGGGCTCCTCTGTGGCTCCCTTCCTACCGAATGAGAGCTCTGTGAAAAGGTCCAGGACTAGAATCAGTTCAGTAGTTCCTACATAGATTTTCCTATATACCAGCAAAAGTAACATCTTAATCCCTATCACCCAAAAGCAGAGCCTTTACAATAACACCTTAAATGGAAGTCTCATCCTTGACAACTTTAAATGTCCTGAACGTGGCTGAGAATACAGAAGTAAACGCCCAAAGCGATTTTTTTAAGTTAACACTAAAGCTTATGCTTGTGTTTTTCTCTTAGGAAAGCACCTCAGTCCTTCACTCAGAACCTATTTGCTCTTTTTCTTGAATATGGGGAAATTTATTTATTCAACTTTTTATTTAGCCAATATTAATTGAGCTCCTATTTCACAGCAGAAAATAAAAAAGCTAAAATTGATGGGCTTCCCTGGTGGCGCAGTGGTTGAGAGTCCGCCTGCCGATGCAGGGGACACGGGTTCGTGCCCCGGTCTGGGAAGATCCCACATGCCGCGGAGCGTCTGGGCTCGTGAGCCATGGCCGCTAAGCCTGCGCGTCCGGAGCCTGTGCTCCGCAACGGGAGAGGCCACAACAGTGAGAGGCCCGCGTAATGCAAAAAAAAAAAAAAAAAAAAAAACTAAAATTGAGCATAATTATACCAACCAGAAATGGTCATTATTGACGTGTTGGTATGCTTTATTTTATTCCTTTGGGCAATGTATATATAAAAAATATACTTTAATGTCATTTTTAAAGTAACTTTCTATCCTGAGTTTTCCAGTTAGCATTATCTCATAATTTAATTATATAATAATTTCATAATTATACCATAATTTCAATTTAGCATTATAATATAAACTTTGTCTCAAATTATCAAAAAAACTTCAAAAATATGATTTTTAATGACTTCACAGTAGCTATATTTGTCAGCTACTGCCTCATTAATGTTGTTAACAACCCACTCCAAAACATAGTGGCTTACAACAAACAACATTTAAATCTTATAATCACAGGTCTGTGGATAGGTTTGGGTGGCTGTCCTCCAAGCTGGACAGAGAAGTGGCTGGACAGAGCTGCAGGTTTTGAAATTAGATCTGAATCTGCTCCATGGTCCCTACGTTCTCAGAGCCCATTTATTCTCGATTTAGATACAGTCATAAAAGGTGGCCCTCTTGGGAGCTCAGAAACCCACATTGAAGTTTTGGGTTCCTCTGGAGGCAGGCTCACTGTCAAAAGCAAAGAGTGATAGGTGACTGAGTAAAGAAATCTGAAAAATGGTAAAAAATAGACATATAAACTTAAAAAGCTCAGCCATCTGGGGACTTGCAGTTCAGGACAACTAACCCACCACACTCATTAGCTTCTGAGGCCCTGGGTCCCAGCATAGCACCACGATTATTAGAATGAAGACTCCATTTCCACCAGAAGAATAGTGAGGTTACATTCCAATCTGTGTCCACTCACTGATATAGACCGAAGAAAGTTGAAAACACATGTCTACACAAAAATTTATACATGAATGCTCACTGCAGCATTAGTCATAAAAACCAAAAAGTGGAAAGAGCCCAAATGTCTGTCAACTAATGAATGGATCAACAAAATGTGGTATATCCATACAATGGAATACATTCAGGCATAAAAAAAGGAATGAAGTACTGATACAAGCTACAACGTGGATGAACCCTGAAGATACCATGCTAAGCGAAAGAAGCCAGACACAAAGGGACACATGTTATATGGTGCCATTTATATGAAATTTCCAGAACAGGCAAATACATAGAGACAGAAAGTAGACCAGCGGCTACCAGCGGCTGGAAGATGTGATGGGGAGTGACTCCTAATGGGTATGTGGATTCTTTCTGGAGTGATAAAAATGTTCTAAAACCAGATAGTGGTTATGGTTGCATAGCTCTGAGAATATATGAAAAACCATTGAATTGTACACTTAAAGGGTAAATGTTACGGTATGTGAATTATATCTCAATAAAACTGTTATAAAAAAAATAAAACTTAGATCTAGAGAAAAAAGGCTGGCATTTCCCTCTCAAGAATTTTTTTTCAATCAGCTTTCAAGCATCTCTGAAGAGAAAAAAGCATATAATCTTCATTAGACAGAGGTTTCCATATAAAATATTTTAAGTTCTAGAAGACTGACTTCTAAAGGGAGAAACTTCAGTTATCTGAAAAGTTCAATGATTTCCTGGTGAGGCCAACTAAATGAGCCTGACTTATCAGGATTCCTACCAGTGGTGCTGACAGCATCTGTGGGCACCTCATTCAGAAAAACAGCCCCACTCTTAGGTCACTTAGACAGTTGGGTGATGACTCACAGAGTTTCTGCCCTCTCATTTTTCAGGGTTGCTCAGTGTGTGTAGGAAGCATTAGCTCACTAGCAGGTGAGCCACGTCAAAACCTTTCTGGAAGTCAGCAGGGTATAAATCAGAAATAAATATATCACCCGTGAGTATGCACATTACTCTTCCTGGAGGCCTCCAGGATCAATACTCACTCCTTGCCAGGACCCAGGGGCCTCCCACAGCAATGTTCACGTCCCACCTCATCCTTCCGCTTCCTCCTCCCTTCCCTTTCCTCTCCTCCTTCTCTTCATAGCTGATAGCCTAGTTGGCAAATCCGATTCTTACATTTTCTGAAGGGAGATTTGCAAATTCACCACACACCGCAGGCCAGAATCTCTTAGTTGTCACGCTGGGGTTTGCTGCATGGCTCTCTCCCCTCTTTTTTGCCCTCTCTCTGTGCTGTGCATTCTGAATATTCCCTCCACAAAGCATTCCTATCACTGGACCAGGCATAGTGATGCGGCGCTTGAAGTCTTAGCCTTTTATTTTCACAGAACTTTGCAACCTATTACTGTTTGTCACAGAAGATAAAGAATTTAAGATCTGGTGTTGCAGACCTACTAGAGAATGGACTTGAGGGTATGGGGAGGGGGAAGGGTGAGCTGTGACAAAGCGCGAGAGAGGCATGGACATATATACACTACCAAACGTAAGGTAGATAGCTAGTGGGAAGCAGCCGCATAGCACAGGGAGATCAGCTCGGTGCTTTGTGACCACCTGGAGGGGTGGGATAGGGAGGGTGGGAGGGAGGGAGATGCAAGAGGGAAGAGATATGGGAACATATATATATGTATAACTGATTCACTTTGTTATAAAGCAGAAACTAATACACCATTGTAAAGCAATTATACTCCAATAAAGATGTTAAAAAAAAACTGGAAAAAAAAAAGATCTGGTGTTGAAGAAGGGTTTCTTTGTTTTTGAGTGAACAGCTTAGAGCTACTCCACATAGGTTAACATATTTTTAAAACTCATCTCTGTATTTGAAGGGATTGAGAAGAGATACTTGAAATAACTCAGACAGGTCCGGAGAGTCCAGCCTTATGCAGCCAGGCATGTGTGAGCTCCCATGAACTGTCTACCTGTGATGTGCGTGACGGGGAATTGGAGATAGGGGTGGATGTACAGTTAGAGCTACTCTGAAAGTTTTAAGCATTTATTTCAAACTTTCAGTACTTCCAAGACATTTTATTTTCAAATCAAAAACTTTTTCCAAGTATCTCTTCATTTAGCCTGAATAGCATCTTTAACACCCTTTCAGAAAACCAAAAGAAAACCAGCATAAAAATACTTGAGCCTCTGGTCCAGGGTTCTCCTCCATCTCACCCCACAGGTTCTGTTCCTGGCTGAAGTACCAGGCCTTGCAGCAGTCCCCAGCAAAACCACTCGGGTCAGTGGGCAGGAGGGAGAGGATCCTGCCTGCCCAGGGATATCGCCCCCAAGTCCACACCTTCTCTCATCAGTTCAAAGGTAATCACATATGACCAGTTTTGACTCCTAGAAGCTAAGTTGGAGCTGAATGATGAAAGAGAGACCAAGAGCCTAAAATGAGGTCATCCTTTCTAGCCCTAAATAAGTTAGTCTGTATACTAGAATGAACCAATTGCCAGCCAAAAAAGGCACACCTGAATTTATTTAATTCTGGTGCTATTCTCTAATAGAAATACATCAGACAAAACCACAGGTTTTGCTTTCCAAAATAACATACACACTCACATCGACAGACGTGCTCCCACACGCCGGGGTGAGTTGTTGCAAGGTGGCTAATCTTAGTTAAGTTTCTCTCACTTTCCTTGGGGAAATGGTCTGTCTTGATGGATCTCAGCGTCCTCAGCTACAGAATAAGTGGAAGAGCATGTCCCTATGCTGAGGACCAGGACCCCCTTGGGCTGGGAGCACCCACCTCCTGGGGAACCGGGCTTGGGCAAGCAGCTATGCAGGTGAGGAGAGCAGCTGAGGGACAGAAGACATCAAGCTGAACGGGGCGGGAAAGGAGAGGTCTCCCTCTCAGGGCCAGGAATTGTCTCTCAATAGAGGAATGACCAGAAGCACGGCCCCTCCTCTGGGACACTACATTGCCACTGAGGGTCAGCACGTACTGACACAGGAGGGTGCCCCGATCTACCAGTCAGAGACAAAAAAAACCCAGCATGATGCAGAACAGGATGCCCGGTATAATCTTCATCTGTGTCAACAAGTATGTGTTGACACAGTCTGCCTGTGTGTATATATAAATATGCAATGCTTAGGGGAAGAGTCTGACAGACTACAAAACAAACTTAATAGTGGCAATTATCCTACAGAAGGGGTGTTCACCTTTAACCTTCTGCATTGAATTTTTCCCAATTGCACAAAATACAATAAAGAACAAAATTAGATTAAACAAAAAGAACTCAGAAAAGTTAGTCCTCATAGCTCTTTTTTCCTTATTATAGTCGTGACTTTTCCATTTTTAAAAAATACAGATGAGGGGCTTCCCTGGTGACGCAGTGGTTGAGAGTCCGCCTGCCGATGCAGGGGACACGGGTTCGTGCCCCGGTCCGGGAAGATCCCACGTGCCGCAGAGCGGCTGGGCCCGTGAGCAATGCACGCTGAGCCTGCGCGTCCGGAGCCTGTGCTCCGCAATGGGAGAGGCCACAACAGTGAGAGGCCCGCGTACCGCAAAAAAAAAAAAAAAAAAATACAGATGAGAGAACAACCTCATTTACCACAATCCGGTAAGTCTTTGCACCCGTAGGAGCACCAGGCAAATAAGAGTTAAAATATATCCATTTTGTTGAGTATGACAAATAGCTATGGAAAGCCAAATTGGTTTTTGGTAGAGCACATTTCTAATACTTAATATTGTTGCACCTGAGAAAGATTCGTATTTTTTCCAAGTGACAAACAAAAGCTACTGAGAATAAATTACATCTGCCCTTGTAACAAACTTATTCTATTTGCTTAATGTTTACAAAATTACATGGAGATGCAAAGCTCACCCTATAAAATGCAGAACGTTATTAAGAGAGAAAAAAAGAGGGCCTTCTTAGTCTCAAGCTGGTAAAAATGTTGATAACAGTGAGGGGAACTCAAACCCCAAGTGTTTTCTGGTTTTCTTTATAAAGGGAAAGGCTTAGGGCCATAGATGAGTTTCTAAATTTAAACTTCCATCCCCAGAGATACCCTTACAGTTGCTGATTCAGTTTCATCTCTTAAAAACAGGGTCTTGAATGGGATTCTGCATGAGTAGTCAGGATATCTGCCGTATTCCTAGCTGTGGTTTTTATTTCCTAGTTTGCCTTCGGACACTCTCTGTACATCATTTTCCCTGAACAGAAACCATTTGGAGACTAAGGACAACAGAATTCATTAAATGCTGTTTGCTCTTCAAGGGCAAGATGTTGTTGTCAAGTTTAGTAGGAAAAAAAGTAGAATGGACAATATGCTCACTGATTACAACCATGCAACAAAGCGTTTGTATGTGATGACAAAAAATTGGAAATGCATTGTGAGACATATCAACAAACCAAGTTGCTGTACTGTTAACACACAATACTACAATAAAACTCTGCTAACTGGTTGCCACTTAACTAACTTGCTGCAGCCAGCAGGGTACTGGAATGTCCACATCTTCTGCTGCCACCATTTGAATTGTGGACTGACGAAGAACCCCATTGTATTTGTGCTATACCTGCATATGGAAGTTGTAACTGCTATTGAAATCACATCATCTAAGTAGATATTAAACAAAATGATAAAATATGGTTTTTAAAGGTTATAATTTATCTGAAAATTAAGTCAAAAGCTTTAGAAAGACTTTATGAAGACAAGATGCTTTTAAAAATAATGTTGGGCTTCCCCGGTGGCGCAGTAGTTAAGAATCCACCTGCTAATGTGGGTGACGTGGGTTCGAGCCCTGGTCCGGGAAGATCCCACACGCCGCGGAGCAACTAAGCCCATGCGCCACAACTACTGAAGCCCACGTGTCTAGAGCCTGTGCTCCGCAACAAGAGAAGCCACCGCAATGAGAAGCCCGCGCACCGCAACAAAGGGTGGCCCCTGCTCACCACAACTAGAGAAAGCCCGCGCACAGCAACGAAGACGCAACACAGCCAAAATATAAATAAATTAATTTTAAAAATAATAATAATAATGTTAAATTAGATGTGGATAAGACAACTCTAAAAGATTTTTTAAATAAAACTGATTCTGCACTCAGATTGATTTGAAGATATCTCTGAGAACTCACCTCACTTTAAAAAAAACTGAAAGGAGGAATGTAGATGAGAAACTATATAAATTCTATGAGTAGAATTTATGCAAGAACGATGAAAAGGGATATTAATCGTTGTATGTATAAAACTGAGAGAAAAGTCCTTGACTCTACAACACAAAAGCACATTTATATAATTTTAACTTGAGTCAAAAGTATATATGAAACATTTCATCACAGAAGGGACCTTCTACTATATAACATTAAGAAACCATTCTTTACCACTCTCAAAAATCACCTAAACTCTCTCTGCTTCACTGGGACAATTGTCAGATAAGGACGCCCAATTGCTTGGCTTGACTCACATAGCGCACACCAGGCCCGATGCTCTCCCCAGCTCTGCCCACCTGCAGGACACCTCCCTCTCGTCTAGATAACTCTCAGCGAGGGGCTTCCCTGGTGGCGCAGTGGTTGAGAGTCCGCCTGCCGATGCAGGGGACACGGGTTCGTGCCCCAGTCCGGGAAGATCCCACATGCCGTGGAGCGGCTAGGCCCGTGAGCCATGGCCACTGAGCTTGTGTGTCCAGAGCCTGTGCTCCGCAACGGGAGAAAAAAAAAAAAAGTAGATAACTCTCAGCGACTTCAAGCTTCACGTGTCGGCAATTGAACCTCTTACCTTCCCTCTCAACTCTGCTTCTCCTCCTGTCATCCTCCGTGTCTTTTACTGGCATGTCCTCCCATCCCACCCCAAGCCTTTTACCTCAAAGCCTCAGGCAGGTTGGATTGGAATCTGCCCTCCTTCTCTGCCCTCTTCAAATTTTTCTTCTACAATGTCTCTACCAGTGTTTCTTTATTTCACTCCCTCTAACAAGACCCTAATATAGACACTTCTCACCTTGATTATTGCTGTAATAAACTTTGAAAGGGCTTCCCCACCTCCAGGCACTCCCTTCTCTAGCACAGATGAATCCTCATGCCTCTGCTTCAACCTCTAGACTCCTTAGCCTGATATTCAAGGCCTGCTCAAATAATAATAATCTGGCTCAAATCTCAGTTTACTACCTACTGGTTTTTCCCAAGCAGCCTCTACTCTAGCCAACCTGAAATCAGTGCTCTTTCTTATATATAACCTATATTTCCTTATCTACATCCCCTCATCTGGAGTACCTTTTTTAAAAATAGTCCCTGTGGTTAGACTTCTATCCAACCTTAGGGACCATCTCAAATGGCATCTCCCCTGGGAGCCTTCCCTGACCACCCAGCTAGAAGTTGTCTCTGCCTCTAAGAGTTCAGTACACTGATGTGTCTATTTTCTATGGGTGTATATCATTTCCCACCTTATATTACGATTGTTCATCTCCTAGTTTCAAGCTACAACAGTAGAGTTTCGCAAAGTGCGTCTCATAAAACAGTTCCATCAGAAGCTGATCATTCAGTCTGAAAATGCTCCACCTTAGAAACTGCAGTGGAGGTGGAGAAAAACGGATGTGCATGAGAAGCGTCTTAAAGGTGGAGTTGACCGGACTTGATAATTGCAGGCTGTGTGGAGTAGGACAGAGTGAGTAGCTCTGACTTGGACAAGTGGGAGATGCCACTCACTGCGAGGGCAAGGGGAGAGAGTGCGAGTGTGGGGCATCCAACGCTGTGCTTGGCTGGCAACACTTGAATCTGAATACCTTAGTGGAGAGGGGGAGGAAGAAGATGAAAGGACACACCATGGCTCTTTCTCAGTTCTTATCTTCCTTGAATCCTTCACGGGCTTGACACTCTTTCATTCAACCTCTCTCTCCTCGGAACTCTGTCCTCCTTCTCCCTAGGTGACCCTGTCCCCTCTCCACCCTGGTCCTCATGCTGCTAGTTCCGTCATCAAGGCCTGTTCTTCCTCCCCCTCCACAGAATACTTCAATGTGGCATCCCCGAAACCCTCTTCTCCCCCTGCTCTACACTCTCCCTTTGGTAGCCTTGTCCATTCCCTGGGCCTTGATGCCAACAGCAACAAAGATAATTTCTCCTCAGTCCTAACCGTTCTATTTTCTTTGGGAGATTTCCACCTGGAGGCTTTGAGGTCACCTTGAAAGCAGCACGTGTGAAATGGAATTCACCCCTGACGCCCAAACCCTTCCGGCCTCCGCCCTCCCTCACCAAGTGGCTCTCACATCTTTCCTTGTTTCTATCGCCACTGCCTTTGTTCCCAACCCGCTTCTCACCTGGGCTTCCTTTCTTCAGCCTCCCTCCTTTTGGGTCCTCTCTGAGCACTGCAGCCCATACAATCTTTCTAAAACATACCTCCGAGTTTGTCATTCCCCTATTCAAAAAACTTTCAATAGTTTCCTGTTGGAAAACCCAACTTTTCAGATACTATACAAATTTGTTATAGCACCAGCCCATGCTCTGATCTCCAGCATATACCTAACACACTGTCCAACCGAATCCAATTACTCTCTATTCCCCAAACACATTCTCCACTTTCCTGCCTCCATGCCTTCACCCCCGTCATGTTCTTTGCCTATAATGCTCTTCCTCCATCTCTGTCTATGGAAACTCCACCCATTTCTCAAGACTCAGTTAAGATGTCTCGTCCTTCAAGAAACCTTCTATAATCACCTCAAAGGAGTCCCCTTTCCTCCCTGCACTCCCACACATTTTACTCGTGTCACTTTGGTGTCATCTATTATGCCCTGCCTTATATTACAGGAACTTGTGTGGACACCTTTGCTCTTCTTTCATACTGTAACTTCCTCATGCAAGGTTACATCTTATTCACAAAAGGTAGTGAAAAGAGCCCTGACCTGGGAGTCGGGAGACCTGAATTGTAGTCCTTGCTCGGCCGCTCATGAGCCCTGTGAACTTGGATCACTTAACTCACTGTGAAACAGAACTTTGTAGTCAGTGAATCAGTCTGAGTCCTGAGTCCAGGGTTAAAAGAGCCATGCTGTAGCACAGGGAGATCAGCTCGGTGCTTTGTGTCCACCTAGTGGGGTGGAATAAGGAGGGTGGGAGGGAGATGCAAGAGGGAGGAGATATGGGGATGTATGTATATGTATAGCTGATTCACTTTGTTATAAAGCAGAAACTAACACACCATTGTAAAGCAATTATACGCCAATAAAGATGTTAAAAAAAAAAAAAAGAGCCATACTGAGAAGAGAGGACAGGGAGGGACAATGTCTTTCAAGGACCTGGAGTTGGCACTAGGTAAAAAAAAAAATTGAATTATACATTTCACCATTTCCCAGTGAATGACTCATATAAATTATTTTCTGATGACACTGAGAGGAAAAATCTAATTTCTGGGGTTACACTTACAGCATATACAGAATTTTTGCTCAAGTTGCTTGCTTTCTGGCACTTCCTTCCCTCTAACTAGAGGAAGTTTCCAATCCCAGACAGGTTCGGTTCTTAAAATCTACTTGTAAGTTAGCTGTTAAAACCCTGAAGGCATTTCCCTGTAGAAATGAAGGTACAAGTAATGGTAGGATACCCTGGTGAGGATACCAACTTAGCCTATAAATGCCACTTAGCCCAGAGCACACCTGAGTGTCGAATCTGCTGCCAACGTGGACATACCTGATGTACAGCTGAGTCATAACAACATAGCCCCCGCCCCGCCCCGACTCTCATTCCCACCATCTGAGATCCTGGTATGGAAGCCAAAGGAGTATTGCCTGGGTGGAGGTAAGAGAGTGAACTGTAATTTTAGAGACTCTGTGGATTTAAGAGAGGGTAAAGGAGAAAGCCTGAGAAAATTAGAACTACGTTAGGTTAGATTTTTACAAGTCAAATGTTGAATCAGGTGTTGATTCTTTTAGTCATAATTACCTCCTAATGCACATCCCAGGTGTACGTGCTTCATCCCTCTGACTCAGGGTTTCTCAGCCTCAGTGCTGTTGACATGTCGGGCCTGAGAAGTCTGTGTTGGAGGGGATCTCCCGTGCACTGTACGGTGTTTAGCCCCCATCCCTGGCCTCTAGTCTCTAAAGACCAGTAGTGCCTCCTCCCCCTCCCCCGTTATGACAGCTAAAAATGTCTCCAGGAGTTGCCAAATGTCCCCTGAGTGGCAAAATCATTCCTGGCTGAGAACCACTGCACTAACTGGACTCAGCAGAGGTTCCCAAATTTTCTGTGCATCAGAACATTTGTGCATAGGAAGCTTGTTTAATATGCAGGTTTCAGGGCCCCAGCCTCAGATTCTGATCCAGCAAGTTCAGAATGGGGACTGGGGGGCAGAGAATCTGCACTTTTAGCAAGTATTTTTGACTGATATAGTTGGCTCTTGGCAAACTTTGGGAAACACTACAATGAAGATGCGATGAAGTAATAAATATTTTCCAAAAGCAAATGCTTTTCCCTCTGCTGCACTGAGGGAAGAGGAAGGCTGACTAGTAAAGGAATACTAGGCAACTTTAGAGAAGAGGGCAGGCCTGTCCTGGTGAGCACCGTAGGAAAGGCTTAGGGAAGAAAGTTCCATGGAGGTGGCACTGCTGGCCGGGAGAAAAGATGCCAAAGGGACATGGTAAAATGCCAAAGTTAGTCTATTTCAAATTTCTTTTGCCCAGAGGCACACCTAGACCTTTGAAAGTGCATTCTCCTCCCTCCACCTGGGACTTACCACGTGACAAGCTCTGCGCTAAGCTTTGTACATATATACCTTCATCTCATCCTCTCCCTAGCCAGATGAGAAAACTTTATCAACCTTTAACATTATTTCTCTGGGAAAATTCATTGTAACAAAGAATTGATATACAAACCAACCTTGCCTGACACATCTTCACAAAACAGGGACAGCCTGTACTAGTCCTGGAGCTCCACCGCTCTTGAAAACCCTGCAACTTCGTTAGGATGGGAAGAGGCTCTCTGAGTTGAGAAGGCCAGATCCCGGCCTCCTAGGTCTCACCCATTCCCAGTACTCTGTCCCATGCCCTGCATAAAAGAAAGAAGCCCTGCTATTTTGCCCACGAAGAAGCCATTCTCGGCTTCTCTCCCAGGTATTCTGAATTGGAAAATGAAAGATAACGTTACAGGTGGGTATGCAAACTCAGCCACCTTCGCGGGGGGGGGGGGGGGGGGGGGGGGGCGCAGACAGGTGATGTAAGTGAGTGAAACTGGGTGGGACCGTGGCTCAGCCCCCAGCTCTGGTCATCTGTTGACATGTGGTCAGCCTGGTGCTGCCAGCTCTTCTAACAAGCCAGAAATCCAGAGTTTTATATGGAATGTCTTCGTTTTTAAACGTTGGCACTAATCCAAAGAAAATTTTTTTTTCTAATTTGGCCAAACAAAATACATCGCTAAAATGTTGCTTTATGACCTCTGTGTTCCAGATTCTTTTCTGGGTAGGCACTGCCTGTACTCTGCATTCTTTTCCCTCTCTCCCTCCCTCTCTCAATCTCATGAACCTCCCACGGGCAACAAGATTTCCAATTCCTCCCAAGAACTGCCTTCGGCCTCATTTGACAACTGCCAGTGTCTAACCCTGACAAATGCGAGCAGCTCCTTCACCTTCATTCCATCCTTCCTTAGCCTTAAATGTCTGCCCTCTCCTTCCTGCCCTTGTGCTGTGTCCTCCCACAATCACATCCCTTTGGTTGCTGGTTGCTTCTGGGTTTCCCATGAACTTGCTTTAGCCATCTGTCATCCCTGTTCTTTGGGGGCATAAATGGGAAGGTGATGGGTGGTAGATATTGGTGGGCCTTCTAAGCGTTACAGACCCCCAACCTGCATCCTGGCCAGGCTCCAGGGAAGTACAAGGCCTCTGGAGGGGAACGGCTGGAGGCGCAGCTAGAGAGGCTGGATTCTCAGAAGGGGCTCCCAGAATGAGTAAAGATCCTAGTGGACAAATGGAGGTCTAGATGCAGGGGTGCTCCTGCCTTTAGGGGACCATCGATAAACAATGAACTGAAGCTCAGAGACCTTTCCCCCATTTAAGGGTGCAAAATAAGCCCCTTGATTCATTACGTGATCCTGAGATTGGGGGACAAATAGTGATCAAAATTGACAGTATTGTCAAACAAACAAGAGAGGGCTTGGTGTTGGATTTCATGTGATTTTAAATATATATATATATATATTTTTTTTTTAATGACATCCCTTGTACGCCCGAGCTAATGGTTGCAAATTTATACTTCTTTATCATCATCGCTATGCTATCAATACATTTTCATATGATGCTCCCAACAAATGTTTTCAAAAATCCAGCTCCTTGAGGCCTCTTGACTTTTCCAAATATCCCTTCACAAAACTCTCCTGTTTCAGATGCAATCTTTTCATGTAGCAGCTATTTGCATGCAGCATTGAGGCCTGCATCTTTTGGTCACCATGATCTTAATACTTCATTGCAAATCTGACCAGACCTCCCTGAGTTCCAAAGCTTGTATCTCTTAGGAGAGGGTAAGAGACCCCAGCTACCTCATACTCCTGCTCTGGGGAAGAAATTGTGAAATGGCCTTGCCCTGTGAGCTGTGTGTATCATTTAGATCACTCTCCTCATGATGGGACTGTCACATTGGGAAACAGGGTTGGTTCAATCCAACCCATGTGATGACATGGTATTGGCTTTAAAGTAATATGAAAATGGAAGTGAGAGGAAAAGCCGCATTAGGGAAATGACCCCAAAGGGTTTCGGAAGATGAATGAAACGGGGCCAGTCCGTGCATGTTGTACAAGTCCTGGTCCAACGTGGACACGTTGCCACCCACAGGGACCTCCATAAACAAAAGGGTAAAACTGGCAAAGCCACTGAACTTTGGCCTCCTTGCCACTCTTCCTTGCTCTCTTTTTCCTTCTCACTGCTTTTTAAAAACAGTTTTCCTATTAGAAGAAAGTTTTTATTCTTGTGTTTAAAAAAACACATACGCTCAACATTTCAATCAAGTAGACATGTTTGACATAGCACATTTACTCTGGGGAGTGAGGGAAGGTGAAGCAAGATAGGGGCAGAAAATAGAGTGTTGGACATACACACTGCAATATATAAAAGAGATAACCAACAAGGACTTACTGTATAGCACAGAGAACTATATTCAATATTTTGTAATAACCTATAAGGGAAAAGAATTTGAAAAAGAATATATATATATATATCAGTTATAAACACACACACACACATACACACACACACACACACACACACACATATATATGTATGTATAACTGAATCACTGTGCTGTACACCTGAAACTAACACGACATTATAAATCAACTATACTTCAATAGAAAACAAAAAGACTATTGTAGACAGAACTGGGAGCTCTTGTCTGGGCTCCACCAGTAAGCTGCTGTGTGGCTTGGGGCAAGTCACTTCACATCTCTGAGCCTCTTTCCTCAACTGCAAAATGAAGGTTTTGGACCTGGTGATCTCTGAAACTCTGTATTCCAATTAATGCTCTAGTGGTCAGGGGTGGTCAAGGACTGGTCAGATCAAGGGATGTGTGAGAGTTTAAAGAGAACAGGAACAACAGGTCAAACCTACCAGGATTTTCCTAAGTTCTAGAAGAATCTACCTCTTCATCTACTTCAAGAAAGAAACAGGAAGGAAATATAATACCCTCCATGCCAAATTGTCAGTTTTAGCTGGAATTATTTCCTCCCACCCATATTACGTCTCTTTTAACCACCAATAACTTTGAAAAGGGGGAAATTAGTGGAGGCAGAAAGCACCTCCCTTAGCTGTGAGCACCTGATCCACACCACCAAGGTCTGCCTTTATTTTGCATAAACCATGGGACAGTCTCTTCAAGGGTTTCCCAGGGTTAGGAATCTTCCTCTTTCAAGGTTAGAGTTACCAGACTGTCTATGTGTGCGGCAGGGCCTTTTTCTCTTATCACTTTTGTCCAGAGACAACAGAGAAGGGTTAACTCCTGCTGCTCCTATAGACCTCAGATTGGACACCAAGCCCCAGCACGACCCGGCCAGCAAGACCACGTGAGCTAGGCCACGGCCCCAGAGTGCCGGCCACCATCATGCCCCCTGGACCTGTCCACCCTCCGCTCCTCTCTGGAATCCCACACTTGGATACTGTTCCATGTGACGCCTATCTCACCATCTCTGTAAACTTTTGACCACCTGCACCCATGCCAGTGCAACGTTTCTGCTTTCCTGGTGAAGCCAGCTCAGTGTTAGTAAGAGGGTGCTAAGGACATTCCATCTCTTCTCTACTAAGACAAAGATGTGAAAAGTTATTTCCTTCAGAAAAGAGATCCTGATAGAAGGAGATTTCAGACCAGTGGGAAAGGAGACCTGGGGTCTCAGGATCTTAGGCAGCATTCTATTCAAACTCTTGTTTTAAATATGAGAAAATGAGAAGGTGAAATGACTCATCCCCAGTCACACAGCTGGCTGGTGTCAGAGCCATTACTTTAACCCAGATCTCATAATTCCTAGACCAGTGCTCTCCTGCAGAAAAGACACTTGGGGCAGACAGAACATTGTAGTACCGTCAACCACATCTATTGTAGACGGTAGACAATACTAGTCTACAGCTTCAGGATGGTGAGACTATACCGTGAGATTTACAAAGGAAGTAAAAAAGATCATATTTGCACACAAAGCTGATGAGCCCAATACCCAAGAAAGTCTCTGTGGACAAACACATTGCAGTAAATGTTCTTGGGGACTGTTAAGGGTTGAATTGCGTTGCTCGAAAAGATAAGGTGAAGTCTTAACCCCCAGAACCTATGAATGTGGCCTTATTTGAAAGTTGAGCCTTTGCAGATATAATCAAGTTAAGATGAAGTCATAATGGAGTAGTGTGAGCCCTAATTGAATGACTGGTGTCCTTGGACACACAGGAGAGAAAGCCATGTGAAGATGACGGCGGAGACTGCAGCCAGGCATGTCGAAGCCAAGGAATGCCAAGGATTGCTAGCAGCCCCCAGAAGCTAGAAGAGGCAATGAAGGATCCTCTCTGAGAGCCTTCGGAGAGCTCATGTCCTGCCGATAGCTCGATTTCAGACTTCTAGCCTCCAGAACTGAGAGAGAATAAATGCCTCTGGTTATAAGTCACTCAGTTTGTGATACTTGTTACAACAGCCCTAGGACACTAATACAGTCTGGGGAGACGGCTGGGCTGGGTGAGGCTGAAGTGAGGAGACTGAAATCATGCAAATGAATGCAAGAGGACAAATTCTACGGGTTGGTCCTATAATAAAGTTCTCCTGCCCAGCGTGGTCCTTCATCTGTGCTCCTCCATTTACGAACCTGCAGGACTGCCTGACTTGCTCAGAGGTGAGGGGATACGGTGGGCAGGAGACAAGCACTGGAGTGAGACAAACCTGGCTTTGAATTCTCAGTCTGCTACTTACGTAAGGTGTAAAGTGTAGGGTAGACGACAAACTCTTGGGGTCTTTGTGCCCTCACCTGGAGAAAACAGCCTTCCTCAGAGGGTTATTGTGAGAAATACTGTGCTTACCTGTGGTAGTTCTATCCAGGTTAGTTTCTTTGCCTCTACTTTACTTAGTCTTTGAATTAATTTGTAGGCAATCTATGGACTGGGTGTGGGAAAGGAAACGAACATTTAAATACCTCCCATGTGGAGAAAGGAGCCTTAGTGCCTTTAAATGCTGGTGATGGTACATTAGGTATGAAAGTGGTTAAGAGAGTAAATCCTATGACTTCTCATCACAAGGAGAAAGTATTTCTTTCTTTTTCTTTTGTATCTATGTGAGGTGATGGATGTTCACTAAACTTACTGTGGTGATCATTTCATGATGTATGTAAGTCAGATCACGATACTGTACACCTTAAACTTATACAGTGCTATACGTCAATTATATCTCAATAAAACTGGAAGAAGAAGAAAAATGCTGGTGATGGGGGCACCTTAAAGGCCATACGGACCAGTCCTCTCATTTTAGACACGCGAGCACTGGTCACGTTGTATATTTTCCACGCTCACCATGCACAGACCACGTTGGGCCCCTGGGAGACCTCCACATGAATGTTTGTTGCTAGATGAAGGGACTTGGGAAGACCTCATAAAGAAATGAAACTTAATCTTATGGTGGGAACAAATGCCACATTTAACAGATTTCACCCACCTCACTACTTTGCCCAGACCCAGTCTGGCTGTCCATTTCTAACTTGATATCTCTCAAAGAATGGTTTGCTAGCCCACCTTCCTAGAGAGACCTTCAGGGGGTTCAAGTTCTGAGCTTAAAAGAAAGTTACTCAAAAATAGGTGCTCAGGATTCATCAAGTATTCTCAGCTGTAAAATTGATTCTACGTCATCAGACCAAAAGAAGAGTCCTTTTTAAAAGGATACTTAATCCAAAGTCAACTCTAACTTAGAGTAGATGGCAAATTAAGTCCCTAATGTGAAGATAAAAGATGCAAGACAAACTTAAAAGTAGCTCTCACTATGCCATTTTTACCCAGAAAGAATACAGTATCCTCCATCTCTACCCAATAACTGCCTTGCTTACTTCCCCTGCTTTATTGCTCCCTAGCACTTATTACATGTGACATGTTATATTTGCTTGTTTATTCAATCATGGCTCAACTTCCCTCACTGGAATGTAAGTTCCATGAGGGCTCAGACCTCGTCTCTTAATTCACTGATGTATGCCCAAGGCCGGGAACAGTTCCTGTCACATAATTGGTTCACAGTACATATTTTCTCAATAGATGAGAGAATGAATAAAATAAATTTGGGCAAAGAGAGGAGCAGTCACATGATGTGGATAAGAGAGTAGAGTATGTGGCTGCCTTTTGCCTAAAAGGGTTGCCCCTATGTCCACTAGCCATCAAGAATATCTCTATCACCTCATACCAGTCAGAAGGGCCGTCATCAAAAAATCTACAAACAATAAATGCTGGAGAGGGTGTGGAGAAAAGGGAACCCCCAAACAGTGTTGGTGGGAATGTAAATTGATACAGCCACTATGGAGAACAGTATGGAGGTTCCTAAAAAATTTAAAAATAGAACTACTATACAATCTAGAAACGTCACTTCTGGTATTTATCCAAAGAATTCAAAACACTAACTCAAAAAGATATATGCACCACGATGTTCATCACAGCATTGTTTATATTAGCCAAGGTATGGAAGCAACCTCAGTGCCCATCAATGGAGGAGTGGATAAAGAAGATGTGGCATATATATATATATATATATATATATATACACACACACACACATATACACACACAGACACACACACTGGAGTATTAGCCATAAAAAAGAATGAAATCTTGCCATTTGCAACAATGTGGATGGACCTTAAGAGTATTATGCTAAGTGAAATAATAAGAGAAGGCAAATACCACATGATTTCATTCATATGTGGTATATAAAAAAACAAACAAACAAAAATAAACAAAGCAAAACATGTAGATACAGAGAACAGAGTATAGGTATCAGAGGGGGAGGGGCAGGCGGCGAAATGGGTAAAGGAGTCAACTGTACGGTGATGGATGGAAACTAAACTTTTGGTGGTGAGCACCCTGTAGTGTATACAGAAGTAGAAATATAATGTTGTACACATGAAACATATAATGTTATAAACAAGTGTTACCTTTATAAAATAAATTTTTTTAAAAAGAATGTCTCTCTTGCTTCTCTGCTCTGATTCCATCATCACCAAGAAACCTTTGATTTAAATCTTTCTGTGTGCATTTTCCTACAGATGGGATCACAATTTTGGTTTACTTGGCACAATATTTTTCACTGTAAATTAACAGGTTGGCATTTTGTCTTTTAAAATTGGTTCACATCACACCTAAAAGAATTCTGAGAAGGATCTCAACCAGGATGAAAAACTGTGGTGAAAAGAGCAAAGACTGGCACACAGGGCAATTGGGTTCTAGTGCTAACTCTCTTTTTGACTCACCTGTGTGGCCTTAAAAAATTTCACTTTTCTCGGGCTTCCCTGGTGGTGCAGTGGTTGAGAGTCTGCCTGCCGATGCAGGGGACACGGGTTCGTGCCCCGGTCTGGGAAGATCCCACATGCCGCGGAGCGGCTAGGCCCATGAGCCATGGCCGCTGAGCCTGCGCGTCCGGAGCCTGTGCTCCGCAACGGGAGAGGCCACAACAGTGAGAGGCCCGCGTACCGAAAAAAAAAAAAAAAAAAAAAAAAAAATTCACTTATCTGGACTTCAGTTTCCCCATAGAGGCATTGAACTTGATAACTTCTGAGTTCCTTCCATCTTTCAAAGTAGGGTTTTATAAAAATTAATACAGTAGGCTTTTCCATGTATTTTGACTTCCTAAAAGGGGTGTTAACTGGTGTCACGTCACTGTCTATTGGCAGCATAGTATGATTCACATGGATCATGGGGTCAGCACTTTTCCTGGGGTCAGTCATCATTGCCAGGAAAAGGCAGTCAGAATCCTTGTTAAAAATCTAAAATGCCAGTGGTGACACTCCCTAAGGAAAATGGAGATCACACAGCAATTCTTTCACTTTTAAAATTGTACAGGTGTGTGGGTGTGGGGAGGTGGAAGGAAGTACGAGAGGGAAGGAAAGGCAAGGCAGACGGCAGAGGATGTCTAGGTGATGGGAAGGCAGGTGCCAAGTATGGGTTTGGAGAGTCACATTTTTCCATTAGAGCCTGGCAGATGCTTAAGCTTGACCAATGAGAATTGCCCACGAACTTTTAGTAGATACATGTAACTATTTCCATTTTGAGCTGTGTCACTGTGAGGGAGGGTAAGAGCTGAGTGTCCCATAAATGTATCTTCCTTGGAGATTTTTGTTATCAATTCACCTAGGCTGCCCTAGCCTGCTCTCACTGGAACCCTTCCAGTGTTCATTATTTGGCCTTCTTTGAGATCTTAACTGCCTGTGTGTGATACAGTTATTGGGCTATCTCTTAAATGTCTACTTTCAGATCAGACTTCTCACCTGAATGCTAGTCTTATACGATTGCTACCTACGAATTAGTACCACTTAGATATCATCCCTTTAAACATAACATGTCGAAAGCAAACTTAGTGTGACCCCCTTCCCAACTCATTCTGTTTCTATCACTGACATCTCCAATCCCATTCTGAGGCTTACATTTGAAGTTATTTTTCATTCCTCACAACTCCTTTATCAATAATCATCCACAACCTCTATAAATAGCAATAACACACTCAGCAATCTACCCACTGCTTAATAAATGTTCACCATTCTGTTATGTGTATTATGATCCGAAGTGATCTGCTCAGTCACCCAAGACTGTTGAGGCTTCTCACAGAGGCTCTTACATTCGTCTCCTTTCTCTCACCTTCACAGTAATCCATGTTCCCATCCCCTGGTGCCTAAACTCCCAGAGTATCTTTCTTATCGGCCTCCAAATCTCTAATTTTTCCCTGCTTCAGTCCATCTGAAATAAATGCACAGACTGATCTTTTTGAAACCACTTTCATCACGTTATAGTTGGCCTACAAACCTATGATGGTTTCTGTTTGTGAATCAGAGTGTTTACAAACTCCCTGTACAGCATTAAGAGCTTTGGGCAGCTGCTCCCTCTTCCCCAAGCTACCCGAGATCTGTATGTCTTTATTTGACTCAAATTTGTTTGAGCATCAACTATGTGCCAGCCATACTCTCTATCACCCACTACCCTCCAGCATCCCCTCTCTTCTCCAGTTAAGCCCAGTGTGATGCTCCCCTGCCGCCACCACAGTGATACCTGCCATTTGGACTTTGCTCCTATTCTTGCCCTGCCAGGAGTCTCCCCCTTTCTGCCAATAAAAATCTGATAGCTCTTCCAAGATGCACCTTCTCCTGAAGGTTTCCCCTATAATGAATCCCAGACCACAACAACCTTTCCCTTTTTCTGAATTCCCTCAGCATTCTCACACCAGATATCTATTGCTAAATATTGTCCTCTTATTATTTCACATGCATTTGTTGGTCTCCCCGATTGAAATGTGAGCTCTAGAAGGGCAGAGGCCAAATCTTCTATTCTTCGTTTACCCAGATCTGGAATGGAAAAGGGCAGATGCAAGGCCAGTAAAGACCTTGATTTTGCACATAGCTCATGGGCAAGGACCAGTGGGCACAGCGTAGGCAATAAAGACAAAAAATGTGCACTGAAGACCTAAGACTAGTTCCTGGCACAAGGCTAGAAGCTCAGCCATGTTCTGAGAAGTGTTTGTTAAATGCTGAATTAGATTTTCAGAGATAATACAAGTCCCTTACACACCATGTATTCCTCTAGCACAAAAATCTCTACTGAAGCACAGTGGCCAGTAAAATTTATGGGGTCTCAATCACTAATTAGATTTGAAATTCTTGAGTCTTCTTGGCCAGAATGATCAGTCCAGTGGGGACATCTCAGCTGTCTCTATGAGAAGTTGCCCCTACACCTGGCAACTACCTGAGTTAGCACCAGTTCATGCCCCCGAGCCAAAAGTTGTGTGACTCCAATACAAGCCAGATATCTGTAAGGAAACCTGTAAGCTCAGCCTCCCTCCTCCCCTCCCTCCAGCTACACGATGTCTTATCCAAACCTAGAACCCGGCCAGGTGATGTGCAGCCCCTTTCAGAAAGCAGAGAAGGTGCCCTTTGTAGAAGGGGTGCAGACAGGAAAATGGACTTACCCTCACATAGTAGTTCATGCCCATCCCCAACAGGTGCTGCAGAAAGTGCTTGTCCTGCCTGCTCCCGGGGGTTGGCTCCCCAGGGCCGGGAAGGGGGCAGGCATCAGGAGTTAAAGAGGTCGCCCTGTGCCCCAGGGCATCCCGCTGAGGCGGAGGTGCTGGCATGGCCCTATTCAGACTGGTTTCAGGGGAAGCCGGGCTGCTGGGAGCCGGGTCTTGGCTTTCCTGGAGCTTGAGTCGAGGTACCTCTTTGGTACCCAAGCAAAAGTTTTTCAGACTCAGCAAGGTGGCTGGGTTGGCCAGCTTTACGCTGGCCATGCGAGGGATCAAGGTGCACAGTGGGGTGGGGCTCTCCTGGGACGCCAAGGTGGCATCTTCAGCCGGCAGGTGAGGTGCCAGGGCGGGGTAGGGAGGCTGTGGCGAGCCCTTGTTCCCCCCCGAGCCTCCGGGGCTGCCTTCGTCCAAGGACGTGATGGACTCGTTCCGAAAGCGGCTATACTTGGCCCTGTGCAGCATCCCGGGGTGCCTGAAGAGTCCTACATACAGCACGAGTCCTGCCAGGCTGTCCGGACCGCGTTCTCGCATAGCCTTGGCAGTGCTGAAACAGGATACTGTTGCATAAATCGCCTCGTCGTCTGCTAGATAAACAGTGCGGAAAGCAAATGCCTCAACGCCCCGTGCAACTTGGCGGCTGCCACCTCTCCAACTCCGTTCTCGCCCTCGCCCTCGCCCGCTTCGGCTCAGGGTCCTCGAGGGTAACAGCCCAGGGGAAAACGCCTTCCCAGCTGATTTTAGTCCCTCCCTGGCCCTGCGGCGGCACCCGGTGTTCTCGCGTCGGATTCCTTGCTGGGAAAGCCTGGACCCAGGCTCGCGGCGGCGCCGGCAACCGCTCACGGCCAACTCTTAGGCACGGAACGGGGCCGCGCGCCCGGCCAGCCGGTCCCGCCGCATCGCTGGCGGCGCGGGAGCCTTGCAGAAATATTTAACGCCCCCTACCCCCCAGCCTCCCCTTCTGCACACAGGAACTTTCAAACCTGCTCCCTCCGGTTCCCACAGGGCGGGGCAATGTCTGGCTCATTAACCCTTTACTTGTTCCAGTGATTGCTCATTTTTTAAAAAAGGAGCAAAGAAAATGTATATGTGGGCCAAAGGCCCTTGAGCCTGGGTTCGTTTCTTCTGACGGCTGCCCTCTCTTGGAAGATCTTGTCATGCATCCCTTCTGGGCCACAAGCCAGGAGTGCTAGTGACAGGCGCTGCTCCGCATTATTTCAGGGACTTGTGATCCCTCCGTGTTCTTCAGATCCCCTCCCAGCCTGCCCACCCTGGCTCCGAGCTTCCTTCCCTCCCCGACTCCCCTCAGAGCTTCTTTCAGGAGCCTATCTGCAACAGAAGGCTGAGATGTGCAGGATGATACGCAGAGTGTTGAAATTTTTATGAATGAACTTTGCTGAATGAATTTCTCTCTGTGTGTGCAAGCTAATAAATCAGTGAATGAAGCTGAGAATAGCTGTAATTGACTGATGGTCTCAGGGGTGCTTGGTTTTTATCCAATCAGGCGGCAGCTTGATGACTCATGCACCATAAATATACTAAACTAGTAGCCAGGAGAAATAAAGCTGGAGGGAGAGAAAGGAGAGATTTTATTTTGTGATATCTGAGGAAAGGGTTAAAGGGAAAGGCAATCTTTAGTGTAAGTCATCTGCAAGCTGGGCAGCGGGTTAAAAGGTCCATTTTCTTTTTTGTTGAAATGACCGGGAAAGCCAAGCAGAAGAGCTAAAAATTAGACCCATTGTTCTACGGATATTAGGACATATGCTACACAACTCCTGGGGGAAGACATGATGCATTTTTCTTAGAAACATAGTTCTTTTTTTATTGATTGCTGGTTCCATCTCCCGTCTGGTGCAACTTCCTGTACCTATCAAATGCATTCTGAAGACATGATGACAACTGCAAGAGGCTTAGCACACAGGAAGCCAGGAAGGGAGCTGAGAAAGGGAAATGCAGGTTCTTTTAGGAATGGAGAAGAGGAAACTGCTGAAGCACTGAGAGGATGTGAAATCACATATCAGAAGAGACAAGAAAATCTCGGCTGAAGGTTACATTTCTTGGTGGGCCAAGGCTCTTGCATCTGAAACTGAACATTAATCCAAAAATCAAAACAAACCGGCAGCCACGGGAATCAGGGATGCCACCTTCACTGTCTTATTGCCCACAAGGCTGCATTAGGCTCATGTGTTTTTATGACTTTGGTGGCCTGAGTTCCCTTGAGATCCAAACACAGGTTCTGAATTAAACGGTTCCTTGTAAGCAGCTGAAAAGGCATCCTTGCTGGCTTCCTCCTCCCCCACAGAAATTCTTCACCTTTTCACATCCCACCTCCCAAAACTGTTAGGATGGTTTTTCCCTGGGAAGGCCTTTTGTGCATCTTCATAAATCTTCCCGTCAATGCTCACTGACCTTCCCTCTCTGCCCTCACACCTCCTCCTGGCAAAACTGAAGAGTGGCTAAGCCAGCTGGACTCCACATCCCTGGGGCTGAGGAGACAGGCTCTGGGCAGGACTGTGAAGTAACCTTCCTCATTTTCTTTCCTCTCCACCTCTCTCCTTCTCTCACAAGGGTCCCTTCCTTGGTGTCACAGACCCCATGCTATGCTGCCTTGAGAAAGATGGTTTACCTCTCTGTGCCTGAACGCCCTCACCTGTTAGGAGCAGCCATCATCTAATGGAGATGTTATAAGGGCTCATGAGCTAATCCTAATCCCTGTAAGGCACTTGGCACCGTGCCCCACACATGGGGCATGCCTCACCAAGCACATGGCTGGCAGTGTAAAGAAAGGCCATTGGAACTCGGGCTGCCTGCCCCTGAAGCTGGCACTCTTACCCCCTACAGAGTAGAGCCTATACCATCCAAGGCAGCTAAAAAGAAAAATTAGCACAAAGTAGGAGAAGCTGAGAAAGCCAACACTGTTCAGAGAAACAATTTCCTAACACTCGTGTGGGCCTGGAGAAGGAAGGATAAACAGGAGCCCGCCTGGCTTGTGTGAGTCCTGGCTGAGGTCTTCATGCCTGGAGGACGGGGTGCCCAGGGGGCCTGCTCACCCAGGCAGGCACTGTGCCGGCCACACTCCAGGGGCTCAGACCAGCCCCCGTCCCTCAGGAGGAATGAATCCTAGAAGGGCTGGGGAGGAGAGGGAGGGAAACCAAGTGGGACCAGGGAAGATAAGAAAGCAGCCATGGCCACCGTGGGCTGCTTCTCTGTCCCTAGGGACCCTGGAGATCTTGGCTCTGGTAGGCATCTCTGCCGGGGCCTTTTATGAGGGTGAGAGAAACCAGATCTGCAACTGGGGAGTGGGGAACAGCCTCAGAGGCCCAGCCAGGCCGGCTGGGCAGCTCTCAGCCCAAAGACGGAAGCTGAAAAACTACCCCAACAGCCCCAGAGCAGGCTCGTTAACTGAGTAAGATTTCCATTCCAGGTGGGTGGGTGGGTGGGCAAGGCCGATGGCTTCCTTTCTCCCAGGATGTCAGAACGTCCTCTTCAGTTAGTAATGATGAGAATACTATTAACAAGAGCTACTAATGATGGAACAAAAGACAGTTTACCTGCACTCACATTCAATCATTGTAACAGATGTCGGAGGCCGGCACAATTTTCATCACCGCCTTACTGATGTGGAATACGGGCTCAGAGCAAGGTCAGTGACTTGGGCAAGGTCCCCTGGCTGTTGAACATGAGGCCAGGAGCCCTCCAGCAGCTCCGCCTGGCTGCAGAGCCCGTGCTGCAGAGCCTGTGCTGGTAGCCACTGTCCTCTGCTGCCACCCAGGACACCAGAGAGCTCAAGTCTAGATCCCAGGCCTGTCATCTCCACACTACAGGAGACACAGTCAAGGTGCCGAGTTTATAGTAAGCCACTCCTGTTTCCTGGCTTGTGCGAGCCCCACGGTGGGTCTCGTGTAGAACTGAGTGCTGGCTCACCTCAGGCACGTACCCTTCCCTGCTGGGAAGGGTGACAGCCAGTGTGCGGTAAGAACCTAACTACTCATACTTGGTGCTCACTAAATGTCAGCTTTTGCTCCCCTCTCCTCTTTGGAGATCATACCTATAAAATTTGCCTGAAATACCTCACAGGACTGTTAGGAATAAAAATATGAATAATACATAAGAAAAACCATTATTGTCATTAAACCATCAGAGTACATTAACCCCTCTCGTCACTGCCCTTGGAAAGCAGGGTTCTGCTTAGACCACTGTGTATGCCTCCTCTGCTTTGAGGCACACTGCCCCCCTCCAAGGGAGCCTGTTGTGAATCAAAGTGTCAGTTTAAGGGACAGCCTGCCCTGGCTGGGCTACTTGGGTGGAACCGGCAGTTTCAAGAAAGTGCTGGGTCAGGCTGGGCCATGATAGAATTAGCCAGGTCCTGCTAGGATTTCTTAGAGGAGTGGAGGAGAAGGGGACCTGGGCAAAGATGCCTGCCCAGCTTTGGAAGAGAACCCAGTGTGGGATTTGGGGTGGAGGAAGGGTGTGCTAGAGAGTATAGGGGGGTGGAGATAGAACAAGACAAAAATAACTCTGGGAGGTGGTGGACCAATTGCTACTTTGGAACAAAGCGGAGCAGGTGGCATCAGAGGCTAGGACTCCTACTCCAGCCACGGATACCATGTCCATCACAAAGCAGACCCACTCCTGAAGAACAGTCATTGGGCAATACCTACTCCTGAAGAATTTCCACTGAGGATGAGTCCAACTGCCTATCAGTGAGGAGTGAAAACACTGCTGAAGCTCTGTTTCAGGAAGAATTTTCCACAAGACAATATTCATAAAAAGCTCTTGGCAGAGACCAAATACCCTTTTTTTAAAAAATTTATTTTTGGCTGCCTTGGGTCTTCATTACTGCGCACGGGCTTTCTCTAGTTGCAGCAAGTGGGGGCTACTCTTTGTTGCAGTGCGCGGGCTTCTCATTGCAATGGCTTCTCATTGTGGTGGCTTCTCTTGTTGTGGAGCACAGGCTCTAGGCATGCAGGCTTCAGTAGTTGCAGCATGAGGGCTCAGTTGTTGTGGTGCACGGGCTTAGTTGCTCCGTGGTATGTGGGATCTTCCCATGTGCCCATGTGCCCTGCATTGGCAGGATCTTCCCACGTGCCCTGCATTGGCAGGTAGATTCTTAACCACTGCACCACCAGGGAAGCCCCAGACCAATACCCTTTTAAACATGGGGTAGTGAGATAGCGAACAAGGGTTGAGTCTCCGAGAGTCACGGCCTAGCTTTGAAAAACGGAGGCAGAGTTTTCCCCAGAGTTGTCATTAACTCTGAAAGCAACATCTTCTTTTTGCCTCCTGAACCAAATGTTTCCAGTTTTCCCACAGTTTTCAACTTTGGTAGGTAAATAGCTCTCTGATGGTTGCTGTTGGCCCTCACTGGCTCTCATGGAACCAGGGCCAGCTAGAAACAGCACAGGAAAATGGATATTTTCCCATCTGTTGAAAATGAGATAATGTACCTGAAAGTGCTACGTAGAGTTAGATATCATGCAGACGAAAAATAGATGAGTTACTTAGGGTCAGGTTCAGTTGAAAATAACACAAAAATTCTAAAGAAGAGTGGCTTGAACAAAAAATTTATTTCCCTGGAGGTGGGAAGTCCAAGGAGAGTGTCAGCTCTTGGCCAACCTTAAAGTATATCTCTTTTCCTCATGGTCCAAAATGGCAGATAGAGCTCCAGCTATTTCATCTCCACTCCAGGCAGCAAAATGGATGAAAGGACAAAGAAGGACATGCCCACTCTCTTTAAAGAAACCTCCTAGAAGCCCAACACAATGTTCCACTTACATCACATTAGCCGGAGTTTAGTCACATGGCTGCAACTAGCTGTAAGAGAAAATGAAGTCTTCTTTATCTGAGAATGAAGAAGTCTTTTGTCTGGGTGCATGGCTGCTGCACATAAAATCATAGTCTGTTACTGAGGAAGGAGAGGAGAATGGATATTGTGATAGAAAATAGTATCTCTGCCATAGTAATATTTTCAGAAGAACTTCTACCTAAATAGAATTTAAAGCTAGCATAGAATAAAAACGTCTTTGGTCAACGTGGCCTATTTCCCCTTTTTTCTGTATGCACATGCACCATGTTGCACACACACACACACACACACACACACACACACACACACACACACACAAAGCTTTAAAATGACCCATTTAAAAACAGGTGCTGTCAGAACAGAAGCTTATTTGTACATAGCCAAAGGGACTGGTGGAGTCTCTAGGCCTCTGAAAGGTGGCCAGGTGCTTCCAGGGCCAGCAGCAGACAGTGACAGGAAGTGCATCCAGATCCCTGCAGATGGCATTCTAAGTGGTTAACTGGGGTTAGGGATATCTTACAAAGAGTGTGTGGGTGTTGGACAGGTGGTCAGAGCACAGTCATCACGAGGTGTCTGACCCAGGAGCAGGATTCCAATTCTAACTGTGGATCGGCAAGAGAAGAAGGCAAAGACAGGGTCCTGGACCCATTGAAACTCTGGCATTATGAGTTGGCTAATCCAAACTTCATTTCCAATCCTCTTTTCCTTTGCCCACCTCTACTGGGAAAAGCTGAATACCCACTTTCTCAGGCTTCCTTGCGACTGCAGGGTGTCAGGGCATGTGACACAGTTCTGGTCTATGAGATGTAATGAAAGTTTCATGGGGGCTTCTGAGAAAACACCTCCTTTCCTGACAAAAGGGGCAGAGAAAACTGGAGCCTCCCCTCCCTTTTCCCTCGTCTTCCTATCCTGAATGTGAATGTGCTATCTGGAGCTGTGGCAGTCATACTGCAATCATGAAAGAAAGACCAACCAAGTTATCAAGCCAATGGTCTTGAAATCCTTGAATCACTGCAACGAGACCAGCAATCATCCCTAGATACATTGTTATATGAGAAAAATAAACCTTTACTGGTTTAAGCAGCTCAAGCAGCTCTTGGTTATCTGGTACCTGTTACTTATGGCCCAAAGCATTATTATCTGATACAAACACAGTGGCAAGAACAGGGGTACAAGATGATCAGAGCCTCTGGGCAATTAGGAAATAACTATGGAGTCTGGTGAAAAAAGTCCAAACATAGTCAGACTAACCTGGGTTCAGATATGGGTGCTGACAGTATGGTAGGCAGACTAAAGACTCCCAAAGACATCCATGTCCTAATATCAGAAACATGGTAAAAGAAACTTTGCAAATGTAAAAGGTGGTCTAATCACCAGATTCCAATGTGTGCGGTGGGGAGGGGGTGTTTCCCCCACACCACTAGGTGTCCTACAATTCAACTCAGTTCTGGCACTTTCTATCCAGAGATCACATCAGATTCCACATGTTATGGGCTCAGTTCCACAAGACTGCCCTCCACTTCAGATGCCAATCCCAAGCCCAGGTTGTTACTTGTGCTTCTGACCGACAGGCTATAGATTGGAGGTCTCAACAACCCCCTCCTTGGGTTCGATTAATTTGCTACAGCAGCTCACATAACTCAGAGAAAACATTTTACTTATTAGATAACTGGTTTATGATGAAAGGATATAGCTCAGGAACAGCCAGCTCAAAGAGATGCATAGGGCAAGGTGTGCGGAAAGGGCATGGAGCTTCCGTGCTCTCTCTGAGTGTACAACGCTCTCTGAATCTCCAGGTGTTCACCAATCTGGAAGCTCTCAGAACACCATACTTTTGGGTTCTTATGGAGGCTTCATTACATAGGCATGATTGATTAAATTGCTGGCCACTGGCAGTCTATTCAACCACCAGCCCTCTCCCCTCCCCAGAGGCTGAGGGCTAGAACTAAAACTTCCAACCCTGTAATGACATGCTCGGCTCCCTTGGCAACCAGCTCCCATTCTTACGTGCTTTCCAAAACTCACTTCGTCAATATGACAAGAGACAACTTTGATGCTCTCATCACTTGGGAAATTTTATAGGTTTTAGACCAAATATATATTTCTTACTATAAATCACAATATCACAGAATGTGATTAAGATTACAGATCTTGAGATGGGGGAATTATCTGGGTGGGCCCAATCTAATCACATGATGCTTTCAAAGCAAAGAACCCTTCCCAGCTGTGGAAAGAGCTGGGAGATTTAAGACAGAAAAAGGAGGAGAGATTTGAAACCTGAGAAGGACTCAACCTGCCGTTATTGGCTTTTAAGAAGGAGAAGGCTGACCATGAGTCAAGGAAGCTAGGAAGGGCCCTCAGTTGACAACCAACAAAGAAACAGGGATATTAGACTTACAGCTGCAAAGAACTGAATTCTAACAACCCAAATGAGCAAAAACAAAAAACAAATAAACAAAACTCTCAAAGAGAGTTTTGTTGAGAGAGGAATGCAGCTGTGCCAACACTTTTTTTAAAATTTAATTTATTTATTTTTTATATAGCAGGTTCTTATTAGTTATCTATTTTATACATAATAGTGTATATATGTCATTCCCAACACTTTGATTTTAGCCTGGTAAGACCCATGGCAGATCTCTAACGTGCAGAGTAGTAAGTTAGTAAATTTACGTTGTTGAAGATAAGTTGGTGGTAATCTGTTGTGGCAGCAATAGAAAACTAATACAGATTTTGATACCAGGTGTGGAGTGCCACTGTAGCAAATACCAAAAATGGAGTGGCTTTCAGACTGGGCAACAGGCAATGGCTGGAAGAATGAGTCTAGATTTCTTTTGAGTGGATTACTATTAGAAATATGGACTTTAAAGATACTGCCTATGAGGTCTCAGAAGAAACTAAAAAACAAGCCCTTAGAAACTGAAGGAAAGAGAATCCTTGTTATACAGTGGCAGAAAGTTTAGTGGTGGACTTCCCTGGTGGCCCAGCGGTTAAGAATCTGCCTGCCAATGCAGGGGAGATGGGTTCAAGCCCTGGTCCGGGAAGATTCCATATGCCACAGAGCAAATAAGCCTGTGAGCCACAACTACTGAGTCCATGTGCCACAACAACTGAAGCCCACGTGCCTAGAGCCCGTGCTCCACAAGAGAAGCCACCACAATGAGAAGCCCGCACACCACAATGAACAGTAGCCCCTGCTCGCCGCAACTAGAGAAAGCCCGCACACAGCAACGAAGACCCAACACAGCCATAAATAAATAAATAAATAAAATTTTTTTAAAAAGAAAAGTTTAGTGGAATTGTGTCTTGCAGTTCTGTGGAAAGCAGGATTTGTAAAAACTAAAATTGGACATTTAGCAGAGGAGATTTCCAAGCAAAGTGTTGAAAGTGAGTTCTAGTTTCTTCTTGCTGGTTTAGTAAAATGTAAGAGGAAAGAGATAAATTGAGGGAAGAACTGTTAAACAAAGAAGAACCAGGATTTTTATCATTTTGAAAACTCTCAGAGTATCTGGATGGCAAGGTGCTAAAATTAAAAGATTCACTGTTGGAAATGTGCACTCTACAGAAAAGGTGTGACATATTGGAAAGATCAAAAGGTCAGAGAATAAAGTCACAAAAGGCCCTTGGATTAAGGATGTGCCTCATACACACCCTCAATCACACTAGAGAGTTTAAGGTCTGTTCTCTCAGCCATATAAACAAAAGCCAAAAATAGAATGGGATTACCTAGGAAAGGTTTGTGAATGAGCCTCTTGTCTAAGGGAGTAAATCCCCATTACATACATGGGAGACCCACAAGGTTCTTGAGAATGTCATGCCAGCAGAAACCCTTCCAGGTTGAACTGAAATGGACAGAGAAAGTCCAAAATTAAAGAAGGTTGTCAAACCTTCTAGTTGAGGTTGTCAAACTCCAAAAATTCTATAGGTAGGAAACAGGCTGATAAAACTACTCCCAGCTGCAAACCCATGCTACCCTTCATGAAAAAGGAAAGATGACAGAAGGCAGAGCCATGAGTCTAGGGGACAGAGCCACAGGCCACAAAGGATTATTCTCAGACCTTGAAACCTAATGGAATTTGTTTAGCTGGATTTAGAAATACTTGAGACAAATGACTCTTTTTTGCTTTCCACTTTCTCCCTTTTTGAACTGAAATACCTATAACTGTTATCCTATGCCTGTCCCACCATTATATTTTGAAAGCAGGTAACTTGTTTCTTTAATTTCACAGGTCCACAGGTAGAAAGAAATTGTGCCCCAGAATGGATCACTCCGAGAGCTTCACCCATACCTGAGCTGATGATGAGATTTAAACCTTTTGAGCTGATGAGATTTTGGACTTTTAGTTGATGCTGTAATAAGTTGAGACTGGGGGAATTTGGGATGAGGTGAGTATATTTTGCACGTGGGACAGATGTGGACTTTGGTGGCCAGAAATACACTTACCTGTGGGAAGTTAAAATAATACATTTGTGTCATTTAAGCTGCTAAATCTGTGGCAATTTTTTTATGGCAACAATAGAAACAAATACAGACACTTAGTACTAAGAATCAGGGGGGAAGAAGCATTTTGCACACAGAGATTAAAAAATCAACAACAACAATAACCTGAATAAATAAGTAAATAAATAAATGGTAAAAAAAAGTTTGCCCCATCTAATTCTGATATCAGAATTAGATGGTATCGTGAGCCTTTCCTGTAACTTACACACTCCCTACCCAAACTGCTTTTGCAATACTGATGAGTGAAGATATGTGATGGCTTCTGCAGATGTGATAATCACAAGAGAAAATCGGTGTTCTTCCACCATGAGTGGACTAAGTGCAAACCTGGTAACCTTGGTAATTTTGTGTTATTCTCTTTAAATATCGATTTAAATTTCCCCTTAAATACCTGTTCAGCCTTGGTAGCGTTCAGTTCTTCTCCTCCCTCTGGCCTCTGTTCTAATAATAATGGCTAGCTCATAATGATGGCCTACTCTGTGTCACACACCCACTTAGTCCTTACAGTAATGCTGCATAGTAGACATTTATCTATCTATCTATTTATTCATTTTTGGCTGCCTTGAGTCTTCATTGCTGCACGTGGGCTTTCTCTAGTTGCAGAGAGCGGGGGCTACTCTTCATTGCCATGCACAGGCTTTTCATTGTGGTGGCTTCTCTCGTTGCGGAGCATGGGCCCTAGAGCACGTGGGCTTCAGTAGTTGTGGCATGTAGGCTCAGTAGTTGTGGCCCACGGGCTGAGTTGCTCCGCAGCATGTGGGATCTTCCCGGACCAGGGCTCGAACCCCTATCCCCTGCATTGGCAGGTGGATTCTTAACCACTGCGCCACCAGGGAAGTCCCAACATTATTTTTCTTATACATAAAGAGAAACTGGGGCTAAAACTGAACAGAAACTTTTTGTGTGTGTGTGAGCTAAGCTTTCAAAAGCCTGGGCTCCCTTACAGAACCTCCTTAACAAGGTAAACAAGTTTTTCTTTTGACCAAAAAATGCTTTGGTCTCTAGTCTTCCCTTTATACCATCTATGTCATTTTGGCAAGTTACTTCACCTCTCTGAGCCCCAGTTTCTCTTCATCTGTATAAAAAAGATAATGTCTGTCATATACGTAGCATTACTGTAAGGGCTAAATGGGTGTGAGTGACATATAGCAGGCCATTGTTATGAGAGCCATTATTATCAGAGCAAAGGTCCAAGGGAGAAGCAGAGCTGAACAACAGCAAGGCTGAATGGATACTGAGCCTATACACTCTAATCTAGAACATCTTAAAATTTTCCCTAAATTATGTCCCCTTCAAAAGTCCTTATCTTTTAGAGGTACATATGAAAGTATTTAGTGATGTAATGATATGATCATTGAAATTTACTTTAAAATAATCTAGCAGGGGAGAAAAGTAGGGGGAATGGGGCACAAATGAAGCAAAATGGTTGTGTGCTGATAATTATTAAAGCTGGATGATGGATACATGGGAATTAATTACACTTTGCTCTCTACTTTTGCAGCCTGGAATCATGTTGATCCTACAGGTGGGGCATGGAGGTCAAGAGAAAGCACTGCAGAAAGCAGAGCTGGGGAGGGACAAAAATAAGGTAGACAAATTGTCCCATACTCAGCTCTGCTCTTATCAGGCTTGTCAATAGACAGGAAGGCATGAGGGGTGTAAAGTTTGGGTCAGATCACCTGTGCTTGCCAGGACTGCAGCATTACCCCTAGGAAGTGTTTCTAGTCTGATCTTCCATTCCTGCAACATACATTTAAGAATGTGCTTTGTCTTCCTAAGCCTCCAATTCCACAAAGTAAAATGGCTGTGGGAAATGCATATTTTTTGCCAAGGTGGTGGACAGTGAACTCTTCATGGCTCTGAAAAGCCATGGACTATTCACTGTTCGTTGCGCAGCTCTGTTCATGGCAGTAGCGTACTATAATTGAAGAGGATGCCCTCTGGTGAACGATGCAATTGTTCCCTAGCCAGTGAAGTAGTGGAGAGGTTTCCCAATGATACGTTTTTCTTCAACACTCATATGCATGTCCATGGCTTCGATTCATAACCAGTGAACTGCTAAACTTCATTTTCTTTCTAGTCCAAACTCTTAAGTTCAAATTTCTGGCAATCTTCAAACTCAGCAGGTCAAAAATACAGGCTTTGATCAACATCACCATCCTCCCATCCATCCAACTGTCATCTCAGACTCTCTCCTCTCTTCATTTTCTACATCTCATCACTCACCAAATCTGTCTGTTCTGCCTTGGAACTGCCATTTGATTTTATACTCAACTTTCCATTCATGTATGTTCACATACAAGTCAAACCCTGGTCATCTCTCACTGAGATTCTCCCTCCACCCATCCAATATACTGTTATCAAAATTATCTTTCTTTCTAATTCAAAACTACGATCCTATCAGTTCTTGGATTAAAACCTTTAATAATTCCTATGATTTACAGGGTACAACTCCAATCTCTCACCATGGCTAACCCCAACTAGCTTTTCAACCTCTTCTCCAGTCATTATTCTTTGTAAATCCTGTTTCTCGCAAGGCATGCTTACTGGCCACTGCTCAAGGACAAAGGAACTATGTGAAAAAAGGAACTATGTGAAGGTATTCTCGTACAACTGTCCTGAGAAGTTTAGCTAATCTCCCCTCCCCCCAATGCACCCTCTCCCTCATCTTCCTCACATCCCAAATACTGTATCTTTCAACTTCTCAAAATGTGTTCTCAGATTCTTCATTCACAGAGGCAAATAATTGATAATATTTTAAAGTGGTATAGGTGGTAACTGCCTTTAAATAGATTTTATTCAGCTCATCAAAGAGGGATGAAACCAGCAGTATGGTAAAGCTGTTTCAAATGGGAATTGGAGGAACAGGGATTTATATAGTCTACCAGGAAAGGTGTAATGAAATAAGTCTGCCAACCTAGGGACAAAACTGGTTAATGTTCTACAGGGCCATAAAACCATAACCTTTGGGGTTATCTTTTCTACTGGACAAAAATAATTTGCCTCTATTCTAGACAAAGTCTACAAGTTAACATGTAACTTCAGAGCCTGAGCCCTTAATTAATAGTAAAAAGCAAAGTGAGACACAACTACATTCCCTGGATAATTAAAGAATTCTTGGTTGAGTCTATTAAACAATGCTTCACCATAACATTGAAAGGATATACTATTCACTTTTTTTTTTTACTTTATTCCCAAGTTTTTAATGATATTCTTTTTCAAATACATCAATGGAGATGATTGAACTGGAGGAACTTCAGGCATCAGTCAGTAGATGTATACGGGTAGATTAGAATTCTAATATGTGTTCCTGCCCTTGAAACCAACTGTAAGGATAGTTTTGCTGGTAAAGCAGATAATGAAATTAGGGAGGAACTTCTCAAAGGCTAATACCATCTGATGAGCTCAGTGATTTTTGGATCAAAGACAAAATTAGATCCACTGGGCTTACTCTGGTGACCCAAGTCTAGCCAAGACTTTGAAAAGCAAATCAGGCCTGTTTTCTGTCAACTATTTCCTGGAAGAACCACAAAGCAGCCTGGTTACACAGACACAATCTGGAACAGGAGAAAATCACTTGTTCTGGAGCAGACAGACTTGAATTTGAATCCTAGTGCAACCACTTATGAGCTGATGATCTCTGAAACTCAGTTTTCTCACTTACAAGTGGGTGATTGTACGTATCAAAAACGATGGAGAAATGGTTCCCAAATGTTGGTTCCCAAACCAGTGCTTGTCTTTAAAAAAGTTTTTGCCAATTTATAGAGAAATAGTAATAATATCAAAAGTACATAGACGTGAGAAGATAAACAAAATAGATAAACCTTTAGCCAGACTCATCAAGAAAAAAAGGGAGAAGACTCAAATCGATAGAATTAGAAATGAAAAAGGAGAAGTAACAACTGACACTGCCGAAATACAAAAGATCATGAGAGATTACTACAAGCAACTCTATGCCAATAAAATGGACAATCTGGAAGAAATGGACAAATTCTTAGAAATGCACAACCTGCCAAGCCTGAATCAGGAAGAAACAGAAAATATGAACAGAGCAATCACAAGCACTGAAACTGAAACTGTGATTAAAAATCTTCCAACAAACAAAAGCCCAGGACTAGAGGGCTTCACAGGCGAATTCTATCAGACATTTAGAGAAGAGCTAACACCTATCCTTCGCAAACTCTTCCAAAATATAGCAGATGGAGGAACACACCCAAATCCATTCTACGAGGCCACCATCACCTTGATACCAAAACCAGACAAGGATGTCACAAAGAAAGAAAACTACAGGCCAATATCACTGATGAACATAGATGCAAAAATCCTCAACAAAATACCAGCACACAGAATCCAACAGCACATTAAAAGGATCATACACCATGATCAAGTGGGGTTTATTCCAGGAATGCAAGGATTCTTCAATATACACAAATCAATCAATGTGATACACCATATTAACAAATTGAAGGAGAAAAACCATATGATCATCTCAATAGATGCAGAGAAAGCTTTCGACAAAATTCAACACCCATTTATGATAAAAACCCTGCAGAAAGTAGGCATAGAGGGAACTTTCCTCAACATAATAAAGGCCATATATGACAAACCCACAGCCAACATCATCCTCAATGGTGAAAAACTGAAAGCATTTCCACTAAGATCAGGAACAAGACAAGGTTGCCCACTCTCACCACTCTTATTCAACATAGTTTTGGAAGTTTTAGCCACAGCAATCAGAGAAGAAAAGGAAATAAAAGGAATCCAAATCGGAAAGAAGAAGTAAAGCTGTCACTGGTTTGCAGATGACATGATACTATACATAGAGAATCCTAAAGATGCTACCAGAAAACTACTAGAGCTAATCAATGAATTTGGTAAAGTAGCATGATACAAAATTAATGCGCAGAAATCTCTGGCATTCCTATACACTAATGATGAAAAATCTGAAAGTGAAATCAGAAAACACTCCCACTTACCATTGCAACAAAAAGAATAAAATATCTAGGAATAAACCTACCTAAGGAGACAAAAGACCTGTATGGAAAAAAATTATAAGACACTGATGAAAGAAATTAAAGATGATACAAATAGATGGAGAGATATACCATGTTCTTGGATTGGAAGAATCAACATTGTGAAAATGACTATACTACCCAAAGCAATCTACAGATTCAATGCAATCCCTAGCAAACTACCACTGGCATTTTTCACAGACCTAGGACAAAAAAGTTCACAATTTGTATGGAAACACAAAAGACCCCGAATAGCCAAAACAATCTTGAGAACGAAAAACGGAGCTGGAGGAATCAGGCTCTGACTTAAGACTACACTACAAAGCTACAGTAATCAAGACAGTATGGTACTGGCACAAAAACAGAAAGATAGATCAATGGAACAGAATAGAAAGCCCAGAGATAAATCCACGCACATATGGTCACCTTATCTTTGATGATAAAGGAGGCAGGAATGTACAGTGGAGAAAGGACAGCCTCTTCAATAAGTGGTGCTGGGAAAACTGGACAGATACATGTAAAAGTATGACATCAGATCACTCCCTAACACCATACACAAAAATAAGCTCAAAATGGATTAAAGACCTAAATGTAAGGCCAGACACTATCAAACTCTTAGAGGAAAACATAGGCAGAACACTCTATGACATAAATCACAGCAAGATCCTTTTTGACCCACCTCCTAGAGAAATGGAAATAAAAACAAAAATAAACAAATGGGACCTAATGAAACTTCAAAGCTTTTGCACAGCAAAGGAAACCATAAACAAGACGAAAAGACAACCCTCAGAATGGGAGAAAATATTTGCAAATGAAGCAACTGACAAAGGATTAATTTCCAAAATTTACAAGCAGCTCATGCAGCTAAATAACAAAAAACAAACAACCCAATCCAAAAATGGGCAAAAAACCTAAATAGACATTTCTCCAAGGAAGATATACAGATTGCCAACAAACACATGAAAGAATGCTCAATATCATTAATCATTAGAGAAATGCAAATCAAAACTACAATGAGATATCATCTCACACCAGTCAGAATGGCCATCATCAAAAAATCTAGAAAGAGTAAATACTGGAGAGGGTGTGGAGAAAAGGGAACACTCTTGCACTGCTGGTGGGAATGTAAATTGGTACAGCCACTATGGAGAACAGTATGGAGGTTCCTTAAAAAACTACAAATAGAACTACCATATGACCCAGCAATCCCACTTGGGCATATACCCTAAGAAAACGATAATTCAAAAAGAGTCATGTACCAAAATGTTCATTGCAGATCTATTTACAATAGCCCAGAGATGGAAACAACCTAAGTGCCCATCATCGGAGATATGGATAAAGAAGATGTGGCACATATATACAATGGAATATTACTCAGCCATAAAAAGAAACGAAATTGAGCTATTTGGAATGAGGTGGATAGACCTAGAGTCTGTCATACAGAGTGAAGTAAGTCAGAAAGAGAAAGACAAATACTGTATGCTAACACATATATATGGAATTTAAGGAAAAACAATGTCATGAAGAACCTAGGGGTAAGACAGGAATAAAGACACAGACCTACTAGAGAACGGACTTGAGGATATGGGGAGGGGGAAGGGTGAGCTGTGACAAAGCAAGAGAGAGGCATGGACATATATACACTACCAAACATAAGGTAGATAGCTAGTGGGAAGCAGCCGCATAGCACAGGGAGATCAGCTCGGTGCTTTGTGACCGCCTGGAGGGGTGGGATGGGGAGGGTGGGAGGGAGGGAGATGCAAGAGGGAAGAGATATGGGAACATATGTATATGTATAACTGATTCACTTTGTTATAAAGCAGAAACTAACACACCATTGTAAAGCAATTATACCCCAATAAAGATGTTAAAAAAAAAAAGTACATAGACGGAGAGGTATACTTTATATAGTTAGAATTTTATAAAGTTAAATTTAAATGCTGGGGGTTTTTGTTTGTTTGTTTTTTCGAGATTATTCTTTTTATTTTGTATATGTGGTAAAATGTCTTTTCTGTTATGAAGTAATTGTAATCATAAATAGTAGATTTTAAATGATTTTACGTGGCAAAATAAACTTGGCAACCCTATGTCCATCTCCAAATGACTTTTGATACTGCTCTGGGAACCACTGTAAGAGAATGTATGAATTTACTTTGTGAGCTAAAAATATGTGTATAGAGTGACTCTTATTGCTGTTGTCTCTGAAACCGCCATTTTTTGTATGGTGATGAAAATATTATCCAGGTGGTCCTAAAGTTTCCTGAGGAACCCAAACTAAAGCAGAGCTTCTCCTGGGAGTCTACCTGGGGCCAGGCTTCTCACAGAGAAAGAACTCAGGGGCCCACAGGCAGCATACAGCCCCTGGGTAGGCCCTGGCCTTCTCTTGAAGAAGAGCAATTTCATCCCCCAGGACTTTTACTTCCAGGGGGCCAAGTGAATAGCATGATAGGACTCTCACTCTCTAGTGGCTAAGAACCTCTCTGCCTACGAGTCAGTGATGAGAGGGATAAATCCAGTTTGCTGCAGGAGAGCAGGGACAATGAAGGAAAGGAGAGCCTGGTGCTCGTACTTGGGAACCTGTGTCAGGTTGGTGGAGCCCTAAATGGCCAGGACCAGCGATGCAGTAATGTTTGCATAGGAGACGGAACAGCCCAGGACTCCTGTCACAGTAAATGGTGCTGGAAAATCCCAGAGAGCCATGTCGGCCTCTTGTTTTAAATCCATTTTTCCATACATGTTTTAAATCCATGTTTTCACCTTACAAAGAAATACTTCATTGAAAGAAATAAAAACAAGCCAGAGATGAAAATCAAATTCACTAATATGCTAATTTAGACACAATCCTGTTAATATTATAATATATAACCTCAGGGTGGTTTTTTTTCCTTAGTCATGAACATTTTTTCAAACAAAAATAACATAATATTGTGCATACAGTTTTCTACCTTTTTTTCTCTGTTAGCAGAAAACCCACATTTTTCCACGTCACTAAATGTACCATGTTATTTTAATTGCTATGCGGTACACTGTGCAAATGTGCCATAATTTAACAAACGGGGTGGGAGGGGGTGTTTGGATTTCTACACACACACACACACACACACACACACACACACACACACACCCCATAGGCCATGCTAGCTCTTATAGCTAACCCTTCCATACAAAACATGCTAATTGCAGACTCTAGATAATGGGTATATGAGTATCCACTTTATCATTCTTTCAACTTTTCTGCATGTTTGAAACTTCTAATAATAGGATTATGGTGGAAAACATTTAATATCCTCGTATACAGAATGAGTTGGGTCAACGAGGATGCCTGTTTACAAGTTCTGGAATGAGAGCTGGACGACCAGCTTCCCGGATGATCTCTGGCACGGGTGGGCTCGTCCCGCGCTGCCGGAGGCCGGGGGCTGAGCACCAGTCCCGGGAAACCCGGGGCCGCAAGAGCGCCCTGTGTGCGCTTTCGCACGGCCTCCCTGAAAAAGAGCAGCTGAGCGCCAGGCTGCCAGGCGCTCCGCATCTAAGCTGCAGGCGCCCGGAGAAGAAAAGGGCCAGTGTGCGCTCGCGAAACTCAAAAGCCCTTCTCCAGGCCCAGCGACTCACGGGGGAGGGGGGGAGGGATACGAAACTGCGCTTTAACAGTGTGGGCAGTCAGGCCGTGGGTGCCCCGCAGGACAAAAGGGCCTCAGTGCTGGAGAGAAGGCAGCCCCCGGGGCCTGGCGGCAGCATAAAGGGAAGCTGTGTCCCCAACAGCACTCAAGTTCACCTTTGTCTTCTGAGTCCAAGTCGAAGGAAGGGTACAGAAGGAGCCCGCAGGCTCACCTCCCTCCTCAGGGATCCGATGATAAGAATGGTCAAGCTCTTTCTCCAAGATGCTGGGAATTCAGATGAAAATAGCAATGAGCTTGCCTGCTAGCTGGGACAGGGGTCAGTGTTTATGTCAATAGCTGCATCCTCTGGCCAGGGCCAATGAGGAGGAGGGAAGCCAGTACAAATTACTTGAACCAGTGGCCCTGGAGGGGCCCAGGCAAACATGTTACAGAGCAATAAGAATTTGCCCTTGTTGGGGTGTTGAGGACAGGAGTGGGAGATGAGCAGATTCCTTTCCAACAGACCCTAACCAGCTATTGGCAATACAGATGCTGCCACTGCCTCTTCCCAAAAGAGAGAGGCCACCCCTGTATCCTGGCCTGACAGTTGCCGCCCATTGATCAGCAGGGGAAGGTCAATGGTGGAAGGTTAAAGGCTACTTGCTCTTACACCTGACCTTTGCTGAGTTTTCACCTGGAGTTGGCACAAGATCAGCCATCGTGGGCCAGGTCTTTGTTGGCACTTAAGGAGGAAAAAAGGTTCTTAGCTGAATTCCTAAATAATTTCAGTGGCTTGAAGCAGAGTGAGGAGTGGGTGTAATGAAGAGCAATTCATAAGCCACTCCCAACGCCATCCCCCCGCCACACACACACACACACACACACACACACACACACACACTCTAGTTGTACCTAAATTTTGTAATTTTACTTTTGCTCTAGAGAGGTGAGATACTTAAAACAACAACAACAAACAAACAAACGAGCTGACACACAAACTGTGAATCTCAGACTGAGTTTCATTCCTAGCCTTGCCACTTACTGTCTAAGACTTTGGACAACTAACTTAACCTCATTCAACTAACTGCCTCATCTATAAAGTGGGCATATGATATCTACCTTATAGAGTTGCTGTTGGAATTAAAAGAGAAAGTATATGCAAATGTACCTAGCATGGTAGTAAGCTTTCAAATAAAGTTTTTTCTTCATTTGTTTTTTAAAACCTGATTATTCCTAATATTGTTCCAGATGAATTTGAGGCTGCTTACACAAATATACACAGTACCACACCACAAATAATAAATGAATACTTTCAAGTCGTGCTCTGTATAATTCTGAGTTCTTTTTATCTTTACAACAAGAATGTATTCATCCATTAACTTGTGAAATAAACACACTGAAGAACCAAGTGAAGATAACAAACAAGGAAATTAAGGTGACAGCAGTGGTGATAGTATATGAAGTGTTTGACAGAAGGGCAAGTACACTTGCTAGAAATAGGCTGTCAATTTAATTCCTGGCTCCCAAGCAGCTAAGACAAAGAGGGAAACATGATCATTTCCACGATTCCTGGTGTTCACTGATGAAAACAAACCTGCATCTCAGGATCACAAGCTATTTCTCTACAAATTTCTCTTGAAAGTTTTTGTTTAAATAAACACAGCCCTTTTGTGAACATCAGCAATGTTCTTCAAGAGTTCCACAGGGATGTTTTTCATAATGCTCCTCAGTGATGGCCTAATGTCCATGCACAAATCAGTGAGGGCGCTCTTCCAAGCAGCTCACTTAAACCACCTTCGCCCACACCACCCACTACGATAGCACTGCGCCACTGACTAGCACTTCACAACTGGCACACCCCATTCGAGTACACTAATCCATTCACTCCAGCAATCCTGAGCCTTGATCAAGGCCCTCTGTTAGAAGATGGTAGAGCCGAGACTCCAAATCATATGTTTCCACATCTGTACCTATGGTTCCACCAACACGGAATAAGTCATGGGCAACTGTAAGAGAATCAAAGAAGAAAAGAGACCTAGTGTCTTATAAGGATAATATCTAGCGGGCCAGAGAAAAGCTGATAAGAAACAGAATAACAGAGGGCAGCTAAGTTAGTCCAACTAACTTGAAGGTGAAGGATTTGAGCTTAGAAGGTGAGAAAAAAGAGACAAAAGAGTTTACACAGTAATGGGGAAAGTGCTAGGCGATCACTTGTGTAAATCACAGGGACTCCAAGCCTCATGGTGAAGATGGAGGGTGGAGATTTGGTCATGGGAGCTATATTAGTGTGCTCAGGCTGCCATAACAGAATATCACAGACCGGTGGCTTACACACCACTTTATTTTCTTACTGTTCTGGAGACTAGAAGCCCAAAATCAAGGTGCTGGCAGGGTTGGTTTCTGGTGAGGCCTCTCTTCCTGGCTTTCAGATAGCTGCCTTCTCACTGTGTCCTCACGTGGCCTTTCTTTTGTGCATGCACGGAGAGACAGCATGCTGGTGTCTCTTCCTCTTCTTATAAGGACACCTATCCTATCCGATTAGGGCCCCGCCCTTATGTCCTCGTTAAACCTTTATTGCCTCTTTAAAGGCCCATCTCCAAATATAGTCACACTGAGGGTTAGGGCTGTAATATGTGAATTTTGGGGGGAACACAATTCAGTCCACAACAGGAGCCAAAGGTTGGGTGAGGGGAGTGTCCCTAGAACACGGAAAGGAGAAAATTCCAGATCTGCCAATGAGAACCTTATTCCTTCAGGCTGTGGGACACAGGCTAGTCCCAGCTGGTAAAGAACGTAGAACCCAGAGGCCCTTTGGTACAGGGCGGAAGCTGTGCAGGGTCCCACAAGGGATCAACACGTAGCATCACAGCATGTTAGCACGAGAACCCTGCCGATCAAACCCCTGGCTTGGCCACATATAAGCTCTGTGACCTCGGGCAAGACACTTAAGTGTTCACATTCTGAGTGTCCTTAGTGCTAAAATGGGGCTAAGAATACCTACTTAATCTACTGCAGAAGGTAGAACATTGGAGACCCATTCCCAGTCTCCCCACACCAACACATCCCAACTGTACATAAACCTTGTAATCAATTATGAAATAAAGTGAAATGGTGGGTATAAAAGTGCTGGGGAAACTAGAAGGTACCATATAAACGATGCAAACGGTAACATCGACAGCAGGGATGACAGCAGCAGAAGCTACCCTCTGGCACTTTGCCAACTCAACAGCGGCCTGGGCTGCCTCTGTGTGAGCCCTGCCGGTGCTGCTTGAGGCCGGAGCTCATCACAGCAGTGGCACCAGGAGCCCCTCAAAAGGACCCCCCGAGATTGCCAGGCCAAAAGGGCCCATCCTCCCCCTCCTTCAATAACGTGCCCAATTACTCCCTCCCCTACTCCTTGTCTCTGCCTCACTTCCCTCCAGCCTCCCCCCAGAACTTAGATGTTGGTAAGGCGAGAGCAGGTACAGATAGAACCCCAATCCTCCTGAACCGCGTGGGTCCGGGGTCTGGCATGTCTTCATTGTCTATCACAACTGTGAGTGGCCATGGGTGCACGCTGAGGGTCCCCAGAGGTTGCTGGAGCGGCCACCTTGTTCCTGCTCTGGCCCAGGCCCAGAGCCACAGCAGGACTTGGTACACACTGGAGAGCAAGGAGAGATCCACCCAGGAAGCAGCCTGGGTCCCCGACGTCCTGGTCTTAGTGACTCTCTTCTTTGGGGAGCCAGGTGGCAAGAGGAGGATGAAAAGGAAGTTGCCATTTCTGCCTCTGCCTTGGCAGAAGTTCTCGAAGCCTTGGTTTCCTTCTGTGAAAAGGGAGTAATGCCATCCTCACAGCGAGGCTGCGAGCATTAAGTGAGAGGACCCAGGTGAAATGCCAGCAACAGGGCCCGGCAGGCGGGAATCCCAATGGAAGGGCTACAGCCATGTTTCTCGTGTCATTGTAATGCTCCCCTTCTCCCCCTGCTACCTTGACACCTGGTACGTATTCCTACTGTGGCATTTATTCATATGTGGAATTAGATACTATAAAAATCACTCTTTATTGAATGTCTATCACGCGCCAGGCACTGTTTTAAGTGCTGTGAGTTATTTCACTTAATCCTCACAACTCCTGTTTTGTAGACAAAAAAGCTCAGGGTGAGGTAACTTGTCCAAGATGGGATTTGAACCCCAGAATGTCTGAATCCAGAGTCTGTACTCTTATCCTCTAATCGATTGAGTGCTTCTGGTCATTCTGCTGTACTATAATTTGTTTGTTTATTAGATCTCCTTCCCCTATTTTAAATGATAAGCATTTTAAGGGCCAACACCTCGTTTTATTAATCTCCTTTCTCCTGTACCAGCACAGGGTCTGCCACACAGTAGGCACATAGGAAACAGCCAACATTCACTGAGCACATGTATTATGTTCTGAACACATTACAGATGCTGCCTCACTTATGTGTTAGGAGTTTATCTGTTTTGGTTTCAATATTCATTTATTTATTTGGCCACGCCAGGTCTTAGGTGCGGCACGCGGGACCTTCATTGCCACGTGAGAGATCTTCGTTGCAGCATGTGGGATCTAGTTCCCCAACCAGGGATTGAACCCAGGCCCCCTGGATTGAGAGCTTGGAGTCTTAACCACTGGACCACCAGGGAAGTCCCTGTGTTAGGAGTTATTACATCCATTTGTCAGATGAGAAAGGTTATGTTACATGAACGTGATCAGTGTCAGCTCTGCCCTAGATCTGCCTGATTCCAGAGGGCATGTATTTAACTCCCCCCAACCACAGGAGCGATACTGATCCTTAGGGAAGGCAGCTTCACATGCAGAAGTGGAAAATACATTTGTTTAAGTGAATAAAAGCAGTCCCTCCTTTATGTTTATACACACAAATATATGTGTTTATTAACATGTAGCCATATATATTGCTGGTATGTGTCTAGTTTAGCTCTGGAAGCTGTGTCTCTAGGAAGTTGCATTTTGGGGGTAGGAAGAGCTGATAAGCAGGGAGAAGACTTACTTTTCACTGTACACCTTTTTGTACCTTTCGAATTTTGAATGATGTCTAAGTATTTTCTAGTTAAAAACAATTAAAATATCTTAAAAGACTGCTCTATTTTTGATGGAAAAGATACTGAATCCAGGAGACCCTGGTTCTAACCTCATCTCTGCCACTGGATAAATCTGAATAATAATCAGATTTATTTTCAGTTTCTTCATCCATTAAATGGGTACAGGAATAACTGCCCTACCTTCCTCACAGGGTCAAACAAGATCACCTGCCCAAAAGCATTTTGTAAGGCGCGAACCACCCTGCATATCCCACACATTACTAACATCATAGTTGAACATCCAGAGCACGTCCACCCACTCTGGACACCTGAGGCCCTTGCAAAAAGCAGCATGGCCTTGAGGGGGATAAATGGCATTTCCAGGTTAGAAAAGAGATTTGAAGAGTCCAGCAGACATCTGCGGCTAGAGCAGCATGAAACACCAGAATGAAATCTCTCAGCAAAGCGCTTATATTTCCCCTTCTAACACCATCGCACACCCACAGGAAGTGGTCTCACTGCTCTTGGGGCTTAAGGACATATACAGAGGTAAGAAAATGGCCAGGAGAAAGGCAGCCCCTCTGCAACTGGTGGAGGTAAATACAGTGATGATGGTAGAAGCTGTTGGTGGTTGGTGGTGCTGCCCTGTTGCTATTTTCTGCTTGGCTAGAGAAGATTCCAGGTGCAGGGAAGCTGTAAGGTCTGCAATGTCATGGGATAGTAAAGTTTGGCAACCTCTTCCTCAGGAGTTCTATCACCCCCAGCTCAGCAAGCACAACTATTTTGGCCAGAAAACAAAGCTTTCCTTAGAGAATTTATTTTCAAAAGTAGAACTGGGGGCTTCCCTGGTGGCACAGTAGTTAAGAATCCGCCTGCCAATGCAAGGGACATGGGTTTGATCCCTGGTCCGGGAAGATCCCACATGCCGCGAAGCAACGAAGCCTGTGTGCCACAGCTACTGAGCCTGCACTCTAGAACCCGCGAGCCACAACTACTGAGCTCACGTGCCACAGCTACTGAAGCCCTCGCACCTACAGTCCGTGCATCACAACGAAGAGTAGCCCCCGCTCGCCACACGTAGAGAAAGCCCGCGTGCAGCAATGAAGACCCAAGGCAGCCCAAAATAAATAAACTAGGGGATTTCCTAGTTTCTGAGGCAAAGGGTAGAGTGGCAAGAGCCTGGGGATTTGGAAATCTGGGTTCTTTTAATATGCCTCCAAAAGTCTGTGACCTTGGGCAGGTCCCTTCACTTCCCTGGGCCTCAGTTTCCCCATCTGTATATGAGGGACTTGAACTGAATCATCTCTTTGGTTCTCTCCATACCAAAGATCCTATGTCCTGGAAACTCTGCCTTGGGCTCTGCTCGCGATGTCCTCACCCACATGCTGCCAGCCCTGTGTCTCTCTCTGACAGTCTCTAGGGCGTCTGCTGGGTTTCCCCATCCCAGTCATCAGCATCTGGAGGCCACAGATAGGCCTCCCTGAGACGTGAACACCCCAGCAGAGGAAAGTGCCACTGGCTTGACATCACACCAGGAAATCTTGATTCTCACACTGTCACACTGGGGTGAGAGTTTGGGTAAGAAACAGACCACATACATGATCCAGCAATCCCACTCCTGGGGGCATATATCTGGACAAAACTATAATAAAAAAGACACATGCACCCCTACGCTCATAGCAGCACTGTTCACAATAGCCAAGACATGGAAACAATCTAAATGTCCACTGACAGATGAATGAATAAAGAAGATGTGGTACATATATACAATGGAATACTACTCAGCCATAAAAAAGAACAAAATAATCCCATCTGTAGCAACATGGATGAAACTAGAGATTATCATACTAAGTGAAATAAGTCAGAAAGAGAAAGACAAATACCATATGATATCACTTATATGTGGAATCTAAAATATAGCACAATTGAACCTATCTACAAAACAGAAACAGACTCACAGACACAGAGAAGAGACTTGTGGTTGCCAGGGCGGGTGGTTGTGGGGAAAGGGGAGGGATGGACTAGAAGTTTGGGGTTAGTACATGCAAGCTACTGTATCACAGTTAGAATGGATCAACAACAAGGTGCTACTGTATAGCACAAGGAACTATATCCAATCTCCTGGGATAAACCATAATGGAAAAGAACACAAAAAAGAATGTATATATGTGTATAACTGATGTACAGCAGAAATTAACACAAACATTGTAAATATTTTTAAGCATTCAACTCTACTTCAAAAAATTAATTAAATTAATTAACTAATAAAGTTACTGACCATTATCTTTACTGAAAATTTTGTAATCTATTATTGCTCAAAATATTTTTAAAGGAATGGGTAGAGTACTGATGTTCACACAACTGACAATCTTCTCCTATAATAAAAGCTCATTAATTTAGGTTTCACTAAAAAAGAATAAGAGAAACAGAGCTCGTACATACTTGTGTATGTGTACACACACATGTGTATTCACTTGCATGTGTTAGGAGGAGGGGCCAGGAAATTGTGACTGTGCACCTATCATCCTGAGTGATAGGCACTTTCTCCTAGAAACAAGGGGAAATCACAGCAGCAATTTCAACCCAGGTAGCTGAAACACTGCATTTCCAACCGCTTTGCTTCCTGTAGTTGTGGTGGTGGTGGAAGGGGGTGAGGTTCCTATCATTTCAACTCTGAGTTATATTTTAGGGCTTCTGGGGTTTAGCTTGGAAGTATAACCAGCACTTTAGTGTGGTTTCTTTGGGAAGATGTTCTGAGTTCCAAGCAAACTGTCTACACACTCTCAGCACACAACCATGTGTGGGTCAGGACTACTGTGCTCCTCTCGACTCCACCAAGGCACCTAACTCAATCACGGGCACATAATCATCAATACTCCACTAATCCAATTAAAATATCAATATAATAAAGGGTCCTCTTTTCGTGACTTAATAAGTCTCCCTATGTCTAGGAACAGTAGGGTGACCAACTCTCCCTAGATTAGCCAGGACGGTCTCGGTTTTAAAATTAAGTCCCACATCCGGGGATCTCCTCACTCCAGGGAAAACCAAAATATGACTTAAAGAAAAGAGCGAGGGGCTTCCCTGGTGGCGCAGTGGTTGAGAGTCCGCCTGCCGATGCAGGAGACACGGGTTCGTGCCCTGGTCTGGGAAGATCCCACATACCGCGGAGCGGCTGGGCCCGTGAGCCATGGCCGCTGAGCCTGCGTGTCCAGAGCCTGTGCTCCGCAACGGGAGAGGCCACAACAGTGAAAGGCCCGCGTACAACAACAACAACAACAACAAAAAGAGCGAGTCTTCTGTAAGCAGGGGTTTTGCGCTCTATTCTCCTCTCCGGGAATATGGAGGCTGCTCACGCATTTCCAAGCCCCTGTCCAGGGATCCTCCTGAGGGGCGTGGCCTGGGCAGCCGTTCCCTGAGAAGGAGTTTAGAGTAACAAGCAGAGGCTTTAAGGCCTCTGCCCCAGGGACACTGCTCACCAGGGCAGGCGACTGGATTCCACTTTGTGGTGTTGTCCTCACCACTCGTGCTTGAGTCCATTGTGCGGTCAGGGCCAGACCAGCTCATACCCTAGGCCTTCCGTGAGCATCTGACTCATGCTTTTCTTGGAGCATTCACTGAGCAGCCCTTACCAGACGTGCCTCCCTGCCCTTTCGCTCCTCACATGCCTCCCCATGTGATGGGAGAAAATAAATAGGAGGCGTGGGAGGGGGCACTGGCATGTGATCAGAAGCTCTGGGTGAACTCTCCTCATCCTCTTCCCCAGGGTACGTGGGAGAGAAGGGCCTGTTTTATCCAGAGGATCTGGATGTGTCTGGTTAAGTTCACTCTGGAACATTAGAGAATGTCTAAACATGTGCCAGAAACACAAGTCAAGAGCACGGATTGCACAGTGTGAGTCTACTGGGGGCCCTGAACCCACTCAGGACGAATCAAGCATCCTGACATTGTTAGTTCAGTTTTTCAACCTCTGTATTGTTGACATTTGGGGGGCACTGTCCAGTACATTGTAAGATACTTAGCAGCTTTTCTGGTCTTAACCCACTAGATACCAGTAGCACTCTCTCCAGTTGTGATAATAAAGAACATTCCAGACATTGCCAAATGTCCCCTGGGGAGATAATCACCCCTGGTTGAGAACCTCTGAGTTAGAGCAGTCCAGGAGTCCCTGTGTGTCCCATCTTCCTGGACCTTCATAGCTTAAGCAACATGCTTTTATGCACATTACATGAAAAGCTAGTTCCCCAGGAAATCTGAAAACTAGGAACTCTGAAGCAGATCTCACCAATGCTTGCTCTGAGCCAGCCAACCAGATGGTGAAATGCGACCCTTGCCATAGTAAATACATGGCTGGCTTGCTGCCTGTTGTACCGTGGCGACATGGTTTCCGAAGATGTCAATGCTGCCACTGCCACCATCAAGACCAAGCACAGCATCTAGTTTGTGGACTGATGCCCCACTGGCCTCAAAGTTAGCATTAATTACCAGCCTCCAGGATGTTCATAGTTTTTCCACAGAGAAAGCTCTCTATGGCCAAGTAAATCATCACATGTTCCATGGTCCAACATGTTGAGGAACTGCTGCCTGACATATAATAAATCTTTCCCCTCATGGAGAGTCAAAATGCATTAGGATATTAGAGGCTATAAAAAGTCTGATAGTAAGGAAACCTGTTCAACTCTGTTTGACAAGACAGTAGATGCTTGGCCACAGTCCTTTAATAGCAATTTCCTCTAAAAGTTCTTTTCTTTTTTCCTTTGTGCTTTTCCTAAATGTTTGGGCAGCTTCATCATCTTGATTCTTGCTCAGATTTCATGGAAACTGGTGGCAGCCTACCTAAATTGCTGCAGAAGTTGCGAGGACATGGAAAAATTTTCTTCAATTCTTGAATTAAAAAGAGAATTTGGTCAATATTTCCAGGGATTGTAGATGGGGGCCACTATAACTGGCAAGGGTGAGTTGGCTATGGACACAGGTCCAGAGTGTTTGCTATGATTATACTCTAAGTGGTTGTCCCTTTAGAGTTTTGCTACCTGAACAGGTGTGAAAGAGTCTTTGAAGAGGTAAAGCAGCCCTGAGCAGACCCAGGGCACCAGGATCAGGCTTACTTAATTTCTATTCTGAGCAAGGGAAGCCATCACTTTAAATACTGTGTTCTCGTTGCTAAGGAAACCAGATAAGTGGGTTGCCAACACAGTCTTCAATCTTTCCATGAAGATTAAAGCACCTTGTTCCAGCTGGAGAGCAGATGGGAAAGTCATAGGTGTGAGCCATATTTCTCCTTACCTGGGGGAGGGTTAGGCCAGGTGATGGATGAAGTGAGACAGTTTCTGGTTCATGGGGAAGAAGATAAAATTTGTAGCTATTGGCTCTTAACAAATTGTAACTATTTGCTAAATCAATCAAGATAGGGATTTAATCCTGACTTCTAGTTCCATTTCTACCACTAATCTTCTTTGTCAATGTACTGAAGGCAGACTCAGTACAAAGTGTGGGAAGTCAGTTACAGAATAGAAAGTGGTTGCATTTTAGTTGGCCTGTTCCTTTTGGTTATTCTAATTAAATATCTCAAGCATGTAAAAAGTATATAAAGAATAATATACCACACTCTTATGTACTGATCATACAGCTTAAAAATGAAACGTTACAGATACACTGGAAGTTGCTTGTGCATTCTTGCCCCCTCCCCATTTAACCTCATAGAAATGTCTCACATATGTGTCACCTCCGCGTATACAGGAATCATTAGGTACTAAACCTACCGTATGTTTTGAGTTATAAGCAACACAGGACCATTAAATACAGAGTAACTCTAGGAGCCCCCCTATTCTAGGGTAAGGCTTTTTCCCTTTGAGATTTAGGTTAGTTTTTCTTCCAATCCCAGACCATGAACAAAAGGGGAAGTAGGGGTTGTCAGGAAGTCAGAGAGTAGGAGTGGCTGCACAGAGCACGGCTGCACTGCAAATGCTGATTTCCTTGCTTTAGCCTTCTTTCATTCATTAATTCGAAAGATTTATTGAGTGCCTATTTTGTGCCAGGCATTGTACTAGGCACTGAGGGTAAGCAGAAACAAAACAGTCCTAAGTCATTGCCTGCACAGGGTTTAGCAGGGGAGGAGAGACAAGATGAATAAAATCTAGAGGAAGTTAGAGCTTGGTAAGTACAGATGGGTGGCGGAGGGGAAGAGCAGGTTTGGGCAATAAAATGACAAAGGAGTGTTCCATTTCAGATAGGGTAGCCCCTGACTCCCCTGAGGCCTCACTGTAAAGGTGCACTTGAGCAAAGACCCAAAGAAGGTGCGGGATGAATGGACTTTCCAGCAGAGGGAACAGAGAGTGCAAAGGCCTTGAGGCAGTGGTATGCTTGCCATGTTCCAGACCTAGCAAGGAGGCCAGTAGAGTGAGCGAGGGTGGGCGGAAAGGTGTGGCAGAAGAGGAGGTCAGAGGAGGTCTCTGTGTGAGTGCACAGGCATGTGGACCACTGTAGATAAGGAAGAAGTCGTCTTCTTCTCCGGGTGAGATGGAGCCATGGGAAGGCTTAGAACAGAGGAGTGACATGATCTCTTACGTTTGTAATAGGATTGTTATGGCTGCTGTGTTGAGAATAGACCACAGGAGCACAAGAGTGAAAACAGTATGACCAGGGGAGAGATGGTTGCAAGAATCCATGTGAGAGATGGTGAAGCCAGGAAGGAGTGAAAAGTCATTGAATTCTGGTTATATTTTGGTATGAAACTAACAGAATTTCCTGACGGACTGGACGTGTGGGAAGAAGAGGGCTCAAGGATTTGGGCTAGTTGGTTCTGGACACCCTATCTGAGTGTAATGGAGGTGGTGGTGGTTGGAGAGACTGAAAGGCTTCCACACCTACAGCTCTGCCTGGAGAGAGCACCCTCCAGGTGCTCTTGCGTCCCCGCTGCAGCCCTGGTACCACTCTTTATGCCCCCAGCCACCCACCCTGACACAATGCTGGTTCTTGCCACATGTAACCACAAAGGTGGAAAGTTCTCAAAGCATTTATGGTGAACGCCTCTCTTCACAGAATCATAGACCATTTGGGTTTGAAGGAACCTTAAAGATCACCTATGGAAGACTCTGTTGGTTGTTAAAAACAGACAAGCTCTCTACAATTAAGAAAAAACAGTAGTGATCAAAGGCCTAGGAACGGGCTAAAAAGGCAAAGCTGTCAGCATAGAAGGCAGATCCTTGTTCTGTTGCTCTCCTGGTGAAACTGAGCAGAACCCTGAGGGGCTCCTGGGCACAAAAGCCTTTCTGTGTCCCCTGTTTCTCCTTTGTAGGGAACAGCCTCCAGCCTCCATGACCTTCCCTGAGTTCCACAAGACAGATTCGAACAGTTGCCAATCAGGGAAGGGAGGGGATGCAGAGACAAGGCAGGAGCAGGCAAGAAACAATAGTGCAGCCTTGGGGCAGGTCCTGGTTCTGCCTCAAGGGATACACAGAACAATCTCTTTGAGCTCTTTACAGAACTAAAACCCCCAACAAATGGAAGATGTCAGCATTCTTCACTCCAGAGAAGATGACAGTTTGATAACCTTGAGAAGCTTATCAGACCACCTGAGACCAGATTACAGGAGTGAAGACCCTGCACACACCCTGATCCTTATCAGCAAGCCTGCCCTTGAACCCTTGCTATAAAACTCCTCACCAGGGGCTTCCCTGGTGGCACAGTGGTTGAGAGTCCGCCTGCCGATGCAGGGGACACGGGTTTGTGCCCCGGTCTGGGAAGATCCCACGTGCCGCGGAGCGGCTGGGCCCGTGAGCCATGGCCGCTGAGCCTGTGCGTCCGGAGCCTGTGCTCCGCAACAGGAGAGGCCACAACAGTGAGAGACCCGCGTACCGCAAAAAAAAAAACTCACCAAATCCTCCTGGGTTGGGACACACAGTTTTTCAGGGCACGACTCCACTGTGTCCCCCTTTGCCTGCCAAAGCAACAACGTTGTTCTTTTCTACTTTACCTAAAACTCCGTCTCTGGGATTTGATTTGGCACTGGTGCACAGAGGCCAAGTTTTCGGCATCAGGAGCCTCTCTACTGTCTTGGCACACCCACTCCATTCACTTCCTGTGGCCTTCAGTTCAAATTTTTGAGGAAACTAGGGTGATTGACTTAACTACCATGGCCCATTCTGGGTACCAAGCTGCTTTGAGGGGTACTGGCAGCCTTTGGCTATGGTGGCCTTGGAAAGTGCCCAGCCTGGTCCAACTCAGGACCACCCCTGACCAAGGAATGGACTTGCTGTTTCCCCAAGGAGGATAACTGACTCAACCGGCACATCCCTCGTTGATAAAGGTGAACCAGAGAATCAAGGGACTTGGCCGATGGTCCAGAGGGAGTAGAGAATGAGAAACATGAGCCCAGGCCTCCCAAAGCCCTGTACGGACAAAGCAGCAGGGCTTGTTTCCAATGATGCTCCTCCCAGGCAGCCACATGCCTTCTACCACTGGGTAGAACTTTATACTATTTCTAGTACATCCATGACAGATGTATCATCCCTAGAAATAAAGGGAAGAACTGGGGAAAAACCACACAAGTATCAAGTGCTGTTGGACATCATCATCAATTTGAGAGGCTGGCAAACTTTCTGTGAAGGACCAGATAGCAAATATTTTAGGCTTTGAGGGCCAGATGGTCTCTGTCACAACTATTCAACTCTGTCAATGTAGCACAAAAGCAGTCATGGACGATATGTAAATGAATGGGTGAGGCTATGTTCCAAGAAAACGTTATTTATAAAAACAGGCCGCTGGCGGGACTCCCCTGGTGGCGCAGTGGTTAAGACTCCACGCCCCCAATGCCGGGGGCCCAGGTTCGATCCCTGGTCAGGTAACTAGATCCCACATGCATGGCACAACTAAGAGTTCGCATGCCACAACTAAGGAGCCCGACTGTCGCAACTAAGACCCGGTACAAACAAAACAAACAAACAAACAAAAGGCTGCTGGCTGACTTGGCTCACAGGCTGCATGCAGTTTGCTGATCCCCTTAACTAAAAGGTTATGAAATAGTTTAAATGGTGCACCTTGAGTACTAAGGAACAAGTAAAAATTGACCAGTTGAATCCTTTTTCTTGGCCATCATTGTGTTTGAATATTTGTAAAGTAGGAACACAGATCTTTCTTACCTTCCTAATTACAAATATTAGAGCATTTATGAGAAATCACCATTTGCCTTACAAGACAGGTTTTAGGAAGGGGAAAGCAAGGAAAAAGTACAATGACAGGGATAATCACCTCTAATATTTCTCCTATGATTGAGAAACCAATAATTTTCAAACTTTCTCTTATTCCTCCTTAACCAGAGCTAACACACAAAATTAACTGCTTAAATTTCAATCATTATCCTATTCTCAAGCAGAGGGTTTACAAAGCAATGAAAATGCTCCAACTCAGGTAAACAAAGAAGCAAAGATAATCTGGGGAATCTGTACACCTAAGCAGGTACCACTTTTACTCACATCACTCTTCCTCTAATAGATAAGGGTGCAACCAACACTGCCTTAAATCAGAATCCCACCATAGGAAGGCTGTGGTTATTACCTGTGCCCTCTAGTAATTCAAGGCTATGACCAAGCCTGATGCTTCTGAGAAGACAAAGCACTCATTCCTTCCACAGAAACCTGTACTACTCCAGGCCCCAAACCACAGCTAAGTCACAATTGCATTCTCTGGTTGCTCAGCTAGGAGCTCCAAACTTCATGCAATTCAGTATCTTATTTGCTCTAACCCTCTGTACCTTGAATACAGGCAGCCAGGTTATAGCCACACAGTTACCCAACGCATTTCTGCAAGAATAAATCTCTTTCCTTACCAGAGGGTTGCCAAATAATCACTCAAAGTGTCAGAGAGATGGGAGGAGCAGGGTGAGGGGAAATAAAAGAGATTGAGACAGGGTCCAAAATAGAAACATCTCCCCCTTTTCCAAACTCTGCATTGTGGGAGCTCCGGCGAAACATGCTTTGGCCCTGTGATCCACAAGGCTGCCATTATTACCTATAATGTAATAAGCCAGGTGTCATATTTCATACGTGTCAGAAGAACCCATGTTAAGCTAAAATACTGAATTGCTAAGATAACTTAGACATTTCAAATAACTGAACTACTTAACGTGTGATCTAAATGTCTTTTGATGGTGTTCTCTTTCTAAAATGAAATACTTATGTGTATGGCTCCCAAGTTCTGAGCTTAGACTCAGAACTAAACACCTTTCATGGTCAGGCCCATAGTTCAGGATACTTCTCTTCCCTCTCTCCTCACTTAAAAAAAAAGTTATTAATATTACATGGTAGCCTTTGACTGTTTTCAGGGGCCATGCACACCCTCTTCTGGTCACTTCTAAGAAAACCTGATCACTGTTAGGGAAGGAACTCTGTCAGCAGTAGTACAAATTTTGGTCCAAGAAAGGGAACTGTCCTGATAACAACTGAGAGGCATCCCTCCTTTCTCTTTGTGATCATCAAAACTTAATTTTTCATTATGAAAATTAGTGAACCTACTATTTTCTAACAGATGAGTTTTCAGATTTCCTCCACTTCATTGTGATACAGTGACAAGGTCTGAGACAACTCCAGGCAAAGGGTGATCAGGTGAGGCTCAGTAAATCCAGTCTCTGAGGCAATCAGTTCAGTCCCGGCAGATCTCACACTGCAGAAGACACATGAAGATGAGGGGAAGCCCTGCTTAGTTTGCACACATTGAGCATTTTGTGCTGACATAACATAGAAGACATAGTGAATAAAAGCATAGACTTGACCACAGGACTGAGTCTGAATCCCAGATCTGCTAATTTACCAGCTGTGGAGCTTGGGCAAGTTACTTAACATTTCCATGATTATTTCATCATCTAAAAAGTGAGAAATTGTAATAGTATTTCCTCATAGGGCTGCTGTGAGGATTAAGTAAGTTAATATTGGGAAACGGCTTAGAACAATGTCTGGCACAGAGTAACTAGCATAAAAAGGAGAAGGAATTGGTAGGAGCCTTTTCCTAACACTAAGATGGTCTCTGGTGAGATGGTTAGACCCATGCCACAGATCACACCAACCACAGAGATTTTTACTAGTTACTCCTTCCTGCAGATTATACCTTCTTTGGGCAAACCCATGAGAGCACTAAGGGATACCACAAGCTGGACTCTTCTTTTCTCTATCCTACATGTTGGGCAAGTCAGGAATTCCTCAAGCACCTATTCTGAAATGATAGGCTACATTTCAATAATCATTTTATTAGTTACAGAAGAATTTCCACTAGTATTTACATAGTGCAAAAAAGCTGTTATTACCCCTATAATGTGATATAGCAATCATCCTTCATACAGCAAAAGACCTATCAAGATGAAAATCCCTTCATGTTATAATTCACACTAACTTTGCTAGTTTTTAATTAGAGCATTATGATTAAGACAGTAAATTATAAATTCATGTGGTATACTTAGAAATTAAATTACAAAATAATACAAATCCTCTTAAGGTGTGATGTGCCAACAAAGTTTAAATTTTTATCATTAATTAGAATTCAGATTTCAGATTAGGCAAACAGTCTGGCTGATTCTGTGATGTGTGTAAAGGTTGGAAGGAACAAGGGAGGAAGAAGATATATTATTTCACAAAAAAAATTTAAGTCAAAAAAAGATAAAGTGTTTAAATGGATAAGTTAATGTTCTACTTTGTTGACACAACATACATAAAATACTTAAATGACAGGTCTTTTTCTTTTTAAGCAAACAGCAGCTTTACAAACAGTAATACTTCTTTATATATATATATATATTAAAGTAACAATGTGTTAGGATTGAACAGTTTTGTGCTAAAGAGTTGAAAAATGAATGTGGAGCTCACTACTCATTTGCACACTGTAATTCCCATCCCACCCACCTCCCCCAGCTTATTAAGAAATCAGACAATTACATTATTTGGATATTAATTTCTCAATATTTGAACTATGTGAATTCCTTTTGACTAATTCTTTTCCAAATACTGGAAGCATATAAAATACCATCTCTGCAAAAATGACATCCATTCAGAGCCTTTAAAAACTTTTCAATGTATAACACATTTTTTCCAACGTTTAGTCAAAAGAAATATATTACAACATTTACAAACATATTTAAACCAAAAGTTAAGCTAATATGAACATTGTCTTTTGAGAAGTAATCTTCACAGCAAACAAACCTACTGAAGCAGAAATCTAGTTTTGGGAGTGCAATTCATATTTTAATTAATATATTTATGTATTGAAATAGAAATCTAATATTAATTATTGCCACTAAAACCACCTCTACACATGAAGAAAAAAAATCACTATGGTTTTTATTTCTTGTGATGACGAACCTTTATTCTTAGCATTAGATCTCTCTAAATCTCCAAAGAGCTACTCACCCCAGATCCAAAAAACACTTTCCTAATTTTCACACCTCTGCCTGCACATAATTTACACAAATTCCAGAATTTATCAAAAGGAAACGAATTATAAAGACATTACCAATACTACCATTAGTACATTACCAATGCTACGTTCTACACAGTAGCATTTCCTTTAGTAAATTTTGGGTTGTCCTCTAGAGGTGACCTGTCTCATATAAAAAAGGCCATGGTCCCTTGGGTTTGCTGACAGAAGATACTGCACGTGCAAGAGCGTTTATCAAACACATAACTGAACACTTCTGAAGTCTATAGCAAAATTCAAAGTTACTGGTGTTCTGAAGATTTCTTCAACTTCCCTTTTGATACAAATGTCAAAAAATCTAAAATGACAATTCTCATTCAGTAGAGATATAAAATATAAGAAACCTTTGAAAAGCCACTCATTACCTTAAGATCAAGAGTTATTTGAATCACTGACACCAGGCAAAGGAAATTTACACCATTAAAAAGTATGCAAAATTTTTCAATATACTTTTAAGATTGTCAGTAGTTCAAAACCTCTATCATTTCTTTAAACCAACTAACACTTCCAAAGGTACAGAGCCAGTAGGATCTGCCACATATAAATCCATGATTACTATTTCAGAGGCTTCATTCCTTACATGCTACACACCTTTAAGTACTGGATACTTTGTGCCTAAGAAGTCTATACTGAAGAACAGTTTAGGCAGGACAGTACAATAACGTCCCCTTTTAGCACGCTAATAAAGTTGATAGACTTGACATTTCCTACACAGCAATGCTCCTAAACTTTCACAATTCACAAATAACTAAGTCATCAACCAAGAATCTGGTCTCTCCAGTAATTAATGTTGGGATTATCAATAAATACATCAATACTAGAACAGTAGTCCCAATGCATTCAGTAAAGAATCTGCCCAATTCTTCCCTCTCACCTCTGTGAGGCAAAGCTCTGCCCCATAAAACCTGGGCAGGGAAAATACCCCTCCCTCTTCAGTTCTGTGCCTGCTTATCGGAGTTGGAAGTGTAACGCTGGCATGCGTGTGTGTGTGTGTGTGTGTGTGTGTGTGTGTGTGTGTGTACACGCAGACACGTGTGTTGGTTAACTGGAGGTGGTGGGTGGTTGAAGGGAAGACAGAAAAATAGGTAATTTGTAATTCTCCCACCGTTATACACTTGCAGAGGTCACTACCAGGTGGTGACTGACTAGCAAAACATTTAGCTGAGTAACTTTAACTTCACCCAAGGAGGTATAAACATTCCAGGAGAAGGGTAGAGATAACTAACAGTGATCAAGAATTAATACCTGTGCCTATCTCCACACTCTAAAATCATCTAATAGTTTCAGCACAAGTAGAACTTTCTCTTTTCTTCAAAACTTCCTCTTCCAAATCTTGATTATCAGGATACATGTTACAATTGCATAAAGTTCCTTTCCCTGGCTCCCGTCAGTAACTGTGGTCAGTGTTACCTGGCAGGTGCTCAAGGTTAGGGACAAAATATTCTTCTTAAAAGGTGCAACGGTTTTTCACTCAGGACAAAGTATGAATACTCAATCAGATCCATATTTTAAGTCCAGAGAATCCCAAATCAGAAGCATGCAAGAGAACACACCAGTATAAGACTCTGCTTCTGGACAGTTTACAATTAAGTGCTGCAGTCATACAAACGGTTACAATTATTCACCTGTCAAAATTTGCCTAATTTTATGCAAATACGACTATGTACAAGAGCATTCCTGAGGTAAGTAAGAAGCAAATGTGAAACAGAACCCAGAATGTCCTATCATGGGTGACTTCTCACTATCAAAGACAAACATATCTAACTTTCCACAAATAAGGCCAGCTCTAACCTACCATGGTGGCTCCTTTGCTAGCCTAAGTATTGGAGGCTCTGTCTTAGCCCATCCCAACTTTAATCAATTACCATGATCAGTGACTTCTGAAATAAGCATTTGTGGACTAAATAAAAGGTGCATCCATTTTTAATACAAAACACTTTGCGAACTTAGTTACCCTCAGCCATTTTTTTAGTTTTCTAACTCTACCTCCAGTTCTTCTCTAAAGAAGCCCAAACAACTTTTTGGTCAGACAAATTAGAGTATAGGATGTATAGTCTTGAAGCAAACACTGGTAACTGCTCCTTTTCTTAGAAGCTTAGCCTTTAACCTTCAAAATGACTAAACAGGCATTTTAAATTTACTTTCTTTAAAATCTGGTCTTCTTTTTAAATCGTTATTTTCCATAATAAAATAAGCTGAAACAATTCTGAATTTTCCGTACAGTTCTTAGAAAGACACTTAGATGCTAATTAAAAGCTAAGCTATGGATCATAACAAGTGAAAGACAGCTACAAAAATATCTGTCAGGAATTAAGTACATATATTAAATACTGGACAGTGCAAAATGTTGAGATGAAGCATGAAATATAATGGCTGCAACCCTTACATAGTTGGAGATAGATAGCTGACATTTCCTGAGTTATAGACTTGGGGGCGTATAATTAGAATCAGAGTGCTCCTTGCTCAGCGAGCTGCAGTTGCTGGGCTTCTGCTGTTCCTGACTTGCTTGATGGTCAGTAGTCCAGGCCTCGCTATCCACCCCTGGCTCTAGCACCTCAGCAGCCTCTGCTTCCTCTTCCCCACTTTGCTCTGCATTGTCTTCCTCAGAACCATTAAGGGTTTTTCCAAGCTGAAGAGTTTCCATCGTTCTCTGAGTCTCAGAGACCCAAGACTCAATTCTACTATTGAGCTGCACTTCTACAGATATGGGTTCATGAGTATAATCTTCCTCCTCCTCCTCGTCTTCATCATCCTCTTCTTCCAGCATGCCAGGTACAAGAGTGCTGGTGGTGCTGGTGATGGAGGAATTCAAAAGATCCCGGCCACTGCCATCCAAAGAGCCGGTCTCTGTACTCTGCTGTGAGGCCCATTCCAGGTCATCTGGCTTCACGTCCTCTTTATCACTCACTGTTGGTTTTCCAGGGTTTGTAGCTGAGGTAGTACTGCCTGCAGCCACTGAAGATGGCTGCTTACCAACAGGGGCTGTGTCAAATGCAAGTTTACTGGGTTTTTCAGATGTGCTGTGCTTACAAGAAACTTCTCTCTCATTTTCTGATGTTTCCAATGCATCCGAAGTTTCCACCATGTTTCTCCAATTTGTTTCTGCAAATATCAAACAGATTTCTTAAAAACCAGAACACTGCTTCAGAATCATGCAACTCTTACAAGAGAGAACAAACTATAGAAATCTGTTGGCTCACCAACTGACTGGAATGTTATAAATGGAAAACAGTTCTCAAAAAACCCCAGCATATTTAACATAAAGAAACAAAGAGGCCAAAATAAGTACATTAATGCTTCAGAATGTAAAAGATCTAATACTAACAGGAGCTCACTCACTCTAATATATAAAATCCACGTATTCATAAAAACCAATGAATTGCCTAACATTTTTTGGCCCTGAAGTGTCCTGGGCCCAAGGATCCACAAGTCACAGATGGCAGAGCCAAGATGTCCATCAGAAAAAAAAAGAGAAAGAAATAGTTCTGATTTAACAGGCTTATATTGTGCTCCTTTAGCAACTCAGAGCTGTCTTTTGGCCTGTAATGGAACTTGTGTTTCCATTTATAAGCAAAGATGCCATGCATGTACTTCTAATATTTGTGAAAATGTGTTTTATAACATATGTATGTTGCCTGGCTTACCAAGTGACTTTGAAGCCAAAAAATAATGAAGTGTTATTATATAATACAGTGGTGATAATCTAAATTATTTTTAACAACAGGTAGTCAGTTTATAGCAAAAAATGTACTAGGAATCAGGAGATGAAGAACAACTCTCCCACCTGTTTTTTTGTACGTTTTATTTTATTTTCCATTTAATTTTTTTATCACTGAGGTATAACTGACATAAAACATTATATTATTATAGTTTCAGGTGTACAACATAATGATTCAGTATCTGCATATACTGAGAAATGATCACTACAAGAAGTCTAGTTAACATCCATCCCCATTAATAATTACAATTTTTTTTAAGATCTACCCTCTTAGCAACTTTCAAATACACAATAATATTAATTGTAGTCACCATGCTGTACATTAGATCTCCAAGCCATATTTATTTTATAACTGGAAGGTGGTAACTTTTTACCCCCTTCACCCATTTCGCCCACCCCCAGCACCCCCTGCCTCTGGCAACCACCAATCTGTTCTCTGTATCTATGAGCTTGGGGGATTTTCTTGGGGTTTTTTTGTTTATTTTTTGTTTTGTTTTTAAGATTCCACATATAAATGAGATGATACAGTGTTTTTCTTTGTCTGACTTATTTCACTTAGCATAATGCCCTCGAGGCTCATCCTTATTATCACAAATGGCAAGATTTCATTCTTTTTAATAGCTGAGTAATATTCCACGGTGTGTGTGTGTGTGTGTGTATACACACACACACACACACACACACACACACACACATCTTCTTTATCCACTGATCTTCTTTACCAATTTATCCATCAATGGACATTAAGTTGTTTCCGTATCTGGGTTATTGTAAATAATGCTGCAATAAACATGGGGGGTGAATACCTCTTTTTTGAGCTAGTGTTTTTATTTTCTTCAGATAAATACACAGAAGTGGAATTGCTCGATCATACAGTAGTTCTCATCTTAATATTTTGAGGAACCTCCATATTGTTTTCCTTAGTGGCTGCACCAACTTACATTCCCATGAGCAGTGCACAAGGGTTCCCTTTGCTCCACATCCTTGCAAACATCTGTTATTTTTTGTCTTTTTGATAACAGCCAACTAACAGGTTGTGAGCTGATATTTCACTGTGGATTTGATTGGCATTTCTCTGATGACTGGTGATGTTGAGCATCTTTTCATGTACCTGTTGGTCATCTGTGTGTCTTTCTTTGGAAAAATGTCTATTCAGATCCTCTGCCCAATTTTAAATCGGATTTTTTTTTTTTTTTGCTATTGAGTTGTATGCGTTATTTATATATTTTGGTTATTAATCCCTCATCAGATACATGATTTGCAAATATATTTTCTCCCATTCAGTAGGCTGCCTTTTCATTTTGTTGATGGTTTCCTTTGCTGTACAGAAGCTGTCTGATTTGGTGTAGTCCCACTTATTTTTGCCTTTTCTTAAAAAATAAAAATCCCCTTCTATTTGCATTGTAGCTGCTATTTGCATTTTACAGGCATAATGATCAAGCTGTAGTGATAAAGCAAGCCTATTCATACAAATATACTTAACTTGATCGCCCCCCATCAATCATATATTGCTACAGACCATATTTTGGCCACCTGGAGTCAGGGCGCATGGTTTGGGGAAAAAAACCTTCCTTTCCTGCAGCTACTTCTAATGTAGAACAGGTCTTTCCACTTGCATTCCTACCACATGACAAAAAAATCTAGTCCTCCTCCCTTTATTCTTTCTCAGTTAATAACATCCTTTTCAGTCTCAAAGCAGAAGAAACCTTATAGTAATCCTTAATCCTATCTTTCTCCCTTACTATATATATCCCTTCATTCCACTGAACTCATAACTATACCATGTCACTTCTAGCCCCAAAACTATTAAATTTGGTCACTACTGCCTTAGCTCAAGCCTCCTTTATCTTGCTGTACATCTACTATACCTTTCTAATTGGTTTTGTGAATTGACCACATCACTGTCTAACTGGCTTTTTATTACCCTAGTAATCCAAACTCCTTAGTTTAGTAACCAAGCCCTTCATAATCTATCCTTCTGGTCCCATTCATTTTAACCCCCAGCCATGCATTCCATGCTCAAGGTCACTTTGAATTCTCACTGCTCACAGAAGTCATCCCCTTTCTGTTTACAATTCTTTGCTTTGCATAAGCTGTTCTTTCTGTATGAGATGTGTTTTCCTCATTTACCCTTCACACTCCTACTCATTCTTGACAACTTTTAATGCCAGTTCCTTTGTGAAGCCTTTCCTGATTTTCCTAAGACCATCACTAACCTGAACTCCCACAGCACTTTCTGCATATTTGGTTCAAAAGCATTTGTTTTTTGTTTTCTGTTCTACTGCCTCCTCCCTCCTCATTCCCACTCATCTCTGTGTTCCTGTGGCTGGCATACAGTATGTGCTGGGAAAATAAGCCTTTACAGTAAATGGAAATTTTCACCCATATATGTAATTATGCAGAAAATAACTTTCAAAAGCCATACAATTTACAAAATTTAGGTACACTTATTTCCTTCCGACAGTTTTTTTCCTCTTTCAAAAGTATTATAAGAATTCATGTGGGGTCTTAGAAAAAGTCCCACCTCTCCCTTAACAGTGAGTCAAAGGAACAGGAAAAAGAAAGGTGGTCAGAAGACTGAGCAGGGCTGATCTCTCTCCAGGCTCTGTCTTGGGCATTCAGCTACTAGGTAGGTGAGCTGAAAGCCAGACAGGTCCTTTGGAAAGGAAAGGGAGATATGACCTTGGAAGCAGAGACAAGGGACTCTGTGATTAGCCATCAAGAGACCTGTCACTATGATCAAAGAGCCACTGAGGTCACATATCCACGGGGAGGGTCCAGGGTTCCACCTTAAAGTAATAGGTGAAGCTTGATCAACAACTAATGAGCACACAAACACATAACTGTGATGGGGAGAAACAAAGCGAGTATGAAAATGCCGTCTTTGGCTGGAGGAGCGGGCAGGGGATGGGAGGGGGTTGGGCTGAATACAGGAGTCTAAAGCCAGAATAGCACATCGAGAAGCCCACTTCTGAAGAAGGGATTAGGAAGCAATGTAAAGGCAGGGTCAAAGATCTCAACAAACCTGGAAATGTTACTGATCCAAACCTACCCTGATTCTGAATTGTTTACTTTAGCAGAATTTAGTCAATAAAGCTGCTTATTAACCCCTCTATGCTTTCCTGTTTTGTTAGTTGGTTCTTTGTGAAACTACCTTTTCAACTTTGACACTAGTTGGTTTGTCAGAGGATGAGGTGTGTGTATTTCTCCCATCAGTCAGTACACAGAGGGAAGCTGTCCATCTTTAGATAGTTGTATATAGTAGAGGAACACAGAGATGAGTTCAAGACCCTACAGAAGAAGGTGTGGTGGCAGAGAATGAGCCGGAAACTCAAGATAGATAGAGGTAGTCCTCCCCTCACAAGGGGTTACTGAAAACCTACTGTATGGTCCTACTGGAAATTCATTCAACACACAAGGAATTCACATCACACTGGCTAAGAATTCTAGAGTCAAACTTAGCAGCTCTGTGACACTGGCAAGTGATTTACCTCACTTCATTTTAGTTCTCTCATCTGTAAAATGCAGTACAATATTTCTTATCTCCTAGGACTGCTCAGAGGATTAAATGTCTTAATAAAAGTGCCTAGTAAGAATTCAGTAAGTGAGCTATTATTATTATATGTCAAGTGCCCATTAGGTGTCAGGTTTCTATCTCAAAGAATGTACTGCTCAGTTGGGATTTATGTTTGAAACTATCTGTTTCACGTAAGTATGACAAAATTGAGACTCAGCTCCGGTGGAAGGAAAACATAAGCAAAGAAAACAATTACGGTGTACACAAAGAACAGTAAGACTGAACTATCATAGGAACCTTTCTATTCTACCAATGTTTAGCATCCCTTTCCCAGCTTTGTTTTCTCTTTAGACTGTGGAAATCACAAGAAAACATTTTAGAAATCTTGCACCAGAATGGCATGGGAGACACTATTTGTTGTCTACCCAAGAGTCATTCCCCATTTTCTTCCTGGCTAACAGAACCCCCAAACCTGAGATGGACTTGAACACAGTTCCATGGGAGGAATTAAAATAGTTCTTAGACTATCATGACTATCCCATTCCCCTTTGCCAGATATTCTCTTGCCCACATCTCCCTTGCAGCTAAAAGCAGTCACATGGTCGGCTCTGGCCAAATGAAACAAAAGGCAAAGTCTTCTGAAAATTGTTTCCTTCACTGATAAAAAGAGCATACTGCTTGAACCTCCTGCCTGAACTGTTGTGATGCCCAGGGCCACTGCAGCCATTTATGAACATGAGATGATCAGCACAAGAATAAGAAGCCACAGACTGAAAATGGAAGAATAGAAAAAAGGAAAGAACTAGGGACATTGACAACATTGTGAAATAATTAAATATCCTAATTTCTCAGGCCACATTAGTGGGTTGTTTTTTTTTGTTTGTTTCTGCGGTACGCAGGGCTCTCACTGTCGTGGCCTCTCCCGTTGTGGAGCACAGGCTCCGGACGTGCAGGCTCAGCGGCCATGGCTCACGGGCCCAGCCGCTCCGCAGCATGTGGGATCTTCCCGGACCGGGGCACGAACCCACGTCCCCTGCACTGGCAGGCGGACCCTCAACCACTGCACCACCAGGGAAGCCCCATTAGTGGGTTTTATGTCTGTTGCTGAATACATCTGATACTGACAGAGTAACTTTGTGCTTTACTCTCAAAGCAAATTATTTATGATTATTTCCACTTATTTTGTTGGCGTCCTCATAAATCAGATCATAGGCCAGAAACTTTAAGGTTCTGTCTAAATCCCTTCTTAGAATTCAGCCATTAGCTCACAAAACTTTCGCTCTGAATGAAACGTTATACATGATCTAGACAAACCCTTCTCACTTTACTGAAGACAAATCTGAGGCTCAGAAATTAATCAATTAGGCCTAAATACCCTAGGCAGACTGTGGAAAAGCCAAGGCTTCAATCTTTGAACACTTTAAATCTGGTGTTTTGAAAACATCTTCTAAGTCTTTGAGAGGTTCTTTTTATAACTTTTCTTTTTATGTGCCCAAATGAAGATCACAGTCATTTCCCCAAATCCACAGCTTTAGGAATTTATCTTGCAGTTTACCTTTGAGATCTGGCATGTCACTAATCACTATATAGAGAAATGATTTCATTTACAAAGTTGGCCCTTTATCTTCTTTACTTTCAACTAGTATCACTTTAACCAAAGAAACATCTCTGCCTCTAAGCCAGAATCACCTTTGCCTGACCAACAGTTTCTGAAAGGTGCACAATAACTTGTTAGTTGCCTCTGGTCTGCAGCTTTGTCAAAAGCATTCCAAACATTTAACTACAATCACAGACAAGGAGAGCAGGAAAGAGAAGTGTGGGAAGAAAGGAAGAAAACGATGACTCAGTTTTTTACATGTTACATTTTAGGTGGCAACAAGCTATTTGATAAACTTTCAGATACGACTAAAAAGAGAAAAGAAAAACAAGAAGCCAAGGTGAAGAAGGTGGCTGCACTATTTTTAAAAAAGAACAGGGGAAATGAAACAGAAACTAGATCAAGAAAGTAATCTAGTATTCTAGTACTAGCGTTCAAAGTATTATAGAAACATTGCAAGGAAACTACTAAAATGCAGAGTACAGTAACTATTGTTACTTTAAACCTTACACATAAATACTGTTTTTAGTCTATAAGTCCTTTTCACTACCATCAGATTTAACTCAAGACAAATGTCACAAGTCTACGTTTGATAAGTTTAGACTGAATATTCAGGTCTTTTGTTTACACAGTAAATACAAAATTTTAATAATCAAGTATAAAGTATTAGAATAAAACTTCCTAGAATTTATTTATTTACTTAGTGATAGGTCAGAAGAATGGTACATTTGGCTTTTTAAATCCCTTTGGGATTTTCTTTTTAAGATTTTGGAAATGTGACTAATTTCAGGGTCTCACAGAAACTCTCAGCCCCAAATATTCTCCTAACTTTCAATGGACATGTGTAATACAATTTTTAAACCAAAAATGTGAGCAAAATTTGAATAATCAAGAAGATAAAAACAAAAGGTAGCATGGAGAGTCATTTTTAAAATGACAGTAATCATTAAATTATTTCAAAATTTCAGTCATTTAAAATGGTATGTAATAACTTACCATATTCCTTTTCATTGACTTCAGAGATGGGTTCAGAAATAACACTGCAGAAAGAAATGGCGCTGGCTGCAGAGGGATTCCGAGAATGCCCCATGTGGTGTGGCACCTTTTTCACGTTCTTCAAGGCTTCCTCGGCTTGCTCCTGTTCCATTGCTGCAACCATATCTTTATATGCTTTCCTGGCTTCTTCAGTGAGTTCTACTAACTTATTAAACAGGCTCTAAAAAGAAAGACATTTTGCCCAGTCCATTTTTTGGTATACTCTTTATTACTACCATTAGCAATAAATACCTCTACTGTTTCAGGACTGGATACACTTTCTATTAGCACAAAATCCAAATGGTATGCAAACCACAGAACCTTACAAAATACTCTGTAACTTACATATATTGTTTAGTTAATTCTCACAAGTCTGAGGCAACTTCTTGATTCAGTACTAGCCACTAAATATGCTATATTAAAGTTCTTACAGAGTTTATCAATTCAACAACTGCACCCTTTAGCATGTGGCACTACAGTGGGTAGCAAGACTACTGGAACCACCCCTCTGCTCTCAAGGAACCTTCCATATGGCTGAAAGGAGAGGACAGGAGACGATGATTCAGGGGACAATACCTTAAATGCCTTGACATGTACAAAGTGCTTTAGCTTTGGGAGGAAACATCTAACTGCTGGGCATCAGTGAAGAATTCATAAAGGAATATGACACCTGATGTAGGCCTTGAAAATCTGGTATAGTTTTGAGGAGTGGAGACAGTACATTCTTAGCCAAGCATGCAAAACCATAAACCAAGGTACAGACTTAATAAAGTTCAGGCTTGTTTGAGGAGCAGTGAAGAATCTTATATGGGTTCGAATATAAGGGAATGAGTGTATGTATGCAGGGTGATATCGAAGGATGCAGAAGCAGATGGCAGTCTCCACAGGAATGAAAAGTTCCCTATCATGTTTGCTTGCTGAAAGAACTCTTTACAATAAGACCAAAAAGAAGTGATGGTATGGCTAGCTGCGGCCTTGAAAATGATGAAAGGCTAATTATAAAAATAGAATAAAGAATCTGGAAATAGAATGTGGAGTTAACCAGAAGTTCTTCCATCAGCAAAAGAGAATGAACATGAATGGAATTAATAACCCCAATGAAACTGTAAATGACAGAGCACATTTGTGTTAATAAATGGCAAAATTCGTTAGGCATTAAAGCTGTACTTCAATAACTATGACACCTAGCGATGTCTAAAGAAAACTGAAGTTTTCACAGTCACCAGAAAGACAACCAAAGAATGACTTTTAGTGATTCTTACATCAAATGACTTTTAGTGATTCTTACATCACAATTCAACACAATTCAACAACATTCTACTCCTGTTTAATGTCTTGATTTAGTATCAGAATGCAACATACCCACACACTAAGTAAAACATTTTAGATGGTAAATATGACCTGGCCACCTGGAAGAGTATGTTTAATTATATATATAAAATTACGTTTTCAGACAATGGAGAAAAAGTACAGCACATTTTTTTTTTCTTAACAAGGCACTGTCATTTAAATATAAACCATAACAACATGAATGCATGGCAAACGTGTCATATTACGATGGAATAATGTATCTCTAAAAACTAAACTTAAGCAGGAAAAGCATAAGTAATGTGCTTTACCCGGCTGCAGTTTAAAGTACAATACAGGTACAATAAACACTGCTGCTAACTGTATTGATTTTTGAAAAGGGGTGGGTGCTAGTAGTATCAAAACTATATTCAGGATTTACTTATTTTTACTTATTTTTAAAAAGGAGGATGGATTCTGATAAAAAAAAGCCCCCATGAGTTACAAGTAAGAGACTTCATAAATATTTGTTTGCAATAAACCATGCACTTAAGTGCAGCCAACAAAAAGAAAACAGGCTTATGGATATGCAATTTTGAGATTAACATTGGTTTTACAATATAAATAAAACACAGAAACTGTTGGGAATAAAACAATACACAAGAAGAAGAGAAAATAAAATTGAAGAGAAAAGCTATTAGGGAATAAAAGCTTTGAATATCAGGGTAAGGACAGAAAGCTTAATGCAAAGGTTAGCATTATTACATGGTAAATATAGGGTAGGTGCACTACATTACTATGAGTAGACACTCTGGACAATATAGCAGTACTTCCTTTACCTCCATTTTATGAATGTGTTTTGGTTTAAACAATAACTTACTACCTCAAAATGGAGAAGGCAAGAAAAGCAATGTACAACAAAACTGCCAAACATTTTATAATATATCATACATATAACCTAACATACACAGTTCAGTAAGAAGTCAATACAATTAAAAACAAACACATCCCCTTTTCCTGACCCTGATCCCATTCCTATTCCATAAACTCTAATAATGAACAAAAGAGTACATTGTTATTATGTGTCTTTATCACAGAGCTACTTAGCACCTAAATTCTCACATGAAGTTTAACGTAACAGGCAGATATACATCAACCATACAATTAATTAAAGAAACATTTATTACCTGCTCATCCTCGAGTAATGTAAAAGGTTTTCAGGGATATAAAGACAAGGGAAATCAAAGAGGAAATCAAAAGATACCTAGAAACAAATGACAATGAAAACACGACGACCCAAAACCTATGGGATGCAGCAAAAGCAGTTCTAAGAGAGAAGTTTATAGAAATACAATTCTACCTCAAGAAACAAGAAACATTTCAAATAAACAACCTAACCTTACCTCTAAAGCAACTAGAGAAAGAAGAACAATAAAACCCCCAAAGACAGCAAAAGGAAAGAAATCATAAAGATCAGATCAGAAATAAATGAAAAAACAAAAGAAGGAAACAATAGCAAAGATCAATAAAACTAAAAGCTGGTTCTTTGAGAAGATAAACAAAATTGATAAACCATTAGCCAGATTCATCAAAAAAAAAAAAAGGGAGAAGACTCAAATCAATGGAATTAGAACTGAAAAGAGAAGTAACAACTGACACTGCAGAAATACAAAGGATCTTGAGAGATTACTACAAGCAACTCTATGCCAATAAAATGAACAATCTGGAAGAAATGGACAAATTTTTAGAAAAGCACAACCTTCTGAGACTGACCAGGAAGAAATAGAAAATATAAACAGACCAATCACAAGCACTGAAATTGAAACTGTGATTCAAAATCTTCCAACAAACAAAAGCCCAGGACCAGATGGCTTCACAGGCGAATTCTATCAAACATTTAGAGAAAAGCGAACACCTATCCTTCGCAAACTCTTCCAAGGTATAGCAGAGGAACACTCCCAAACTCATTCTACAAGGCCACCATCACCCTGATACCAAAACAGACAAAGATGTCACAAAGAAAGAAAACTACAGGCCAATATCACTGATGAACACAGATGCAAAAATCCTCAACAAAATTCTAGCAAACAGAATCCAACAGCATATTAAAAGCATCATACATCACAATCATGTGCGGTTTATCCCAGCAATGCAAGGATTCTTCAATATATGCAAATCAATCAATGTGATAAACAATATTAACAAATTGAAGGAGAAAAACCATATGATCATCTCAATAGATGCAGAAAAAGCTTTTGACAATAATCAACACCCATTTGTGATAAAAAACCCTCCAGAAAGTAAGCATAAAGGGAACTTACCTCAACATAATAAAGGCCATATATGACAAACCCACAGCCAACATTACTCTCAATGGTGAAAAACTGAAACCATTTCCACTAAGATCAGGAACAAGACAAGGTTGTCCACTCTCTCCACTATTATTCAACATACTGTTGTAAGTTTTAGCCATAACAATCAGAGAAGAAAAAGAAATAAAAGGTATCCAAATTGGAAAAGAAGAAGTAAAGCTGTCACTGTTTGCAGATGACATGATACTGTACATAGAGAACCCTAAAGATGCTACCAGAAAACTACTAGAGCTAATCAATGAATTTGGTAAAGCAGCAGGATACAAAATTAATGCACAGAAATCTCTGGCATTCCTATACACTAATGATGAAAAATCTGAAAGAGAAATTAAGGAAACACTCCTATTTACCATTGCAACAAAAAGAATAAAACACCTAGGAATAAACCTACCTAAGCAGACAAAAGACCTGTATGCAGAAAACTATAAGACACTGATGAAAGAAATTAAAGATGACACAAACAGATGGAGAGATATACCATGTTCTTGGATTGGAAGAATCAACATTCTGAAAATGACTATACTACCCAAAGCAATCTACAGATTCAATGCAATCCCTATCAAACTTCCAATGACACTTTTCACAGAACTAGAACATAAAATTTCACAATTTGTATGGAAACACAAAAGACCCCGAAGAGCCAAAGCAATCTTGAGAAAGAAAAACGGAGCTGGAGGAATCAGGCTCCCTGACTTCAGACTATACTACAAAGCTACAGTAATCAAGACAGTATGGTACTGGCACAAAAACAGAAAGATAGATCAATGAACAGGATAGAAAGCCCAGACATAAACCCACGCACATATGGTCACCTTATTTTTGATAAGGGAGGCAAGAATATACAATGGAGAAAAGACAGCCTCTTCAATAAGTGGTGCTGGGAAAACTGGACAGCTAGCTACATGTAAGAGAAAGAAATTAGAACACTCCCTAACACCATACACAAAAATAAACTCAAAATAGATTAAAGAGCTAAATGTAAGGCCAGACACTATAAAACTCTTAGAGGAAAACACAGGCAGAACACTCTATGACATACATCACAGCAAGATCCTTTTTGACCCACCTCCTAGAGAAATGGAAATAAAAACAAAAATAAACAAATGGGACCTAATGAAACTTAAAAGCTTTTCCACAGCAAAGGAAACCATATAAACAAGAAGAAAAGACAACCCTCAGAATGGGAGAAAATATTTGCAAATGAAGCAATTGAAAAGGATTCATCTCCAAAATTTACAAGCAGCTCATGCAGTTCAATATCAAAAAAACAAACAACCCAATGCAAAAATGGGCAGAAGACCTAAATAGACATTTCTCCAAAGAAGATATACAGATTGCCAACAAATAAATGAAAGGATGCTCAACATCACTAATCATTAGAGAAATGCAAATCAAAACTACAATGAGGTATCACCTCACACCAGTCAGAATGGCCATCATCAAAAAATCTACAAACAATAAATGCTGGAGAGGGTGTGGAGAAAAGGGAACCCTCTTGCACTGTTGGTGGGAATGTAAATTGACAGAGCCATTATGGAGACAGTATGGAGGGTCCTTAAAAAACTAAAAATATAATTACCATATGACCCAGTAATCCATTACTGGGCATATACCCTGAGAAAACCATAATTCAAAGAGTCATGTACCACAATGTTCACTGCAGCTCTATTTACAATAGCCAGGACATGGAAGCAACCTAAGTGTCCATCGATAGATGAACGGATAAAGATGATGTGGCAGATATATACAATGGAATATTACTCAGCCATAAAAAGAAACGAAATTGAGTTATTTGTAGTGAGGTGGATGGACCTAGAGTCTGTCATACAGAGTGAAATAAGAAAGAGAAATATAAATACAGTATGTGAACACATATATATGGAATCTAAAAAACAAAAAATGTTTATGAAGAACCTAGGGGCAGGACAGGAATAAAGATGCAGATGTAGAGAATAGACTTGAGGACACGGGGAGGGTGAAGGGTAAGCTGGAATGAAGTGAGAGAGTGGCATGTACTTATATATTCTACCAAATGTAAAATAGATAGCTAGTGGGAAGCAGCTGCATAGCACAGGGAGATCAGCTCAGTGCTTTGTGACCACCTAGAGGGGTGGGATAGGGTGGGTGGGAGGGAGACGCAAGAGGGAGGAGATAAAAACTGATTCCCTTTGTTATAAAACAGAAACTAACACGCCACTGTAAATTAATTATACTGCAATAAAGATGTCAAAAAAAAAAAAAAAGACAAGGGTCCTACCCTTGAGGAATTCACACTTACATGAAGAAACACATTAACTATGACAAAGCAGTGTGATATCTATAACTGAGGAAAGCATGGGCTTCTAATGGCAGGACTAATATCAATTACATGATCGTAAAGAGTAGGTGGGTAGACAGATAATTTAATGGGTAGTGGGAGAGAAACTGAATGGATAGCGAATGGGGGTATTCAATATGGTGACTGGATAGGAAAGATAGACACTTAAATATACACAAATAGTATGGCTGAGAAGAGGGAAAATGGTCCATCAGTTGTGTCACAAAATACTTTAGAATCAACATCATAAAAACGTTATTGTATGCACAGATTGTATACAATTTAAAACAAGTACAACTGAAAATGTTTCAATGTAAAAGCCACAGGTCAAATGATGTTCTAAAAAGAACCCCACACATTCAAAAAACCCCACCAATCTTAAAATGTTATCAGTTAATAAGCATTACTCTAAATAAATAACATTTACTTTATCATTTATCAGCTCCTATGGGCAAAGTTTGTATTAGTCGACTATGAGAGGAAGACAAATATCATGGGTGTAGAATTATTCTCTCAATTGGTTTAGGAATTTCATTTTCAAAGGAAAATCCTCTCCAAATAAAGGATTCTTTTCTCTCTTGACTCCTAGCAGCACAAAATATACCCAACATACAGACTGAAGAAATTTGTTTTACTTTGTACAATACTGGATACCTTTACCCAGCAGTTACATATATTGTCAAGGAGTACATATCTGAACCCAGGAAAAAAAAAATCACTGTGGCAGAAATACGAGCTAAAATCTTTTCACAATGCTATAGGATTGACTTATGCAAATGTTTTCAACACGAAAAAAGGAAATGTAATACTCAAGAATTTTCCACTCATTCCAGGAGAGTCATCATATCACTTCTCCAAATGCTCAAACATAACAATGGCACGTGTCCAAAGATGTACTATGGCGGGTGGGCAGTGAGGGACTGCATCTTCTAAGTCTTACCTCAGCACCAAAGTAGTTGAAGATTCCCACCACACTAACAGGAACCAGCTTGTTCACACAGCGTCCTAGAGCTTTTCTTCCAAGGGCAAACACAAAAGGAATTTCTTGTTCCCGTGCCATGGCTATAACATTATAGAGAGCCTCATCCAGGCCACCTGAGAAATCAACATGTATAGAAGTTTTTAGTTATTTCCTAAATGGAGCTATTTTAGCACCCGACAGCATAAAACACAGCAGCAAAGGAGTCCATGAATGCTTGTGGCACTTAGGCTGTTCACCACATTTTCCTATCTGAATTTGTACTTCCTATCTGAATTTGTACTATATTTGGATATTACGTACATATTTTCTTTCTCCCAGTTAAATACTATATTCCTTTAATACGAGTATTTTTGTTTCTCCACAGGGACTAGTATAGCAGGAGTCAAATTTCAATATAATAAACATTTTCCGTTTTTTTAAATTAATTAAAATTGTTAATAGTGGCTGATTCCTTTATCTAATCTCTCAGCTCAAGTAAGCAACCTATCACATGCAATAAGACCGATTATACATTACTGTTTTTACTGGTATTTTTCCCCTCTGCCTGCTACTGCTGCTTGATGCCTCTGTCTACTCCAATCACCTGAAATGGCTCCTCCATGAAAAACGACAAATAACGGTGCACGACATAGTACAAAAGCCTCTGTTACTGCTGGTTTCTCAGAGACAAATCTCCACCATAAACAGAGGCAGAGACATGTATCTTTTTTTTTTAATATTGTATTTAACTGATTTTAAGATGCAAAATTTTTTCCACATACTAACAACTCTGAACTAGGGTAGCATTTTACAATCAATGGAATCTTTGGATTGATAGAATTTTTCTTTCTTAGTGGAATATAAAATATTGCTGCATCATACAATCATCATGTTCTATCCTGAACACTAATTTTAGGATACAAAAATTACAAATTATATATTTTTTTCTGAAATAGGGTAGGATAACTGTCTAGAGAGCCCATTTTCATTTCTGACATCAGTCACTGATGTCATATTGTTTCTACCATCATGTTGGCTTATATTAAATAAAAGACAGGAGAGTTTGACTTCCCAATTGGAAAAACTCAATGAACTATGGTTAAAAATGCATATATCATAACCATTATGTAAGAACTGATCTGGAATTTGGGATTTACAGGAGATGTTTAGGTATTGTTATTAATTACTACATAGTTTGAGAAAGTCTTTCAACTTCTCTCTTTCATACAATGGACGTAATTATTTTTGTCTCTCTGGCAAGATCAGAATGCCCCAATAGTAAAAGGAAAAATATTTGAAAGTGTTTCTTTGAGGAGCATTAATTATGTTGTTTAATATATTTAAAATATACCCCTCTAATGACCAATTCAGTACCCAAGTGTTCAGGACAGGAAACTGATTTTGAAATTGTTTTAAATATAGTGGCAAATAAATAGTTATAAGGGGACAATGGAAAGCAGACCTTCAAAATTAGATTGTATTTCTTCCTAAAATAGAAACATTTTTTAATAAAATTTTGATTGATATCATAAAGTCACATAGCCCAAATGTTTTCAGGTTCATTCAAAATAATTATGATTTGGAAAGGTCAACCATACATCAATTAGAAGACAGAAATGTTTATCAAAATAATTTCTTTATTTCTAGAATAATTGATTTGTAAACTTTCTAGGATGATTAGAAAGTAGGGCCATTTATTGTTAAGAATGCCACAGACCATGATCACATAAATCCATATCCTCTTCATAAAAGAAAATATTTATCTCTCATTTATCTAGAGAAGCAGGGAAGGCATTCAGCTTATTCAAAAGTAGCATGATCATTAAGGAACACATTCAAAAAAAGTTGGTTAGCGGAGTCTATCCTTTTTATCGACAGTGGAAACTATTAACTGGACCTTTAAAAGACCACTCGTAATGACCTTGGCTTCAGAATCAAAGCACTGTACTATGTTTGTATGGGCCTACATAACCTAGGGTCTATAATGAGACATACGTTTTGGCCTACACTTGACTCCTGTCCACAGTCAAAGACCAAGAAGGAGAACTGTACCTTTTTCCTAATTTTTTTAGAGAAAAGAGCCATCAAAGGAGGGTAATACAAAAATTTTAAAGTAGAATAGGCCAGAAATGAGCCATCCAGCTACACGGTAGCACCTCCGGGAACCAGCTGCCAGGTCGCCAGTGCTGGGTTTTTCACTTGTTCCTTTGTGGGGCTAGTGCCCCTGCTCCAGGCCTGCCTGAAGAGCTGTGGGGGAGGGTGCACCAGAGGAGACCTTCAAGATGGCGGAGAAGTGAGATGTGGAGATCACCTTCCTCCCCATAGATACATCAGAAATACACCTACATGGGAAACAACTCCTACAGAACACCTACTGAACACGGGCAGAAGACCTCAGACCTCCCAAAAGGCAAGAAACTCCCCACGAACCTGGGTAGGGCAAAAGAAAAAAGAACAAAAAACAGAGACAAAAGAATAGGGACCGGACCTGCACCACTGGGAGGGAGCTGTGAAGGAGGAGAAATTTCCACACACTAGGAAGCCCCTTCACTGGCAGAGACGGGGGGTGGAGGGGGAGAACTTTTGGAGCCACGGAGGAGAGCGCAGCAACAGGGGTGCAGAGGGCAAAGTGGAGAGACTCCCACACAGAGGATCGCTGCCGACCAGCACTCACCAGCCCAAGAGGCTTGTCTGCTCACCCGCCGGGGCGGGCAGGGGCTGGGAGCTGAGACTCGGGCTTTGGAGGTCAGATCACAGGGAGAGGACTGGGGTTGGCTGTGTAAACACAGCCTGAAGGGGGCTAGTGTGCCACAGCTAGCTGGGAGTGTGTCCAGGAAAAAGTGTGGAACTGCCTAAGAGTCAACAGACCATTATTTCAGGGTGTGCAAGGAGAGGGGATTCAGAGCACCACCTAAAGGAGCTTCAGAAACGGGTGTGAGCCACGGCTATCAGCACAGACACCAGAGATGGGCATGAGATGCTAAGGCTGCTGCTGCAGCCACCAATAAGCCTGTGTGCAAGCACTGGTCACTATCCACACCTCCCCTCCCAGGAGCCTGGGCAGCCCACCACTGCCAGGGTCCCGTGATCCAGGGACAACTTCCCCAGGAGAACACACAGCGCGCCTCATGCTGTTGCAATGGCACGTCAGCCTCTGCCTTCACAGGCTCACCCTGCATTCCGTACCCCTCCGCACCCCGGGCCTCAGTGAGGCAGAGCCCCCTAATCAGCTGCTACTTTAACCCTGTACTGTCTGGGCAGGAAGAGACATCCTCAGGGGACCTACACTCAGAGGTGGGGCCAAATCCAAAGCTGAACCCCGGGAGCTGTGCGAACAAAGAAGAGAAAGGGAAATCTCTCCCAGCAGCCTCATGAGCAGTGGATTAAATCTCCACAATCAACTTGATGTACCCTGCATCTCTGGAATACATGAATAGACAATGAATCATCCCGAAATTTTGTTGGTAGACTTTGGGAGCAAAAATATATATATTTTTTTCATTTTTCTCTTTTTGTGAGTGTGTACGTATATGCTTCTTCGTGTGATTTGGTCTGTATAGCTTTGCTTTTACCATGTGTCCTAGTGTTTTGTCTGTTCTTTTCATTTTTTTTTTTTTAAATATAGTTTGTAGTGCTTGTTATCACTGGTGGATGTGTATTTTCATTTGGTTGCTCTCTTCGCCCGTTCTCTTCTTTTTAATTACTTTTTAATTTTTCTTATTTTTAGCACTTATTTTAATAAATTTACTTTCTTTTTTTCTTTCTTTTTTTCTCACTTTTCTTCTGAGTTGTGTGGCAGACAGGGTCTTGGTGCTCCAGCCAGGTGTCAGGCCTGTGCCTCTGAGGTGGGAGAGCCAAGTTCAGGACATTGCTCCACCACAGACCTCCTGGCTCCACGTAATATCACACACCAAAAGCTCTCCCAGAGGGCTTCCCTGGTGGCGCAGTGGTTGAGGGTCCACCTGCCGATGCAGGGGATGCGGGTTCGTGACCCGGTCCAAGAGGATCCCGCATGCCGCGGAGCACCTGGGCCCGTGAGCCATGGCCGCTGAGCCTGCGTGTCCGGAGCCTGTGCTCCACAACGGGAGAGGCCACAACAGTGAGAGGCCCACGTACCACAAAAAAAAAAAAAAAAAAAAAGCAGCTCTCCCAGAGATCTCCATCTCAAGGCTAAGACCCAGCTCCACTCAACAACCAGCAAGCTACGGTGCTGGACACCCTATGCCCAACAACTAGCAAGAAAGAAACACAACCCCACCCATTAACAAAGAGGCTGCCTAAAATCATAATAAGGTCACAGACACCCCAAAACACACCATCAGACAGGGTACTGCCCACCGAAAGACAAGATCTAGCCTCATCCACTAGAACACAGGCACTAGTCCCCTCCACCAGGAAGCCTACACTACCCACTGAACCAACCTTAGCCACTGGGGGCAGACACCAAAAACAATGGGAACTACGAACCTGCAGCCTGCGAAAAGGAGACCCCAAACACAGTAAGTTAAGCAAAATGGGAAGACAGAAAAACACACAGGAGATGAAGGAGCAAAGTAAAAACCCACCAGACCAAACAAATGAAGAGGAAATAGGCGGTCTACCTGAAAAAGAATTCAGAGTAATGATAGTAAAGATAATCCAAAATCTTGGAAACAGAATGGAGAAAATACAGGAAACGCTTAACAAGGACCTAGAAGAACTAAAGAGCAAACAAACAATCACGAACAACACAATAAATGAAATTAAAAATTCTCCAGAAGGAATCAATAGCAGAATAACTAAGGCAGAAGAATGGGTAAGTGACCTGGAGAATAAAAGAGTGGAAATAACTACCACAGAGCACAATAAAGAATGAAACGAATTGACAACAGTCTCAGAGATCACTGGGACAACATTAAACACACCAACATTCAAATTATAGGGGTCTCAGAAAAAGAAGAGAAAAAGAAAGGGACTGAGAAAATATTTGAAGAGATCATACATGAAAACTTCCCAAATATAGGAAAGGAAATAGTTAATCAAGTCCAGGAAGCGCCAAGAGTCCTATACAGGATAAATCTAAAGAGAAACACACCAAGAAACATATCAAACTATCAAAAATTAAATACAAAGAAAAAATATTGAAAGCAGCAAAGGAAAAGCAACAAATAACATACAAGGGAATCCCCATAACGTTAACAGCTAATCCTTCAGCAGAAACTCTGCAAGCCAGAGGGAGTGGCAGGACATATTTAAGGTGATGAAAGGAAAAAACCTACAACCAAGATTACTCTACCCAGCAAGGATCTCATTCAGATTTGACAGAAAAATTAAAACCTTTACAGACAAGCACAAGCTAAGAGAATTCACCAAATTCTTTGCTTTGGTAAAGCACCACCAAACCAGCTTTATAAGAAAGTGCTAAAGGAACTTCTCTAGGCAGGAAACGCAAGAGAAGGAAAACACTTACAATAACAAACCCAAAAAATTAAGAAAATGGTAACAGGAACATACATATCAATAACTACCTTAAATGTAAATGGATTAAATGCTCCAACCATTTACTTAAATGTAAATGGATTAAATGCTCCAGTCAAATGCTCCAACCAAAAGACAAAGAATGGCTGAATGGAAAAAAAACCAAGACCCGTATACATGCTGTCTACAATAGACCCACTTCAGACCTAGGGACACATACAGACCGAAAGTGAGGGGATGGAAAAAAGATATTCCATGCAAATGGAAATCAGAAGAACGCTGGAGTAGTGATTCTCATATCAGACAAAATAGACTTTAAAATAAAGACTATTACAAGAGACAAAGAAGGACACCCCATAACGTTCAAGGGATCAATCCAAGAAGAAGCTATAACAATTGTAAATATTTATGCACCCAACATAGGGGCACCTCAATACATAAGGCAAATGCTAACAGCCATAAAAGGGGAAATCTACAGTAACACAATCACAGTAGGGGACTTTAACACCCCAATTTCACCAATGGACAGATCATCCAAAATGAAAATAAATAAGGAAACACAAGCTTTAAAGGATACATTAAACAAGACAGACTTAATTGATATCTATAGGACATTCCCTCCAAAAACAAGAGAATAAACTTTCTTCTCAAGTGCTCATGGAACATGCTCCAGGATAGATCATATCTTGGGCCACAAATGAAGGCTTGACAAATTTAAGAAAACTGAAATCGTATCAGGTATCTTTTCCGACCACAACGCTATGAGACTAGATATCAATTACAGGAAAAAATCTGTAAAAAAAATACAAACACATGGAGGTTAAATAATACACTACTTAATAACCAAGAGATCACTGAAGAAATCAAAGAGGAAATCAAAAAACACCTAGAAACAAATGACAATGAAAACATGACGACCCAAAACCTATGGGATGCAGCAAAAGCAGTTCTAAGAGGGAAGTTTATAGCAATACAATCGTACCTCAAGAAACAAGAAACATCTCAAATAAACAACCTAACCTTACACCTAAAACAATTAGAGAAAGAAGAACAAAACACTCCCAAAGTTAGCAGAAGGAAAGAAATCATAAAGATCAGATCAGAAATAAATGAAAAAGAAATGAAGGAAACAACAGCAAAGATCAATAAAACTAAAAGCTGATCTTTGAGAAGATAAACCAAATTGATAAACCATTAGCCAGATTCATCAAAAAAAAAAAAAAGGGAGAAGACTCAGATCAATAGAATTAGAAATGAAAAAGGAGAAGTAACAACTTACACTGCAGAAATACAAAGGATCTTGAGAGATTACTACAAGCAACTCTATGCCAATAAAATGGACAACCTGGAAGAAATGGACAAATTCTTAGAAAAACACAACCTTCTGAGACTGCACCAGGAAAAAATAGAAAATATGAACAGACCAATCACAAGCACTGAAATTGAAACTGTGATTCAAAATCTTCCAACAAACAAAAGCCCAGGACCAGAGGGCTTCACAGGTGAATTCTATCAAACATTTAGAGAAGAGCTAACACCTATGCTTCTCCAAGTCTTCCAAAATATAGCAGAGGGAGGAACACTCCCAAACTCATTCTACAAGGCCACCATCAACCTGATACCAAAACCAGACAAAGATGTCACAAAGAAAGAAAATTACAGGCCAATACCACCCATAAATATAGATGAAAAAATCCTCAACAAAATACTAGCAAACAGAATCCAACAGCACATTAAAAGGATCATACATCACAATCATGTGGGGTTTATCCCAGGAATGCAAGGATTCTTCAGTATATGCAAATCAATTAATGTGATACACCATATTAACAAATTGAAGGAGAAAAACCATATGATCATCTCAATAGATGCAGAAAAAGCTTCTGACAAAATTCAACAACCATTTATGATAAAAACCCTCCAGAAAGTAGGCATAGAGGAAACTTACCTCAACATATATGACAAACCCAAGGCCAACATCACTCTCAATGGTGAAAAACTGAAACCATTTCCTCAAAGTCCAGGAACAAGACAAGGTTGCCCACTATCACCATTATTATTCAACAGAGTTTTGGAAGTTTTAACCACAACAATCAGAGAAGAAAAAGAAATAAAAGGTATCCAAATTGAAAAAGAAGTAAAACTGTCACTGTCTGCAGATGACATGATACTATACATAGAGAATCCTAAAGATACTACCAGAAAACAACTAGAGCTAATCAATGAATTTGGTAAAGTAGCAGGATACAAAATTAATGCAGAGAAATCTCTTGCATTCCCATACACTAATGATGAAAAATCTGAGAGAGAAATTAAGGAAACACTCCCATTTACCACTGCAACAAAAAGAATAAAACACCTAGGAATAAACCTACCTAAGGAGACAAAAGACCTGTATGCAGAAAACTATAAAACACTGATGAAAGAAATTAAAGATGACACAAACAGATGGAGAGATATGCCACATTCTCGGATTGGAAGAATCAACACTGTCAAAATGACTATACGACCGAAAGCAATCTACGGATTCAGTGCAATCCCTATCAAACTACCACTGGCATTTTTCACAGAGCTAGAAGAAAAAATTTCACAATTTGTATGGAAACACAAAAGACCTCAAATAGCCAAAGCAATCTTGAGATAGAAAAACGGAGCTGGAGGAATCAGGCTCCCTGACTTCAGACTACACTACAAAGCTACAGTAATCAAGACAGTATTGTACTGGCACAAAAACAGAAAGATAGATCAATGGAACAGGACAGAAAGCCCAGCGATAAACCCATGCACATATGGTCACTTTATCTTTGATAAAGGAGGCAAGAATATACAATGGAGAAACGACAGCCTCTTCAATAAGTGGTGCTGGGAAAACTGGACAGCTAGCTACACGTAAAAGAAAGAAATTAGAACATTCCCTAACACCATACACAAAAATAAACTCCAAATGGATTAAAGACCTAAATGTAAGGTCAGACACTATAAAACTCTTAGAGGAAAACATAGGCAGAACACTCTATGATATACATCACAGTAAGATCCTTTTTGACCCACCATCTAGAGTAATGGAAGTAAAAACAAAAATAAACAAATGGGACCTAATGAAACTTCAAAGCTTTTGCACAGCAAAGGAAACCATAAACAAGATGAAAAGACAACCCTCAGAATGGGAGAAAATATTTGCAAACGAAGCAACTGACAAAGGATTAATCTCCAAAATTACAAGCAGCTCATGCAGCTCAATATCAAAAAAACAAACAACTCAATACAAAAATGGGCAGAAGACCTAAATAGACATTTCTCCAAAGATATACAGGTTGCCAACAAACACATGAAAGGATGCTCAACATCACTAATCATTAGAGAAATGCAAATCAAAACTACAATGAGGTATCACGTCATACCAGTCAGAATGGCCATCATCAAAAAATCTACAAACAATAAACGCTGGAGAGGGTGTGGAGAAAAGGGAACCCTCTTGCACTGTTGGTGGGAATGTAAATTGATACAGCCATTATGCAGAACAGTATGGAGGCCTTAAAAAACTAAAAATAGAACTACCATACAACCCTGCTTTCCCACTTCTGGGCATATACCCTGAGAAAACCATAATTCAAAAAGAGTCATGTACCACAATGTTCACTGCAGCTCTATTTACAATAGTCAGCATGGAAGCAACCTAAGTGTCCGTCGACAGATGAATGGACAATGAAGATGTGGCTCATATATACAACGGAATATTACTCAGCCATAAAAAGAAACGAAATTGAGTTATTTGTAGTGAGGTGGATGGCCCTAGAGTCTGTCATACAGAGTGAAGTAAGTCAGAAAGACAAAAACAAATACTGTATGCTACCACATATATGTATGGAATCCAAAAAAAAAAAAACAAAAAAACAAAAAATTTTTATGAAGAACAGGGGCAGGAGAGGAATAAAGACGCAGACGTAGAGAATGGACTTGAGGACATGGGGATGGGGAAGGGTAAGCTGGGACGAAGTGGGAGAGTGGCATGGACTTATATATACTACCAAATATAAAACAGATAGCTAGTGGGAAGCAGCCGCACAGCACAGGGAGATCAGCTCAGTGCTTTGTGACCACCTAGAGGGGTGGGAGGGAGACAAAAGAGGGAGGAGATATGGGGATATATATATATGTATAGCTGATTCACTCTGTTATAAAGCAGAAACTAACACATCATTGTAAAGCAATTATACTCCAATAAAGATGTTAAAAAAAATAAAGTAGAATATATTTGCGGAGGTAAAGAAATGCCTACTTAGTAGTTCCCACTCTGATCACAAGACAGCGGACACTTGGTTGGCCCCAACTAAATCCTTCACTAATGTTCATAAATGGGGATCTTCTTTACAATCTGATCTCAATTTTATTACTCTACCTCCAGTGCTGAAACATTTCATTTTCTTTCTTCATGTTCAGTATTATGTTTTATACCTAAACTCTGCTAAAGAAGACATATGGCTTCCACTTTAAAATTCACTGCATATTCTACAATTATACTACATAAATATCAAAACACTTCGAAAGTAAAATGTTCATACCTTTGGACTGGATTTTTTCACAATTTGGAGAAATTATAACACATTTGATCTTGTTTAACTTCATATGTTTCGTAACCTCTCTTAGACCCATGACCAGCCGTCTCCTCGCTTTTGCTCTTACAGGATCCTTTTGGTAGATGCGTTCCTGGAAGCTGACAAGCTCTTGAAGAAGAAGAGTCACACATTCATCAATCTCTTTACAAAGAACCTGATTACAGTACCTGTAAAGGAACCCAAAAGTAGGTAATTATAAAATTATTTTAGGAAAAAAATACATCCAGTGAAGTTTTTCATTAAAAAATCAAGTCTTGAAAAATCTCCTAAATCCTTCAGTCAATTAGAGAAACAGAAGAGTTTTCCTGAATTACAACAGATCAGCTTTTATGCAAAGGATAGATTAACCTCGGGGAAGTACTAATCAAACACCCAATTATTAAATTCCTAAAGATATAAATCAAATGTTAACTTGCTATTAGATAAACAGGTATAATGTTTTTGGTAAGGAGATAATGTATAAAGTTATTTCATTCCAATGAATACTAAAGATGCTTCTAATAAGAAACAAATTAATTTCATAAATGCTAATTGAATGCCCTAATACCAACCATTCATCCTCCACACTTGGATAAATCAGTCTCCAGCACTGGCTTCCTCAACCATAAAAATAAGGAGTTACGGATGACAGTCTCAATCGTCCCTCTACCTCTGAAAATCTATGGTTACAGCGGATGAATTCAGTAGTTAAACTGAAGCCAAAACCAAAGAGGTCTTGAGGTAAAAGTCATATGGCTTTATATCAGGCAAAGTAACTGAATGAGGCTCTTTGTGAGATCATATATGGCTACAATGCAAAAACCAGAAAGCAAGTAGTGTGAGGCCACTATAGTACTTAATTTCAAGGATAAGGAAGTCATTCATTCTAGTTTAAGTAAACTTACCTATTCCACTTTGCTAGTTTTCATCCATAATCTATCTCTACCATAAGCAGGTACTTAACAAGGAAAATTGGTAAAATTTCTAATCTAGGAATTCCGGGCCAGCAAATTACCAGTTCTAAATTACTGATACATTATATGGTGGGAAAATCTAGGTCTGCCTTTCTTTAGTGAAAAAAAATGTTCTGCTTTGGAAATTTTGTTAATGTTTATGTGAAAAGTGTTTAAATAAATGCAAGTATGACATTACTTCAGAACAGAAGATATAACTGGACAGGCTGAGGAAAGCTTATCATAAAGTATACAAAATTAAAGAATGCAATTGAAGAATAAAACATCAAAAACGCAATTTTCTTCACTCTGCTTTTCTTCCAAGCTGTTTATTTCACACATATGTAAGATTTTATTCTCCAAGTATTTCCTTTGTCACACATCTGTGATATTTAATTAACTTCCCAAACCTAGGCAATAAGTATTTGCTCAAAAACAATAAAGGAACAGAACAAACCAATGTGGTTTGGATTCACACACATTTTACCTTCACCCTGGGATTCTTTCATAGGTAAACTTAATTTCAAAGATGGGCATTTTCAAACTTAGAAATATATGCTTAAAAACAAATAGGTTTAGGGCTTCCCTGGTGGCGCAGTGGTTGAGAGTCCGCCTGCCGATGCAGGGGACATGGGTTCATGTCCCAGTCTGGGAAGATCCCACATGCCACGGAGCAGCTGGGCCCGTGAGCCATGGCCACTGAGCCTGCGTGTCCGGAGCCTGTGCTCCGCAACGGGAGAGGCCACAACAGTGAGAGGCCCGCGTACCGCAAAAAAGAAAAAAAAAAAAAAGAACAACAACAAAAACAAATAGGTTTATGTAACAGGTTCCCTACATGTAGGAGGATCTTAGAAACTTGTTATTAATTGGTTAGAGAGGTTTTTTTTGAAGGGCCAATAATATAAACAAAAAAGCAAAAGCATTTGGAGAGGAAAAATGTCACAGTATGACATTTTATATAATACATAAGCTGTAAGAGGTAAAATTTCATGGGTATAAACACTAGCTGATATAAAAAGAATGTATTTACTGTCAAATCACTTTTACGTGAACACTGACAGCTGACGGAAGGCAAATACTTTCCATATAATAAAACCCGTTGTTAAACAGAATCTGAAAGAACTTAAAGATCTTTGGTATTCTATCTGTTCAACCCACCAAGAAAGAATGACAGTATTATATTCAGAACTACAGTCAAGATACCTAAGCTATTCAACCTCAATAATGAGACTAAAACTTACTCTCTAAATCTTTTGCTGTGGATTTTGGTTATTGTCGAAGATGCCATTGGACTGCCTATCCCAGAACTAGCCGGAGAGCCTTGTGACACAGGTGTCATACAGTACGGAGAGTTCTGACTTGCTGGAGAGAGGGATGCATCACTGGGCATGCTCAGTCCAGCATCTGTGGAGACGTGGGGTGAGGGGAAAGAATTTAGAAATTCTGAATGCTGAAAAGCTCTATACTCTTCAACATAATTTAGAATGGCAGTTACCTTTTGTTATCACTTCCAAATTCTCCAGAAGCTACCAAGTTGGGCATTGTTCGTATCACAAACATTTCTCATATACTACAAAAATCAAATTTTCCTATTATGTCTTAAAATATACTCTGAAAAACATCAAGCATATCCTACAAGTCTCCACAGAAGAGATGCAAGAAGGCCAAGTTATCTAAAACATGTATTCCCAGGGGATCTAAATTGAAGAACAAAAGACGTATGTATCCGCTCCTGCACTCTTTCCAGATCATATTACCCATCTCCTTCATCTCTAGTTTTCTATCTATTTCTTAGAAATAATTTTTTTTAACTGTCTAAAAATTCCCATTGCTGCCGGCAATGATGAATTCTACCTCACTCATTCTCCCCACACCACTCCCAGTTCTCCAGGCACCACCCCAGTTTCTCTTTCATTTGGTCTTTGCTCCTGTGCTCAGGCAGCCACGTTTGCAGATGCCACCTCTTGACTCAACTGCCACCTTTAGTTACTGCTTCTTTTCTAAACAGCTCTAAAACTCAGGAAATGAGTTAGTATTTGTCCAGTCCATTAATCTGCAAAGTTACACATATATCTTATCTCTCTACTGGATTGTAAACTTTCTGTAACAGGGCCAGTCCACTATATATCTTTATGACATTTCCTGACCTTCCCATCCCTACCCCACTTACTGAAGTACATATGATAGATGTTCAACACACATTTGTTAAAGGAATGCATAAACAGATACACCTGAATACAAAGGCAATGATACTTAATTGAGAGTAAAGGAGAACCCTAACCGAACAATTCTTAGAAGTAGTAAACTTATTTTCTAAACACAAGGGAACACTGCTACTAAATCTATATGTAAATCAGATTTAAATGTTTTGCCAAAAGTTGAAGAATAAATACCAGGAGAAATAGGGACCTAGTCAGGTTTCTCTTAAAATCTTTCTTCCACAGTAGTATAAATTTTAGAAGGCATCTGCAGTTTTGCTGAGGTCCCATCTGAAATCATGTGCTGGCTACCCATTGTATGGGACTGAATCTTACTGACCAACTGGACTCTACACTACAACAAGCTTTGCAATTCTCTACTCATTGTGGCATATGTATTAATTTCACAAAAGCAAGGAAGAAAATCAACAAAAGCAATTCAATAAAATATACAGGTGACCCTTGTACAATACGGGGATTTAAACCTCATATAATTTATAGTCCGCCCTCTGTATCATAGTTCCTCTATCATCTGTGGATTCAACCAATCATGGCTGAGTAGTACTGCAGTATTTACTATTGAAAAACATCTGTGTACAAGTGTACCTGTGCAGTTCAAACCTGCGTTGTTCAAGGGTCAACTGTAGTCCTGCAAAGAAAGTCAATTGTGTTCTAGATATAAAAGAAGGCAAGATGAAAGAAACTGTGACAGTTACAGAGGATGCATTAGTAAGATCATAGTTATGAGGGTTTACAACAAATTCAGGATTTAAGCTTCAAAAATGCCATAGACCTACTATGTAACACCTGCCTCCCTGCCCTTTAAGTATCTCCCTATAGAAGCATCTTCAAAAGAAACCACTCTCAAAGATTAAAAAATTTAGATAAAATATGGAGCATATTTAGGAGAATAACTAGTGATATGTTGTTACCTACTAATTAAAATACTTCAGACCATTTTATAAGAAGAAGGGGGAAAGAGGTGATCTTACCTTCTTGGGAAACAATCTCCTGCGGCAAATCATCAATAAAATCTAAGTGCATTTCTATTGGTTCCTCAGATCCCAAAAGATTGTGGTCCACAGTTAAACGGCCCTTCTTTTCCTCTCTTTCTTTCAAAATAACCTAAAAGTCATTACCAGTCTTTAATTACTAATTACTCTTTAAGTATGTACTGAATGATTAAAATGGTCACTATTACACAGGAATAGTAGTGTTCACTTAAAAAATGGATGTAAGGATTTTGGTTGGCTATGTAGAAACTGACTGGCAAAAAGGTAAATGTAATTTTAGGCACTGCAGTTGAAGGAAGTACTATATCCAAAATAAAGGAAGGCAATATAATACTACAGCTATCAAACTACATTTGCTTCATTCTTTAAATCCTAGTAGACAAACTAGGGTTTCCCCCAAAATGGATAAAATAAAACCTTTGGAAACCAGGTCACATAGTTACGTTAGATTTACTTGGTCATAGATCGTCTCATTCACTCCTCCTAATAACAGTACTGAGTTAAACAGAGCAGATATTATACCCAACTTATAGATAAAGAAGATGAGGATAAGAAAGGTTTGCTAAAACTACACAATAAGTACTGAAGTTAGTACTAGAATCCCAGGCTTCTGATACCTAGGGTCTCAAGTTTTTGGATACCTAAATGTTTAACTTTTTCTTTTAAACTTATAGACAGAACTCGTTCCCCAGGGCCTTGGTCAACACAGAAAGATAGTCATGATGCTGAGATCCCCAACCTTAAATTAATTAGTCATCATAAAGATGCATGTCTAAGAACTTTTCACAATAATCAGTTGGCCAAAACGCCACAACTACTTTTGCAAAACGATTTAAACCCTTTTTTATACTGTAAAATAAATAACCCCAGGTTTTGTTTTACCTTTTTAAGTGCTGTGGGCCGTTTTAGTTTTGCAATTTCCTTTTCTTTTCCTTTTTTCGCTTTAGAGGAAGTAATGTCCAAAGAATTAAAGGATGTCAAACAGGGCTGACCTTTGGTTAAGGGTTTTCTGTTAGTAGAGTCTTTAGTGTGAAAAGAAGCTGCAGTGACCACTAAAAACAAACAAGAGCATTAGTTTTACTATTATGGCCAACTCCACATATTTTCAAAATTTCTAATAATAAACCTATAAGAACAACAACATCCTCTTCTTGTGGAAAACAGACATCATAACAGCAGGAGCAGTATATGGCCGTGCAGTATCCCTCAGATACAGCTCCAAAGAACCATTCTACCTCTGAAATTTCAAAACTCTGTACCTCTCCTTATTCCTAATGAATCTAACAATGACCCTTACATAAGATAAGTAGTCTATCACTCCTCTCCTCATTTCAGCCTGTCAGTAAAGAATGATGATTTTCCCCTCTTAGCTGCACTCTCAGTACTATTCAGCAATTCCTTTACGCCTCATTGATTGTTACCCTCATTCTCCCGTGGATACCACCCATCCTTCAGCAGACCTAGCCTCTAATCTCAATTCTCTCACTCTAGCAGAAAAGCTTTCCTGCTACTTCCCTAAGATGCTTTCCAATATAAACTTCTAGGCCACCTGAGAGGAGGCAGCAGGCATCCTTACTCCCACCGAAGGCTTACCAACCACCTCTTCTCATAATTCCATCTCAAGATTAATTCCTCAAGGATTTTGCTCTATTACTTTCCCCTTGCATCTTTCAAGTTTCTCCTTGACTTGACCCCTGACTCTTTTCCCTAACTCCCCAAAAGAAGTTAAAAATCTCCTCTATATAAAAGGAAGAAAAAACAGGCAAACTAACAAAACCTCTCCACTAACAGGCTTCTAAGATACCATCACTCCCCTTTCTTCCTCATTACTTCCCAAATCATTATAATCTGGCCTCCGCCCTACCCACTCTCTTGAAACTGCTATTGCCAAGATCACATAAAACCTTGCAACTGCCAAATCTAACTCTGATTCTTTGCTCTATTCTAGAGCAAAGCAGCATTTGTTACCAAAGACCACATCCTCTTCCTCAAAATTCTATCCTCACCTTTTGTGACATTACATTCTATTTTTCTCACTCTTTCTCAAACCTGTTTTTCTGGTTCTTCTTCCTTCTGTCTTTTAACTCTGAGCATTCTACAAGGCTTTATCCCTGAACATCTTTTTCCTAATTTTTCTTTCCCCTGACAATCTTATATATTTCCACAGCTACAACAATCATCTCTATTTGAAATTCACTGACTTCTAACCTGAACTGCACATACCTAACTATAAGTTAAATAGGAACCACCAGGACCTCCCTAACCAGCATTTCAAATACAACAGGGCCAGAGTCTGTTCTTCCCAAGAAAATTCTTCTTCCGTGATCCTTATCCTGTTTCGTATCGTCATATACCTAACCCCCACCACAGTCCTCCAAGTCAGAGAGTTTGGAGTCATCTTTGACCTGTTTCCACATTCCATCAATTAAAAAACCCTATTAGTTCATTAAAATCCTTTTACATCTCTGCCATAGTCCCGTCCTTCTTTTGGACTTCCCAAGAAAGCTGCTTTCTTTGTAATCAGCACTTCCCAATTTAAACACTGGTGATAGATTAGAGATTAATCTCACTTCCATCTGTCAAGAATCTTACTCCCCCTTTAAAGCCCAGTCCAAATGCTATCATATATGAAGGCATTTGTAACATACATCCCTGTTGACATAAATCACTCTTTCTTCTATAAGTTCATAAAACTTTGCTGGTATCTTTCCTAAGGCACTGCTTTTTATTAGTTATGTGGGTACGTCTTTCTCTCAGACTAGATTATAAACTCCTTGACCACAGGTATATCTTAATCCTATCTGTAATTCCACAGTTCTTGACACCACACTTTGCATGTAGATACCTACATTTGTATACATTAATGTGCTAAACAAACCAAAGTTGTAATAATAAGCCACTTGAAGTTATCACAGCCTAACAATCTCTTTCCCAAAATAACTGGCTAAACTTTATTGAATGATTATAACCCAGACGCTCTTCTAAGCACTTTACATGTATCATCTCATTCAATCCTCAAAACAATCCGGAAGCAGGTACTGTATTATCTCCATTTTAATGTAAGGAAAGTGAAGCACAGGAAGATTAAATAACTTGCCAAGGAAAAACATGGAAGAACAGGATTCAAGACACAGCTCAACTCCAAAGCCCCTGCATGCAGCCACTAGACCACACTGCCTCTGGAACACTAACTCAGTTCCATCCCCTAGAGTCCTTTACTCTTAGTGAGATGTTACTGCCACGTCCCTCATCTCAACAGCATGCAACTCTAAAGCTCAGTATGCACTCAGTATTATTTTTACTAACAGTTACTCAAAGCTAAGGTTCATACCGGATGGTAACTAGCTATAGGTTTAAACATTTTGCACACACGATTAAAGTTATAAACTGTTACTTATATTTTTGTTTAAAAACAGTAGACCCTTTACATAGGAACCGAGGAAAGAAAATTCCATTCTTCCCCTCAACATCAGTGCTTTTTGTTGGTGCCTTTCCCTTTCCTTTATCTTATTCCTCATCCTCTAAATACAAAGACTATGAAAAGAAATGAGGGAGCATGTCAAAGGTGCTGAGCTGTAACTCTGACGAGGTTTGTTAAAATATAAATTACTGTTTCAGCAGAAAGCCAGCTCATTTTCTCTCTCCCTCCCTCCCCTCCTCGTCCTCCCTCCCCCCACTTCTCTCCCTCTCTCTCCCTCCCTGTCTCCCTTTCTCTCTCTCTCTCTCTCACACATACACACAAAATCTGATTAACACTCCTATGTTTTCCATTTGGTTTTAAATTGGATAATTTAACAGTTATAGAGCCAAATTACTTGTGATTCTTATTGACGCCTTTGAAGAAGAAAAATTTGGTTGGTTCATAACATATACCAACCGACATTTGAACAGAGACCTGGAGGACCTGATGGAACAAACTATACTGATGCCTGAGGAAAGAGAGTTCCAGGTAAAGGAAAGAGCAAGCACAAGGACACTGAGCTTGGAGCACGTTGGATGTGTCTGTGGAACAGCAAGGGGGCTAACGTGGCTAGAGCAGTGAGTGCCGGGGAGAATGGTGATGAGGGCAGAAAGGTTAACAGGAGCAGCTAAGATATGACTTAGGACCCTGGCTTCGCTCCAAGTGAGATGACGAGCTACTAGAGGATTTTGAACTTATATTTGAAAAAGAGCGCTCCTTTTAAGACAGACTGGGGGTTGGGGGAATGAAAGGTAGGTAGTAGTTAGGAGGCTACTAGTGGCAGGAGAGAAGCTGCTGAGTAATCAGACTCTGGATTTTTGTAGGTATATATAATTAAGATTAACAGTTTCCAAAAGCCAAATAGCAAATTGCCAGGATTAATGATATCACCTGTATATGACAGAGGTCTGGTATTAGTAATTTGCCGTGCTTTCATGGCTTGCTGTTGTTTTTCCAGAGCTGCTAACATGTCCCCCAAATCTAGTTGTACAGGTGTTTTATTCTTTTTCCCAGCTGCCTTTGATAAAGCTTCCTGCAAGGTAAACATGAAAACATTTTTCATTTTAGTATGAAAATGTGACAATTTAAGATAATTATATTTGTCAGTCTTCCATCCATCCCCCAAAACCTACCAAATAAACTATCATATTTGTTCATAAAAATGAATACATACCTGTAGTTTTTTTTGCTCCATACTTATTTCTGAATATTCTTGAGCTGTGGCAAGGGCTGCTGCTAAAGCTTTCTTCTTTTGACTTTTTGCACGTTTAGGAACTGAGGTTGTAATGGGAATTGGTGTCTGAACTATATTGATTGGTGAGTTCTCAGGTAAATCATCCAACTACGATAACCAGAGAAAAACATTTGTCAGTGATTCCATAAAAGTCTAATCATAAGGAAAGACAATCTAGAATGTGAGATGTTCTACAGTATAACTGGACTAGACTCTTCGGAAGATTCAATTACATAAAGAACAGAGTGAGATGGTGGGATCATTCTAGACAGGCAGACTGGAAAATAATAGAGACAAAACAGCAAAATGCAACAGGTGATAACTGACTGGATCCTGGACTGAAAGCAAAATAACTCCAAGGTAAAGTTTTGCAACAACTGGGGAAATTTTAGCATGGACTATATGGTTTATGATGTCATTTAATTAATGGTATTTCCTTGTCTGTAATGGAACTATGGATTTCAAAGGACAGTGTCTCTGTTCTGGCTATGCTGAGAAGAAATACTAAAGATCAGTACTAAATACAGCGCTTCTTCTATACCATGCTGCCCTACAAGTCTTTATACTTAGCTGTAATATTTCTTTTCAACATTGCCATAGCTCAAAAGATGTTCAAATATTTTGCTTATTTTTTTTAAAAGAGTCACTTACTACTTTTGAAGAAAGTTTCTGTTGAATATTCTCATCTTTAGCACTTCCATTCTCATTTAGTTCTCGAAATCCATCTTCATCCTGAAATAGTTCCACGTTTTAAGTAAAAACAGAGTTCAAAGCAATAAACTCTTAAGAACAACATTTATAATGCTTAAGAGTAATGAAATGACAGGGAAGTAATTTTTTAACTCAATATTAAACTATTTAAAGTCAGTCTTAAAAAGGAAATCTCATTTCTCACATGCTAAAACATAGCTAATTTAATTATTCAAGGATGGGGATACATCCACACGTGTCCATCCTTTAGATTTCTGCATCTACTATTCCATTTTTATTAATAATTCTACCCTAAGGTGGGTAAGTAAATGAAAAGAAATTCAAAAAGGATTTTATCACATTTCACATAATTTTGAGAAGATTTTAAACAAATGGCTTAGTATGAATTTCATTAATATATTCCCTGTCCCATTACTACATACACCAGTCAATAACATTAAAAGTGAAAAAATAAATTCCCTATTCAAAGTAATTTCTTAACCAATATCCTCCTTTACACTGAAATTTATATCTATTATTTTTAACTAAATATAAGTATGGAACCAATCATATGATTAAGTGCAAAGAAAAAATCTGCCACATGTACTGTTCTTGATACACTACTTGAACTGAAGCCTCAAGTCCTTTAGGTCAATTACTAAGCTTATCTAACATATTATTCATCTGAAGCCTCTGGCCTCAAGCATATTTAAACTCCATCTATTAACTCATTTTATAGAAACTATATAACAAAAATGAGTTGCCTGGGATGTTTGTTCACCATCTTGACGCAATCAAATTCTACTCATTCTTTAAAACCTATTCCAAATGTTATCCCTATCCTGCCTCAAACCCAAAGGGACTTATTTCTCCTTTCAACTTCAACCACACCCAAGAAGTATCAGGTGTGTACATGTCTACATTCCTCTATTACACAGCATCCTCCCTAAGGGTAGTGTGTTTATTCACCTTAATGTATCATGCAGAGCACCTTACTTTAAACATACAACAGGCCTCCAATGAGCACCAGTTAGATGAATAATAGAAACATTGCAATTAGAATATAAACTGTCTATTAGAAAAAGTAAAATAGCCTTTTATCTTCCTTCTTCAAGACTCCCCCGGCTAGCAGCACAAATTGACTAGATTGAACTGTTCAAATTTGAAAACTTAACAAATAGATTCAACAAACATAATAAAAGTTAGGAAGAAAGTTTCAAACTAGGTGAAGTCCACATAAAACTAAGTTCTACCTCCATATGTTACCTCAAAATGAATACTCACGACAAAAATTTATGAAAATAAACATTAATAAAGTTAATGTTAGACTAACTATATATAACCAAGACAAAAATGATAAGACAAATACATCTAAGTAACTTACAATCTACTTGCAGTCACATGTTAAGACATAAAAAGTACTTATCATAATGTAAGAAAAATTAATTAATTTCTTAATGGCAATAATTGTACTATACCAATATACAGTTTGAAAAAATACCTCAAAATATAAAGACTCGGAATTTGGGTCGCCTCTATGACATTGACTGGGGTTTAACTGCTTATTATCTTGTCTCTTTTGCAAATTCTGTCTTCTTTCTGAGGAAGTACTATGTCCTCGGCATCTGAATCCAACCTAAATAAACCCCGGGGCGGGGGGGAATATGTTACTTTTAAGTAAAATGTTTTATTGAAGTATGACATACAGAAATGTACCCCAAAGTATACAGCACAATGAATTTTCATAAAGTGCATACCTTATTACAAAAGGTTAAAACTTTTGACAAATAAGCTCATTATAATGAAAATATAAAAATGTGATAATTAGTGCATGTTACTTTTTTCCCTTGTGCATGAACGTTTATATCAACTTTATTTGTAACGCCAAAAACTGGAAACCCAGATATCCTTCATTGGTAGAGTAAACTCACTGTAGTATATGCATCCTATAAAACAGCAGTCAGTCACGAAAAGGAACAAACTACTGAAATACCCAATAATCTGTATGAATCTCCAGAAAACGATGCAAGTGAAAAAAAGCCAATCCTGAAAAGACTGTATGAGTTCATTTATACAACATTCTTGAAATGACAAAACCATAAAAAGGGGGAACAGATTAGTGGATTCTAGGGGTTAAGGAGAGGCTGGTGGGGAAGGGAAGGGGGAGTTTGGCTATAAAAGGGCAACATGAGGGATCCTTGCAGTAATGGATCTGTTTTGAATCGACTATATTGATGTCAATATCAGGGTTGTGATACTGCACTATAGTTGCAAGATGTTATTACCATTGGGAGAAACTGAGTATTACCTTTTTATAAAACTATCGTAGGTCTTTTAATATCTGTAGTTTTATTGTTTTTTAATTCCTAGGAAATATTAAACATTTTAAATCTTGTTTATAAGAAAACAGATTTAAAAGAATAAAATTGTCATTCAATCACATAAATTATTATTATTCTATTGACCCATTTGCAAAATGTTCAACTGTCATAAAAGCAAGAAAAAAACACATTAAGCACTTTAAGAATCTTAAGACAATCAAGTTCCCTCTCTTAAGTACCTAACGCAACTTAGGTGAAATGCCTCTGAACCACGACACCTAGATAAGATGTGAAAAGTATGATCCTCTTTACCAGTTACCCAAGAATTCTAACAATATACAGAACTTGAAGCAGACCTGGACTGAAGGTGCTGTTGTATAGACTTTGGATTATTAAATCAAAAATATGCACACAAAGACCTAGAAGCACCTAGCAATTCCCATGCTAAGCAACTGGTCTAAAAAGACTTGCTGATAAGAAACATAATTTTTTTTTTAAGAAACAGAATTTTTATACTTTCTTGGGAAGTAGGCTGTATGGCAGAACTATAGGCCAGAAGATAGTCATATAGCAAATGTAATCTTCCTTAGAATATGCACAATGGGGCTACTTCCTATAACCTATAAGTATCTGTTAAGAAACTTGATAATTTGTCAGGTACCCAACAGTTCCGTGGTTTTAAATATTTACCTCATTTTAAAATAAACGCATGAACATGGATAGAGAGAGAGACAGAGGAATACATATGTGATGAAGCAAATTTCTGTAAAATCTTCGATAGCATCAAGCTAGTAGCTATATGAATGGTCTCTATAAAATTGCTTCAACTTTAAGGTCTGTTTAAAATTTTTCATAATAAAATATTTTTTAAATTGGCTCATAAAAAGCAGCTCATACAAGGATGCTAAAACAAATGCAATTTACAATGTCTAGGTACTAAAGAAACAACTGAATTCACATAAATTATTAACACTGAAATGAAAACCAATAATCAAGCCCCAATATTGGGATGAATAGAAGCAAGAGAATAATTCTTGAGTAGAACTCTTCATTTCTTTGTACAGTCACTATCACGAACAAGTAAATGTAAACCTGCCCTCCAAACAGCATTATAATTATATCAAAATGTAAGCCCTGGGCTTCCCTGGTGGCGCAGTGGTTGGGAGTCCGCCTGCCGATGCAGGGGACACGGGTTTGTGCCCCGGTCCGGGAGGGTCCCGCATGCTGCGGAGCGGCTGGGACCGTGGGCCATGGCCGCTGGGCCTGCGCGTCCGGAGCCTGTGCTCCGCAACGGGAGAGGCCACAACAGTGAGAGGCCCGCGTACCGCAAAAAAAAAAAAAAAAAGAAAAGAAAAGAAAAAAATGTAAGCCCTGTTGTAAACCAGCCTTAGTATATATGCATTAATGTTGTTACAAACATAAAAACAATTTTTTAAAAAAATAAATGCAACTTGATTCTTGTACTTGGACACATAAAGTTCCAGGATTAAGTTAAAACCCCCAAGCTAATGGTCCCAACAAAGTTCATGAGGACCAAATATGCAAGTATTTCAATTACCTCCTGGAATGAACTAATAACTCCCCCTTTTAAAAAAAATTCTTCTAAGAAAAAAGAGTTTTGTTGCTAGAAAGTGGGCACAGGGAACAAAGCAGAAACTACAGCTACAACTACATATTAAGATTCTTAAATGACTAGCACAAAATCAGTATCTAAAGATTCAGGTGTTTATATTCCACTTACATAACAAAAAAGAAAAATACTAGGAACTGACAAATGAGGAATATGTACAAATTTATTTTCAGAAAATTATACAATACTTCTGAAGAACACAAAAAGGTAACTCAAAAATAAGAAGACAGGGGACTTCCCTGGCGGTCCAGTGGTTAAGACTCCTCGCTTCCAATGCAAGGGCCCTGGGTTCAATCCCTGGTCTGGGAACTAAGATCCTGCATGACGCACTGCACGGCCAAAAAATTAAAGAAAAAAAAAAAAAGCAGGAAGACTTTTTTTTTCTAGAAAGATGCCATATCATAAAGGCAATCCATTCTCCCTAAGTTGATAGATTAGTTTAAAAACCAATGGAACAAAACAGAAAATCTGGAAACAGATTTCAATATATATGGAAATTTAATAGGTGATAACGGTAGTTATCTCAAATAGGTGAAGTAATGGACTTGTCAATAGATGGTGCTGGGAGATTTAGGTAGCCACTTGAAAAATACAAAATAGGACCCATATCTCACAACACCCACCAAGACAAACTCTAAATGGAATAAAGATTTAAATGTAAAAAAAACACAAGAGCATAAACACATTGGAGGAAAACAGGCAAAATCCTTTATAAAAATAAACTTCTTAATGCTATTTAAAAGAAACTTGTATATGGCAATAATAATAAGCAAAGTCAAAAATGAAAATCTAGCAAAATATTTTCAACTCATATTACAGACTACCGGCTCCCAGAAATTAAAAAAATTTGATAAGAGCTTGATCAAATTGATTTAAAAATGTACACAGGGAATTCTCTGGCGGCCCAGTGGTTAGGACTCGCACTTCCACTGCAGGGGGCTTGTCTTCAATTCCTGGTCAGGGAACGAGACTCCCACAAGGCACACGGCCCAAGAAAAATAAAAATTTCTAAATTAAAAAAAATTTTTTAATGTACAAAAACAGAGAAATAGATCAAGATACTAAACATGGTCAAAGAGTATGACAAGTTCACAGAAAAGTACAGACGGCCCTTAAACATATGGAAAGATACTCAACTACTTTAATACACTATTCCTCCCTCACTGGCACAAATCCAAAATCTTGAAAACACATGATTACTGAGGCTACTTGGAAATAAGCACCCTCCACATTATCGGTGAGAATGCAAAATGGTACAATCTGGTGTTATTTACCAAATAACAGAAATGACTTTATCTTTTCACTCAGCAATACCTTATCTAGGAATTTATTCTATTGCTATACACACAGATTTCTAATTAATACTGCAGCACATCTATTAACAGCAGTAGTTTACAAATAATTCAAGTGTCCAACGACAGGACTTCAGAAATTAACAAGGATATATCCATACAACATTAGGAGTTGTTAAAAAAAAAAAACTCTGGGAAAATACACAGATATAGGGAAGAGAAGAAGACAAGTGGAGACGGTAAAAATGAGATTGTTCATTGTATAACCTTTTTCATATACTTTATTTTTCAACCTATTCACAAAATAAAGCCGTTTTTACATTCTGTCCCTCATTTACAATTAAGGGTACATCACAGTATAGAAAAAATCTGCTGTTTCAAATGTTGAAACACTGGTAAAAACATTAAAATCACTGCATTGTACAGTAGTTAAAGCAGCATGGTACAGGTGCAAAAATCTGAAAAATGGAACAAAAAAGCCCAGAAACAGGACCCAAGACATAAGAAATTAGCAAATGACTAAAAGGGCAGCACAAATCAGAAAAAATAATGGATTACAATGTTAAGACAACTGGTTTACTGTGAAAATCGACCTCATTATGTTGTACCATGCATCAAAAAAAAACCTCAGATAAAAAAGTTTTGAAAACATTACCCTATAAAAAAGAAGCAGAAAATACAAGTGAATATTTACTAGATTTCTAAAAGACTTTTTAAGCCTAAAAACAATCAGAAATTGCAAAGGGGGAAAATATTTTGACTTAAAAGAAAAAAAAGGTTCTGCATATCAAAAATCAAGCTACACACTTAAGAAAAGTATAACAAAGCCTCAGAAGTAGAAAAGAAAACACATACATTGTTCAACATCTGGCTCCAGTTCTTTTGGAATGAAAGGAGACAAAATAAACAAACGTTTATGCGTTTCTATAATTGAAAGTTTTGTGTTTTTTCACCATTCCGCATCAGTTTTGAGGCAGAGATAAAATGTTTTTCTGTATCAGTATTATTTCCTCTCTAGTGGGCTACTGATACCAAAAGTACCAATAATGAGACTGCAAACTTGGCAGGTCTAGCAGTTACGATTTCAATATAAAATTTCAGTCCTTAACCAAACATTCCGTAGATTTTGTTTATCTAATCTATACGAACAAGTCTTGTTTTAGCTCTTTTGTTTTTAATCAAATAAAGCTAGACTGCCTCACAAGCCTGCCACAAACAACAATGACTCATTTTTGCAATAACCCTAGGGAAGAGGGCATTATTCTACTTGCTTTCCCGACAGCCTAATTAACATTAGGGTACGTCTGAAGTACTTCATTTCAGGGAAGCAAAGGCATACCAGCAAGTATTCGGTTTCCTCAATCCATTAGTCACTTACTCTTACTTCAGTTCATCCAGATCTATTCATATGGTAACTTTAATTCCTTAACTAGATTTAAGGAATCCAGGAACTCTATCTAAAAATTAAAAAGGAAAAATACTGACCAATCAACACCTCCCTGATTTCACAGACAACCAACACAGGAAGACAATTATTGGAAGTTCGTAGCAGTATATAACTCGCTCTGCTGTACTGCAGCTAGGTCTTGCTCCCCAAGACCAGGAAGCTGCCCCGTCTGGCCACATTATGGCAGAGGCAGCCATCACTATGGTACTGCAACAAGCACCGAGTATGGCTTGTGGTGTTTATAGTCAACTGAAGACACGTGGACAAGGCTACAGTCCTAAAGTTCAAAGAATCAGTATTTAAGGTATTAAAATGCTTTAAATTTTTTATATGGATAAGAAACAGTCACAGAAAATGAAGCAGGACTGGAGAATATTCTTTTTTAAAATTATAAAATATACAAATATATTTCTTAAATATAGAAAAGTAGAAAATGGTACAATATACATCCCACCTACATTCAACATCTTGCCATTTTGTTTCATTATTTAAATAATAATTTTATTGGCTAAGCCATTTAAAAGTTACAGATATCATGTTATTTTAAACACCACAATATGTATCACCAAAAATTAAGGACACTGCCCTTCAAAACCACTATACCATTTATAATAATGCATCTCACACTACTCAAATTTCTCCAACCTAATCCAAATTACCTGTGAATTATTTCTTTGTTCAGCCTGCCTTCCACCTCTAGAAAATGTCTGATTTTTTTCCATCCAAGGTTTTTTCTGAGTTGCCTGGCAAGTTACACTGGACCAATTTACACCACCTGTAATAAATGAGATTTTAAAATATAAAGATGTCAAAACCTAAAGGGCCCCCTAACTTCACATACTGAAACTCAGTCACTATAAATGTAATACTGAAAATTTTTCCATAAACTTTAAGTGGTATTCCAGTTCTTAGTAATACAAGTTGTCATCTTTCAGAATACCTCTAGCTAGAATTTTCTCAATTTCATCAACAAAACTATACTTTCAAATTAACTTGAATTTCCTTGGAAGATTTCTAATTTTCTGCAGCATCAGCAAGCTTCATGCTTAAAAACAAAGCTGTGACATGGACAAAGAAGAAAGTATAGCAAAAACACTATGCAGAAAGTAAGTACCTGCACATATAGATGATTCCACATGCTAAAAATAGAAACAAAAAAGACAATTATTTTCCGCTTAAGAGTAAACACCATATACCTTGCAAAACATTTCATAATTCCATCTAGTGTGAAGCATGCTTATTATAATCTTCGAAAAAATACTTCTGCATAAATGAGTATTCTTATATTAATAATAAAACATACAAAATACATTTTTAACCATCCTATTATTATAGGAATTGTTCATGAAAATAGATACTTCAGCTTTAGCAGAGGACACAAAGATAATACTGACACAGATGACTGATGAGGAAATCAAAGTAATGCCACATACACTGATGGTGCTAGAATCAGGATTTCTCAAAGCCCCAGCTGCAGGTTGGTTGTTGCTGTGTTTGGGACTGCAGTAGCCACTATCACTGTCAATGTCAGCTTCACTAGCCCCCTGCTCACTAGAGGATTCAGCAGTAGGGTGGGATGCTCTTCTCCTCCTGCCTTTGGCCTTCCAGAGCATCGTGGCAGAGCTCTCTGAGAGAGATTTGTTAGCGATGTCTGATGGGAAATCTGTAAGGCAAGGAAAGTGTGACAACTCTTTTTGAGGACAAGTTGATCAATTCTTGTTATCATTAAAATTGTAAGAAAACAAAGATACCTAACTTCGTAAACAGAGAAAACAGGTGAAAACTTTTGAAAAGATCATCAAAAGGTAAGCTGTTCCTGAGAAGTTGGTTTATAAAATGTGTTTAGTATGAAAAGAGAATATTTGTATAACTAAAATATTTGCATAATTAATATTACAGAATAATTAAAACAAACCACCATTACCTATTTTAAGAAATAGAACATCGCCAATCCTTTGAAGTCCACTGCATGCCTGCTCCACCACTGCATTCTCTTTCTCCCTCAGAGGTCGCCACTATTCTGAATTGTGTTTACCATTCCTTCACTTTTTAAACTAGATTTACCAAGGATTTTTGTATTCCAAAAACATAAATCATATACTTCTGCAGTTTTAGCTTTATTAAAATGAAATCATACTGTCCATATTCTTCTATGACTTGCTTCTCCCTGCTGCTACCTCCTCCTCCAAACAGTGACTGGTTTTGAGATTCTGATGCATGTGGCTGTAATTCATTAAGGTCACTGGAATCTAAATTGTCTGTGTATGAATATACCAAAATGCATTTATCCTTTGTACCACTGATGGGACACCTGGGTTGTTTTGGGGTTTTGCTATTAACAACAATACTGCTGTAAACATTCTTATACAGACATATAAGTGTGTGTGTGTGCACGTGAAGTTTCTCTAAGATTATTACTGCTAGGCCTTAGGGGATACACATAATATTCAACTTTGCTTGGTAATGCCAAATCATTTTCGAAGGTGGTTAAAACAGTTTACACTCTAACAGCAGGATATATATATCCCCACTGATGCACATATTCACCAAATACTTGACACTGTCCTCTAGGCTATAATTTTTGCCAATTGTTGGGTATAAAAAGATGGCTCATTGTGGGTTTTAATTTGCATTTTTCTGCTTAATAACGAGATTGAGAATCTTTTCTCATGGTTTTAGCCACTCACATTTTCCTTTCTGTAAAATACGTGTTAATTTTACTTTTGGTTTGTTTGACTTCTGCCTATTTTTCTAAGTTGCCTGTTTCTCATTTTTGTATTTCACAAATTGTAATTACAAGACGTTAAAAAACCTCTTACAATCTCCTAACCTATCACAAATATTCCTTTTTCCACAAGACTTTTTTCACATACACAATTTTTTCCATATATAATTTTTATACAGAACCAATATAATTTTTGAGTTGCACTGTTTAATATTATGTTCTTCATTAATTATAATATATGAAGGCCCCAAATTACTCCACTGAGTGGATGTCCTGGAGACTTCTTTTGACTTGTTGCCCGTTACTGGACATTGAGAAGTTTTCAGTGGTTTTTTTTTTTGGTGCTGCTGCAGTGTACACACCTTTAATCAAACAGTTCCTTTTCTTTCTAGGGGGAGATTCCACTTGGATACATTCACCTGAGTAGGACAACTGGGTCCAAATATTCCTATAGCTCTACCAAACTGTTTCAGCCCCTTGGCAGCACTGCATTCCAGGGGCCCTGAGCACAAGGTGGGATCATTTTCTCATTGATTCCTATGAATTCTTTATATGTCCTCACACTAATCCTTTGTCAGTTACATGCATGGTGAAAATCTTTTCCAAGATTGTGCCTTGTTCTTTCACTCACGCTTGATAAACAGAAATTCTTAATTTTAGAAATAGTTCTCTCCATGCAATCATAAAGATATGTGCTATATTTTCTACTACATGTGGTTTTCCCATTTAAGCCCTTAATCCATCTGGAATAGATTTGCATGATGTATATGTTAGGGGTCTGTGATGCTATCTTTGTCATTTTCCTTATATGTGTTTCTGGGCTCTCTGTTCTGTTTGATTTTCACATACTGAGTTTTACTATATTTTTGTATAAGCCTATAAAAAATAAAATGGCTTAATAGGTCTTGATATCTAGAGGAAAAGTTATTTTCCAGGGATGTCTTGGCCAGTGCTCCTTTATTTTAGAATTAGTTTGCCAAGTTCCAAAAAACTCCCCACTGGAATTTTTTTTTTTTAGTAAATTTATTTATTTTATTTTTGGCTGCATTGGGTCTTCATTGTTGTGTGTAGGCTTTCTCTAGTTGTGGTGAGCAGGGGCTGCTCTTCGTTGTAGTGCACGGGCTTCTCACAGCGGTGACTTCTCTCATTGCAGAGCATGGGCCCTAGGCGCGCTGGCTTCAGCAGTTGCGGCGCGAGGGCTCAGTAGTTGCGGCTCACGGGCTCTACAGCGCAGGCTCAGTAGTTGTGGCACACGGGCTTAGTTGCTCCGTGGCATGTGGGATCTTCCTGGACCAGGGCTTGAACCTGTGTCCCCTGCATTGGCAGGCGGATTCTTAACCACTGCACCAGCAGGGAAGCCCACCATAGGAATTTTGATTAGAACTGCATTGAATCTATAGACTAACTTAGGGGAAAAATGCCATTTGCAACATCAAATTGTCCTGAATGAGCATGCTATTTATTTTTTTAAATGTCCTATAATAAAGTTACAGTTTTCTGCAACAATGTCTTATTATCTTTCGTCAGGTTTATGCCAGAAACTGTATTTTTGTTGCTACTGTAAATAATATCTTTTCTTAAATTTTGTTTGTTGGCAGCACACTGAAATGGAATTAATTTTTGTATATTATCTTATATCTAGCCATGTTACTAAACTCTTAAATAATATGAGCTTGTGTTCAAGAGTAAAAAATTGTTACAAATTCCTTTAAAATTTTCATTCTACCTATAGTTGATACCAATTAATCCTGATAACTTAAAAACAAACTAAAGAATAAGAATACTGATAGAAGGTATAATCTTCTACTCAAATTATATCTTCATCTTTTCACTTTCTAATTCTTGTGCTTCAGAAGGCTGTCTTTGTGGACACTTAATGAGCAAACCAAAGATGTTAGGGTAAATTTTTAAAGCAGTTCCAGGGTTCAAAGCATGTAGAAATGGGTCACTATGTCTAGGAACAACCAAAACATAGAAAATTTTGTCATATATTACCTTGTGACTCTTTTCCATAGCCACTCCAACCATTTGTCAGTCTGTTAATCTCATCGCTTTATGCCCTACAAATCACACAATGACTGCACTATCAGCAAGATTGTTTTTTAACTGATTCCCAAATCCTTTCTTGCCCCAACAGACCTAAGCAATTGTAAAAGGAAACTGAATAGACGTCCAACAGAAAAGGTACAGTCCAAATGAAAGAATGTATGTGCCACCTAATTCATTTTAAGCCAGACAGCATTTTTGTGAAAACTATAGGGGGTAAAAAGCAAATATGCCTTTGAACAGATCTAATTCCTAGCCTTGGATCATTAATAAGGATTTCCTTAATCACAATGGGTGTAGAGTAGAAGACGGCCATCTACTCTACAGCTATTAGGCTGAGACCTGAGATACAAAATGAAATTTCACAATATAAACTGGAAAATAGCAAGAATATTTTAAGACTATTTATTAATTCCTATCTATTACCAGGGTAAAGCTTTTTAATTTAATGCTTATACAGTCCTCTAAAACACTTTTGACAAAATGATATCCAACTAGTCCAAAATATTTACTTATTTGAGGATATATATAGGTATCACTCATACATGTGGTTCAGATCTACACTAAAATACGGTGCAGAAAACTTCTTCTATAAAGATATTATAGGATGTTAGGATGTTCTAAAAAGGATTTTAATCTAGTTATAAAACACGTACAATTCTGATTTCTACCAAAATGAGTCCCTCAAATTTCTATAATATCTACAAAATTCCATCTCTGACTTCTGAACTGCTCCACTACTGTAAGGGGATAAGGAAACATCGAACCCTGCCCAAAATTGTATATAAGCCAGCATGCAAGTTGAAAGAACATTAAGGACATGGACTGTGAGAATTTCACAAAGTGGCAGGATAAACGGATGAAAGCCTAGAATCCTAAGAAGTGGCAGAGTCCATGGAGTTCCCTTGTGGCCTACTGGTTAGGATTTGGAGCTTTCACTGTGGAGGCCCGGGTTCGATCCCTGGTGGGGGAACCATCCTGCTTGCTTTGCAGCATGGCCGAAATACAAAAAAAAAAAAGTGGTAGAGTCCACAATTATAAAGTCAATGCATGACAACAGATGAAAATCAGTGATGTATACAGACATAGAGAACAGACTTGTGGTTGCCAAGGGGAAAGGGGGATGCAGGAGGGATGGATGGGGAGAGTTTGGGATTAGCAGATGCAAGCTATTATATATAGAATGGATAAACAACAAGGTCCTACTGTACAGCACAAGAAACTATATTCAGTATCCTGCGATAAACCATAATGGAAAAGAAAACAAAAAAGGATGTATATGTATATATAACTGAATCACTTTGCTGCACAGCAGAAATTAACACAACATTGTAAATCAACTATACTTCAGTAAAATAATTTTTTTTTTTTTTTGGCCTTGCCATGTAGCATGCGGGATCCCCAACCAGGGATCAAACCCATGCCCCCTGAAGTGGAAGCGTGGAACCCTAACCACTGGACCACCAGGGAATTCCCTCAATAAAATAATTTTTTTTAAAACCTATAACGTATATATGTAAGAAATCTTGCCTTACCAGTTTGTTGTGAAGCGTCTACCAGTAGCACAATTTTTGATCGGTTATCAGGACCTGCTGCATTTGTCTCTTTCTGAGTAGCTACATTTTTCACCAGTGGCCTTTTGCTTTTTATGTGCTGTTGTAAAAGCTGTTGCTGATTGAAGTAAAAAAAAAAAAAACAAAACTTAAGATCTTATTCAATGTACTAAACATTATAAAATACACAACCTTTATAAAAGATACTTAAATGTAGGCTACAAATTAGTGACTCCCAACCCATGAGGAAACAGGGTTACTGTGTTAGGATTTCATGAAATTATCTGCAGCCAATGATAACAGGGTAAATAATGTATCATACACACATTTATATACTACTTTCAAATAACCATTAATATTACTATAATAAAATATAAATTCATTTTGTCATTTGCATTTTTAGTTTTCTCAATCAATATCTAATAAACAATAAGAGTATAATCATGTCAAATTAGGGGTTGCAAATTTTTATTTAAAAGGGTAATAAAAAGGATGGTAATTTATCCAAAAGAGAAATTTTAGCAATGAATTACAAAAGAAATTTCTGCTTGAGAGTTTAAAAAGAAAATATTAAAAAGCTGATCCTTTCCTTCATTTTTAAAAATATGGGTATTCATCACTTAATAGTAATTTATACAATTCCAAATTTAACTTCTTAGATTCAAGTGCTGGAAATGCACTCTGAGAAATCATGTTACTTCAAACTCTGAAAGTTATATACTATTGTCTTCTTTTCATTCTCAGAGGTCCCAAAAGGATTTCCCTTGATCCAGAATGTTTCCATGAACAAAGACTAAAATGCTTTTCAAAGCAACTTCTAATGCTTGTTTGTATTTTAATCTGTTAAAAGTATGCCAGAAGATAGCAAAGACTTTTCACCAAAGAGGCTAGGCTAATGGAATCTAGGAAAGCATCAACTCCTTGACAATAACAGTCATAAAATGCATCTAATCCCTCTGCCTTCTATTAGCTCAAAAGTGCTGAAAAGAAACATGGTTTTTCTTCTTATGTGCTTTGATATCATGGCCTCAATAGAAAAGTAACCTTTTAGTTAAGAAACAGTCACCTAGATTAATCCTCCTGTGATTTCAAGGCCTTTGTGTCTTTTTTTTTTAATTTAGTCAAAGGCTGGTGCTGACAAAAGGTCATTTCCCACATTTATCTTTAATTTTCTTTAGCCCTGGGAGACCTTGTATTCACATAATAAAGCATCCCTTGAATAACAAAGTGCTATTCCCACTAAAAATTGACAGAACAGAAACAATGAAGTTGAAGAGACAAATGTTCTTTTCCATAATATCTCCTGCTTATTTCTGAAGACTGAAATGTCTTGATGTGCATTATCCACTCAACACTGCTAGCAAAGGACCCAAACTAATCACTTATTAAAACTGGTGTCACTATGCAATTTTTATCACTAAATTAAAATACTTTGGAAATATCTGTGCATTATGCTTATGTAAACTCTCTGAAGGAAGTGGAAGATGACTGTAAATCATATCACCATTTAAGAATGAGGACCAAAACTAATGGAAAAAAGATTATTTTATAAATGCTAACACCATTGACTGTTTTCTAAAAGGTAAATTCAGGATTAAAGGCTAATCAATACAAGTAGCAAATTACTTATACTATTACTAACAAGAGAAATATCAAACACAAAAGCCAATCAAATTCAGTCACTTACTTTTGGTACCACTGGTCCTCTATTACTGTTTCTGTTTCGATGACCAGATAACGGGAAGACCTGTCCAAGCTGATTTGGACGCTCAGTGCATTCTGCAGTTATAGTATTGACAGTATTTGCAGCCTGAAAAGTGTTGGAGTAAGGTGCAGGAAAAGGATGATAGAAACCCATAACTTGGGCACATGGTGCTGGCATCAGCTGATAATATGTATACTCTGTAGAAACAGGTGGCTGAGCAGATATAATGGGGTAAGCAAGGTATGGTCCAGCAGGGTTTGGATTAGGCTGTTGCCATCGTATATCATTGTTATATAATGGAAACTGTCTGTAAAATCAAATCAAAAAAGAAAAAAATCTATTGACATGTATGTCTAAAAGTAATGCTAAAACAAAATCTCAACGTGTTTTAATAAAAGAAAAAACAGTACAAAATAGTAGCCTCATAGTAATTCTGAAAGAGATAAAATTACCGTTTTATAAATTTCCTTGCTATAACTAGAGATTTTTATGTACATGTAATAACAATTTAATTGACAGTAAAAAGGAATTCAACCTGATAGCTTACTGCATTCCAAAATTTAAAAATTTTGGTACGGACCTTTCTCATTTGTAACTCTCCCCTCAACCTCCTCAAGGTATTTCTGCTTAAAAGTTAAAACACCTAGTTGCTGAATCTGCCACTAAAGGCAGTCCAAAGTTCCCATCCAAAGGTAACAACTGTGACAGTCTTCTGCAAAAAGCAGGGTAAGGTGATCATTGTGTAAGGTGATCTTTACAACGGGTGTTTGATTCTTCCACCTCCCATTCTTTAGCTCAGGCCCACAGCCTCCTACTCCTCTACCATACTCCCCTAACCACCTGGCCAAGTCCAGCTCTTTCCCTGGCTCCCCTCCTTGGCAATGGAAGCAGGCACCAGGTCCAAGGGAAAGAAGAGAAGAAAAAGGCAAGCTTGTTCACTACCATCTATCTCCAGCATTAGAGTTCTCCTAGTGCAATCCCTTCCTATAAAGCACCAGTCCTTCCTGTCTCAGCAATTCTCCTTGCAGGCAGTTGCTGTTGACAAATGAGGGGTCATAGGGGGCTGGAGTACAGAGCTTTTCCTCACTATTCCATGACAAAGCAAAAGGGAAAAATACTCCCTGCCACAATTCTAAAAATATTTTCAAATAATCTGATGGCTGGCTTACTCATGAATTCTCAAAGATTATTTGGTAAGGTAAGAAAAATTAAATTTATCATACTGTACACTTGGCCACTTTGTCAAATACAGAATAGTATTTTTAATCTAGTTTACAAATCACTTCAAACATAATCCAATACAGGTCAAAGATTTTTAATATAATGTTAACTTGACTCAATTGAGAAGACTCCTTTAGCTTCTACTGTTTGCCTAATGCCCAAAACTATTAAGAGTTTTAGACTATTAACTTGAATATTTAATATCTGAGACAGTAATTTAGTGATCCGTTATCTCATACAACCAGAATTTCTCAAAGAATGTGCCTGGGCACACTAGTGTGCCACAATGGTTATAGACGTGTAGAAATATTGATTGCCTTAGCCCTCAGGGGTGGCTGGGCAAAGGCTAGAGCCTAGTCCCCTCATCCATTTATCCCAGAGTGCTGGAGAAGTACAATTTTTTGTGTGATATAACTTGAAAGAGGCTGAAAGTACTTTTATACAGCAATAAAATGAACGACACCAATGAAATGCTAATCATTCAGACAGTCTAAGCAGGGTTAGAAAGGCTATCATGACTATCACAAGGTACACCCTAAACACTAGGTCACACATTATCTAAACTGTAAGCATTTTGCTACATCACCCTGTGACTACAGCACAGAAGCTAAATTTAAACTACAATCAGAGTCTAAACACATATATGCTACCTAGACACAAAAGCTTCAAAGTTAAGGGCTACCCCTTGATATATTCTTCTTATGCCAGACTGTCTTGGCAATTATGATTAGATGCCTATCCTCAAAAAAGGATTTTTGTTCACCCCTCTTTCTGAATAATTCATTTCTCCCTTTGAGTCAATTTATTTCAAACAAATTTCAATGACTTATCATAGGAGACACATACAAAGAACTCCATTTTCTCTTAGAAAGAATGAGAAAATAACAATAATCCATGTTAACAATTTTTAAATTTCTACATCATTTGGTTTTATTTACTCCTCTTAGAAAACAGAGAAATGGTTAATGTTTAAAAGTTACAAAAGAAAAAATTAAGAAGTATCCTTTGCCAACTTCTATATTTCCCTACCCCTTTCTTCCCCCACCAAAAGAAAATAATAGTAAACAAATTACCTATTGGACTGGTTTTCCTGAACAAATGGATAACAAGTAATCAGGTAGCTGGGAATTGGAGTTGGTTCTACACCAGAAACACTGCCGTTATCATTTGGGAGTGCCATAGGGATCATAAATGTATCAGGATTCTTCTTCTGGGGAATAAATGGTTCTACCTCAGCTGACAGCTTGACATTCTTCAAAGAGAAAGTGAAACACATTACTAACAAACGAACAAAAATTTAAATAATACAAATTCACAATTTAACAATAAAAGAGACAGTCTTTACAAACAGTAATTAGGTCTCTAATGTCACAAGATATTCAAAGGAATAGCAAGGTCAAATTAAAATAATTAAATATGATTACGTTATTTAAACAAAGCCATCAAATAGGAGAAAAGTTATCAAAGGTTACTAGATTTCAATGAAGTCATTCCTTACATAACCAAAGCTGTTAAAACAATCAAGAATACAAGGAAATTGTACCTCACAGTCCAAAAATAAAGCTGGTAGTAAAAAAAACAAACTAGCTCTTCAGACAAAACAATGTGTTTTTAACTAATTTTGTTAGGGGAAAAAAAATTACTCAACAGAGTTCTGAAGGATACTTTATATTTGTTTGAATAGTCTAAAAAATAGTCTATTTCTGTCCACTTCAGGAAATTAGATTAGTATGGTTAAATTAAAAGGAAGGAAAATGTCTACAATAAATGAAAAAAAAAATAAGGGAGAAAAACTTTTGCCTCACAGTTAAACTGGGGAAAAAATGAGTACTTCAGCTTCCCAGAAGACAAGCCGAGTAAACTAAAGTAATCCAGTCTACGTACTCCATTTTAGTTTATTTTGTATCTCTCCTTATAAATCTATAGAGGTTTAACAGACATAATAAACTACAATACTAAGGATGCACAAGTTGGTGACAAAACTATAAAGAAAAGTAAATAAGAGCCATGAAAATTAGGATAGGAATTACTCTTAGGAAAGAGGAAGCTGTGATTGGGAAGAGGCACCTGTACGGTTTCTGGGGTACCTGGCAAAGTTCTATATCCTAACTTGGGTGATACGAGGTATTCATCCAATAATTCATTTAGCTGTACACTGGTTTTATGCAGTTTTCTTTCTATATTTGTTATATTTAACAACAAATTTTTAAAATTTAATTATACAAAGAAATAATCTATAGGCACATTCTGTAAAAGCAGAATGTTAAAAACCACAAACATTACAATCTAAAAAGATATTAAACACTTCTTAGCAAAACCAGTAAGTGGAATGCAATCCAATTTTTCAACAACTCAAATCAACTACCTGAAAGCAATAGCCCTAACCAGAACTTTTTCCCCACCAGAGTGGCATTCAGTAGAAACTCCCATCAAGGCATATTTCTCAGAATAAATTTCATGCATGTTTCTCACAAAAGTAATCAGTAGCAAATCCAAGAAAATCTAAAGAAAAGACTTGATATGCTAAATATAGAGCCTTTTTCAGAAAAACTGTTCTCCAAAGAGTCCACTGTAAATATTCAGTAATATGTGTCTGGGGGAAGAAATCTGAACTATATAGCAGTATCAATTCAATATCCTTCCTCCCCACCTGATTTAACTTTGAAGCCTACTTCTGTACTACTAACCAAATCTGAAGTTGATAACGTCATTGAACTCACAAATATCTGTGAACTGGAGTTGGTTTCTTGAATTTCAACACAAGAGGCAAAAACAAATGTTAACAGTGTAAGTCAGTGATTGTCACTGTGATAGTCAACATGATTCAAAACTTATTTACATAAGGTATAAAATATCAACCTTTGAACATATGAGAACCTGAACAGTTTTATAAATCTGGACTAGAAGACACCAGGATTTTTTTTTAATGCAAGGTATGCAGTTATATTAAATTCTCAGCCCAATATGAAAAAAAGGAATAATACTAATATAAAGAAATAATTTAAAAATAACTTTTCCTGATCCCCCCAAGTAATACCAACTCATAAATTACTTTGGTAACAACAAATTCAAATTCTTGCCCAAGTCAAAAGGTGCAGGGAATTCCCTGGCAGTCCAATGGTTAGGACTCCACTTCCACTGCAGGGGGCACAGGTTCCATCCCTGGTCAGGGAACAAAGATCCCGCAAGCCAGGTGGCGCGGAGGGGAGGGGAGAGAGTGCCACAAATTTTTTATGCCTAGTCTCATTTGTACTCTATATGTTTTATGAATTTAGGCAACCCACTATTCAAAGTGTCATGCATAATTTATAACTAATATCTGCACATATACACAGTATATGTCCTTAAAAATTAAAGTCTGTATTGGTTTCTATTCTAAGTGCAATTCTAGATATTGGCATTCAACAATAAAACTCACAAACACTGAAACGATCCTTTGTTTTTAGCAAAAAAGAGAAGCTGCTGTAGTCAACAGCTGCACAAACAGAAGATGTCACTAGTAGGAACAGACTGGCAAACTTTCTCCTATAGTTACAACTCCGTATGGTTTTATAAGTTGTTTATTGTGACTTTGGGGCCTTCAGTGTCATACATCAAAATGCAGCCTCAGTTGTTCTCAGGCCTGAAAAGTAATGTAAAGATCCCAAACTATTTTTTAAATTCCATATAATAAAGCCCATAGAGACAATATGTTAAGCAAGCAACAAATTCTGGCAATATTTCAATTATATTAGCATAGAGATCAAAGGAAAAAATGTTTTAACATAGTGGACAACAAAATGTTATGGAAAAATTAGACTAGTTACTTCATACAATGATATGCCTCAGTCTGAATTTCTGTTTAGTCTCTCTACTTTTGCCATGATCTGGTTTTTAGAAATCAAAAATTTTATAGCAAATTTTTGTCTCCTTAAATAAAATATAAATATGAAAGAAGTCTAAACACAGAACAAAATCTATTCCTGTACTTCTCTGTTCAAAAAAAACTACACAATAAAATTATCTTTCTCTTTCAGAAATTATTTCAGAATTTTCCAAATTAATGAAAAATCATAATCCCAGAAACCTGTATTTGAAAAAACAAAACAAGCTGTTTCACATTCATTTAAAATTCTGCATATAGTAAAACAAACATCAATAAAATTTCTTTGATGTGAATAATCTAGAAAACCCAAGAATTTATCAGAACAAAAAACTATAAAAACCTTATTTAAAAGTTTATTGAACAAACGCATTCAGATCACTGAGAGCCTATATATAATTCAACAAACATGCATTGAGTTCATGTTCTGAAGAGAGAACCACACGAGGCTGGTTTAGGGAAAATGAGCAAACATTACTACAAAGCACACATCAACAGAAAATGCATACTAAACTCCTCTGAGACAGAACATTCAGAAGAGTGCGAATAATTTTCCCAAATTAAGCAACAGAAAAAAGACACTCACTTGAAATCAAAACTGAAGTAGAACATAATACAGCACGCTCCCACAGTGAAATGTCAGTATGTACTACACACCTAGAGAAAAAATATGACCATGGAAACCCTCCACATTCTTCCTATGTTAAGGTAAATATGATATATCAAACATTATTTTACATATCATGGCCAAAGATAAAATGTCTTCTGAAGGAAAAAATGCTTCAGAGATACCTGCTGGCTTTATTGTTTTCTGGTTGGAATGTTTTATACTGAAAGTAAACCACTTGCCAAAACAAATCACAGTAGTTATACATATGAGTTCTGCCAAGACTTTAGAAAATAGTGAAAAAACAAAAAAACCGTTTACCTTAGACTCTGACCATTTGCCTTCCTATCCATACATTTTCCCCCTTTTTTTAAAATAGACCACATTTAATCCTGTTAAAGTCTGGTGGTACTTTTCTAACATCCAACTTTCTAAATTTAATACTAGTTTTTGGAATATCTAATTAATTAATTCCTGCTTTTCCTTTTTTTTACTCTCTTTCTTTGAAGGGTTTACCCCCAAACTTCTTGCCTTGGATGCTTAATTTTTAATTTCCTTTTAAAATGTTGAATAATGAAAACATTTATGACTATGCATTTGCCTCAGAGTAAGCTTCAGCCACATCCCATACATTGTCATGTGTAATATTTTATTACTTTTTCAAAAATCTAAAATTCTACTTTATATTTCCTCTTTGACTTAAAAGCTTAGGGAAAAATGCCTTTTAAAATTTCCAAATGGTATTTTCAGTAAATGAGCATTATTTACCTTCTTTTTAATTACAAAAATATTATTTTTAAAATTTGTTAAGACATTTACTTAGATCTATAAAAGCTAACTGTAAGTACTGCTGAATAATAAACATTTTAGAGTAACTTATCTAGAATATATTCAGTTTGCAGTGCTGATATTATTTGAAGTTTATAAATTATTTAAAGAAAAAAATTATAAACCGAATAATTTTATATCTTTATTGGTAATCAGCACTTTGCATGAAGCCATATGCATTTATTACACATTTGCTTTTCTAAGAATTAAAGACATCAGTGATCAATAATTTTGTAAATTATTTTAAAAGAACTTATCTAACGTTAATGTACTAAATATCAAGCCAATGTTTAAATTATTTGATAATACAAATGAGATAGTAAACCTGAAGTGTTCTGTTACTTCTAAGGTTATTGTTTATTAAAAAAAAAATCTCAAAACACTGTCCTAAATTTACTAAAAATAGAAACACTAAGACTTTATAAACAAAATGAACTCCATGATTTATGCTTCACATCCCTTTATACCAGCTTTTTTTCCCTTAAGAACAAAAACAACAAAAAGGCACAATACCAAGTAGTTCTTAGAACTAACTCTGGCAATTAAAATTAAGCTACTTGTTTTGATTTAATATAGTCTTGGTAAAAGAGAATACTCCTGAGACTCCCTTCTGGTTATAACATGCTTTCAAATAGTCATTACTACAATTAAGACTATCAGCTAGCATGTATTCCCAGTAACTTATTTTTTAAAATCTCGATCAACGCACACACAATTTATCCTTTTATACAAAGATTTTATATTTTTTTTTAAAAAGGGGTAATTCAACAACAGCAACATGAATGCCTTCAGGCAAAACATGCCGAGTTTTTTCTTAAGTTACACTTGTGCAATACTACAAGGATTTCGCTTAGATTAAGACAAAATGCAGAAAGTGTGTATTAGTACTATTTTTTAAAAATCAAACTTCTGTGAATTGCTAACCACTACAATATAATAAGTTTTAATGCTGTAGACATTCCCAGAAATTCTAAATATAAACCAACAATGGTTTAAAATGAAAAAAAAAATGTTTTGTGAGAAAAAATGGGAATTCAGCACATATGGCATCTGTTTTTAATGACTTTTACCTATTAAATTCACTTCGTTATTAAAAATATAAAAGTACATTCCAAATAACTTGGAAAAGCCATGGCATTACTCAGTGGTATAGTGAAAACAATCAAGAACTCCACCCACAAAGTGGACAAATCTCAGTTCTAGCCCCTAATCTATCATGAAATGAATGATTCTGTGCCTTTTTTCAATGATGAATATGAGCATATGATGAAAATAATGGAGTCTTGCCCCAGAAAAGTGCTAATTAAAACGAAGAAGACTCCTTCCAGGTCATCCATGGATCCCTGAATTAACTGCCTACAGCACGAACCAGGCATCACTTCCTGGGGTCTCAGCTTCCTGTGAGCATGTGGGGGGAAAGGGGGATTGATTCAAATTATTCTCTCATTTAAGGTTAGGCTAAGGGAAGAGGCAAGAGGTATTGGAGGGAAAAAAAAAGAAAAACTCTTCAACGGAAAACCTACATTTATGATTTTTCTCTGAACCTTAAATTTCTACAAGATTTTAATAGGTTGTGGACTTTGGAAAGATACAGGATGAAAGATGAAGAGGCTCTCTAAATAATTTGCTCATAGCACTTGCTGTTAAGATAATCACACACAAATAACTATGCTAAGGGTTACCATCTAAATAGTTCATTACATTTCCTCTGGGATGAAGGGAACCATAAGTATACATATGGCAGCATTACTAGTTACAGTTCTGTCATCACAGAGAACGACCAAAATGTTTAACCCTTTCATTAGTGACACACATACAAAAAAATCAAGAAAATTTCCTATTCACTTGTCAGGCTTTCAAATCTCAGACACTTTTGATAGATACCTTGAAAAATTGTTTTTCATTAAATTGGATATAGGGTGTATATAAAATACCCGGGGTCACAGGAAAGCCTGTATGTATTTGCCAAGGGGCCCCAATCAATTTTGCTTCGGTAAATACACATTGTTTCATAAAACTCATTTGTGTTTTCAGAGGCATATTCACATAAAGCTTTTTTTTAAATAAAGATTTTGTAAAAATAAAAATACACACACACACACAACCAGGAGGCTGCTCTTTGCCTGCTAAAAGAGCCCGATTTAAAATCAGAACTGGCTCTCACTAGCTACAGATACAGGAATTTGGGAAATCTTGTCTCATTATTCAGGTGTTAATTATCCATTTGTAAAGTAATTAGGCAAATCCCTAGTCTCTCTTTTTCCTTCATCTATTTGCCTAGTTCATCACTGGGCAAGGCCTTCAACTGAAGAGGGGAATGGAGAGTGAGTAAACTTAGATTTCATCGAATTAAATCGTTTCACACAGGTCTCGGGATGGAAAATACCGAAACTTCTGTGGGGGAAGAAAACTATTATTTTAAATTATTTTTTTAACACTACTACCATCCCAGCCTCCCAGCACCTACTGGCTTCGATAATCAATAATTTGATGCAACTGAAAACACTAATGGGACTGCTTTGTGAATATGAAAACGGGCTCGGAAATGAATTCGCGCTTCGGTCCTACACCTTTAAAATATAACATCGACTTTTTAAAAACACTTATTTTTGCGAAATAGTTGGCTAGAAGGGCAAAGGGAAACCGTAGTATTTCATATCTAAAAGGGAAGACCTCCCTAAAACCACTGCAAAAACAATGCTTCGCTCGAGGAAACGTAGATCTTAAAAAAGCCCATAAACCTCCCCCCGCCTTCGTCTGTAGTTATCACACATTCTCTGACAGTTTTTCTAAGTGAGAAACCTTCAAAAGCCTTTCCACCTTGAAAACACATTCCAGAACTGAAGGGAAGGGAAGGGGGGGAGGTGGTATTCTCTGGAAGTTATAAACCCTCTCTCGGGAGAGCACGGACAACTTGGGAGTCTTCTGGCCCCTTTCACCAAGCCAGGGAGGAAGAGCAAAAGCGAGTCCCCAGCCCGGGGGGAACGGGGCTGGAAAAGCCCCCAAGCTCGAGACAGCAGCTGGAACAATGCAGGAGAGTGGGGCGCCGCCAGGCTCCCGGGGAAAGGAGGTCTGCGCCAGCAAAAACCCGAAGGCTTCGGCCGTTCGGGCCCACGCTCGGAGACCAGGGCCCGCCCGGGAGGAAGCAGCGACCCCCAGCTCCCGGCCCGGCCAGCCCGGCCCAAACCCGCGTACCTGGTCTGCGGGGGCTCGGTCCATGGCGCCTGCAGCCGCAACGGGCCCGCGTTAGTCGGTGTCGAGAGCGCCTCGGGCCGCTTTCTCCATGGCCCCCCGCTCGGGTCGAGACCGGGCTCCAGACCTCCGCCCCTATCTATCTGGCCCCGACACAGAGTCCGGCTACGCCACTGGCCGAGGAGGTGGCTCCAGCTTCGGGAGGAGGAGGCGGCGGCAGCCTCGCGGAGGGATCATCTGGAACGGAAGCCGAGGAGGGCCCAAATAGGAGAACGCCGTAGGCGGAAATGGCGGTGCGCAAAAGGGAAAGAAGGGGGAGGAGACCGAGGGGGGCAGTGGGCGGAGTGACCGCAGGCGGCGTGAGCTGGCAGTAAACGAGCCAGAGCTGGCTGATTTGGATGCTGAGGCCAGGTGGAGATTCTCAGGAGCAAGTGCCCATAACCACTCTGCACTTTACGCGGGACTTAACTGCCCCTCTGGACTGCTAAACTAGAGGAGCGTGGGACCATTTGGGACTCAGGACACCCGGTTTTTAGGCTTCAGGGACCTCAGAGACCACTTACTTATCTCAAACTACCTCTTAGTGATACTGGAAGAGCTTTTAGCTGCCTGTGCATGTGATCCTTTCTTATGTTATCCGGCTAAAGGGAGTCTTGACTGTAAAGGAAAACACCCCAGAACGGCCACCACTGAGAAATGGAGACAGGAGGCTCCACAAATACTGATTTGGTAATTCACTGTCAAGGTCCAGGTCCACTTCTAGGCTCACCTTCAGGCTGATTTGCCCTATGTCAGAACCCCTCATTTTTACCCGGAGTCTGTATCCCACCACCCAACAGGTAACATACCCAACTCTGGTATGTTGCTTTTTCCAGTGTGCCTATTAACTGTTCCTTGAGGAGAGAGACTGCCATGAAATTGGACACTTGGTAAGCATAGCGGATTGCCTCTGGGCATCTCCTCGAACACACCCTCCAACACAAACCCTGAAAGTTATTGCTTGCTGGTCAGTTCCAGGGTGAGGAAGAAAAATAAAAAGCTACATAAGCTAACTCACACTAAGTGAAGGGAGAGAGTAGAGGTGGCTCCTGTGTGGGAGAGTGGTGCGGAGATTCACAGCTGGGAAAGAATTTTAAGAAGTTTGCTTTGTTATGCTTCAAGAGACATCAGTAAAAACTTGCATTGCCTTTTCAGTTAGGCTGACTCGGTAGTCTGGTTTTATTTGACTAGGACTCCAAGAAGAGGTGGTCTGTTGAGCCCCTAACTGTACTTAAGTTGATACTATATTTTGACCTGGTGAAAGGAACTATAGTAGGTTAATAAGACTTACATCAAGGCTGGCAGCGGAAACCATTTCTAAGGAGAAACATTTATATTTGTATGTAGAGCTCTCTCATTTATTTAGGTTTAACTCTGCTGCCTCCTCAAATTTTACCTGTATGTGTGCATGTGTGTGTATATATATAAGATCCCGCATGCCATGCAACCAAAAATAAATAAACACATACAAATTATAAACTAACAGATTATCATACTCCTTCACAACTGAAAGATAAAAAGAACTCTGAATTTTCAGGATGTTCCCCTATGGTCTCTAGCCATAAGATACCCCCATCTGAGTAAAAAGATAATAATAATGCAGTAATAATACAGTCATAAAAATACCATAGTACTTTGATTTTCTTCCTTAAAGGATGACCTGAGGAAATTTTTTCTTCTTCTTCTTTTTTTTTTTTTTTTGGCTGTGCTGCTTGCATGCGGGTTCTTAGTTCCCGGACCAGGGATAGAACCCGTGCCCCCAGCAGTGGAAGTGCAGAGTCCTAACCACTGGACCACCAGGGAATTCCTGTGAGGAAATTGAAATATAGGATCTCTAAGGATCATTCCACACTGTAGGATTTTTATGACTATGAAATAGTTCTTGCTGAGAATCTTCTATGTACAAGACATTGATTTAAATTTTCAGAACACAATTATAAGAACAAAAATGTCACAATGCCCTTCTAACTTAACACAATCCTGGGAAAGATTGCAATAGCTATTAGAATAAAAATTTAAACCTATGAAGAAAAAGAAGACATTTTAAAACATTACATTTACAGATGATGTGATCGAATTTTAATTAATGCTTTCATTCAGCAACAAATATTTAATGTGCCAGGTGCTATGCTAAGTACTGGAAGTACAGCAGTTAATAAGACACTGAGGGCAGAGACCATGTTTGTCTTGAGGGCAAGACATACATAGAACAAGTAAATACAGGTGAGCTGAGTGTCATGAAACAGGAAGCTCAATAGGTTCTACCATAGTGTGGGATGGAAGGTCAGGGAAGTCATATCTAAGTAAATAGCATCAAAGCAAACACCTGAAGGGTGAGTAGGGGTTATGATAAGTGAGGGGGAAGAAGTAGGAAAGTTGTTCCAAGGAAAGGAAATGGCATGTGTGAGGACTCTGAGGTAATAGAGAGAATCCAGCATTAATAGTTAAACAAGCTCTCTCCTTGAAATGAGAGTTCTGGAGGAGAGGGTTAATTCAGTAGAGCAAGGCCTCTGAGAAGATTGGGAGGGATAGGATGCAAAAACCGGGGGAAGAAATTGACCTCAGATGGGAGTAGGGATATGTTGTTTACAATGACAAAAGGAAAGGAAGAAAGGATAGATACAGCTACATTTATAAGTTGAGGGAATTCCTGTCAAATGGCTTCTGTTTTCTCACTGAAATGGCAGGCAGGTTATCTGCTGACAGAGGGGGGAAGCAGAGCTGTGATGATCATGCACTTGTCAAAACTCAGCAAGCCATTTAGACTTGTGCACGTTATTATGTGTAAATTTTGCATGAAAAGAAACTATAAATAAATACTGAGCTCTAGTTTTAACAAATGCATGTACCTATGTAACCCAAATCTCTATCAAGATATAGAAGGTTGCCATTACACTCAATGACTTTTAAAACTTCTCTACTTTCCTAGCCACATCAGCCACATCAGACAAGAAAAAGAAATAAAAGGCATCCAAATTGGAAGGAAAGAAGAAAAGCTGTGACTATTTACAGATGACATGATATTATATATAGAAAACCCTAAAGTCTCTACCAAAAGACTATTAGAAGTAATAAATGAATTTAGTAAAGGTGCAGGATACAAGATTAATATACAGAAATCTGTTGCTTTTCTATACACGAATACTGAACTATCAGGAAGAGAAGTTAAGGAAACAATCCCATTTACATTCACATCAGAAAGAATGAAGTACCTAGGAATAAACTTAACCAAGGACGTGAAAGACCTATACTCTCAAAACTATAAATCATTAATGAAGGAATTTGAAAATTATACAAAGAAGTGGAAAGATATCCCATGTTCTTGGATTGGAAGAATTAATATTTTTAAATTGTCCATACTACCCTAAGCAATCTAAAGATTTAATGCAATCCCTATCAAAATACCCACGACTTTTTTCACAGAACTAGAACAAATAATCCTAAAATTTATACAGAACCACAAAAGGCCCTGAATTGCCAAAGCAATCCTGAGGTTAAAGAACAAAGCTGGAGGACATGGAAGAACCTAAATGTCCATCGACAGATGGATGGATAAAGAAGATGTGGCGGGCTTCCCTGGTGGTGCAGTGGTTGAGAGTCCGCCTGCCGATGCAGGGGACATGGGTTCGTGCCCTGGTCCGGGAAGATCCCACATGCCTTGGAGCAGCTGGGCCCGTGAGCCATGGCCGCTGAGCCTGCACGTCCAGAGCCTGTGCTCCACAATGGGAGAGGCCACAACAGTGAGAGGCCCGCGTACCGCAAAAAACAAAAACAAAACAAAAAAGATGTGACACATATATACAATGGAATATTACTCAGCCATAAAAGGGAACAAAAGTGAGTTATTTGTAATGAGGTAGATGGACCTAGAGTCTGTCATACAGAGTGAAGTAAGTCAGAAAGAGAAAAATAAATACTGTATGCTAACACATATATGTGGAATCTAGGAAAAAGGTACCGATGAACCTAGTGGCAGGGCAGGAATAAAGATGCAGACATAGAGAACGGACTTGAGGATACAGGGGGAAGGGAAAGCTGGGACGAAGTGAGAGAGGAGCATTGACATATATAAACTACCAAATGTAAAATGGGTGGCTAGTGGGAAGCTGCTGCATAGCACAGGGAGATCAGCCCGATGATTTGTGACCACTAGAGGGATGGGATAGGGAGGGTGGGAGGGAGGCTCAAGAGGGAGCAGATATGGGGATATATGTATACATATAGCTGATTCACTTTGTTGTACATCAGAAACTAACACAACACTGTAAAGCAATTATACTCCAATAAAGATGAAAAAAAATTTTTTTAATTAAAAAAAAGAACAAAGCTGGAGGGAATTCCCTGGTAGTCCTGTGGTTAGGACTCTGCACTCTCACTGCTGAGGGCCTGAGTTCAATCCCTGGTTGGTGAACTAAAATCTCACAAGCCACACGGCACGGGAAAAATGAAAAAAAAAAAAAAAAGAACAAAGCTGGAGATGTCATGCTCCCTGACTTCAGATTATACTACAAAGCTACAGTAAGCAAAACAGCATGGTACTGGCACAAACACACACATATAGATCAATGGAACAGAATAGAGAGCCCAGAAATAAACCCACACAGTTATGGTCAATTAATCTATGACAATGGAGGCAAGAATATGCAATGGAGAAGAGAAAATCTGTTCAATAAGTTTTGTTGGGGAAACTGGAAAACTAAATATTAAAGAATGAGATTAGAACGTTTCCTCATACCATATACAGAAATAAACTCAAAATGGACCTAAATGTAAGAACTGAAAACATAAAACTCCTAGAAGAGGACATAAGCAGAACACTCTGACATAAATCATAGCAATATTTTTTTGATCTGTCTCCTAAAGCAAAAGAAATAAAAGCAAAAATAAACAATTGCAATCTAATTAAACTTACAAGCTTTTGTACAGTAAAGGAAACAATCAACAAAATGAAAAGACAGCCTACGGAATGGGAGAAAATATTTGCAAATGATATAGTCAATAAGGAGTTAATATCCAACATATATAAACGGCTCATATAACTATATATAAAAAAAACAAACAACCTGATTTTTAAAATGGGCAGAAGAACCTGAATAGACATTTTTTTCAAAGAAGACATACAGATGGGTAGCAGGCACATGAAAGGATTATCAACATCACTAATTATTAGAGAAATGTAAATCAAAACCACAATGAGATGTCACTTCACACTTGTCAGAATGACTATCATCAAAAAGCCTACAAATAACACATGTTGGCGAGGATGTGGAAAAACGAAACCCTGTAAACTGTTAGTGGGAATGTAAATTGGTGGAGCCACTATGAAAACAGTATGGAGTTTCCTCAAAAAACAAAAGATAGAACTACCATATGATCCAACAATGCCACTGCTGGGTATATATCCAAAAAAACCAAAAACACTAATTCAAAAAGATACATGCACCCCAATGTTCATAGCAGCGTTATTTACAATAGCCAAGACTTGGAAGCAACCCAAGTACCCATCAACAGATGAATGGATAAAGAAGATGTGGTACATATATACAATGGAATATTACTCAGCCATTAAAAAGAATGAAATTCTGCCATTTGCAACAACACGGATGGACCTAGAGAGTATTATGCCTACTGAAGTAAGTCAGACAGAGGAAGAAGACAAATACTCTTATGTTATCACTTATATGTGGAATCTAAAAAATAAAGCAAATGAATGTGTATAACAAAACAGAAACAGACTCATGGGTATGAGAACAAAGTAGTGTTTACCAGTGGGGAGAGGGAAGGGGGAGGGGCAAGATAGGGGTATAGGATTAGGAGACACAAACTATTACATATAAAATAAATAGGGCCTTCCCTGGTGGCACAGTGGTTAAGAATCCACCTGCCAATGCAGGGGACATGGGTTGGAGCCCTGGTCTGGGAAGTTCCCACATGCTGCCGAGCAACTAAGCCTGTGTGCCACAACTACTGAGCCTGCGCTCTAGAGCTCACGAGCCACAACTACTGAGCCCACGCACCACAACTACTGAAGCCCACGTGCCTAGAGCCCGTGCTCCGCAACAAGCGAAGACGCTGCAATGAGAAGCCCGTGGACCCCAAAGAAGAGTAGCCCCTGCTCGCCATAACTAGAGAAAGCCTGCTCGCAGCAATGAAGACCCAACTCAGCCAAAAATAAATAAATACGTACATACATACACAAATAAAAATAAATAAACAAGTAACAAGGATATATTGTACAGCACAGGGAAATGTAGCCATAATTTCATAATAGGTTTAAATGGAATATAATGTATAAAGTATTGAATTACTATGTTGTATACCTGAAACTAATACAATATTATAAATCAACTGTACTTCAATTTTTTTAAAGAAATTAAATAAACAAATAAATCTTCTCTACTTATATCAAATGATTGTCTTATTCACTGTTGTATCCTCACTACCTAAATCAATGCCTGGCACGTAGCAGGTGCTCAATAAATATTTGTTGAATAAGTGAACATGTGATATGATATTAATTAAATCAGTATTCTTTCATCCAGGGTTGGGTTTTGTTAGGCTTGTGCGTTTTATTACATGATCAGGATTCAGTAATGTGTGAGCACAAAATTCTGTTATTTTTTACTTCACTGTCTTTGCAAATCCTCTGAGGGCTGCTTCTTTTTCTGCCCTGGATGAAATCTCATGAAGGTCAAACAAACTTCATTCCCGGTTAAAGCTTTTCCTTTCCCCAAGCTCAGTCCTGCTTCAGGCTGGAAACCTGCAATGGGGGTAGTGGCACAGACTACTTTTATTTTGTTTTCTATGTTTACATCTCCACCTCCTCCTCCTTAACTACTTGCTGGTCAAGCTTTTAGATTCCTCCAGGTTTGGGTTGTGAAGGGGAAGGTGACAGAGCTTCTCAGATGTCTCAGATGTATGCCATGCATGGTCAGTTCCGGACAGTCACTAATGATCCTAGCTTTCAGCCCTTGGGTTTCTGAGGTTTCAACCCTCAGCTGGATCCTCTGGGCGCTCAGCCAAGCAGCCTTCTTGCTGGACTCTCTTTTAAAATGGCTTCTAGGGCTTTCCTGGTGGTACAGTGGTTGAGAGTCCGCCTGCTGAGGCAGGAGACACGGGTTCGTGCCCCGGTCTGGGAGGATCCCACATACCGCGGAGCGGCTGGGCCCGTGAGCCGTGGCCGCTGAGCCTGCGCGTCCGGAGCCTGTGCTCCGCAACGGGAGAGGCTACAACAGTGAGAGGCCCGCGTAAAAAAAAAAAAAAAAAGTCTGGTAAAATGGCTTCTATCACCAATCCTGGGAACATTTTGCTGCACTTGATTTATCACACATCCATCCATCCATCCATCCATCCCTCTAGCATCCCATTAATCCATCTTGTTTTTGGTGCATAACAAAGTAAGTTGCTGACATAAGTACACTTTCTCCTGGGAAAGACTCACACGTATCCACAGTTGGTGAACGTGCAGCTGGTTTGCAGCATTCTCTGTCTCTAATCGCCTTTGGTTTTCTCAGGAAAGTATCAGATCCCAGTTCCCTGTACTCCCCCAGACTCCAGACAACATATATCAAGTTCTCCAAGTGCTTCCCTGAAAGCTCCTCTCACATAGCTTGAGGTAAGGGGAAGCATCTCTTTTTTTCCCTGTGGGAGGTGTGGGTAGGTTTCAAGTATCTTCAAAGCAGTACTCTGCATGAGTCATCAGTCCCCTCACTCACACCCCCTCTATGTGCTGGAGATGAGTGACAAATAATACTGAGCCACCATTTCTTGGCATATCTTACATGGTGGACCAACATCTGACTTTAGATATACAGGTATTTGGCATCTATCTACTGTCCTTTGGGGACCCAGTCAAAACAAACAGCATGAATATCATTTTACATGTTCATTTATTTAACAAATATTTTTTGAGCACCTGTTCTGTGCCAAGCACTAGTCTAGGTAGTAAGGATACAACAGTGAACAAGACAAAGTTCCTGCTCTCATGGAATTTACTATTTAGTCTGGGCGACAGACAATAAGCATATTTTTTTAAAAAAAGAAAAGAAGATAATTTCATGTAGAGATGAATGTTACTATAACATGTTATTAGTTTAAGGTATACAGGGAATTCCCTTGTGGTGCAGTGGTTAAGAATCTGCCTGCCAATGCCCGGGACATGGGTTCGATCCCTGGTCCAGGAAGACCCCACATGGCACAGAGCAACTAAGCCCGTGCACCACAAGTACTGAGCCTGTGCTCTACAGCCCGAAAGCCACAACTACTGAGCCCCAGTGCTGCAACTACTGAAGCCTGCATGCTCTAGGACCTGCGTGCCACAAGAGGAGAAGCCACCGCAATGAGAAGGCTGCGCACTGCAATGAAGACTCAATGCAGCCAAAAAAAAAAAAAGTGTACAACATAATGATCGATATATGTATTGATATATCGTACAAAATGATTACCACGGTAAGTTCAGTTAACATCCATCACCACAGAGTTATAATTTTTTTTTCTTGTGATGAGAACTTTTAAAATCTATTTTCTTAGCAACTTTCAAATATACAGCACAGCATTGTTAACTGTAGTCACATGCTGTATATTACATCCCAAAGACTTAATCATATACCTGGAAGTTTGTACCTTTTCACCACCTTCACCCATTTTGCCTACCCTCCTCTTCCCTTCTCTGGCAACCACCAATCTGTTCTCTGTATCTATGAGGTTGGCGTTTTTTCAGATTCCACTTATAAGTGAGATCATACTATATTTGTCTTTATCTGACTGACTTATTTCACTCAGCATAATGCCCTCAAGGTCCACCCATGTTGTCACAAATGGCAGAATTACCTTTTCTTAATGAATAATATTCCTATATATGTATATCACATCTTTATTCATTCATCTGTCAATTAACACTTAGGTTGTTTCCACATCTTGTCTATTGTAAATAATGCTGCAACAAACGGGGGTATAGCTATCTTTTCTGTGATAGTGATTTTGTTTCCTTCGAATAAATACCCAGAAGTGGGATTGCTGGATCGTGTGGTAGTTCTATTTTTAATTTTTTGAGGAACCCTTATACTGTTTTCCATAGTGGCTGCACCAATGGGAATTTGACATTTTGGCCAAATAACAAGGCTAGAACATAGCTGAAGTTGAGTGTATATCTCACTTTTTTGCAGGAGAGTAACATGACCTAATGGCAAGAGGGTAGTTAAGGTGACAGACCATGGAATCATAGCTGCATAAAGATAGTATTAACCAAAAATTACTAGAGGTAATACCTGCATATTTTTAGCATATAAGATAAATCCACCAAAATTCCTAAATATTAGTGGCAAACTGATAGGAAAAAAAGGTCCCATTGACAATATCAGTGTGTGCTGGAAAGATCGCTGCTAGACTAAGAGTCAACAACTTGGGTTTAAATCTTAGCTATACCCCTTCCAGGCCATGTGTCCTTGAAAGTCACGTAAGCCTATCTGAGCCTCAGTTTCCTCATGTACACATTGCACAGAGTTGTTGAGAGACTCAAGTTAAGAGAATGAATGAGAGAACATATTGCAAGCTCTAGAGGAGTGGTTCTCAACCTGGGACACTTTTAAAACGAAGATGCTCAGGCCCTTCCTTAAACCAATGAAGTTAGACTCTCGAGCAAATAATATTCCAGTCACCCACAGTGGCTGTAAGATCTTAAGTCAGATCATGACACTCGACTCTTTAAACCCTGCAGTGGACCTTCCCATCTCAAAGTCCTTAAAGTGGTGACTGAGGCCCCATGATCAGGCCCCACCTCTGACCTCATTTCCTCCTCTTCACCCTCACTCACCCAGCCCCAGGCACACGGGCACCTTGCAGTTCCCCTAACATTCCAAACATATTCCCACCTGGGAGCCTTTGTTTTTGCTGCTGCCACTCTTGTCCCAGTTATCCCACAGGGATCAAGCTCTCACTTCAGGCCTTAGCTGGAAGGCTAAAAGGCTTCGACTGAGGCCTTCCCTGATCACCCTCTTTACAATATCAGGCATGCACACAATCTCTTTCCCCTTCTAGCTTTTTCCATAGTACTTATCACTACCTAAAATGCTACATACTTTATTTGTTTTGTTTGTTTATTGATTATCATTTTCTACTAGAATATAAGCTCCATGAGGTCAGGGATTTTGTTTGTTTGGTTTGTCCACTGCTGGGTAGTCCCAGTGCTTAAAAATGTAGAAGCCCTCAGTATATATTTACCGTTGCTATTCCAAATGCATCCTCTGAGCCTGCACCTTACCCAACCTAAAAACTTCAGTAATGGCTCATTGCCCACTCCGAATGTATTCTGTGCTTTCCTACCTCCCTGACTTTGCTCATGTGGTTCTTCCTACTCTGTATGCCCTTCCCATCTTGACACTCATTTCCTCCATTTCCTGGATGAAAAAGATCCTCCTCAAAATTCCTCTAGCTGGTTGTGCCACATCCTGCCTTAAATTGTCTGCGTACTGTGTATAATTTTTTATGTAATTATTTCCTTTCTGAGTGTACACTCCTTGAAAACAGTGTTACTCAGCAATGTTTGTTGAATGAATGAATAAACTTACTTTTGTAGCTGACTCAGACATTCACCAAAAGAAGGAAGAGAGGTAATTAAATGGTAGGTTTAAATGGCAGCCCCCCACCCCACCCCGCCTAGCTCTTGCAAAAATACAGGTTGCATGTGAGTAAAATAGAAACAGAAGATGATAGCACCCAAAAATAATTTGTGGATGGTAAGGTCAACCATGCGAAAGAGCAACAACTATAAACTGCCTTATGAATAGTTTAGGTAAGAGCGAGTTGAAAAGGAATGAATTTATTGCAGAAAGGGACTCGGAGAGCCAAATAAAAATCAGACATGACATTCATTTTTATGGTGGTGAGGTCTTCAAGCCAAGCCAGTTAAAACAGGAAATAACCTCCCAGGTTTATTATGATGTCCTTCAGATTATGTTCATGAACTATTCCAAATCTCAATCTTTTTAGAGGATGTTCTCTTATGATAGTGAAAACAATAAATCTCTGACATTTCCCCTTCATTTGGAAGTGCTGTGTAATCTGAAATTGAAAAATCTCCTTCAACCCAACGTGGAGTTTTTTCCCCTGACTTTAAAAACCTTTGTTAACAAGCTATCTAGGTTTTTCAAATCAGTGACTCATATCCTCAGCTCCCCAAACCTAGGTTCTTTCTGGAATGTCCTTTCTGAACAAGCAGGAGCTCACCTTATCAGCAGGGCTTGATTTTTGGAGACAGGAATTTATGAAGCTCAATCTGTGAATGCATAACTCTTGTTCACCTTGGTATGTTACCAAGTTTTCCTAAGGCTTCCACCAACTTGACTGAGTAAGACATGTATCACCAATCTTGGAAGGGAAAATAAGAAGTGCTAGTTAAATAACTAAAGCTGGCAGAGATAAAGCCTCTGAAAAAAATCCCACTCCACATACCATCAAAAGAAATACATGTTATGGAGGAGAGAATTTGTTTGTGTTTCCTTTTCTTGAGTTTTAAATGTTTTCACATAAATAATATCGTAGCAATAAGAGCAAAATGAAAAAGAAAAAGATCACTCAGCACCTCACCTTTTTAACAGATGAAGGATTTTTTCTCTAGTCTCCGTGCATCTACATGCATAGACATCTATATGACATAGTTTTAATTCATGTAACCTAGAGGCTCTCAGGACTATTGTACAATGGAATGTTGGCCCACTCTCTAGAAATGAGGTAGGAAGAAATAACTGCGCCGCCCCGCCTCCCCTGGGGCCTGTATAAATGAGATCTGGGAGCTTGGGAGGAACCAGAAGCAGACTGGGGGAATCTGAGAGATGAGGCCCATGACTGATCCCAGAGTATGCTTCACTCAGCCTGAGGCATGACCCAGGAGGTCCAGACACCTGTCACTGACCCTAGAACACAACAGGGTTTCTCCACAAGATCTCCAATATCATTTCTATCCCTTTAACCAAATCTCCATGTTGACAATTACATCAAATCAATACTCCCTTGCCAGACCGTCTAGGTCCTGTATTAGCTTGGCCTGTGGGTAGAAGGTGGTATTCCATAAAGGCTGAGAAGAAAAAAGGTAACAATGTAAAATTCCAAAATTGTGTTGGAGATACAGGAAATACTTCCCTGTAGTGATTTCATCCCCAAAGACTCAACACCAGAGTCAACAAGAAACTACACAGGCAAGGTGTTTTTTTGTTGTCTCACCTGCTTATAAAACCCCAGCCTCCTTCTCCAGTCCTTCCACAACCTGAGATGGCAGAACTCTTAAGGAAGACAACTGTAGCAATCCTGGGCTTGTTGCTTCTGGCTGTCTGCCCTGTTTCTTCATGTTGACTTGTAACAGGCCAGCCTTTCACCGCCTTTCACCTCTCTTTCATCTAGAGACCTTGGAGTCTCTAGATTCCCAGCTGTGCAGAGCCCTAACAAGCTGCATTTCACAGGCTTAGAGAAACAATAGGAACCGCAGTCCCTGGCAGTCAAGAATAAAGGTCTGCAAAGGCTGTTCATAGTGACCCCTTGCTCAGTAGTAATAATAACAATAGCTTAAGTTGATCGTGCCAGAAACAGTGCTGAGCCCCTTCCAGAAAGCATCTCATTTAATTGTCACAACAATCCTTGAGGGAGGGATTATTGTCTTTTTTTTTTTTTTTCAGGAGGGGAAACTGAGATATATATCTAAATTAGCTTACATGAGGGACTTCCCTGGTGGTCCAGTGGTTAGGACTCTGTGCTTCCACTGCAGGGGGCATGGGTTTGATCCCTGCTCGGGGAACTGAGACCCCGCATGCTGCAGGGCCAAAAAATAAAATAATATAAAAGCCACTACACAGATATTTAAAAAATAAATAAGTAAATAAAGTAGCTTACATGAGATCCAGTATAGTTAGAAAGTGGCAGAACTTGAATTTGAATACAGCAAGCAAAGGAATCTAAGGAGACCACACTTTCCTTATAGTGAGATGCTTCCTGAGAACTCAAGCCTGAATGGGGTCCAGGGGAGTCTGATGGAATCCCACACACACCTACCCTTCCCCCGTCTCCACCCCAGCTCACCAAGTCTCTCTTTCTCTCCTGCTCTTCTTTCCCATTCTGCCACTCCCTTTCCCTGCTCTCCATCCTTTAGTTTTTTCTTCTCTGCCTATTTTCTTACCCTGTAAATGCTCTACTCGGAAGCATGCAGCCCTAAAACAGCTGCCAGCCCTGGCTCTGGAGTGTGACTCATTACTACGTTGCTAGACCCAGAAATGAACTGAGTGAGACACGTTAAGTCCAAAGCATCCAGTATCCCTATGCTCACTGAAGCCAGGGCCTGTGGGTTAGAAGTTGATAGCATTGCAGCACTTTCAAAGGTGTAACTCAGTCCTGACTCTTTGCCTACTCCACCCATGACCCTGTGGCATCCTTCGAAGTATGTCTCGTGTAACATCTTGCGATTCCACTGCTGCAGGGGAAAGATGTTTGCATGCAGTGGGAATCTGTGACGCAGTGCTATTAATTCTTATTCCTTCTGATATCTAGGTTGGTGTTTTTGTGCCTTTATGTTCTTGAAATTTTATGTTAGTATGGTTAGTTTGGACTCAGTTTCAAAAGCATTAAGGTATAGGTTTGAAAGGATGAAGGTATTCTTTCTACTGCCAGAGGAAAATGTGTTCTGAGAGAAATATATGCACTATATTCAGAGGAAAACATTCATAGCCGTTATATATTGTAGAAAGTTGGACAATGTTAGGTGGTAAAATTCACTCCCTAGCACTCTTGGTAAGAGTGCTACACCATTCATTCATGCATTCAATGTATATTTAAATATGTCAGAAGTGCTACATGCTATAAATAAAATTAAAGTTTGGTAAAGGAATAGAAAATGTAGAAGGGCTATTTTAGATAGCATGGTCAGGGAAGGCCTCACTGAAAAAGTGACATTTAAGCAAAGCCCTGAAAGGATTAAGGGGATGAGCCATGGAAACATCTGGGGAAGAACATTCTACACAGAAAGAACAGCAAATGCAATGGCCGTGAGATGGAAATGAGCTTGGTGAGCTTGAAGAAGGGCAAGAAAACCAGTTAGATTAGAATGGACCCCGGAGGAAAGAAGCACTGTCACAGAGGTTTGCAGAGCCTGCTGGGCTATAATAAATAGCTTTGACTGGATTGTAAATGGGATGAGAAATCACTGGAAGAATTTGAGTAGGATAGTGAGAAGATCTGACTTGTTTAGAAAGATCACTCTGGCCTCTGGTTAAACAATGGACATTGGTGAGTAGGGGTGGAAGCAGGGGAGCAAGTTGAAAGGTTCTTACAGTAGCCAGTGTAAGAGGATGAGGGCTCTTGGGTGTGAGATATATTTTGTAGACAGAAATAAGAGGATCTGAAGGATTTGGATGTGGGTTGTGAGGGAAAGGGAAGATTCAAGTTCACCTCTAGCTTTGCAGCCTGAACCATGGGTGAATAATGGAGCCATTTACTAAGATTGGAAAAGTCTGGGAGGAAGATAGTAAACGAAGTGTTCAGTTTTGCACATATTAAGTTTGAGATTGCCTAAGACATCAAGTAGACATGCCAAGTAGGTAGTTGTAAAGCAAGTCTGGAGCACATTGAGGGGTGATATCTACTGTGATGTTGACTAAGACACTTTTCTTACCACCACTGTTATTCAATAGAGATTTGAATTTCAAAAATGGAATTCACCTCCTACAAGGGCACTGCACTCCATCTTGCAAACATTTGTTCTCTGTCTCAATGCTACATGTAAGGGAGTATTAACTGAGATGTTAAGGCTTATGGTGTTCACCATCAAATCCTCCAATAGTGCCCCTTGAGCAATTACTATTTGACATTTCCAAAGGGCCTCAACTAGTGAGACACTGTGCTCCTTTAAATACTCTCCTTAAATAAAGCAGAAACTCTGGCCAATAGAAGTAGCTGAACACAAGAAATGCATGTTCCATAATGTGTGCAGATCATTTTCAGGCATATTAACTACTTTTAGAGGATGCGGTGAGTCACAGAGTTAAAGCTGTGGAGCGTGGATTATGGATGTGGAAAGGCCACCTTGAAAGCACATACTATTCAAATGCTGCTGGATGGAAGCCCAGAACTTATGCCATAGGGTCACATCACCTGTCATCAGTTGATCTAGATTATTTACAGAACACTGAAGTCCAAGGATTGCATCATAGTTAGAAGGCTGAGGATATATGCCTCAGGGTACTTCAGAGTATTTAACAGAATTAATAAATAACCACGCATCCAAACATGGAAGATTTTTCTCAGCCACAACATTTTTTTTTTTTTTTTTTTGCGGTACGCGGGCCTCTCACTGTTGTGGCCTCTCCCATTGCGGAGCACAGGCTCCGGACGCGCAGGCTCAGCAGCCATGGCTCACGGGCCTAGCCGCTCCGCGCCATGTGGGATCTTCCCAGACCGGGCAAGAACCCGCGTCCCCTGCATCGGCAAGCGGACTCTCAACCACTGCGCCACCAGGGAAGCCCCAGCCACAACGTTTTAAGAATCAATAAAGACTTGGCCCACAATGTTTTCTCATGAGGTATTCTTTTTGCCAGAATTACTGAATAAGCCAGGAGTTCTTCAACATGACAGTGTTCACACAGCTGATCTGGCCGAGAACATCTGTGTGGAGAGTGTATCACCTGTCCTTTCTAGAGATGAAGACTTCTGGGAAGGAACACAGGGACCTGGGTGCACAGCATCTGTGCCATTAGAAAGTCTGACTGAAAAAGGCATCAGCAGAATTCTCAAGGTATTTCCCGAGAGACTGGGAACTTACAAGGCCCATTCTGGCTTTGTCCCCTTTAATTGGGTCAAGTCTGTTCGCCATCTCTTCTTTCAAGGGGGTTGCTCACCAACTAGACCCCATTATTGCATCCATTCACTTGAAAACTAGACAGGTATATTTTTGCTATTAGAAAAACATATAGAGAGCTTGGTGCTTGGTTATCACACAAGGTCTCTTTAGATCAGTTGCATGTACCACTGTGTGCTGTATCAATTGTGTACAGAGACATTAACAACAGGTATAGGTTTTGAATGGGACAGGTCAGAGTTTTGAGTCCAGCTTTGCCACTTACTGCTCTGGTGGCCAAATTCAGGTAAGTGTAAAATTGGGATAATCACAGTACCCATCTTATAGGGTTACTGTGAGAATTAGATGAGTTAACGTCCTCAGAGAGGTTAGAAGAGTACCTAGAACATAGAAAGCACACAATAAATGTTAGCTCCTATAGTTATTAGAATCATCATTTTTAAAGACCATTGGCAAAGAGATTTTTTGGAACTATAGACCCAGTATAAATAAGATACTTAAGTAGACCCTCATTAAGTTTCTGCAGTTAGATAACACCATGTTCTTTGTAACTTCAGAGAATGAAGTTTGATGTATATCTTTTTGTTTTGTTTTGTTTTGTTTTTGCGGTACGCAGGCCTCTCACTGTTGTGGCCTCTCCTGTTGTGGAGCACAGGCTCCGGACGCGCAGGCTCAGCGGCCATGGCTCACGGGCCCAGCTGCTCCGCGGCATGTGGGATCTTCCCGGACTAGGGCACGAACCCGTGTCCCCTGCATCGGCAGGCGGACTCTCAACCACTGCGCCACCAGGAAAGCCCAGATATATATCTTGAGCTAGCTCAAGGTTATCAGTGACTCGTATTCTTTTTATTGAAGTGAAATTCACAGAATATAAAATTAACTATTTTAAAGTGTGCAATTCAGTGGCATTTAATGCAGTCACAATTCTGTGCAAGAATCACTTCCATCTAGTTACAAACCATTTTATCACCCCCAAAGGAGGCCCATACCCATTAGCAGTTATTCACCTTTCGCCACAGCCCCCGGCAACCGCTAAACTGTTTCTGTCTCTATAGATTTACCTATTCTGGATATTTTAAATAAATGGAATCACATAATATGTGACCTTTTGTGCTGGCTCCTTTCACTTACAGTGACTTATAATTGAAGAGGAAACTGCAGATCCCCAAAGAATCACCATCTCATCATCCCATCATCTCTGATATGCTTGGAATTTTCCAATGCTTAAGGGAGACTCTGATCTCTAGGATTTCAGATTCTGTCCTCTGTTAAAGAAATGCTTGAATCAAATGCTTGAATCAACAGTGGGTGGATTTGGGGGAAAACTCCAGGAAGTTCTAAATCACTTCAACACATCAAGTATCTGAGAAAAATGATGCCCTCAACATGAGGAGATTTTGTCAAGGGTGCATTTTAATTCTGTCATTTTATAGAGAAGGACTTTGTGACCTAGTGTTGTTTTCTTTGGCTGGTATAAGACACATACAACCCTTGATGCACTTATTACAAAAACAGTTCCTTTAAGGAGCATGTATAACATGCTAGGGCCTAATGCAAGACACAGTCCCTGAGCTGTGACTAAGCTGCTCATGGTCTACTGGAGAGAATAGACAAACAATCAGACATTAAAATATAATAAATGCTGTGACTGAATTAAGCACAGGGGGCCCTGGGAGCACATGTGCAAGTACCTAGCCCTGCAGGAGGCATTGGCGGGGTACTCCGTACACTCTTTCTTCCACACAAGGCTAAGTCATTGTATTGCTGGTGGAAAAGTAAATTTTATACATCACGAAGCAATACTTTTTCAGAATGTTAAATGGTTGTTGACTTTGGAGCCCGTGTTAATTTATTATCACAAAGAAAGAACACTGTTACCATAGGTACTTCTTACCTTACTGCTGTTCTGTTTAGCCACCACTGATGCCATGTGGCATTAAGGTACAGATTGCAACCTAAGGTTAACGTTCCTTACTGTATGGAATTAGACATTTACTGAGTAAGAAATCCTTGCTGGTATTGAGGGAGTTATTTTCTACTTAATCTATTTTACAACTTAAACTTACCACAGTTTTTTTTTTTGGGGGGGGTGCGGAGGCTATTCTAAGAGTAAGTATATTCTCTTAATTATATTCTGTCTCAACCCTCTGCTACAGTCATGACCCTGCCCCCATTATTTGAAACATACAAGTGTCACACCTGGCCTTGTTGTCTATGCTCAATATCACTCCCCAGCTGATGGTATCACCAAGTCCTCCAGCATTATGGGCACACCGCTTCATAATATTTAATTAAAAATGACTCTGAGCACCGTTTCATCCCTCCTTCTCCCCAGAGACTCTTGGACTTCCATTTCTCCTAGTTACTTCTGATTCTGAAATCCTGCTTTTGCTGAGTTCTCAAGCCTCGCCCTGGTTCCTGCCTCCTGCAAGTGCCGTACCTTTTCCACGCCACATCACCCCATACTGGACACATGTGATCCCTCCGCTCCCCAAAATACTGTTGACCAAAGCAAATATCAAAATGTTTAGAGACAAATGCAGCCCAGGAGAGCAAAACTTAAAATTAAATTTTAACTTAAAAAATTAAAAACTTGGGGCTTCCCTGGTGGCGCAGTGGTTGAGAGTCCGCCTGCCGATGCAGGGGACAAGGGTTTGTGCCCCGGTCCGGGAAGGTCCCACATGCCTTGGAGCGGCTGGGCCCGTGAGCCATGGCCGCTGAGCCTGCGCGTCCGGAGCCTGTGCTCCGCAACGGGAGAGGCCACAACAGTGAGAGGCCCACATACCGCAAAAAAAAAAAAAAAAATTAAAAACTTAACTTAAAATTGAATATTTTAGTCATTTCCAAAGTCCCTTTGGCCATTTCTCTCTAGCTGTTTTTTCCCTACCTCTTTTTTCCTCTCTCCTACTTTCCATCAGAGCTCAGATTTTCTCCCACTCTTATTACTATGCAGAGCCCTGCAGGTCGTTCTGATGCCTGCTAAAGTTTGAGAAGACTTAAACAAATTTTGAGTATACACTTATGCTATGCACACATTTACAGATCTACTTCATCATTTTTAATGGTTGTATGAATTTAATGACTCCATTAAATGGACATTCAGATTGCTTCTAATTTTTATATATGAACATACACTAGAAAAGCATATGGAAAAATCAAAATAATTATGAGAAGATCTAGCTATTTAAAAAAAATTTTCTTTTGGCCACCCCATGCGGCTTGCAGGACCTTAGCTCCCCAACCAGGGATTGAACACAGGCCCACGGCAGTGATGAAAGCATGGAGTCCTAACCACTGAACTGCCAGGGAATTCCTGTAGACCTTGCTATTTTAGACGAAATGTTTTTCTTTAAAAATTCCTTTTATGATGTAATATTGTTTAACAACAAATCAAATTGGAAGAGAGAACAATGTTGGGTAAGCTAAAGGAGGGAGGCAGGTATGGATTCTCCATAGAGGGTAAAGGAGCACACTGTAGTAGGCTAGAAGCTTCTTGAGGCCAGGGACCATGCCTGATTTGTTTACTTCTGTATGTCCAGTGCCTTGAACAGCACCTGACATAGAGTGGGTGCTTAGTAAGTATTTAATGAATGAATGAATCTCAAAATAATTACACTGAGTAAAAGAAGAGTACATGCTATAAGATTCTATTTATACAAAATTCTAAAAATTGCAAACTATAGTGATAGAAAAGCAGGTAGGTATTTTCAGTTTATTTTTATTTTTTTTTTTTTACATCTTTATTGGAGTATAATTGCTTTACAATGGTGTGCTGGTTTCTGCTTTATAACAAAGTGAATCAGTTATACATATACATAGGTTCCCATATCTCTTCCCTCTTGCGTCTCCCTCCTTCCCACCCTCTCTATCCCACCCCTCTAGGTGGTCACAAAGCACCGAGCTGATCTCCCTGTGCTACGCGGCTGCTTCCCACTAGCTATCTACCTTACGTTTGGTAGTGTATATATGTCCATGCCTCTCTCTCGCTTTGTCACTTTTCAGTTTATTGAAGTATGTCTAGTATACCTCAATAAAGCTGTTTTAAAAATAAAAGGACATTGCCTCGTGTTTCTCGTCTGAGTAATTATTGGTAGTTCCTCAAAATGGAGAACGATGAGTTCTGTTTGGGACATACTGAGTTTGGGGCAACAATGGAATATCCAAATAGACATGTGAGTAAGTTTTTGGATATGAGTCTCTCTGAGGAGGAGTATTTGAGCTAAAGCTGTTCTTTCAAAAGCTGAAATGTGCACATCGAATTTTGCGACATCAGCCATTAAGGTTGAATGATGACAGAAGCCAGACTAGAGTAGATGGAAAGAGAAATAAAGAAATGTAGAGAGAAAAGTAGACAACGATAAGTCTGGCTGTTCTGGAAAAAGAGAAAAATAGGGCAATTACTGGAGGAGGTGCCTTCTGAGGATGGTCCTCAGTGATACCTTGGAGCCCCAAACCTTCCCCCAGCCGCCTTGCCATTGGTTTACATCACTTTTAGTTGAGTCCTCTGTTCCTTGGGCTCAAAGCACCCTGACTAGTACTCTCCTTTTTCCTTCTTTCTCACCTCTTTCAGTCAATCACAAAGTCCTTTTACTCCTATTTCTTCAATGGTGCTTAAATCTGTTCACTTCTCTTAACCCATCACCAACGTCCTAGGGCGAGCCGCCATTATCTGATTACTGCAGAATCCAAAGGTTCTGCTCATAGAGCAGAAGCCAAGCACATCTCTCCTGGAGTCACTGGGTTCAAATCCCAGCTTGCTCCTTAGGAGCGTAGTGACTTCTCTGTGCCTCAGTTAAAAGTACCTTCCTGCCAAGATTTTGTGAGAGTTAAATGCAATAAAATCTATGCAGCGTTTCCTGGTTTTTTTTAAAAAAAATTATCTTTTATTTTTCTTTACTATCCATTTAATTGCTTGTGTTGTTTTTTTTGTTTGGAAAATCTTCCCTAGACATCACCAACTGTATAAATCTGCGGTACGCGGGCCTCTCACGGTTGTGGCCTCTCCCGTTGCGGAGCACAGGCTCCGGACGCGCAGGCTCAGCGGCCATGGCTCACGGGCCCAGCCGCTCCGCGACATGTGGGACCTTCCCGGACCGGGGCACGAATCCGTGTCCCCTTCATCGGCAGGCGGACTCTCAACCACTGCGCCACCAGGGAAGCCCTAAGGGAGGATTTCTTGATTGACCTACACTTTACCTTGCTGAAGCACTCTGTCAGAGTGCTTATCATACTTTTTGTCTCTTATTATTATTATTATTTTGCTTCTGAATCCCGCACTACTTAATGATGAATCCTTTGAAGGCAAGGATGGTGTTTTTAGCATTGAAAAACGTTAATTGGCATAAAGTCCCAGGAGGAGATAAGTGTTAGTTAAAACTAGGAGCCTGATATACTGTATGATTCCAACTGTATAACATTCTGAGAAAGGCAAAACTATGGAGACAGGAAAATGATCAGGGGTTGCCAGGGGTTTGAGAGGAGGGAGGCATGGCTAGGCAGAGCACAGAGGATATTTAGGGCAGTGAAACTACCCTAGTGCATAATGTATGATCATTACATGTCCTTACATATTTGTCGAACCCCACAGAATGTATAACACCAAGAATGATCTTAATGCAAACTATGGAATTTGAGTGATTATGATGTGTCACGGTAGGTTCATCAATTGTGACAAATGCACCACTCCGGAATGTAGCTCGGGAAACTATGCATGTGTGGGGTAGGGCGATATATGGGAACTCTCTCTCTCTCTCTCTCTCTATATATATACACACACACACACACACACATATATATGTGTATATACATATATAAAGATAGATATATCTTTGAAGAAATATTCATCCCTGCCTTCGTGGAGGCAGACATCAAACAAATAATTATGCAAACTATCATTTATTTAACATTAAGAAGAACTATGGAGCATAGGGTCTTCCCTGAGAAAGCAAAACTTAAGGCGATGCATCACCTTGAGGTCTGCCCTCAAGGACAGGGAGCAGCTAAACCAATTAAAAAGGCTCTTTAAAGAGCCTAAGGGCCAGAGTGAACAGTGTGTTCCAGGACCAAAGGAGGCTAGGTACAGGCAGGTCAGACTAGTTGGAGCACAGTGAGCTAAGGAGGTAAAACCGGGGCGGTGAAAAGAGGGCAGACCTACAGGGCTTGCAGTCACAGAGCTGGAAGCTGTGTCCTAGGGACAGTGGGGTACCATCAAACGATTTTAAATAGAAGAGTGATATGGTCAGATTTGAATTAAAAAAAATCTCTCTGGCCGCTGCATGAAAGAATGGATCAGAAGGAACAATGTGAAAGTGGCTAGATCAGGAGGGAGAGTACTGCAAGAGTCCAGGGGAGGAAGAGCATATTGCAAATGTGAAATACTTAGCTCCTTGCAGGCATGCTCCACGTGGCCATGAGCAATGCAGACAATGCGGTGGGGGAAGACAATGGGGAAAGAGGAAAAGCATGTGGAAAAGGCAGGCAATGTGAGCAGATGGTTCATGGAGCAATAAAGCTGAATAAATGGGCTTAGATCGTGATATACAATGCTTTTTATTTTCTATAAATTTATTTAGTTATTTATTTTTGGTTGTGTTGGGTCTTCATTGTTGGGTCTTCGTTGCTGCGCAGGCTTTCTCTAGTTGCGGTGAGCGGGGGTTTCTCTTCGTTGTGGTGCACGGCTTCTCATTGCAGTGGCTTCTCTTGTTTCAGAGCTCAGGCTCTAGGCACGTGGGTTTCAGTAGTTGTGGCACGTGGGCTCAGTAGTTGTGGCTTGCGGGTTCTAGAGCACAGGCTCAGTAGTTGTGGCGCATGGGTTTAGTTGCTCCACGGCATGTGGGATCTTCCCGGACCAGGGATCAAACGCGTGTCCCCTGCATTGGCAGGCGGATTCTTAACCACTGTGCCACCAGAGAAGGCCCCAATGGTTTTTAAATAACATCACTTTTATAACAATGATAATAAAATAATAATCATAGTACTCGAATTTATTGAGTAATTACTATGTGCTAGGCATTTTTTCTATGTTCTTTATACAGATTAATTTCATCCCTGTTCTAGTTATCTGTTGCTTCATAACAAATCACCTTAAAACTTAGTGCTTAAACCAACCTATATGTGTATATATGTAATCTGTAGCTTGGACAGAGCTTGAGGGTTGGGGGAAGCTTGTTACTGCTCCTCTTAGTGTCAGCTGGGGTGTCAGCTCAAAGTCCGAGATCTAGAATCTCTGAAGCTTGCTCACTCACCTGCCTGTAATTGATGCCAGCTGTGGGCTGCAACTGTCTACTCTTCTCTTGTTGCACTCAACACGATCTTCTTCAGTGTATTTGCTCACATGTCCAATTCTCTGCTGGACTTTGAGCTCCTCCAAAACATAAAACATGTCTTTTTCTTTGTACCCCCTCTGTTTGGGGTACCATCTACAAATGAATAAATCCTGAACCTGAAAATAAGAGAATATTTTCCTTTACGAAATTGAACACTCCTAGTGACTGGAATTTTATAACTTTGCAAGACTACAATTTTGTTAGGAAGTTTTTCTTTATGCTTAGCCAAAAATCTACTCTTGTGTAACTTTTACTCAGTGGACTTTTACTTAGGACTGTGGAACTCCACAGTATGAGTCTAAGCTAACTTCTGTAAGACAACCATTCCCTCAGTGATAGCTATCAAATTACATCTAAATCTCTAAGCTTAACACCCCAGTTCCTATTATTGTTCTTCCTGGTTGTGGTTTCCATGGTTACCTCACTCTTGATTCATTCTTAGGTAATCACTGTGGTTCATAGAGATCCAGAACGAAATGCCTGGATAAATATTAATGGTGAGTCTGTGAACACAAGGGAATGAAGTGGGATAGAAAACCATGCTGAGACCATCATAAGCAAGTGGGCTCCAAAAAGAAGTGCAACATGGGACTGAGGGGTGAGGACATGGATTGGGAGTTGGGGACTACATCCTATCCTGGACCTTCCCTGGTAGGCTGATCCTGATGAGAAGCAGATGGAGAACCTGTGGGAAGGTAATCTGAGACCCTGTCTGATTGGAAATGGAGAAGGAAAAACAGGAAAAGTGGAGTTGAAACCCAGTTGAAACTCAGTTGCCCACTTTTATCTTAAAATTGTGTTTCTTGGGCTTCCCTGGTGGCGCAGTGGTTGGGAGTCCGCCTGCCGATGCAGGGGACACAGGTTCGTGCCCCGGTCCGGGAAGATCCCACATGCCGCGGAGCGGCTGGGCCCGTGAGCCATGGCCGCTGAGCCTGCGCGTCCGGAGCCTGTGCTCCGCAACGGGAGAGGCTACAACAGTGAGAGGCCCGCGTACCGGAAAAAAAAAAAAAAAAATTGTGTTTCTTGAAGCATAGTTTATTGTTCATAAGAATTTCATAACCTGCTGGTAGACATGCGTTCCCTGTGCTCAGCCCTACACCCACTGAATGTGTACTCTTTACAAACTCCAATGTAATTCTTAAGTACACAGAGAATCTTGTTTTAAGGGCCGGAATAAGATAGAAACTGCTAAATTTTCTAAACAGAGTTAGAAAAGTGTTTTTCAGACCATTTCACAAAGCTAAAGAATCTCATGTTCTTCAGAAATTTCTTTGAAATATAAAAAAATCCCAGCTCATGTGTTTAGTCTCTATGGTTCCATCCCCATAAGTCCTTATCCCAACCCATAAGGCATCTGAAAAACAGTAGAAAAGAGCTGCCTTTGTTAGACGATCCTATCACAATAACTCTTAGAGAAAAGCCTCCCACCCCCGCAAACTCCCACCCCCAGGAAAAAAGCAGTCGAAGAATTCAAACCCATTATACATTCTTTCCATTCCCTGTCCCCAGCTTCACTGAAATATTAAATCCTTTCCTCTTTTCTATGGATGGATTTTAAGGTAGATTTTCCAATGAATTTTTAGTTAAATAATGAATGGAAAGTGTCAAGTATAGCTGTAGCAAATGCAGATTTTTTTGCTTAGAATAAGAGAGAAACTAAAATGGAATTTCTCTAAATACATGTTTTTCCCTCTTTTAGGAAAATGTTTCAAGTACATTTACTGAGTGCCCAAAGGAAATATCAGTGTATATCTTTTATGAAGTTGTAACAGGTAAAAATCTAACATTACTAGACAAAAAATACAAGGGTCAATTTTTCACACGTCGAGTCTTGCTTTAATAAAATGATTTTGCAGTAAGCATTTCTTTGAATAGAAGCCTTTGCCTTTTAGCCTATCTCCTCCAATTATTAAAGCGTGTATTTCCAGAGCAGAAGAAAGATCACTGAAAAACAGATTCTTTTAATGAGATTAATGCCAAGTGAAAAGCATTCTGAAATGGGGAGAAAGGGTGAGTGATAATTTCACCCTAAGTCCTCAGAAAGAGAAAAAGATGGATTCAAAATGATTAACCTACAGCCTTTCAGAAGCACTGTTTAAAAAGAAACAGACTATGATGCTCACTCACTGACTCCTCAAATATTTATTGAGATCACCTACAATGTGTCAACTGGGGTTAAAGAGGGGCCCAAGACAGGCACAGTCCCTCACTTCAAGATAGAGTTCCAAAACGCCCAAGGCATTTAATTCCAATTGTAATATAGTGATGAATACTATAAAGGAAATGCTTTGAGAATGAATTTATCATCATTTGAAAGTCAAGTTGAAGTTAACCTTAAATGAGGGGACAAATTTTTAAACTATTTCTTTCCAAGCTTCAATTTGGACAGACTTCTTTGCTTCAACATTTTGAGAGTTATTTGGGAGAGTGATTTTTAAAAAAACATGTATTAAAAAAAAAAAAAACATGTATTGTGTGCCAATACATGTGTGTAGTTACCTACAAGCTCCTTCTTTGAGGGCAAGGAAATTCACACTTACTGAGTGCTGACTTTGCCGGAAGAATTGGACCTATTTTGCCCAACAACCCAAGATACGTGTGTTGCTGTGCTTCCTTTGCACAGGAGGACACTGAGGCTCAGGGAGATGAAATAATTTGTTTCAAGCCAGCAGCGTTGGTCCTTGTCACTGCACTTAGCTGGAAAGTGGAGGAGGGCTTCCCTGGTGGCGCAGTGGTTAGGAATCCACCTGCCAATGCAGGGGACATGGGTTCGAGCCCTGGTCCGGGAAGATCCCACATGCTGCGGAGCAACTGAGCCCGTGCGCCACAACTACTGAGCCTGTGTTCTAGAGCCCGCAAGCCACAACTACTGAGGCCTGCGTGCCACAACTACCGAGACCCACGTGCCACAACTAGTGAGCCCACATGCCACAACTACTGAAGCCCTCGCGCCTAGAGCCCGTGCTCCGCAACAAGAGAAGCCACCGCAATGAAAAGCCCGTGTATCGTAAAAAAGACCCAAAAGCAGCTAAAATAAATAAACAAACAAACAAAAAAGAAAGTGGAGGAGGGGAGAGGGTGACAGATAAAAGGCTAATTTCACTGACAATTAGTCTATTGTTAGTGTTGCTAATGGGTTGAGCTAAAGTAATCAGAGCCCACAAAATACTGCCTTTTTATCAAAAGTAAATGCAGGATCTGTAGATGAAAGGACAGCTGTAGGTTCTTGAGGGAGAAATGGCAGTTAAGATTTTATGCGAAATATAGTTTGTAATAAAATTAGATTGTACTAAAATACATGAAGGAGACTGTGCATTGCACTTCAAATGCTTTGTTAAGATGTTTCTTTTACCTTTAGCAAAGTTTGTAATAGATAATAAGGTGAGATTATAGAGTATTTATTTCTTGAAATACAAAGAAGTTGCACAATGTCAGTTTACACAATGACAAGGCTTTTAATTTTAAGAAGTGAAGGAAGAGCTAAAGTAATTGGATCAGAGAAATCATAGAAAGCCAGAGTTAAGATTTGTCAACAACAGTTATGTGGAAAATCAAGATTTGCTTCCCCTGGAGGTCGGGGTGGGGGGGGGGGGGGGAAGGGGGAGGGGGTAGGGAGAGGAATGGACTGGGAGTTTGGGGTTGGTAGATGCAAACTATTACATTTAGAATGGATAAACAACAAGGTCCTAATGTAGAGCACAGGGAACTATATCTAATATTCTGTGATTAAACCATAATGGAAAAGAGTATAAAAAACTAAATAAGTAAAATAAAATATTGGCTCTAAAAAAAAAAAAAAAGATCTGCTTCTTCCAGAAGAATAATTGGTTATAATAACAAGAAAGCAGGAACAACCAACATTAGTGAGCTGTAGTCTTAGCTCTGCTTCATCTGTCCAATGAGGTCCAGATGCCAGTTACTCAGAAGAGTTTGAAGACTTTATTAAGTCCCAAAGCGGGTGGTAAGAGTCAACATATAATTCATTCTAAATTCAAACCCACCAGGGCCTCATCATCCAAGACGGCTAGCAAGAAGGTGGGAAGGTAGGAAGGAGAGATAGGGGTGCAGTGGAGACACATTGAGATTCGCCTTGAGTTCTTTTTTTTTTCAATAAATTTATTTGTTTTATTTATTTATTTTTGTCTGTGTTGGGTCTTCGTTGATGCACACGGACTTTCTCTAGTTGCCGCAAGCGGGGGTACCCTTCATTGCGTTGTGCGGGCTTCTCATTCCGGTGGCTTCTCTGTTGCAGAGCATGGGCTCTAGGCGCACGCAGGCTCAGTAGTTGTGGTGCACGGGCTTAGTTGCTCCGTGACATGTGGGATCTTCTCAGACCAGGGCTCGAACCCGTGTCCCCTGCATTGGCAGGCGGATTCTTAACCACTGTGCCATCAGGGAAGCCCTTGCCTTGAGTTTTTATTCTCTAACAAACTATCACCCCTTTTCCTTAACTTGCAGCCCGTTTATCAATATAAGTAAGGATACGTTGGTGTGCATAGAAATATATGTTATACACTCTAAATAATATTATAGATAATGTTCAGTAATACAGTTTTGTTGATCTGGTTATAAGACATTCTCTTCAGTGATAATTTTGGTAACAAGTTATCTTACAAAAGCATTCCTTTACTATAAGAAACATGTCTGATTTTTACAAACTCTTCACGGTTCTTTAATTCTACCACCAAGTAGCAATGACCAATTACTCTTTCCCCTTTCCCCACTAAACATCTCAGTCACCTCCTAACCAAAACCAAATCTAAGCTCTTAAACCACCCACCAGACAAAATAATATTCTAAAAAGTCCAGACAACTAAGGAAGAAATTGGTTTGAGATTAAATTGTACATAGGACATAACCTACTTTCCTCAGTGCATTTAAGATAATTTCATATTTTTAATTTATTTACTAGATATCATATCAAGTCAGTTTAGCCTCTAGTTCTTATAAACTTGAGTACGAATTCTAGCTATTCACCCAGAATAATAGTCCTAGTTCAATAAAACAATGTGTATATTCTTTTAAATATACATGACATATTTATAACTAAACAAATGAATTTGACTTTGTATGTCCAGTGTTCTCTTTTTCCTTTTAACATTCTCTTTATTTTAAAATGAACTTAGCTGTGTATGTCTAATATTCTCCTTTCTTTCCAATTGTCTTTTCAATCCTCTTTCTACAAAAAGCAGGGAAGGGGTAGCAGAGGGAGAACATTGGTGATGAACTTTTAAATTCTGTCAGCTCCCAGAAAGCAGCACTCTACCTAACTTTTATTTTTTTATATTATTAAAGTTTATATATTTTATTAGAAATGTATCTCCTCAATGATTGTCGTCTTCACTTTAATCAAAGCAGATATAGAAGGCTGAACAGAAATTTGGCTACTAGGCCAACTCGATCCTCCAAGACACTGAGAATCTCCCGACCTCCACATGGTTTCCATCCCAGACCCCCTAAAGAAGGGGAGGGGCTTAGGGAGCCCTACTTTGTCATGTACCATCAATAAAGTACACTGTATCCAGGAAAAAAAAAAGGAAAGAAAGAAAATTTGGCTACTATGATTCTTCTGTGCTAATAATACAAAATGTTATTTAAAAAATAAAATCAGTCTTTACCTAAATAGAAGAAGCTTTATTTATTTACCAGCAAAGAGTGATACCACAAAACAAAGGAAATAAAGTCTCTTAAAATGTTTATTTTTGTCAGAATAGCTGACGATTTTCTATTAAGTCTTTTGGTTTATTATGATAATAAGCCTTCCCCCCTTGAAAAATCCATTCAAAATATCTCAATCCTTGAGGTAAAGAACTTTAAAAAAAAAAAAGAAAATCCCGATTTTTTTAAAAGAAAAAATTCTTAAAATTCCTCTAAGCTTGATAAATAGAAATAATCTCTTCTTGTTCTACTCTGGTGAACAAAAATGTACTTTATACAGCAAAATATCCAGTCACTTATTGGCAAACTGAAGGTGAGACCTATTCATTTACATGTTTTATTCAAACAGTGCAATACTGCCACGTTCATATAGACTTTCTTTTTTTTTTTTTTACAGTTACCAACACTCTTCTGGCAAAGACAATGTTTTGAAATGGCAAAAGCAACAGAAGTTTTAGATCTCAAAGCTCCAGAAAGGAATTAACCTGATTCTTCATCATCAAGATAGTCCTCGGCATTGCTTAATGTTCGGACTGCATCTATTCCCTGTTGCTTTTTCAGGAGAGATGCACAGGCAGCATTAGCCATGTCCAGGGCCAGTTTCTTCTCATTGTTTCTTAAGTCTGTTCTAGCAACTTTTGCCAGAAGCAACTGGACAATACCTGCATAACCCTTCTAGGCAGCAGCATGCAAAGCTGTGTCTCCCAACTTGTTTTGTTGGTTCAGTTCAATGTTTGGTTGAGTAAATAGCATTTCCACTGTATCTCTGTGACCCCCCACGACAAGCCCAGTACAGGGCAGTGCTTCCAGCTTTGTCCAAGCCATTAACACCGACTCGGTTGTCCAAGCACTCTCTCAACCAGCTCAAGTTGCCTCTTTTTGCAGCTTCGTGGAATGGATTGTCAATGGATTCTACCTGCCCGGCCACATAGTTGCTTGGGATCAGTCCCGTCCTGCCTTTGGAGGTGCCTTTCCACCAACTGGTATCACTCGTGTCAGTAATGTAGATAATATCACCTTCTTCAAAGTACAATTCATCTGGAGTTTGGGTTCAAAACGTATAAAGAGCTCTGAACACTTTAACGTACCCTGGTTTGACCGGTTTGGGTGGCAGCTTCGACATCTCTCTTCCTGGAGCACCATAACTTTTAAATAAATGTCCCTGAAGAAGAATGTTTCTTTAAAATGAGTTCAGTTAGAACTCTTTCTATGCAGTATGGAATGATAAATTGATTTAAAATTAGTTATCGACTTACACCTCCAGAGAGAATTTTAGGCGGCTCGCAAAAATATATAAAAAGCTCATGACAGAGTTGTAACAGAGACATAGTGAAAAAAACAAGGCCCGCCATGAGATGGGTGAACATGCCTTGAAGTCTGACATACTTGCTGGAGGTGGGCCCTACACATGGATTTGGTCTTTCTGGCAGGGAAGAGACCTGGTCAGTAACATGATTCACAGAATCTGTGAGAAAGAAACTGGTCTTTTCTTCAGGTGAAACACAGCCACTCAGACCTGCCCAGGAGGGTGACACTTCAGACAGATGTGAGAAAGTGACAGCAGGGATCACACTCGGTCAACACTGGGACAACTCGATAATCTAAGCCCTAACAGTCTACGTCAGGGCAGCACAGCTGAAGTAACACTGGTGAGAACATTTTTAAAGGTTTCACTAAAATCACAAAAGCAAACGTAAAAACAACTCTCACAAACATAAAAACAAATAAACACAGAGAATCTAAGTCTGAGCGATACCTTCTGGATTAAGTTGTTTGTCAAAGGTATACCTGGGTAGGTATCTGAGTGAAATCACTTGCTGAATGTAGTTATTAAGTTTAAGTCAGTTATCAGAGAAAGACAAATATCATATGATATCCCTTATATGTGGAATCTAAAAAAAGGGTACAAGTGAACTTATTTACAAAACAGAAATAGAGTCACAGATGTAGAAAACAAACTTACGGTTACCAGGGGGAAGGTGGGGGAGGGATAAACTGGGAGATTGGGATTGACATATACACACTACTATATATAAAATAGATAACTAAGAAGGACCTACTGTATAGCACAGGGAACTCTTCTCAGTACTCCATAATGACCTATATGGGAATAGAATCTAAAAAGGAGTGGGTATATGTATATGTATAACTGATTCACTTTGCTGTACAGCAGAAACTAACACAACATTGTAAATCAACTCTACTCCAAATCAAAAAAATAATTTAAGTCAGTTATATTTCTAGAAGTCATTATCAGAACGAATGGCTTTGGCTTCAGAATAGTTGCTAATATTTGCTAACATGGCCCCTCTTACCATCTCACGACTGACACAGTTCATGTGGGATTGAGGAAGACTTTATATTCTGTCTTCTATGGTTGGGTACTGGTGCTGAAGGAACAACTCCCCAACACACTGAGACAGGTTCAGGGAGACGTGTCTGGGTACCGGGGATGTTAGTGTTAAAGCTGCGTTCAGAAGAGACCACGTATACAAAGCGGCAGGCCTGAAGGATGAAGAGACAAGAAGCTGAGGAGGAGAGCCACAGTCGCGGGCACTGTGTTGGGCTCAATGCGCTGTGTGGCTGCGTGGTGCTTTGGTATAACGGATTTTGTGGGGGTGCTATGAAAAAGCTTTTCATCTTCCAAAATAATTAAATAAAAAGGACCATGCTCTGGAATGCTGCATAACTCTGGGGAATTTTTCTCTCTGGAAAAAAAAGACTGAAAATAGGACACAGAATAGGATATGACTTAAGAAATGCTGAAGATTTTCTTAAATTCCAATTTAAGAAATTTGCTAAATCCTCAGCCTATAATTTAAAACACTGCATATTCATGTAGATTGGACACATGCCTGCAAATTTTAAAATTTAAAGTGATGGTACATGGGAATAAAGTCAGGAATACCCTAATACCACAGGATAAAGAACTAAGACACAGGAGAGAATTCTTTTTACAAAATGTCAAAGACCTAGCCATAGTATATCTCATTATATATAATCATTATATATATAACAATATAACAGATGAAAAAGAGAGCAGTTAAATATACTACAGAATTTCTATTTTATTTGCTTGTTTTGAATATACAAATATAAGGACTTCCCTGGTGGTCCAGTGGTAAAGAATCCGCCTTCCAATGCAGGGGGCGCAGGTTGAATCTCTGGTAGGGGAACTGAGATCCCACATGCCGCGGGACAAGTTAGCCCGCCTGCCACAGCTACTGAGCTCGTGCGCCTCAACCAGAGAGCCTGCGTGCAGTAAACTACAGAGCCCACACCCTCTGGAGCCTGCGCACCACAGCTAGAGAGAGAAAACCTGAACACCACAACTAGAGAAAAGCCCATGGGCCACGACAAAAGATCCTGAATGCTGCAACTAAAACCTGACGCAGCCAAAAAAATAAAGAAAATAAATTAAAAAAATGAATATATATGAAAATTAATAAATTAAAAAAATAAATATACAAGTATCTGAATGCCCTAGATGGAAGGATTTTAGAATTTCACTTCTTTGTATTTTTAAATTATAATTATTCATATATGTATTTCTCTTTTTTTTTTTTGCGGCACGCGGGCCTCTCACTGTTGTGGCCTCTCCCGTTGCGGGGCACAGGCTCTGGACGCGCAGGCTCAGCGGCCATGGCTCACGGGCCCAGCTGCTCCGTGGCATGTGGGATCCTCCCGGACCGGGACATGAACCTGCGTCCCCTGCATCGGCAGGCGGACTCTCAACTACCGCGCCACCAGGGAAGCCCCATATATGTATTTCTTTAAGTATCTATGTATGTATGTATTAGTGAAACTGTACTACTTTTCTCTCTTGTATGGTCAGGGGAAAAGCATTGCTTTTATTTATGTATGTGTGTGTGTGTGTGTGTGTGTGTTTTGTTTATTTATTTTTTTGGCCGTGCTGAGTGGCATGTGGGATCTTAGTTCCCCAACCAGAGATCGAACCCGTGTCCCCTCCAGTGGAAGCTCGGAGTCCTAACCACTGGACCGCCAGGGAATACAGGGCTGAGGCTCTTGGGCTTGCTGCAGACCTCTTGCTGCACTGGAATCCTCACTCTCTGGGTGCAGATCCCAGGACCTGACACCTGCTTTGTTCTCTCTCACAAACAAGTAGGCCCAGCTGAACAGCTTCATTCTGTTGTCACCTATGCCCTATTTTTTTTTTTTTTTTTTTTTTACCTATGCCCTATTTTGAAATCATGAGTGAATCTCTGTGCTTAAGCAGGGCTCTCTTCTCCAAATTAAGATAAAGAAGTCCATATTTCAAAGGTCAAATTCAAGAGTTGTAAGATAGATACTAAGAGAAGGGGATAAACTACATTGAAAAATAAGCTTTAGCGATTTTCTGGGTACAAAGATACTTAGCACATGTTATTTATAAAATTGAAATATCCAGCAGTGGAGGGTAGTTGAATGAATTATGATAAACCTCCATGATGAAATATTACTCAGCTACTTTAATGATGAGATTAAATGCTTATGTTTGATCAGAAAATTAGGGCTTAAAATGACATATAAAGAATAATCTCAATTATGTAAATCATACACACAAGGAAATAAGCAAAATGTTATCTCTTGATACTGATTATTTCTTTTCTATGTTTTTCTATACTTTTTATAATGAGTATGTATTCCCTTTACAATCAAAAAAAGGTACATTAACTTTTAAAAAATAACTTAATGAAGTATACTTTACATATCATAAAATTTACTCATTGCAAGTATACAATTCAATGATTTTTAGTAACTTTACCAAATGGCACGATCATCACCGTAACTCTGCTTTCAGAACATTTTCATCACCCTGATAAGACCCTTCATGCCCATTACAGGTAATGCTCCTTTCCATTCTCTGCCCTAAGCAACCACTAATTTATTTTGTCTCTATAAATTTGCCTTCCCCGGACTTTCCATGTAAAAGGAATCATACAATATGTGGTCTTATGTTTGAGCCCTTTCACTTACCATGATGTTTTCAAGGTTCATCCATGTAGCATGTATCAGTTTGTTCCCTTTTCTTGCTCAGTTTTCCATTGTATAACTGAACCACATTTTGTGTTTATTCATCAACTGATGGACATTTAGATTGTTTCCAGCTTGAGGCGATTATGAATACTGCTCCTATGAGCATTCACCTGCAAGTCTTTATGTGGACATATGTTTTCAGTTCTCTTGGGTAGATACTTAGGAGTGAAATGTTGGGTCACATGGTAGCTTTATGTTTTAACTTTTTGAGAAACTGCCAAACTGTTTTCCAAAGTGGCTACATTAACTTTTATAAACTCCACCCAAGGATTTAAAGTCCACCTTTCAGATTTAGATGTGCACCTGGATCTGGATCATCCATCCTCTTCTCAGCTGATCTAGCAGGTGCGGATAGTAGTATAAAAGTTATAATCATACTTGTATTGCCCCAGGACATCGTCTTAGAAATTATTGAAGATTCCTATGCAGCCTCCTTCTTTCCTTAAGCTCCCAGTAAACAATGAACTCTTTACCTGGTTTTCTGAGCTATGGAAACTTCTATTACAAAGCATTTGAGAATTCACAAAGGAAGGATACCTTTCACCCAGTTGCCTGGCCCCTTTGGAAGACTTTTATGGTTATCCAATAGGCACCCTTACCTTGAAAGACTCTGGTTCACTGTAGATAGAATATAATCATCAAGAATCTAACAACTGTTGATTACATGCCCAACACTCTGCTAGGTGCTATATATTATAAAGAAGAAATCCTATGTTGTCTTTGCCCTCAAGAAATGTACAACTTGGCTGGAAAGATAAAACTAAACACATATGAAACAGAGAACAACTGAGGACTCAACAGATTGCGGTGACAGTAGTGGTGGTTGGGATAATGAACTAGAAAAGTTAGACAGGAAAAGGAGGCAGAGGCTCTGGAAATTATTTTTTGTTGAGCTCTTACTATGTGTCAGGCACTGTTCTAGTTACTGGCGGTATAGTGACGAACAAAGTAGACAAAATTCTTGCACTCAGACAGTTTACATTTTTAGGAAGACATGACAATAAGCAAAAATAAGTAAAATAGTCTGTTAGATGGTGGCAGTGGAAAAATGAAGCAGGGAAGTGGGATAGGGAGTTGGGTGTAGTCAGGGACCATGTCTCTTAGAAAGTTTTGTGTGTGTGTGTGTGTGTGTGTGTATGTATATATATATATATAGGGTAGGTGGAAGGAAAGTCAAGAGTGTGACAGTTAACAGGGTAGGGTCAAAATTCCTAAAGCCCAGGAGAGGATTCATGACATGTGATGATTTTCTCTTCAATCTATTCTAGAAACCAAGTTACACACATTTTCCACGACTCCATGGATATATGTCAAACTGAAAACCAGTGTGTCATAAATAGGCATAAGTGGCACACAGACTTGAAGGACTGTCTTTTTCAGGTTTCACAAAGAGGCCACCTGGCCAGTGTGAACTCCCTGCTTTCACTTTAATGGGCAATATCTGCTGGTCCCTCTTCTATTAAAGTGGTCTGGGCTGAGTGAGGACAGGGCTTTCTAAAACGGAAAGTCAAAGGAACCAAATAAAAGGCAAAAGAGTTACTACCCTGTTTAAGCTAGCACCACAGATGTGCTGACTGGGGTGCGCCAGTAGTACAAGGGCAACAGGTAGGAAGAGAAGGGACAGGTCTTGCTTAAGAGTACACATTAGGTAGCACAAAACCAGCCAGACTGACCTGGCTTTAAATCTCAGCATCCCCACTTAGCAGTGAGACCTTGAACATTTTATTTAGCCTTCATGGGCCTCTGTTTCATTAACTGAAAGGAACCTGGAAAAGAACAGTTGCTGTGAGGATTAAGTGAAAAAATGTACACAAATATCTGGCATAACTTGGCACATAGTAGGTATTAAAATAATTAACTGGTGGAAGTTGTTTTTTTTTTAAAATCCAGAAGAAAACATTTGCAGTGTTAATAAGAATTAAGCTTTCTGTAGAGCTTACTTAAAAAAAAAAATCTAACTAGCTTATAGGTCTTGAGAATGGTAGAAGTATCTTAGTAAAAAAAATTTTCATCAAACATCCCACTAGTAAAATGAGTTTTCTCACAATCCCATTCTTTGTGAGACCGAATACGGAATGCAGTAGAACTGGACAGGAATCCCACTCCAAGTTTGCTGACCACCAGATGCATGATGACATTTCCCAAGATATTTGCTGGATTATTTTTTTCTCCAAATAATGAGTCATTATTGTGAGATATTGTTTATTGTAAAACTCTTGTGTTCCTGCCATACATATCAAAACAAAAGGTCACTTTACAGGCACTTTATGTTATAGTCAAGAACAAAAGAGAATAATATATTGTTGTGAAATGTACTATAGCAGAGTGGAAAGTGTCTTGCTGTGCCTTTTAACATCAGCTTAAAGTATACACATTGCTAAAAAAGGAAGTGGAAGAACATTTAATTGGATCCCATTTATGCAAAAATTATATGCCTTTATATGTACAGATAATTTCTGGAAGGGCAGACAATAAATTGTTGATAGTGATTTATCTAAAGTCAGGATTCTTTTACTTTTCATTATATACCCATGTGTACCCCTGAGCTTAATTTTTAAACAATGAGCATGTAGTATTTGCAGAATGATTTTCTAAGCCATATGAAAATGCATACAGAAAAAAACTTTACACGTACAGATTAAAAGTAGGTCTTCATGCCCCAGTTATATTTTCGGGAGAAGGGATACAAAATTGTCATCTGAAATTGTTTGTCTCTCAAGATAAAAGACAAACATAAAGATAAATAAAACAAATGTGTGTGTATATGCACACACATAATTATGATAATTTCATGGCAGTTACTTACAGCCTAATTCATGTTGAAAACAAGTTCCCATTGAGAATTACCACCAAGCACTCCCAGGGTTACTCCCAGGTAAACGTTGGGGGCTGAGCTGCAGCATTTTCACTAAAATGAGGGAACACAATGGGGCTAAATCCAGAAGAAATTCTTCTGACTCATAGGTGCCAGCCACACTTCTTCTTGACAGGGATCACCACCTGGTTGTCCTCCCTAGTTGTCCATCAACTTTGCTGCCTCACCCAATTCTGCTCAACATTTTTCCTTCATTGAGTCAGAATAATGATTCTAAGGGCTGTAACTGTACCATAAGGGGAATGGGTCCCCTGTCCCTGCACTGGCTAGGTACTTTGCTTTTTATCCTGCACCCTCACCTGATCTCTTAGATATTATGACAGAAAAGCCAAATAACTACTTTTTAGAATACTTATATTAAAATATTTTTTATTGAAGCATAGTTGATTTACAACATTGTGCCAAGCTCTGCTGCACAGCAAAGTGACTCAGTTATACACATAGAGACATGTTTTTTAAAATATTCTTTTCGGGCTTCCCTGGTGGCGCAGTGGTTGAGAGTCCGCCTGCTGATGCAGGGGACACGGGTTCGTGCCCCGGTCCGGGAAGATCCCACATGCTGCGGAGCGGCTAGGCCCGTGAGCCACGGCCGCTGAGTCTGCGCGTCCGGAGCCTGTGCTCCGCAACGGGAGAGGCCACAACAGTGAGAGGCCCGCGTACCGAGAAAAAAAAGTTTAAAATATTCTTTTCCAGTATGGTTTATCCCAGGAGATTGGATATAGTTCCCTGTGCTATACCACAGGACCTTGTAGTTTATCCATTCTAAACATAATAGTTTGCATCTACCATCTACCAACCCCCAATTCCCAGCCCACTCCTCTTCCTCCCCTCAGATAACTTCTTAGAATCAATTTTCCCTGCATTTGTGTACAAAGATGGACATTTAACTAACGAAAATTTAAAATTTTCTGGTAAGAAGTTTCTTGATATGGGGGTATAGCAATATGTAACCTAACCTAGAGAATATAGTCACAAATAGCCCTCCTAAAAGCCCCTGAATTGTACGGCAGACAAGCCCTAATTAAGATAAGAATAAGTGTTCAGAGCTTAAGGAAAAACCTTCCAAAATGGGGGAGTCTTAGTGAAGGCATGACAAAATGCCAATTTTTTGACACAGGCCTTCTAAGGCAGGCAGATAGATCATAACCTTCTCTGCAGGTGTCTTCAGTAAATATACAAAATAAAATGACGCAGAAATTTGTAGCTCTTCTACTCACATGGTAATAATTTTTAATTGCTCTATGGATAGTGAGTGAGCCTATATACGGATAGTGTGAGAGGAATTTATGGAGGACGAAGCTTCATTTTGTTGAGCTTAACTGAAAGACCACGTGGCCAAAATGAACTCCCTGCTTTTATGTTACAGGACAGAGTTTTTGGGCTGAATGAGGACTAGAGTTTCTGTAAAGGAAATTCAAAAGAAAATAGCAAAAATATCTATTCTGTCACTGTGGGCCTGTAGGTCTCAAATGAACCTCTCTGCATTTTCCAAAACCATGTTTTTTTTATTGATTAACTGATTGATTGATTGTGGGATCTTAGTTCCCCAACCAGGGATTGAACCCACGCCCTTGGCAGTGAAAGTGCAGAGTCCCAACTACTGGACCACCAGGGAATTCCCTCCAAACCATCTTATAATCTATTCCACTGTGCCTGATTTCCCAGATAGTAACACTATAAAAACCAAACCCTTAAATAGTGATTCAAAGTCACAGGAAAGAGGAAACTAGCTGGATTCTGTCCCTTGCACAAGTACAAAACATACATTATCAACATGTATCCGGAGAAAAAACAAGAGAGAAGACTCATGCTAAGGTGACTGAACTGTTTGTATTAGTTTCATTTTTTACTATTCTGAAAATAGGTGTTCCAAGCCGGGTTATCTACTCAGCTTCCCCCCACTCCCACCGTACTATAAGCAGATAAGCAACAATGGCAGTGAGTGGGGATGGCAGAACCCAAGCCTGTGCCACTGGAGAGTCAGGACACAAGGGAAAGCTGGTGCTAAAGAAAAGGAGGGTGGGGTAACGGAATAACCTATCAAGGAAGGGAGAGAAACAAGTAGAGGAAGAATGAGATGTCCTTTTACTTGGGTCTGGACAGCATAATGTGGAAGACGCATTACAATGGGAGCTTTAGGCAGCTGGGACTAGCTGGCTGTGAGGGACCACAGTAAGTCTAGCTAACTTGCTGAGAATGTTAGGCCATCCTCTGCAATGACTAGTATTCAAACTCTATACCAGGGGGCCCCCAACCCCTGGTCTATGGAGCAGTACCAGTCTGCAGCCTGTTAGGAACCCGGCCGCACAGCAGGAGGTAAGTGGTGGGCAACTGAGGGAAGCTTCATCTGCCACTCTCCATTGCTCGCATTACCGCCTGAACCACTGTTCGCATTATCGCCTAAACTATCCACCTCCCCCAGCCATCCGTGGAAAAATTGTCTTCCACGAAACCAGTCTCTGCTGCCAAAAAGCTCGGGGACTGCTGCCCTATAGAGTACTATGGCTTTATATTTAAAGTTATACAAAATCTCTCATCACCTTAATTTCCTTAATTGAAGATTAAAGCATTCCTGGATTTAGGTCTACAGTTGATTCTCATTTATTGGCAGTTCATATTTGCGAATTTACCCACTTGCTAAAATTTATTTCTAACTTGAAAATCAATACTCCCAATGCTTTCATGGTCATTTGTGGACATGCATGTTGTGCAGAGTGATGAAAAACTGAGTCAACAGGGTGGACATTCCCAGCTGAGGTTAAAGGAGGTGACACTCTCTCTTCTTGTTTTAGTTCTCATACTGAAAATAAGTGTCCTCTTCAAGGTATATTTAGAGCCATGTTTTTCATATTTTTGTGCTTTTTGTTGATGATTTCACTGTTTAAAATGGCACCCAAGCACAATGCTGAAGGACTGTCCAGTGTTCCTAAGTGCAAGAAGGTTCTAATGAGACTTGTGGAGAAACTATGTTAGATAAACTTTGCTCAGGCATGAGTTAGTGTTTTTGGCTGAATTCAGTGTTAATATATCAATAATGTCTTAAATAAGGTGTCTTTAAACAGAAACATAAAATGAGGTTATGTATTGATCAGCTGATGAATTAGCTCACAGGATTGGAGAATAACAATTAATGAGTGTATTAATTTCTTAGGACTGCCATTACAAATTATCACAAATTTGGTGGTTTACAACAACAGAAATTTATTCTCTTACGGTTCTGGAGCCAGAAGTCCCAAATCAAGGTATTGTCAGAGCCACACTTTCTCCAAAGGCTTTAGGTGAAAATTCCTCCTTGCCTTTCTCCTAGCTTCTGGTAGCTACTGGCATTCCTTGGTGTGTGGCAGCATAATTCCAATGTCTTCCTGTCTTTACATTGCCTTCTTCCTTACATGTCTCTGTGTCCAAATGTTCCTCTCCTTTCTCTTATAAAGACCCAAATTATTGAGTTTAGGGCCTATCCTAAATCTAGGATGTTTTCATGTTGAGATCTTTAACAATTTACATCAGCAAACACCCTGCTTAAAAAAAAAAAAATCACATTTTGCAGTCTATGTGTACATGAATTTTAGGAGGATACTATTCAACTTGCTACAATAGGTTTAACAGCAAATTACATACAGTTGAAGAAAGAACAAAACCCTTGGAGAATGGGCAAAAGAACTCAAAGGGCAAAAATGAAGAGGGGAAGGAGAAAACATTAAAATTAGGATGGGAGATATAAATGAGATAGTCTAACATGTTTATTTGAAGTCTCAGAAGGAAAAGAAAAACAAAACAGGGCAGAAGAAACACTTGAGGAGAAAAGGGCTGATATTCTGCTAAAATTGGTGAAACATGTGAATCTACATGTTCAAGACACCCAACAAATGCCAAGCAGAATAAATTTTTATAAGTCCACATCTAGAAACATAGTAAAGCTGTACAAAACCAAAGACAAATAGAACTTGTAAAAGCAGCCAAAGAAAAAAATGACTAATAATCTTTGGAGGCAAAACAATTAGATTGACAGCTAACTCCTCAACAGAAAAAAAAATGGGTGAATGTACTCAAAAGCTACAAACTTCCAGTTACAAGCTGACTAAGTTCTGGGGATGTAAGTACAGCATGGTGTAGTTAATACTGTATTGTATTTGAAAGTTACTAAGAAAGTAGATCTTAAAAGTGCTTAGCAGAAGAAAAAAATTATAACTGTGAGGTGACGGATGTTAACTAACCTCATTGTGGTAATCACTTTGATGTTGCAATAAACACGTCAAATAATTATGTTGTACACTCTAAATGAATGCAATGTTATGTGTCAATTTATCTCAATAAAACTGGGAGGGAAAGACACAATAAAAACCATAGAACAGCTCTTAGCTAGCCTCATACACCAGAGGGCAGACAGCAGAAGCAAGAACTACAATCCTGCAGCCTGTGGAACAAAAACCACATTCACAGAAAGACAGACAAGATGAAAAAGCAGAGGGCTATATACCAGATGAAGGAACAAGATAAAACCCCAGAAAAACAACTAAACAAAGTGGAGATAAGCAACCTTCCAGAAAAAGAATTCAGAATAATGATAGCGAAGATGATCCAGGACCTCGGAAAAAGAATGGAGGCAAAGGATCAAGAAGATGCAAGAAATGTTTAACAAAGACCTAGAAGAATTAAAGAACAAACAAACAGAGATGAACAATACAATAACTGAAATGAAAAAAAAGGTAGAAGGAACCAATAGCAGAATAACTGAGGAAGAAGAACGGATAAGTGACCTCGAAGACAGAATGGTGAAATTCACTACTGTGGAACAGAATAAAGCAAAAAAAAATGAAAAGAGGGCTTCCCTCATGGTGCAGTGGTTGAGAGTCTGCCTGCTGATGCAGAGGACACGGGTTCGAGCCCCAGTCTGGGAAGATCCCACATGCCGCAGAGCGGCTGGGCCTGTGATGGCCGCTGAGCCTGCGCATCCAGAGCCTGTGGTCCGCGACGGGAGAGGCCACAACAGTGAGAGGCCTGCGTACCGCAAAAAAAAAAAAAAAAAAAGAATGAAAAGAAATGAAGACAGCCAAGAGACCTCTGGGACAACATTAAACGCAACAACATTCGCATTATACGGGTCCCAGAAGACGAGAGAAGGGACCCAAGAAAGGAAATAACCACCCAAGTCCAGGAAGCGCAGAGAGTCCCATACAGGATAAACCCAAGGAGAAACACGCCAAGACACATAGTAATCAAATTGGCAAAAATTAAAGACACAGAAAAATATTGAAAGCAGCAAGGGAAAAACGACCACTACAAGGGAACTCCCATAAGGTTAACAGCTGATTTCTCAGCAGAAACTCTACAAGCCAGAAAGGAGTGGCATGATATACTTAAAGTGACGAAAGGGAAGAAGCTACAACCAAGATTACTCTACCCAGCAAGGATCTCATTTAGATTCAATGGAGAAATCAAAAGCTTTACAGACAAGCAAAAGCTAAGAGAATTCAGCACCACCAAACCAGCTCTACAACAAATGCTAAAGGAACTTCTCTAAGTTCACAAGAGAAGAAAAGGACCTACCAAAACAATTAAGAAAATGGTAATAGGAACATACATATTGATAATTACCTTACATGTGAAAGGATTAAATGCTCCAACAAAAAGACACAGGCTCGCTGAATGGATACAAAAACAAGACCCATATATATGCTGTCTACAAGAGACCCACTTCAGACCCAGGGACACATACAGACTGAAAGGGAGGGGTTGGAAAAAGATATTCCATGCAAATGGAAATCAAAAGAAAGCTGGAGTAGCAATACTCATATCAGATAAAATAGACTTTAAAATAAAGAATGTTACAAGAGACAAGGAAGGACACTACATAATGATCAAGGGATGAATCGAAGAAAAAGATATAACAATTATAAATATACATATGTACCCAACATAGGAGCACCTATGTACCCAACATAGGAGCACCTCAATACATAAGGCAACTGCTAACAGCTATAAAAGGAAATCGACAGTAACACAATAATAGTGGGGGACTTTAACACCTCACTTACACCAATGGACAGATCATACAAACAGAAAATTAATAAGGAAACACAAGCTTTAAATGACACAATAGACCAGATAGATTTAATTGATATTTATAGGACATTCCAACCAAAAACAGCAGATTATACTTTCTTCTCAAGTGCACATGGAACATTCTCCAGGATAGATCACATCTTGGGTCACAAATCAAGCCTCAGTAAATTTAAGAAAATTGAAATCGTATCAAGCATCATTTTGACCACAACGTTATGAGATTAGAAATCAATTACAGGGAAAAAAAACGTAAAAAACACAAACACATGGATGCTAAACAATACGTTACTAAATAACCAAGAGATCACTGAAGAAATCAAAGACGAAATCAAACAACACCTACAGACAAATGACAATGAAAACACAATGATACAAAACCTATGGGATGCAGCAAAAGCAGTTCTAAGAGGGAAGTTTTTAGCTATACAAGCCTACCTCAAGAAACAAGAAAAATATCAAATAAACAATCTAAACTTACACCTAAAGGAACAAGAAAAAGAAGAACAATCAAAACCCAAAGTTAGCAGAAGGAAAGAAATCAGTAAGATCAGAGCAGAAATAAATGAAATAGTAACAAATAAAGCAATAGCAAAGATCAATAAAACTAAAAGCTGGTTCTTTGAGAAGATAAACAAAATTGATAAACCATTAGTCAGACTCATCAAGGAAAAGAGGGAGAGGACTCAAATCAATTAAATTAGAAATGAAAAAGGAGAAGTTACAACAGACACCGCAGAAATACAAAGCATCCTGAGACTACTACAACCAACTCTATGCCAATAAAATGGACAACCTGGAAGAAATGGACAAATTCTTAGAAAGGTATAACCTTCCAAGACTGAACCAGGAAGAAACAGAAAATATGAACAGACAAATCACAAGCAATGAAATTGAAACTGTAATTAAAACTCTTCCAACAAACAGAAGTCCAGGACCAGATGGCTTCACAGGTGAATTCTAGCAGACATTTAGAGAACAGCTAACACCCATCCTTCTCAACTCTTCCAAAAAATTGCAGAGGAAGGAACACTACCAAACTCATTCTATGAGTCCACCATCACCCTGATACCAAAACCAGAGAAAGATACTACAAAAAAAGAAAATTACAGACCAATATCACTGATGAATATAGATGCAAAAATCCTCAACAAAATACTAGCAAACAAAATCCAACAACACATTAAAAGGATCATACACCATGATCAAGTGGGATTTATCCCAGGGACGCAAGGATTCTTCAATATATGCAAGTCAATCAATGTGATACACCATATTAACAAATTGAAGAAGAAAAACCATATGAACATCTCAATAGATGGAGAAAAAGCTTTGAGAAAATTCAAAACCCATTTATGATAAAAACTCTCCAGAAGTGGGCATAGAGGAAATCTACCTCAATATAATAAAGGCTATATACAACAAACCCACAGCAAACATAATTCTCAATGGTGAAAAACTGAAAGCATTTCCTCTAAGATCAGGAACAAGACAAGGACGTCCACTCTTACCACTGTTATTCAACATAGTTTTGGAAGTCCTAGCCATGGCAATCAGAGAAGAAAAAGAAATAAAAGCAATACAAATTGGAAAAAAAGTAAAACTGTCACTGTTTGCAGATATGATACTATACATAGAGAATCCGAAAGACTCTACTAGAAAACTACCAGAGTTAATCAATGAATTTGGTAAAATAGCAGGACACAAAATTAATGCTCAGAAATCTCTTGCATTCCTATACACTAATGATGAAAAATCGGAAAGAGAAATTAAGGAAGCACTCCCATTTACCACTGCAACAAAAAGAATAAAATACCTACGAATAAACCTACCTAAGGAGACAAAAGACCTGTATGCAGAAAACTATCAGACACCGATGAAAGAAATTAAAGATGATACAGGTGAAGATATTCTAAGACTGGAAGAATCAATATTGTGAAAATGACTATACTACCCAAAGTAATCTACAGATTCAATGCAATCCCTATCAAATTACCAATGGCATTATTTACAGAACTGGCCCAAAAAATCTTAAAATTTGTATGGAGACACAAAAGATCCTGAATAGCTAAAGTGATCTTGAGGGAAAAAACGGAGCTGGAGGAATCTGACTCCCTGACTTCAGACTATAATACAAAGCTACAGTAATCAAGACAATATGGTACTGGCACAAAAACAGAAATATAGATTAATGGAACAGGATAGAAAGCCCAGAGAGAAACCCACGCACCTATGGTCAACTAATCTATGACAAACGAGGCAAAGATATACAATGGAGAAAAGACAGTCTCTTCAATAAGTGGTGCTGGGAAAACTGGACAGCTACATGTAAAAGAATGAAATTAGAACATTCCTTAACACCATACCCAAATATAAACTCAAAATGGATTAGAGACCTAAATGTAAGACTGGACATTATAAAACCCTTACATGAAAACATAGGAAGAACACTGTTTGACATAAATCAGAGCAAGATGTTTTTTGATCCACCTCCTAGAATAATGGAAATAAAAATAAAAATAAACAAATGGGACCTAACGAAACTTAAAAGCTTTTGCACAACAAAGGAAACTACAAACAAGACGAAAAGACGACCCTCAGAATGGGAGAAAATATTTGCAAATGAATCAACGGACAAAGGATTAATCTCCAAAATATACAAACAGCTCATGCAGCCCAGTATTAAAAAAACAAACAACCCAATCCAAAAATGGGCAGAAGACATAAATAGACACTTCTCCAAAGAAGACATACAGATGGCCAAGAAGCACATGAAAAGCTGCTCGACATCACTAATTATTAGAGAAATGCAAATCAAAACTACAATGAGGTTTCAACCCACACCAGTTAGAATGGGCTTCATCAGAAAATGTACAAACATCAAATGCTGGAGAGGGTGTGGAGATAAGGGAACCCTCCTGCACTGTGGGTGGGAATGTAAATTGATACAGCCACTATGCAGAACAGTATGGAGGTTCCTTAAAAAACTAAAAATAGAATTACCATATGACCCAGCATTCCCACTTCTGGGCATATACCCACAGAAAAACATGGTCCAGAAGGATACATGCACCCCAATGTTCATTGCAGTGTTGTTTACAATAGCCAAGACATGGACGCAATCTAAATGTTCATCGACAGACAAATGGATAAAGAAGATGTGGTAAATATACACAGTGGAATATTACTCAGGCACAAAAAGGAACAAAATTGGGTCATTTGTAGAGACGTGGATGTATCTAGAGACTGTCATACAGAGTGAAATAAGTCAGAAGGAGAAAAACAAGTATAATATATTAACATATATGTTAGGTTAACCTATATAACATATAGGTTATAACATATATGTTAGAACATATAGGTTATAACATATATGTTATAACCTAGAAAAATGGTACAGATGAACCGGTTTGCAGGGCAGAAACTGAGACACAGATGTAGAGAACAAATGTATGGACACCAAGGGGGGAAAGTGGCAGGTGGGGCGGTGGTGGTGGTGTGATGAACTAGGAGATTGGGATTGACATATATACACTAATATGTATAAAATGGATAACTAATAAGAACCTGCTGTATAAAAAAAATAAATAAAATATTCAAAATTGGAAAAATAATTGGCAAAAAACCCAAAAAGCATAAAACAAAAAAACCCATAAAACAAGTAACTGCAAACTTAGATTTCTATTCCCAGTGTAAATATCCTCCAAAATGAAGGTGAAATAAAGACTTTTTCAGATAAACAAAAACCAGGAGAATTCTTCACCAACTGATCTATACTAAAGAAAATGCCAAAGGGTGCTTCTAAGGTTAAAGGAAAAATTATCTCAGATGGAAGGTTAGAGACGCAAGAAGGAATAAAGAGCAAGACTATTTGTAAATATGTGGGTAAATCAAAATAAATACTGACTATATAAAATGACAACAATAATGTCCTAAGGGGCCATATATGTACACACATATATGTATATAGGAGAAGGAGGGATTGACTATTAAAATATTGGGTTGGCCAAAAAGTTTGTTTGGGTTTTTCATAACATCTTACAGAAAAACCCAAACAAATTTTTGGCCAACCCAATATATGACAATAACAAATAAGTAATGGGGACGGTGAATATAAAGTCCATTGCAATGTCTGAAAGTATAATTTGATAAACTAAGAATCTATGTTGTAATCTCTAGAGTAATCACTAAAAGAAGGGTAAAAATGCATACAACTTTTAAGTTAATAAAAGGAAAAAAACATACTAATGAGAAATAATAAGCTCAAAAGTAGGCAAGACAGAAAAAGGAATATAGATCAAGTGGGACAAAAAGAAAAGTATACAGTAAAATGGTAGACTTCAACTCAAATATATCAATAATTACATTAAATATAAATGGACTAAATGTTCCAATTAAATAAAACTGTCAGATTGATTTTAAAAAAACTCAAAAAACCAAACCTGTTATATGCTGTTTAGAAGACACATCTAAACCATAAAAAGGTGAAAGTTTGACATTAAAAAAATAGAAGAAACATATACTAGGCAAATACTAATATAAGAAGGTATGTGTATACACTTTAAGATAAAAAGTATTACTATGGACAAAGAAGGATACATCATAATTATAAAAGATTTAATTTACCAGGAAAATAAACATTCTAAGTTTGTGTATATCTAAAAGCATGGCCTTAAAATAAAAAAGCAAAAAAAGAAACAAAAAAATAAATAGTTTACAACAGAGTAAGCAGAATTAATGGATTAGACCAACAAGAATTTTAAATGAGCATTATAAATATCCTAATATTTCATGTCAAATATCCTAAATCTGGAAGAAGCAGTTAAAAACTAGAGATAATGGATATAAAAACATTCAGTGAGTGGGCTGCATAATAGTATGGATATACCCACAGAACAAATTAGTAAGCTGGAATATTAGGTCAAAAAGGCAGTTAGGGACTCCCCTGGTGGAGCAGTAGTTAAGAATTTGCCTGCCAATGCAGGGGACACAGGTTCGAGCCCTGGTCCGGGAAGATCCCACATGCTGCAGAGCAACTAAGCCCGTGTGCCTCAATTACTGAGCGTGCACTCGAGAGCCCGTAAGCCACAACTACGGAGCCCACGTGCCACAACGACTGAAGCCTGCGAGCCTAGAGACTATACTCTGCAACAAGAGAAGCCACCGCAATGAGAAGCCTGCGCACTGCAACAAAAATGAAGAGTAGTCCCCACCCGCTGCAACTAGAGAAAGCCCACATGCAGCAATGAAGACCCAACGCAGCCAAAAATAAATAAATAAATAAATTAAAAGATCCTTTTTGAATACACGCAGCAAGAAATGAATAAGGACTGTTTCTTGTTTTCTCAATAAGCAATGATCAATGTGGTCAAATATATTCACAACATTCTGAAACGAACACTCCAAAGGATTCCAACATGATGGCTGGGGTGAAAGAAACAGGCCAGAAGGAAGTGGTGGAAAATTTGGATGTATTTTATTTTGTCGATGAGAAGACATAAAACACATGGATATTGACATAAGTTCTAGGAGCTGATAAATGTTCTATCATATTAAGATGTTAATATTAGAGGAAGTTGGGTGAGGAATATCTATATATCTATATATCTATAAACTCCCTGTACTATCCTTGCAACAATTCTATAAATGTGAAATTATTTCAAAATAGAACTGTTGAAGAAAAAAAATACCAAGATAATCAGATGACGGAAATAAGCCCTACAATAACTATAATGATTCTGAATTTGTGAAATAAATACCAAAAGAGACCCTCTCATTGAATTTTAAAATATTAAAATCCAGCAATATGTTGTCCACAAAATGCACGTGCCCAAAAAAAAAAAAAAAAAAAAGAATATGAAAAGGTTGAAGAGAAAAGAAAGAGAGAAAGTAGAAAGCATACCAGGCAAATATAAGCAACAACAGCAAAAGCTAAAGGAGCAATTTTAATATGAGACAAAACAGATCATAAGGAAAAAAAATCATAAGGGACAAAGAGAAACATGTTTACTGGCAAAAGCAACAAGATATAACAATCTTGAACATATATGCTGCTAACAATTATGCCATAAAATACATAAAGCAACAAATGACAGAATTACAGGAAGAATAAATAAATCAACAGTTATAGTTGAAGATTTTAATAAATTCCTCTATGAAATTGATACATCAGCAAAAGAAAAAAAAACCTGAACAAAAAACGAGAAGATTTGAACAAGTAACATCTTGACCAAATAGTTTGGAGAATGTTACAGAATATATATTTTAAAGCATAAATGGAACAATTACAAAAATTGTCTATGCCAAGCTACAAAGCAAATTTCAGTATGTTCCTGAAAATTGATACCATACAGACTATATTCTCTAAACAGCATGTATTAAAATGAAAAATCAATAACAAATCAAAAATCATGTATTAAAATGAAAATATTTCGTATGTTTGGAAACTAAAAACAACCCCACACTGCTGAAAATTCTTGGCTTAAAAAGGAAATTAATGTCAACTAAAACTTTACAAGTTAAATCGAGAGTTTTGAGCAAATTATAACAAAGTTGGAAAGTGATTCATCTCAAGCTAGAAAAAAGTAACAAAATATATATTCAAAGAAATGAAAATAAAGGAAATAATACAGATTGGGGCAGAAATCAATGACAGATCAACAAAATAATAAAGATGAACCAAAAGCTGGGACTCTGGAAAGACTAATAAGATAGACAAACAAAATACAGAACAAAAAGTGGGGAATAAGTATAAATATATGCTTATAATATATATAATATATATTTAATATGCTTATATATAAGGATAAATATCCTAAAAAATTTGAAGACCTAGACAAAATATATTTCTTTCTTTTTTTTTTATTTTTAAAATTTATTATTTATTTTGGCTGCTCCAGGTCTTAGTTGCAGCATACAGACTTCTTAGTTGCAGCATGCATGCGGGATCTAGATCCCTGACCAGGGATTGAAACTGGGCCCCCTGCATTGGGAGCATGGAGTCCTACCCACTGGACCACCAGGGAAGTCCCATATTTCTGAAAACAAATATAATGTCAAAATAGCAAAAGATGAAGCAGAACAGTTGTACAGATGTATAATCATATATGAAAGGATGAAGATTGAAGGAATTGAAATAATAATTTAAAATCTTACTGTTTCTAAAAAGTCTGTCCAAACAGCATTACAACTGAGCTTTTCCAAAGAACAGAGTATGCTCACATCATACACATTGTTCTAAAAAAATAGAAATATAGTGAAAGGTGCCTATTCATTTTATGATATAAAATAACCTTGATTAAGGATAATCCAAAAATAGAAAATTATAGGCCAATTTCACCTAAAAACATGATGGAAAACTGCTACATAAAATGTTGGCTGGTAAGTCCAACACTGTATGGAAAAAGAATATATAATCAGTTTGAGTTTATGCTAGAATGTAGGAATGAGTTAACATTAGAAAATCTATGAGTATAATTCACTACATGAAGGGACAAAAAGAGAAAAATCACATGTTCATCTTATTAGGTCCAGAGACACTTAATAAATCTCAAAACCTACTTGTGATTTAAAAACAAAAACAAAAACAAAAACACACACACACGCAACCTCTCAGGAGAAGAGAAATAGAAGGAAACTTCATTTATTGAACGCTAACTCCCCTACCCCTAAACTGATCATAAACCTCATACCTAATGGAGAAACTCAAGGCACTTTTTCTTTGAGACAGGAATGCTGGCTGTTATCACTACTGTTCCATGTGTTATTGGAGACCCCGAGCAATGAAGATAAGACAAAGAAATAAGAGGTATAGGGATGGAAGGAAATGGATAAAAGTATAATTATTTTCTTGATAATATGATTATCTACATAGAAAATACAGATAATCAACAGATCAACTATTAATAGAATAAGGTTCAGCAAGTCTGATAGATTAAAATAAATCAGTATGCAAATATCAATATCACTCTTTTGTCCCAAAAATAACCAAATAATAATGTTTCAGGAAATAAGCGAAAATAAACTAGAAAGATATAGAAATTAATATAACAAAGAATGCTCAAGAGTTTTATAGAGAAAAACTAAAAACTCTCTAAGATGACATAAAAAGAAACAAGTTATCCTCTAAATTCAATACAATTCCAATTAAAACTACAGGACTTTAAGGGAACTTGACAAACTGATTCCAAAATTCATATAGAAAAATGAAGGTGCATGAATACTAAAATGATTTTCAAAATTGGGTGGGGAGAGTCTCCTGTTATTAAGACAATACTCAGCTCATTAATAAAAACACAAGGTGAATAAAATACTGCTAAAGGAACAAGTAGAACAGTTAAGCAGATTAGAGAGCCCAGAATATATCCCTTGCATATGTAGAATCTCGGTAGTTGAAAAAGGTGACATCACTAATCAGTAAAGAGTACTAATTTAGTAGATAGTACTTTGAAAATTAGCTCATTACACAGAAAAAATAAAGCTTGATTCCTACGTCAAATCATACACAAAAACTCCAAATAAAGGACTGAATATAAAGGGGTTAAATATAAAAGAATGTTTTCGTGGTATAAGAAAGGACTTCTTAAACAAGATCCAGAAAAGTATGGGCAATAGGGAGAAAAAAAAGGATAGACTTAACATCAAAATGAAAGATTTCTGTTCAATGAAGGAAGCCAGAGATAATACTTCAGAGAATACTTGCAAATCTAAAAGAAGACAGATAAGGAGTTACTATGTAGAATATACAATGACTCCCACAAATCAGTTAAAAAATTAGGAAGCCAGTAACAGAAGGTGAAGAGTAGTCCATAAAAAAACAAAAAACAAAGTGAAACAAAGAAACAGAAAAACAAGAGTAGTCCATAGAAAGGGAAACCTCAATGGCTAATAAGTGTATGAAGAGATGTTCAAGATTAGTAATTACAAAATTGTAAGTTAAAATTAACAGTAAATATCACTTTAGAAAGTCAGATATTATTAAGGGCTGTCAAGGATAGGAGAAAACCAAAACCCTCATGCACTACTGGTTGGAGCATAAATGGTGGAGTCATTTTGATGAGTAATCTGGTAGTATTTAGTAAAATTAAGTATTATGCCCCAGGACCCAACCAGTATTTCCAGTTACATACCCCAGAGTAATTTTTGCACAAGTCCATAAGGAGATAGGTACAAAATATTTATCACAGAAGTATTTACTGTAGTAAGGATATGGAAAGAACACAGATATCTATCACTAGAGAAATGAAAAGGTAAATTGTGCCATATGTACAAGATGGGAGAGATAAAACAGGAGTAGTGAACTAGATTTAAAAGTAACAAATAAGGGACTTCCCTGGTGGTACAGTGGTTAGGAATCTGCCTGCCAATGCAGGGGACAAGGGTTCGAGCCCTGGTATGAGAAGATCCCACATGCCACAGAGCAACTAAGCCCGTGCACCACAACTACTGAGCCTGTGCTCTAGAGCCCATGAGCCACAACTACTGAAGCCCATGAGCCACAACTACTGAAGCCCACGAGCCACAACTACTGAAGCCCATGTGCCTAGAGCCCATGCTCTGCAACAAGAGAAGCCACCGCAATGAGAAGCCCATGCACCGCAATTAAGAGTAGCCCCAACTTGCCACAACTAGAGAAAGCCTGCATGCAGCAACAAAGACCCCAACGCAGCCAAAAATAAATCTATTAAAAAAAGTTTAAAAAATAACAAATAAAAACAAATAACAAATTTATACCATTTATGGAAACTAAAAATAGACATATGCATATTATTTTAAGATATACACATACCTAAATAAACACATGGAAAGTAAACTGAAAAAACATATGCCAAGATTATGATTTTCTCAATTCTGAATACTTGAGGTTAAAAAGAATCACTCAACTAAGGAAATTGGATATCAGAGAAGTTAAGTGACAAGGTCTCAATTCATGGTCAGCTGAAGAATGCAGGTCTCCACCCCCCAGATCTTTCTACTTTACCACACTCCTGTCCCCTGGGAAGCTGCAAAATGCATCTTTAAGATGGAAACCTGCCTGAGAGTTCACATATTTTGTCCTCAGAAGCACAATCTCCCTTGTTAATTGTTTCCTGATTTTTGATGGCAGAAAATGACTACTATAATCCTGAGATATAATGACCTGTAAATTTAATTATTCTAATTGCTTCACGGGTATTCAAGTATGTAAGCAAATGTATACTTTCAGATAAAACACAATAATTTTAGGATAAGACATACTGTTCCACTGTCAATTTGAGGTTACTCAAAATACCAAAGCTTAATTGTTATAGCATTATTTATGTCTGAACTAGTTCCTTGAAGATAAATCCAACATTTCAAGAATTCATGATTTTGGTGACATTAACATTCAGCTATCTTGATATCCCCAGATATAATGAAAGTCGATAAGCTGAAAGGGCTTTGTTTACATATATAACGAATCCATTCTTACAGATATAAAAATGTTAGGTAAAGCCATGGATTTCATACAATTTCATAGTTAATAGGCATCACAGAAAAATTTTAAATTAAATGCTTATAAATATACAGTGTCGGAAAGGGGGAAAAACAGGTTTTAAAATATTCTATAGGAAGAGACACTTTAGAAGGCTGTTTGTTATTAACGTCTGGAGTTATGGTTTGCTGTATTTCAAATTTTCCCAAGTTATGCTGCTTACCATTCAGAAGATATAAAAAAGATGGACTATTGTTTTTTTAATCTTCAATTTATAAGGAGAAACTAAGGACAGCGACTATTTAAAGAAGTTTCTCACAGTCCAATTGAAGAGCTGGAACACCCTTATCACTCCACTGAAGATGCTCATTAGCATCCCCAAAGACTTGTATTTTGCTAAATCCGAGGCCCCTTCTCTGCCCTCATCCTATTTAACCTCTCAGCAGCATTCACAGTTGACCACTCTGTTCTGAAATTTCCAGTTTCTGTTATACTACTCTGTTTCCAAGCTCCTAGTTCACTTTTGTTTCTTTTGCTGGCTGGTTCTGCCTCTTGACAAAACTGTGCTTCCAATCTTCCCATTTCATTTAATGATACCATTATCTACCAGTTGCTCAGTAAGAAACCTGGGAGCCATTCTTGTTGTCTCTTTCCTTTACAACCCTCAATTCCAATTCATAAGCAAATCCCATTGCCTATGCCGATTCTGTGCTCTTTCCAAATCCTAGTCGCTTTTAAAAGCCTCTATTCTATGTCCCAGACTTCTGCAATGGGCTCCTCCTGGTCTCCTGGTCGCATTATTGCCCCAAATAATCATTTCTCCACACAACAGCCAGAGTCATCTTTTAAAACGATATATCAGAATTTAAATTTCCAATGGCTTCCCATTGTATTTAGAATAAAATCTCAACTCATTATCAAATTATAAGACTACCCATAATCTGGTCCCTGACTGGCTCTCTCATCTTGTTTAATATCACACTCTACCTTGCTTGAATTTAATATACCCGTCCCATCTCAGGTGGACTTAACCTCTCTGCCTGGACTTCTCTTCCTGTAGATCTGCATGGCCAACTCCATTCCTCATTCCTGTGTGAAACCAACTTTCATATCCTCAGAGATGCCTGCCCCATCTTTACAGATTGAATTTTTCTCTATCTGAAATTATCTATTTATCTGCTTTTCCCTATAGAACTAAGCTCTTTGAGCACAGGGATGACTTGTTCCTTACAATATCCTTCAAACTTAGGATATAGCACACAGTCCCCAGCACATAGTAGGCACATAATATATATCTGTTAAATAAACAGATGAGGAGGTTATAAAAAGGGCATGTTCCTTTAGTATTCTAAGCACTTTTAGATTTCTTTCCTGTCTCTTGGTGGTGAAGACAACGATTATGAGAAAGGTGAAAGATCAAGTTTTAAATATCAACTCTACCCTACTCAATAAAGTACATCAGTTTGTGGTCTATATTCTTTCACAATACAACTCACTTTTAAAAGGTCCAAGATAGGTAACCCTTCTTCGGTTGAAGGCCATTAACCTACGGAAGATCAATCATAATGACAAAACTTAAAATAGGTTTCTAGAAAGAAAACTATAAATTTCCATTCATTACTCTAAAATTGAGTTGGGACTGTAAAACTATTAAGTACAACAAATAAAAACACAACTCAAAATATTAGATGTATATTACTTATGTAGTTCCTTGCCGGGATAATACTATCAACACATGACCTTCCACTGCTGTTTGAAATGCTGCTGAAGTAGGCAGTAAACTGCCTCACTCTTTTTCTCCAACTCCCGCAACTTGGAAGGCCAAAGGATTTGCAATATGCAGTGGCATTGGTTTTATACATTTACGTTGGAACCTTGACCATAGGGGCTATTAATCTGTAAGTTTTTTTGACTTTCAAAAGCTGACTGATTGCATTATTATATTTCGAGGTAAGAGTTGGCCCATTCTACTAGGCTGAAGGTTACACCTGAGAACAATATTATTTTTATATACAAAAGAATTCACAAGTGGTTTCTTAGACGTTGCAGCCCTTGAAGTATTCTTTTTAGAGCACCATAATAGGGATTTGGGAGAGTACATTTCTTCCTCCTCTTGACTTAATTACCTGCTTAGAAATGTTTAATTTTATACTGAAGGCTTAATTCCTGAGACATTTGCTTGCAACATGAATTGTTCCGTAACAGACCATTAAACAGGGTTCAGGAGAGACCAACTCCTCCGTGAATGCTGCAAAGCAGAACAAGGTAATCTTAAAAGTGGAAAATATTTAAACCCTGATTTCCAAACCAAATGAGTAAGACTTTCAGTACTGTTTTCTGAGAAACATACTTAAAATATTCAAAAGCTATTTTATTAAAGTATACATTCAATTATTTGATCAAATATATAAAGTGTACTATTTAAAGCCATTGTGCTGGTCTTGTGCTAATGGAGATTAATATTTACACAGTAAATGTTTAAGAGGTAGATTATGTAATTTCTTTTACTGATAAAGAATGTGTACTTCCAGTCAAAAGCCGTTGAGTACCTAAGTCTTAAAGCATCTTGTGACTCATCCTGCACATATCACTTGATTCTCAAGTATTAATCTGTGGGACTTCCAATTTCAGGTAGACATCCCCTGCCACGCTTCCTACCACCTAGTTAGGGAGCTCAAGGAATTTAAGTCATTTTTAACACTAGCTTAAGAAAAAGAAAATTGAGAAAACTCATAATGTAAACTATGTAACGAATTGCAAAATCAAACAACTTTGCATTTTTCATAACATCATTCCATTTCTTTGTTGACGTACAGTTGAAAATTTATTTTAATTATCCTCAGTGTTATTTAAAATAGATGCATAAAAACTTAGTATTTTACTAAATAGTAGGAGATAGGCAAACATTTTAACAAAAATTAGATATTCAACACAGCATTAATATGTTACTAATACAGTAAGCATGCAAACTTTTGACAACTTTATGGGATGATTAAAACTTCTAGATTACTTTAACTCCATAAACTCATAGGATAAATAATGTCCAAAAACCCAACTTTTATCCACTGATTTAAAAATGCCCTATTTCAGACTTAAAAAACAAACAAAAAAAACCAACCTAATACCTCTGGATTATATCTGGACACTGTCTTCCACACAAAACCTAAGTCAAACATAGAAGTTACTGGTACACTGGCAATTCTTTCAATGACATATACCTGAGTAAGAAACAAATGATATTAATGGAAACTGGAAAAAAAATTACTGTGATGGACTGGGGAGTAAATTTTGTACTCCCACAAGTATGTATACACACACACACACGCACACACGTGCCTACAAAAAATAGTACTTGCCAGCCATTAGTGTGGTTATTCTAACCGAGTTTACAATGTAAAATCCTGGCCAAAGAGAAACAAAGTTGGCCCCAAACAGTAAGATAAGTATTTAAGAAACAATTTTTTTCTTGCCTATCACAGGGTTTTAAGGTAGAGTTGGCATCTACCTTTGATGTCATAAGATTTGATGTCATAAGACTGGTTTTTAATTATTCCAGCAGGTTTAAAAATAACACATGACACTAAAGAAGTAAAAATTTAGAGAACCACACATTGGCTTCTTCTGGGACATTACCTAAGTTAAACAAATATTTTCAAGATTCAAAAGCAAACTGAGTGATACTAAATTTTAACTTTTTGAGGAATATTTAGAATTACTGACACAGTTGTTTTGTGGTGCCTACTATCAACAAACATAAATTCTCCAAACAGCATTACTATTTTAACTTGCCTTGAAATTCCTAAAGTTAAACCTTTTCAAATCTCATCTAGTGATTCAAAGTGAAGTACACACAATTTTTCAACCACTGCTTAACCCATGCCATTAAGGGCACACACTAGCTAGAAGATACGTAGTCAAATTTAATAATCTTGAGTTAAACAGAGCCTGATATACTTACATTTAGAAATTTAAGACTCTCTGGTATGCCTACATTAAGAAAGTTCTTATAAATTATTCCTATTTATAATTGTATCAAAACAAATACAGGATACTGCCTGGGGAGGAGGAGGGGGAGGGGGGAAGAAAACCTAATACAAAGACAACAAAAAAAAGTAAAACTCCAAAAAAAAAAAGGAAGGGAAACTCCTTGGGCTTCAAGCTCTGGGACCTGACAGCCAGGCTCTTGTTCTAAGTCCCTGGATAGTATTAACACTTTGAAACAAAATAGTTAAAAGTCAATTCCTTAAAATGTTCTATGTCGATTATATCTCAAAACAAAAACAAAACAAAAAAACCCAAAAGCCAATTCCTTCTTTATTTTTTGTTACATATGTCAGTTCAAAATGATGTTTATCTCCTTCGAAATGTTATAAATCCTATATAAAAGATGAATAAATCCCATATAAAGAATGAAACTGCTAGCTTTACTAGAGATTTGCATGCTCAAGTTTTGCTTTAATGACCTAAATCAAATGAAAACTTCTCAGGTTTATTTAAAGCAGTACTAAAATACTATTATTTTTAAAAAGCAGGCTTGGTAAATAAATGTTTAGAGTATCTCTGAGTCCCTTAAATAACGTAAGAGGGAAACACTAGGCAAATACCTTTTTATCCTTGAGTAAACCGGCATTCTATACCAGCATAATCTGCTTCATATGCTAACTGGACACCTTCACTCCCAAGCACAACCCAAAAGAAAAGTGTACTTACCTGAGTTTACTGAAGAATTATAAAGACTACTGATTAAAAAAGAAAATCCCTTTAAAAATTTTTACTATCATGGATATATTAAATATAAAGAGCAGCTGTTTCTCAGTCAGAGACAAACTGGTATCTAATTATAAGGTAATAAAAAAATACTACACTGCCCACAGTGTAGCCCATTTAAAACAGGCTGGACTAAAACTATACCCTCATGTGAAATCAGATCCTTAGTAGTCTTGAAGGCTACACTACCAATCTTTAGTTAGAAGGGACTCCTGTAACGAAAGCAATTCTTAGTACACACATACACATCTCATCTCAACTTAAAGAACAAAAAAAGTTATGTTACACAAGATGTGGAGAAAAATATTTACTCAACAGCTTAAAAATTAGTGTAAGAGCTAGAATGAGTAATGGAAATCCAGTTCTTGCAACAGATAGTATCTATTTGTGGCAGCCAAAGATTACTGTGAAGTGAGTTTATCCAGGTTTAGGGTAAAAAGAAATATGGTGTAAACTACTTGTTACTACAGTTTTCACAAAAGAGGGCAAGATTTAACAAGCAATTTAAATGCCAAGAATTTGCCAATCATTTTTTAACTTTTCTTAAATTTAGTTATATTTTGATAAGCAATCTCTAAGAGTTCACCTCTAAAAGGTTTGATGCAAAAAACACAGAAAATGTTCAAAGGGGGAAAAAAAAACCTAAATATTTTTAAGTTCACCAGGCTGTTAGGATTTATCAAAAATCTGTGTTCAAGAACAAATGTGGCAAATGACTTTAAAAATAGAACAAACCCATATCTAGGGACTATTAAACAAAGCCTATGCGATACATACAATTACAACAAATTGAAGATTATGGTATAAGTTTGGATGTTGTTAGACACCAAGCCTAGCTTCTCAAAAAATAACAAGTGCATGCTTTCCCTAGAAACTGGAAGGTGCACTACTGCACGCAGCAAAGATACCACAGGAGAACTGGGCATGTTGAGTTGGAGAGTAAGAGTTAAATCACATCATTCAAATCCCTTGAATTCTAATTCCATCAATTCAAATATAAGCAAAACCTTTTTCCAGTTATATCACATGCATACATAGTTGAATATAGGCACAGAAACTTGTCATTTTTATTTGGGTAACAAGAGTCTCTAAATTATGTTGAAAAATAAATCCTAATTATTACTACTCCTGTAAAAAAAAAATTTAGCACATTTTTCACAAATGATTTATGCAGAAGAGAAAAAAATACACATAATTTTATAATATCTTAAACTTTTTTATTCCCTACCAGAGACATTAATTTTGTCTTTCATTTTCTTTCAGTTTTCTACATTTTCAAGTTGCACCTGTATTTAATACTGCTTTAATCTGCTAAAGACATTAACTGATTGCTCTCCTATATCTAAGGATTATATAGTTTTAGTATAAATATATATCACATATTTTCGTAAAATTTTGACAAAACCAAATAAGCCTGCCTTGTTTTTAAGTCCATGCTCCTTCCACTGTTTATAAAATCTGATTTAATGATCAAAAATTCTTGGTTGTCATTCTTCAGTTACAACAGTCTTCCTTCTGAACTACCACTCACTTCTTTTTACAAAATAACAAGCAATAGAAAAACCAAACAAATTATCTTAATCTTAGTTCTTCCTTTCGACTCTATAAAATAATGTGAACTTTGTTTTCTTAAATGAAACGAATACATCCAAAACTCAATACATTCAAATGAGCTGCGTCTCCTTTAAGGTAGTCACCTTGGAAGGCCACAGTTCATTCTCCTAACTATGCTACCACTGCTCAAAATACCTTTAAAACTCTTTTGCGATCGCCTTCAAAGACAGTTGCATACTTCCTACTATTACCTCATAGATTGATTTAATTTTTGGAAACAGTCAAAAGACATTTGGTGCCCAAAAATGGTAACTATAAAACAATCAAGTTGGGTAATACTTTTTTTTTTTTTTTTAACAATATGCAATCTTAAAGTTAATAGTGTGTGTGACTTAAATTAGCTCTGAATGCAATTGTAAAAGAGCAAAACCCAAAAGGTTTTGAGCAACGGTAGATTGCTGGAATTAGGAAACAATTTTCCAGCATGATCACGATGCAGGGTAACATTCATTTAGCTGTCTATATTCTGGCGTATTTGTTTAAAGTGAACATTCTGAGAGTTAGAATCGTTTAAAAAGGAGTATCATTCTTAAAAAAAAAAAAAGGATTTTATTCCTTTAAAGTATCACTTTCAAAGTTAAGTACTATGCAAATGTTTTGTTAGAAACTAATTCTCCTTAAAAACTTGAAAGCAAATAACTGACTTATTTGCTCCCAGGCTTTTTAACATTAAGTGAAGAAAAATAATTTGACATTTCTAAGGTACTAAAAAACAAAACAAAACCCCACATGTAATAAAAACGCATCAAGAACCAAACTACAATTTCTGAGCTGCACTGTTTATTTTGCTGCTTGAAACCTAAGTGACAGTATGCCACTATAATTATGGGGTTTCATCTAAACCTTTACTACACTGCAGGTACAGAAATATACGGACACATTTTTGGAGAACTGACATTTTGCAAAATGCAGCAAACATTTTAATTTATACATGAGAAAAGGAAGTGTTCAAAAGGGTATGCATTTCAAGTTATTGCAGGTTATTTGTGAGAGAATTTCTGCAGGTAAAACATGTTTAAATTTAACCAACAGTAGCGTGTCAGTGTATTTAAAATCATGACAAAAATCTTCTCTCTGGTCATGTTGCCCATGACAAATTACTATGATGTTGTATGTTTTAGGGCAAGATGTCAATACAGCATAAATCCCACGGCATTTTGGTTTTCTTCTGGAGATTAAAGCTGTTTTTCTTGGGATAAATGCAGCAGCAAAACACAAACCAGTTGATCAAAAAAAGCACTTCTGCCATAACTCCAATAATTTTCGGGACACATCAACCGACAGTAGTTTTGCCATTCCCAGTTCTCTTAAGGGTTACATCTCTGCACTTAAGTATGTCTGTAAAAGCTTGTTCTCTGTTAAGCCAGTTTACTGACTACAGCCTGGTTGAGAGAATTTAGTTGGTTGGTCCATTTATCTAGTGCAGTATATCGGGCACCACCCCTCTTCTGATGATCCAATTCAAGGAGTTGGTTGACTTGATCAATTCGGCCATGAATAGTGCTGGAAATAAATAAATAAAAGAAGACATGTCTACAAACCATTTTCACTAAACATATCTTCTGGACTTCATACAATAGTCACAATATCAATAAATGCAAAAGAAAAAAGCTGCTGCCTACAGTGAATGGTTGAGTTCAGCATTAATTTAACATTCACTACCTTATTCAAACTTCAGACAGAAACCAGATTTCAGCTACCTTTCACCAATTTCATTGAAAGAACCAACAGGCATATATACTTACCCAATTAATCAAGAGCAAATGTAATATGTGAAGCTTTAAATAACATACTGCATTTAAGAAAGATACAATTTCCAAACTATTATATATCATACCTTAAACTTTAAAAACAAAATAATACTATCCATTAAATAATTCTCTAGCTGTATATGGGTCATATACTGAAAGAGAAACCTTTTGAAAAGTCTTTTAGAACTTTTTCAAAGATCATGTGCTTAACAGGATCATTCATTTATAAAAAGCCATCACACACATATATCTCTTTTAATAGAAAACCACAGCCAAAGAGTTTTATGAAAAATCAAGAATGCAACTGTTACCACTGCCATCATTATTCAAACTTATGTCCTAAACATTTTGTGGTACAAAACAGTCAAGTACTTACTTATCCAATATGCACTGCACCAGCAAGCTCTCCACATCAGCTACATCTATGTTTAACTCCTAAGACAAGAGACTCATTATAATTCTACCAATTAACTTTTTGAAAGACTTTATGATTTTATATAATTATTCTTAAATATTTTAAATTCATTTCTACCACTTAAAAAAGAAAATTTAAAGCAAATTTCATTATCTGTTCAAAATACTTCCGAGAACACAGGTCTGATAAAATCCAACTTGTTAACTTTAAAAGTATACCCCTGCTATAATTTTATTGTGGTTGGGCTTAGCCATACATTCATTATATATTTTAGCCACTTTCTCTCCTACAATTTTCTCTGAGGCTGAAGGAATCTTTAAAATGAAATATAATGATTCCCTATTTCTCTTTTCTTTTAACTCAATTTATGCCAGGAAAACAGAAAAATTCACACTAAAAGGAAAAACCTTAAGTTATGCTGTATTTTAAAAAGGTAGTATTACAAAATGTTAACAAGAATCACTCTTTTAAATAGAAGATAGGTATACTGCATTTATAACTACAAATTATAAATATTAAAATCAATGAATAAAAGTACCTTAGAAATAAAAGGAATATGTATTCTTGTGTAAGGCTTAATTAATTTTATAAGCACTTGTGTTCTGATGTTTCGCAAAAGCTCTGAAAGAAAAAAGTTAAAATAACACAATTGTATTTACTAGTTTGTATAGCTTTATGAATCACTATGTACTTCTAAATTATATTAATTAACTATATCATTTATCTTCTCAAAATACATCTTTCTTCCTAACAAGAACATAAGGTATTTGTATCTAAAAACATCTGGGTTCAACAGATGCATAGTATGATTAAAGGTTGTCTTTCACATAATTTTTTCTTGTTCCCACCTCCCTGATTTTGCTCACGTTGTGATACTACTTAAAATATCCTCTTGCCTTCTCAATAATACTTCACTGCTCATCATTTCCTCTACAGTTTCCTCTTTCAAGAAGCTCTAATTTGTACCCACAAGTTCCTTATTTTATGCTCTTTCAAAACCTAGAGTAGTACATTTTATACAATGATTTTACAATTGTCCCTAGTTCTTCATGTAAGTGTCCTTTAAAAAAAATAGATAGAAGTTCATGCACAAGACTTCTATATTTTTCTACGCCACAAAATATAGTATCGTTCTAAGTTCAAATAAGAACTTTAAAAATATCTGCTGAATGAAAGAGAAAGGAAGGTGAGGAACAAAAGAACATTGCTTCTGATCTTTGGATTTTCTTAATGCATCTGGAATTCAAGTATTTGAATAAGTTGTCCCAAATGGTTATTAAAAACCCTCAAATAGCTCCATAACAGGTAGGAACACTGGAGGTATAAGCGGTTCCAGAACAAAGAGACGACTTTTATCTTTGTTAATCAGAACTTATTAAAAATCTCATACATTTGTTGGTACAGTGTTAGCCTACCTTTTCAAAGTAAGTGCATCTCAGCATTATCAACAGCAGGCTGTTTTCAAAACTTTTGTTGTCAAAAATAAATCCTAAAAATTAACTTTGAACTTCAACATCAGTAATAAACATGCAACAATATCTAAATTAGAATAAGAAGGTAAAAGGGACAGCCACCTTAAATGAAATGGACATCATATAAGAAATTGATTACATTAATAAATGAAATTGGCTAGTGATTTCTTTAAAACAGCTTTATAATTTTAAGGAATATTCCATTCCATGACAGCATTTAGAAACATTTCTATATTTTGCAATAAACAGAAGAAAAACAGCTTAATTCCATGTAGCTCCATTAAGAAGTACTGTTTGACAGTGACAAAGAAAGTAACAATTTCAGCAGAAAGAATATACCTTCAATGTGTTCCCTTATGAAAGGATCATCCATGATGTTGCTGTGATTTGTTTTTAGAATCTTTTCAAATTCAGTGATGTCATTATTCTGATAGGCACTAAGAGAAAAAGAAAAGCATAAATTTTGTCAAACATGAAGAAGTCATATATTAAATCAGATAAACCAAAGAGCCTATTTCTCAATTTTTATATGCAAAAATCTAAATTATATTATAGTTTCTGTCATGGAAATTGGAATTAAACACACATGTATCCTTCTGAAAATAAAATGAATTTCCTTTTTAATGCTTTTGGTTTTATAAAGGAAAGATAAATTATATCTTCTGGGGTTATAATATTATATTTATACATAGCTAATTAAAATCTTCCCTAAATCTTGGTATTAAGAATTGACAACAGTTTAATAACTGTTTAATGCTTGATGCTTTTAACTTAAATTGTGCGTTTAATCCCTAAGAAACCAGGTTTCATGCATACTACTGTATGGAGGAGTTTGGATATAAGACAGTATATCCTCCCTGAAGGTTATTCAGAAATGCAGCTTCCTAATTTTTATCTTCTAGAAAGGTACCAGCAACTGCCAAAACTTCTTAAAGGGAACATTTGATTCTCAATTCTCTCTAGCCTTAGAATTCCACTGAGCTATACAGCAGAAACATTGGTGGCAGATAATTAGTGCCAAATGGGATACACACACAAAGTAGAGAGTGATGGACACTGCTGCAGAAGGCCAAAGGCTGATTTACATTCATGATTCTCTGAGACGTCTACTATCTACTCTCGGAGGCACTATGGGGATTTTGCTAAAGGTGCTGAGAAGGAAGAAGCCAACCTTCTGGATATGGCACCACTGTCTGCTTTATATGTAAGACATATCATCAGCCATTCTGCACGCCCTCTGCTGTGCTTCCATCTGTTGGGTCGCAATGTAACTTCATGTTAGGGACAGGTGATTCAAGTGCTTCAACAGGAATTATTTTCCTCTAGTCTGCTGGCAACTGACTAGGAAGATAAAATTAGGAAGCATTACTTTTCTTACCTACCCCAAATATATTATTGTAATATATAATACTATAGGAGGATATATTCAAATAGTGAAAACACTTGCACACACATATATTTTAACCAAAAGACATTCTTTCACTATTTAAGTGGCTTAAAAAAAAAAATCTTACACAAAATGTGGGACACCACAGGCCACTTCTTTCAAAATTTATCATTAAAATAAGTTTTAGAGTTCCAATACAGAGGCTTCACTAGAGTAAATTGTAAGACATAATATACAAATATAGCCATTACTTTTTAAAGGTCTGATAAATCAGTACTTTAATCCATTTAATGCATTTAACCAATTTAATTTGAACAAAATATTAATGTCCAGGGCAAAACTTTCCCTCAATATTTCTTTAAGAGTTTTAAAAGTTAAACTGCTGCTTAGCAATATAACTTAATAAACATTTTTTAAAAGTATTATGTAGCTAACCTCTATAAACAGATAATCTCTTAATGTGGCCAAATGTAGGTAGAATAAACTATTTGAAATAAAGATGGAGAAGCCTCCTTTCATAACTAAAATCAACTTAATTCAACAAATATATATTAAGATAAACTAAAGAAGTAAACAATAAAAAAGAAACTGATTTTTTAATGTTGCAGTTTAGGTTTTTTTTTTTTGCGGTACGTGGGCCTCTCACTGTTGCGGGGCATCTCCCGTTGCAGAGCACAGGCTCTGGACGCGCAGGCTCAGCGGCCATGGCTCATGGGCCCAGCCGCTCCGCGGCATGTGGGATCTTCCCGGACCGGGGCACGAACCCGTGTCCCCTGCATCGGCAGGCGGATTCTCAACCACCGCGCCACCAGGGAAGCCCAGTTTAGGTTTTTTATCCCCTAACCATTCGTAGTCCCCTTAAAATAAAATCTTTCTTATTTTTTACAGCTAAAATTAAGGTTTCAAACAAACAAAAAGCCTAGTAACTTGTAAAAGTCATAGCCAAATAAAAACAAAGTAAATGAGGACATTTTACATAGAAGCTTAAACAGTATTATGAAATAAGCTATTCTCTCCAAGTATATAAAATTTATATGTAGGTGACTCATAATTTATAGTCTAACAGTACTTTTTTAAATTAAAAAAAAGACTATTAAGACAATGCCTGGTCATCTAAATTACCTAAAAGTATCTGAAAACAAACAAAAAAACCCAACCTTGCACCATGTCCCTAACTACGTTCTTCCTGTCTTGGTACTCAGCCGTACAATCTAAACAATGGACTTGAAACCTAGTAAGTTCCTTGGTTTTCTATAAAGAAAGCCCATTAAAGCCTAGGCTCCATCTATTCCTGGCCCAGAGGAAAATTTTTCTTGCTCATTGATTTCTTTTACAAAAACAGGTCTTTTCTAGGCTCTTTGCTTGGTTTCATTTTCTTTAATTTTGTTTAATATTAATTGATTATGGCAGGTTTTTTAGTCATTAGCTATAATTAGTCATATCTTTCTCCACAAAAGGCAATAATAAATCCTTAGATTTCTTACCAGTATGACACCTCTGCTGCTCCTTACATCAGAAATTTAGCTGAGGCAAATTTATTTAAAGTGATTTTTAATCTTGTCAATTAAGAAAATATACAAGTAAAGAAACTGTCTTACTGAAAATTCTTGACTAATGTAGACCAATTCATAATTTCATTTTGGATTAAGGCAGGTAGAAACTGTAACATTGTGAAATTGTTCTAAAACCTCTACAGCTTTCTACTGAAAAACAGTGTGTGCACACACTCATACAGATAATGAATACTTATAAAATCTCGTGACTAACAGAAACAGTAAAATAAATGACTTCAAAAATTTCATCAACTTTGGTATACTTCAAGCCAAAATACAAGAGAGCAAACATTGAGTATTAACTGAATTCTGAAAAGTTCTCTCCTCTCTCCTATTTATTCACTGCTTTAAGGTAATTTACCTTAACTGAAATATTAAAGCTTACCTTACTAAATTCGTCATTGCTAGAATTTCTGGATCATTTTTGTAAGGTTTGGCCTAAACAGTTAAAAAAAAAGAAGAAGAATTAATTGTGTATGTACAAAAAAAGAATACATTTATTTTCACAAGAGATAGCTGATAGAAATGAAGAATTAGAGCACAAACATACCTCCTGTGAGTCAAATGGATTTATTCCCGATTTCATTAGCATATTTGCTAAGACCAAATATTTTAAGCAAGTGGTTCGTCTTGGACTTCCCGATTCATCATAATTCTTGAAGGCTTCAAAAAAATCAGTGTGTGCCTTTTCAAATTCACCTTCTCTCAAGTGCATTTTACCACCACATTCTGTAAAGAATAAAACAGGAGAAAAGAGGACATTTTCAGTTCTGTAATAACAAGATTGAACACTTTATAAAAATTAAATGAAAACTATTTCAGTGCTTCCAGTCTTTTAATTCTATATCTTGAAGACTACTAGCTCCTGTAGTGTGTAAAGGGCACATACTTTAATTCTTAAAAGCAAGCTCTTCATTAAACATCAGCCAAACAAGCATTTGCAAATCTTTATTCTCAGTTGAAGTAGAAAGTAATTTTATCAAAACTACAATGAGCTACCACCTCACACCAATCAGAATGGCCATCATTAAAAAGTCTACAAATAGCAAATGCTGGAGAGGGTATGGAGGAAAGGGAAGAACCCTCCTACACTGTTGGTGGGAATGTTAAATTGGTGCAGTCACTATGGAAAACAGTATGGAGGTTCCTCAGAAAACTAAAAACAGAATTACCATATGATCCAGCATTCCCACTCCTGGGCATATATCCAGGGAAACTTATAATTCAAAAAGATACATGTATCCCTATGTTCACAGAGCTCACAGTAGCCAAGACATGGAAACAACTTAAATGTTCATCGACAGATGAATGGATAAAGAAGATGTGGTACATATACACAATGGAATACTACCTGGCCATAAAAAAGAACGAAATAATGCCATTTGCAGCAACATGGATGCAACTAGAGATTATCATACTAAGTGAAGTAAGTCAGAAAGAGAAAGACAAATCCCATATGATATCACTCATATAAAATAAAGCCACAAATGAACATATCTACAGATCAGAAACAGACTCACAGACATAGAGAACAGACTTGTGGTTGCCAAGGGGTGGGGAAGGAGGAATGGACCGGAAGTTTGGGGTTAATAGAAAACTATTACATATAGAATGGATAAATAACAAGGTCCTATTGTACAGCACAGCACACTATATTCAATATCCTGTGATAAATCATAAAGGAAAAGAATATAAAAAAGAATGTATATATATGTATAACTGAGTCACTTTGCTGTATAGCAGAAATTAACACATTGTAAATTAACTATACTTCAATAAAAAATAAATCATTAAAAAAGAAAGTAATTATATATATATCATTACAATTCAACAATAGAACTTCTGATGGTGAATTTTTTATTAATAATATCTTTACTGATGTAAATTTTACAAAGACAAAGATTCATCCTAATTCCCTTCTAAGACTAGATCATTTCTTTGACTTCACTACTTTGCCTTTTATTTTCACTAAAACAAACAACCTTCAGAGTCATTCAATCATATGTAAGGACACCTTGATATCTTCCCATGACAACTGCCCACCCTTTCCAAACCAAACTTGCCTCTGATGACTCCCATGATCAGTGGATGAGGGATGGCAGACTTGATGTGAAGTGACTGTTCATAGAGTGCTTTAAGTTTTTTGTTATTTTTCTGTGCCGTGTACATTTGAATTTCCAAAGCATATATTTCTAATAACTGTGTGCCTTTTTTCAGGTCATCTTCTCCATCATCAGTCTAGGAAAGCAAATAATGAACATTTAGTCAAGATAGAATTCAGAGTCAACCTAGTGATTTTTACTTGCGTTACCCTGAGAACCTTACACTTATAATACTAATTCTGTGGGAAAATGCATAACAAATTTCAGTTGGGACCTAGATTACTAAGAACATGACCTTCAATGGCCAAAAAGGAACCCATTTTCTAGTCATTTTTGTATTTTCTAGTCATTCAATAGGAAAAAAGTGGCCAGAGGTATTTTTTTAATGTATAAAAGTTGCAATGTTTTGTTTTAGCTAGGAGATTATGAATGGTCTTCTCCAAATCTTCACAACTACTTTAGATCCACTGATTCAATCAAAAGCACTTCTCAAGAGCCTTCCTAGAGCCAGGTACTGGGACTACCTTGGGGAAATACAAATTTAAATAAGCCAATGTCCCTGATCTCAAAAAGTTCATAATCTAGAAGACCAATCTGTCAACAGATAAATTATAATATAAATGATAATAACTCTAGTTAAGTATGAACCAAATGCCAAGAATGGAAGAGAAAGGACTAATTCTCTTGGGGGATGTCAAGGGAATAACAAAGGTGGGGAGATTTGAGTTCGACTTTGAAAGATGACCAACAGCCCACAAAACACAGGCCACGAAAAACAGAATATGGTCAACAGTCAGATAATCATAACATCAAGCACTGACATACACAAAGCCAAAATTTATTATTTATTTGGTCTTCCAACTTAAAACTTCCCTTTATTTGTTTTTCACTGAGTCACAACCAGACCAAAAACTATGATATGTAAGACAATCTGTACGTTCAGATTATTATGCATCTCTCTATGCTTTAATGTTATTTACAATCCAGATGGCATTTTCCTTATGTTCTGAAATAAACCAAGCAAAAACTTCTCCAGAGGGCTTTTTCATATTCCTTATGTATATATTTGTAAGACTTTTTAAAATTAGAAATGCCTTCTCAACCATTTTCATTTCATGTGGAAGTGAACACACAGCTGGTTATGTACCAGATTCCCTTAAGAATGTATAGATAAGAAACAATCCGTAAATGACTGATCTGCCTTATAAACCAAACCTATTATGAAATATAAAACATTTTCCTGTTTTTAAAAACTAAAAAAAGGTAAAGTTATTAAATGAAAATATCTGCAGATGATTTAGAACACTTTTCTGATTAACTTTTTACCCATTCACAGAAATAACACATATAATTAAAATAAACGTACATGGCATTGAAAGAGCATAAAAATATTTAAAACAGTATTTCTACATAATATTTAAACTAATATCAAGTAACTTATTGATCAAGACAAAAAAGGAAATACAAAATTACAGCTCACATTTAGAAAGTTATACAGGTATACTGTCCAGACCACATGGTTATCCAAATTTAAATTAAATTAAAAACTCAGTACCTTCATCTCACTAGTCACGTTTCAAGTGCTTGATGACATGTATCTGATACTACCATATTGGAGAGCACAGATACAGAATGTTTCTAACATCACATGAAGTTCTATGGGACGGTGGTGTTACAGAGGATTCATACATGAAAACTAGAATATAAAATATCTTTATGATGTATGTCTATAATATCCTTTCCAATTTTCATAGGGTACATAATTAAATATGAAAGCCTTATTCTTAGTATTAATGACTGGTCTGTTCATTTATTGATACCTATGCCTCATTCTACAAAAATAAGGATTGAAATTAGGACTAGGAGGAAGAAATGTAATTCTCAGAGAAAATTAGCTTTCTGGTAACTTATTTTCCAAATTTTATTTTTGCAATGATGCTTGAACAAAAACATCCCTAAACAATGTTTCAAATACAATTTTTTCTTATGCTTTTTTATTATGAAGAAATATTAAGAAAAAATAAAAGAATGCTACCTGGCAGGACTGATGTAACTGGCGTAAAATTTTTTGAAGCTTTCCATATTCCTCTCGTTCTAAATATAATTTCCCCAGCTGTAAAAAAATAAACTTATTAAAATTAAAAGATTTCAACAGAAGGTGCATCTTTATAGAGTTTATCAAGGATACCCGCCCACTCTTCAAAAGAAAAAAAATGTAATTATAATTGTTACCTTTGTATTTGTCTTAAACCACAGTCTGTCATTCTTAGCATCTTTCAAAGCTTCCAGTGTTGTTTCATAGAATTCCTGCAGTAAATCCATCTGACATAAAAAATCAGAATTCTATAATTGTAAACAGCAAATTTGTACCTGTTAATAAAGTTAATTTGAGCAAACTAAAAGTGCATCTTTGAACTTTAATATACATAAGATACACTATCTGTATCTTATTGAATGTCTGTGACAGTCCACAAAATTAACAAAACTTTAGCAAAGTACAGACCAAATTTACAAAAAGTGCCAAGATGTGTTTTTATGCGTTAAAAAAAATAAAACCCAGAAAATGTCTAATGCTCTAGTAGTACAGGTTTGTCCTTTTCAATCTAATAACTTGTTCTATATTAGCAAAGTAAATGACATGCACATAGAACTAGTTGTGCTGTTTATTATTAATAGTGTATATCTTATGCACTCAACTCTTATTTGGTGCCTACTATATGGCAAACACTAAGTTGTTAAAGAAACAAAGAATAAGCCTCTTCCCTCAAAAATTCTTCTATAAATGTCACTAATCAATTAACTGGACTACAAGCTTTTAAGTTACTGGTAAACTGTTGGAGTTGAGCGGAGGGAAAAGTCTAGCACAATTTTAGCTGAGTCTAACACCATCAGTTCATAAGTCTGACTTTTTTAATGGAAATTGCTGTTTGTTTTGCATTATGATAAGCCCCTCTGTCCCCTTCCCCCCCCCCCGCCCCCCGCCCCGCTTCTGGCTCTACCTTTGTTTGAATACCTGATTCTCTATGTCTCTACTTAACAGGATCAAGAGGTAAGAGGGCCATGAGAACAGGAAAGCTTGATACTTTCAGAAAAGGTTGCCTATTTATTCACGACTGCCGATGGCACAGTAAGTCAAGTGTTGCCCAACCAATATCTATACTTACTTTCAAAAAGACAAAAAGCTTACATATAATAGCATGAAGCAACACACAATCTTAAAGTTTTAAATTACTTAATTCCCCCCCAATATCTGGCATACCATTTATGAATAATGTACAAAAAACTGTTTTGATAACACTTGTTTGTAAAACTCAGAAAATATTTTTCCACTTAAGAAAAGCCCCCTGATATTTAAGAACTCTAGAATTAGTGCCATTAAGTGTTAATGTTCTGAACATAAGTTTATCTTCCTCTATTTCCATTACATATATTTTAGATATAAACAGTAAAAATAAACTGCCTCAAGAAATAAAAACAACATCTAGCAGAAAAGACAGAATGAAAGACGGTGATTCTGAGATGAACATTTTTTGAGTACAAAGAGTTATTAAACGTTCTAAGAAATGCTAAGTGATATAGAAAATACTTCTTGTGCTCCAACATCATAGCGTAAGAAAGCTGAAACTTAGGACTATGTTGCTTAAAAGAATATAAACGAATAGTCCAATTAAAAATTACCTTAGCAATAAAATAATCATTGCTTTTCTTAATAATCAAAGACTAGAATAATGAAAGCACTATCATTCCCCATACCCACTGTAGTTTCATCATCCATCATCCACCTATTCTTTGTAATAGAACTTATTGAATTGAACACCTAATGAGTAATGCCAATTACTAATGGATATGAGTACAGGTTCTCCTCACAAGGATCTTTATCTAATCAAATCTACACAAACCACCTGACTCACTGTTAAGTATTAACAGCTCAGGGTGGCTAGCTGAAGTGCTGATGAAGTTTATTAGAAGGAACTGTGATAGTAACTGTATGGGAGTCTAATATAAGCCTGCAAAAGTTGTGTGCAGATTGTTAGTATCTAAGGTGATATTTAAAGAGATTAAGCTAGGGTTATAATCTTTTAATATTATACAATTAGTACTGTAATCAAGAATAAAATACACATTATTTTTAAAGCACACTAAAAATAAAAACGAGCATAACTGCTTAAATAAAACCTCTAGGCCTTAAAAACAAAAAAACAAAGCCCGTAGTATAAATGATAAACATATTAATAAGTACTAAGAGGGAAAAACAGAATCTAACCTGCTTAGAAGTGGAGATATAATCAAGAATAGAATTAATGGATTTTTCAGAATAATTTCTTGTGACCGCACTCCGAATATAGGTCAATAGTTGTTTATATCTGTTCATCATTTCTGGAAAGTTTGTCTGTGAGGGAAGAAAAGTGCATTACTAGGTACATATTTATTTACTAAGATATATACACATGATTAAGATTATAGTACATATTACTAGCTAATTGAAAAATAGTTTTTCAATAATAGAGAAACTGTATGACAGAAACATAAATAAAAAATTTAGCTTAAATTTGAAATTACTAGATTACTCAGTAAATGAATCAAATTTTTGAAGTTAGGCTTTGAAAAAGTACCACTTATAGATTTTCCAAATTTCAGATATTGTTCCTCATGGCACAACAAGCACATTTATTTAAATCACAAAAACTACTAAAATATTCATAGACCAAAAGATAGAAATAAGTCCTACTTTTCAAATATTCTTTCCTAAAAATTTACCCCTTCATCAGGAAGCTCTCTAACAATAGTTATATATTTCTTCTCTCCCTATTATTGGCAGGCTTTTATATTAAAATGTGAAGTGAAAGAATCTCTTCAAGCCCAGGTACTCATCCCACTATCAAGAAAAGTCCTCCCAACCCCTAAAAAGGGGAAAAGTCCTCCCACCTAAGGCCCTACTCAACAGCAGATGTAGCTACTGTTGCTATTCCTTGCAGGACTATTTGCATTACTGTGGTTATTCCAGGTAACATGAAAGATCTGAGGAAATAAAGGACTATTAGTGAAATTTCCAGCACTTAAATATTTTGGCAGAGGGTCTATCATCCCTCAGAGCATATCATATAAGTCAACTTATGAGTCTAACCTTATAACCTGCATCCACAGTCCCCACAATCTCCAAGTGCTGTTAATCCCACTTTTCATTGGGATTAACAATATACTCTACTTTTAATCACAGAGTGGAGCAATGGCAGATACAATGCTTTTTTTCTTGAATGACAGAACATGTAAATTTATTAGGGTGAAGAATAAATTAATGACACTGTAATTTTTCTGCTTATGACTATGTTCTGCCCTGGTATATAGCATGAAGGACAAAAAAAGAAAAACATGAGAAGACTCCCTGAAACGTTCTAAGCAAGTGAATTACAAAAAAGAAAACTAGTAGGGGTAGGTGAGAAAAAACAGATAGAACAATGAGAAAAGCTTTAGCAATATACATCAAACTACTTTCGTTTCCAAGTATACCAACACCACATGGGGGTAAATAATAGGTAACACCCTCTCAATGAGCCACTAAAACCCAAGTTATAGAACGTATCTCCTAGCAAAATGGAAATCAGAAATATGACTGTCCCAACTTTGAGATTATATCTTGATACTGAAATAGGATTTTAGCAAAAAGTTAGTTTTGACTTCATTTCCTTATGCCACAATAACTTTAAAGCTAATTTTTCAAAAATTATGTTACTGTAATTAAAGACTGAGGGACGATTAGGTTTACTGGTTTTTATTTGCAGTGGTGAATGCACAGAGCAGCTGACAACAAACCTTTCCAACTTTTTACTGCCCAAGAGGACTACACAGAAACATGAGTCCGACTCTGAATCTACCTCAAAAATGAGGCGGCAGGGATGGAAGCTGAAACTACTCTTGTAAACCACAACTTATTCAGAGATGCTACTACAGCATAAAAAAGGTAGAGAAGGAAGGTAGGCAAAATAACACAAAATACAAATAATCCTCTCCTTTCACTTGCTTCCCATCTTGGCTCAAGGTAAAATGGTAAAATCAAACCCTACGGGTGGCATACATTTAAACGGGCTCAAAAACTAAACGACTGCTATAGTATGTTAAAATAGTAGATTTCTATAGGGTCTCTTGGTATTATTTCAAATCACAGAATCTTAGGAGTTGAACATGGGCCCGTAACGTCACCGTAATTGTTCAATCAAAATCTCCATCCCCTGAGACACCTGATGCTTCCATAGCCCTCTAAATTATAAAATATACTGAACGTATTCTGAAGATATATAAAGCCACCTGGATTTACCAATGGATTATTTGTGGGGTGAGAGACAAAGAGAGGAGCCATGAAGGTTTTAGCCCTAATCAGTTGAAGAGGAACGTTTTGTAATAAAAAGTACAACCTCAGAACTCCAAAATAAACACTAATAGTTTGTTTAAAAGTCACTCTATTAAGAGTCTCATGCTCTACTGATTGACCTAGCCTGGCAGCGAAAAGTCATTCTATTAATAATGCAGCTAAATACTGCCCATGTATCGAAAAGATAAGTTTTCTTAAACAGAAAACTTTGTATCCTATGCAGAATTTTTAAAATTTAGTACTACTGTAGTCACAAATGAAAAGCAGGCTAAATATGGAAACATATCAACAGAATTATTTTAGAGAAATAGATATAATGACATTTTGTTGCCATGAGGTTTTTAAGTACAGAATTTCATTAACAGTTTAATTCCTCTCGAAACAAATCTTACCAACTTGAAGTTAATCTTAATCATTTGTTTCAGTGCTTTAAATCCCCATTCTCCTTTTTCACCTTCAAGTTCCAAAACCTAAAAAAAGAAGAAACTTCCAGTATAATTTAATACCGTTATTTTCTAATGACACTCAATATCTAAGTTGTAAACTAATTTTACATTATATGCATGAAAAACACTGCCCCAAGAACTCTACTTCTCAATGTCATTTTTAATAGGCTTAAGAAAAGAAACCAGCCTTAAAATGCTTACTTAAGGTAAGTGAGCTTATTTTGAAGTTTCTTCATCAAAAGATTAAATAAGAACTACTTCTTGATTATACAATCCCAGAAGTACTTTTTATTCCTCTGAAAAATCCGCTGGTAAGAATAACCCAAAAGTTTATCAATAGGAAAGAAATCACACTATTTAATAATGAAACCACACCTGTGTGATTTGTCACCAAAAGACAAAGGAACAGGATTGCAGGGATAGTAACTATTGACCAGCATGTTGATTCTCTTTCTGCCAGAACCATACTAGCTTTTCAGGACAATGGCCCTGCTCTACAGATAACCTGATTGGAAAAAACAAAAGGATAGCCCTTTTCAAATATTTGCTTTTGTTGCATAATGCAAACTTATTTTACAGGATTATCACTAAGTATCCAAACGTACTACTGATATAAAATCACTTGGAATTTACTTGATTTAAGACATCATTTAGAAAAATATAAGACACAGAACCAGCCAGAAAACATATGAACCTTTTGGAAACTGCTTAATGCTGCTTTTGGGTCGTCTTCTTTTAATGCTTTGGAATTATAGTACTGATTTTCCAAATCCACATTTGGCTCAGAGTTACTATCTTCAGAGTATTCCTGTGTGTTAGAAAGAGATATTAAAATGAAGGAAAAAAAGAAAAGAAACCCACACATTGCTAAAATGTGAATAATGTTAAGAGAAAATCCACACATTTATAAAAAACAAAGCAATTACATAGGTGAAACCCCACTGATGTTTAAACATTAGTTAAATAACAAGGGGAAAACCCCAAATCAAGTGGCTAGCAGAGTACAGTAGTCCCTCCTTATCCGTGGTTTCACTTTCTATGGTTTCAGTTGCTCCATCAGTTGAGGTATAGAAACTGGAAAATTCCAGAAGTAAACAATTCATAAGTTTTAAATTGTGAGTCATTCTGAGTAGCACGAAGACATCTCTTGCCATCTCTCTCTGTTCCACCCTGAATGTGAATCATCCCTTTGTCCAGAATATCCCACCTGTCCTGTGAGTCACTTAACAGCGGGCTCAGTTATCAGATCCACTATTGTGGTATCACAGTGCTTGTGTTCATGTTACCCTTACTGTACTTAAAAATGGCCCCAAAGCTCAAAAGTAGTGATGGTAGAAATTCACATATGCCAAAGAGAGGCCCTAAAGTGCTTCTTTTAATTGAAAAGGTGAAAGTTCTCAACTTAAGGAAAAGAAAAAAAATGTATGCTAAGGTTGCTAAGATCCATGGTAAGAACGAATCTTCTATCCACAAAATTGCGACGGAAAAAAGAAATTTGTGCTAGCTTTGCTGTTGCAGAAGTTATGGCCACAGTGTGTGAAAAGTACTTAGTTAAGATGAAAAAGGCATTAAATTTGTGGATGAAGGACATGAACAGAAAACATGTTCTGACCGATGGTAATGTATTATGCCAGAAAACATTGAGCCTATACAAAGATGTCAGCAAAGGATTCCCTGAAACGAGTGACACCAGGCCATTTGCTGCAAGTAAGGGATGGCTGCCTAGTTTCAGGAACAGGTTTGGACTGAAAAATATAAAATTACTGTAGAGGCTACATCTGCTAATGAAGAAGTCATTGTCACATTTCTGGCAAAGTTGAAGGAGTTAATTAAGGACAGAGACCACATTCGTACAACTTTTATTACAGTATATTGTTATAATTGTTCTATTTTATTATTCTTGTTAATCTATTACTGTGCCTAATTTATAAATTAAACTACATTACAGGTATGCATGTATAGGAAGAAACACAGCATATATATGGTTTAGTACTGTCCTTGGTTTCAGGCAAACACCGGGGGTCTTGAACTACTGTAGAATCATTTCTTTCCTTCAGGTCAAAACTATGATTTCCACAGAATCAACACAAAAGCAAATTGTAAAGAAATATTGGTTATGATCTTCAGTTCTGTAGTGGTTAACCTTTTGTTGATAATAGAGCCTGAGAAAAATCAATGTGAATACTAATTATTATGTAAATGTTACCTATTCACCTTTAACTCCATAATCTAGCTTTTGCTACTCCCTAAGTCTAAATTTCATTATTCTAACATGGCCTGACTACTGAGGATGGTAATCTATATATAGCAGAGTACTCTGTTACTAAATATAACTATATGTTTATAAGAATATTTGCTTTATGTGCATTCCACATTACTCAACAGCTATTTAGTTATATTAACACACTTTAGTCTTGTAACAAATCAAAATAAATAAAACAAAATTTAGTTATATAGTTTTATGTGACTTTTCATCACATAAATTCAGTTCCTAGTTATGGAACAATAAAGCACCAAGAAAAATTGGAGTAACACTATTTTGTGGAGCGGTATAAACAAGAGTTTAAAATAGTTCCAGGATATGATATTCAATTTAATGATGAGGATTATAAAATATACATAAATTAGTGTAGTAAAAACTATTATTTTAGGAAGAGAGAAGATTATTTCCTTCAGCTACGAGTCATCACAAAGGGCAAGTTTATGCCAAATTCAGAATTGTGCCTGAAAGTAAACAGAAAAAGACAAGAACAGCTATTTCTAAATCCAAGTACAGGGAAACTTTTTTTGCAGATACTTATGAGAAATTTTGTATTGTCTCATAAAGGCACATGAAAGAAAAAATGCACATGAGTGTAGTGTTAGAAAGCTCAAAAATATGTAAACACAAGACGAATTTTTCCTATGACCAGTAGATGGAGGGAGGTGTTTGATCTTAGTATAGAATCAGTTTTAGCTGACCACAATGGCTTTGTAATGTGCGCCCTCTGGAGGATAATTATTTCCTTGTATAAAGATACTTCCTGTGAAGCACTGGCACTCTGTCTCACAAATGTAAGTATCAGGAATTCAGTTATGCTCAATATATGAAAATCCTCTGGAACACTTCTCTTAGAGTGGGGATCAAATTCTGAGTAGTGCGTAAAGTTCATAATCACTCATTCACTTCCTAACCCTGTAATTTAGGTTTGACTACAGTAAAACTGATTAAACTAAAAGAGCAATTAATAAATAATGAACATGCCAGTGTATACACCAAATCATGTTATTAGAGTAATGGCTTCTGAGCCAGGTTGTGAAAGATAAATGGGAGTTTGCATGCTGGACAAAACAAGAAAGGGGAAAAGAGAACAGCAGACACGAAACTGTAACGGGAGATAGCTAAACAACTAAAAGCAATCATACCGCTGGAACATAAAAAGTCCTTACTGATTCTACCTTGAACATGAATCCCAAGTCCATCCACTCCCCCCTGCCCCGCCACCACCCTAGTCTACCACGCCACTTTCATCTCTCCACAACTATAACCTTCCCATTCTCCTTTTTTTTTTTTTTTTTTTTGCTGTACGCGGGCCTCTCCCGTTGTGGAGCACAGGCTCCGGACGCGCAGGCTCAGCGGCCATGGCTCACGGGCCCAGCCACTCCGCGGCATGTGGGATCTTCCCGGACCGGGGCACGAACCCGTGTCCCCTGCATCGGCAGGCGGACTCTCAACCACTGCGCCACCAGGGAAGCCCCCCATTCTCCTTTTTAACTTTCAAATTCCAGTCTTCTTAGGGTAAGCAGCCAGAATAATCTTCATAAAATGTAAATTATCTCATTCCTCTTCTCAAAAATGGTTTCCCATTGCTCTTAAAATCAAGTTCAAAAATCACCAAAATGTGACTCGATTATGCACCCAACCATATCTCCTGTCTAGCCCTCCCTCATTCACTTTGCTGCAGCCACCCTGGCCTTACCTCACAAGTTGCCAAACTTGTTCTCACCTTTACATGACATTCCTTTTTCTTTCTACTTCTCTTCATCCTATTAACCACTGCATGTCATTACAGCTTAAGCATCACCTCCTCAGGGAAGACTTGGAGTAAAGAATCATAGCTATAAAACCTACTCTCACCTTTGGAAATCAGTTCTTCTCAGTTATTCTCTAGTAACTGTTCAATAATATATGGGAATAGCTAGAACCAGAAAATGACCTTTATGCAACCCAAATCTTCAGAATGCACCCCTGAACTTGGAAGCAAAATATCTTTGATTTACATCTATCACCAAGTCTAAGAATCTGGACTCTTACTCAAAGCCCATTTATTTTTGGTTTCTTAACCCATAACGGATTAGGAAAAAAAAAACTGACCAGTAGAAGCTGAGAGGCACACATGAATAGGACATGGAGTTGCCAGAAGGTTAACTTCAATTACTGGAAATTACTGAACTGATTATAACATTGTTGAAGGCAGGAACCTTTATATTTCCTACCATGTCTGAATGCCTCTTGTAGTACAAGACTGACTACCTCCAACTTCTGGGAACTGACTGGCTCCAGCTAATGATATTTCTAACTTCTACATAACTCCCCCAAATCACTACAATTGAGATAAGACTTAATCCAGCCCTCAGCATTTTGTGAATATGTTATTTTGGTTTTTCATATTGCATGGGTTGAGAAGTGAAATGTATATTTTTTGCATAATTGCAATTCAGTTCTTAAGTGTTACTGGTGAAATGTATAAATACATGAGAATTGGCACAGCTGATACGTTACTGACTGGTTTCTTATAATTAGGCAGTCCCGTGTTACGATCTGCAACACCATGTTGCAGCCTCCATGACATCACTAACCTGTCATTTGCAACTCAGTGAATCACACCATCAATACAAACTATGCTACAGCAAAAACTATTCACTTACTACACTGGCATGATTTTTACACTGAAGATATTTTGAGAAGTCTTTAGAATAATTCTTTTGTGTAGAATATCTATTATATATTATTTATATCTATTATTTATACTCAATGATAATGATCTTTAGTATAAACCAGCAATTAAATGTTGCTCAACTAATGCAAATTAAGTCTTTCCCCTCAAGCTATTCATGGTCTGAGACAGATATGCAAATGAAACACCAATATAACACAATAAAAGCAGTAACAGAGACACATACTAGGTACAGTGAGTGGCAGCTCAGATGAGGAGTAATCAACTACTCTTGAATGAGTTAGAAGAGGGAAAAGTTACCTGAACCAGGTCTAAAAGTAGGAATAGAAGTTCCCAGGGATGAGACAAGGTACCGGAAATAAAACAATTAACCATGCAAAAGCACGGAAGCTTGAAATGGCATTGCATATTTGGAAGAACCATCAATAGTCTGATTGGGCTGAAACACAGGATGTGTGTAGAGCTGATAAGAGATAAACTGGATCAGACAGTAGAACTGTACAAGTCTAGCAAGAAGTTAAGATCAAATCGAGATGCACTAAAATGTTTTATAGGGAATTAGACTTGTGTTTTAGGAAGAGCATTCTGGTAGTAATGAAGTAGCCCACTGGATACTCTTACAACACTCTGGCCAAGACATGTGAAGGTCTGATCCAAGCAGTAGAACAGGGAGAAGAGGAAGGGGATAGAATAAATATATGCGATGTTAAGGATGTAAAATAAAAAGGACACATCATATGGGCACAAGAAAGGGGAAATGTTATCTCTAAAGACTATTGCTGACTTGGTTACACACAATACCATTAGTCAAAATAGGGAATATAGGAAAAGTATTAAAAAAATATTGCTAACTGAATTCCCTTATGTCAGATGAAGAGGTGCTAACTATAATTTATAAAAGCATAAATGAAATGTTTTAAAAAGAGAAATTGAAGTTTTAACCTACATATTAAGAATGCTTTAAAAAAAACAAAGAATTTAAGCAATATATGAAAAAGCAAGCACTCGAACAGTGTTAAAGGGATTTTTAAAAATCCACTGAAGTTCATAATAGTTCCAACCCACTTACATAATAACTCATGTCCTGACATCTTCCCAAAGCAATTACGTACCCATCTACACCAACCAAATCTATTCTTTCTTCCCCCCAAATATGCCATGTACTTCAAAATCTCTGCTTTGGCATACACTGGTCTCTCTGCTAGGAATTCTAATCCACCGCCCCTTCCAACAAACTTCCCACTTTTCTCCTATGATGTGCCCCACCCCTAACACTCCTGAGAAAGGTATTCATCAAGGCTTACCTTGTGATTCTTTCTCCAACTCTTCTTAGCAAAATAAATTTTCTCCTCAGTCATGCTTCTACATGACATGGCATGTCTCTAAGACGGAGTCTTGTGTGTTTGCTGTTCCCACCTCCCCTCTCCCCTCACCTGCCCCACCAAGAGCTTCTCAAAAGCAAGAACTTACTTTTACTCATCTTGGTATCCCCAGAGCCTGGTATATTACAAAATGCTCAATAAGTGTTTGCTTAATTGAAATGAAAAGTGGGTGAATGTTCCAAAATAACACAACACACAATAGGTAGAGACAATTTTGACTCTATGTTGGAATGTAGCCACTGCTGAACAGGGTCAGTTTCATAGTTCATGTACTTGTGTCTCTTGCCAATAGAGGTCTTAAGAAATGTGCTCTAGGAAAACAAGACTCACCATTAACAATGCTTCCTAAGCCTTGACCATGTTTAGACAGCTATACTAGATGTTGGGCATCTAGGGCAAAGTCTCATTATCCTTAAAGGATGAGATTTAATCCAAGTCCTAGGTAGCCAACTGTGGTTTAGCCATTCATAAAATTAACCAAACTTTTAAAAATTTCACTCAAGGTAATGGATCCTAATTTGTATATGGTATAAATCAGAACATTCTTTTATCTGTCCTAAACTTTCAGTCTTCAAATTAAATTTTCCAACAAGACATCATTGAAGTCATTAGACTTGGGCTCTAGTTTTGACTCGGCCCCTAATTTGTCATGTAAATTTAGGTAAGTCACTTACACTGGATGTTTCAGTTCCTCTCCTGTCAATTATGGGGGTTGATCTCTAATTCTTGCTTAGATCCATGTGTTCATTTTGGGACATGGTACACAAGTACAAATTTATTCTGTTGGATGTTCATACTTTACAGATTTACATTAGGGATGAAAAAATTTATCTCCTTGTTAGCACATAAGAGCTGTCTCTCATTACTTATGGGAGATCTTATGACGACATCCTTGTCATTAGTTATCCTTGTTTGAACCTCTCTAATTTCATTATATAGGATATACCTATGAGGTAATTCAACAGGCCTTTTTGAAAATACACCCAAACTTATATTTCAAACCAATGTTCTTTAAAGTAGTAACTTTAAGAGGTGGTAAATTACTGGTAAATTATTCCAATTATACTGACATGGATTATTAAGTAACACTTCTGAAATTCTTAAGTTAGATGTTTCCGACCTAAAACAGCATCATCCAGTTTGAGGGCCCAACTTATTTATCAAACCCGACTCACACAATTTTTGACACCTATAGAATGGAGAAAACTTGGTTATAGCTCAAGTTTAAAAAAAAAAAAAAAAAAAGAAGCTGCACACTGTTTACAACAGCAAAAGGAAACAGGCCAAATTCTCATCCATAGAGAACTGGTTAAATAAAGTATGGTACATCCAAGCAATCAATGCAGCTATAAAAAGAAGTAAGTAATCTCTCTGCATAGTTCTATGGAATAATCTCCAAGATAAAGTAAAAAGCCAAGTGTAGAACAATATACATAATATGCTAAATATGCTACATCTTGGTTTAAAAAAGGGGAGTGGGATAAAAATGTGTATTTGGTTACCTACGGGGAGGAATGGGAACTGGGCAAATAGGGAACAAAAATGGAAATTTTATTTTAACATTTCACGTTTTTGAACCATGTGCATGTATTACCTATTTTAAAAAGCTAGATGCTTCAGGTTCTGAAGAACTCTAAAAAATTTTGAGCAATGACAAAAATCACTGTTTGGCGCGCCCCCCCACCCCCCAGCCAAGATCAAAGTAAGATTTCTGTTCATCATTTGTACCCTGTAAACCATCCCCTCTCCCCCCAGCAATAAAATGCAGGTTCACTGTGAAAGGTTTGCAAGAAATAAACACATTTTAATTTTCCTGACACTTTTCATATTTTCCAGACATTTTTTCTATATTTTTCCCACCCAGCAAAATGAATTTTAGCCCCACCCAATAAAATCATAATATGGATTACATATTTATAGTGGACATGTGTTCACTATGTGCACAGCAATGGTGATTGACTCTTCCTCTCCTAGGTGAGGGTTTTCAATTATAGTGCTCCTCCCACAGGGCAGGGGAAGCAACCTATCCTCCCTCTCTACAGGGACTGAGCGGTTTGAAGAAGGCGATGCAGGCCTAAGGTGAATCAATAAAAGTTCTTCCTGGGTTTCACTGTTAGAGCTAGCAAGGAAGACTCTTTTTTGCCTTTGGGGTTATAATACTAGGAAGATAACACATTATATCACAAGATCTTGTGATATAATGTGAAGGCAATTAAGCCAATACAGTGAGGAAAGCAGCCCAGGAAGAGACAGAAACAGAAAAAGACCCAGCATCATTATCTGAGCCATGAATCCAGCCATATTTACACTTCCTGGTGATGTGAGCCAATACACACTCTTTTTAGTTTAAGCTAGTGTGACATGTATTCCTGTCCTCCCTTACACCCAAGAGTACTGACTAATTTATCAATTTTTTCATATCATTGGATATTCTTTAGAAGCATGGTTTGAAATGCTGACATACTTTCCATCACATGGATATATCATAATTTATCTATTATTACCTTATTAATATTAATAGTATTCCCGTACTACTGATGATTTGGGGGGTGTTTCCAATTATTTCCAATTAAACATGTCTTTTTTTTTTTTTTTTTGGGCCACTCTGAGCAGCTTGTGGGATCTTAATTCCGCGACCAGGGATTAAACCTGAGCCCACGGCAAAGAAAGCTCCAAGTTCTAACCACTGGACTGCCAGGGAATTCCCTGTCATGTTTTTTTTAAGCCTCAACTGTATAATCAAACTTCATCTTTGTGAAGACTACATGCAGAATTCCAAATGTGTGTACAGCATAAAAAACAATGGCCCAGACCACAAAAAGTATATTGTTTGAAAATCTGTTCTTAAAGATCCCCAACATTTTGTTTGTCAAGCCTGTGACTGAGACAACAGTCTCAGAATAAAACAACCTATAACCTCCAAGTTCCTTATATGTACAGTGAGTGACAAGTGAATGTCTTAGTATTAAACACACAAATCCCTGAGGCTATTTTTTGCCCCTGTCCTATATTAATCTACTTCTTTTTCAAAGTGTATATTCTATTCATGTCCATTCAAAAATCTTTTTAAAAAATGGAACTGTTATATTTTAATTTGCTAAACCATGTTCTAAGGTTCTTTATAACATACATGACATTTGTCTGATCTTGTTAAAGTTGTGACAAATAAGAGATTCTGTAAGATATCCTATAGCTAAGGCTCTTCTCTCTCCCCCCAAAAAGTAGGAAAAAAGAAATAAACTTCTAGGGCATTAAAACAGCTATTTATTAAGACAAGAATAACAATAATAGTAAACATTCATTCACGAATCACAACTATAAACCTGACTAGGTGACTATAAAGAGGCTCACATTTCAGTAATACATCTAACCAAGCAGAATTAGTCTACCTTTTCAACATTTTTTTTCTAATAATAACATTTAAGTTCAAATATACAATACCTATAAGAGGAACTACTAAAGAATAATTTTTGGTATTACATCAGTCTGTCTTAAATCCTTTCTAAAAGATTATTAGAAGTACCAGTCAACTTCATGCTAGAATGGCTGAACTGTGGAATTACAATACAGTTAACTTATCTATCAAGGGCCTTATTAACTTAATGAACGGCACTATAGTTATTACTTATTATTATTAATTGTTACTATTAACACTATCGTATATAAATCTGTAAAATTACCATTGGATTAAAAGACATTTACCAGTACCGTCTTCTACTTCTCCATTCACTCCTATGCTTAGAAAATGCCTGCTTTTGCCTCAAATAAAAGTCAAAAAGCTCTTAGAAATAAAAGGTCAAGCCTATTGAATTAATTTCATGTTTGTTTCTTCTTTTTTTTAACCAACTTAATTCTCATTTAGCTCTTGGGCACAAATCATTATTTACTTTTTTCGATAAAACAGTATAGTTTTGGAAACAAATTTTTACTTTTTCCAGTGGTATCCTAACTACCTATTTCTACTAGATTGGGCAAGAACAAGAAGTGATTTAGGGTATTAAAATTTATCAACAGACAACTTATAAAATATATACTGAATATATCTGTAGTTAGGATACTCATGGTTCTTGTTAACATTTTGACTAAAATGAGGTGATGGCAAACTTTCCAACAAACAATACATTTTTTAATAAAAAAGAAGTTTCCCTAAAACAGCAAGTCAATTCTGACTCTTTAAATTCTAAGAAACAAAAAAACAGAAAAGACCCAGGCAAATAACTATTAAAAAACAAAAACAACAACTTTTCTTTTGGCAACATGTAAGCATGAAATGGCAACCAGCCCTCTTAATCTTTTTTTTTAAACATAGTGGCTTAAGGAAATTAACTAAGGAAGTAAAAACTAAATTAATATGATATCTATGTAAGAGAGATATGGGGGGAGGACTATTTAACAGAATGCTGGAGTGGGGAATTATTATTTAATTGTGTGTGGTAGTGTAAAATCTTACATTTTTTGGTTAAGAAATTTAAAAAAAAGGTTAAAACTACATGTTCAATTTTATATTGTACACGTACTGTAGGCCCTCAAACGCTGGAGAAACATAGCCAAGTTAAATCATGTTTGTTTAATTAAAATCCTTGCAAAAATGAACTGAGTACTTCATGGGACTGTAAGATTCTCATTGTCATTCTTACGTTAGAGACTCACTCATAGTGCTAATAAGTCATGTATTCAAAAAACTATTGCTTAGAAAAGAGATAGGTACAAACATGTAAAAACACTAGTTAGAACAGTTAAAAGAAACACTTCCGTAGTTAAAAAGTACCTGTAATATAAGTAAACATATAATAAATAAAAATGCACAAAATATTACAATTAGCATATTCTTAATGGACTTAGGGCACTGACTAAAACTGGCTTGATCTGAAGAAACTAAAATGGAAGGCAGAAATCTTAACTATTAGCAAAACTCTGCGTTTAACTTTAAGAATTATCAACACCTCTACTAAAAATTTCAGGTAATAACAAGCATTTCCCTCTCCCTTTTGCAAATATGCCTTCTTTTAAAAGGGAAAGATTAATTGGAAACGACTATACAAAGATTTACACTAATTCAAAACGATATATTAATATCTTGAGAACTCTCTGGCACCTAAAATATGAGACAGACTTCCCTAAGCAACTATTTCATAACTTTACGATAATGCAGCATCACCATAATATACAAGAACCATGCACAAAAACACCCCCAAATAAAAAGCAAAGCCAAGTTGACGCTAATTCTTGGTGCAGATAATCTTTCTTAGTTCCCACACAGGTAATGTTTTTGAATATCAACTTGAAATGTTAGTGAATTTTTAAAAACCTGTAAATCTGTTCATAAATTAAACCCTGAATCTCTAAAAATCACCATTCAGCTACAGAAATTCGTTTAGTTCTACACTGTTGATATTTTTAACTTTGAATATTGGGAAATTTCTAAGTCAGGATAAAAGCCAATGTGTCAATCCCCTTATACCACCCCACCCGCCAAACCCCAAACAAACAAAAAGCAAAACCTCCTTACCAGCTTTTCTCTTTAAACAAGTAGTTAAACTACTTTTTTAAAGCTAGCCTTGCTCTCAGTTCTCTACTGCACCTTTACCTTAAACCAAAACGGACCCTGGACAAGACTAATTAAGCTCTGTTTCCAGGAGACTCACAAGTGGCTTTTCGCTGTCAGGCCTGCGAGCAGTAAGGCCTCCTAGTTTTCGGACCCCTCTCCCAGCATTTCGCACCCGCTCAATTCAAGTGTGAATAAGAGGGGCCGAGAATGCTGGGCCCGAAAGGGCATCGCCGGGGCCTAGACCACTGCACGGTCCCCAAGGCGGCTCGCGCGGTAGGGAAGAGGGAGGAGGCATAGAGAACCGGGCGCTGGAGGCCAGGGGAAACGGAGGAGGCGCTTGGACTTGGAGCGCAATGCTCGGGACCCCCTTCGCTGCCTCCTTTACCCTCCCTCCCCCCATGCTGGAGAGGCAGGGCCCGGGCCCGGTGCGGGAAGGGGGAGGAGGTAAACTCGTCCTGTCACTGCACCGGGAGAGGCTGGAAGGAGCACATGTTCAACGGGGAAAGGCCGCGGCCGCCCCGGCCCCTAAAGCCAGAAGCCACCTCCAGTCCCAGAGTTCTGTTCCCTGCGCCTCACCAGGTCGTAGTCCTCCTCATCATCGCACATGAAATCATCCTCCATGTCAGACATCTTGGCTGGGACGGGGGGGGCGGGGGAGGAGAAATTGGAGACAACCTCCTCCCACAATCCTCCGCGGCTCAGAGGCGTCACTCCCAGCTTCTCCTCGCCTTCCCGTCGCTCTTAGAGGAGGTGACTGTTTCCTCCCGGAACAAATGAGCTCGGTTTCCAGAGGACTCGCTCCGACGCCGAAAGCGATTGCACCGTCCCCTCTTCCTGTGAGACGGTTGGTGCCTTAGCAACTAAACCTAGCAACTAGGGAATCCTCGAGTGTTGCGGATCTCGGCTGAGGGGCCTTGGAAACCTTGAGCTCACAACGAGCCGTTTCCAGCCTCCTGGGCAAGGGAACAGTATCCTCCCTTGCCTGGGATTCTGGAACCATTTCATTCTGGTGAAAGTAAGAGGCAGCTTGGGACCAGCAGCCTTTCGCGGAGAAAAGTCTGACATGCCCATCCTATGTGACAGGTAGTTATTTTTGCCATGATTATCGATGCGCATTTAGCCCACACATTTTGGTGGGTGGTCATGTGATGTTTGGAAACCTTTCGGCAGCACGATTTACACGTAATGTTTGTTATATTTGTAGTCGGCAAAACGACTCTGTGGATATCCCAAATTAGTAAAGTATCAATCAATGGAGGCATCTGAAGTCTTATTCAGTTGTTCAACGAATTATAAACTAACCTTTACTGCCCGTGGGACCGAATTAAGGTAACAGCTAACGACTGTTTTTTTTAAAAAATGCGTTATTGTTGCACAACATCGTTAGTAGAATTCGAAATAAAAAAATGAAATGAAGGGGAAAAAACTGCTTTTCAAACAACATTTTCCATATAAACTTCCAGTTTTGTCCACTTGAATTCACAAATTTTATATAGCTATAACACAGATATAATTTCAGATTCTTTCTGCACCTAGTTATGTAACAGCATAGGACAATGTATGCAATATATTGTTGACAATGATTATTTTAATGGCGGCATAATAAGCCCTTGGTTGAATGTACCAATGCACCGTAATTTACTTAAGCATGCTATTATTGTTACACATTTTGAATATTGCAACAGTACCACCATTTTAAACAAGTCTGGAGCGAGTATCATTGTCACTTTACTTTTCCTTAGGAAAAAGTCCAGGAAGAGGAATTGCAGACTGGATTTTTTTTTTTTCCATTTTGGCAGTTACTCAGTAACTGCTTTTTTTTGTTTGCTTGTTCCTGCGGCATGCGGAATCTTAGTTCCCCGACCAGGGATCAACCCATGCTCCCTGAATTGGGAACGCCAAGAAAGTAAGTACCTGGATTTTTTAGTAATCATTTGTTTTTGTTTTTTTAAAATAATTTAAAAAATTTTTATTGGAGTATAGTTGATTTACAATGTTATGTTTCAGGTGTACAGGGAAGTGAATCAGTTATACATATATCCACTCTTTTTTTTTTTAGATTCTTTTCCCATATAGGCCATTACAGAGTATTGAGTAGAGTTCCCTGTGCTACACAACAGGTTATTATTAGTTATCTATTTTATATATAGTAGTGTGTATACATCAGTCCCAATCTCCCAATTTATCTCTCCCCCTTATCCCCCAGTAACCATAAGTTTGTTTTCTACATCTGTGACTCTACTTCTGTTTTGTAAATAAGTTCATTTGTACCGTTTTTTCTAGATTCCACATATAAGCGATATCATATGATATTTGTCTTTCTGTATCTGCTTTCTTCACTCAGTGTGACAGCCTCTAGGTCCATCCATGTTGCTGCAAATGGCATTATTTTGTTCTTTTTTTATGGTTGGGTGATATTCCATTGTAATATGTACCACATCTTCTTTATCCATTCCTCTGTTGATGAACATTTAGGTTGCTTTAGTATATGTGCTGCTGAAGCGGGCACCCTTTTGCCCATTTTTAAATTGGTTATCTTACTACCATTGAGTTGTAAGTGTTCTTTATACTTTTTGTTGTATTTAAGTAATATTTGCCATACCCAAGGGCACTAAGATTTTTCTCTTTTGTTTTCTTCTAGAAGTTTTATGTAGTTTTAATTCTTACATTCAGATCTATGATATAGTTCAAGTTTAATTTTTGTATATACTGTGAGGTAAATGTAGAGGTTTATATTTTTCTGCATATGGATAACAAATTGTTCCAGCATTATTTGTCAAAAAAAAAGATCCTTTCTCTATTGAATTGTCTTGGCAGTTTTGTGAAAGATAATAGACCATTTAATTCCCAACAGAATTTGACCCTTTAAAAGTATATTTTTGGGCTTCCCTGGTGACGCAGTGGTTGAGGGTCCACCTGCCGATGCAGGGGACACGGGTTTGTGCCCCGGTCTGGGAGGATCCCACATGCCGCGGAGCGGCTGGGCCCGTGAGCCATGGCCGCTGAGCCTGCGTGTCCAGAGCCTGTGCTCCTCAACGGGAGAGGCCACAACAGTCAGAGGCCTGCGTACCGCAAAAAAAAAAAAAAGTATATTTTTGATAATTTTATGTTATCCTGTATTATGATTATTTTGTATTTATTCTTTATTAAGCTGAAAGCTCCTTGAGGACACAATTATTTTACTTACCTCTGAAAGTCGGCATGCTCAGTGAAAGCATGATATATTTAAGCATGTTCTAGCATTCATGACTCCCCAGTGCTGGATTGAGACGTGGTTACCCCAAACAGGTTCATGATTTGGAAGCTTTCAGAGCAATTACCTTAAAACATTTTTTTTTTTACTACATTTACTTAGGCTGAACATCGTATGTTAGAAGGGCAGAAAAGGAGGACTCCTTTTGTGTTAGTCAAGATCTGGACAGGAAACTCATAGCATACTGGAGCGGGGGTGAGGACATTAACTGAAAAGAGTTTCTGAAGGAACTATTTACAGAGATGGGGTAGGGTTGAGGGAACCCACAAGGATGGTGAAACACACAAGGACTAGCAACAGGCTGGAAATCCCATTTCTTGAAGGCTTGAAGGGGCAAAGGGAAGAAATGGTTTTACCAGAGCCTAGCAAGAGTGGGAGCCCTAGAGGATGCACCCTCCGACAGCAGCTGTGGTTATAGGGAAACATAGCTACTGTCACAACTATGGCAAAGTTGTGGTAGGGTGTGTGAACTCGTGTGTGTGATAAATATCTCAACTTCTCTGTTTTACCATCCTCTAATATCTTGCCAGTGACCAACCCCAACCAGAAGCCAGAGGGTAAAGGAGCCCAGGTACAGTCCTTAGAGATCAGCTTCCGGGAGGGTAGAGAAGGGTGAAAAATGGATCCAGAAGTCAAATGGGGGGACTTCTCTGGTGGTCCAGTGGCTAAGACTCCATGCTCCCAGTGCAGGGGACCCAGGCTTGATCCCTGGTCAGGGAACTAGCTCCCACATGCTGCAACTAAGAGTTCACATGCCACAACTAAAGATCTTGCATGCCGCAACTAAGACCCGGCACAGCCAAATAAATAAATAAATATTTTTTAAAAAAAGAAGTCAAATGAGGAGTAAACAGTATAACATTGTGTCATGCAATCAGCTGTAGCATAAATTACATACTTCACTCAGGGAAGGAACTTTCTCTCCTTCAAAGGCAAATTGCCGACTATCTGCTGTTGTTGGAGCATATCCCTTGATTTTACCAACGAACCTAAGTGGCTTATCAAAATGTTATTTCTGCCTACATTTAATACCCACTCTTTCCTGAGAGGAGTTCTGATAAATACAGTTTGCATGATCTCATTACATATCCACCTTATAGATTAATGCCCTTACCTTGTTAGTTGTCCTTTTAATCTGCTTCAGTCTCTTCAGATTAAATAAAATGATGTATGTAACTACATGGTGTTTACAAAGTACTCAGTAAATGTATCATTTTTAACTAAATCAACTACTCATAGTATTCCTTCAGAATGCTCTACACTACAATTACATCTTCCATCTCTAAACTTGTGTAGTGGGAATTACAGCAATTAAAGGATAAAGCAAATAAAGGATAAGTAGGCAGGCTAGGAGTTTCCATTTTTTACATCGACTTTGGCCTTGGGAAAACGTCTCTTGTAAAATGCACTTACACAATTTTAGCAATGTTATTTGCCATTTTTGTATCTCTAATGCCTACTCATTTTTATTCCCACCCAAGATGGTGATCATACCTCCCTAGTTTTGTGAAATGAACACATTTGTTTTTTTGTGGGGGGGCTGCACCATATGAGGGATCTTACTTCCCTGACCAGGGTTGGAACCTGTACCCTCTGCAGTGGAAGCATGGAGCGTTTTTTAAAAATAAATAATTAATTAATTAATTTTTGTCTGCGTTGGGTTTTCGTTGCTGCGCATGGCTTTCTCTAGTTGTGGCGAGCGGGGGCTACCCTACGTTGCGGTGCGCGGACTTCTCGTGGTGGCTTCTCTTGTTGCGGAGCACGGGCTCTAGGCGCGTGGGCTTCAGTAGTTGTGGCTCGCAGGCTCAGTAGTTGTGGTTCGCGGCTCTAGGGCACAGGCTCAGTAGTTGTGGCACGCCAGCTTAGTTGTTCTGCGGCATGTGAGATCTTCCCGGACCAGGGCTCAAACCCGTGTCCCCTGCGTTGGCAGGCGGATTCTTTTTTTTTTTTTAACATCTTTATTGGAGTATAATTGCTTTACAATGGTGTGTTAGTTTCTGCTTTATAACAAAGTGAATCAGCTATACATATACATATATCCCCCTATCTCCTCTCCCTTGCGTCTCCCTCCCACCCTCCCTATCCCACCCCTCTAGGTGGTCACAAAGCACCAAGCTGATCTCCCTGTGCTATGCGGCAGGTGGATTCTTAACCACTGTGCCACCAGGGAAGTCCAGGAAGTGAGGAGTCTTAACCACTGGACCGCCAGGTTAAGTCCCTGAGCGCCCTTATCAGCAAGACGTGTGGTGCGGAGGCAAAGTAGGGAGCTGACACAATTATACTGTAACTATCTCAGATTCCAGAGATTAAATCTGTTTATCGTTTTTGACTTCTTTTAAATCAGAGCTTTCCCCTATTTCCTTCAGCTTTTTCCTACTTCTCAGAACCTGTACCTATCTTTTCTCTACCCCAGTCTTTCATCCCTACTCTCATTCCTACCCTCAACTAGGGACTTAGTTTGAGACTTCAGCATTCTGGATTCCGTATGAGTTATTAATACTATTACTGCTGCATTATGACTTAGATTTAGTTTTATGGGTTGATCGGAGAATCAAAATTTAAAAAAAAAAGCTGTTTCTCATTATAATGCAACATGCTTGGGACTTCCCTGGCGGTCCAGTGGTTAAGACTCCGAGCTTCCAATGCAGGGGGTACAGGTTCGATCCCTGGTTGGGGAACTAAGATCCCACATACCACATGGCACGGCCAAAAAATAAAAAAAAAAGAATGCGACAGGCTTAGATGTTATAGGTTATTTTGACTAGCTCGGTTTTTTCCTAGAAAAATAAATCCTTGAATTATGCCAGTCACCTGAGATCCCTTCCAAACATATTCTTAAAAAAGAAAAAAATCACTTAAGATAATAATCATGATTTTTTGAGTTGGGCAACACTGAATGGTTATGACAAGATAAGATGTAGAAAATATTGTCAGGTTTGAACAGCCTTGGTACTATATTTAGTTTCTGGGTCAAGACAGTGAAAAGCAAAAACAACATATAGTTTTTCTTGACCACACTCTGCGTTTTTGTTTGTTTTTTGTTTTTTAGTTCCCCAACCAGGGATTGAAAGTGGGCCATGGCAGTGAAAGCACCAGGTCCTAACCACTGGACCACCAGGAAATTCCCACACATATAGTTTTAAGTTGGGGCAATTTATGTGCAGTTTGGCTCGTCTTATGTATACTTTAAGCTTGAAATGCAAACTTCTAATTTCAAAATCAAGTTAATCTAAACTTTTGCTCATCAGATTTCATTTTCTTGTTGGAGTGTGTATTATATGCAGAGTTTGTATCAATTTTTATAGTAAAATTCTTTTATTAAATTTTGATTTGTCATAATAACAGGACCTTTTTGTTTATGTTTATTGTTGTATCCTGAGTACCTGGATTAGTGCTTAGAACATAGTAGCACCTGATAAACGTTTGCTAAGTGAATGAATGCTGATAGAACAATGGATGAAACATGGAATGTAAAGTCTAATGGTGGAGACATAATAGATATAAACATCAATAAATAATTAATGTAATTTCAGATAGCCATAACGACAACAAACCAGATTTAGGGAATAGAGAATGACTGGAGGGGAGGTTGGGATGGTTTTTAAAATCTTCATAACAAATCCATGAAGTAGGTATTTTATCTCCCCTTTAAGGAGGAAAAATTTCAGACCTGCCCAGGGTCACAAAGTTAGTAAGTGGTTGAACCACGTTAATCCAAGTTCATTAATGTATTCCTTCATTAAACATTCCTTGAATGCCTGTTAGACACTGAACCAGAGTCTATAAAACCAGAATAAAACAGTTCCTACCTTCAAGGAGGTTATAGTCCTATAGATCTGTGCTGTCTAATACAGCATCCCCTTCTTTCTAGTTGGAATTGAGATGTGCTGTAAGTGTAAAATATACACTGGATTTCAGAGAATTCCTATGAAAAAGTAAAATAGCAATAACTTTTTATACTGATTATATTTTGAAATAATATTTGGACATATTGGGTAGAATATATTATTAAAATTCATTTAGCTTTACTCTTTTAAAAATGGTTATAGAAATTTAAAATGACATATTTGTATTGTAGATTCTGATTAAGTAGGCCTGGTCACCAGATTCTGCATTGCTAATAAGCTCCAGGTGATGCTGATGCTGAGGATCACACTTTGAGGCTCTAGACCAGATAGATAAGGAAACACACAAGTAATAACAGTCCTGGTATGATAATTGCTATGACTGGGCAATAAAGGTGCCTAGAGGCATTGTTGTTGTTTTTCACTCTGCAAAACTGCAGCCTATATTCTGTTAAACTCTGCAGCCTATATTAAAACTGCAGCCTATATTCTGTTAAAACTGCAGCCTATATTCTGTTAAACCATTTTTGCACACTTTCTGTTCCTTTTATATTGCTTTATAAAAGATCAGGATGCTATGTTTAACTACATAAATATATATTTCTCTGAATCATGCGTGTATCTTTTGCCTTTATTTAAATGATTATATGCTAGAGAGATGTATCTATTGTATATACAGGTGAATAAGGAACATACAGCATCATTATAAATGACATTAAATAGGTATAATATATTATTTACCATCATGAGAAAATACCCAAAATAGGTTACTGAAGTAGATTCTCCCAATTGTGAACAATATTTTTTGATTATATATAAATCAAGATAGAAAGTATTTCCCAGAAGTTGTACAGACTGAACCACAGAAATAACCACAGAAAAAAATAACCACATTTTTCAGATAAATGATCTGTGATCTTAGAGACTTAGTTTTTTAAAAAATAAATTTATTTAATTATTTATTTTTGGCCGCATTGGGTCTTCATTGCTGCGTGTGGGCTTTCTCTACTTGCAGTGAGCGGGGTCTACTCTTCATTGAGGTGTGCAGGCTTCTCATTGCGGTGGCTTCTCTTGTTGCGGAGCACGGGCTTTAGGCGCACAGGCTTCAGTAGTTGTGGCACACAGGCTCAGTGGTTGTGGCTCAAGGGCTCTAGAGTGTAAGCTCAGTAGTTGTGGCGCACGGGCTCCGCGCCATGTGGGATCTTCCTGGACCAGGGCTCGAACCCGTGTCCCCTGCATTGGCAGGCAGGTTATTAACCACTGTGCCACCAGGGAAGCCCAAGACTGTTTTGAAGGTAGAGGAAGGGACAGGGAATAGGGAAAAATTCCTGGAGGAAGTGATTACCGCAGGCCTCTCACTGTTGTGGTCTCTCCCTTTGCGGAGCACAGGCTCCGGACGCGCAGGCTCAGCGGCCATGGCTCACGGGCCCAGCTGCTCCGCGGCATGTGGGATCTTCCTGGACGGGGGCACGAACCCGTGTTCCCTGCATCGGCAGGCGGACTCTCAACCACTGCACCACCAGGGAAGCCTGAGGAAATGATTTTTAAGCTGAGACGTAAACATATGTAGGAGTTAGCTAGGTCTGTGGACCTCTAACACTCACACTTTTACTTTTTTTTTTTAGGCCGCACCTTGCGGCGTGTGGGATCTTAATTCCCCAACCAGGGATCAAGGATTGAAACCAAGCCCCCTGCCTTTGGAGCATGGAGTCTTAACCACTGACTGCCAAGGAAGTCTCCTACTTTTACTTTGGATCAAGTTTTTGTTTTGTTTCATTTTGGTGTTTGTTTTATTTTTTTGCTACAATATTTTATCTGAACAGAGACTAATGTCAGTTGAGGAGAAACAATATCAAGTTTGTTAATTAGGTTTCTGTTTAAGAATCTATCAGCAAAATAAATATTAAAAAAGGGAATCTATCATGAAATACTATGTTTATAATTTAGACTCTAAACCTTATTGTAAGTGTGTCCATATGCAAAAAATAAAGAACTGAGAGGTTCAAGATTTTTGAAAATAAACATTCTGTAAAATTTAGACATTAAACATTTTCACTATCAGATATATCTAATAAGAACCAAAGTAGTATTTTAAAATTGGCAAAAGAACAATACTTTTTCACTTCATAAGGGTTGTTGGGAAGATTTAAAGAGATAATATATGTGAAGTGCTTACTTACATATAAGGAAGCCTGGCATAAGGAAGATAGTATAAGAAAGTAATGTTAATTTTAGCTTTTGGTTTCTATTTGGGGTTCTCTAGTAGTTTGAGAATAGGTTATTTTAAAAGCAGTGTTTTATTAAAATTACAATGTATACATTTTAATTTGTGGACAAAAATTACTAATTGTTTCAATAATTTTTTTTAAGCATACTTCACTGGGGTCTCATCAGAGGTCACACATTCAGAGTAGGCTGGGCTAGGAGTCTAGGACCTGGGTTTTGATTCCAGCCCTTACTCTTTCACTTTGAGTCCATCATTCAAAAAAGGGAGTTTTACTAGTTGCTCTATAAGGTGCTTTCTAGTCTGTATCAGTTTTGCTGAGACTGCAGTAGAAATGGATACAAGATCCAAATTAATGATTTGCTATCAGGTTTCATTTAGCAAAGTTAATATTTGGCCATCAAATACACATTTAATAGAAAATATTCTTTTATGAACCAGAGTGTTCATAGTCACTGTTTTCTTTCTTTCTTTTTAAATTAATTAATTAGTTTGTTTATTTATTTATTTATTTATTTTCTCTGTGCTGCACAGCTTGCTGGATCTTAGGTCCCGGTCAGGGATTGAACCCAAACCTAGGCCCCCGGCAGTGAAAGTGCCGGAAAGGAATTCCCTGGCGGTCCCGTGGTTAGGACTCGGTGCTTTCACTGATGGGCCTGGGTTCAATTCCTGGTCAGGGAACTAAGATTCCGCAAGCCTCGGGAACAAGCAAACTGTGTGAAATGAGTTTGTTTGGGACGATTTAAAAAAACACAAAACAGTATTTTCAGAGCTTCAAAATTTACTTATTTTTCAATGACCATAAAAGGTATGTTAGAAATATATCTGAATGAAAAATGTTCTTTCCTTTTCCATATTTACTGATGTTCCTAAAAGTTTTATATATTTTCTCACTTAAGTTCTCTCCACATTCAAACCTATTTACAGAAGTGACAATGATGTCTCCTCTTACTCAAGAGTAAATCACAATAAGCATCCTACTGGGATTTATTGGGGTTCAAAAAGAGGAGATATAATCGCTTCACTTGAAAGTGATAAGGAGGGACTGAAATAATAGTGAGAAAGTAGCCCTGAGACCAGAGTAACGTTGGTTCCATGTTGTTTCATTTACAGTAATAACTCAAGGATGTGCCAAGGGGCTGCAACCCTTTTAGCTTACCTTTGCTACTGTCAATTCACACTTTAGCCTTCATTTCCCCTTTCCCCTTCCCCAGCATACACATACAGAAGTTCTGCAGTGGCAACTTGTTGAATGTCTCTGGGGTATGCCTGTACCCTTAGTGTTTTGGGCATGTTGGCCTAAACTTCCTCAACTAGGAAACCTTGGGATAGGTGTATTGGTAGCTGGCTTCACTTGGGTTTAATCTGAGCATTCTGAGGTACAGAGTACACTAGAGAGTTAATAGACCTGAAATTTAATTCAAGTTTTGCTACCAATTAACAGTGTGACCTTAGGCGAGTCATTTTACCTTTCAGTCATTCATTCAGTTCATCTTACCTATTGATTAAAAACCAGTGTGCCAAGTACTGTTCTAGGTACTGGGGATACACAGTTCCTACTCTCAAATTGCTTACCTTCTAGTGGTAGTGATGGTGGAAGTGGTGAGACAGACAATAAATACATAAAATAAATACGCAGAACTTGTGAGAACAATGAAGGAAAGACAACAGTAATATGGTAGAGTGATGAGGTGGGTGGAGGTGGTGTGCTTCTTGAGATAGGGTATCTGGGATTTTTCTAGGCAGCTGAAAAATCAAGGTGTTGAACTGGATGCTAAGAGTATCTTGCAGTTTGATAGACATGTATTTTCTTCTTTTCACTATTACTTATGTTCTAGGAAGGCCCACCAATTCCTCTATTATGGAAATAAATGCAAATATGTTTAAATCAAGCACCGCATCAATTTTATATTGCCTGATTTTTGAAATAATCCATTTAAGAAGCAATGACTAAGTATTTTACTGTTATTGGGGGAAGTTGCTGCTGGTCATTAAAGAAAAAAAAAGACCCCTAACTTAATTTAAAAAAAGAAAAAAAGGCAAACTGAGGTGCCAGGTTGTAATTCTGTGCTCAGACGTGCTCAGGGCCCAGGGCGCAGAAAGAAAACCTCGGCTTTGCTCGGTTCAGGGGCTCCTGCGCGCCCGGGGTCCCCGGAGGCTCAGAGCAGCACGGTGGCAATACCTGACAGAGGCTGGGAAGGCTCCGAGCCTCAGAGCCCAGGGAGGAGGAGCCACGGGCGGGGCCGACTGGAAGCAGCCACCTCAGCGAAGAGACAGGATTTCCGCGGGGTAAGTGCCGGTGTCGCCCGGAAGAAAGGGCTCCTGCTGCAGATGTCTCGTGATTACTTCGGAAGCCTTGCTTCGCCGGTTGAAACTGCAGAGATAAAGAAAGATGAGCGAAATATGGCTACGGAGGGCCCTGCCGTGCGTCGAGTCCAGGTGGCAGAACATCCCAGGTGGGGGAGAGGAGATGCCGCGCTTTGGGATCGCTTGGGTTGGATACATGTAGATGGTGTCAGGCCTTTTGGCCCTTCACTGAGGCGCAGCTTTTGCCCCCGGGAGCAGACAGAATCTTTGGGATATTATAAGGCTACTTGGCTGGACTTGCAAGAAGACCGCGCCGCAAACACTGTTCAACCTTGTGTGTCTTGCTTCATCCATGCAGATCCTTCTTTTACCTTTTTCTTGCAGAAGGGTGGGACACTCTGCTGGGCTTTAGCAGAAAAACCCAAATTAGCTTTGAATCTCTTCTTTGTTTTGCCTGCTAGCTGATAGTGCTTTTTAAAGTCTCCTTTCTAAAATATTCATTGAAAACAATCAAATAAGCTAAAACAAAAATAAACAAAAAACGACCCGCCCCAAACCAAAAAACCCCTTTAGTCTCTGCATCCTTTTAAACAAATCATGTAATCTATGCCTTGTCACTTAGGGAATTAATCTGCTGCCAGTACCTAGCTACGGAATAACTAACAGCTTAAGTGATACCAAGTGGAGGATATTTTCATTTGAGGGCATCTTGCAAATACTTCGTGGAAGTACTTCTTTCTGACATAGGACAGAAATCTCATAGAATGAAGCCTCCACCTGCGGTGTATTAGCCCTATAGCTTTTCTAAGGTTGGCTTTGCTCCCTCTTTGCTGTTTCTAAGTTTTTTTCCCTGTTAACTTTTGTCTCTAAAATTGTCCTGAAGTTCTTCCTACTTCCTGGTTTATGACTGTCACGCGACAGTCGACAATATTACAGCTTACTGAAACTTGCGAATGCTTTTTCACCCTTGAGCCAGCAAACAGTGGGTCTTTAGTTACCAGAAAGAAATCTAATTTTTGATTATGGAGACCAACACGGCCTTAGACTACTCATGAATGTCATATATTCTGTTTCCATTTTATGCCATTTTATTCATAATGCTCAATATTTCTGTAGTTACCCTTTGAGAAGGGGGATGATGGCAACATGTACTAAAAGTGAAGAATTGTTTACTTAATTTCCTTAGAGTTGTTTCTTTCCTTTAAGGACCTTTACAGTATTTATTCCTGCAACAAATATTTATTGTTAATATTTAGTGTTTTGTGCTAGCTACAGAAGAGCTCATATAATAGTCAGGTAAGTGTGCACTTTGCCATTTCCTTTTTTTTCACTTAATACAGTTATTAACTTCAAGCAATGTTTCAGCCACTTATTCATTTTATCAGGGGTGAGTTCAGTTAAATCTAGATAGTATATCTATAAACCCACCTTACTTGTCAGATGCTGCAATATGCTGAAAGGGAAAAAAATGCATGAGGGCCCCAAGATCAGACTGTCTTTTTTGGAACTCCTGCTCTTTCTGCAGGATGCTGTCGACTGAAAAAAATACACAACGTGAGAGTTGTTAGTTAAGTTTTATTTGGAGGACTTCCCTGGTGGCTCAGTGGTTAAGAATCTGCCTGCCAATGCAGGGGACATAGGTTCAATCCCTGGTCCAGGAAGATCCCACATGCTGCAGAGCAGCTAAGCCCGTGTGCCACAACTACTGAGCCTGAGCTCTAGAGTCTGCGAGCCCCAACTACTGAGCCGATGCGCTGCAACTACTGAAGCCCATGTGCTCTAGGGCCCACGTGCTGCAACTACTGAGCCCACATGCTGCAACTACTGAAGCCTGCACACCTAGAGCTTGTGCTCCACAACAGGAGAAGCCACCGCAATGAGAACCCCGTGCACCACAACAAAGAGTAACCCCCGCTCACCACAACTGGAGAAAGCCCACGTGTAGCAACGAAGACCCAATGCAGCCAAACAAACAAATAATAACTAAATAAATAACTTTAAAAGACATAATATTAAAAAAAGTTTTATTTGGGGCAAAATGAGGACTATAGCCTGGGAAGCAGCATTTCAGATCGCTCTGAGAAACTGCTCTGAAGAGGTAGGGGGGAATATCTGTATATATGTGATTTTGGTGAAGGGGGATACATGCAGTCAAGCACACATTTTTTCAGAAGGTTGCTGATAGTCACAAGGAGCAGATGTCACCATGAAGGATTTTAGTGCTTTTCTAGATATGAGGAGATGCAAGAATTGGGCTCTTAAAATCTTCTGATAATTTCTAACTATCTGAAGGCCTGTTCTGCTGGTTTTTCCCAGAGCACAGAGTGCCTCATTCCTGATCTACACCCTGAACTCCTTTCAGGATGTGTTGAAGGTCAGCAGTCACAGCAGCTTGTGATTTAATCCTTGTAGAGGTAGCTGGCAAGTGCCAATTTTTAGTTGGCAATGCCTCTTCAGCTTCACAGGACACATGACCCTCTGAGTAAAGGGACTAGTCAACCATGTTATATATTTTATTTAGTAAACTTAATTTCTTTTTCATTCATTTTAAAAAATCAAATAGAAATAGAAACTCTAATTTTTTTTCTGCGTCCCAATCTTGCTTGCACCCTGTACTGTAAGACTACTTCAGATTCCACTGTTCTTTCTTTGCATTCTTAGCAACCTTTGCATTCTTAGCATTTCTTTGCATTTAGAACCACTGTTCTAAATTTCTTTGCATTCTGTTCCTTCTCTTTGGGATTAAGTTTTAAACTATTGGATTATTATTATTTTTTCGGTAACAGCTTTATTAATATATAATTCACATACCATACAGTTTACTTGTTTAGATTTTACAATTAAATGTTTTTTGGTATATTCACAGGATTATGCAACCATCACCATAATCAAAGTTAGAACATTTTCATCACCGCCCCCACATCAAAGAACCCAGCATCCCTTAAGCTATCACCTCCCCAGTCCCCCGAAAGCCCTAAGCAACTGCTAATGTACTTTTGGTCTCTGTAGATTTGCTTATTCTGGACATTTAAAATAAATGGAATCATATAATGTATTTTTTTTGTGACTGTCTTCTTTCACTTAATATAATGTTTTCAAGGTTCATCCATGTTGTAACATGTTATCAGTATTCATTCCTTTTTATGGTTGAATAATATTCCACTGTATTGATATACTACATTTTGTTTATCCATTCATCAATTGATAGGCATTTGGGTCATTTCCACCTTTTGGCTCTATGACTAATGGTGCTGTATAAACACATTCTTAATATGAAAGATTTGGATTATTTAAAAATGTGTTCAGTAAAGCCTGAGAATTGCACAGTTCTTTTTCTCATAATCTGATTCTTATCCTGTGCTGCCAATTCTCACTTCCCCTCTTAGAAGTTTGGTTCGTTTTGTATCCTTGTAATATCATTGTATTCTTTTTTTTTTTTCTCTTTTGCGGTAAGCGGGCCTCTCACTGTTGCGGCTTCTCCCGTTGCGGAGCACAGGCTCCGGACGCGCAGGCTCAGCGGCCATGGCTCACGGGCCCAGCCGCTCCACAGCATGTGGGATCTTCCCGGACCGGGGCACAAACCCGTGTCCCCTACATCGGCAGGCGGACTCTCAACCACTGCGCCACCCGGGAAGCCCTGCATATTTCTTATGACAAAATATTTCTGGAAATCACTTGAGAAAAATTTCTAGAAACTATATTGTTTTTTAATAGTTTCATATTACTTCATTTTGTAAATAGTCCGTACCTTATTCAAACATTCTCCTATGTAAGAATGTTTAGGTTGTTTCTAGTGTTTTGCAATTGCAAACAATTCTGCAATGAATAATCTCATGAATATGTATTTTCATATTGCTGGAGAATACCTTCAGGGTAAATTTTAGACATAGGATTGTTGGGTAAAAATTAGTGCCAATGGGGGCTTCCCAAGTGGTGCAGTGGTTCAGAATCCGCCTACCAATGCAGGGGACATGGGTTCGAGCCCTGGTCTGGGAAGATCCCACATGCTGCGGAGCAACTAAGCCCGTGCACCACAACTACCGAGCCTGCGAGCCACAACTACTGAGCCTATGCACCACGACTACTGAAGCCTGTGAGCCTAGAGCCCATGCTCCGCAATGAGAGAAGCCACTGCAATGAGAAGCCCCCACACAGCAACGAAGAGTAGCCCTCGCTCACCACAACTAGAGAAAGCCCGTGCACAGCAGCGAAGACCCAACACAGCCAAAAATAAATAAATAAAATAAATTTATAAAAAAAAAATCAGTGCCAATGTATTTTTGTTAGATATTGTCCAATTCCCCTCCAAATGTGTTGTACCAATTTGCATTCCCAACCCAATGTAGAAAAGTGCCTGTTTCCACAGAACCTCACCAACAGAATGTGTTGTTACTTTTTAATTTTCACAATTCTTGTAGTATCTTGGTGTAGTTTTAATTTGCATTTCTCTAATTTCATGTGTTTAAGGTCCATTTATGAACTACTCTTAGTATGGATTTTCTGTTCATATCTTTTGCACATTTTTCTATCCAGTTTTTGGTCATTTTTCACTCAGTTTTTGAGTTTTTTAAGTTGAAGTACTGTTGATTTACAATATTATATGAGTTTCAGGTGTACAACATAGCAATTCAATATTTTTATAGATTATATTCCATTTAAAGTTACTACAAAATAATGGCTATATTTCCCTGTGCTGTACAATATATCCTTGTTGCTTATCTATTTTATACTTAGTAGTCTGTATCTCTTAATCCCATAGCTCTATCTTGCCCTCCCCTTTCCCCACTGGTAACCAGTCATTTGTTCTCTATATCTGTGAGTCTGTTTCTGTTTTGTTATATATATTCGTTTGTTTTACTTTTTAGATTCCACATGTAAGTGAAAGTATTTGTCTTTCTCTGACTTATTTCACTAAGCATAATATTCTCTAGGTCTATCCACATTGTTGCAAATGGCAGATTTCCGTTCTTTTTCTGGCTGAGTAGTCTGTTGTGTGTGTATGTATGTTTGTGTGTATGTGTATATATATATATATATATATATATATATATATATATCACATCATCTTTATCCATCATATTCATCAGTTGATGGACCCTTAGGTTGCTCCCATATCTTGGCTATTGTAAATAATGCTGCTATGAAAGTAGGTTATCTTTTCATTTTATTGATGGTTTCTTTTGCTGTGCCAAAGCATTGAAGTTTAATTAGGTTCTGTTTGGTTTTTTTTTTGCTTTTATTTCTTTTGCCTTAGGAAACAGATTCAAAACAATATTGCTACAATTTATGTCAGAATGTTCTGCCTGTGTTCTGTTCTAGGAGTGTTACAGTTTCAGAGTTTTTTTTTTAATATAAAGAATATGTCTGTAACATGTAAATATTTTCTCTTAGTTTGCTAGTTTTCTTTTGACTTTGATTATAAAATTTTCTGCCATGTGTTTTAAAAAATCTTTATATAGTCAAATTTGTCAAGTTAAAAAAATTGCCTCAGAAGTTTGAGTCATAGTTAGAAAACCTCTCCCCTATGTTGAGTTATACTGAAATTCATTTGTTTTCTTCTAGTGCCTGATCCATTTGGAGTTTATTCTTGTGTAAGAGATGGTCCTAATTTTATCTTTCCCAAAAGTTTAAGCACTTTTACTACCACTGTTTATTAAAAAGTTCATCTTTGCGTTGTGATTTGAGATGCCACTTTCCTCATATACTAAGTTTCTGTATGTACTTGTATCTATTTCTGAACCTTTTATTCTACTGAAGTCTGCTTATCTATATATGTGCTGGTACCTCACTGTTGTCATTACAGAGGCTTTATAGTATGTTTTAATGTTTGGTAGGGTTACTCCGTCCTCACAGTTGTTCTTTTTTAATGTTTTCCCCACTATTCCTGCATATTTGTTTTCCACATGATTTTTTGTATCAACTTGTCTACCTCTGTAAGAAAACCTTGTTGGTATTTTTTGGGAGGGAATTTAATTTAATTAATTTAATTTATAAATTAACTTGGGAATAACTATCCTTATGATGTTGGGTCATCTTATCCAAGAACAAAGGATGTCTTTCCATTTCTTTGAGTCTATTCTATGTCTTTCAAGAGTGTTTAAAGCTTTACTTAAATAAATTTTGCACATTTCTTGTTAAATTTATTCCTAAACGTTTAGTCTCTTCTTGTTGCTATGAACAAGGTTTGCTCTACCATTATAGCCCTAATTGGTCATTGATTTTGCACATGAAGGGTATTCATGTTTGAGTATTCATTTTATATCCTGCTATATTTGTGAATTCTTTATTATTTAAGTTGGTTTTATTTATTTATTTTAAAGAACGTGAAAATCAATTTCCAGCAGTATCATGGATGAGCTTTTATTTTTATTAAAAAAATTTTATTTATGTATTTATTTTATTTTTGGCTGCATTGGGTCTTTGTTGCTGCGCACGGCTTTCTCTAGTTGTAGTGAGTGGGGGCTATCCTATGTTGCGGTGCGTGGGCTTCTCATTGTGGTGGCTTCTCTTGTTGCAGAGCATGGGCTCTAGGCACGCGGGCTTCAGTAGTTGTGGCACGCGGGCTCAGTAGTTGTAGCTCACAGGCTCTAGAGCGCAGGCTCAGTAGTTGTGGCACACCAGCTTAGTTGCTCCATGGCATGTGGGATCTTCCTGGACTAAGGATTGAACCCATGTCCCCTGCATTGCCAGGCGGATTCTTAACCACTGTGCCACCAGGGAAGTCCCTAAGTTGGTTTTATAATTGATTCTCTGGGACTCTCTAGGCATCCTACTATATTATCTCCAAGTAGAGATAGTTTTACTTCTTTTTTGATTCTTGATTTCTCTTGTCTAATTGTATTGGCTGATACCTCCAGTATTGTGTGGATTAGATGTGGAGATAGTAGAACTTTTTGTCTTGTTTTTGATCTTAGCGGAAATGTCTCTAGAATTTCCTCATTAATTAAGTTTGGATTTAAGACTGAGATATATGTAATCATGTTAAGAAAAACACCTTTGGGAATAAATTTTATTGGGAGCTTTTTAACACCTATGGAAGTAGTCCTATAATTTTTTTCTCCTTAGATTTATTATGATATATTATTTTAACAGATTATCTTAATATTTTCAACTTTTCATTCCTGGAGTTAATGCCACTTAATATGAATTATTTTCTTAATATGGTGTTGCCTTATGTTTACTAATATTTTATTAAGTACTTTTGCATTAATATTCAAGAGTGACATTAGTCTGTAGTTGTATTTTCTTGGACTATCTTTATCTGGTTTAGGTATCCATGTTACACTTGCTTCATAACAAGAATTAGACCACTTTTCTTTATTTTTCAATGCTCTGGAACAACTCATGGAGTATATGGGCCATCTGATGTTCATGCTTGGGTAGAACTCGCTTGTAAAAGATCTGGGCTTAATCCATATGTGTGAGGTGGTTCTTTGATGACTTTATTTCTTCTATGGAAATGGATCTGTTTTTATAAATTGTATTTCCTTAGGAAATTATCCATTTCTTTAGGATTTCTGTTGTGGCCATACCACAGAAACAGGATGGATTCCCACCCAAAAATTTGGTTTGGATGTTGAGACTGATAATACCACATGAACAAGAGGGTATGAAAAATTTATTACTCACATAATGAGGCTTTCTGAGGAGGGCAGAGCAGGCCACCCAAGCTGGCCAAAAATGGCTTGAGAGAGCAAGGAAAGGAGACTAGCTTGAGGTTTTTGTAGTGGTTAGGAGATGGAACTGGTGTGCTATGGTTTGGTTGGTGACAAAAGAGAGAGTACCTGGGCTTTTTTATCCACTTGCTTGATATGAGGCAGAAGGGGAAAGAGGGAGAGTTGAAGCTCAAAAGCTGTAAGTAAACATCAAAAAATGGAGTCAGTTTCTTTATTACAGTTTAAATTTATTTGGATAGAGGTCTACAAAGTAGTCTCTTATGACTTTTAAAATTTCTTTTGTTTAATGTTATCTCATCCTTGTTATTTCTTATTTTGTTTATTTATGCTTTATCAACCCCCATTTTCTTAATTCATTGGCTAGTGGCTTGTCTATTTTGTTAATTTTTCTCCTAAAAACCCAGGGTTTAATTTGTTAACCAGGTCTACTGTTTTTCTACTCCCCATATCATTACTTTCTACTTTTGTCTTTTTGAGTGTTTCCTTACACTTTCTTTTATTGATGTGACTGATATATTTGATTTCAATTTAGTCATTTTATTTTTTAATTATGTGTTATAATATAGTTTCTGTGTTTATTTACTGGTTTATCTATCTGTTTTTGAAATGTCTTTGGTAGTTAGGAAGATTGATATTTTTGTTCTGTTGGTTACTTTTGTATTTATATATCTTTTTAATGCCCTGAAAAAGCAGGGGACTTTTCTTACTTAACCTTTTACTATCTGCTTTGGCAGTTTATTTTTTTCATTGAAAAACATGAACCTTTTAAATAATTCTGTCTAGAATCTGATGGACAAATAACCTAAGTTGTTTCAACCCTCTCAATAAAATGGACGATACAAGGCAGAGAGCATGAAGATTTATCAATAGCATCATAAAAATCACCCTAGTGCTCTAATAGCGCTTCCAGTCCTGATGTAAACTAAACATTTAATTACCTACCATCTTTCATTGCTTCTAGTGGATTCTTATTCATATGCTGCAGAGTAGAAACAGTACTGAACCAAGGAATCAGGAGCTTATAATAACTGTCATTTACTGAACAAGTACTTCATGCCAGCCCTAGGCTAGACACTGTTCCTACAATACCTTATTTAATCTTCCAAATAACTCAATTCATATTTCCACCCCATATAAAGGTGAATGAGGTTAAGGAATTTCATCACATGGTCGAGAAGGGGTTTGAGCCCAGGTCTACCTGACTACACAGGTCACAGTCTCCCTGGGGTACTTTTTTTCTAGGAGTTTAATAATACTTTTTCATATGCCTGTGTGTAATAACTTAAAAAAAATTGTTGCTTTGTCATGCTTAATGGTATCCTTTCAGTTTTTGATTGCCTATGTAGCAATCAATGAGTTTATTTTCATCTTTTCTTCTTTTACACCTCTCATTTTTAAATGGATGTACTTTTTCTTTCTAGTGGTGGTTTTAGATTAATCTTAGTTTGTTCTTTTCACTCAGTTTCTTTTTCCAGTGGCTCACAGTGTTTTGCCTCTTTCTTTCTTTCATTTAAAGTTTATGCATTCTCTTCTACTTATAATAAAGGTACAGTTGTCTAGTTATAATAAAGAAATAAAAATATCACTTGTTTGTTCTTGTTCTAAATTGTTTTGCAGGATATATGGGGAAAATCAGATTTAGGCAGCGATCATTATGCACATCTACTTGGGAGTCCAGTAAATCTATCTTGAATGATGTGCTAGAGATATCCATTATTATCTCCCTCTCCACATCTTCTGTTGTCATCCACAACCTCTGCTGAAGGAGTGGACCCAGGTGATCATATCTGTAACTAAAGCAAGTGACCTTGTTTATATCAAATAGCTTTTCCTTTTTGGCCAAAAGTAATTGGACCAGGATGGATACAGGACCTATATGCTGCCAACCAGATTATCTGTTTGAGAATTTGAATTAGGGACACAGAGACTTAATCAGAAAGTATAGGACATTGAAGCTGTTGAATCTTCTAGACTTGAGGCCACAGTGTCATGAAAACTGAAGGGATGGAAGAGCAAAAACTCAGAGGCTCACAAAGGCAACTGGAATGTGAAGAGCATTGAGCAGAGGGAAATGGTGATGGTGTTTTTGGAGGGATGAAAGAATGAGACAGGAAGGAGAGAGCCAAACACACAATTTAAATAGAGTTTTTGGGGGCAGAGCATGACGGCTGCACTGGTGTGTCGAGGGGGAGAGGCAGCCACTGAGGGGAAAAAAAAAAAGAATGGTTCATCTGACCTAGAGCATGGACATGCCTACAGTCCAATTTTGAGCATGCAGAAATGGACAACAGTCTGAAATAGTGAAGCAATGAGAAGGAAGATATCTGGATCCTTGAATGACCATCTGGAGTGGAGCTACCCTGCCAACTAAGACTCTTCATGTTTGTATGACAAATACAAGATGTTAGCATCTGGCTGGATGTAGACTGCTGATGAAGAAAATTCCACTATAACATCAGCTCTGGCTTCCTGGAGAGCTCAGGGTAACGGAGTAGAAGGATGTTAGCTCACCCCTTCTTACAAGAACACCAAAATCACAACTAACTGCTGAACAACCATTGACAAAAAAATAGTGGAACCTACCAAAAAAGATACCCTACATCCAAAGACAAAGAAGAAGCCATAACGAGATGATAGAAGGGGCACAATTGCAATAAAATCTAATCCCATACCTGCTGGATGGGTGACCCACAAACTGGGAAATAATTATACCACAGAAATTCTCCCACAGGAGTGAAAGTTCTGAGCCCCACATCAGGCTTCTCAGTGTGGGGTTCCGGCAATGGGAGAAGAAGTCCCCAGAGAATCTGGCTTTGAAGGCCAGAAGGGTTTGATCACAGGAATTCCACAGGACTGAGGGAAACAGAAACTTCACTCTTGGAGAGCACACACAAGGTCTCTTGCGCACCAGGACCCAGGGGAACAAAGCATAAGAGACTGGGCCAGACCTACCTGCTAGTGTTGGAGGGTCTCCTGCAGAGTCAGGGGTGTGGCTGCAGCTTACGGTGGGGACAAGGACACTGGCAACAGCAATTCTGGGGAGTACTCACTGGCGTGAGCCCTCCTGGAAGCCACCATTAGCCCCACCCAAAAGTCTGTAGACTGCAGTGCAGGGACACCTCAGGCATGACAAACAGGGCGGGAACACAGCCCCACCCATCAGTAATTAAAGTTTCTGATGGCTGTCATAGTCCTAGGAGGTCATCCTGAATAACTTCCAAGAATATTCAATGTATCTTTCTATAATAAATTTCCTTTTTTCTTAGATTTTTTTGGTGTGATTTTATGTTTCTTGTAACTAACCTTTAAGATTAATCATTTAATTAATGAATGTCTTGAATATAGTAGGTCTAATAAATATTTACTGTCTTGGTGTTATTACTCAGATACAATATATTGTGGGACTACAAACAGTGGGGGGTATTCATAGAAGTGACTTGAGATGATTTAACAGTGTAAAATTATTAAATATATTATAAGCATTTTTGACCTGGAAGGGACCTATGAGGAATATCTTGTTCAAATGCTCTAATTTTACAGAAGAGGGTCCAAGGGAAAATGATTTTCCAAACTTTGGTATCGAATTAGAACCCCCATTGGAATTAGAACTGTAGTCTCCTGATATCCAGTCTAGTTTTCATTTGACTGTACTGGGTTGAATAGCATCCCTCCTAATTCATGTCCACCTGGAACCTCAGAATGTAATATTATTTGAACTAGCATCTTTACATATGTAATCAAGTTAAGACGAAGTCATACTGAATTAAGGTGGGCCCTAATCCAATAAGCCTGATGTCCTTACGAGAAGGAAAAACAGAGTCACAGATAGAGACACACAGAGAATTCCACGTGATGACATAGGCAGAGATTGGAGTGAAACAGCAGCCAGCCAAGGAATGCCAAGGGTTGATGGTCACCATCAGAAACTAAAAAGAGGCAAGGAAGGATTTTCCCCTTCAGGTTTCAGAGATGCATGGTCCTGCCAACACTCTGATTTTGCCTCTACAACTCAGAGACAATAAATTTCTGTTGTTTTAAGTTACCCAGTTTGTGATACTTCATTATGGCAGCTGTAGGAAACTGATACATTACTCCATGCTATTATTTTTTAGTAGAAAGAGATTCTTCTCTGAATATCATTGAGAAATTATCCAGAAAGTTAATTCTGTTGAAGCAAAGAATTTTTTTTCTGTTGTGTTCATCAGTATTAATTTTTTTACTCTTCTGTGTGCTTAGCTATACTCTTATGTCACTTAGCGGGTTACAGTATTGTTTCATCCTGGGATTTTCAAGGAAGTATGTCAGTAAGAGAGTTTGCTTTTATTATTTTTAAAGATAATTAATGGTGGTAGGTATATGAAATGTGTGTGTGTGTGTGTGTGTGTGTGTGTATCTTATGGGTTTTTCTATTATCTGGATATTCTGAAATAATCTACTCTTGTTTTCAGATTGCTGAAGCTAAAAGGGATGTTTAATTCTAAGTTTGGATCCGTTCCCAAGTTTTATGTTCGAGCACCAGGAAGAGTCAATATCATAGGTATTTCAAAAGTTCCTTCTCTTAATTTTTTCTTCCTTTGGTAAGATCCAAATTTTTGTCAATACATCGGGAGAACTGAAAAAACAGAATGTTTCACATACATCTACGATAGCAAGATAAGTTTTGCATAAGGAACACTATATTTTCATCTTTCCCAATCCATGTTATTAATGTTAATTTTGTCCATTCATTTTTAAAATTTAGAAATTTGTTGAGACCCAGTTATTTACATTATTTTCATGAGAGATGGACAGATTTTTCTGTGCTGCAGGTTAAGTTTTTAGACTGCAGTGAGTAATTTTGATGGTTTTACATTTACTCATTGGATTAGAAGAATACAGGAAAACCGAATAATTCCTTGCTTTTAAAAGTGTGGTGACCTGAAGAATGAATACGTTTTATCATGAGAAAATGGGATGGGGAACTGAGAAAAATCCAAATCAAAGGAGGATTAAAAAGAAAACTTTCTGTACTGGAAAGTGTAAACATATAAAAAAGTAGTTGGAATAATATAATGAACTCCCATGTACCCAAAATGTAGCATCAATTATTATCAACTCAGGCAGTCTTATTTTGAAGTAAATAATGGAGGATTTTAAAAATATGAGATGTTTGAGCATGGTTAAATGAGGTGGGGAGGGGGAATTGAGTAAAATCAGTGGAGAGAGACAGGTCAAAGATATCTGAAAAGGGAGGAACTTGATGGAGCAGGATTCCCAAGAAGGCAAGAAGGGCTGGTGTCTATGGCATAGGAAGAGGGCCACTTTGACTACTTTTTAACAGAAGGCAGGGAAGAAAAGGATGCAAGTTGATGCAGGTAAATGTATAATTTTGGTATAGAAGGTTGAGGGAGTTCTTTTGGGGGAGCGTTGGAGGTGTTGGAAGTTTAAGGAGATGGCAGAAAGTTTGAAATAGCTTTGTCAAGGATGGGAGGAGAGGACTGGGAAAAAAAAGTTTGCTGGTAACATTGAGATCTGGTTAGAGCAGGAGACCATAGAATTGTAGCAGTACCAATCTGCAAAGTTGTTCCTTTTTCCCGCTCAGCTAGTCTAAGTTGCCTGTGTTTGATCTAGGTTTGGGGTTTTGTTTTGGATGGCGGTTACAAGAGAATGACATCAAGAATTCACCGATATTGTCAGAAGGGTAGGTGAAGTAATGAACCCTGGAATCTATGCTAGGTAGAAAAAGAAAGAAAGGTAGGAGGGAACCTATAGGGTAGAAAGGGCAAAGAACTGACTCCGAGGAACAGGTGATAGGATAAACGGAGTAAGAGAAATGGCAGGATGGGAAGTTTTAGTAAAGAATTTGATATTTGAAACAAAAATTTCACAGGTAGAAAAGTTCCAGGTGATAAGAAGGTCTGTGGTCATTACTGGATTTGTCAAGTCCACGGAAGTAGATAGCTGAAGCAGAGAGGAGGTCAAGTTTTCCAGAGGTGAAGGGATTAGGAAGCTGGAGTCTTGGGCAGGGTTGTTTACTTGGATGTTATCCAGGCATTGCAGGACTGGGATGGAGAGGGTGGAATGAGATGCAAATGTCTTCAGTGAGGAGCAGATGTCTGAGAGTCAGAAATGAAAGTGATGAAGACGAGAAAATGTGGTATGAGCCTCCGAGGAGGAGGACAGGAAGAAATCCTGGAAACAACAGAGTGGGAGGAGGTCATCAAGAACTCCTTGCTATTGTGAGAGGACTGCAAAGAAGCAATATCCTCAGGAGAGAGAGCCAAGTTTCACTTAGTTTTGGGAGTAAGCGTTCCAACCTAAGGTATTTCCTGAATAAGTAATTCTTATTCTAGTAAATGTATTGACTATTTTCTGATTTTAAAAAAGGGGGGATTATGTTCCAAGGTTGTTAATTAGTTAGTGCTTGGGATGAAATGAATTTCAGTCTTTATTAAAAGCATTATTATATTTTCTGTTAAAATATCCAAAATGTAATCATGGTTGTTATCCTTACTTGCCAGTAGTTCATTCTCCCTCCCTGCCCCTCACCCAGGACGTTTCCATCAGTTTTCACAGAGGGAGGAATCTTCATTCTCAGAAGACTGTCATTCACACTGTAGCCTTCCCAACAGAATCTGGTGGCTCCCTAGAGTTCTGCTTACTTACTTATTTATTTTAATTAAAAAAAATTTTAACGTCTTTATTGGAGTATAATTACTTTACAACTGTGTGTTAGTTTCTGCTGTATAACAAAGTGAATCAGCTATACATATACATATATCCCCATATCTTCTCCCTCTTGCATCTCCCTCCCACCCTCCCTATCCCATCCCTCTAGGTGGATACAAAGCACTGAGCTGATTTCCCCGTGCTATGCAGCTGCTTCCCAGTAGCTATCTATTTTACATTTGGTAGTGTATATATGTTCATACCACTCTCTCACTTCGTCCCAGCTTACCCTTCCCCCTCCACATGTCCTCAAGTCTATTCTCCACGACGGCGTCTTTATTCCTGTCCTGTCCCTAGGTTCTTCAGAACCATTTTTTTTTTTTTTTTTAGATTCCATATATATGTGTTAGCATACGGTATTTGTTTTTCTTTTTCTGACTTACTTCACTCTGTATGATGGACTCTAGGTCCATCCACCACACTACAAAAAATTCAATTTCGTTTCTTTTTATGGCTGAGTAATATTTCGTTGTATATATGTGCCACAATTCTTTATCCATTCATCTGGCAATACACACTTAGGTTGCTTCCATGTCCTGGCTATTGTAAATAGAGCTGCAATGAACATTGTGATACATGACTCTTTTTGAATTATGGTTTTCTCAGGGTATATGCCCAGTAGTGGGATTGCTGGGTCGTATGGTAGTTCTATTTTTAGTTTTTTGAGAAACCTCCATACTGTTCTCCACAGTGGCTGTATCAATTTACATTCGCACCAACAGTGCAAGAGTGTTCCCTTTTCTCCACACCCTCTCCAGCATTTATTGTTTGTAGATTTTTTGATGATGGCCATTCTGACTGGTGTGAGGTGATACCTCATTGTAGTTTTGATTTGCATTTCTCTAATGATTAGTGATGTTGAGCATCCTTTCATGTGTTTGTTGGCAATCTGTATATCTTCTTTGGAGAAATGTCTATTCAGGTCTTCTGCCCATTTTTGTATTGGGTTGTTTGTTTTTTTGATATTGAGCTGCATGAGCTGTATGTATATTTTGGAGATTAATCCTTTGTCAGTTGCTTCATTTGCAAATATTTTCTCCCATTCTGAGGGTTGTCTTTTCGTCTTGTTTACGGTTTCCTTTGCTATGCAAAAATTTTAAGTTTCATTAGGTCCCATTTGTTTAGTTTTGTTTTCATTTCCATTTCTCTAGGAGGTGGGTTAAAAAGGACCTTGCTGTGATTTATGTTATAGAGTGTTCTGCCTATGTTTTCCTCTAAGAGTTTAATAGTGTCTGGCCTTACATTTAGGTCTTTAATCCATTTTTTTTTTTTTTTTTTTTGGGGTATGCGAGCCTCTCACTGTTGTGGCCTCTCCCATTGTGGAGCACAGGCTCCAGACGCGCAGGCTCAGTGGCCATGGCTCACGGGGCCAGCCACTCCGTGGCATGTGGGATCTTCCCGGACCGGGACACGAACCCATGTCCCCTGCATCAGCAGGCGGACTCTCAACCACTGCACCACCAGGGAAGCCCTTTAATCCATTTTGAGTTTATTCTTGTGTATGGTGTTAGGGAGTATTCTAATTTCATTCTTTTACATGAAGCTGTCCAGTTTTCCCAGCACCACTTATTGAAGAGGGTGTCTTTTCTCCCTTGTATATTCCTGCCTCCTTTATCAAAGATAAGGTGACCATATGTGTGTGGGTTTATCTCTGGGCTTTCTATCCTGTTCCATTGGCCTATATTTCTGTTTTTGTGCCAGTACCATACTGTCTTGATTACTGTAGCTTTGTAGTATAGTCTGAAGTCAGGGAGCCTGATTCCTCCAGCTCCGTTTTTCTTTCTCAAGATTGCTTTGGCTATTCGGGGTCCTTTGTCTTTCCATACAAATTGAAATTTATTGTTCTGGGTTTGTGAAAATTGCCATTGGTAGTTTGATAGGGATTGCATTGAATCTGTAGATTGCTTTGGGTAGTATAGTCATTTTCACAGTGTTGATCCTTCCAATCCAAGAATGTGGTATATCTCTCCATCCATTTGTATCACCTTTAATTTCTTTCATCAGTATCATAGTTTTCTGCATACAGGTCTTTTATCTCCTTAGGTAGGTTTATTCCTAGGTGTTTTATTCTTTTTGTTGGAATGGCAAATGGGAGTGTTTCCTTAATTTCTCTTTCAGATTTTTCATCATTAGTGTATAGGAATGCAAGAGATTTCTGTGCATTAATTTTGTATCCTGCTACTTTACCAAATTCATTGATTAGCTCTAGTAGTTTTCTGGTAGCATCTTTAGGATTCTCTATGTATAGTACCATGTCATCTGCAAACAGTGACAGTTTTACTTCTTCTTTTATGATTTGGATTCCTTTTATTTCTTTTTCTTCTCTGATTGCTGTGGCTAAAACTTCCATAACTGTGTTGAAAACAGTGGTGAGAGTGGGCAACCTTGTCTTGTTCATGATCTTAGTGGAAATGGTTTCAGTTTTTCACCATTGGGAATGATGTTGACTGTGGGTTTGTCATATATGGCCTTTATTATGTTGAGGTAAGTTCCCTCTGTGCCTGCTTTCTGGAGGGTTTTTATTATAAATTGGTGTTGAATTTTGTCGAAAGCTTTTTCTGCATCTGTTGAGATGATCATATGTTTTTTGTCCTTCAGTTTGTTAATATGGTGTATCACATTGATTGATTTGCATATATTGAAGAATCCTTGCATTCCTGGAATAAAACCCATTTGATCATGGTGTATGATCCTTTTAATGTGCTGTTGGATTATGTTTGCTAGTATTTTGTTGAGGATTTTTGCATTTATGTTCATCAGTGATATTGACCTATAGTTTTCTTTTTTTGTGACATCTTTGTCTGATTTTGGTATCAGCGTGATTGTGGCCTCGTAGAATTAGTTTGAGAGTGTTCCTCTCTTTGCTATATTTTGGGAGAGTTTGGGAAGAATAGGTGTTGGTGCTTCTCTGAATGTTTGACATAATTCGCCTGGGAAGCCATCTGGTCCTGGGCTTTTGTTTGTTGGAAGATTTTTAATCAGTTTCAATTTCAGTGCTTGTGATTGGTCTGTTTATATTTTCTATTTCTTCCTGGTTCAGTCTCAGAAGGTTGTGCTTTTCTAAGAATTTGTTCATCTCTTCCAGATTGTCCATTTTATTGGCATATAGTTGCTTGTAGTGTAATCCCTCATGATTCTTTGTATTTCTGCAGTGTCCGTTGTTACTTCTCCTTTTTCATTTCTGATTCTATTGATTTGAATCTTCTCCCTTTTTTTTCTTGATGAGTCTGGCTAATGGTTTATCAATTTTGTTATCGTCTCAAAGAACCAGCTTTTAGTTTTATTTATCTTTGCTGTTGTTTCCTTCATTTCTTTTTTTTTTTTTTTTTTTTTCCATACGTGGGCCTCTCACCACTGTGGCCTCTCCCACTGTGGAGCACAGGCTCCAGACGCACAGGCCCAGCGGCCATGGCTCACGGGCCCAGCTGCTCTACAGCACGTGGGATCCTTCCGGACCGGGGCACGAACCCGCATCCCCCGCATCAGCAGGCAGACTCTCAACCACTGCGCCACCATAGAAGCCCTCCTTCATTTCTTTTTCATTTATTTCTGATCTGATGTTTATGATTTCTTTCCTTCTGCTAACTTTGGGGTTTTTTTTGTTCTTCTTTTTCTAATTGCTTTAGGTGTAAGGTTAGGTTGTTTATTTGAGGTGTTTCTTGTTTCTTGAAGTAGGATGTATTGCTATAAACTTCCCTCTTAGAACTGCTTTTGCTGCATCCCATAGGTTTTGGATCATCGTGTTTTCATTGTCATTTGTTTCTAGGTATTTCTTGATTTCCTCTTTGATTTCAGTTCTGCTAATTTAAATATGTGTTTTCTACTTGTGAGCCACTGTTTTATTTTATTGTCTTTTTGAGGGAAGTTTGGGAGAGAGACAACTTCGAAAACCACTTCTCCATCTGTCATTGTCAATCCATTAAAAAAAAACAACCCTAATTTCTTATTTTAAAGGACACATCAATATAGAAACAAAAGGCTTGCTATTTGTAATAATATGTAGAATAATATTTATTTAAAAATGTAATTAGGCAGTTGAATTGTCTTTTATTCATTTTATGTTTCTTAGTTGCTCAGTGTCTGCCATAGAACAATCACATATACAAACCTGTCCTGGCGAAACATGAGTGAGATTGCTTAGCCCGTCTTTCTTGAATTGTTGTTTTGTTTTTAAATCTGATGAATAACAACCTTCAGTATAAATGGTAATTTGGAGAAAACATTGTGATATAATAGGCAAAAAAAATTCCTGCTGGTGATATATAGAGGAATTAGAATGAAAAGGAGAAGAGAATAGTTTGTTTTCTAAATTTGCTTATTATATATAAAATGGTGCAGGTTAAATTTTTTTCTAGCTTTTTCTTTATCCTAGCTATGTCTAGCACATTTAACACAGCTAATCAGTGCCAAGCTAATTTGTTCGGCATTTGGTTAGGCCACAAAGATAAATAAAGACTTCACCTTTACTGAGTTCATTGGCTAGCAAGGAAAAGAGTGGGACTCACATAATGTTATTATAAGTGAGAGGGTGCTAATGGCTTCCATTGTTCATATTTTAAAAGTTAATACAAATGAGCAACAGAGAAAGGAGACAATGCATTTCTTGATGCTCCACATAACTAGTCACTAAACATAAATATTCAAAGATGATTATTAGGAGTTAGAAAGTAGAAAAAATTGTGAATATTTAAAGAAGTTGAAAAATTAACAGAAACTAATAACTAATATATAATACTTATTCTAGCAAAAGTTCCTGGCTCAGATGTTAGTGAGAGAAAGCAAATTGTGTTACTTTCTGCCCTTAGTATTTTTATTTTCTGTTAAATCCTGCCTTGTGGTCATTTTTCTTGTATGTCAACTTAGTTGAGATTCATATGCTAGCAATGATAAAAAATGCTTTCTCTTTATTCTAGGAGAGCATATAGATTACTGTGGATATTCTGTTCTTCCTATGGCTGTAGAACAAGATATGTTAATAGCTGTGGAACCTGTGAAAACACACATTCTCCAGCTGGCCAATACCAATCCCTTGTACCCGTGAGTACTTAGAATTGCTACTGTGTGTAATGGTGTGTGTGTGTGTGTGTGTGTGTGTGTGTGTGAGTCTATGTGTGTTTGTATTTGTACCCTAATGAATTCTTTAGGAGATAACAAATTTATAATAAGTCACTTAATTTATTGATAATTTGTATCTGACTTCCAAAAGAATCTAAATTTCCCTATTTAATATTTGTTCATTTTGTTCATTTACTCATTTATTTAAGAAACATTTACTGAAGACTTACTCTGTGTCTGACATTGTTTTAGGTACTGGGTCAAAAAAAAGATGAAAATAACTCTGTCTTTGCCCAGAAGGTATTTATCATCTTTTGAGGTTAACTATCTCTAGTAAAGTCAGGGCTGGGGCCTTTCTTATATTACTAGGGCTCCCTCTAATTCTCTCATCATAGCATCTTAACATGCCGTATTGTCATTATCCGCTTACTTGCCTGTATCCCCCAGTAGATTGTAAGCTCTGTGACTTCAGGTACTGTTGCCTCTCCAATGCTCTACTCTCAGTGTCAAACATAGTGTCTGGAACATAATAGATGTATGTTTCTAGTACATATGCTTTATCAAGTTAAGGACATACTTTTTTGTTTTTAATTCTTGGTTTGTTAAGATTAAAAAAAATCATTAATGGGTATTGGATTTTATTAAATGTCTAGTCAGCATTGAAGATCAGTTTAAAAAATATTACAAATTACACCAATGGATTTTCTTTTTAAAAAAAATTTATTTTTTTATACAGCAGGTTCTTAATAGTTATCCATTTTATACATATTAATGTATACATGTCAATCCCAATCTCCCAATTCATCCCCCCGCCCCCCGCCCCTCCCCCCACCCCACCCTCCACTTTCCCTCACCAATGGATTTTCTAATGTTGAACTGTCTTTGCATTCCTGGGATAAGGCCTACTCGCTTATAATATATTATGATGGATTTGATTTGTTAATTATAAAAAAAGATCTTGGCATATAATTGCTACATTATATTTTTGGCTTATTGTTCATTGGACAGTTTGCCAGCAATAATATTCATTCATTCAGCAAGTATTTTATGTGTGTCTATACCAAGTTGTGCAAGGTAATAGAAATTCCTGACTTTTGTATGAAACTTATTGTAAAAGATCTTTTTTCTATTTATTTTGCATGATTGAGAATATATCTTATGTACATTTCAGACCCTTTAAAGAAAACCTTACATTATCTCAAATATAATTTTGTGTCATTTTAAACCTTTAAAACTGAGTCCCATAATTTGTCATATTGATTTACTCAGATTCATTTAACATTCCCACCATGGTGCATGTGGGAATTCCATTTTTTTTCACAAAAGCAGAGCCTGCAACAGACTTGGAAGGAGGTGTTTGGGAAATGATCCCAGGAGCAGTATTAAAAAAGGATGGAGACTGAGTTAGGGAAGCAGAGGTGAATTATCAAGGCAGGTAGCTCCTGCTGTAGGTAAGGGGCTTCATTCCACCTGAACCCCTAGGAAGAATGCAGCATGCCTCCCAGAATTGTCCACATATTGTCTAGCATGCATTGCATAATTTCTTTATTCATCATTGATGGACATTTAGATCATTTCCAGCTTTTGGCTATTATGAATAATTCCGCTGTGAATATTTGTATACAAATCTATGTGTGGACACATGTTTCATTTGGTAAATACCCAGGAGTGGACTGTCGGGTTATCTTTTTAAGAATTTGCCTGTTTTCCAAAGTGGTTGTATAATTTTACATTCCTACCACCAGTGTATGAGAGTTCCAGTTGCTTCACATCTTTGCTAACATGTCTTTTTAAATTATATCCACTCTCATAAATGTGTATCAGCATCACGTTGTGGTTTTTAAGCTATGTTTCTAATTCTGAAGGGGCTGGCACTTTTTAGCTTTTGCTTTGATGTTTCTCATCTAACTTCCTACATTTGTGCAAATTCCCTCCTCTACTTTTCCTAGTATACCACCACCCCTGTCCCCTGACTCGTTCCTGGTTTTCTTTTCTTTGTGGTGACTTCCAAGATCTGCTTATCTAGGAACAGAACTCATTCAGTTTTGCTAACATAATCTTTTCTACTTTCCAAATTCTGTGACTTCTTGTTGACTCTAGGCAGTAAATTTTAACTCCTGCGGGTGATACTAAAGTGCTTGTGAGCTGGAGTCAGACTGTGTGTGTCCCTGGAGAGTCACTAAACCTCTCTGAGCCTCCAGGAAAGGCTCCCCTTTCCACCCTAGTGTGCTGACTATAGAAATTGCTGTGTGGTCAGGCCATTCAAGATGGCTGTTCTCTTGCTCTCTGTACATCCACTGCTCCACCAGTCCCTGCTTCACCTGTACCCTAATTATAGAGCTTAATCAGTTACTACCCCTGTGCTTGCCCCCTACCCCAGCTGCTGGTTTCCTTGGTAACTGATGAGCCAGCCTGACCTCAATTCCACTTATAAATGGTAGCTTCCTTCTCCCCAAGTAGCAAAGATTGCTGCCATGTCTTGCCTTCTGTCTGCCGTACACAATGGGGTGTTGCTCCAGGATGTTTTGCTGCAGACCTGTAAGATGCCCTATCCAATAAACCATTGATGTCTCTGTCACTGTCTCCAGCCTCTTTTTTCAGTCTCAAGGCTGGGCAACTACAAGGTTTGCAGGCCTGCGGGGTGCAGCCCAAAAGATGCCCTCTTGGCCTTGCATCCCACCTCATATTACACACCATCACATGACAGTGGTATGTGATCATGATTTGTGTTCATGCTGTCTCGGCTAGATTACATATGCTTAAAAGATAAGCCCGTTGCCTTTTACCTTTATATTCCTGTGAATGCCTTGCACACTTAAGTGGTCATTCAGTATTTTTCTTAGGACATGATATGTCCATGTTATTAAGATAATGCATGGAAGGCACCTACCACAGTGACTGTCACATAGTAGATATTTAGTAAACTATATGAAGAGCACTCAGTCAATATGGGGAATGTTACTTATTTCCTCACATTTAAATTGGTTCCCCCCCATTTCACATATTTTGTCCTTTGGCTGATTTAGACGCTTACTGTCTTTCATTTTGAAATAACTTTTGACTTTGAAGGAAGTCACAAAAATAGTATAAAGAATTCCCACATGTCAACTGATGTGTCCTCAGGGCATCATATCAAGGAGGCACATGATTGATGTTCCTTTAACTGTTGTTAATTTTGATCATTTGGTTGAGTTGTCTGCCAGATTACCATAAAGTTACTATTTTTTTTCCCTTTGCAGTTAGTATCTGGTGGGGAAGTACTTCAAATTTATATAAATATCTTGTTTCTCATCAAATTTTTACTCAGTAATTTTAGCATCCTTTGATGATTCTTTCCTGAAACAATTATGGAGTTTGCCAAATAATGATTTTTCAATTTCCGTCATTTCTTCTATTAGTTGACATTTTGCTCTAAGGAATAGCTTCCCCTTCTTCTTCATTTAGCTATTTATTCATTTGTTATTTTATATCAGTGTAGATTCATGGACTCTTATTTTATTCAATGAGTTATGATCCATTAGAATCATTATTTGTTTTGTTTGTTCCTTCTTAAACTGTGCAGATGTAAAATCTGATGGGTGGTAGAAAGTGTGGGGAAAGGAGGCTTTGAGTACTTCTGTTCTAGTAAGAGGTGTGCCAAACAGCAGGCCCAAAGGATAAGCATTTATGTGGTTTACAGCAGCTTAATAAGGACCATCATGAAATAAAAAGTGGGTAGATTATACTAAAATATATTGGGTCCTCTCCTTTTCAGGAAATAAAAAGGGTCAGTTGAAAGTAGTTTAGTTATTAAGGTCACTACAACTTCTCTTAATTTTTAGCAGCTGGAGATGTTTGTTGTTTTTGTGAAGTACGAATATGGGAAGTAAATGGAAAGTGAAATTTCAGTGTCATTGTCTTGGCACAAGATGGCAGCAGTTAGCCATCGATTCTGTAGCGCAAAGCCTCTAGAATTAACGGTGTCATTTGCTTTTGCAGGGACTTCAGTACTAGTGCTAATAACATCCAGATTGACAAAACCAAGCCTCTGTGGCACAACTATTTCTTATGTGGATTTAAAGGAATTCAGGTAAATCCGTTTATCAGGCACCTACTAGCAGTTGAGGTTATGATGTGTATTATATCAAGACATTTTATTTACTCTATCATTTTTGTCTCCTTTCAAGGCTAACTGATGTTTCTGTTCTATTTTGCTAAATAATGTATTTCAGGGAATTGGGTAGATGTGACTGTTTCTGGGTGGTGTTCATAGGGGGCTGTAGTGACTGTTCATAAGGCAGGTGCAGGTGCATCTGACAGACACCTTTCTAGTTTTCAAATCTTTGTTCAAATTTTCTTTCGAAAGATACATTCTAGTAATATTATTTACATTTTGTTCTAGGGATGTATAGGTGTATATTGTAATACGATTTAGAGCTGGACAGCCCTGGGTTTGAATCTGGGCTCTACCCTGCTGTGTTGATTTAACTTCTTAAGCCTCAGATTTGTTATCTGTGAAAGGATGTTATTATTATCCCAACAAAGAATTGTTGCAAGGATTACACAGTGCTTGACACATAGTAGGCACTAAATAAATGGAAACTTGGTATTGTTTTCTGATGTATAGTCCTGTACTCTAATTTCTGATGTATAGTCCTGTACTCTAATTATCATTGTTCTGGTCTTAGACTTCCTTCCTTCCTTCCTTTCTTCCTTCCTTCCTACCCCCCCCCCTTCCTTTCTTTCTCCCAGACACATGGTAACAACTTACAGGAAAAGTTATTGGCAGGTTTTAAATCTTCAAATCATTTGGCTTGTCACATGCATTAGTGAGAATTACAGTATTTGGAAGCATTTGCTTGGCAAATGCAATTTCATATTCCTTATAGCAACATGCCTTTTGTAGCATATGGATAAAGTGACCTAAAGAACAAATGTTGCTTTGTGTTGTATTTGAGAATTTCAGGTCTTACAGCTTTCCTTTTCGATTTGACAACTTATGTGCAAAAGCAGGTCTGTTTAATAAATGTTTGGCAGAGAAGTAATTTAAATGTTAGCCTGTTAAGAATCCTTCAAATTCAAATACTAGAAAGTTCCAGAGGATAATCTGTTTATATTAAATTGAACATGTTATCCTTTTGGGATAGCGCTATTACTGAATTTGGCAAAACCCATTTGCATTTTGAATCTGTTGTACATTTTAATTTAAACATTGCGTGATAAGTTTGTAAGTATGATTCACATTCAAGACACCCTGTGGATCAGTTCATGGTTAAATATGTAGCGTTCTCCAAGGATTTTTTTTTAAACCAGCTGTCGGATGTTCTGTACGAAAGGGCATTGGCAACAGCAGTATTTTAGTTTATAATTTGTTTGTATTTCTGGAAAGGAAATTTTTAGGTGGTTTGAAATCAAGAAGAGAAGTACATCCAACCGAATCTCTTCTTTTGTGGTGGATGAGTTTTGCCAGGTTAGGGGAAAAAAGACAAAAAAAATAAAAAGGAAAAAAACAGTCTTTTATTTGCAGAGTTTTGTTGTTACTTTGGCTATTCTAACTAGTTTATTGAAGTTTCTCTGAAGAATAATATGTATGATGGAATGCATAATTATGTAATATAATAGTATTTTTACTTTGGTCTTGAGCCGTTTGAGTAATTTGTAAACATGATGGTACTTTTTCTTGAGGAAGAGATGACCTTGAATTTATTTATTATTTTTTTTTTTTGCGGTACGCGGGCCTCTCACTGTTGTGGCCTCTCCCGTTGCGGAGCACAGGCTCCGGACGCGCAGCCTCAGCAGCCATGGCTCACGAGCCTAGCCGCTCCGCGGCATGTGGGATCCTCCAGACCAGGGCACGAACCCATGTCCCCTGCGTCGGCAGGCGGACTCCCAACCACTGCGCCACCAGGGAAGCCCTGAATTTACTTTAATTTTTTGATTTTTTGAATTTGTTTTTAATCCTAAACTACAAAGGATATGATATGATATCATCCTAAGTGTCCTCATCCTAGGTATTCATCTAAGTATCCTAGAGCTTTCCATCTTGAGATCAGAGTCTGATTATTTCTTTGGACTTTCCTATTTGTAGAAATAGAATTTCCCTGCTTTGTTTAGAGTCTGCATTCTCAATTGTGGCTGAATTCTAATTTGGCTGTCTTGAAAGCTACCATATGGCTAATTTGTATCTATAAACCCTAGTAAAAATCTGGATTTCCTCATATAGCTGACTTACATTAAATCACAGTGACAGTATGCTGGCCCGGGTTTCTGACCACAGTGAGAAGTTCTCAACCAGAAATCAGAGACCTGGATCCTACTTCCAGCTCCCTATATGTGATCTTGAGAAAGTCTCTTAATCTGCTGGTGCCTAGGTTTTTCCATAAGTAAAACAGAACTGAGAAAGTTTGGAAGGTCCTCTGAAGAAAAGTATTCCATAAAATACTCCATAGAAACAAACCACGGCTTAGTGTTAGACTTTTACAATGACAGAGTGTTGGGATGTGCTACACAGAGATTTAACCTGCCTCACTAATAGTTGTGTATTTCTTGTCTTGCTACTTGAATTATAATTGTTTAATATTTTTCCATATTTGTTCAAATCAATTAATATTCATGAAAAAGATCATTCAAAGCAATTTTAGGAAATCGATCAGTAGCTTTTTGTTCAACAAAGTAAAAATTAATCTTCAGATTATAGTGCCCTGTGGCCAAGAGCCATTAAATAAAATGTCATGTATGGACTCGGCTAGATTAGGTTGCACAAGTTGTTTCTATAAGTAGCATAATAAGTCCATTGATAGACTTTTGCTCTCTGAGGAATGAAAGAACTTTCCGCTACTCCTTGAATCCAACCAAAGTTACTAGTGCTATTTTTCCTTCTATTCTTAGGAACACTTTGGTCTTAGTGACTTGACTGGAATGAATTGCTTGGTCGATGGAAACATCCCACCGAGTTCTGGCCTCTCCAGCTCCAGTGCTTTGGTCTGTTGTGCTGGCTTGGTGACACTCACAGTGCTGGGCATGAACCTATCCAAGGTAACCAATTTGAATGAGTTAGCCTGACAGAACCCGTTCTTTCTAAAGTATTAGCATCTGAATCTCAAAATTAGAACACCTTTCTTTAATTGAAAAATTTTGTCTTACCTGAAAGGACTGCACACGTGGGCATGCATTGTAACTTAAGTTCTGCTTGTGATAAACCACAAGGTAGTTGGTACCTTTCAAAGAGTAAGCAAACACGTGAAGAGCTGTATCAAAATGCTCTTAGATTAACTAGGGAGATTGAATGCATGGTTATCTTTTTAGATCACCTCATTAACAAATTAGCTTTAGAGAAAGAAATTCTAGACTTCATAATTGGGCCTACTTATTTTCACCCAGAACCTTCAGGTAAATACTTGACAAGCAGTGGGTAAAAAGGGTAAAGACCAGGAAATAAAGGAACTGAACAGCATATCTGTTTATGCCAGCAGCTTAGTCACTGAAACAGACTTTTAAAAAAATTGTTGCACTGCAAAGAAGAAATACTTATTTAAAGAAGACATAAATCCTACAATAGGTCAGAAAGCCTCAACTTTACAAGTTCACATAAATCTCTGACTGCAGTTCAGAGCAGGTGTGCTCAGCTTTAATTAATGTTTTGGAGTTCTGGTTCAAATAAAATATTATCATAGGTCCTTTTTTTATCTCATGTACATACACTACCAAGTTTACAGATGGTTTAGGAATATAGATTGGGCATCGGGCAGATCAAGAGAAAGTCAGCCACATGCTTTAGTCTTCAGACTGCTTAAACTTTCACTTTGAAAATTTTGTATGTAAGAGAAAAGAGAAAAATGAAGGAGAAAGCAAAGGCTCAGATAGAATTCTCTTTAGCTGTCATGTGTAACTATACAGGAATTAGTCCTTTGTAAGCAATGGCTCATTTGGAGGTAGGGTACCTTATTTGTTGTTATTTGTTTTTTGAGAGGAGAGAAAGTAAGGGAAAATAAGTCCTTATGTAAAATCTGCTTCCACTGGCACTGTGTTTAATCCGATGGTTTATTTGTTTATTCATTTGTTCATCATTCAGCCCTTACTTATCTAGTGACAACTTTGTGCCAGCTAATGTTCAAGGCATTGGTGATATAATAGGTATAGTTTTAACCCTCATAGTACTTATGATCTAAAGAGGGGAATAGAGACATGTCAATAGGCAACAGTAAGAGAGTGTGATAAGTGGATAAGTCGTGTGCTATGGGAGCAGATCTAATCCACATTTAGAGAACATAGGACATCTAAGCTGAGACAGGGATTAATAGATATTAGTCAAGAAATACTGACAGCATGATAACACTGATAACATTGGATAGGCATGTTTCAGGCGGAGGAAATATCATGTGAAAATATCTAGAGTAAGAGTGATCATGGCTTGTTGGAGGAAATATAAGAGGCTCAATTTAGCTGAAGCTAAATTTGAATGACAGGGTAGGAGACCAGATGCTGGGCCTTGTAAACCAGTGTTGAGGAATTTGGGCTTTATCTGGATAGCAGTTTGTAAAACCATTGTAGCTTTCAGGAAGAGGATAACACAATCAAATCTATATTTTAAAAAGACCACCCTGGCTGTATTATAAAATTTAGATTTGAGGGTAACTGTATTAGCAGTAGAGAGATGCCACTTCTAGGGAAGTGGCAGTGATAATGGGGAGAGAATTAGATGATAGATTTAAGGTATATCTCAGACAGAATCAATAGGATTCGATTGTTGATTGGATGTGGGACAGCAAAGAGTCAAGGATTATACCCTGGTCTCTGGCTTGGTGTGCTTCAGTGGGATAAGGAATATAGATGAAAAAATAGGTTTGAGCGGAAGGCAAAATGTTGAGTATGAGGAGTATGTGGGCACACTGATGGAGTTATACTGTTTAGTTACAAACAATATCTCTGAAAGCCAGGAGTAGTATTTGGACTTGAGGTGGTCCATTTGAGAGTCATTAGTATATAATTGTTTTTTTTTTTTTGCGGTACACGGGCCTTTCACTGTATGGCCTCTCCCGCCGCGGAGGACAGGCTCCGGACGCACAGGCCCAGCGGCCATGGCTCATGGGCCCAGCCGCTCTGCGGCATGTGGGATCCTCCTGGACCGGGGCACGAACCTGCGTTCCCTGCGTCGGCAGGCAGACTCTCAACCACTGCGCCACCAGGGAAGTCCTATAATTGATTTTTGAAGCCATAGGAGTGGAGGAGAACATCCAGTGGAAGAATGTAGACACAAAGTTAAGGAAGAATAAGACAAGTTCCACAAGCATGAACATTTGAGGGATGGACAGAGGAAGAGATGTCTACCTGAAGAGACTGAGGAGTAATCAGATAGGAGGAAAACTAGAAAGGATGGGCAACAGCAAAGACAAAAGAATATTTCATGAAAGGAGTAGCAGTGGTGTCAGATGCTGCTGAGAGGTTAAGTAAGATGAGGATAAGAAATATCCATTGATTTCAGCATCAAAGAAGTTGAAGAAAACTTTGGCAAAAGCAGTTTAAAATAGGAATGGATTGAAGGGTTTATGAGAGGTGAGAAAGTAGAAAATTTCAGTGATACAAGAAGTCTAGATATGCCTGGAAAAAGAGAGAATCTGGTGTTTGTGGTTGGGGCTGAGGTCAAGGAATTCATTTCTTTTTAAAGGGAGGATTGGTGAGATTTATTTTTTGCATTTTTCTGGCTTTCTGATGGTAGAATATTTAAGGGAAAAGAAGAAAAGATAAAGAAAAAGAAACATTGAACCTTTGGAATTAATTCTGGCTGTCTCTGTGTTTCAAAGTCAAAAATAGCAAATGTATTGGATATAAAAACAGACACATAGATCAATGGAACAGAATAGAGAGCCCAGAAAAAAACCCATGCATATACAGTCAATTAATTTACAACAGAGGAGCCAAGAATACATAATGGGTAAAGGACAGTGTCTTCAGTAAATGGTGTTGGAAAAACTGGATGTCACATGCAGAAGAACAAAACTGGACCACTGTCCTATACCATACACAAAAATTAACTCAAAATGCATTAAAGAGGTGAATGTAAGACCTGAAACCATAACCAGAAGAAAACATAGGTGGTAATCTCCTTGACATTGGTCTTGGTGGTGATTTTTTTGGATTTGACAGCAAAAGCAAAGGCAATAAAAGGAAACAAAACAAAACAAAAACAAACAAACAAAAAACAAATAGAATGACATCAAACTTAAAACCTTCTGCACAGCAAAGGAAACCATCAACAAAACGGAAAGGGAAGCTACTGAATGGAGAAAATATTTGTAAATAATATATCTGATGAGGGGTCAATATCCAAAATATATAAAGAACACATACAACTAAATAGCAAAAAACCCAAATAATCCAATTAACAAATGGGCAGAGGATCTGAATAGATAGTTTCCCCAAGAAGACATACAGATGACCAAAAGGCACATGAAAAGATACTCAACCTCACTAACCATCAGGGAAATGCAAATCAAAACCACAGTGCAGTATCAGCTCATATCTGTTAGAAAGGCTATGATAAAAAGGATAAGAAATAATAAGTGTTGGTGAGGATGTGGAGAAAAGGGAACCCTTACACACTGTTGGTGGGAATGTAAATTTGTATACAGCCACTGTGAAAACAGTATGGAGGTTCCTCAAAAAAATTAAAAATAGAACTGTCATATGGTCCAGCAATTCCAATTCTGGGCATTGTATTTATTTGAAGAAAACAAAAACACTGACTCAAAAAGATACATGCATCTCCATGTACACTGCAACCTTTTGTACAACAACCAAGATAGGGAAATGGCCTATGAGCATTGATGGATGAATGGGTAAAGATGATGTGGTGTATACATATACAACGGAATATTATTTAGCCATAAAAAGAATGAAATCTTGCCATTTGTGACAACATGGATGGGACTTGAGGGCATTATGCTAAGTGAAACAAGCCAGACAGGGAAAGACAAATACTGTATGATTTCACTTTTATGTGGTATCTAAATAAAAATAAATAAACCAAGCTCATAGATACAGAGAACAGATTAGTGGTTGCCAGAGGTGTAGGATGAGGGGTGGGCGAAATGGGTGAAGGGAGTCAAAAGGTACAAACTTCCAGTTATGAAATAAATAAGTTATGGGGATGTAATGTATAGCATGGTGACTATAGTTAATAGTACTATATTACATATTTGAAAGTTTCTAAGAGAGTAAAACTTAAAAGTTCCCATCACAAGAAAAAAAATTGTATAACCATGTATGGTGATGGATATTAACCAAACTTGTGGTGATTTCATTTCATAATATACACAAATATTGAATCATTATGTCGTACACCTAAAACTAATATAATATATGCCAATTATACCTCAATTTTTTAGAAATTAAAAAAACAAAAACAAATGTACTTTACCCGAACTATCTGACTCCATTGCCTAAAGGGAACAATATGTATATCCTAGTTTTCCATGCTAGTCTAAGTTGTACTGACAATTCTTATATTTTCTAGGGGCTGAGCATAATTGTTTGGAGAGTTTCTTTGCTGTAGTAAGATGGAATCTTGACTGAAAGGAAGCCCCTAATTTGTCCAAAGTCTTTAGTTAAGTGCCAACTGTATACTTGACTCATAAAAATTGTAGAACACGAGACTCAAGGGACTTTAGAGATGAGCTAGTTCAAAATCTTTTTTGTTTTTTTTGCTGATGTACAGTATCAGTCAGTGTCTCCATAGGAAACAAATGGCACACAGGGTATAACTGAAAGGAGTTTAATAGACTATTTACAGAGGTGTGGCCAGGATCAAGAGAACCAATTAGGAAGAGTTCTCTTTCTAAGCCAGAAGCCATTATACTTCAGGAGCTGCGGCTATAGAGTAATGTTGCCAGAAATGCATCGAGGTAGGGAGAGTGAGATGGGTGGGAATAGCAGTGAATGGTGATGGGCCAGGGGAGTAGTTCACAGAAGTCAGTCTCCTGGGGTACAGAGAAGTGTGAGAATGGAGGGACAGGAAGGCAAGCAGAGAATAGCCCACCTATCTGATAAGAAATTGTCCTGCGAGACATTGGTAACTAATGCCCTTCCAAATGATAAATAATCCCCTCCCAATTATATGTAAATTCAGTACCCGATTCAACTGCAGACAACAGTTACTGCAAATGGGATATGATAAATAGATGTGGATCTTGTTAATTTACTAATAAACTAAATGTTGCATGACTGAAACCAGTAAAATAAGATGACTAGTTACCCAGAAAGTCTGGAAGACAAATTATGAATTAAGATGTAACTGACAGAAGAGTATGATGTAATAAAAGACCTGTGAAATAGAAAAGCTAGAGACTCCTGGTTTCAAAATGACAGAATAAAGACATATCTTCTCTTTCTTTACCTCTCATTCATTGTTCTTTTCTCAAAAAATCATCCCCAAACAATAGGGAAAACAAGAGAAGAAGCTCCATCTTTGATAAATCAAGGAGACATAAATAACCCTAAACCACACGATACAAAGATGGAAAGTGGGTGGAAGGATGGTGCATGACTTCGCACAGTAGAAAGATCAGAGCCAAGTGCCTGTGGAGGGAGGTGCAGATGGAAAGCAAGCTGACTCACAGCTCTCTGGAAAAGCTTAGGAATTAGAGGCACTGGGTATCATAGGAAGCAGGGTGACATGGTGGGTGGGAATTTATTTGAAAGTCTTTATGAGGAGCAGTTAGACCCTCAGAGTCCACTCTTACCTGGCTAAATAAAGAGATCTTTCCCCCCATCTTTGCAAGAGTTTCTGGAGAAAGAAAGATTATCTGGACTTGGGGACACTGAGCACTGAGAAAGGCAGGACCAGAATAGAATTGAAAACTGGGGGATTAAAGGGTATTCTGCATCTGAAAAGTGCAACTCCCTTCCTCTGGTCAGCTCTAGCATACTGGCAGCCTCACCACTGCACACCCCACCAGGAATATTGAAAGATCCTTCTCAGAGGAAATTGAACCATCCTAGAGAAAAGACCTATAGATACTGATGTTTGGTGACCCCCTTCCACAAAAATTCTCCAGCTACCCTATGACCATATCAGAAGCCCATTTACAAAGCTTTTAATCAGCTTTTTAGTGACTCACTCTTAAAGATGATAGGGCATCAAAAGATAGTTGGACTTTGGAAGAAAGCCTCCAACATGAAGTAAACAAAGAGAAAAGGAACTCAGAGGAAACAGACAATGGTGAGAGCAGAAAAATCCTTCAAAGAAGTCATGGTGTCCTCAGAGAGATAACAGGAAATGTTGCAAAAGAATGTTACTTTAAAAAAGGAACAAACAATAAGAAAGAACTTTTGGATATTAAAAAATGATAGCTTAAATAAAAAGTTCAGTAAAAAGATAGGAAGAATTCTGATAAAGTAGGAAAAAAAAGAGATGGACAGTAAGAGAGAGAAAGGTAGGAAAACTTATAGATAAATTCCAAAAATACAAGGAGAAACAGAGTAAATGGTCATTAGAATAATAATAACATTATTATATTAATTATATAATAATAATATTATTATTGTTATTATTTTTGCCTCGGCCTGTGGGATCTTAGTTCCCTGACCAGGGATTGAACCGAGACCATGGCAGTGAAAGTGCCAAGTCCTAACTACTGGACTGCCAGGGAATTCCCAGAAAATTATTTTTTTGAATAACATTTTGCCAAAATGAAAACATGTATTCTCAGTTTGAAAGGTGCTCATTGGGTATTCAGCATAATAATGAAAGAAAAACAAACCAAATTATACCTCAGTTAAAAATTTTTTTTAATTTAAAAAAAGGAGGGCTTTGGTGGCACAGTGGTTGAGAGTCCGCCTGCTGATGCAGGGGATGCGGGTTCGTGCCCCGGTCTGGGAAGATCCCACATGCCGCGGAGCGGCTAGGCCCGTGAGCCATGGCCGCTGAGCATGCACGTCCAGAGCCTGTGCTCCACAACGGGAGAGGCCACAGCAGTGAGAGGCCCACGTACTGCAAAAAAAAAAAAAAGAAAAAGAAAAATGAAAAAAATTTAATTTAAAAAACGAAAAATAACCCAAAGTACATCGTCTGGGAATTTTGAAACTTGAATATTAGTAGAAAACACTAAAAGCTGATTGAGAGAGCACGAGAAAAGAAGGGAGAGATCACAATCAAAGGAACAGGAATGAAAATTACTTTATTAAAAATAGCTTTGGAAGATAGAAGGCAACAAAGTAATGTCTTCAAAATATGAATGAATTTTAGCTTAGAATAAATGAATTGATCAAGTTTAAGGATAGAATAAAATAATCTCAAACATGCAAAATCTAAAAGTCTACAGCATGTAATCCACCAAAACTAGGGAGTAAACCAAGAAAGAAGATGACATGGGAACTTGGAGATGGGAAATCTAATACAGCAGAGAGCAGTTGGGTATTTATAGAACACTGGTGATGAGAAATCGCAACATAACATCCGTGACACCCAGAAGCTTAGAAAACACTGTGCAGATTAGAACCTGAAGAGGGAGGGAAAAAATGGAATTGATAAATCTTATCAGGAAAATAAAGAATTGATAAATCTGACACGTTTGAATGTGTTGAATATGGATTTAACCAAACTTTTTCAGCATAAATTTGTGGAGAAAGGTTGGGTGAAAGGTGAGTGTAAGACAGTTAAAATTCTCATTTACCATAATAAGAAGGCAGTAGGTGAAATTTAACATGGAATACCTAGGAGATAGTATTTCACTCAGATTATTTGATAATTTAAAGCAAGAGCTAGTTGAAAGTGTTTGACTCTTGGCACACTGCATTGGGGATGAGGGTGAGAGCTAGGGATTGCTTTTGTTGATGTCAGCCTTTTAGCTCCTTTGATCTTTTAGATTATGTGCATATATTCTTTTGGTAAATATTAAGAAAAGGATAGAGAGAAGGACTGAATGAAATGAAAGGTAAGAGGGGCAGTGGATGACCCGAATGACTGCCTTTGGGGGAACTGGAAGATGAAGATATGAGAAGAGATTCAATGAGTCAAAGTTAGAGATTGAGAACAGATGAGCTGCTGGACTTTGACCAAATCAGAAAGGCCTGGGGAGAGGCTTGTTGATGGGTTTTGGGTGAATCTAAGAATCCGAGAAAATACAGGCATCTTTCACTTAACAGCAGGAATCCATTCCAAAAATTAGATGTTCTGCACAAAATCATTAATTGGAGGCCTATTTCTTATTATTTTAAGTAGGAAAAATTATAATGCATTGCTCTTCAACTCAGACCTCTAATGTCCTACAGTCTTACAAAAACACAGTAAAAAGTTCCACTAAATAAGTAACAGAAATACAATGAAAAATACTTAAAACAGTTTTCTTGAACATCAAACAATTAATATGGTTGTTAACAAGTTTGCATAGTAGTGCACTGTGTCTTCTCTGTGGACACCTGGTATCCCAGTATTGCACACACTATTTTATTACCAACGTTGTATGGTCAGGCCACTCAAGATGGCTGTTCTCTTGTTCTCTGTACGTCCCCTGCCCGACCAGTCCCTGCTTCACCTAAACCCACATGACTGACCTTCCTGCACATGACTGACCTTCCTACATACATGCCCCACGCCCCAGCTGATGATTGTTGTTATCAAAGGAGTGGTGAGGGGCTTGCCCTTCTACTGGTTTCCCTGGTGACTAATGAGCCCACCTGACATCAATTTTCCTATAACTTGTATTCTCCCCTTCCGCTCCCCCCCGCCCCGCCCCCGAACGAAGACTGCTGCCACCATCCCCTGCACGCGGTAGGGTGTCGCTCCAGGACCCTGCTTCGGACTTGTAAGCTCCCCCATCCATTAAACCGTTGATGTCTCTGTTGTTGACCCTGGGCTCTTTCTTCAGTCTTGAATCTGGGCAAGCACAGGCCTTGTAGGCCTGTGGGGTGCAGCCCAAAAGTTGTATTTAGGTTTGGGGACATAAGTATATATTTTTCTTAAATAAACACCTTTCAAAAAGTATTGTACTGAGAGAGATATAAAGTCTATGCAGTCTGAGTATCAAAATCCAAGAGATGTTCTATCAGCAAAATGTTAGTTGGGGAGGCATTCTGTAAGGTATGTCCCTACTTCACTAGTTCAGGATTCAGGTTGCTGTAGACTTATGTCTTGTTTCTCTGTGTTCTTGGAGTTGTCCTCGGAGGCCAAGAAGAAAGGACCAAATTCCTCTTACAGATCTTAGAGACAGCTGGCTGGCTTGGGAAACAGGTTGCAACTCTAAAGTCTAGCCTTGGATAGGAAAGTGTGTTTGGTTGGCTTCTACCCACAAAATCTTCCCTCTGCTGGGATCTTGGAAGCAGCCATTCAGTGATATTTATTGAACACCTACCACATGCCAGGTATTGTTCTAGGCACCAACTGTGAACAAAATCTGCGAAGCCCCTGCTTTCAAGCCCCTGCTTTCATGCCGTGGAGCGGCTGGGCCCGTGAGCCATGGCCGCTGAGCCTGCGCATCCGGAGCCTGTGCTCCGCAACGGGAGAGGCCACAACAGTGAGAGGCCTGCGTACCGCAAAAAAAAAAAAAAAAAAAAAAGATATCTGCTAGAGCTAGGAAGAAAAACAGGCTGTGGAAAGGGGAAACTGCTATTTTAGATAGGGAGGTAGGAGAAATCTTCTCTAAGGAGGAGACATTTGGAGAGAGACCTGAGGGAGTGGGCAGAGAAGGGAGGCAGAAGGAACAGTAAATGCCAGAGACCTAAGGTGAAAGGCTGCTTGTCACGTTCCAGGAATAGCAGAGGCCTGTGAGGATGGGATGTGGTGAGGTGGGGAGAGGGCAGAGTGGTGGAAGGTGAGCTGAGAGTGGTGGTTAGAGGCCACATTGTGCAGAGTCTTCTTTGGATTTCATTCCAAGTCTAACAAAGCCTTTGGAGGGGTCTGAGCTGAGGATAGCAAGATAGGATTTACATTGATTTCAGTTCTTTCAGCTGGGGCCGCCACACTACGTTATCCTGGCAAGGGAGGAAACAAGTTTTTAAAAAAGAAAAAGAAAAGGAAAGGAATGGTCAGTGCCATTATGGAACATAAATACACATAGTGGAATACTAACGGAAGACTTAATAACTAAGTATCTATCTCATCCCAGGTGTGAAATATTTTATACGTAAATGGGAAATAGGGTTGTAAGAGTGGCCCCTTGGTAAAGTTAAACGGGGAAGATTTTAAGTAAGTGGTGAGTTCTAAAAAAATTTTAAAGGAAAGGAAGGCTGTGTCTTGACACAAAGTACTGGGAGGGGCCCAAGGGCATTTCAGGCAGAGTGAACCCATAAGTGCATTATAACAGTTCTCTGAGCCAGACTTATAAATATGTGTCAGCTGAGGCCTAGAAATTCTTATGCAGCCTCATGAAATTCCTTTTAAAAAGTTATTTGACTACAGGGATGTTTCTAGTTGCTTAAGTCCCTGAACAGATTCAGTTAACTTAATTTCAGGGGCAAATTAATTGTGTAGACATGGGTTGATACTATTTTCAGAGGAGGGTTTTTGAAGTTTGAAATCCATACTGTGCAAGAGACCATTGAGGTTCAGAAGCAGAGTAACTGGAATGTCCGAAGTTCTGTGCCAAATATGTCCAAGTTTTTATTTTATAAGTTTATAAGACCTGTTTCCTTGAGAAAGTTTAAAGATAATTTTTCTTTGCATATAGCTACATTTGAGTTAAATATTTCTTGGCCTTCAGAAAGAGACCTTGTGCTTAAAAAGTAAAGGCATTGTCTACATTACAAAATGAAAAGACTCTCACAATTATACAAAGGTTTAAACTACGATTTAAAGATTTTAATGGCACTTTGCTACACAGTATAAGAAAAATCAGAAAACAATTTGCACTGTCACTAATTATTATGTTTAGAAGTCCATGCAAAGACATTGTTTCAGTTTGCTTAGAATAACAAAAACCTCATCCATATAATGGTTAAGGAAAATAGTAGTTTAAAACATTCCAGCCAGATGTTGACTGCTAATGAACTGCAGCAGCCTGGCCTCTGAGAAGATGGTAAATCCAGAGTACAGTCTTCGAAAAGAATCTCTTAATTAAGTGTTGAACATGGACTGAAGCCATGTCCTCACTGGTACAAAAACCAGGAGGGCTTAGAGTGAGTACTGGGTGGCCTGTGTTTAAAAATGTTTGAAAATTTAAGTTACTATTGTTAATTAGTGAATATAAGACCATTCACATGGTATTCTCAATAAAAAAGAACCAAGTCTCTTTCAGTTATGTGGGATGGTGTTTGTATCTCTGGTTATATTCTTTTTTAGGAGTAGGATTGGAAATGGAATCTTTCATTGAATGATTTGGAGTGATTTGGCTTCACTTGGATGATGTGACTAAGCTATTTGATTGCAGGTTAGAAGCCTTGCTTCACAGAGGTTGTTTAGGTCACCTCTGTTTTTCTTCCATTTCCTTTCTTAGGCTAAATGCGTGTTTACCTTTAGCATAAACGAAGGCAAACAAGACTAATTAGGGAGAAGCAGTTTGGAGGAATATGGGTCACTGTTTCCAGAGTGGTTTCAAATGAAACCATTATTGCTGAAAATTCATATGCATGCCTGGTTGTGTTATGAAATTTTGTTGTGATTCTTAGATTCTTATCATTATTAGGTCACCATGTTTTGAAGCCTCCACGCTTTGACTTGCACACTGCACTCACAGCAGTGAGTTAAACATTATTCAGTATTTTAAGAATTAACTGGACCAATGCAGGTGTATTGATACACCACGTATGTGCATAGCCCTTACCTTCTACCTTTATTATATGCAGTTAAAAGATAAACAATAAAAATACAAGGGTAAATAATCCCCCCAATTCAGAGGGGTTTGTCATCTATTTCCATGCATTTATGTTTCATACAGATGATAGTAGCCAATTGATCAACATTTAACCCTAGGCTGACCCCCAGACTAATATTTGATAGAGTAAGCAGGACAATGAAAAGCTCTCTAGACCTTGTCCCCCTTTGTGACCAATTTGCTCTGTAACTTGGATGAACACCCCCATGCCTCAATTTCTGTTTCTAAAATGAGAGTAAGAGCAGCTGTTTCTTTAAATTCACAGGGGTGAATCAGTTACATTTGCCGAATACTTCCAGTTCTCTGACCTTCCTGATAGGATATTTTGGAAAAATTTAGGGGAAGAGTTTAGCAAGAAAATAGGTAAGGTAGGAAAATAAATTAGTAGTCAGGGAAGAGTTTGTAACTGCATGGAGATTTTTTAAAGTGTATTGGTGGTCACGGGAACAGTAAGGAGACAAGCTGTATCTGTAGATACAAACTGTATCTATTATAGACAAACGCAAAGTAACTCAAGGGAAAAGGTTAACTAATGAAGACTATTTGAGACATGTTCTGAAGACACAAAGATTTGGAGCTTGCTACAGAAAAATATGGACTTAAAGTTGTGCTAGAATTTGTGTGAGAGTAATGCCCCCCCCCCCTTTTCATTAAGTACCTAGATGTCTTATATACATCATCTCTAACCTTGCTTTGTAAAGCAAGTTTTATTATTTCAGTTTTGCAGAGGAAAATATTGAGGCTCAGAGAATTTATATAATGTGACCGAAGACAAATTGCTTGTGAATGGAGTTATCTGGATTCCAGCTCAGGTAGATTTGATTCAAAGTAGATGCATTTTCCACTCAGCCATGCTGTTACCTATGGTGTAATGTAATCAGTATTGCAGACATAGGGAGCACACTGGAGACGGGTCCAGCCCTAACATTCTGTGATCTTTCTGGTGTCCTAAAATAGATGGAAGTGAATTATAATTTTTCATGTTTATGCCTAATAGTGTGAATTGAATGTTTTTCTATAGGTTGACAGATTTTATACTCTTTGGCAAGATAATGATTATTTTCTTAAATCCTGCTATATCCAAAGTGAAGGGTTGGATGCTTAGGATACAGAAAACCCTAGGTATAGTCCTTAGATTTAATTCGTTTACAATTTAGTTGGGGATACTGGATTAACATAAAAATAGGAACATCACACAAAAGTAGCACATACAAATTCTCCCAAAAAATATGAAAAGAGAGAACATTTCCCAACTTCTTTTATAAGGCCAATATAACCTTGAGATCAAAGCAAATGTGTTACCTTGATGCCAAATCTGACAAGGACATTACAAGAAAAGGAAAGTACAGGTCAATCTTTCCCATGAGCTTAGATGCAAACAATTCTAAACAATATTATTAGCAAACTTAATCCAGTAATATAATAGGATAATATATCATGGCCAAGTTGAGTTTATTCCAAGAATTTCAAGTTTGATTTATTAACTGAAATTGATGTAATTTACCATGTGACAGAATAGAATGTGGTAATCTTGATAAAGGAAAGCATTTGATAAAATTTAATATTTGTTCATGATTAAAAAAAACCTTCAGCAAATTAGAAATAGAATTCAGTATGGTGGCTACCTTTGGGAATTGGGGAAGAGAAATGGTTAGGTGGGGACATGAAGGGACTCTCTAGAGTGCTGGCAATACTTCTTTCTTGACCTTTCTGGCTGTTATATGGGCATTCTCTTTGTGACAGATTATTGAGCTTTATTTTATGCTTTTATGTACTTTTATGTACTTTTCTCTGTGTCTTATATACTTTAAAAAAAAGTAAGACTTCCTTCAATCTCAGAACCAGCCACTGTTAAAGATTTTTTTATGAATCCTCCAGAAATACTCTATCCACTGTAATCTATACATATGTTTTCCCTTTTGGTGATATACATAGGAACATTTTATGTGTGTAAATACAGGGAAAAATATATATATATATTTCCTTTTACTTAAAAATATAAATTGAGAATTATTCCATATCAGCGCACATACATAATCTTTTTAATGTAGATTCTTTTTAATGGCTTTCTTGTTTAATATTATATGGGTATACCATAATTCATTTGGCCTTATAATTGGACACATTTTAATACTTAATAATATTTCTTTACAAGGATATACTATAATTTATTTAACTAGACTTTTATGATGGAAATTTATGTTGTTTCCAATTTTCCACTATTATAAAAAAGCTCTGATGCATATTCATGCACACAATTTTTTTTCACACTTGATCAGTTCTTTCGTTAGCATAAATCCTAGGACATAGAATTATTGGGTTAAAGACATTCTCATTTTAATAATAAATAAACTTTATTTTTTAGAGCAGTTTTGGCTTCACAGCAAAATTGACTAGAAGGTACAGAGATTTTCCATATACCCCTTGCCTCCACACATGCATAGCCTCTCTCATTATCAACATCCTTCACCAGAGGTACATTAGTTACAACTGATGAACCTACACTGACACATTATAATCCCCTTTTATATTATGGTTCACTCTTGATGTTGTACAGTCTATGGGTTTGGACAAATTTATATAATGACATGTATCTACCATCATACAGAGTAGTTTCATAGCCCTAAAAATCCTCTATGTTCTGCCTCTTCCTCCCTCTCTCCTCCCTAATTCCTGGTGACAGTTGATCTTTTTTACTGTCTCCATAGTTTTGTCCTTTCCAGAATGTCATACAGTTACAATCATAGAGTATGTAACCTTTTTTGATTGGCTTCTTTCATTTAGTGATATGCATTTAAGTTTCCTCCATGTCTTTTCATATCTTGATAACTCATTTCTTTTTAGTGCTGAGTAATAGTCCATTGTCTGTTAGTAGATAGACACAGTTTATCCCTTTACCTACTGAAGGACATCATGGTTGCTTCCAAGTTTTGTCAGTTATGAATAAAGCTCCTATAAAATCCATGTGCCAATTTTTGTGTAGATATAAGTTTTTAACTCCTTTGGGTAAATTGCAAAGAGTGCAATTGCTGGAATGTATGTTAAGAGTATGTTTAATTTTGAAAGAAACGGCCAAACTGTCTTGCAAAGTTGCTGTACCACTTTGCATTTTCACCATCAATGAATGAGTGTTCCTGTCGCTCCACAACCTTGCCAGCATTTGGAATTCTGGATTTTGGCCTTTTTAATAGCTGTATATAGGTATTTCATTGGTGTTTTAATTTGCATTTCCCCAATGATATGTGACGTGGAGCATCTTTTCATATGCTTATTTGTCATCTGTATATCTTCTTTGATGAGGAGTCTGTAAGGACTATTTTTTAATCAGACTATTTGTTTCATATTGTTGAGTTTTAAGAGTTTATTGTATATTTTGTATAATAGTCCTTTATCAGATATTTCTTTTGCAAATATTTTCTCCCAGTATGTGGCTTCTCTTTTTATTCTCTTGACATTGTGTTTTGTGGAGCAGAAATATTTAATTTTAATAAACTCCAGGTAATTAATTCTTTCTTCCATGGATTGTGCTTTTAGTGTTGTATCTAAAAAGTCATTGCCAGATCCTAAGTCATCTAGGTTTTCTCCTATGTTATCTTCTAGGAGTTTTGTAGTTTTATGCTGTACATTTAGGTCTGTGATCCATTTTGAGTTAGTTTTTGTAAAGGTATAAGGTGTGTGTTTAGATTCATTTTTTTTTGCATATGGATGTCTGGTTGTTCCAGCATCATTCGTTGAAAAGACTATCTTTGCTCCATTATATTGCTTTGCTCCTTTATCAAAAGATCACTTGACTATATTTATGTGAGTCTATTTCTGGGCTCTCTAGTGTGTTCCACTGATTGAATTGACTGTTCTTTTGCCAATACCACATTGTCTTAATTACTGTAGCTTTATAGTAAGCCTTGAAGTTGGATAGTGTCAGGCCTCCAATTTTATTCCTTTCCTGCAATATTGTGTTGACTATTCTCGGTCTCTTGCCTCTCCATATAAACTTTAGAATCTGTAAATAACCGCAAACTAACTTACTGGGATTTTGACTGGAATTGCATTGAATTTGTAGATCAAATTGGGGAGAACTAATGTCTTGGCAATGTTGAGTCTTCCTATCCATGAACATGGACTATCTCTCCAGTTATTTAGTTCTTTTATTTTGTTCTTCAGAGTTTTGTAGTTTTCCTTGTATTGATCTTGTACATATTTTATTCAATTTGTGGTTAAGTATTTCATTGTTTTTTTGCTGCGCTAATGTAAATGATATTGTGTTTTAAATTTCAAATTCTAGTTGTTCATTGCTGATATATAGGAAAGTGATTGACTTTTGTATATTAATCTTGTATCCTACAGCCTTGTTGTAATTGCTTGTTAGTTCCAGGAGTTTTTGGGTGGTTGTTTTTTTTTTTTTTTTTTTGATTTTCTACCTAGATAATCATGTCATCTGTGAACTAAGACAGTTTTATTTCTTCCTTCCTAATCTGTATAGCTTTCATTTCCTTTTCTTGTCTTACTGCATTCACTAGGACTTCAGTAGGATGTTGAAAAGCAGTGATGAGAGGGAACATCCTTGCCTTGTTCCCGATCACTTTAACTTTTGAAATTCATTGTCAAATTGTATTCTAGAAAGATTTTACCAACTATAGGTGACTCTTGAACGACACAGTGGTTAATCTGCATATAATTTCTAATTGACACTCCCTATCCCCATTTCCTTCACATCCATGGATTCAACCAACTATGGACAGACTATGCAGTACTGTAGTATTTACTATTGAAAAATACCCATGTATGAGTGGATCCATGCATTTCAAACCCATGTTGTTCAAGGGCCAATTGTAATATGCAGCAACATTGCGTGAGAATCCATTTCCCCACAGCCTTACTAACACTCTATCAATCTTTTAATTTTTTTTCCCAGTCTGATAAATGCTGTCATGGGTATATCTTTGATTATTAGATGGATTAAATAACATTTCCATGTCTTTTATTCGTCACTTGCATTTTTTTTTTTTTGACTCTGTTGTATGTCTACTCAGCTCATTTTCTCCTGGAGTATTCATTAATCATCTTCTTATTATTCCATAAGAACTCTCTTTCTATATATTAAGCATTAATATATTATATGTTGTACATATCCATCCCTTTTCAAACTAGTTTTCTGTTTGACTTCTTTTAAACTAATAATTCTGGGGCAAAAGTCACTGTAGTCATATTTAAACAGGCACATAGGATGAGATCATTGTATGTACATTCAATTTTATCTTCCTTGAGTTGAAAATACTCTACACCCTTTAATTTCATTTTAAAATAAAGCACTTGGACACAAAATAGGCTGACAGACTCAGGGATTTTTTACAGTTTCTCAGGAATAAGCCACGTGCTTCATTAAATGAACCCCAGGGCTCTGGTCCATCATATGTTTGACCTTGTATCTTTAGAAGCTTACTCAAGGGAACTAAAATTGTTACTGATTTGTATTGTAAGTAGGAATATTTTCCTAATAGTAAGATATGTACTTTTGAATCATGAATAATGCAACTTAGCATCTGTTTAGCACTTAGAGAAATTCAAAAAACTTTACAATGATCCATATGCCAGGCCACTTAACTCTATAAAATAAGGTCTGACTGCCAGCCTCTTAGACCATAGTCCTACCTCTCTCTCAGAGACTTCTTGGAGCCTAGCTACAGGATTATTTACTTGACACTTTATGGTATATCAAAAAGATATGGCAGATTTTTACTTTTATAACATGTTAATGTTGCCTTTACTTCCCTGTAAGGTCTAAAAACACCAAACAACAACAACAGCAGCAACAATACAACAATATTGTTTGGAGGGCATGGTCATTGGGTGGATGAACCCAGGTTCATTCAGCCCTTCTAGGGCTTGGGTGAGCCACTGGTAATTGACAAATGGAGATGCCTTTTTAGTATTGAAGGACATATAAATCTGTTAAGAATAAAAGAAGTGTACCCAGTCTGGCAAAAAGTAAACCTTAAAAATTTTTCTCCCTGAAGTTGTGGCATAAAGAAGGCAATTAATTGGATTGGATTAAATTCGTGAATTATTATCACTACCATCATCTGCTAAATAGCCATTTTCCCCAGTTATTAGTATTATATTTGAATGAGTTAAAGAAAAACATAACATGACTACTTTGTTCCAAAGAAAGCAGTACCTTCTCCTAGGAGAATGCATTTATGTTTACTCTGAGAGTATGGGACTAAAAAACAGACCTGGGTCTGATTCTGGCTGCTGCTACTCTCCAGTTTTATAACTAAAAGTCTCTGTCTCTGGGTCTCAGTTTCCTCACTGGCAAAATAAGTGAATTTAGACCCCTAAATCTTTGAGGACCCTTTAGCACTAAGATTCTGTGATCTAAGAGGTAAATCAATTCTTAAGACTGATCTTTTGAAGAGTTGCCTAATAATAATGAAACTCATGCTTATATGATCCAAATCTTCTAGTGGATTTTTTAAGATTCTAGAGTTTAGTAACAAATCATTATTGGAAAAAAAAAAAACACTGGAAAGCTCTATTCAAATCCTAGCAATATTGGAACACTGTGGGTTAAGGTACTTGTTATAGTGGAATGATATAACATGACACTCCTGGTATTGCTGATTGATGTTTCTATCCCCATGAAAATACCTGCTGCATTTCCTTTTTCTCTTTCTCACAATTACTTTGCTTAATAGACTTGCCAATTGGGAATTTGTTGGATAAAATAAACTTGATAATTTCAGTGCCCACTAGATGGAGATACTGGGGTAACCAAGCTCCTGATTGACTACACACATTTTTACTTCTGGGTAGATGCTCTTAGTTTTAATTAAAATAAATGAATAAGTGAAAAAGGAAAATAAAAAGGAAGGAAAAACAAAAAAGTGAGGGTGAGAACTGAGAGTGAAATCCAGTTTCCCATGGCTCTCAGGAAAGATTCAGATACACCATAAATCATTGTGAAGCATTTCAAAGTTGCACTGTGTATTTCCTGCCATTAAAACTAAGTGCATTGACCTAATTTGCAAATACCCACACCCCTTGAAGTGATTGTGGTTAATTTTGTATCTTTGAAAAATTTAATGAAAACTCATAAGAAAGTTTCATTTATCAAGTTTTCCTATTTCTCAAATTTGATTTTTAGAGTTAGTCTTTATAGACATAATTTTTATTTTCTTTTTTGAGTATTTTTTCCCTATTAAATTTTTAGTAGTTCACTCTCTTAAAAACACATTGAGCAATTTATAAGTTTTACTGTTTCAGAGTTGGGATGCATTTTAGCAAGACTGTTGTGACTTTTTTGCAACTTAATTATTCTGAGTCCTTTGATGATTATAAAAGCTAGAGGTTGGGGTGAAAACCTGGATGAAAATGCTAGGAGTAAGACTAGAAAAATAGTATATTTATGGAACATTTTACCGAAGCCAGTAGGCAGTGAATAATGCAGGTGTATAAAAATAATTTAATAATATTTTATCCAGGTATCCCCCAAATAAATAACCAAGGAAAAAAATATTTTACAAATTACATTTTCCTTGGTTACTGAGTATACTAGATGCTTTAGAAGTACTATTGGAGATTATTTAGAATTTGGATGAATGGATATAATTTCTTAATTTTAATAGTAGCAGGATTGGTAAGGGACCAGAAGACAGGAAAGTAACTTGGCCTGATCATGAAAACTAAGGGTGGAATTAAAAGAAGGTGATTTCAGCTCAACATCTCACAGCATGGTATGGTGGGAAGAGCACGGCCTATGGAGTCAATCAGACCTTGGATTCCTAGCTTACACCCTCAAGAGCTGTGTGACCTTGGCATATTACTTAACTTCTGAACCTGTTTATTTGTATGTAAAATTGGGGTAACAATATTTACCCAGTAAAGTTGTTGCGAAGATTAATGTGTATAAATACAGAGCCTAACTCATAAGTGGTAATGATCACTACTGTTATCATCACCACATTATAAAGATGATGATAATCATGTAATAATAACTTATAATTCTCATTCCAATTAACAAAAGGTGTATTTTCTCTGCAGGTGAGGCACTCTGGGTCACTAGAAAATGATTAGGGCTAGTTTTACTGGAAGCCTTTTTATTTTCCTTCTGACTCTAAGATGCAGGGTAGCATGAACCCCAAATAGATTAGGATAGTAAAAAGAACATTACTTTTCATTTCTTTATTCAACAATGTTTATTGAACCAGTCACTTACTAGAATTTGGGCCAGAGCAATAAAGTAGGCAAGGAGCTAATATTCTAGAAGGGAGAGACAGATATAAGAAACAAATAAACCGCCAAGATACTTTCATATGGCATTAATTTCTATCAGGAGAATGAAATTTAGCAATGATGGAGAATGACTTGGAGAAAGGCTACTTTTGGTTATGTGATTAGTACAAAGAATTAAAGCAAGAGAAGTGAGGAAGAGAAAAAATTACCAATTAAAACAATTACCAGTTGTCAGTAAAACTGAGTTTTATTGTGGGTAGCAATGACTTCATGATGTAGGGAGTGACATTTAAGCTGAAACATATTATTAAACATTTTATTTATTATTTTAATTATTAGCTATTTTGAACCTTTTTCTCTGGATAAAGTCTACTCTGTTGGTTTGCAAACTTTCCTCTTGAGGAAATTGGTAGTACTCTTTGGGTGCAGTCTTGCTGATTCTGCCAATAAGGAGCCATCTGTAGGTGCAGAGAGCCATGGTAGAGTGGGAGCCATGGTAGAGTAAGGTACTTCAGGGCCCTGGCAGGTAGGCTTCTCTCCCACTTCCGTGGGATGTCTAAGGTTAGGTGAAAGTAGAGTCGGTAGGTGTCCCTCAAGGGCAGCCTTGTACGTTTCTGAATTGGGATGTTCTAGTGGATTTCCAAACTTTGCTTTGATGAATCTCCTTTCCCATTTTTTTGTGGGAGTTCCAGTTGGAGGTGAACACAGGGGACAGGAGTACCATTCACCTCACTCTGTCTAGGGAATCATAGATGGTCATTATTAGATTATAGCCTTAACATTCAGGGAAAAAACAAAATTAAAGAGGTAAAAGTGTACCTATAGAATTTCTAATCAATTTTTTGCTTAGTATTTCAAACATCTTGCCTTGCTATAAAATATAAAACACTGGACTGTGAAGCTATTCTTCTGAAGCTGGCCTAAGAAAGTCCCAGACCTTTGACACTGGTTAGAGTTAGATGTTGTAAATACTGCTGGTTGCCTGGTTACTTAATTTTTATTATCAGTCCTATTCTGTTGTCCAGTGTGGCACACTTTATGCTTTTTACCCTTATATTACAACTTCGTCATATTTCTCTGGTTATTATTTCACTGTTATATGGTAAGAGATCCCACAATAAGTGACTAAAATGAGTAATGTAAAAGCTGGAGTTCCTATTGTTTTTCTTTTTAAATATCTTCAAAAATAAATCTTTCAAAGAGTAGAATTTTTCAGAGAAGGAGGAGGATTTGTTTTTTTGGGTGTCTGAATGGCAAAATTGACATTTGCTAAAGTTTCATTTCACACATGTAGACTATTCAACTGCCAGTTTGGCAATTTGACATGTTAAAGTAATTTACCCTATAATTAAATTATTTCTCATGGAATATCATAACTTCTTTGGAGCAATAGTGGGAGCAGGAGTGGGGAATCCCATTTCATTTCATTTCTTATTACAAACAGGGAAAGTTCTTTAAATTCATCTTCTAGAAACCCAGGTTGTGCTGTTAATACTCGGGTGCCCTGCTCTGTATCAGCACCAGCATGGTCTTACTAAGGACAACATAAGAGGATTTTGGCTTTTTTGGGTATCACTTTCAAATGATACATTTTAATGAGTGCCACCCAGGTTACTCTTTGACCAATATGTTGATTTAATTATTTTAAGCATGCAAATAAAATATAATTGTTTCAAAGATCTTGGGTGACATCCCATGTAAGAAGACATTCTGGGCCAGTTGTTCATTTTGACTGTGTTTATTTAAATCAAGTAGGAGCAGGGCCCCGTGGAACTTTATGTGTGGTCATCAAAGCCCGTAATCTCCTATAATTTAAGTAAGTTACAGGGAGGGTAAAACTGGTCATGACTCCTGTGGTTACAAGGACATCCAGAGAATATCTGATTAATGTTTCTTCTTATAAAATTGTGTTATTGCTTTGTAAAATACATGCAAAAAATTCAATCAGTAAAGTCTAAAATTAAAAATATTTAAAATTCTATGTGCTATAAAGAATTCTACACTGTAAAAAGAAGAAAGTGCTTGTTTTTATTTTTATAATTTAAGTTGTATTTATGTTCATTTTTATGACAGTATTTAATTGTCAGTTTTTATAAATATTTTAATTTTTCAAATAAGCTTGCTGTGGTTAGGAGAGGAAAATTTGGCAATAAAGCAAAAAATTTTTTCAGAAAAAAAATTTAAATATAAGTTTCCTTTAGGAATAATTCACAGAAACCTATGTTTTAATGCAGGATGCCTTTATATTTAGAAGTTTTCATTGATTTGCTTAAAATTTTTTGCATAACATTGTAAAGTATGATACATTATTACTTGTTGACAACAAAGTTAAATATCACACATATAGGCAGATGGATTGTTTTGTTGTTGTTGTTGTGGCCGCGCTGTGCAGCTTGCGTAATCTGTTTCCCAACCAGGGATTGAATCCAGGCCATGGCAGTGAAAGTGCCTAATCCTAACCACTAGACCACCAGGGAATTCCTAGGTGGATTGTTAACGTAGCGCTTAAAATTTTTTCTCAACTTTTAATTAATTAAAATTTATTTTTTAAAATGAAGTATAGTTGATTTACAATGTGTTAATTTCTGCTGTACAGCAAAGTGACTCAGTTATACACATAAATACATTCTTGTTTATATTCTTTTCCATTATGGTTTATTCCAGGATATTGAATATAGTTCCTTGTGCTATGTAGTAGGACTTTGTTGTTTATCCATTCTATGTATAATAGTTTGCATCTACTAACCCCAAACTCCCAGTCCATCCTTCCCCAAAGCCCCCCTTCCCCTTGGCAACCACGAGTCTGTTCTCTATGTCTGTGAGACTTCTCAACTTTTTATTATGAGAAAATTTCCAAATGTATAGAAAAAGTGCATGAATAGGCAATGAACGTGCATGTCTTTCACCTCAGTCCTTATAAATGTTTTGCCACATTTGTTTTATCTTTTTCTCTACTTTTTTTCCTGTACCATTTGAGAGTTAATTGCAGACATAGCCCCTAAATACTTTATCTCCTAAGAACAAGGCATCATTCAACATAACCAGCTATAATTATCACATAGATATAATACTGTTACCTAATATGCATATTATTTTGTATTCATATTTCCCAATTGCACCAATAATAATGTCCTTTATAGCTTTTCCTCTGTTTTTTCTTTTTCTTTCTTTCTTTTTTCTGATCCAGTCATTGCATTTAACTGTCATGTTTCTTTAGTTTTCTTTATTCTAGAACAATTCTTCAGTTTTTTTCATTTTTCATGATATTGACATTTTTGGAGAGTCCAGACTTTTTTTTTTTTTTTTGGTCAAGCTTCCTCAATTTGGGTGTGTCAAGATAGTTGCCTTATTATTAGGTCAATATTCACTTTTTTCCCCCAGAAATACGTAGGTGATGTCCTTCTCAGTGAATCACATCATATGATATCAGTTTATCCCATTATACTTGTTTTTTTTTAATACATAGAGATAAGTAGAGGTCTGCTGCCTATCCAAAAGAATGCCTTAGTTTAGGTATGTGACATAAATTCTCTTTTTTATAAAGATGGATTTTTTTTGTTAATAATAGTTAAAAATAGTTTTTAAGGTCCTTTAAAGGTGAAAATAGATATTGTAACATATTTAGTCTTCTATTATGTGTTTGAATAACTATAACACTCAGTGCATATCTGTTGAATGAATGAAAATACTGATGACTTAAAAATCACAAATTCTCAGCTTTGTCAAAGAATTAAAATCCTTCATTGTTGCACTGCTATTTACGTATTTTTATGTTTTCTTTCATTGTTTTGTTTAGGAAACAAAATGTACTAAGCTTGGAATAAACTGTTTGAGATGTCTAGCATAGAAATAACCCAAGCAAATGTAATTTTAAACCATCACTGTTTATATAGGGTCACAATATTTCACTTGCAGTTACTCAGGGTTTGTATATATCACATTTCAGTATAATGACATGGGCAGGCTCCAAAGAAAATACCAGGCAACACGAATTTAGTTTGACTAACAAATATTTACATGTCTCCCTATCTCTAATTATTGTAATCTTTTAAGGGGTTTATGCTACACAGGCTTAATTCTTTAAAGCTTTATGTTAGAGTAAAAGAGGTTAATTAGTAGTATATCTAACTGTAAAAGTGATACTGCAGCCCGTCTCGATAGATGTCATTTTAAGCCAGAGCTTCTGCAGAGAACAGGTGGACTCAAGAGCCCTGACACGGGCAGACGGCTGCCTGTCAGGTGCATGCTGTCTTGTGTGTATTAACCTTTTCTTCCTTCCCAGGTGGGTGGTGTTGATAGAAGTCAGAGTGGTCATTTGATCTTTTAGGATTCTCTAGTCATTAGTTGGTACATTATAGAACAGAAAAGATAAACAGTGCTGCCCTTTGCTTGTAAGGCTGGTGCCTCACTCGCAGGAGGCAGACAGGTGGTTGTACTGCTGGCTAGTGAACTATTCATGCTTCTGCTCGCTCAGTACCACCGTGTCAGTTGGCATGCTTCTGTGGGATGGCCATCTGGAACTGTGGGTTAAGTCTGTAGTTGTAAAACTGTTTAAGGGACGCCCTCCCCCCACTTGCCATCAGACCTAGATTTAAAGCTCCCTGGCCTTTCTGACCACAGTGTAACCTCTAACTGCACTATTGGGCTTCTTACTTTGTATTGCAAGATGTTTCCCTCTAGACTCTGGCGAGGTCTTCAAGCACAGAGACTATACCCTCCCTTTTTTTAAAACTGAAGTATAGTTGCTGAACAATATTGTATAAGTTACAGGTATGCATCATAGTGATTCACAGTTTTAAAAGGTTATACTCCATTTATAGTTATTATAAAACATTGACTATATTCCTCATGTTGTAGAGACTATCCTTTTTTTACTCTTTGGATCCCCAGTGTGCAGTCTGGTGCCTAACTGAATTAAGAAAAAAAATGTGATCTCATTTGCAAAACGCTAATTTGCTGGTGATAATGTAAATAATTATTTGGGCTTTTTATTTAGTATAATCACTTGAGAGTCTATCAATCTTGCAACTAAACTTAATCCAGAGGATTTATTCATTTATCTGTTTTATTGAAGAGTTATTATCTTCCAGGTAGGACTGATCTGCCAAATATCTCTCTTTCCTCTCCTATGGCTGATATCCATTCTGAGTAGATGGAATCTGTGCCACACTGGTTGTTAAAAATGTGACTGTAATTCCTGGTTCCAGGCATTTGTGCTAGGTGCTAGGTTTCTTAGTTGCTAATAGGCTTCGTCTGTCATATACATATATGAAAACATGTCCCATAAATCTAAGCATGTGAATTAGCAGAGTTGTCATAGTAATGGTACTAGTAAAGACTATCCCTCTTGGGACCCAACTTGAACTTTCTGAATTTTATCCCCTGCCTCTTACATTTTCAGGTGAAGGAGTTATTACATAGGGAGGTGTTCAAGGAGCAAAACAGGCAATGAAACTGGCCCTATTCCTATACTACATAATTGGCTACCCAAAATAGAGGTGTTTCTGAAGGTGTGAATTTCTTTTTATGGATGTGGAAACGTCTCTTTTATCCCCAGCTGTATTCTTCATACTTGTGTAAAGTCTCGTGCTCTCTTAGTTTTATTTTCTGCTTCCTAATTTCCTCTCCACTGGAGAAAGGAGATGGGTATTATATAGCCTTTATATATAGTTATAAAGTAGTAAAGTGGGAGTTTTTGCTTGTTGACCAGAAATTTAAGATCAATTAAATATTTTCTAATTGTAGTGTTATAGTTAAAATATATAAGTATTGACTAAAAGTAATGGAAATGAGAATATGAACAGTTTTTAAGTGTGAGTTTCAGTCTTGAGAGCTAGTTGATGAGTTGGGGGTTTCTAGAGCTATAAACAGAAGTGGGAAGCAGCCACTGTCTTAAATGGGTGAAAATGTATTTTTAATAACTCCAGTTTTTTGTGATTTCATCAAGAATGATTATAGATTCCTTGAAATTTAGTTTTCTTATTATAAAAGCAATATATTCTCATTATAGAACACTGGGAAATTTAAAAGTGTGTTAGTGTTAAATTTAAAAATAACCTATAATCATAACAACCAAAGATTGGACTCATTGTCGTCTTGAGTACTGTGATGAAAATAAAATCTTATGAAAATATTACAGTTCAAGGAACATACATTTAGTGCATGTGTTGATCCAATTAGCAAAATTTTATAGAATGTCTACTTTGTACCAGGCACTCTTCTAGGCACTAAAACAAAGTGCTTTCCCTCATGGAGTTTACATTTGATAGGGGGAGACAGAAAATAAATGAAAAGGTAACATAAGATGGTAAAAGCCTTGAAGAAGGAAAGCAGGGTATGAGATGGAGAGTGGTAGGGGGTATTAATATATTTTAGGGGGATGGGGGAAAGTGTCTGATGAGGTGACATTTGAGCAGAGATTTCAGAGCAAGAGCATTCCAGGCTGAGGGAATGGTAGGTGGAAAGAACCTGGAGTGGTGTGGGATATTGATTTCTGGTTGGCTAATAATTATGGTCAACATTTATTTTGCACTAACTGTATTCTAGGTTTTTAAAATCTTTGCAGCAACCCAATGAAATGAGTAATTATTATAACTCCCATTTTGCAGATGAGGAAACTTACATGCTTTAACCACTGTGTTGTACTGATAAGTGCTATGATAGAGCAGAGAGTTAGAGTATGTAACTCGATTCTAGGAGGCCATGAAAATTTCCCAGAGGGGTTGCTGCTTGAATTTAGTCTCAGTGAAAGAGCAATTAGCCACAGTTATGAAAGTGAGAAGAGTATAGAATTCTGGTCTTATTTATCCCCCTGCTTTATCCCCAGAACCTGTAATAGTACCTTGCTGACAGTTGGCACTCAGTAAATGTTTGTTGAATGAGTGGAGGTGGAACAGCATTTGCAAAGAGGCATAGAGCACATGGGATATTCAGAAAACTGAAATTAGTTTGACAGGAGCATGAACTATGTGTTAAAAGCAGCAGCAGCTTATGGTAGAAGAAATAAGCAGGGGTCAGATCATAAATCTGTTTTTGTGAAAAGGCAGTGAGGTATTTTGGCAGCACATATATACTAAAAATTGATAAGCTATGGAGGAGATGGTCTTGGAGCCTGGGGGAGGAGAAAATGTAATTGTGTGAATAGTTCTCTCTCTCTCTCTCTCTCTCTCTCTCTCTCTCTCTCTATATATATATATATATATATATATATATAAAACTATGAAACAGAATGTTTAAAATTGTTTGACTGTTTGAATATTCTTTGGGTTTCTGTGAAGGTAAAATATTTTTGAGTGCAAATGTGAGTTATTGAGACTCTTGCATGCAAGGAAAAACAGCCCACTCAAGGGATAGGTCCTGGAATGCAAAGGTGAGTATATCAGTTAGCCTTTGCTGTGGAATAAACCCCCCCAAAACGTAGTGATTCAATACAACCACCATTTGGACTGGATTCAACTTGATAGTGCTTTTGCTTGTCTTGGCTGGTCTCATTCACACATCTGTTCTCAGCTGCTGGTTAGCTAGGCAGTACTGCTTCTGGGTTGGCTGGTTGTCAGCTGGGATGATGGAAGCAACTGGGCCACATGTCTCTCATCATCCACCAGGCTAGCTCAGGCTAGGGAATAGAAACAGGGAGGGGAAGGATTTGTGGCCATTTTGTAGTCTAAGATACTGGTTATAGCTGGATTTCAAGGATGGACAGAAACTTAAGTGTTAGGTTTGCCTCTGTCACTTGCCTTGCTCTCTTTTTCCTTGTCTGTTTCATTCCTCTCTATTTTCAGACCAGCTTCCTCTACTTTTCTGGTACACAGTAAAAAACATGACTGCTGACAACTTCTAAGATCCTGTGAACAGATCCAAATTACCCCCCGCAAACCGATTCTTTCTTTCCCCATTGGGAAGATTCCCTTGGAGAAGGGAATCTAGAAGGGAATCTGGTTAGTTTGCCTTTGATACAGTACCCACCCCTGGATCTATGACCTGTAGTGGGGTGGGTGGGTTGGGTGCTTGTATGGGTGGGTGAGAAATGGCAGATTATAGTGTGTGAAGCTGGCATTCAAGATCTACATTGCTATAACCTTGGGATGGTAGGGTGCGGGGGGGAATGAGAAAGAGGGGAATGGGCAGTGCCGCCAGAAAACAGTTGAGATGAAGACGGGATGGCTAGACATACTTCTCATAAGGGCCCATTACAGTCAGTTTTATAAATAATGTAGTAACTTCAGGGGCCTGAGAGTAGTGGCTGGGACCTCGGAACAAGAGGGATATGACCTATTTTAATAATATTTTTATAACACTTCTGATACCAAATGTGTGGGATTTTTCTGACACCAACCGATTCTCTAACTCTCCAGATACCAACTGGGTGTTCTACAATCCATTCAATTCAATTCAATTCAGTTTTATCACTCCCTGGAGTTAGTGTCAGATCCTACAAGTTAAGGACTCAGTCCCACAAGACTGACCCCACTTCAGGTGCCAGTTGCAAGTCTCAGGTTGTCACCTGTTCTTCTGATCAACCAGCTATAAAGTTGGGAGTTCCCACAACTCCCTCCTCAGGTTCAGTCATTTTCTAGAATGACTCACAGAACTCAGGAAAGCTCTACACTTGCTTCTGAGCTTGGTTTATTATAAACAGTACAACTCAGGAACAGCCATATGGAAGAGGTGCATAGGAGAAGGTATTGGGTAAGGGAGATGCACAGAACTTCTATGCCTTCTTCACGTGTGCCACCTGCCAGTGCCTTGATGTGTTCACCAAATCAAAATTCTCTGAACCCTGTTGTTTAGGGGTTTTTATGGAGGTTTCATTCTGTAAGCACTATTGATTAAATCATAGGCTGTTGGTTATTGATTCAATTCTAGACCCCTCCCCTCCCTGGAGGTGACAGTGGGGGTGGGGCGGGGGTGGGGGCTGAAAGCCCCAATACTCTAGTCCATGCCTTGGTCTTTTTGGGAACCAGCCCCCATTCCGAAGCTATCTGGGAGCCCTTAGCCACCAGTCATCTCTCTAGCATATAAAAGACACTCATCACTCCAGAGATTCCAAGAGCTTTAGGTTTTGTGTGCCAGAAACTAGAACAAAAAATCAAATATTTATTTTTAATTATATCACAAAGGGTAAGTTGGGGGTAGGGAGAGGAGACCTGAGAGTGCAAAGAAAGAAGTAGGATTCAATCACAGTTGGAGGGGCTGCAAAGGGTGGCTAGGAAGAAAACGTAGATCCGCTCACCAGATGGGGGGAATTGAGAAGGGCTTTTCCTGGCAAAGATAGGGATTAAAGAGGAAGTGGGACAAATCCACAAGAAGCAAGGGCCTTCAGACATTCCTGTAACTGAAGACATGACTGCTTTGGCCTGACTCTGATGGGTTAGATTTTTAGCCTCATTAGAAAGGACTAGAGAATCCCAGCACAGTTTCAGGCTGAAAGTATTAGGAATCAGATTTTCCTATGCAGATTGTAGACAGCTTGTTAATATTTAATAAAAGGAGGAAAGCTGGATTTGTAAATAAACATTGGCCTATAAATTACCTATCTGTAGATTGCTATCTGAGATTTCCCCTACTATTAGTTTATTACTGTAAGTTAAAGTTGCTAAAAATTTTGGACCATGACTCATGTAAAACATGTTTTACATTGCAGTGTAATATATAATACACATGGGCAAACATACTCTGAAAAGTTTCACAAAACAATACTTACCCTTTCTACCTGCAGTACTTTCCATTCCATTACCTTTCATTCCATTCCCTTCCCTTCTATTTAAAAAGCATATTTTGAACCACCAAATTGATTTCATAATTAGGTAATGGGTTGCCACCAATTGTTTGAAAACATTGCTCTAAGTGGTTTCCTAAAATTATGATGAGCTAAAAGCCAGTATGGAGGAGAGGTGTAGGAGCAAAGTTAAGGGGTAAAAGTCTTCTGTACCAGGGTCTCAGTTCAAGATAGGGAAACACCAATCCCTTCAATAATGGCAGCACACAGAAGTGTAAGGAAGAATGAACTCTAAAGCAAAAGAGAGAAAGTGATATTTCACTCTCCAAGATGTGCCAACGTCATGATATGACTGAGAGTGACTGAGCAGTTTCAGGGTTTTTATTTGGTACATATTCATTTCTTAGGTGCAGATTTTTGTCTTGAATATGGTAGATTAGTAGAACAAGATGTTGACATCATATATTCATTTGTTCATTTATTCATTCAATATTCATTTTCATCAGATAGGGTAGATACTAGAAATACAGAGGTGAACAGGCACACGCTCCCTCCCCTCATGGAGCTTAGACAAATGGGAGAGACCAATGTTAAACAAACATACACAAGTATCTATATACAGATTGTGATAAATGCTGTGAAGGAAATAGACTATAAGAAAGAAAAACAGGAAGAACCCAGTTTATATGGGGAGGGATAGATAGCTTTTAGGGAAGACCTCGTGGAGTAAGTTGAGATGTGAAAGCTGAGTTGGAGGTGTCAGGCAAAAATGACTTATTTTTCAAAGTAACTATGTCATATGTTGTCATAGGCACAAAGTATTCCAGAATGTTTTGAAGAGCTAAAACTTCAACTGTAGGAATGAGTAGTATATCCTTCCAAAGTAGTGGAAGGAAAGACTCATGAAGTGAGGAGGGAAAGTGAGCAGAGCTGCCATCCAATGCACCGGTGGTCAGGATAGTCGCTAATGTTGCGGGCTGCTGTTTGGTCCAGCAGCGGAGAGTCCATTATCCACCTTGCAGAGCAGCCAAGGACCATCCTTACTGGTATCTCTTGGAAATGATCATTGTCTTTTTCTCCCCTTCTTTCCTACCACCCCCTTTTAGACAATGTTAGTGTCTCTTGTTCCATCTTTTGACAGTGTGTAAAGTGGATGTGTTTTGTGACAAATTACCTTACCAGTTGGGTACATCTCCTGGTCTAGGTTAGTTTCTGTTCCATTAGAAATTATTTACCCTTCTTTGAAACCTTCTGCCAATGGTTTGCTAAACTATTGGCTGGCATATCTGTATTTACATCTGGGAGAGTGTTTGTTTCTATTTTCATCTTAGTCTTTTGTTGAACACGGTATTTCTGACATTTATAACTTTGGGGAGTGTCAAGAATGACTATGTGTTGGTACTCAACAAGGAATGAAAATCTAGAGAAAAAAATTGCAATCAGACATTTATTTTCCAAAGGACAAGTTTTCTTGGTCAGTTTTTCTGCCTTTTGGATTAGATTCTAGGTTGGCAATAAGATCGTCCATTCATGAAACCAGATATTGGGTCTTGGCGCTACATTTGGTTCTCTACACTGTGAGAGGACAGTGTGTTCTGTCTATACCGCAGTGTGTGGTATAGAGCTCTGAATACATGTCCAAAATGCTGTGTAAAAGATCACATGAATCTGTCTCTAGCTGCCCTTGCATGGGATATGTCATGCAGTGCAGGGGGGACCTAGTAGATTGCATGGAAGGTGGATGTAAGCTGCTGTGGTAGCCCCAAGTTGGCGTGTGACTGAAGGGGCCTCATGAAGATGAAGGATGGGGACTAGAGACGTGCCTGAGAATCCACATTTTGGGACATAGGCCAGAATGGATATTCCTTACTGTTTCATGAAGTTTTTTTACTTCCCTCTCCCACCCCAAAAAGGGCAGGGAACCCTCTCTTTTTTGGAAATATGTTTTGAAGCAAGCAGGAGTTCCCTAAGTCAGAGTTGTACTGATCCTTTTGTCTCTAGGGCTTCTATTTTTATCTTCATCTTTTGTTGAATATAATATTTATAATATTTCCCATCTTGGGGAGAGCGAGGAAATCTATAGTTTACACAGCAGTTGAAGTTAAGAGGTTCCTGTGCCTGAAGCCCATATCTCAGCGGCCCTCTCCCTATGTGCTACTTATTGTAGTCACCTCCCAACCCAAGCAAAATTCTGCTCTTCAACATTCATAGAAGACAGTTTTCTAGCCTCCACTTGAATACCCCCAGTAATCTCATTGCTTCACAAATTAACTCTTTTCATTCTTGGACCATTTTAGTCATTGGAAGAATTTTTCTTATGTTTAATCACAACCTGCCCTTTCTATCTCAATCCCCAGTTTTCTCCTTCTGTTGCTATTAGAGTGTTTCAAAGTTTAAGGAAGCTCTCCTGGCTCCTCACACATCTACTATTCTTTCACCAGTTCCTTCTGGAATATGGTCACAGGACCTCCTTGCCATTCTTAGTCTCCCTTGTTAGAATGTACTCTATCATTATCATTCCCCTACTTAATATGACTATCCACCTGACGCTTGTTATGTCTCAATTTTTTCTTTTACTTGTACCAAGTGCCTATTTACTTTCTTTTGAAAAAAATTCTAGGAATTATACGACCAAGAATATTTATTCAATAAGGTTAATAACTTAGAAATTAAAAACCAGGGCAAAGGAAAGAAGAATGAAAGCACACCATCTGTTAATTACTTAGTATAATTGTTTTGTTTAACTGTATTTACTGAGATTACTGGAAGCCAAGGTAAAAAGGGAAACATAGTAATTTATATAGGTCTTGTGATCAGAAGAGAGAAACCATTCCAGTTCTTCAGAGGAGGCAGTGTTTTCTCTGGGGGTACTAAATTCTAAAATGCATTTCTCACATGGATTCTTTACAGCACACAAAGCATAATGAAAATGACCACTCCAGCAGTCTGAAAACAAATGCAAAAATGCTGTTCATGTGACTGTTTCTTACAATGACCTATATAGTAGATGCTCTTGACATAACATTTGAGCACAACTCAAATATCCCTTGTAACAACTCTTTTAACGCTCTTCACCATTTCCTGACCCTAAAGGTTCTTCCCACTTCATGTTAAAGTCTTTGTGAATTGAATACTGTACACATAAAATCCTTTCTCCCAGGCAAACGTGTCTGCCGAGTTATGGATTTGGTCAATCTAGATGATGATTCATGGGAGTTATTTTTTTCTCTTTGGGTTGGGTCCATTTCTGTACAATTGGAGTCATATGAGGAAAATTAACAGGTGTTAATTTGAACAGTTATGCTGGGGGAAAAAGAATAGTTAATTACCTAATGCTCCCCCCACTCCTTACCTTCCCCCGGAGAGTCCAGATTGGCTTACAATCAGATTTCCTGCAGTTCGGACCTTGAGGGTGGGACAGGACAGTGCCGCTCAAAACTCCGCATGAAGAACCCTCCCCCCCCAGGGAGCGGGAGCATCCCTCTGACCATGGGCAGGGTTGTGCAGTTCCAGGACACACTTGCCAAACCACAGAGATTACGGGCCTGCTGCCCATCCATCATTATCATCATTACTTAACATTCTTCAAAGGTCAGAGCCAAAATAAATGGTCAGCTAGCCAAGCGAGTGACACCAGCCTTTACCACAGGCGTGTGTAGGCCCCTTGGTATTTAGTAGCAGTGACTTGGGTCATGTTCTTGTCTGAGTCCATCAATGTGGCCAGGCCACGGCCTCCTGCTGTCTTCCCACAACAACGTTTTTTTTTTTTTTTCTCCAATTCCGTCTCACCTCCTCCCCTCTTCCCAATAATAGTTACCTTGGTATGTGTTTGCTGGCCTTTCTTTCTTTCTTTAGAATTTAAACAATGAAAGGGATTGAATTAATTGTGCTAGTGAGAGATAAAAGTATACACAGAAGGCTTTTGGGGGCTTCTGAATTTTGGGTTCCTGGCTCACCTTTGAAACTCCACTCCCCTTAGGGGTAAAGCATAGTATTGTGGTCAAAACCTTAGAGCCAAGATTCTGAGTTCAAATCCTGACTCTGCCACTTACTAGTTGAATGATCTTGGGCAACTTACTTAACCTCTCTGTGCTTCAGTTTCTTCATTACAAAATGCATTTATTAATGAGAACTTCCCTCATGGATTTGAAATTTTATAGTTCATGAAAAGTGTTTAGAACTGTGTCTGACTCAGTGTATTAGCTGCTATTATTATTATTAGGCTGCATAAATCTTACCAAAGTGTCAGCCTTATATTGAGATCCGTCTGGGTTGTGGCTGTTTGGGAGGGAGGTGTGTGGGATTGTATTTGGAGACGGATAATGAGGAAGTGCTTCAAGCCCCAAACAGTCCAGCAAGGTAGATTTTTTTCTTTCTAACCTGGGGATAAGATGGAGTGAAATCGTGATTACTCAGAAATATCTGCATCCTAGGGCCCCATGGTCAACTCCGTTGTTAATTTTTACAGGAGGGATATTCAGTTCTGGTGTGGATACATTTTGCTCCATGTGCTTACGGGGACTCAGTGTCTAGGCACAGCCTCCATTTTCTGAGGCAGGCGGACAAGGTGGCCTGGTGGACTTTGGAGCCAACCCTATCAGGCTTTGACTCTTAGCTTAGGTTAATTTACTGACCTTTTCGAGCCTCAGTTTCCTTCTCTATAAAGTAGCAATTATAATTTTGACATTTCAGAGTCATTTTGGAGACTTAATAAGGTAGCACATATGAAATATCCTCATAGTATCTTGCCTTAGAAGACATGTGACATTTGTTAGCTTCCTTCCCTTTTTTCTTCCTATTCTTTCCTGTCTGCTTAATTTATTAAGAAAGCCCCAGTGAGGACTTCCCTGGTGGTCCAGTGGATAAGACAGCGCACTTCCACTGCAGGGGGTGCAAGTTCTATCCCTGGTCAAGGAAGTTCCACATACTGCGTGGTGCAGCCAGAAAAAAAAAAAAAAAGCCCCAGTGTAGGAAATTTTTTTAGAGGAGTGCTTTCAAATTTAATGTGACTCCAAATCACCTGGGGCTCTTGTTAAGCTACAGGTTCTGATTCAGCAGGTCTGGGGTGAGGCCCGACTATGTCCCCCAGGGACACTGATGCTTTGTCTGAGGCCCTCACTTAGAGGACCACAGAGGGTACTGTTTTCTTTCCTCCCTTTGCATCTCATTATTACCCGTTGGATTCATGTTAGCATTTTAATAGTCTTACCGCACATATCTGCACATCCAGGATTGTCATTTATTCAAGGTTGTATGTTACAGGCACCTACGAAGGTTTTTCCTCATCCAATACAGGTAGCAATGGTTGAGATCCAGAAGAAAGCTATCATAGACATTTTCTCATGTTACCCATGGACCTGGAATCCCAAACTGTTTCACATAAAATGCAGTGTTCCTGCCTTGTTGAAGGCCTCCTCTCAGAATCTGGGCCCCTCCATGACTCAGGGTTGCAGGTCAGTTAGGTTAGGCAAGTGGTCCTTGTTCTTTCTTTACAGTTTGAAGGGAGATGACTTGAAGACTGTGCTTCTGCCCTCACTAAGCACCCCAGATATTTTGAGAGCCACATTCCCCAATTACTAGCCTTCTCCAGATTCATTAGATTATGTTCTCTTCAGTGTACACGGATGGAGGAGTCCACTTTTCTTTTTGTGTGTGTGTGGTATACACTCGTGAGTACATACTCTTTGATGGTTCTAGATTTTAGCAGGTTTTTCAGATTTACTTTTGAGAATCCTCCTCAGTGTTGTTTCTTTGTGGTTGCTGACTTTTTTAATATTTGAACTCCTCCTTTGTCCTTTCCTGCATTATTTACTGGAACTTTTCAGCCTGAACCATCAGAGTCAGTCGCATCTGCTATGTTCATTTGGGAACTGGCTGTCATTGTCCTCAGGCAACTGTTCTTGAAGCAAAAAATCTGAAAGTTACTAATCTCTTTGAGTTAGAGATGTGAAGAAGAAATAATAGCCTCCTTCTTCTTCTTTTTCTAATTAAAGCAAGCCTACTCCCCCCCCCCCCCACCCCCGCCCCCAGCTTAGAACACTCCAAAGTGTCCACAAGTTAGAGCTTGGTCATCAGCCATGTTACAAAACAAAGCAAGTCTATCTCAGTCTTTTTAAAATTTACCTTGGTGCTGTTTCATGAAGTTTCTCCTACTTGGCTGGGGTCTTCCTGACAGGTTTGCCAATTTGGGGAAGAATTTGAAAATAGCCCCAAGTAAGAACCCAGGCATTTTGAAAGTTAAGGTGGAGAAGGATTGCAGGGGGAGAAAGTATCTGAGGCAAAGAAAAGTCAGAGGAGCCATTAACATTTTCACCTTATCTAGATATATCAGCCAGGGTCATGACAAGAAATAGCACACTCAATAATCAAGGGCAATTTATTTCACAGCGACTATTTCCAAAGGTGTAGTAGGTAATGAGGACTAGTTGTAGCTGAGCTGTTACGCCCTTGTGTCTGAAGGTGATCTTGGCAGCGTGACCTCACTCCCCCCTCCCTCATTCCCCATTTCCTGCCAGAGTCCTCTGCTGAAAAAACCCAGTGGAAAGCAGAGTGCACAGGAGCCTCTCCATATAGTTGATGCTGGGCAGCCTCCTGGGCAGATAGTAGGATGGAGGTGGGTGGACAGCACATCTAGGGGGCAAATCATTGTCTGGCACACTAGTTTTACACTTTCTTTTGAAGGACTTGTTCACCTGAAGCCATTATCAATATTGTGAGCTCCTTGAGGGAAGACACTGAGTGACCTGTCCACTTATCTGTAGGATGCTAGTATTTAAATGACTGTTGAATGAATGAATGGGGCTGTTCATTTCCTTCTTTTCTCTTAACTTGCACTTGTCGGTGACCTACAATAGCTGGATGATGCTGTCTCGGTTAGGGTCCGTGTTCTTAATAGCAAGGCTTCCCATAGGGAAAGATGAACATTTTCTGTCTACATAATTATTCTACTTTTAACAATCTCATTAGTAAAACTGCTAAACAAAAATAAAGTTTGCTGTATTGATATCTGGAAGTCTTTTGTATTTTTATTGTCTTTATAAACGTCCAGTCTTAGCTAGGCAACACATTTATGAATCTTTAGCCCTTCTCAGTGACTATGAAACCTAACCCTGTTATTTCTGTTATTACTGGATCCCCCCTGGTCAGCAGATGGGTACACTGTTTAATTTGGGAGGCCATGTGATTTTTGGTTCCTTCCCAGGCTGCTTCAAGAGAAGAGCCACACAGAGGGCTAAAGTAGCCTCATTAACTATCTTCAGTAGCTTTAAAAGAAGATCCATGAATAATGCCAGGGTTCTCCTAACTGTCCAGAGGGCAGGAGTCAAAATAGAAATGAGTTTATTGGCTACAAACTGCGGAAAAATTTCTCATGTAGTCAGATTGTCTTCTGACAATCTGGAGATTGGAGGCGCCTGGGGCTCTTGACATGCTCAGGTGTAAGGACAGAAGAAGATATTGATACATTGGTGGGAGGGGAATGAGTCCCTTCTTCATTAGAGCTTTGCTGTTTTTGCCTGAGGGTTCTCAGGTTGCCTGTGTGTTGCGGGGAGGGGCTTGGGGGATAGGTGAAGGGGGTGAACCTCAGAATCCCTCAGGCATCAGGGATCCGGTCCTCGGTCCTCGAATTTGATTTGTTTGTTCTTTTTTTTTTTTTGTTATACACCAATGCTCACAGCAGCTCTATCTACAATAGCCCAAAGCTAAAAACAACCCAAATGTCCGTCAACCGACAAATGAACAAACAAACGGTGGTATAGGCATACAATGGAATACTACCAGCAGTATGAAGGGATGAACTACAAATGACATGGATGGATCTCAGAAAGAATTATGCTGCCACAAAAGGCCATTAGGAAACTTTTAGAGGTGATGGATAGGTGTTCACTATCTTGTGGTGATGATTTGATGGGGTGATACATGTGTCAAGCTTATTAAAATTTATACTAAATATGTGTATGTCACTTCTACCACAAAAAAGCTGCTAAAAAATAATAGAGTTCAGGTACACACATCACCTCATTTTCCCTCATGTTAACAACTTATATATCCATAGTGCAATTTTCAAAACCAGGAAATTAACATTGATACAATACTATTAACTATACTATAGACCTCATTCAAACTTCGCCAGTTTTCCTCCTAATGTTCTTTTTCTGTTCCAGGATCTAATCCAGGATTCTACATTGCATTTAATGGTCTCTCCTTAAGCTTTTCCAATCTGTGGCAGTTCCTCATTCTTTGTCTTCCATGACCCTGATACTATGAAAAGTCCTGCTCAGTTATTTTGCAGTCAGTTATTTAGTACTTTCATATCTATCAATTTGGGTTTGTCAGATTTTTTTGTCATGATTAGATTGAGGTAATGCATTTTTTGGCAAGAATATCACAGAAGTGATGTGTCCTTCTTTATGCATTCTATCATGATGTTGATATATCTTATTACTAGTGATTTTAAACTTTATCATTTAGTTGAGTTGCTGCCTGATAGATTTCTCCACTATTTTTCCTTTTGTAATTCATAAGTGTCTTGGAATAATTTCTGTAACTGTTCTGTTTCTCTTCAAACTTTCATCCATTTATCCATTAGTGTATCTTGCCTGTAAGAATTGTTACTATGATGTTTGCCTAATAATTTTTTATTTATTGATTTTTTTAACATCTTTATTGGGGTATAATTGCTTTACAATGGTGTGTTAGTTTCTGCTGTATAACAAAGTGAATCAGCTATATGTATGCATATATTCCCATATCTCCTCCCTCTTGCATCTCCCTCCCTCCCACCCTCCCTACCCCAGCCCTCTAGGTGGTCACAAAGCGTGATTCGGTTTGTTCTGGAAGTTAACTTCCGATAGGCTTCTTTCCATACACTTTTGTTAATGTGTTTTCGACAGCTCCTTCTTATTCTCATGAAATCTCTTGATATTTTACATAATTCAAGTGTGTATGGAGTATTCAGTGTCTTTGCACGTCACTCTGCCTGATTATAACTCTTGGAGCACATTTTACGGTTCTATTTCCAGTGTCCGCAAGGATAGAAAGGGTGAGGCAGGCTCACATGTCTCCCTCACATCACCCAGAATGATAGGCATTCTCTGCTCCCGTTTACATCCCCTGCTATTAAGGCCCCTCCATTAATTGTTCTCTGAGTTCAGGTCATGCCATCCCTGGCTAAGGCTATGGGCCTAGCACTGATTTTTGCTTATTGTCGGAGGCATGCAAGTTTTTCCTTAAACAAGATTTGAAATTAGAAAAAAATCTTTTGTGTCTAGTTTCTTCACATCTCATAACAATTTAGGATTTGACCTTTTTGCTTTTAGTATGGGGGTGAAGGGATAGGGCCACTGGGGAGCCGCCTGTGGGCCTGCAGTTGAAGTTTATACTACAGGCATGTTTTGTTTGGCAGGCAGGGACTCCCCCCTCCACGCCTCTCCGCCCTGCCCACCTCCCCCCTCCCCCTGCCCCCCAATTTAGACTGGAATGCTTTATTTTTATTTATTTATTTTTTTTAAGATTTTTATTTATTTATTGGCTGCTTTGGGTCTTCATTGCTGCGCGTGGGCTCTCTCTAGTTGCGGTGAGCGGGGGCTACTCTTCATTGTGGTGCGCGCGCTTCTCACTGTGGTGGCTTCTCTTGTTGCGGAGCACAGGCTCTAGGCACGCAGGCTTCAGTAGCTGTGGCATGTGGGCTCAGTAGTTGTGGCTTGGGGGCTCTAGAGTGCAGGCTCAGCAGTTGTGGCGCACGGGCTTAGTTGCTCCGCGGCATGTGGGATCTTCCCGGACCAGGGCTTGAACCCGTGTCCCCTGCATTGGCAGGAGGGTTCTTAACCACTACACCACCAGGGAAGCCCTAGACTGGGATGCTTTAAATGGAACACACATTCTCCTGTTTGTCTCAAGCTGCATTACAGTTTATTGTTGAATTGGTTCTCTTAGGGACACCCAGAATCTTTTAAGTTCTCTCTTTCCCTGAACAGTTTAAAAAAAAAATTTTTTTTTTTTTTTGACTGCACCTCGAGGCTTGTGGGATCTTAGTTCCCCAAACAGGGATTGAACCCAGGGCCATGAGAGTGAAATCCTGGAATCCTAACCACTAGGGAACTCCCCCTGCACAGTTCAAAAAATGGTCCTGAGTTCCAGATTAATTAAACCTGTTTTTACATTTGGCTTGGGATTTAGCTACTTACTTGTATAAGTCAGATGATTCCTTATTCATTCTGTAAAAAGAATGAAATTTAAAGTTGTATACTTCATTAGAGTTTATGGGATGTTTTTATCTAATTCACTGGATAATCACAATAATCCCGTAGCCAGGGAGGTAGGTATTTTTCTCCATATTATGGATGGGAGGTAATATAGCCTGGTGATTAAGAGTGTGGGCTCTGGGGTTAGACAAGTGGAGTTTGAATTTCAGCTTTAGTAATTACTAGCCTAGTCTCAACTAATAAACCCACTCAGTTTCCTTGTCTGTAAAATGAGGAGGAGATACCTATCTTATAGGGTCATTGTGAGAAGTAAATGATTAATTCATATAAAGCAATTGGAACAATACCTGGCATATAGTAAGTAGTCAATAAATTCTAACTGTGAAAACTATTATTGTTATTAATAGTCTATGAAGAAATGGAAACTCAGAAAAGTTAAGCAATCTATCTAAGGTCACCTAGCTCGTTGGCAGGAGGGTTGGGGCTTTAATCAAGATTTGGAAGCTTCTGGTACTAGTTTCTTTCCTCTATATTTACCACTGAGTTCCTCATGCATTCCGGGGGGACTGTAAAATGAGTCATCCTTTCCTTCATCTTTCTTATCTTCATTTTCTTTTTGTTTCCTCCATTTACAACTCATGGTTATTGTCTGTCCAGTAATGAGATCCACATGTCAGAATTCAGCATGAGAGGTATCAGCAAAGTATAGGGATGTCTGCAGCCCTGCAGATGGACTCTCCTTGACACAGAGATGCTGGGGACTCCTGGGGTCCCTCTGAATTTCGTGGAGATAGGTAGTCTGGAAAAATTAACCTATTTCTGGTAAAGTATACCATTGTTGCCACGCATTCAGAGGCTTTTAAAAACAATAAGCATATACTTCTCGATGCCTTAGTTTCTTTCCTCTTAAGAGGGACAGTACTTAAATTTTGGTGATCTCATTTGTCATTTCACATTCCTGTGAGGTAGTGAAAAAAATAGGCTATGTTATTCGGTTATATTATTTGGCAGTGGGTAGGGGAGTAATAAAAGTCCAGTGTGAAAAGAACACAAACTTTGGAGTCAGGCAGATGAGGTTCAAATCCTGGCTTCTCCACTGTTTATGTCTCCAAGTCCCATTTTCCTCATCTGTATAATAAGGATAAGCAGAGAGTTGTTTGGAGGCCTAAAGGAGAGATAATGCCAGGTACTTAGCATGTAAGTATGACTGTTACTGCTGTTGTGGGGAGGTGACTTTTCACACTGGCCACTGTCACAGTTATGTAAGGACCCAGGTCTCCTCATTCCTCATGAATCGTGCATGGACTTCTTCTCCTGGGTATATTGTTTCTTTACATTTTAAAATCCAAGTGTTTTGACCTTTTGATTACTAATTTATTTTTAATGTGCCTATTATGGAAGATTGCTGGTTCTGGTGTGTTCATTAGGCCACGCACAATGCCCATTACGTCAAAATACCAAGCTTACCTCGTGTCATGAAGCAAAATTAATGTTAGTGAATCCAACAAGGAATATGACACTTACAGGATCTATCAAATGATGTTTGGGCAGCTATTCTCAGAAAGTGAAAGCAGCGGGTTGTTTTTGAGTATTTACTTTGTGCTCAGCATTGTGTGAGGTAGGGGACACAAAAGAAACAGCTATTTTATCTGTTTCTCACAGGACTGACAATTTTCTGGGGTAAATAGATGTGATTGAAACCTGACACTATTAAAGAGCAATAATGAACACTATGTGATTCAGTCTTATTAGTTAAGTGGGCTCTGGTCTGGGCACTGCATGGGCTCTCATAGACTGATGGATAAACACACAAGGAAGGCCACACTTAAAGCATGGTTTGGTAAATGAGCATAGAGTTATATACAGGGAGCACAGAAGAGGGATTATGTGGAGTGTGTGTGCCTTTGGGCGGTGGTGAGGGCTCCAAGGGAGAGGTGACACTTGGGTTAATCCTGATGACGAGTGGGGGATGCTGGAGAGAGGAGTACTGAGTGAGGAGGACAGGAAATCACAGTTTTAAAGGCACTGAGAGAGCCTGGGGGTGACGAGGAACAGCATTTTTCCAGTGGTCTGAGCCTAGGGTTTACGGGGTTAGTGGTGAGAGAGCAGGATGGAGGTGTGAGCAAGGGATAAGTCATTAGAGATGTTGTGTACCACAATGAGAAGTATGATCGTCAAGGCACTGGCAACCAAGCAAGCAAGAGATGATTATATCAGTGCTTCACAATGATCACTGTAGGGGAATCTTCCAGTAAAACAGGTAAGAAATAAAGGCTTGAATCAAGTCTTAGAAGAAAAAAAAAATGAATGAGTGAATGAATAGTAGGGTAAGTGGATTATACTGTTAGTGTTGTGAGGGTTTAGAGAAGCAGGATGCCGTAGTGGGAACAGTATTTGAGGAAGACTGTGTGATGGAGGAAGATTTGAGTGGACTTGCCCATAGTAGGTAGCCAATAAGCCAGATATTGGATGGCAATAGGATTTATATGAGAGAAGACAGGAAATAATACCAGGTTACATAAATGTGTGAGATGGTCATGGAGACAAATATAATTGGAAAAGAGTGGTAGATAATATGATTTCATGTGTAAATTGGTTGCACATTTTGGAAAGCTTTGAAATGCCAGGTTGAGGAATTTGAACTTATTTCTAGGAAATAAGAAGCCATAGAAGGAATAGGAGGCCATAGAAGATTCTTAAATAGATATTTTGACATTTTCAGTTTGGATTAGAAATGTGTTAATGTATTGGGCCTCTTCATCTTGATTGGAGGAAGGTGTGTCTGATGAGATGACACTAGTTCTGATTCTTACATTTAATGGAAAAGCCACAGAGGAAGCATTACTTTTGGACTGGAAAATAAGGTTGGATGACCTCACTTTGGCTGTGGGGAGACTGTGGAGTAGTCCACTGTTGGGAGACAAAGCTGAGGCAGAAATGAGTGAGTGCCCATATGAGATTTTTGGTGATGCCAGTCTAGAGAGGGAATGGAGCAAATACAGGAGACACTGCTTGCCCTGTGGAGTCTTTTAGGGAGAGCAAATACAGTCGGCCCTCCTTATATCTTCAGGTTCTGCATCTGCAGATTCAACCAACCATGGATCAGAAATATTCCAAAAAATAGTCCAGAAAGTTCCAAAAAGCAAAACTTGAATTCGCTGCACACTGGCAACTATTTACACGGCATTCACATTGTATTTACAACTATTTACGTAGTGTTTACATTGTATTAAGTACTATAAGTAATCTAGAGATTATCTAAAGTATATGAGAGGATGTGCATAGGTTATGTGCAAGTACTTTGACATATTATATAAGGAACTTGAGCATCCTCAGAGTTTGGTATCCCGTGGGGTCCTGGAACGAATCTCCTATGGGTACTGCGGGACGAGACTGTACACAACATGCACAGTCAATATCTCATTCCAACTCATAGCAGACATTAATTGATCTTTGTATGTTTTCCTATTGAGCTTAATGGTAGTCTTGGAGTTCTTGTTAACCCAATGCTGCAGGCAGCTACTATCAGTTGATCAGAGCTGCACTGGAATTCAAACCCATATGTCATGTCTGGAGTAGGAAATGAATGAGCAATAGATTATGATTTACTCACAGTGCAAATCAATTTTTACTTTTCCAGGTGGAACTTGCAGAAATCTGCGCCAAGAGTGAGCATTACACTGGCACTGAAGGAGGAGGGATGGACCAGTCCATATCATTTCTTGCAGAAGAAGGAACTGTAGGTGGCATTGAGCTATTTGGAAATATCCACCAGGGAATGTTCACCCAGAGAGGAAGGCCTTGAGATCCCCAGAGTGCTTTTTTTTCTGGGCAGCCTATTCTTTTAGGCTCTATTGTAGGATGGTATTTCTCAACTGCTTTGTAATTCAAGGCTATCACCAGTTCACTGACTCTGTTTCATGTTGATCACCTCTCCCTTAAGCTTCCAGAATCATACCTCAGGTGTCTAGGGTTTTTTTCCCCCCATCCTTCTAATTCATTGTTAGCATGCGATTTCTCAACTCCCTAGTTATTGGGACCTCTTTTCTCGCTCTTGTCCCAAATCATTTCGTCTCATGGCATTTTCATAATCTCCTGTTGGTTTTAAACCCAAATGTTAGTTCTCTTACCACATATATTCACTCGTCCTCTTTTTTGTAATTTACTCTATGGTATCATTTTTCTCTGCCAACATTTTTGGGGCTTTAGTGGTAGGGAAAAGAATGTTGACAGGAAGCCAGGAATGAATTCCTTAGCCAATACCACTTCCCCTTGGTTATCAACTCCCACAGACAGAGCAGAGGTTTTCATAGTTGCCATAAACTGACCATTTCCAAAATAGAAACAGACATTTCTTTAAAATCTTTCCTTAGTTTTCGATCAGATTCCTACAGGTTTGGCTATTTTCCAAGAATACCTGGATTTCTTCTTATTAAGAGTATTTGTTGTTGATTCCCCTAAGCCAAAGACAGGAGGCATGAGGAAATTTGGTTTAATGCTAAGAAAATACTCTGGGTCTTTTGGATGAGACCTGACAAGCAGACATGATGGCAAGAGTCCTGTTGTTAACATAAGTTAGCTGTAGAGTCTGAACAAAGTCCAAATTCTTTGGGCTTGCAAAGTACTTCATGATCTGACCCCTGCTTTACCTGCCCTTCGCTCAGTTCTATCCTCTCACCATGGCTCATCCCTCAAACACTAAGCTCCAGCTACATTGCAATACCCAAAACTCTATTAACACCTCATGTTATTTTTTGCCTGTGAACTTGCTTATACTCTTCCCTCTTCTTGACATCCTGTTTGGGTAAAGAAACCCTCTGTCTGTCCTACTTTCGCTCATCCTTTAAGTCTCAGTTTAGATTTCCCTTTTTTTCAGGGGCACCTACACTAGGCTATATCTGATCAGGTGCTACAACTGTGTTTCTATATAGTGCCCTGTGCTTTGCTACCCTTTTAACACCACCTGGCAGTGTATTTGACTACTTGACTGCCTTTCCCACTAGATTGTAATCTCTATGAGGGCAGGGACAGTGTCTGTCCCATTCATTCTTGTATCTTCAGTGCCTAGTACAGTGCCTGGAAGTCAGTAAATAATATTTGAATGAATAAATGGATGCATTTTGGGGAAAAATTTTTACTAAGGTAAATAAATGCGTAAATGGTTAAATATTTTCTGAATTCTAATACATTGTATCTCACCTGTCATTTTTTTCTCAATAGGCCAAGTTAATAGAATTTAGTCCTCTGAGGGCAACTGATGTGAAACTCCCAAGTGGAGCAGTGTTTGTGATTGCCAACAGTTGTGTGGAAATGAATAAAGCAGCAACTTCTCATTTCAATATCAGGGTGATGGAGTGTCGGCTGGCTGCAAAGGTATGAACTTGGCAAACTAGTGAAACTTGAAGTTTCACTAGGCTTCCTCCTGTTCTTTTTCTCTTTGTTCCCTATTATTTTGTCTGTTTCCCTAAAATTTAGGGCAACATTCTGACTGCAGCAATGTCCTAACTGAAGTTTTTTAATACAGAGAAATTTGATTTCAAACTCAGGAGATAAATAAACATATAGGTGTGCCTTGCAACCTCTAGCTATTTGGAAACTATGTGAACTTCACAGTTGAGTCTTCTAGGGTGGAAATGGGGAGAAGAGGACAGCTCAACTTATATCTGTGTAGTACAGGCCATGGGTTAGGTCCACGGGTGGAGAAAGATAGTTGGGGTGAATGATGGGAGGTGACCATAACTAATCTTGTTTCTTCGACAAAAGTGACGATAGCCTCAACCCTCAGTCCTCTCACATGCACCATTGGCCATCACTGTTCCTTCTAAAAATACAGGCTTGGTGTCTACTAGGGAAATGCACACCAGAAAGGAGTCTTGGCAGTTCTCTCTTCCACAGCTTAAAAGACACTTGCTAGTCTAGCCTTAAATCTACTTAGGAAGTATTCACTGAATACCTGTTGTACACTTAGCATGAAGATATACAAAAGGATACAGGACATAAGAATAGAGAGAGTAGAGAGTAAAGGTTAGGGGGATTTGAAATAGGAAATGGTTAGTATTTGATCAGGTGGTATGTAAACAGGTACTCTAAAAAGTGGCACAGAAATTAAATGTTATGTAAGATCTAGAATGGCACATGTTATGATTTAAAAGTTGGAGAGAACTGAGGCTGGGAGCTGGGGAGTAGAATCTTGGTCAGGAGCTCTACCATGCTTTCTCCCCGTCATCCTTCACATAGCAGATAGAATGATGGTTTACAAATTTAAATCTGATCAGGTAGTTCCCCTGCTTAACACCTTTCAAATACTTTACATTTCATTGGAATAAAGTCAAAAGTCCTTCTCACTTCCTGGAGAGAACTGCAGGATCCGATATGTGCCTCATCCTCTTCCTCTCTTAGCATCCCTCAGTCCCTTTACACTCTAGCCATGATGCTCATTCTCACCGCAGGGACTTGTACATGCCCAGAATGCTCTTGCTCCAGCCCTCTATGAAGTCTCAGCCTAAGTGTCCCTCAGAAAAGCCTTCCTTGACTTCCTTACTCCCAGACTAAGGTGAGGCTCTCTTTGTATTTCATAGCACTTGCACCTCTCAGGTATGATACTTATCACAGTTGTTTGATGTCTGTCTCTTCTTTCTGACTTGATTTTACCTGAGGGCCAAGACTGTCCATCTTGTTAACTCTTATATCCCTAAGGCCTGGTATAGTGCTTAGGCTGAAGTAGGCACAGGCAACACACAACATGTGTTGAATAAATGAAAAACTATTCCCTGGGTTACCTGCCCTGTCATATTTATTTTGCTCAATTTCACAGTTTTTTACAAGTGCATAGGGTGTGCCCAGCACTGAAGTAGATACCATGGAGCTGGGTAAGGTGTCGTTATCCCTTGGGCTGACCTACCACTTTGCCCCTTACTCCCATCCCCTGAAGTTGTGAAGTTAGGAATGGATGAGCCAGAAAATAAAAGTTTTTTTTTTTTCTGGAAAATTTTAGTGTTAAACATTTTTTTAAATCATGATTTAAGTGTTTTAAATATGTAATTTACTTATTCAGATAATTTCTAAAAATTCTATGAAAGAAATGTTTCAATATTAAACTCTTCTGATCAGTGCATATATGAGAAGAAGTAGTGCAGTAAACTTTTCAATGTCAAAGGCTTCAGTGAATGTTTTTCCCTCTTAGGGCAAACTTGTTCTTTCAGGAGATGGAAGAAATTAGTGTCTTATTTGTTTAAGGGCTTATTCTTGTTGACTTTTTATTTTGAGGTATATGAGTAAGTGCTGCCTTCCTGAGGAGACCTCAGACGTACACAACATTGTTTTCAGAGTTTTATCACGAAATTAGATATCATTTATGAGACTCATAGGTGAGCCAAAACAAGTATGAGATGTGTGAAATGGGTTCATATTGTAATGACGCTTTTCCAAAGATGCAAGAAGAAAATGAGAAATAAAATTGTGGTGCTGAAGCTCTGTAGTGAAAGTTGTCAGGCTGGGAGAGGGAGGTGTCTTTTGGGAGTGAACTAGAAAAAGGGCTTCTCTTTCTGGAGCAGTAGCTGAAAACCTTAATCCGCTGCAGAACTTTTTGTTCTTGAGGCTGTCTTCTGAGTTTAACTGTATAACTCCATGTGCATTTTAGAGGTACTTTGGTCAGTGAAATTGGCTTTTTACCACACACTCCTCCCACTTGATGTAGATAAAATACATTATTTTAAGTACTCTGAATTTTTCTCTCTTTTGAAATATGGAAGAAAGAAAATTGAAAGCCTTTATCAAGATGCAGAATGTTTTCTAAATCACGTTGCTGCAAATCATGAGAATCCAAGGTTATGTACAAAAGGGAAATAAAGATAAAACTGCTAATATAGGCTCTGCAGATAGATCTTGATGCCAAGAATATGCTCTTGCCTAGGGAATATAGGCTGGAATTCTGCTAAGCTTATTTTAATTACAGTATGGTGCCATTCTTCCGTTTTCAGCAATGTGTGAATGAATATAATTTTTGTTTGGAAATGGTCTCATTAAATCAGGAAATAAACTCTCGTAAAAAAAGTAAAGAAGCTTGTCTTAATCTGAATAAACTTGCTGCTTTCAGACAATAAAAATGAAGTGTTAGTGGAGAAATGACAGATCAGGATTTTTGTTTTGTTTTGTTTTGTTTTTTTGCGGTACGCGGGCCTCTCACTGTTGTGGCCTCTCCCGTTGCAGAGCACAGGCTCCGGACGCGCAGGCTCAGCGGCCATGGCTCACGGGCCCATCCTCCCGGACTGGGGCACGGACTCATGTCCCCTGCATCGGCAAGCGGACTCTCAACCACTGTGCCACCAGGGAAGCCCTGAGGATAGTTTTGAAAATGATTCTGATTAAGTAGAGCTCCACATGGAAAAATTGTAATAAATAACACTTACTTTTCCTCTCCTCCTATTTCCCCAAGGTACCTTTTTGAAAAATGAGTACCTTTTGTGTCTACTTAGCACAGGGAAGTACACTAAACCAATGAAGATGATTTTTCTTTGTTTTGCTTTAATGTTGGTAGTTTCTTCTGTTCTTGTCTCCTTTCTCTCCCTCTCTCTCTCTTCCTCCCTGCTCCTCTCTTTCTAACAGCTTCCCCAAACTAATTAATGCAGATTCATTAAAAGTCAGAGTCTTGCAGAGGCATTTGAACTAAAATTTAAAACATTTCAAGGCAAACACAATGGAGATTTATAATTATTATTTGCGTAAATGATTTTTTTTTGAATTTTATTTTACTGTTTTCTACAGCAGGTTCTTATTAGTTATCCATTTTATACATATTAGTGTATATATGTCAATCCCAGTCTCCCAGTTTATCCCACCACCAAATGAGTCTTTTAAGTGAAGCACATTTTTATGTTCTTAAATTAACAAAGTAGCCAGAGATCTTTAATGAGCACAAAGTTTTTCATATTTTATACATATTCAGTGGCTTAAGCTTTTCCAGAATTGGGGGACTTCCCTGGTGGCACAGTGGTTAGGAATCTGCCTGCCAATGCAGGAGAGAGATTTGGAGCCCTTGTCTGGGAGGATGCCAGATGCCACGGAGCAACAAACCCCGTGCGCCACAACTACTGAGCCTGTGCTCTAGAGCCTGTGAGCCACAACTACTGAAGCACGCGCGCCTAGAGCCCGTGCTCCGCAACAAGAGAAGCCACCACAATGAGAAGTCCATGCATCACAATGAAGAGTAGCCCCCGCTCGCCACAACTAGAAAAAGCCCAGGCATAGCAACGAAGACCCAATGCAGCCAAAAATAAACAAATTAAAAAAAATTTTTTTTCCAGAATTGCCTTATGTCTATAAAAAAGAGTATCCCTTAATTATATTGAGGGATAAAATGTGTGATGCTGATAATAAGTATTATGGGAAGTCAAAAAGGGAAGGGAAATTATGCTGTTGCATTTTGCATACCCTGAGCTTCTTGTGGCAACATGTGCAGCAATGAAGGAGAGGGTTTCATGTGGTCCTTTGACGCTTCAAGGAAAATTTACAGTGTGATTTTTTACAGAGCGTGTCTGGTTAGTGGCCAGCACTCATCCAGTTCTTTTTTTTTTTTTTTTAGCTCCTGCCACTTAGTGGTCAATATGGAGCTTATTCTTTGTCTGGTGAGGAGAAGTGGTATAATATTCTCAGGGCTTCTGCAGTTTTCTTGAATTTGAGTGGAGAAAAACCAAACACCCAGGAATGTAGCCAGTTTCACTCAGCCTATTGATTTAGTTGAGCTCACTCTGCCAGGATACTGGTGTGGAGTATCCCAGGACAGTGAGTCCTGGCTGCAGGGCAGAGCACACACACACTGGGGAATAGTGGAACCAGGTGTAGCAGGACCTTGAGTGCTGTGCTGAGGATCACCCAGGCTTGGTCCTGGAAGTGCAAATGTTAGCAAGGTATTCTAGAAATATTAAGCTGGCAGCAGGAACTTTTGTTTGGTTGAAGAGAAGTGGGTCTTAAAGTGTCAGGGGGGACGGGATAACAAGACAGGGATATGAAAGAATCTCTGACAGAACCTAGTAAAGGGTCAGGTATAAGGCTCTCTGTGATTGGGTGTCTGTCTTCCTTTTGGCTTAAATGCCATTACGTTGAGGAATGACCACCCTCCCCACTTCCATTATGTTAAATGCCCTTTTATATGCTCTTGCCACATCCTATATTTTTCCATTATAGTAGTTTATCACAAATGGAGTAAGTTCTTCACTATATAATTATTAATTGATGCCTGTCTCCTCGGGTTGACTCTGAGCTCCATGCAGTCAGGAGCCATGAGTGCTTCATACCCTGCAGTGAACATAAATGGCATGCAGACATGTGCAGGTAAAGGCTAAGTGTTGAGTCGAAAAGGGCTGTAGTTTTAAGCTGAAATGATGGGTGGAAAGCACTCATAGATATGGGGAAGGTAGGATGGAAGGTGATATGAAAGTGGGAGGTGATGATACTTCCCCATGGAATTTTCTTATAAGTGGTTAGAAATTTGAGGTTGGAATGTTTCACTTGGCTTGGACAATAGTCTTTCAACTATTTTGAGATAATAGTTGAAACCAAGGACTGAGTTCAGTTTGCTGAGGGAGAGAATGTGGCAAGAGAAGAGCAGAAGGCCGGGGTTTAAATTTGGGAGATGGCTTCAATAATAATGAAAGGAGAAAACTGAGTCATGGGTGGAAATGTAAGGACCAGAGAGGTGAGAGGGAAACCGGGAAAATTCAAGAGAATTTTGGAGAATGTGGAGAGTGGGGATGACCAGCACTGGGGAAGGTCAACATTGTGAATGTGTTCATGATGATTATGAGCGGAACATGGGCATGAAGTCACTGTGGAATGGGCATGAAGTCACTCCATGAAGTTGGAGGAGGGTGAGGGGGAGATAAGCCAAAAAAAAAAAAAAAAAAGTATCCACGATAAAAACAGTTATGTATGATCCCATTTATGTCAAACTGTATGTGTGTACGTGTGTAAGAAGTATGCATAAAAAATGTATCATAGGATATCAGTTGGGAGATTGGTGGTTATCTTATTGGGATGATTACAGGTGATTTCTTTTATACTTTGTAATTTTTTTAAACTTCAAATTGTTATGTGTTTCTTCAAATTTTAAAAATAAGCGTGGGTGATTTATAGAACCCAAACCAACAACAACACAGCTGCTTTTGTTGTGTGGAAAACAGCTTGTCAGAGAAGGGATTTGAAATTTTATCCTTTGCTGAGCTGGTGAGGAGAAAGACTTGACACTTTTCCGTTGACTTGTTAATACTGCAAAATGCAATGAGAACGTCAGAGAGAGGTGGGTTCTGACAGACAGCCTCCTGAGTTCGAGTCCATATGTTAGCACTCTCCTACCACACCCTCTTAATAGAAGCCCCAGAGACCCTCTCAGACTGAAGATGTCTTCTAGCTGCAGGAGAACGCTGAGTTTGCACATGAGAGAGCCTGGAAGTCTGGGGAGCTAACACCCTTGGAATCAGCCCTCAATCAATGGTGGATGAGAGTTAGAGGGTAAATATCTGAGCTTTCTTGTCTATGCGTAGGACACATCCGAGCTTTATACATACAGGTCCCAGAGGGTCCAGCAGGCCCCGCTTCACCTCTCACATCACTGCACTTCATCTTGGCTTCTCTTCCTGTCTCATTTAAGACTCCTCTACCAGCACTTCTCTGTATCTCCCTCTCCCCCTAAATTCTTGTCTCACGGCCTGCTTCTGAGAGAAACCAACCTAAGACAGGGTCCTAGCACTATTTATCTACATCTTTCCATGACTGTGGACAAAATATTCGTTGCCTGCTTTCTTGTCCACAGAGCATCAGCCAGGCTCAGGAACCTCCCAGGAATGGAATCGGAAATAAACACCTAATGTTTATAGTGGTGAAAAGAAAATGGTAGATGTTGACAAAGAATCGCTTTCTCGTATATCCCCACCCTGCTGCTGAGTGAGGAACTTGTCACAAAATGACCCATAGCCCTGACTCCTAGCCCTGCTTCACAAATGTGAAGTAGGGCCAGGCGACAGGGCTGTGAGCGGCAAATGCCCTCATGAAGTTCTGTCTTGGGCAACAGATCTTACCCACCCACTTCCCTCATCTGCAAGTCATCTTTCTGTTTCCTGGGCCAAATTTTAAAGGGCTTAAGCAGCTTTCTGATTTTACTCCTAAAATGTAGTGCACTACTCAGCGACTCATGGCTGTGCAGCTGTCATTGAGGGCTTGTGGTAGGTTTCATTCTTAATTGAAATACACACCCAATTGGCCACGTGGACCCTCCAGCTGAGAGCTAAGGGGCGGAACAGCAAACTGGGATATTGCTAGACTGAATGTTAGTGCCTCTGTTTGTGGAACAAAAGTGCATTGGGAGGCTGCCTTTGAAAACAGCTTTGTAGGCAGCAGGCAACCCTCGAAGACTTTCTCCCCACACAGTCCTGGGCCAGTTTCCTGGGATCAAGTGCCTGAGGCAAAGTGACTTGTTCACGTGAGGTCAGGGTTGGGAACTTGGAGATGGTGTTTACTGCAAGGTTCTTAGGAAGAGCTCATTCTCATCACTTGGGGGTCGTTCTTTGATTTTTTTTTCCATTTCCTTCTTATTTTAGAAGGAACCCCTCTATCAAAGTGTTTTAAATCACTGGAATGTTCACTTCTAACACAAAACTTAGTTTGTATTTAGAAACCATTTCTAAAACTTGAGTGGTGATTTGAGCTAAAATGAGTAGTGTGACATGGATATCAAGCATAGCCCATTGAGAATGTGGCCTTGGGGAAGCAAGAAAGAGGTACAGGACACGGGTTAAATTTCCAACTCTGTTCTTACTAGGTAGGTGACTTCGGGCAAGTCACTCTCATTTCTTAAATAGGGTAATAATACCTATCTCACAGAGCTGTCAAGGCTGAAAAGAAATAAAAAGCACGTTTAAATCACACAGCGCTATACAAGTGTGAATTATTTCTGTTAACTTCATTGTTTACCTCAGTTGGATTTGGATCTGTGTTTCGAGGAAGTGTAATTCTAGGAGATCATCCACTTCAGCTCTTTTTCTGTATAAAATAAATATATTGTATGTTTTTCTTTTGTTTTGTGTATGTCTATAAGTTTTCTGAAATTATTTTTGGAATACACTGGCATAGAGACCATGAATGAATGAGTTGAATGAATGAATGAGTTAGTCTATGGAGGTGTCAATCTAGCACTGCTGATAAACATTAAATGTGCTAAGCAAACAAGGTCAGAAGAAAGGTCTTAGCTTGTAGCCTTGCTTTAAAAATGGCACCATGGGGCTTCCCTGGTGGCGCAGTGGTTGAGAGTCCGCCTGCCGATGCAGGGGACACCGGTTCGTGCCCCGGTCCAGGAAGATCCCACATGCCGCGGAGCGGCTGGGTCCGTGAGCCATGGCCGCTGGGTCCGTGAGCCATGGCCGCTGAGCCTGCGCGTCCGGAGCCTGTGCTCCGCAGCGGGAGAGGCCACAACAGTGAGAGGCCCACGTACCGCAAAAAAAAAAAAAAAAAAAATGGCACCATGTTCTGTGAAATAACTGGACAGAAAAATGTAATTCTATTGTCTTTTTCACCAGTTCTGCCTTAAAATCATTAACTCCTTTCAAATGTATGAGCCAGAGTTTTAAAAAGAGGATTAATGAATATAAGAACTACTGTTATTAACATTCTTCAGAAGTGAGAGGCCTTAACCAAGTACAATGGTCTTTTGGTAAATCTGCTTCCTGTGAAAAAGAAAGAAAATCAAATCATCAGCATAATAGAAGAGTAAATCAGATGCACATTTCCCCTTCTTTTGTTTGCTTCTTTTTGCCATTTGTGCTGTCTGCACCTGCGGTCCTCACACCTGGGGAATGAATTTTGTAGACCTCAGGGTGAGAGATACCTTCACCGTTTTGATTGTTACCTGCTCCAAAGGGTAGTTTGGGAAAAATGAGGGACACACATTCTGGAGTGAGGTTCCCATGAGTGGACCAGGTTACAAAGGTTTGGTTTATATCTCACCCTCTGCAGTAGATTGAGGGGGTGCCTCAGGATGCAACTGGAAGCCAAACTCTTTTCTTGAGGGTGGAGAAACATACAGCTCTACTACCACCAATGACCTAATGCAGTGGTGTTTCGTAAGGTCACCAATGAGGTTTTCATTTAAAATCTGGGACTTGACTCCAAACGCCCAGATACTTAAATTCATTAGCCATTTCAAAGAGGCATGTTGTAAACAGGAAGTGCTCAAATGAAATCGGGCATGCAGTGCCCACCTCAGGACCCAGATCATGTGAGATTTGAATAGTTTTCTGTAGACTTTATAGAGAGTTGTGTATTGGGGATGAACTGAATAGGGACAAAAGGACAAAATTATTCAAAGAAATAGCCCTGAGGGAAAGTGGTGACAGGCAAAAAAATCAGTGGAGGATTAGTTTTTTTAGGAAAAATACTCAACTAGCCTGTGAGTGTCACACAAGCATGTTTAATTTCAAACATCTGAACCGAGCGTGCATTTTCAAGCAATGGTGGGAATTGTGGATAGGTTGAATGGAAACAAAAAAGCTTAAAGTTGAATCTGGCTCATTAAAATAGTGCATATCAATATCTGAAATGAAAACTGACCATTCTCTTGGTTTGAACTTGCAGCTGCTGGCTAAGCACAAATGCTTGCCATGGGAGGAAGTGTTGCGGCTGGAGGAGGTGCAGGCCAAGCTGGGGGTCAGTCTGGAAGAAATGTTGTTGATCACAGAAGATACCCTTCACTCTGAACCCTATAGCCCCGAGGAGATCTGCAGGTGTCTGGGAATTAGCCTGCAGGAACTCAAGACCCAAATCCTGAGTCCAAACACTCAAGACGGTGAGTCTGCTGGAGAAAATAAGGGCATGGGTTGTTTCCCCACTCACAGATGGAAAGTTTCCAATGTCCCTATGGATTATACTGATTTTGAAGCATGCTTGAAGGAATTTGGAGAACATATGTGTTTCGGCAAACTTAATTATCTAGATTCTTGGCTTCATTAAATTCATTCATTCATTTATTAACAAACATTTCCTGGTCTGCTATATGCCAGATTTTCTGGCGAGGCAAAGGTGAATAATACATACTTCCTGCCCTCAAGAAGTTCGTAATTCACCATTGTAATTCTCCCTCTCTGGCCTATGGCAACCACAGAATTACAGTGGGTAGGGTAAATTCACTGGCAGCGTCATGCACTTTTCCAAATGTGAGCCCAACTCAGTTTAGGGGTCAAAAACCAAAGTGATGATCTAATAATATTTTAAATGTACATTTATAGTTTATTTTGCTGTTAAAAATTTTTTTTTCTGTTGGGAAGCATCTTGTAGCACCTAGGATAAGTTATGTTACCTTCTTCGGTGAATTTCAACAACAAAGTATTTCTCACTAGAATTAAATCGGGATATTATACTAACAACCTCTCTGGTCTGAGTGTCCATGAGCAGCATATATGATCCTTGTCATGCAGTTGGTATACTTTGTTTCTAGTTCTGTGATTGCCTGTTTTGAAGGTAATGGATAATAGGACATGTACTTCATAGTGTTATGGAACGAATCGAGTCCTGCTGCTCTCTGCTTACAAAATCAATTATGTGCTCACAAATGCTGGTAGAAAGGAAAGGTGCCTTTAATCAGAATGCCGGCAATCTGGGGAAATGGTGGACTCAGCATCCCTCAAAAACCATCTCCGGGCTTCCCTGGTGGCGCAGTGGTTGAGAGTCCGCCTGCCGATGCAGGGGACACGGGTTCGTGCCCCAGTCCGGGAAGATCCCACGTGCCGTGGAGCGGCTGGGCCCGTGAGCCATGGCCGCTGAGCCTGCGCTTCCGGAGCCTGTGATCCGCAACGGGGGGAGGCCACAGCAGTGAGAGGCCCGCGTACCGCAAAACAAACAAACAAACAAGCAAACAAACAAAAAACATCTCCGAAGATTTTGCTAGGCCATGAAATCTTTTAAAGGGAAACAGAAAAGTAATCCCAGTTAATCATTGAGATGGGGGTCAGAGTTGTTGCCATCCCTCACCGCGTGCAGGCTTGTGTGCAGGCTTGTTGACCCCTCCTGATCTTCCTCTAGATGTTATCTTGTTCACACAGTTTGATCAGGAGATTACTGAAGGGGAAGCTAGGGAAGAGATCTGGTCATCTGCTAATTACTTATTCTTCATTTCTACTTTGATCGATGGAAAGAACCAAGTTAGGCAGGGTTTTGTGTGATTAAAAGATTTGAAAGGTGTGCTTGGGCCTGAGATGAGTAGAGCATGGGCCTGCCTGGTTTAAGAGTTAGTTACAATATAACTTTGCTAAAGTGACAAGAACAGGGGCTTCCTGCTGAGGGTGGTTTCCTGCAAAGAGCTGCTTACATATCCCCACTTATCAGAACATCATTCCATTTCTATGGGATTAGGGGTGAAGGTCTATCTTCTGTACCTTCTTCATTCTGACATAGGGTGCTGTATTCTCAGAGTGGAAGGTGTCATCATGGGTCTATAGCATCTCGTTGCTGACAATTTTAGTTGTCCGCTTACATATATAGGCAGAGCAAACCACAATTATTTTGATGCCCACAAAGATATATATTATTATGAGCAATAATGTTAATCCCGTTCTCTTGAGGCCAGTTCTTGGAATTGTGCTAGCGATAGACTCAGTACTGCTCAAGTTGGAGTAGCTTATGTCATGGCTACAGCTGGCCACCATGCAGTTAGCTGTTTTCTCTGGTGACAGTTGTAGTATCTGTGAAACAACTCAGGAATGTACATCAGACACTGAGTCTCTGACTCTATTGTCCTAGTCATTAACTTCTTGGTTTTGTAATGGGGGGGAGGAGGGTACTGCAGGGTTCTGCTCAGTTCCAATAGGATGTCAAAATATTGTGAAATATAAAGCAAATGGTTCTTTTTTTTTTCAAATTAATGTTTTTTATTGGAGTATACTTGATTTACAATGTTGTGTTAGTTTCTGCCGTACAGCAAAGCGAATCAGCCATACATATACATATGTCCACTCTCTTCTAGACTCCATTCCCATATAGGTCATTAGAGCACTGAATAGAGTTCCCTGGGCTATACAGTAGCTTCTCATTAGTTATCTTTTATATGTAATAGTGTGTATATGTCAATTCAAATGGTTCTTTTGTAGGGTGGGGTTTATGTCACTGAAGTGAAGTGAAAAAAAAAAAGAAATTTACAATTCAATAAGCTCCTCTTTTTCTCATCCTTTTTTTTTCATACCTACTTTTCTCATTATTATACTACTTACATAAAAAGATCTAGGTTAGAGCAGTGCTCATGACTGCTGTGGAACAACATTCTGGAACACCAAGAAGTCTTCACTGCTTAGGGTTGAAACTTGTGGCCCACTTAAGTGTGGAAGTTTTTTCTGTTTGCCTACTGTTTCCGGTAATATTGTATTTATACTGATAACATGAGAAACCTCAGATGGAGGCCAGGTAAGGGTTGGAGGTACAGGCTAGAACCTTGGAGTAGCTTCTCTTCTTAGAAGTAAAGGTTATCTATTTGTGAGACTTCATTGCTGGGGGCAGGGACATCTGGCTAAGATCCAACAGTCTCTTGAGGTGGAGTTCAGGGGTGGGAGCTTAGCACAAAGATCAGGGCCCCATGTCCATCCCATTGACTTCAGTTCTAAAACTGGTTTTTGAGTGCCTACAGTGGATTTGCCTGCCGAGTAAAGGCTTAAAGGCTGCAACTGCTGAGGGCTTTAGGATATGATAAGGGAAAAAGTTTTCCTTGAGGGCAGGGAGAAGGTTTTGGTTTCCAACATCATTAGATCCAATTTAATTTGATGAACATTTATTGAATTTCTAGATGAACAAACTGGCTTACAGTCCTAATCAGACTTACCACCTGTTTTTGTAGAATAGCCTCTTGCTGGAACACAGCCATATATGGGCTGTGGCTACTTTTGCACTGCAAAAGCAGAGTTGAGTAGTTGTGACAGAGTCTAAATAGCTCACAAAATCTAAAATATTTGCCATCTGGTCCTTGGCAGAGAAAGTTTGCTGACACCATTCCAGAAAGGCAATAGACCAAAGGATAGCCATACCACCTGGATTAAGATCTCCGGCTCCTTTACTTACTACACTTGGGACTAGATTTGCAAATTCTTAACCTTTCTGTTATCTTAGTTTTACCACGAAATAGGCATAATAGGAAGAGGTACTTAAAGAAGTAGTCAGTGTAATGTGCTAGAAACAATGCTTGGTAACTAGGTGCTTTTAAATGTCAGCTACTTCTGTTATTTCTCTTCCCTCTCCTTCCCCTCCTCTAGGCCTTGAGGCTGAGCATTGGGAACACGGAGATAAACACAGCAGGGTTTGATACTCAGGGAGTTTACGAAATAGTAGTGGAAACAGATAAAGAAAAAAACTGATCCAGCATAAAGTAATGAGTGCAGTGAGGGAGGTGTTCTTGGGTCTAGGGAGATCAGAAAAGAAAGAAGTCAGAGCCGGTTTTACTAAGGAGACAGCAATCAGACAAAAGTTGAATAAATAGAAATTTCCTAGGTAGACAGGCAGTCGGAAAGACTCCCGAGCAGACAAAACAGCAGGTATAGAGGCAGGGAGGAGTAAGAGAGGATGTCCAGAGACCTACAGATAGTTGAGTGTTCTTGAAAACAATGTACATAGTGGTGAGTGATATATCAGGTTGAGTTTGTAGATAGGCCCAGATCACCAACACCTTGTTAAATACTGTGTGTAAGTGTTTTAATGAAATGTTTATTGAGTGACGAAGTTGGGTAGGTCTTTGGATAGGGAGAGCTTCCAGGGGAATAGTCTTTATTTTTTGACTTAAGACATCATCCAGTTTCTTTAATTCAGCAAATATATGTGTTAACTTCACTGGGCTGGGTATTATGCTGGATGCTGGGATACAGATAAGCAGGACATGATCTCTACCTTATAGTGTCCTAGTGTCTAACTGGGGAGAGTGCCACAGAACAGTCACAGTAAAAAATACCCACTGTTAATAAGAGTATTTATCAGGAGTCCTGAGAGTATGGAGGAGAGAGTGCCTAAATACCTAGAGAATGTGCCTTGAATTTAAGCTGGATCTGAAAAGAAAGTTATGGCCTTCCCAGGCTGAGAGAGGTGACCGGCCATTCCAGGCAAAGAGTAGAGCCTGGAAGACAGAAACATGAGGTGTGGGGTATTTGAAAACATGTGTCAAGAGGCATTGTGTGCAGTATGAGTTGGATGCCAAAAATACTGGCTAAAGGGATGCCAGTTCTACTCTCCATTGCAGAAATGCCTGAAATGGGGAATTGTTGGTGGATATCTCAATGAGTAGATTCTTAAGACTATAAAGGAGAGTTCAGTTGGAATTGATGATTGCCTGTGTCTAGAAAGGAAGGGAAGGAGGGAGGAGAGAAACGGAAGAAGGAAAGGAATAGAAGATAAGGAAAGCTGACGTATGGATGCTGGGAAAGTTAGGGAATGTAGTATGGGAAATGATTTTGGAGGCAAAATGATGAGTTTCTGGTGATATGGTAAGGCATCTAAATACAGATACAGAGCAAATAAAGACCCAAACTATATAATTAGATTTTGGAATTTTTGGTTAAGAGGCAAAGAAACCTTAATAGATATTGAGAATATTCACTGTGAAATGATCTTCTTAAAGCAGTCTTTTCACGGTGTTACTTTTTAGTTCAGAAACCTTTAGAGGCCCATCATTACCTCATTGCCTAAACTCTTTAATGTGGATATTAAATTTCTCCTCAATTTGGCCTTAACTCTGTTCTGTCCTGTCTTCTGTTTGAGCCCATACGTGCCCATTTGGACAGTGTTATCCTGGCTTAACCATTCCACTCACTAATTGCCTCTTGGTCTTCCTTCTGGACCTTTAATCCTAAACATCACTGCTCTTTCCTCTTTTCTGAAACAGTTCCTACCTATCGTATAAACTCAGTATAATTCTTATCTGTATCCTTCTCTGTCTGAAGCCTGTTCTTTCTCTGTATCCCTGTTCCTTTTTCTCTGCATCTGCCTGTCTCCCCCACCCTCCACCCCTCTTTTGAATAAGCATTTCTGGGAATAAGTTAATTTCTCCGAAAACCTTGGAAAACACAAAGGATAATTTGCTAATCATAGGATATGCATTGCTATTTATGTATATATTTAAGTTTTGTCCCGCTAAAGAATAATGATTTCATTGTTTTTGTAAGAATGATGAATACTTAATCTTACCTCTTTATCTAAAATAACTTTCCTACTGGCCCACTTACATGACTTTCTATAATTTACTTAGGTTTATTGAGTGCAAACAAAACCTATGTTGATAGAATGAATCCATTTTGTATTTCTACCATCCTCAAAGGATTCCCCCTTTTGGTTTCATAATAAGTAAGTTTTAAAAAAACTATGAACATAAATCAGTCTGTGGGATTCTGGAGTCTCCTAGATTAATGTCACTTGATTTACTCTCTGAATCCAGCCATCTAACCTCAGCCAAATTTCCTGCTGAATTCTCTTGGCACACAGCTTTAACTTTAGAAATCAAAATCCATTTATATCTTTGCCTTGTTCCTTCTGAGTTTGTGCTTTGGTTGGCCTAAGACCTTAACTGAATGCTTCTATTACCCCTTTAGAAAATATGATTCTTATTGAATGTGGCACTGTCCTTAGACTGTAGGAGTGGAGGCACAGATGACGTGTGCGCCCAGCAGGGGACTCTGGAGAGTGCCACCACCCCTTTATTCCAGATGCCTACACTTTAACATGCTTAGTTTTGACTTGGACTGATTTTCCCATCATGGAAATCCACGCCTTTCTCAAAGGGATATGAAATCCAATGTTCTCTTTCTGCCAAAATTCCTTTGTTTCTTTACCTGGATATGAGTGTGAGTTGGGAGATGCTGACCTTGAGTTGAGAGTACAAGGAGAGATGTTTACAGTCAAACTGTGGCTTGCAGCCTCTGCTAAACTAGCCAGCGTTCCAAAGGCCCATGTTATTTTCTTTTTCCAAATTTCCAATAATTAGATTTAGAAATCCTTAGAGACGGTTAAAAGTTAAACACACATACACACACAAAGCAAAATTCTCAAATCCTTTAGACATTGTTTAGAATGGCTATAATCCATCACTAAGGACTGGTAGGGAAAAATTTAAGGATTACTGGTTAGGAAAAAATTTAAGGATTATTTGTCAGGCCTGCTCACAGATAGGAATCATCTAAGAGTGTGGCATAATGTTTGGGTTTCTAGAAGCTCGGGGCCAGGCTGATTTGGGAAGGGTGTTTCCTAAGGTGTGACCCCAGAGGAAAAGGTGAAACTGTGGTCAGAGCCAGGAGAGATGGGCACACGTATCTAACATGGGAGCAAAGTCAAAGACACACACTGGAGGTTAAACAGAGGAGTCCATGAGGGAGTAAATGGAAACTGAGGTAGAGACTGGGTCAGGTGGTGTGGGTGCTGGTTTAAGAAAGGGAGAATTTACTGGGAGCATTCCTTTCAGGACTGCTCAGCCTGTGCTCCGGGTTGGGTGGCCCTGCTGCTCAGATGCACTCTGCTGGGATGGACACGAATCTCCTTGCTTGGATTACCAACTTTGCCTGTGACCATGTGCTGACAGAGTGCTGTCCGGTTGCTGACTAATTTGTTTGGATCCTGTGATTTCCAAAGTCACGAGCGATAATCATGGCTTTTGAGCAAGTATAAGGCACTGGCATAGACTGCTCTTTAGGAAGACATACAGAGTAAAAAAAAAAAAACCCAAAAAACTTATTTATTTAGTTTATGGTTTATACATTACTCTTTACCTGCATTATCTGATTTGAATCTCATAATAACCCTGGGGCACATGGTTATCCTCATTTCACAGATGAGGAAACTGAGGTCATAGAGTTACATGTAGTTACAAAACTAGAGAGGTAGTAAGTGCTGGAGCCAGATCCCAAATCCCAGGCTTTTGATGTAATCCAACACTCTTGCTGCCAGCACTTTTTATCTCAGTGTATTAATCAGCTGGCTTTAGCAATCCTGTACTAAGTAAGGAAGGGAATATAAAGTTTTGATTTTTCTTGGCTATGGTTTTCTCTTGAAACTAAAGAGAAGTGATGAAGATAGGTTACCTTGTGGTTAAAGAGTTTCCTTTTGGCTATTTCCCATTCTGGTGCCTTTGCCTTAGAAGATGTAAAGCCGTGTGGCATCCAGTAGCTTGCTTCATCTAAGGAGCAAGCTCAACTTGGCCAGAATGTGCATGAGCTCTTCTGTTACAGAAGAGCCATGAGAAGTGCTGTGGAATTTTCTCGTTTGATAAAAGTGTAGTCCTCATGGATTATCTCAGTTAACTCTAAGAAGAGTAGTTTATTTTTTATCTAATGGAGAAGTATAAAGGTACTTGGAGTCGGTCAGTAATTTCAATTTCCAGTTGTGTTCTCAATATCAAGGAAATTGATTTAAAAATAGCTCGTAAGATATCAGGTACTAAATTCTATGATTTCAACACATTCAGTTGTTGTTCTTATAAGAAGTTTGAAGAAAAGTTTTCTGTAAAGAGCCTAGAAGAAACTCCAAAGGACCTTTCTAGAGTTTACAGATATTGGTTGAGCAGAAATCCTTAAAATCTGTGTGATGGACTCCTAATAAGGCCAAATAAAAATGAGTCCTTTAGTTTTGTCTTTTGTTTTCATTTTTGCAAGGTAATAGATTCTTATGAAACAAAGTATAAAAGAATAAGTCAAATAACTATTTCTGTTATGCACAAAAGATATGCTTTAGTTGTTTTGGAAGTCAAGTATGGGGAAAATTTGCTTTCACTTAGGTCTTTTTCCTTTCCTCCTCTGCCTAGTCTCTCCTTTTTGCGCCTCAGCTCCTGTTGACTTCTCAGCTGTCTGGCCACAGAGGGCAGGACCATGCCAGGAGTAAAGCTTCTTTAATTTCTAGGAAGAAATGGGCTGAACTGTTACCCCAAATTACTTGGGGATGAGACTTCCTTCCTGGGTTTTCCTCTTCCTCTTTCAGATGTGTGCATTACATACCCCTATTCACTGGTTCACCTTGCCTCTTCAGATATTTAAGGAACTGAAAATGCAGTGCAAACATACTCTATTAAGTCTGATTTTAAAGACATGGCATCTTAAAAACCCAACTTCTGTAGGAACAGCAGAACAGTACCAGTGTGTAGGAATCACGTACGCAGCTGTGATATGTGCTGTGTACTGGTTGGTGCCTGAGCCACTGATGGGTAGGCCAGAGCTCAGAATCTCCCTCTTACCCACAGAGCCTTGTTTCTGGCTCCTGAGGCCATTCTGGAGCCACAAAAGCCAGAGAATTCTGGAATTTTCATTCACTTGTGTGAGAGTTTTAAAAGAGCTAAAATGAAACAGATTCTGCAGGTACATTTTGAAGACAAGTTGACCCCTGCAGTAGTCTTAAATACACTTGGTCATCTTAGACTGAGGCGGGCCCAGAATGAACCTATGAGCTTGATCGCCTCTTCATACCTGTACCTTCAAACCCTTGAGTTCCCCAAGTTTCTTGAGTTAATGTGATTTGGGCAGGGCCAGCAGTAGAAGATGTGGTAGAGAGTTAGACCAACGAGACTAAACATTTTCCTCTGTCAAACACTCTGATCATCTTTCCCAAAGAAGAAAATTTTCCTCCCTCTAGGAAGGTCATCCTTGTGTATTGACCATCAGCTTCAGGGAGACCGTGCATGCTTCAGGAAAGGAGGAAGGGGATATCTACTCTCCTAATAACAGCAACCCCGTAGACTCTGGTGACCTACAGCTATGAAAGCAAGCTGGAAACAGCTCTTGTAGCATCACATGAAATTCGCATACAGTAGTTGCCATAATGGCATTTCCCAGAAATAAATCCTGAAAGAGTCACAGCAGCTAAATGTGAGTCATGAGGCACCATCCTCCAGCAGCATCTGTATCCTTGAAAAAGGGTCCTTGTTTTGTGCATTTCTGTATTCCTGTGGTACCTAGCAAATGTTTGCTAAATGAATAAATGTGTTAAATTAATTTTCTTCTATTCATATGGAGAAGTAATGGGTAGGAGGCCAATTCAAGAAGGCACTCAAAGTCCAGCTAGAGAGTGGTTATATCTAGCCTTTAAGAAAAATCTCTTCATGTACATTAATGATATTATTAACAATAACTAACATTGAACACTTAACTATGTGACAAGCACTATTCTAAGTACTTTTAAAACATACTTGTTTGTTAACATGGTCCTCATGTTCCTCACGTTCAGAGTACCTACATGAAATGATTCTTTCCAAGGCTGTAAACTGTATCATAAACACATTCGGGGCTTCCCTGGTGGCGCAGTGGTTGAGAGTCCGCCTACCGATGCAGGGGACACGGATTCGTGCCCTGGTCCGGGAAGATCCCACATGCCGCGGAGCGGCTGGGCCGGTGAGCCATGGCCGCTGAGCCTGCGCTTCCGGAGCCTATGCTCCGCAGCGGGAGAGGCCACAGCAGTGAGAGGCCCGCGTACCGCAAAAAAAAACCCAACAAAACAAAACAAAACACGCAAACAAAAAAAACACATCCAGACGCACACATTTCAGTACTGATGTATTCCCAGCTCCTTCTCCCCGCTCTCCCCAACTCTCCTCATCTGCTCACACTTGTTGAGATGTGATAGTCGAACTTCCTCTAGTGAATAAGGAATTTTTTGGTAGGTGTAGTTTTTGTTTGTTTGAAATTCTGTTTAAAAGACAAAAGCAAATGCATTTGGCCATTACAATTCTAATTAGGTTTGTGTTCACTGACATAACTGTTAACACTGATGAATATTCCTTTTTTGTTCTGTAAACAGAGAGTGTTACCAAGGTTTTCCAGCCAAGAGAACATTCTGTCTTGCATCTCAGAGCTTTTCAAAGTGGTCTTTTAATTCACATATGGGCTTTTCCTTAAAACATTTCAAATCTATGTAAGTGAAATATAGCACAGGTTACATAGATTTAATTTAGAGGAACCTAAAGAATAAGGACTAGCGTCGGATGGTTTTGATGCTATAGGAACATCCCATAAGGTAGGTTCCAATATTTTGCTACTTTACAGATGAGGAAACCAAGGCACAGAACAATTAATTAACTTGCCCAAGCTCACGCAGCTAAAAGTAGCAGAGTTGGGATTCAAACCCATGTAGTCTAACCCCGGAGACCTCCCCCTACAGTCTTAACCATTATGTGACCTGAGGCTGTCAGTCAGGGTTCTATCAGAGAAAGGGATTTGTTATATAGATTTGACCACATGCAATTGTGAAAGCTGTTTGAACAGTCTCTATAAAGCTATATCTTTGCATCTGGTGCTGAAGCCTGAAGCCAGTAGGAAAGATAGCCAGGAAGTGATGATGGATGTGAAGTGGGGGAGAGCAAGGACAAGCCAGAGCCCATGAAGGGGCACTGGAACCAGGGTCAGACTCTCACCACCTCCAGGTCTCCCACTTTGATTATACCCGTGTCCTGCAGCAGAAGCCAAGCATGTACCTGGTCCAAGAGTAGGAGAAGCTGAAGGAAGGGTCAGTGGGGCCTGGAGGTGCCATGGACCTGGCCGCTGCTCCATGCCAGCAGATGTGGGATACCAGTGAAAACCAGTTTACTTTCTCATATAAAAATATGGAATTGACATTTCTTTCCAGACATCTGGGATGACAGATATTGTTCTTGACCAAATTCCAAATTATTTTCACTTAATAATTAGACCTACTGTGACATGTTTTGAAGTTGCACATCTCTCTCATACTGGCATTTTATCTGCACTTTTTCTGGTGAAAGCCTTCTTAGTCCTGGTGGTTTATCATTTTCTTCCCTGTCTTGTGGCGTTCACTCAGTCTCTTTTCAGGAAGCTGTCATTCTAGAATCTTAGGGCGTGGTCCAGGAAAATATCTCCTGCTGTTCGATATTAGTTATTTACTTCCTATCCTTTGTTATTTTTCAAAGTACCTAGCTTCAGGTGGAAGAAAGTTTCCTAATAAGAACTTCTAAATTAGAAACTGTATACCTTTTCCTACTCGTGTAAATATGTTCCCAATTTGTTTCCATTCAAGTCAGCAGAGGTGAGTTACTATCCATGTATCTAGTGATTTTTGCAGATTATTGCCAAATATCAATTGTAATGACAACAAAAATTATTATCCATTGTATCTGTATAGACATTCACAGTTTTTTAAATTGAAGTATAGTTGCTGTAAAATATTATATATTACAGGTATATAGCATAGTGATTCACAATTTTTAAAGGTTATACTCCATTTATAGTTATAAAATATTGGCTATATTTCTCATGTAGTACAATATACCCTTGTAGCTTATTTTATACCTAATAGTTTGTACCTCTTACTCCCTCACCTCTATATTGCCCCTCCTCTTTTCCCTCTCCCCACTGGTAACCATTAGTTTGTTCTCTATATCTGTGACTCTGCTTTTTTTTGTTGTTGTTAAATCTACTAGTTTGTTGTATTTTTTAGATTCTACATATAAGTGATATCATACAGTATTTGTCTTTCTCTGTCTGATTTATTTCGCTTAGTATAATGCCCTCCAAGTCCATCCATGTTGCTGCACATGGCAAAATTTCATTCTTTTTTATGGCTGAGTAGTATTCCATTTTGTGTGTGTGTGTGTGTGTGTGTGTGTGTGTGTGTGTGTGTGTGTTTGTGTATTCTCACATCAGCTTTATCCATTCATCTGTTGATGGACACTTGGGTTGCTTCCATATCTTGACAATTGTAAATAATGCTGCTATGAATATTGGGGTGCTTGTATCTTTTTGCATTAGTGTTTTTGGGTTTTTTTGGCTGTCTACCCAGGAGAGGAATTACTGGATCATATGGTAGTTCCACTTTTAGTTTTTTGAGGAGTCTCCCTACTGTTTTCCATAGTGACTGCACCAATTTACATTCCCACCAACAGTGCACAAAGGTTCCCTTTTCTCCACATCCTCACCAACATTTGTTATTTGTGTTCTTTTTAATGATAGCCATTCTGACAGGTGTGAGGTGATATCTCATTGTGGTTTTGATTTGCGTTTCCCTGGTGGTTAGCGATGTTGAACATCTTTTCATGTGCCTGTTGGCCATCTGCACTTCCTCTCTGGAAAAATTAGACATTCATAGTTTTAACTGCATGAAACATCAATTGATCATCAGTCATGCTGTAAGTTCCAGATGAAAACATGACAGGGCACCACTCTATGTTAAGGGCAGAGACATTGCATAGTTTTTTAAAAAAAAAAGTTTGAGGAAGATGATTCCTCTTATTGTCTTTAGGAGGGAATGGGGTAGGAGAGACCACAAGAATGAGCATCCCTTCAGTCCAAAGACCTCTCTAATGTTAGAAAGCCTTTCTTCTGTCAAGGACCACTGATGCAACGTTAAAAAAAAACAGAGACCACCTGCATAGGAAAGCAATATGTTTATTCTTTAATGGGAAACTATAACCTGTTCCAAGAACAAGGGATGTAAAATTCTACTCAATGAACACAAGAAATAACAAGATATATGCTTCATTTCTGTATTTTATACTTATGGGGGAAGGGGACAGAGAGATGAAGATCAAAAGGGAAAGAGTCATATGGATAAAAATAAAGCGAAATTGAATTTGATAAAGGGGAAAGACTGACATGTACACACGGCTTGTTTATGAAGAAGCACATAAACACAAACACAGAGAAACCACAAACAAACTCATGCCTGTGCGCATTCACTTCTCACCCTGGTCCCCAGAGAGCTGCATAAACACATTTGCAATCATAGGCTTCTGTGAAATAGCAGCATCCTTATTTATCTCTTCAGGATATCACCGGTTATGTTTGCAGGCACCTTGAGAATAGGGACATCTCATTAGATGTTTGTGAAATTGAAACATTTTTATCTTCCCTAATACTACACTGCATTTTGGAAAGTCTAGGTGTAGTGTAGGTATATTATCTTCACTACTTGCCATGAGGAAATTAAGAAGAGGGCCACATTTCAAACGAGTCAGAGCTCCCTCACTCCCAGTCTCCCCTCATCCAGTGCCCATGTCACCTTCCTGGTCTGCTCCGGTGCAAGCTGCTCAACAGCAAACTCTGGGCAACATCCTGTGTCGTCTTGTTGGGTCTTTTTCATGGCACATAACACAGCTTCTCACTTGCTTAAACTGTTGTTGTACTTCGGTAAATAACTACTTTTTGACCATATTGTCAAATAAGTGAATACTATAAGAAACCAGAAGCAAATTTTTATTCCCCTGCTCAACAAATACTCGGTTGAGGGCAACTATTCAAGCACCGTGCTACAGACGATGCATTAGCAATCAGGAAGGGCAGATAGTCCTTGCTCTCATTTATTTATCATTTTGTGGGAAGACAACAATAAAGTTATCATTAAAGTGTTCTGATGGAAACATACTACTTATTTCTCAGATACACTGATTTCTCCTTTGCTTCTTCTTCATCTTCTTTGTCTCTTACATTTTCCCCCCCGTAATTCAGTTCATAGGAGAAAACAAAGACAAGAACTCTTTCCCTTTTATATTAAAATACCAGGACAGGCCAGCTCTAGGCAAGTGTGACCATTGTTTTCCATAGCCCTTCATTCAGCTCTGACCAAGATTCCTTCCCAACTCCCTGAGCTCCTTTTCAGATGACTTGAGATTTTCTGCTCCTCTCACGTTCTTCAAAAGCAAAGTTTTAGGGCAGTTCTGGAAAGTTAATTGGAAAGTATAGTTTCCTCAAGAAAGAGAGGGGAACATAAAAATGCAGCTCATCGAGCAAGCAACCTCAGGTTCTTCCTTTGCTGATGGGATGGGAGGTGACATTTATTGAGAACCTGCTCTATTCAAGACACTCTATTAGGTTGGGCTATAAAGATGATCTTTGCCCTCATAAAGTAGTGTGTGATAATTATACTTAGAAGGGAACACACAGTAATCAGTTACTGGAATGTTCTGGGAGAGCCTCATGGAGGAGGGGCATTCGTGCTGACACTGAGATTCGGGGATTACAGAACTAGTCTGGGTACAGTACCAATGCGGAGCCTCCCCTGTTGGACAGGCAGTGATGGAGTGTGGTATTGCAAGCAGGAAGTGACACAAACACACCGTAAGAGGTAGGAAAGGATTGGGCACATTCAGAAGACTCGGTGTGTCCTGGATTGGAATGTGTGTGCCCTCATTTATTGGAGAATGAAAAAATAATCAGCATTTGATGCAATGAAATAGTGGGGAACACCCCAACAAAACGGTGATTTGGGAAGTTTATTATGGCAGCTGTATACATGTTGATAGGAGGTGAGAGGGAGACCCGTGAGAAGGTAGAGTATTTGTTCAGACCTGGGATGATAAGAATCTGAACTAGGAAGGTAGAGTATAGAATGAAAAGGAAGGGAGCGATGGACTCTGTCTCGTCATTTGAGTGGCCCAGGGGTTAACAGGAGCTTACTATATTGCCAGAGAGTAGAATGCAGGTGACGGTGACCACAGCAGAGTGAAGCAAAGGTTTCAAGATAGAGGAGTAGAATTTATTATGACACAGACAGTGCTGGCTCTTGCTGCTCCTGGAACTCTGAGAAAGTGAAGCTATAAACGTGCGGGCGCTGTTACTGTGTACAGACAAGATGGCATTATGCTGTGGATTTGAAAATATTCACAAGTGCCTCTTGGAATGTACTTTTCCGTGGATTAATGTGGTTTGTGTTGAAAGTGCATATATATTTTTTTCATCAGTGGTTTTGCTTTTTAAAAGCAGGTAGTTAAAGCTTTTTTCCCCCTTAAATGTAAAATGCTAATTTAATTTAGTCTTTGCAGCATGGGAATGGGACATTAATGTGGCTGAAAACAGCAGTTTATTTTTTGTGGGTTTGACCATTTCAGAAACTTCACATTTATGAAAAATATTATTACTAGGAAAATAAATTTGAAACCACAGTCCAACTTCCATGAGGATTGTATAGTGGTTTTCCATTCTACTGCTTAAATACTCCAAAGATTCTATGCCTCAGAGCTGGGACTTACCACTGTGCTGCATAGGAAAACAGAGGGCTCTGGAGTGGATTCTGAAGTGGTCTCCCCCACCCACCTCTGGATGGCCGTCCTTGGAAACCAGCTCTTGGTGTAGCCCAGTGGAGCTTTGTGTTTGGAGAGAAACTGGCCAGTAGCGTGCAGCTCCATGACTGTGCAAAGATGGCTAAAACCACAACTGCCTTTAGCCCCCCACCCAAACAGTGGGAAAGTATTTTGTTTTGATTCATTATCCTGAGATGAAGTCTCTATCCAAGTTAAGTCTGATTTCCTAAATATTTATCACTTTTTAGCTCGAAAACCAGTGCTCTGCGTTCTTCCATCGCCACACAATCTTTACGCAGTTTGGCTCTGCGAGGCTACGTGAAGAAACTCACTGTATTGAGAATGAGGGAGATGATGGTCCAGCTCTGCTTTGCACTCCTCAGACCAACTGGGGTAACCACTTTTAAGAAGGGCATACACAGACTAACGTGTGTTCAGAGAAATAATCAGTGAAGGAGAGTTGAAATCCAATCATGTGAGAGAAACTGGAGGGCTGGTCTGGAGAAAAAACTTAAATGCTAACAGAGCTGTGATATTTCGCTCCTGCTGGGGCAGATGCCATAGTTTAACTACTTGGCATCCAGGCCCCTTTCCTGGGGAAATCTGCTGCTGTATGCACACTGGTGAGAGGTCTTGCCTCCTGTGGTGGAAACTGAGGGGTCAGATTTGCCTCTCACAGGTCACTTGTCACCTGAGTGTGAGCAAGGGTCCTCAGTTCGTCCTGTGTCCTGGCACATGCTTAGGTCTTGGGCTTTGAGTCTAATAGCCACAGGGTTCATTGACAAAGTATCTAGAGTCCAATGTCATATCCAGACTTGCGGAGAGCCTTCGGCAATGGTCCCCACTGCCTGTTTCCCCTGGCGTCTGACCCATCCCCACGTGGGTTCTCAAGTTCTAATAGAGATTAGGAATCTGTAATCTTAATAGATTTTGTGAGCTCCCTAATAACTTTAAAATTAATTCCTTTTGATTAAGTTAGTTCATGTAGGTTTCTGTTGTTTACAAACAATAATCCTGACTATATAGTTGCTAAAGACCCAGTAATGTTTTCTTGTTTCCAGCTGGAATTCTTAACCTGAATCAAAGGATTGTGTTATGGAATCTGTATGTTGTACTATGTGTAGAATTTCAGATATTTATGCACTCAGATGAGGGAGAAGGTCCATAGCTTTTATTTGATTCTCAAAAGGCTCTCTAACCCTGAAAAGGCCAAGAACCACTTATGTACAGGATACAATGTAAACACCTAACTTAGCATAATATAAAGCCCTTGTGATCTGACCTCTGCCTACTGCTTCCATTTTTCTCTTTCACTGTGTTTCTTGTTGCTTCTGGTCTTCATCCTCTTTCTATGCTCCAATCAGATCCAAGTACTATGGATTCTCTAAAAGCACTTCTCCCGCTGCGGAGCACAGGCTCCGGACGCGCAGGCTCAGTGGCCATGGCTCACGGGCCCAGCCGCTCCCCCGCACGTGGGATCCTCCAGGACCGGGGCACGAACCCGTGTCCCCTGCATCGGCAGGCGGACTCCCAACCACCGCACCACCAGGGAAGCCCACTTCATGGTTTTTAATCTCCATGTCTTTGTTCATGAAGTTCCTTCTGTCTTAAATTCCCATTCTTTTTCTTTGCTTCTCACCCTAGCTTTTAGTTGGTTTGCTGGACACCTACTCATCTTTTAGACTTGGCTGTTTCACCTTTTCACGGGAGGACTGTGAAGGTCATGATCACTATTCCGCATCCCCTCGGCTCACCTGCTTTCAGCGTTGCCAGCAGCCCCTGTCAAGCTAGCAGCTGGCACGAGTGTCTCTTTGCTGTCCTGGGCATTCTCCAAAGTCACTGAAGGTAGCCGTGCTGTCCAGGCACATCTTTGTGGAGAAGTTAACCTCTCTGGGGACAACATGGGAGTGTCCGTGGATAAATGCCCCAGCCTTCCCATCCACAGGTGGGCCAATTCTGGGACACATACTACATGGTTCTTTGGAGAGGCCCCCAAGCTATTAGGCCGTGGTTGTTCACAGTGGTGACCTGCATATTAAGCACCTTTTATTTGCTTTTCTTCTTTCCTGTCTCACTTGCCTTATTCTTGTCCTCCTGCTTCCTGGATTTCTACTACCTGCACCCAAGTTTTTTGTCTCAGCTTCTGCTTCCAGATCAGGACACCCTCTTGACTTTGTGCCTCTACTTTAGCTGTGAGGAGCTCCCTTTCACCTGTTACCCTTTATTGTTCATATCTAACTATTTCTCTCTAGTGGACTATTACTTCTTTTTTTTTTTTGTGGTACGCGGGCCTCTCACTGTTGTGGCCTGTCCCGTTGCGGAGCACAGGCTCCGGACGCGCAGGCTCAGCGGCCATGGCTCACAGGCCCAGCCGCTCTGTGGCATGTGGGATCTTCCCGGACCGGGGCACGAACCTGTGTCCCCTGCTTCGGCAGGTGGACTCTCAACCACTGCGCCACCAGGGAAGCCCTATTACTTCTTTTTTATTAAAAATTTATTTTATTTTATTTTTTATTGTGGTAAGAACACTTGATATGAAATCTATCCTCATAACAAATTTTAAGTGTACAGTACATTATTGTTAACTATAGGTAAATGTACAGTAAGTCTCTAGAGCTCATTCATCTTACTTAGGTGAAACTTTTTGTCTGTTGATAAATAACTCTCCACTTTTTGCTCCCTTAGTCTCTGGTAACCACCATTCTGGCCTTCGATTTTATGAATGTGATGATTCTATCTATCTCATATAGATGGAATCATGCAATAGTTGTTTTCCTGTGTCTGGCTTATTTCACTTAGCATAATGTCCTCAAGAGGTCCATCCGTGTTGTTGCATATTGCAGAATTTCTTTCATGTTTAAGGCTTAATAATATTCTATAATAATAATAATGTATATATCATTCTTTCAATCCATTCATTCATTGATGGACATTTAGTTTGCTTCCACAGCTTAGCTATTGTGAATAGAGCTGCAGTGAACATGGAAGTGGTAATAACTCTTTGAGATCCTGATTTCAGTACTTTTGGATATACCCAGAAGTGAGATTGCTGGATCCTAAGGTAGTTCTATTTTAAATTTTTTGAGGAACCTTTGTACTGTTTTTCATAGAGGCTGCACCAGTTTGCATTCCCAGCAACGATGTGCAAGGGTACCAGTTTCTCCACATCCTCACCAACACTTGTCTTCTGTTAGACCTGCTTCTTTTTTTTTTTTAAGATTTATTTTTATTATTTATTTATTTATTTTATTTTTATTTTTGGCTGTGTCAGGTTTTAGTTGCGGCACGTGGGATCTTCGTTGAGGCATGCGGGATCTTTCGTTGCAGCGCGGGGGCTCTTTGTTGATGCGCACGGGCTTCTCTCTAGTTGGGGCATGCAGGTCCCAGAGCACGTGGGCTCTGTAGTTTGCAGCACTCCAGCTCTCTAGTTGAGGCGCGCGAGCTCAGTAGTTGTGGCGCGTGGGCTTAGTTGCCCCGTGGCATGCAGGATCTTAGTCCCCTGACCAGGGATCAAACCTGCGCCCCCTGCATTGTAAGGTGGATTCTTTACCACTGGACCACCAGGGAAGTCCCCTGGACTTACTTCTTGGGGGTGAAGAGCTTATCTTGTTCGTTGTTTTTCCCTCAGTATTAAAACCGGCACAAAGTGGATCCTCCTCCATGTGTGAAAACCATAAGGCATGAGAGCTTTCTTCAGATCTCTCAAGGGCTGTCAGGTGTTTACAAATGTCTGGGGAGCAGAACTAAGTCCAAAGAGTAGAATTTACAAGAAAATGGACATTTGTTCCATACGGAACTGTCAGTGCACCTAAGGGAGGGGAGATTCATTAGTAACAGTAACAGTGGCCCATTATGGCACGATGACTCACTTGGTTTGTCCACTCTTCTCTCTCTAGCCAAGAATTCCTGTAATAGACAGTTTTATGGAAAAAGAGTCCCACACACAGATGCCTAGAGGGACCAGGCAGACATGTAAACTAATGAGGCAGTCTAGCCATCAGATAATTGGGAATGGTGGGGACTGCATGGAAATGAAGTGCATGCCCTGTCTAAATGGCTAGCTGCTCCTCAGCTCCAGCCAACAGCTGTTGTGCAAGAATGTAGGTTCAGTACTGCCAGGCCTTTCAGATTTTCAAGGGAAAGCAGAAATCCAGATTCTTATGAAAAATTTCCCAGTTAAAAAAACAGTATGTGGGTCAAGAAAGCATCACTGTGCCTATGTTTTCCTCTAAGAGTTTTATAGTGTCTGGCCTTACATTTAGGTCTTTAATCCATTTTGAGTTTATTCTTGTGTATGGTGTTAGGGAGTGTTCTAATTTCATTCTTTTACATGAAGCTGTCCAGTTTTCCCAGCACCACTTATTGAAGAGGCAGAATACTCTATGACATAAATCACAGCAAGATCCTTTTTGACTCACCTCCTAGAGAAATGGAAATAAAAACAAAAATAAACAAATAGGACCTAATGAAACTTAAAAGCTTTTGCACAGCAAAGGAAACTACAAACAATACGAAAAGACAACCCTCAGAATGGGAGAAAATATTTGCAAACAAATCAATGGACAAAGGATTAATCTCCAATATATATAAACAGCTCATGCAGCTCAATAGTAAAAGAACAAACAACCCAATCCAAAAATGGGCAGATGACCTAAATAGACATTTGTCCCAAGAAGACATACAGATGGCCAAGAAGCACATGAAAAGCTGCTCAACATCATTAATTATTAGAGAAATATAAATCAAAACTACAATGAGGTATCACCTCACACCTGTCAGAATGGGCATCATCAGAAAATCTACAAACAATAAATGCTGGAGAGGGTGTGGAAAAAAGGGAACCCTCTTGCACTGTTGGTGGGAATGTAATTTGATACAGCCAGTATGGAGAACAGTATGGAGGTTCCTTAAAAAACTAAAAATAGAACTACCATACAACCCAGTAATCCATTACTGGGCATATACCCTGAGAAAACCATAATTCAAAAAGACACATGTACCCCAATGTTCATTGCAGCTCTATTTACAATAGCCAGGACATGGAAGCAACCTAAGTGTCCATCGACAGATGAATGGATAAAGAAGATGTGGCACATATATACAATGGAATATTACTCAGCCATAAAAGGAACGAAACTGAGTTATTTCTAGTGAGGTGGATGGACCTAGAGTCTGTCATTGACAGTGAAGTAAGTCAGAAAGAGAAAAACAAATACTGTATGCTAACACATATATATGGAATCTAAAAAAAAATAAAATGGTTCTGAAGAATCCAGGGGCAGGACAGGAATAAAGATGCAGATGCAGAGAATAGACTTGAGGACACGGGGAGGGGGAAGGGTAAGCTGTGACAAAGCGAGAGAGGCATGGACATATATACACTACCAAACGTAAGATAGCTAGCTAGTGGGAAGCAGCTGCATAGCACAGGGAGATCAACTTGGTGCTTTGTGACCACCTAGAGGGGTGGCATAGGGAGGGTGGGCGGGAGACGCAAGAGGGAGGAGATATGGGGATATATGTATATGTATAGCTGATTCACTTTGTTATAAAGCAGAAACTAACACACCATTGTAAAGCAGTTATACTCCAATAAAGATGTTAAAAAAAAAAAAAAGCATCACTGTGGTTGGGTATGGACCACGGGTTGTGAGTTTGCAGCCTTTGTGTGACATGTGTAGTAGAGGATGTTAAAGCCTCAGATGTGAGGACGGCCTCCTCAAGAGGCTGCCCCCCGTTCTGGTCAGTTTGCCCCCTTCAGCCCATCAACAGGCTCTGCCTGGTCTCAGCTTGGGCCTTTGGCCATCCTGTCCTCACAGCAAGGAAGCTCTGTAGCTCAGGCACTTCTCCTGTGACACTTCCCACTACAGCTCTTCCCTCACCAAACCCTGTCTTCTTGGTGTGCCTCTAGCATTTACAGCCCCTGGATATCTGCTGTGGTTGGTCACTCTGCAGTAGTCTCATAGGCTGTCTTATTTGTTTAACTGAGCTGTAAGTTCCTCATAGCAAGGGCTTCTGTTTCACAGGTCTTTCCTGTCATTTGGAGCATAGAGTGGGGCACAAGGCCAGGCCTCACTAAGAGCTATTTGGTTGACTGTCGTTGGATGGTCATCTTACTCAGTGCTTCTGGCATCACTCTTAGTAGAAGATGAGGTAATAAAGGGGAGGCTACCAGCTCTTGAGTGCAGAATGTAAAATTAAATCAGTGAAAAAATTAAATCAGTGGGACTCTTTCAGAGATTGAACGAGCATGTCCCCCATCTACTGCTGACCTGGTGCTCTCAGAGCTTTTATGAGGAAAACGGTGCCCAGTGTGTTTCTTCTGTCACAGGCTTTTTCTCATCCTTTCCCACCAAAGATATAACAAGATAACCAATTATTTGTGCCCTGGTTTAGATTCCTTGATTAGAGATGGCCTCTGATCATAAGCTACATAGCCATCTTTTTATGGTAGAAGTAAGTAGGCACAATTTTGCTACAACAATTGTCTAAAAGAAAAAAAAAGAACTTCTATTTTAACTGGTTATGATAATCTATTTTCTATTCCTTCCCTTTTATTTGAAACACATTTTGGTTGTTTTAGAACTCTCTTTTCTCCCACATCTGTGAAACAAAATACAGGATAAACGATTCTCAGTCATCTGTGACATTGGGCATTAGGTATACTTTGGACACTGGAGTTTACCAGTTATCTCCAAACCTTCTTTTAGGAAATTTCCCCCACTTTTTGGTGAAGATGCTAGTAAGCAGTAACTGCCAAATTAGTAGGTCTTCCTCATATTCCCTATTGTTGATTTTTCCGTGTTTTGGTGCAGTTTTGTACAAAGACTAGGAACTGAACCATTCTTTCAATAAACATTTATTGAGACCCTCCTGTGGTGCCAGACCCTATTTTAGCTGCTAAAGATACAAAAGTGAAGAGATTAGACAAGGCCCTTGCTCCCCTGAAGCTGAACTTCTAGTGGTGAGAGATAACCACAGACCATTGAACAAATGAACACACAAGAAAACTGGATGGCGTTTGGGAGAATAAATAAAATAGTTTTGGGAGAATAAAACAGGATGGAAAGAACGTGTATGTGAGGGAGTTACTCTAGACTGGAGTTGAGGGCAAGTCTTCTTGAAGCTGTGACAGCTGAGACTTGAATGACAAGGAGGGGCCAGCTAGGTCAAGATCAGGGGGAAGAGCATTCCAGGCTAACAAAACAGCTGTGGCAGTGGGCCTCAGGCAGGAGCCTGTGTGGTGTACTGGAGGTTCAGCAAGGAAGTCAGAGAGAAAGGAGAGTTTGGAGCTAGCAAATAAATAATTATTCAAGTGAATTTATTGTACAGCTGTTGCAGTTTAAGTGTTTATGGCTGTGATCATTGAGATCTCAGAATCTCTGTCATGACTTTAGGATTAGATTCAGAAATTACCTAAGATTCATGGAGGAGAAAGTCATTGTTTCAAAATCCATGTGATATATCCTGCTTTGAAGCCTCAGATTTCCCATGGATGGGATAGGACACTAGCAGTATTTTAGGAAAATGGCACCTGGTGTTATATTCTTTTTTTGTTTTTAATTTATTTATTTTTGGTTGCGTTGGGTTTTCATTGCTGTGCTCGGGCTTCCTCTTGTTGCGGTGAACGGGTTTCTCATTGCAGTGGCTTCTCTTTGTTGTGGAGCATGGGCTCTAGGCGTGCGGGCTTCAGTAGTTGTGGCACACAGACTTAGTAGTTGTGGCTTGTGGGCTCTAGAGTGCAGGCTCAGTAGTTGTGGCGCACGGGCTTAGTTGCTCCACGGCATGTGGGATCTTCCCGTACCAGGGCTCGAACCCATGTCCCCTGCATTGGCAGGCGCATTCTTAACCACTGCGCCACCAGGGAAGTCCTGGTGTTATATTCTTAAACTGAATTTGCTTTGGAAGTAGTCATGCAGCAATGAGCATTCATGCAGTAAGAAACAATTCCTTTATCCTTTAATATAATAATTGCTGTCAAGGATTATAAGAGTTTATAGAGAGATGGAGCATCCATTTTAAAGTTAACTGGATAGGGAAGAAAGCTTTGTCCATAGACAAAGTTTCAGATTTTCTTGGACTTTTTGGTATCTGCACAACAGAGACCTGTTGAGTTGCCAGCATATAACAAGCCAGAACCCTGGATCCAGAGAGCATTTGTGATGACCAGACAACACAGAACTGGTTTCCCTCCTAAAGGGTGGTCTCCAGATTTGTTGTAGCCTTTGTCAAGATTTTTATATCACAATTGAAAACAGATGCCCTTTCTGCCCTTTCCTTTGTCATCTGAGTTAACTACCGTTCAGTGGGTGTGAGCAATGGCAATCTCTCACACATCTTCAGAACGCCCAGGAAGAGTCCTCATTAGACGTTTCTCTCCTGAAGTCTTGTTGTGAAACACTCTGCAATAGAGAGTAGACACAAGGAGGTGCCAGGTTTGTGAGGTTCTGGTAATCTGCTCAGTGTGTTCTGAATGTTTCTTGTCACAAATCAAAACACCAGTCCTAAGGTTTAATATGAAAAAACACATCTCTCTGAACAGTTTCTATTTGAGAATATTTAATCCTAAAGGAAAATATTTAATCTTAAAGGACTATGTAATCCTGAGGAAAACCAAAGCATACTGTTGCTTATGGACTATATTGAATTTTATTACAGGATGTGGCCCTAAAATATACTTGTATTTTATATATATGACATTGACAATCCAGAGTATCAAAAATCACTGTAAATTCTTGATGAAAAGAGACTTATTAGACATAAGACTGAATATAATGTGTGGACTTTGCTTGGATTCTGCTGTAAATTGACTGAAATTTAAACTGGGAAAGTTTAAATATGGACTGAATATGAGATGATATTAAGGAATCATTGGTAATTTTGTTAGATGTGGTAATGATATGGAGGTTATGTAAGAAAATATCCTTATTTTATAGAGTTGCACACTGAAATATGTAGGGAGCAAATGTGACATCTATAATTTATTTTAAAACACCAGCAAAATATCAATTGAAGCAAATATGGCAAAAAGTGATTAACTGTTCAGTCTAGGTGATGGGCTTGTGGAATTTGCTATTGTACCTTCTCTACTGCCCTGTATATTTGAGAAATTTTATAATTCAGAGTTTAAAAAAAGTCTTTGCAAACTGGGACATAGCACAGTGGTTTGTCAGCTAAATAGCACTATTTTGTGATCTTAGTGGATGTCACTTTATCGTGCCCTTTTGTGCTGCAGCCATAAATACCAGTGGACCTGGAAACTAGATGATTTTTTCATAAATGGGACATTACAGTAGAAATGAACCAATACTCTCTTTTTATACCCACCCCCACCCCACCCCCATGCTCTGATTTTGTAACTTGGCCCATGATTAGGGGAGGTGACGTAGTTCAAAAGTAAAACTGAAACATATGGAATCCTAAAGCTAGAATTTTAAACATTTTGTTTCAACCTCAATTTTTAGAAAGAACAATTTTAAACTACAGTTACCAAAGTCATTTTACTTCCTTTCAAAATGTGTATTCTATAACCTGGATTATATTAACATGTATAAAATTATAAAATTATTGGCACTGTCTCATGGTTTCACGGAGCATAAAGTTTAAATGGAACCTTCAGAAAGAGGTGAAATTTTGACAGGGAGAGAAAGGGCAAGAAACCATTTCTGTATGGATTAATGAGTATACCCAGGAGCAGGGAGTGTTTGGGTAACTACACATAGGCCATTTTGGCTGAAGGGAAGAGATCCTATTGGGACCGAGCTTGTTGCGTGCAGGAATTTGGATTGTAGTAAACACTGGGGAAGCAGGAAGTGTTCTGGGTAGTAACATGAGTCAAGCTGTGTGTTAGGAGCTCAATCCGATGGCACCAACCTCAAGGTAGGTTGCAGGAATGAGAGATTAAGACAGGAATATAAGTTTGGAGATCACTGCAGGATAGTTCAAGTAGGAAAGGGAATAATAGTGTAAATTTGGGTAATGACAGTGGGACTAGAAGGGAGGGGTGATTACAAGACACATTGTGAAAGAAGAAACGATTAGAATTGATGAATAAATTTAGGTCCTGTTTGAACTAGAATAGGATGATTCACATGAACTTGTATCATTTCATTGATGCAAGTTGTTAACCGTGAGTTTAATATATTTATATGACTCAGTTGAGAAACCTTGAAAGAAAAATTTAATTCTTTATTAACTTGTAGGAAAGTTAGCCCCACCCTTATAATTACTAAACTTTTACACAAATGCTAAGAATGGCTATTCCCCTCCTCTAACCTTGGCTGCCTTTTTATCCATCTCCAAGAGTTAGGAGGGCGGTGCTGTGGAGGGGAAAAAAATGTAACCTGAAACTTTAATATAATTTATTGGTTCATAAGTGGAACGTAAAAGCACTTCTGAAAAAGTAGTAATAGTCTAGGGGAGAGGAACCTGTAGGCAGACCCTGGAGGAGAGAGTCATGTAGAAAAGTCTACCTTGAAAGTTTTAGTGTCCTTCAGTGGGGGAAGAGAGCCAGCTCCAGGCAGCTCTGCAAGGAGGAAGCTGGGGAAAAAATCCTAGTACCACCTTAAGAGTGGTCCTATGACCACTCTTGTCGAACGGATCGGGAAAAATCCTTCTGGTTCATTCGACAAGAGTGGTGCCAATATATGGGATTGCTGAGAGCAGGTTTGTAATGACTGTCACCCCTCAGAATGACATTTGTCCTCATGGTAGCACGTAGCCTATAAATGCAGTGGCTATAACTGTAAGTAGCAAAATAATCCCGATGTTTCATGTTTCTAGAAAGGCACAGGATCCATAATATAGGTCACACCCTACGTGAATGTAAAGGCAGATAAAGAATACGGAAGCTCTGTTTGCATGTATACATTGAGTGATTCATCCATAATTAACGTCTCGACAGATGTGTGCTGCCACGAGAAAGCAGTTGCTGTGTCTGGTGTGTAGTGTATTGCTAGGAATAAGCCCGTTAGGATTTGCAGGATCAAGCAAATGCCTGGTAGAGAGCCAAAATTTCATCATGATGAAATGTTTGATGGGGTTGAGAGGTTAATAAATGCACTGCTGATGATTTCTATTAGCGGGTGTGTTTTTCAGATGTTGGTCATTGGTGTTCTTATAGTTGAATGACAACGATGATTGTTCATGTCATTAGTCATGGTTGGAGTCCACGTGTGAATGATGATGACATATATTGTATTTATTTTAAGTGTTATTTTTGTGATCAGTTTTGTGGGGATTTCTTCAAAACCTTCACCTATTTATGGGGGTTTTGGGTTGATTGTGAGTGGTGGTGTTGGGTGTAGGATTGTGTTGAATTTTGGTGGTTCATTTTTAGGTTTGATAGTGTCTTTGATTTATTTAGGGGGGATATTAGTTGTGTTTGGCTATACAACGGCTATGGCCACTGAGCAGTATCCTGAGGTTTGGGTTTCTAATAAGATTGTTTTGGGGGCATTTCTTTCAGGGTTGATAATAGAGTTTTTGATGGTATTATATATTTTAAAGGATGAGGAGGTGGAAGTTGTGTTTAAGTTCAGTGGGTTGGGAGACGAGTGACTCTGGTGACTCTGGCTTTTTTAGTGAGGAGGCTATGGGGATTGCGGCGTTATGTAGCTATGGTACCTGGTTGGTGATTGTTACTGGCTGGTCGCTGTTTATTGGTGTTGTGGTTATTATGAAGATCACTCGTGGTAATTAAATAAAAGCATGCTAAGGGTGAGAGTAATAAGGAATGATAGGAAGTATAGTTTGATAAGGCCTTTTTGGCTTGAGATTAGCGTGGAGAACTTTAGTTGAATGAAGGGTGTGGTTTTTGGTAAATGTTTTCTAGTCAGATTAAGTCCAAGAGGGAAGATGCTGATTTTTGGCTTATTGATAGGTTTAGGTAAGGAGGCAGACGATGCATGATGGTGGGGAAATATCCTAAGAGACTAGAGAATTTAAGGGTATTTGAGGGGTAAATAAATTTTAAGTTTTGTGTGTTAAGGTTAATTTCAAGTGCCAATACAAAGCCCAGGATGGTTACTGCAAGGGCAGTTAGTTTTAGGTGTAGGGGTACAGTTATTAGGGGGACTGTTGTCGGGGGGATGTTGTTGGAGATAATGAATCCGGCAAAGACACTTCCAATTAGCAGGTGTTTGATGGAGTTAATTAGGAAGGGGTTGTTTTCACTGATGGAGGTTAAGGGAGAGAAGCGAGTTTGTCCTAGTAGTGTGGAGAAGATAATGTGGGTACTATAGACAGGGAGGGAGGTGGCAATTAGAGTTATTAATAGGGCTCAGGCATTGGTATAAGATGTGTTAGTGGCTTCAATGATCAGGTCTTCACAATAGAAGCCGGTGAGGAAAGGCATTCCTGTCAGTGCCAGACATCCGATAATAAGGGCTGTTGTGGTGAAGGGTAAGGGCTTGAATAGGCCCCCTATTTTTTGAATTATCTTGTTCGTCATTCAGGCTGTGAATAATGGACCCAGAGCATGTGAATAGTATGGCCTTAAAAAAAGCGTGTGTGCAGATACGTGTAAGAATGCTAGACAGGGTTGGTTGATGCGATTGGCTTGAAGTGGAGAAAGCGACAATTTTTTTTAATGTCATTTTGGGTGACAGCGCATATTGCTGTGAATAGGGTGGCAAGGGCTCCTAATCATAGCGCTATTGCTTGAATATGTTTGTTGTTTTCTGTTAAAGGGTAAAGTTGAATAAGTAGGGAGACTCCTGCACAACTATTGTGCCTGAGTGGAGTAAGGCTGATACGGGGGTGGGGCCCTCTATTGCTGAGGGGAGTCAGGGGTGAAGTCCAAATTAGGCTGATTTTCTGGCTGTGGCTAGTACGAGTCCTATAAGGGGGAGGTTTGAGGGATTTAAGTCAAGTATAAAAATTTGTTGTAGGTCTCATGTGTTTGAGTTAAACAGGAATCATGCTATTGATTTAATGAGCTGTGTTTGCGTCTGCTCGCGCATATCACCACCCAGTGAGCAGGAAGGACGTAATTCCCTCCCATCTCTTGCTGATCTTCTCCCTTTCTCCAATCTAGAGGCAAGGGAACCCACTGGTGTAATCCATCCAGGTCAGCCTCCTGGGGCAGACAGCGGGTAGAGGAGAGCAGAGAGTACAACTGGGGATGCAAACAGAAGGCAATGGTCACAGTGATCCTTTTTCCAAAATACAACAATATGAGGGGAATTCTTGGAGGAAGTTCTTCATAGAATCATAAAATGTTAGCGCAGGAAGGATCCTGAGAAATAATTTTCAGCCTCATTTTGGAGCTCTATAGAAGTAGCAACTTGGGTACAGCGAGTTGTCACACAGATGAGAACAAATGACAGACCTTTAGATTCTCAGCCCAGGCTCTTTCCAGAAAGCCAGGTTGCTTAGCTTCCATTTATTTTCCAAATTTTTCCCAGACCCACTGCACCAGCTCAGCCACTGTTCAGCACGGTTGAAAATGAATGGTAAGGAGGTCTCAGTTGTTATTCAAGGGAATACATAAGCACTATAGACACAGCCGCTGCAGTAGGACATGTTTCTGTAACTGAAGTTAGAGTCATTGTAGATAATCTGTAAAGTACAGAAATATGTCAAGGAGAAAATAAAATCACTCACAATGTACCACAGAGAGATGATGACTGTTAACATTTTGGTGCCTTCTTATAATTTTTAAAAATTAAAATGTATACACATAGTTTTATATCTTGTTTTTTCACTTAATAATGAACAATTTTCCATGTATTAAATTATCTTAGAATCTGTGTTTTAGTAGCAATATTTGTAATAGAGGTAGCATAATTTAAAAAATATTTTCTGTCTTTAGACATTTGAATTATTTTCTGCTATGATAATGCTATGCTATATACACATATATAAATAATTGTGCTTTACACACACACATATATAAGTAACTGTGCTTAGCTATAGGAAACATTTTTATAAATAAAATTGCTAGCATAAGCATTTTTAGTGGTTCTTTCTGGTGGATCACAGTGGAAAGAACATGGCTCTGGGGTCAGACATCCTGACGTGTTCTGCTTCTGCCACTTTCAGATGTGTGAACTTAAAGTAAAATGGACTTGAAAAGAGACCAGTTTAGACTATAAAGAATTCTTTCAGTGAAAGAAAGACCTATTTAAAGTCTAAGGTACTGATAATAAAGACAGAAATGGACGTTCTCAATAACTGTATTTTTCTTTTCACTGAATTGTTCAGTAACTATTTCTTTTTAAAAAAATTTTCCTTCCTTCCTTCCTTCCTCCCTCCCTCCCTCCCTCCCTCCCTTACTTTCTTTCTTTCTTTTTGGCCAGTAACTATCGCTAACCTTGTTCACCATCCCCTTCCTTCCTAAGTGCTCACCTTCAAACTCTACCAGCGGGCAAAGCACGTGTATAGCGAGGCCGCGAGAGTGCTCCAGTTTAAGAAGATATGTGAAGAAGCACCTGACAACACGGTCCAGCTGCTGGGGGAGTTAATGAACCAGAGCCACGTGAGCTGCCGGGACATGTACGAGTGTAGCTGCCCTGAGCTGGACCAGCTGGTGGACATCTGTCGGTGAGGCTGAAAGAGCAGTGTGGCAGGGGCTGCAGGATGCTGCCCAAGGAAATTGTTTAAATTAATGGGAAAAAAGCAGCATTTTTGTAATCTTCTAAGTGAAGGAAGATCCTTTCCCACTTCCTATAAGAGGGGTGGTCTGTGACATAGAGCTAGACTTGTTCCCTCCTAAAAATCTGTAGGATGAAAGATTGGAGACTTGACTCCATGGCTTTACGAAGCTCCAGGTTTGGAGTCAGTTCTTCACAACATCATAAAAAAGACTTTTCTGTCTTTGGATGATTAAGTGTTTCAGGGAGATTTGCTCAGACGCAGACCCTGTCGTTACTTTCTTCTCATGGTATTTTAAGCAGTGTTTCCCACTACACTGCAGCTCTACCAGCATCTCCTGTTTGGTGTCCTAAGTTTAATACTTTTATTCAAAAGAGGGGAGAAAAAGGAAAGAGGACCTCAAGCCTGATAGAAATGTATTTTCAGGGGAGAAGTTGCTGAAGGAATTGCCCAGAGAGTCAGCATTTCCTGTCTTCCAGGTTTAGGTTAGGCAATTTGGGAAAAGGACTGAAGAAAGTCCAGTTTATGAATGGTCGGTTGAGACAGAAATGTAAAGAGGGAAACTCTTTCACAAAGCCTGAGAACAACTTCCTTATAATTGCTAGAGAATGGATAAAAGAGTAAAATGGTTCCTTTACCCAGAAGGCGCTCACTGACCTTGGAGAACAGAAAGGGAAATTGGGAGAACTCTCAAATGGTTAGATGTTATTTCCACTGTGAGAAAATCATACAAAACTGCCTGCAATTGGCAATGAAAATATAATTAACCACTTGGCACCTGTGGCTTGCCTCACTCATTGCCACATTCCCAGCCCGAAAAGTTTAAACCAAGTAGCTCCAGTGATCACAAATGGCATATGTGACCCAGCTTGTGGAGAGACTTGAACATAGCATTGATGAGAATCGCTCTGCTGACGTCAGTGTTTGCTCACTGATTGCCAGAAAGCCTTCCAGAGCTTGTTTCATTTTAAGTGCTCTTTTCTGAAAATAGCAAGGGCCCAGTGAATGGAAGGGACAGATATTGTTCAGTTCTGGAAATAAGAGGAAGTGGAATGATTTGTGCAGAAACTAGGAAGAAGCATCGTTGCTAAGAAGATAGTGGGGTAGTTTGAATCCCACCTGAAAAGCAGCGGAGGGGCATTTGCCAGCCTCCTGGAATTCTCGAATGAACTTGCTTGTTCTGGGATGGTCAACCAGCTCTTGTCTTTATGAAGCTTACATTCTCATGGGTAAAGAGGGAAATGACAATTAAAAATAAATTGAGTGGTAGTGATAAGTGTTATGAAAAAAATAATAGAGGGACGGAGAGTACTAGGGGTGTGTACTAGTACTTTATATTGAGTGGCTGATAATACTGAGTGGCTGAAGAAGGCCGCTCTGAGGAGAGGATATTTGAGCAAAGACCTGAAGGAAGTGAAGTAACGAGAACAGCAAGTAGAGAGGTCTTGACGCAGGTACATGGCTGTCACATGTGAGGAACAGCAGGAGGACCAGTGTGCTTGGAGGGCAGTTCAGGAAGGAGAGAGTAGTAGTTGATGAAGTAAGAGAGGTAGTGGGGAGTCATACCCCTGGGCCTTGACAGCCATTGGAAGCACTCTGACTTTGAGTAGAAGATGGCAGTGGAAGTGTGAAATGATTCTAGGCCAGATATGCCTTGAAGGAAGAGTAAAGACAATTTACTCTGTATGGGTGAAAGAGAGGAACCAAGATGACTCCCGGGTTTTTGGCCTGAGAAAATTTCCTTGTTTCCGAAGGTCGGGCTTCACATTTCTGGGTCAGAATTATCTTCTAGTACCATAAGATATGAAAGCAGGAAGAGGCCTTAGAGATCAAGAGACCACTAAGAGGTTAAGAGATTTGAACAAGGTAACATAATGCGTCAGTGGGAAAGCCTAACTCCCGATCCAGTGTTTTTTGCCTCACCTGTTTCTCTCTCCTTGGGTCATACTGAGATGTGATTGTATTTTAATGTGGGTCATTTTTTTACCTATTTTCCTTTTCCAGCTTTAAAGCTTTAATGCTGGAGACTTTGGTTGTCACAGCGTGTAATATTTGAACATGGAGCAAAGCCACGTTGAGCAGGGAAGGTGGTGTGTGGAGAAGGATGAAAACTGGGCTGGAAGTTAGGAAAGTTGAGTTCTAGCTCTGCCTCTTTTCATTCTGAGCTCTGTGACTTTGGACTGTTGCCTTGCTTTGTGATCTCCAGTGTGTTTTTCTGTTCTAGAAGTCTATAGGTCTATATATTTTTTTAAAATGTGGTTCTAGTGAAAGATTTAGTGGCTGTGTCTTAAAAGGGTTTGGAAGAGCACACCTTTTGTTTTTTTTCATTTATTTGTTTATTTGCCTTTTCTTAATGGAAGCTAAAGTGTCTCTGTTTAGCCCATTTTCATTTGCTGTATTGCTTTTCTGAGGAAAATTCAGTTGTGTCTAGCATAAGGAGCTCATTCCCTTTTTTATGTTTTTTTGGTCTGGAATTGCTAAGTATCAAAATTAATTTCTACTTATTCCATAACCATATAAGGAACAAGTTTCCCATGTTGAAAGATTATCTTTTGGCATGTTGGAAATATTGGCCAGAATACTTGTCTGGTCCTTAATTTTCTTTATATAATTCTTTCTTTGCTGTCACTGTGACCAGTAGGTAATATTCTCCAAATACTCCAGTTGGTTGCTAGTTACTAAAAGGTCCTGAGTGGTAGAGCAACCTCAGAGGAGGACAGCCCAGGAGAATTAAGTAGATACAGTCATTGATGCCATTCCTTCCTCAGTCAGCAAATACTTTTCAGTAGGCTATTTGTGTCCCATGGGAAATTGGAGTCTAAACTCCATTTTCAAAAGGTCTGGCACTTTCTTTTGTGTGGATGTATGGGGAGAAAAAGGAGGAATGCAGAAGAATGCAAGATAGTGGTAAAACAGAATGGTTAAAAACCGGGGAGAGAAAGACAGTAGGAGAGTAGTAAATGGCAAATGCGGGGAGAGGTTTAAATGAAAAATGGCAACACTTTTAAGCCCTAGTTCCTTCTGAAGCTTTATGACTATCTCAGTGGGCCAGGCACGTGGTGGAGGGGAAGGACCCTGGCAAGGCCTGGTGTGGGCCACTGCGCCATAAACTCAACCTCTGGTAGAGTGTTGTTTTGCATAAGAATCACCACCACCTCCACACTTCCCTGTCCCCTTAAAGAAAAGTTAACACCAGTGGGCAAGTTGTGACTAAGACTGGGCAGCCTGAGAAGTTTGGTTGCCTTGGGTAGACCACAAGAGGGAGGAGGGAAGCTGAAGAGGCTTCAAGGAGGAGCACCACCAAAGACGCTCTTTATTTTTTTATAAATTTATTTATTTAGGCTGCATTGGGTCTTCGTTGCTGAATGTGGGCTTTCTCTAGTTGCAGCGAGCAGGGGCTACTCTTTGTTGCGGAGCACGGGCTCTAGGCATGTGGGCTTCAGTAGTTGTGTCACACGGGCTCAGTAGTTGTGGCTCGTGGGCTCAGTAGTTGTGGCTCATGGGCTCTAGAGCACAGGCTCAGTAGTTGTGGTGCACGGGCTTAGTTGCTCTGCGGCATGTGGGATCTTCCCAGACGAGGGCTTGAACCCGTGTCCCCTGCATTGGCAGGTGGATTGTTAACCACTGCGCCATCAGGGAAGTCCCCAAAGACCCTCTTTAGATCACGCTCCCTGGCCCACTTGTGGCACTTCAAATTCCTTTAGTTTTTCTGAAGGCCTGCTTGGAAACTATTTGCTTGAGAAAACAACTAATTGATTGAGTGAATGAAGGATTCGATGCCTACAATACTCAGGGCTCTATCTACAAATGTTAATGTGATCTGAGCTAGACCATATTCAAAAGGCGTCTCTAGGTAGCTTGTCTGTCTATAGGACAACGTATAGGAAGCTACTTTATGACCCAAGTAGAGAGAAGGGGGGAAAAAGCGTAGAAGAGATCACCAAGGCTTGCATTTTTTCAGCTGAGCCTTTCGTTGCTCTTCAAGAGAAAATCAGTTTAGAATCCAAAGAAAGGGCCAGGGAGGGAGAAGGAAACTATACTTACACAGTTAGACTGCTTTTTTTATTTTTTAATTAATGTTAGAAAATCTCAATTATGTGAAATAAAGTTTAATAATGAAGGAAATAGATGAAGCTTGCCCAGTTATAAAATACTTCTTTTAAATGAACTAAATGTAAACTTTAAGAAATGGCTAAATTTTAAAGTAGGATTTACTGAGGAACACAAAACAATTTTGAAACCAAGTCAATTATATGTGAAACAGCTCATTCTTTAACGGTTTCCCTGGTTATACTTAAGAAAAAATAGTTAATGGCCTTTATCTTCGTTTTGACACTTGATGGAATTAGAGAGGACTCATTGCTGCATTATTGCCCAAGCTATTAAGAAAGATAAATGACAAATTTTAATAGACCAACAAAGGTTACCAAAGTTAATTTGCTGTCTTCCTCAGAAGTCTTCCCACAGTTTTATTCCATGGCTGGCCATGCTGCTCGGCCTCTTGCAGTCATTCTCCTGAGCAGGTCGGAATGGGGAAGAATGAAGTGCAAATCCACATGTGTGTGCTCTTCTCCTCATGCTCTTATGGGCTAATCTGACACTCTGTCAAGAAAAAGGGAGAGAGCCATTTCAGCTGCCTTAGGGGCCCGCTGGTCTTTGGGCTTCTGTCTTCTATTTATTGTCCCGCTGCCCCTCCCCCCCCAGTATGTATGCCATTTGCTGGAACCAAACCAACTGGTCTTCAATGACATATGTGGCTTAAATTTCTAAAATAGACATGCAGTTATATTTTCTTATACTTTCTCATTCGAACAGTATTTGAAGCCTGTGGTTTCTTGAATCTAAAGTAATCTGAAAGTGTTTCTAATCTGGCTGTAAAAATCATAGAAATTGTTCTGGAAGCTGTGTTTTCCTGAGACTCTAATTGGAAAATTCTAGGCTTAGAGCAGAAGCTAGAAGTCTTTCCAGAAAAAGAGTACATTACTGACTGCATATATATATATATATGCTTTCAAAAGTGTTTTATATTACTCAATATATTTTTCTTTAAAATTTAGCCATTTCTTACAATTTACATTTTGTGCATTTAAGAGTTATTTTATAACTGGGCAAGCATCATCATTTTCCTTTATTATTTTACTTTGTTTCACATAATTGAAGTTTTTAGCATTAATTTAATTAAAAATAAACAGTAAGTATACATTTTCATATTTTAAAACAAATATAATGATCCAGCAGCCACTTATTAGAATATACAAAATGCCTGGAATTATGCTGGCCTGAAATTAGAGAGATAGATAATAACCTGTCCCTAAATTCAAGATTTTCTGAAATAATTTGATATCCATTTGTATAATATATCAATATTTATCTTGAAATAAATAAAATTGAATTAAAATACAAGGCACAATTCCTTGCTTTCCCTCTTCGCGATTTGTGGCAGAGTTGGGTCTTACTGGATCTCTCCCCTCTCCCCGCTCAACACCACCTTTGATCTGTGCCTTACCTTAGTAAGTGCTTTATGGTCAACTCAGTTCATTTAAAAGCAGGAAGTTTTACTCAGGCTATACTTAGGTGCCTGGAAAGTTAGTTATAGGAATACACTTTTCAGTGATAAAAAGGATCAAAGGGAACATTCCTTATAATCTCCATCTCTTGTCTGCTCTAGCCTTTGTTTTGTAGATCATGCTTTATAAGGCTGAGGCTGCTTTTGATGTTTTGACCAACCCTTCCAGGTTATTCCCAATCAAGTGACCACAATCATCAAATTGATATTTGGGATTTTAGGGGTTTGGTTTTCATAACTTTTGTGTTGCCTCTCTGATGTGCAATAGCTCAGGAGCTGTATTTTTAATGCCTTACTGTTCTCCTAGGAAAAAAATGCAAATGTGAAAAGTTCACTGAACACTCTTAGCTCACCTATTTTTCTTTCTTAATTTATAGCTTATTGGTTTCCTAACTTCTGGCTCTCTCTCGCAATTTCTGTGGCACGTACCAAAGGGCATGTTAAGCACCAGTGGGGCACACTGCAGCCAGGATCTTTCTGCCTTTGTGAATGTGTATAGCTGGGCAGGCTGCTGACCAGCTGCTGGGGGAGCCCCCGATTTGTGATCACAAGTGCCACTTACTCAGGGGCAGAGGACTATTTATAATAGCACTTATTGTTCTCTATTGGGGAAATTTGAGCCCTGATGATTTCAGACCATGTGGTTGATGCAATCCAGTTCATTTTCATTTGTAGCAGGCAGGGTGGTGACATAACAGCTCTGGAGACTTAAAAGTGAATAATATATTTACCTAGAAGGATTTCTAGTGTCTGCCCTCGGGAAACTGGCAGGACAGTCAGGAAACTAGGCCTCCTGGCACAATTCCTATGGGTTTTGCAGCCAGGTAGAAACACTTTGAGTTTGCTTTAGGTTCAATTTTGAAACCACAGTTTTCAAAAACAGTACAAATGAGAAAGTGTAAGAAAATATGCCTAGAAGTTCATTGAAGACCATAAGAGACCTGGTTGACTTGAGTCCAGAAAAATGGCATAGTTTGGGTCTTAGAAAATCAAGTAAGAGGGCATACTGTTCTTCTCTAAACCATGCCATGTTAGCTTTGATGCCCAGATTTTAGTGTCTTTCAGAGATACTTCAGTGACACCTCCGTTTTTCTCAGCATTTTCCACAAGAAGAGATAGTTTGACATGGCTGCATGACAGTTTTTTGTTTTTTTTGTTTTTTAAAATTGTACTAAATTACAAACTAGCCCCTTGCCAGCCTAGGAACTCATGATAATCCTAGAATCCCAGGGTCAGAGAAACTTTTCAGCCTGGACCATAGGAGTTTGGGCTCAGTTCAGCTACTGGGCCATAAGCTGAATGTTTGAAGGGCAGGAAGAGATGAGTAATCTTTATTTGTTTGCAAGCATTTTTGTTTTCTTCCTTAAACATCTACTTTCATATGAAAAACATATTTTATTGAATAAAACAGATGATGAAAAAATCAATAGAGAAAATCATTGGGGGGAAAATGAATTACTGATGTGCAGTAATTCTGATGTCGCAGAGTAGCAGTAATATTCTATTGATATTTTCCAGGAAATAAAGTACCTCATTTAGATGGAAAAAAGGGACAAAATTGTGCTAAATTAATTATGGAGTTTTAAATCTGCTATTAATTTGGAGTAAATTTTATTAGGAAGAATTGGAAGTACATGTTAACTTTTTTTTGAATTTTTTAATTTTTTTATACTGCAGGTTCTTATTAGTCATCAATTTTATACACATCAGTGTATACATGTCAATCCCAATCTCCCAATTCAGCACACCACCCCTACCACCCCCCTGCCACTTTCCACCTTGGTGTCCATACATTTGTTCTCTGCATCTGTGTCTCAACTTCTGCCCTGCAAACCAGTTCATCTGTACCATTTTTCTAGGTTCCACATATATGCGTTAATATACGATATTTGTTTTTCTCTTTCTGACTTACTTCACTCTGTATGACAGTCTCTAGATCCATCCACGTCTCTACAAATGACCCAATTTCGTTTCTTTATGGCTGAGTAATATTCCATTGTATATATGTACCACATCTTCTTTATCCATTCATCTATCCATGGGCATTTAGGTTGCTTCCATGTCCTGGCTATTGTAAATAGTGCTGCAGTGAACATTGGGGTACATGTGTCTTTTGAATTATGGTTTTCTCAGGGTATATGCCCAGTAGTGGGATTGCTGGGTCATATGGTAATTCTATTTTTAATTTTTTAAGGAACCTCCATACTGTTCTCCATAGTAGCTGTATCAATTTACATTCCCACCAGCAGTGCAACAGGGTTCCCTTTTCTCCACACCCTCTCCAGCATTTGTTGTTTGTAGATTTCCTGATGATGCCCATTCTAACTGGTGTGAGGCGATAACCTCATTGTAGTTTTTTGATTTGCATTTCTCTAATAATTAGTGATGTTGAGCAGCTTTTCATGTGCTTCTTGGCCATCTGTATGTCTTTTTTGGAGAAATGTCTATTTATGTCTTCTGCCCATTTTTGGATTGGGTTGTTTGTTTTTTTAATATTGAGCTGCATGAGCTGTTTATATATTTTGGAGATTAATCCTTTGTCCGTTGATTCATTTGCAAATATTTTCTCCCATTCTGAGGGTTGTCTTTTTGTCTTGTTTATGGTTTCCTTTGCTGCGCAAAAGCTTTTAACTTTCATTAGGTCCCATTTGTTTACTTTTGTTTTTATTTCCATTACTGTAGGAGGTGGATCAAAAAAGATCTTGCTCTGATTTATGTCAGAGTGTTCTTTCTATGTTTTCCTCTAGGAGTTTTATAGTGTCCAGTCTTACATTTAGTTCTCTAATCCATTTTGAGTTTATTTTTGTGTATGGTGTTAAGGGAGTATTCTAATTTCATCCTTTTACATGTAGCTGTCCAGTTCTCCCAGCACCACTTATTGAAGAGACTGTCTTTTCTCCGTTGTATATCCTTGCCTCCTTTGTCATAGATTAGTTGACCATAGGTGCGTGGGTTTATCTCTGGGCTTTCTATCTTGTTCCATTGATCTATATTTCTGTTTTTGGGCCAGTACCATACGGTCTTGATTACTGTAGCTTCATAGTATAGTCTGAAGACTGGGAGCCTGATTCCTTCAGCTCCGTATTTTTCCCTCAAGACCACTTTGGCTGTTCGGGGTCTTTTGTGTCTCCATAGAAATTTTAAGATTTTTTGTTCTAGTTCTGTAAAACATGCCATTTGTAATTTGATAGGGATTGCATTGAATCTGTAGATTGCTTTGGGTAGTATAGTCTTTTTCACAATATTGATTCATCCAATCCAAGAACACTGTATATCTCTACATCTGTTTGTTTCATCTTTAATTTCTTTCATCAGTGTCTTAAGTTTTCTGCATACAGGCCTTTTGTTTCCCTAGGTAGGTTTATTCCTAGGTATTTTATTCTTTTTTGTTGCAGTGGTAAATGGGAGTGTTTCCTTCATTTCTCTTTCAGATTTTTCATCATTAGTCTATAGGAATGCAAGAGATTTCATCATTAGTCTATAGGAATGCATTAATTTTGTATCCCGCAAATTTACCAAATTCATTGATTAGCTCTAGTAGTTTTCTGGTTACATCTTTAGGATTCTCTATGTATAATATCATGTCATCTGCAAACAGTGACAGTTTTACTTCTTCTTTTCCAATTTGTATTGCTTTTATTTCTTTTTCTTCTCTGATTGCCGTGGATAGGACTTCCAAAACTATGTTGAATAATAGTGGCGAGAGTGGACATCCTTGTCTTGTTCCTGATCTTAGAGGAAATGCTTTCAGTTTTCACCATTGAGAATGATGTTTGCTGTGGGTCTGTCGTATATGGCCTTTATTATGTTGAGGTAGGTTCCCTCTGTGCCCACTTTCTGGAGAGTTTTTATCATAAATGGGTGTTGGATCTTGTCAAAAGCTTTTTCTGCATCTATTGAGATCATCATATGGGTTTTATTCTTCAATTTGTTAATATGGTTTATCACATTGATTGATTTATGTATATTGAAGAATCCTTGCATCCCTGGGATAAATCCCACTTGATCATGGTGTATGATCCTTTTAATGTGTTGTTGGATTCTGTTTGCTAGTATTTTGTTGAGGATTTTTGCATCTATATTCATCAGTGATATTGGTCTGTAATTTTCTATTTTTGTAGTATCTTTGTCTGGTTTTGGTATCAGGGTGATGGTGGCCTCATAGAATGAGTTTGGGAGTGTTCCTTCCTCTGCAATTTTTTGGAACAGTTTGAGAAGGATGGGTGTTAGCTCTTCTCTAAATGTCTGATAGAATTCGCCTGTGAAGCCATCTGGTCCTGGACTTTTGTTTGTTGGAAGATTTTTAATCACAGTTTCAATTTCATTACTTGTGATTTGTCTGGTCATATTTTCTATTTCTTCCTGGTTCAGTCTTGGAAGTTTATACCTTTCTAAGAATTTGTCCATTTCTTTCAGGTTGTCCATTTTATTGGCCTAGAGTTGCTTGCAGTAGTCTCTTAGGATTCTTTGTATTTCTGCTGTGTCTGTTGTAACTTCTCCTTTATCATTTCTACTTTTATTGATTTGAGTCCTCTTCCTCTTTTTCTTGATGAGTCTGGCTATGGTTTATCAATTTTGTTTATCTTCTCAAAGAACCAGCCTTTAGTTTTATTGAACTTTGCTATTGTCTTCTTTGTTTCTATTTCATTTATTTCTGCTCTGATCTTTATGATTTCTTTCCTTCTAGTAACTTTGGGTTTTGTTTGTTCTTTTTTCTCTAGTTCTCTTAGGTGTAAGGTTAGATTGTTTGAGATGTTTCTTCTTTTTTTTTTTTTTTTTTTTTTTGTGGTACGTGGGCCTGTCACTCTTGTGGCCTCTCCTGTTGCGGAGCACAGGCTCCGGACGCACAGGCTCAGTGGCCATGGCTCACGGGCCCAGCTGCTCCACAGTATGTGGGATCTTCCCGGACCTGGGCACGAACCCATGTCCCCTGCATTGGCAGGCGGACTCTCAAACACTGTGCCACCAGGGAAGCCCTGTTTGTTGTTTCTTGAAGTAGGACTGTATAGCTATAAACTTCCTTCTTAGAACTGCTTTTGCTGCATCCCATAGGTTTTGGATTGTCATGTTTTCATTGTCATTTGTCTCTAGGTATATTTTGATTTCCTCTTTGATTTCTCCAGTGATCTCTTGGTTATTTAGTAACGTATTGTTTAGCCTCTATGTGTTTGTGTTTTTCACATTTTTTTCCCCAGTAATTGATTTCTAATCTCATAGTGTTGTGGTCAGAAAAGATACTTGATATAACTTCAATTTTCTTAAATTTACTGAGGCTTGATTTGTGACCTAAGATGTGATCTATCCTGGAGAATGTTCTGTGCGCACTTGAGAAGAAAGTGTAATCTGCTGTTTCTGGATGGAATGTCCTATAAATATCAATTAAATCTATCTGGTCTATTGTGTCATCTAAAGCTTGTGTTTCCTTATTAATTTTCTGTTTGGATGATCAGTCCATTGGTGTAAGTGAGGTGTTTGTTAGTATCCCCCACTATTACTGTGTTACTGTCGATTTCCTCTTTTATAGCTGTTAGCAGTTGCCTTATATGTTGAGGTGCTCCTATGTTGGGTGCATGTATATTTATTATTGTTATATCTTCTTCTTGGATTGATCCCTTGATCATTATGTAGTGTCCTTTCTTGTCTCGTGTAACATTCTTTAAAGTCTATTTTATCTGGTATGAGTATAGCTACTTCAGCTTTCTTTTGATTTCCATTTGCATGGATTATCTTTTTCCATCCCCTCACTTTCAGTCTGTATGTGTCCCTAGGTCTGAAGTGGGTCTCTTGTAGACAGCATATATATGGATCATGTTTTTGTATCCATTCAGCAAGACTGCGTCTTTTGGTTGGAGCATTTAATCCATTCACGTTTAAGGTAATTATTGATATGTCTGTTCCTATTACCATTTTCTTAATTGTTTTGGGTTTGTTTTTGTAGGTCCTTTTCCTGTGTTTCCCACTTACAGAAGTTCCTTATCAATTGTTGTAGAGCTGGTATGGTGGTGCTGAATTTTCTTAGCTTTTGCTTGTTTGTAAAGCTTTTGATTTCTCCATCGAATATGAATGAGATCCTTGCTGGGTAGAGTAATCTTTTTTGTAGGTTCTTCCCTTTCATCACTTTAATTATATCATGTCACTCCCTTCTGGCTTGTAGTTTCTGCTGATAAATCAGCTGTTAACCTTATGGGTGTTCCCTTGTATGTTATTTGTTGTTTTTCCCTTGCTACTTTCAGTAATTTTTCTTTGTCTTTAATTTTTGCTAATTTGATTACTATGTGTCTTGGCTGCTTCTCCTTGGCTTTATCCTGTATGGGACTCTCTGTGCTACCTGGACTTGGGTGGCTATTTCCTTTCCCATGTTAGGGAAGTTTTCGACTATAATCTCTTCAAGTAGTTTCTCTGTTCGTCTCGCTCTTCTCCTTCTGGGACCCCTATAATGCGAATGTTGTTGCATTTAATGTTGTCCCAGAGGTCTCTTAGGCTGTCTTCATTTCTTTTCATTTTTTTTCCTTTATTCTGTTCCACAGCAGTGAATTTCACCATTCCATCTTCCAGGTCACTTATCTATTCTTCTGCCTCAGTTATTCTGCTATTAATTCCGTCTAGTGTACTTTTCATTTTAGTTATTGTATTGTTCATCTCTGTTTGGTTGTTCTTTAATTCTTCTAGGTCTTTGTTAAACATTTCTTGCATCTTCTAGATCTTTGCCTCCATTCTTTTTCCGAGGTCCTGGATCATCTTCACTATCAATCATTATTCTGAATTCTTTTTCTGGAAGGTTGCCTATCTCCACTTCATTTAGTTGTTTTTCTGGGGTTTCATCTTGTTCCTTCATCTGGTACATAGCCCTCTGCCTTTTCATCTTGTCTATTTTTATGTGAATATGGTTTTTGTTCCACAGGCTGCAGGATTATAGTTCTTCTTGCTTCTGCTGTCTGCCCTCTGGTGGATGTGGCTATCTATCTAAGAGGCTTGTGCAAGTTTCCTGATGGGAGGGACTGGTGGTGGGTAGAGCTGGCTGTTGCTCTGGGGAAGAGCTCAGTAAAACTTTAATCTGCTTGTCTGCTGATGGGTGGGGCTGGGTTTTCTCCCTGTTCATTGTTTGGCCTGAGGCGACCCAACACTGGAGCCTACCCGGGCTCTTTGGTGGGGCTAATGGTGGACCCTGGGAGGGCTCACACCAAGGAGTACTTCCCAGAACTTATGCTGCCAGTGTCCTTGTCCTCACGGTGAGACACAGCCACCCCCCACCTCTGCAGGAGACCCTCCAACACTAGCAGGTAGGTCTGATTCAGTCTCCTACGGGGTCACTGCTCCTTCCCCTGGGTCCTGATGGACACACTACTTTTTGTGTGCCCTCAAAGAATGGAGTCTCTGTTTCCCCCAGTCCTGTTGAAGTCCTGCAGTCAAATCCCACTAGCCTTCAAAGTCTGATTCTCTAGGAATTCCTCCTCCCGTTGCCAGACCCCCAGGTTGGGAAGCCTGACGTGGGGCTCAGAACCTTCACTCCAGTGGGTGGACTTCTGTGGTATAAGTGTTCTCTGGTTTGTGAGTCACCCACCCAGCAGTTATGGGATTTGATTTTACTGTGATTGCGCCCCTCGTACCGTCTCATTGTGGCCTCTCCTTTGTCTTTGGATGTGGGGTATATTTTTTGGTGAGTTCCAGTGTCTTCCTGTTGATACATTCACTTTTATTGTCAGGATAAATTGCATGTTTTAAAGATGAGTGATCCTTGTACTGTGTGTAGGGCCTTTCACTTTTGTCCAAGGTTTGAAACTGTGCCTGGTTTATGGTGACTAAAATTACCTCTTGCTGTGTGGTGGCTTATATAGTAGTTTCCATCTCAATCACACGTTTTGTCTGATGATAAATTCCGAGTCCATTTGTCAGACCAGCCAGCTCCTGAAGGTGCAGGGAAAATGGGGATGGACCTGCAGAAGCCACTATCCTCTTTGTGGAAAGGTCTGCATAATTTCCCTTTAGAGATTGACAGACGAACTAATTTAGAGTTTAGTAACACATTCTTTGTTGATAAATTTATTCAGCACAAATCTAGGCTATCTGTTCTAGGGGACTGAATGCAGTTTAAATAGCCACCAGAGGAAGCTCTCACTTGTATATGTAAGACTTGCACTTTAAATTTTGATTTGCCCTCATATGGAGCAACCTTCTGTTTCATCATGTTGATCATGTCCATTGCCTGTTTTCTTTTTACTCCCTCTTCCTGATCATCTATAGGCTTGCTATACAACTCTTCAAGTGGTGGCTTTATGGAATCAATACTACAGTAGGTTATTGCCAGCCCTTACGAAACAGGAGTACTACTGACTTTTACTACTTAAGAGCCAAAACTGGGGGCTAGTTTTAGATACAATTAAATTTCAAATCACCTTCAAACAATAGTATAAATTTCTTAATGTCCTAAAATGTTTGACAGTACTGAAAAAAAACCCCACAAAACACACCACATAATCTCTTCTTAGTTCTTGGAGATGCTGTCTGTTCTATAGCACCAAGAAAATCACTCTCATTTTCATTTTCAGGTTCTAATTTTTTTTCTCATTGTTTTAGGAAATTTGGGGCTCAAGGATCACGACTTACGGGAGCAGGATGGGGAGGCTGCACAGTATCGATAGTACCTGCTGACAAGCTATCCAGCTTCCTAGCAAATGTGCACGAAGCTTATTACCAGAGGAGCAATCGAAGCTTAGTGCCTGAGAAGCAGAGTTTGTTTGCTACCAAACCTGGAGGTGGAGCTTTGGTTTTCCTTGAGGCCTGAACTATTTAGAGCATTTAGGAACTGGCAGGACTTCTATGCCACAGCAAATTAATCCTCTTTCTGTTTTGTATTACGATGAATGGTTGCTATTATCAAGATGTATTTCGAAAGAAATGGTTGAAAGCTCCCTATGCTTCATAATGATTATTTTTCCATCTTAAAATATGTTTTCTACCAATAAGAGCCAAAATTATGCTTGGCCAGATCTCTTAAGATAATTTACTGGATGTATTGATTTCAAGATTTTTAAAAACAAATGGTAAAAGACCATCAATACTGACCTCATGGATTGTACTTGAATTAAACATACATTCTTAAATACAGTTTATTTCTGGTTTCTCTTGGCATTCTTCTTCCTCAAGGTTGAAGTCTTCTGTTGTTGATGATGATAGTGATGCCAGAAGTTTTCTCTCAGTTCGGGCTTCAGAACGCTATTAAAATAATACGTTGTTAAGGATTCACAGATTTTCCTGGATACTGTATACTTGAAAGTGAGATTCTCCCAGTTATCAAGATGAGGAGGATCACTTAAATTTTTTTTTTTCCAAAAGATGGATTTAGGAAGAAAATCCCAGGCTCATTTAATTTTTTTTTAACCATGTGATATCATATAAACAATCACTTTCAATTCTTTTGGCCCTGAGCTTTCTCTGTCATAATAGAGAAGCTTAGATAAAAGACACTTCAAGTTTTTAATCTCTGTTCACATTGACATAGAGAATTATCTGGATGTTAATTCAGATAATTCAATTTGTTCATGGAATTTACTTTCTTCCCACTCTAAACTACCTTTTCTCAAATGCCTCTCTAATCCAGGAGGCATGTTTACTATTCTAGGAAAACCCATCTGTGACTTGCATCTTTGTTGTGTGTCTAGCAAACTTGTTTGTATATGTGGACCAATGTAGGGCAGGTGTGAGGCATGAGGGTGAAACTGTGAAAAGGCTGAGTGTGGGTTCTGGGATTGGGTAGGGGTATTGGTGGGTGCCTGTATATGTTTATCAAAATGGGCAGCAAGTTTGGCCATGTGGTGATGGTAAATGAGTGGCTCTCTCTCACGGATAGACTACAGGAAGGCCTTCCTGAATTATATGAAAATTTAGACTGAAAAGCATTTTGTGACATAGTCAGATAATTGAGAGACCAGCAGTCATGTGGCATGAATTATCCAGAAGTTTATCACAATTTTCTATTATTCTATGATTGAGTTGCACATTAATGAGCAAAAAGCCTGGATATCATCATCTTGAATCTCAGTTTCAGAGAAGCTGAGGCAAAGCTGGTTGTTACATTTCTCAAAGGACAGCAGTCATATAAAGTACTAGGAAATCCATTATTCTATTCTAAAGTAAAGTTCTGGTGCATTTTCATTCTTAGCAGAAAGGTAAGTACTTGAGAAAGCTTAAGTCCAATTTGTTAATTTTGAATTTTAAAAATTGATTTCAAATGATAATCCTTTGCTTTTTAAAACCTTTCCATTTTCCACAGAAGATCTGTGGTCAATTGATAGATAATTCTTTGAAGATGCCTGGATTACTGTGAAAAAAACCAAAAAATGCACTTGCCTTTAAAATTTTCACCATGAGATACCTTCTTTACAAAATAGGTAAGTAAAAATTTCTAGTGCACTCTCTGCTTTGGAGGACATAGTCGTTCTAAGCCAGAATCTACTCCCATATCTGTCTGGCTGTCTGGCTTGAAGAAAAGAACTATTTTCCAATGAAGCCATCACCAAGTGTTATTCTAGAAATTATGAGAGATCTCGAACTTGCCTGGAAAGGATGGGGCTAGGGCCACTGGAAGAAAGCTTCATGTAGAAGACGGAATTTGAGCAGGGCCTTAAAGGATGAATAGAATTTGAAATCTGGGGAGTAGGCATGGCAGATAAGCAAAGTATATGATTATGGGTAAACATGATATGCTGGGAAGACTCAGTGGGAGTGAAGGGTTTGACTTGGGATATAGTGGAGAATAAGATTGGCTATACTGGCTGGAGCCAGCTTTTGAAGAGCTCCAAGTCCAGCATTTAGACCAGGGGTTGCAAACCAGCAGACCATAGGCCTCGTCTGGTCTGCAGATTTATTTAGTTTGGCTTCTAGGGGTATTTAAAAACTTGAGTCCTAAACAGGAATTTTACAGAAGAATCTGGATTACAAATGGTGGAAGATCTGATAACACTTTGGCCTCTATTCCTGCAGAGCCACAATGAACTAGAGGTGAGGAAGTAGTTGCCTTGTTTCACTGAGGCACAGACTCTCCAGTGTGCTATGGTGTCCATGGCTCCTGTAGTTTCTCTAAGACTCAGGCCATTTACTATTTACCAGCTGAGGTCATTTGCCCTTTACCAGTACACTTGCACAGTTTTCTTATATTAAATAAATATTTCTCTGTACCCATGTCTCTAGCAGTAGCAGTTAAGAGAGACCATGAAAAAATGGGAGAAATAATTTTTTTTGTGGAATAAAGAGTAGTACTATTTATTTAATATTAAACACCCAATATTTGTTTAATATTAAACACCCAACAATATTACCCCTTTCCATTACCTTTCTGGCTCATAGGAATTTGGTTAGATTATTTGACCCCTGTTTTTGACATTACATCAGTAGCCAATGAGGATTACTCTAGATTTTTGCATGGAAGCCTGACATGCTGAAAATGAAAAGCTCTCTCTTATTTCTTACCTCAGATTGTCCAATCTTCAGATTTACTGTACACTATTTTCTACATGTTCTTTCTTGTTGGAAGGGAGGAAGGACCTTTAGATTTAATAGGACTGCCTGTAAGTTAAGGTGGAGCAGAAGGGAAGGGGACAAAGAAAACTGGAATGATGGGACCATGTCCTTCCTTTTCTTTCTTTCTTACTTGAGTACTGTTTAGAACCTTATCATTTCTTACATTTCTGTTAATTGAGGGCAAGAATCATTCATCTAACACAGTAGTTGGAATCCAATACATTTTTGTTGAATTATTAACGGGAAATAAAATATGACTTCAAATACCAATAATTTTCTGTTAGTTTGAAATTCTGCATTTGGAGGTTTTCAGTTGCATAAAATGCTTCTGGTCAGGAGCAAGGGATGGGGATGAGTGAGCATGAGGTTGTCACTAATACATGAGAGAGGGATTACCCTAAATGTGCATGTGGATGATTAAATAACAAGAATGTATTCCATCCTGCCACTGTAACTTGGATGTGAAACCATACATTGCTTATTAAATATTTTCCAGTCTATATAAGAGAAGCTAGAGAGAGAATTCTCAATTATTTTCAGAAAAAAACTTACCAGTTTTTGTAGGAAATTCTCAAAATCATTCTTAACTTCGTAAGGTTTCTTGGTAGCCTTTGCTTGGAGCCTAATCATGAAAGAAAGAAAATTGGTAACCAAACTAATTGTTTTCATACTGACACCAACTAAGAGCCACGATTTATGAAGAGTTTAATATGCTGGGCATTTGCCACCACTTTACATATATTAATTCAGTTACACTGACAACAATCTTAGGAAGTAGGTACTATTATTATCCTATGTTACAGATGAGGAAAGAGGCACAGATAGGTTAACTAGCCTGTCCACAGTCATACAGCTAGCAAGTAATAAAGGATTTGAACCCAAGCAGTGTGACTTGCGCCCTCTATTCTAACCACTGTGCAACACTGCATCCCAGCAGTGAAGCATCCTCTTCAGTGAGATGGTTCACACAGTAAGTATTCCCTCAACTAATTCCACTCACTGGGCTCCAGTGCAGATTTTAAGATGAGTCACTGGGGAGGGAACAGGAAAAGGGACTGGCCTGGAAAATATCTGGGGGAGAGAGAGAAAGAGAGACGGAAAAGGATAAAGGGTGAGGGAGGCGCTTACTAGACTGTAAGCTCATCAAGGGTGGGGATCCAGGAATCTATCATGATTTCTGTCACCACATACTCATTCAAGAAATATTTTTAAGGAGTTGAATAGCTGAATTGAGGAGGCAGCAGGAAACTTTCCAGAGATCTACAGATAAAGACAGAAGCAGAGGTAGGCCAGGCAAGGAACGATAGGAACTTGGGACAAGGGAGAGACAGCAAGAGAAACACAGAAGAGAGAAAGAAAAATGAAAAATGGTATAAGACTATTGATTTCACTGGCGATTTTCAAGTGAAACATTTGAAATTATTCTGTGAATTCTGTAGGAAGTGAAATTTTCTAAAAATTCCAAATACACTTTGCTGAAGCATGAACTTTGGATTAGCTAAACCCCTATAAGGCCTGCTCTAGGTTTCTCTAGCATTTAGCCTAGGGGTCCCCTGGGGGCACCCAGTAGGGCTACCTCTGAGGGGCCTCTTGCGTTAGTGTTCTCTAACAAATACTCCCTTACCCTTTCTCTACTTTATCTCTGCCAATTTTATCTCCTCAACCTAGGTTTTCTCCTCACTTCTTACTACCCTTTTGGACTATTCTTCCCTGCTTTTGTAAAATCTGGCTCTGAGTCTCTTCCTCATAGTCCTATTTAAATATCCCTGGTGCCCTTTTTTCAGTAACACACTCTTAGAATCTTCTTGACTTCAAGTCATCCTGAGACTGGTTCATCTCACTTTGTTAAAATCAATCCATCTTCCAACCCACTTTTATTTTTTTAGAGTAATTGTATTTTTTTATTGTATCATGTTTTTAAACATCTTTATTGGAGTATAATTGCTTTACAATGGTGTGTTAATTTCTGCTGTATAACAAAGTGAATCAGCTATACATATACATATATCCCCATATCTCCTCCCTCTTGCATCTCCCTCCCACCCTCCCTATCCCACCCCTCTAGGTGGTCACAAAGCACCGAGCTGGTCTTCCTGTGCTATGCAGCTGCTTCCCACTAGCTATCTATTTTACATTTTCCAACCCACTTTAATTTACAGTTCCCCTCTTCTTTTGTTTTTAATAACAGCTTTGTTGATATGTTACATAACCTAAAATCCACCCTTTCAAAGTATACAATTCAGTAGGTTTTAGTATATTCACAAAGCTTTGCAAGCATCACCACTACCCAGTCTCCCATCTTTCTATCTTTCCTTTCCATGACTATCTTTTTTTGAAGATTACAGATAGAAACTTGGACACTGTGCCTATAAATTTAACAGGGACGTGGGAGTTATATACCCAAATGAGTCTTTTCCCCTTCACTTTCTCCAGCAATGTGCCATCGCATAAAACATATTTGAGTGCTTCTTGTGAGTTGCTCTGAAAACCAGTCTGCATCCTTTTGCATATCTTGAGTGGTGAGAAATCCTGTCCTCTATAGATTTGATTTTTGGGAACTTGTAAAAGTCATCTGGAGTCAGATCTTATGTTGTGAAGGGGAAAGCTGGGTGATAAAATTTTTAGTGAAAAATGCAGTAAGATTTTAAAGTAATGAGTTGCATTTTCTTATGTGACTGGGCGACTAGCTTTATAAATTCCAAAATAGCAATTAGAAGTATGGCAGCATGACTGGCACAAAATTGTGGTTTCCCACAGGGGTTTATTTGAAGGGCTATACTCATCTGACATTTATTCTTGCCTATGTGGATGTACTGGAAGAAGTGGGTTAGTCCCAACACTTTATAGTTTTGTTTTTTATACTGTAATAAAATAAACAAATATGCCCAACTTTCCTTGTTTCAGTGGGGTACAATGTTTATATGTATAGGGGAAGCAGCAGGGGCAGAAAGGGACAAAGAACTAGCCTGAGACCAGCTAAATAGGTTGTTTTTCTAGTTTACATCTTCCCATGGTTATGAGTCTATATTTAAAAGGCCCTCAGCTTAAGTCCTATGTCTGGTAGAGTAAAAGGAGATGATGATAATGTTTAGCAATTAATTAAATTAGAGTAAGTGATAATGTGGATAAAAAAGTTAGTGTTACTCTAGATGAACTACGGAGTAGAAAACTTCTGCAGATATTCCAGTTAATGAATTTTTACATATTAAACCTATTGTGGTTTATGCAACACATTTGTTCAATTAAAATGTTTTTAAGCACTATGAGTTGAATAAGAAACAAACCTATGAAGCTCCTTGTCAACTTTTTCCTGTCGCTGTCTTAGGAGTTTTATTTCTTCATTAATTAGGTGCTTTTCTCTATAAAGTCAAAGTTTGGAGTTAAATTTTAAAATAAAGCAGGCAATTCTCATTGAGAAAGAATAAATCAACAATTTGCTGCCTTCCACATATCAGTAAAGGTCCATTACAAAACAGTTCTTCAGCAACCTCTCCCAATGCACCACGTGGTATGAGGAATCCCCCAGCACACTGCTCCTTATAAACATGTGCCAAAGGCATCACCCATGTCAGCTGAGTACAGCCTGGACTCCACCTTGCTGTTCCCACATGGGCCCTCTTACAAGGTGCCCATCCCTGTTCTTCCCAGTGACAATAGGAAATCTAAGGGCTCTGTGTGTGTGTCTGTGTGCGTGCATGCGCATGTGTGTATGTCAGTGGGAGGGGAATGGGGCCCCGGGGAAAGTAGAGGCTCAGACTTCTGTCCTGCCTGCTGGATAGGATAAGGCTAGCTGCTCTTCTGTTTACCTCTCTTTGATGTGTTTCCGGAACAGCATCAGGTACCCAAAGGGTAGGATGCCCATCCTTTCTCCCCTTTAAGGCAATAAGACAGCTAGGCAGTGACCTTGATATCACAGACAGAAGAATTTGACCCTGCCAATTTGTCCTCATAAAAATCGATGGACATCCTCATTAAGCCATTTCTCACTTCCTGGCACATAAGAATACCATAACTGGCCAAGAGTAATTATTTTAGTTAAGCACAAAAAACTTAAAATGTTTCCCCAAGAAAACATTTCCGAAAAGAACTCCTTGCCTTGCTTTCCTCCATCTCACCCCTGCTGCCACCCCAGCTACAAGGAACTCCTTCTATTACAGACAGCCTTTATGTTCTTCTTCCAGGGCTTATCTTTGTAAATGAACAATACTCCAATCTCTCTTCCTGGGAACTCTCTCCTGGTCTCTCCACGTTGGGGTGCATCCCCCCACCCAGACCACAGGAAAAGCTCCCTTCCTTTTTTCAATCCCTGACATGTGCCGTGTCTCCGTGGTTACAACATACATTCTTGACACCTACCTGAAAAGAATCTCCGAGTCTATAAGATGCTCAGAGGCGATTCTCCTCGTCAGTAAAATAAGAAGGTTAGTTGTAGATAATTTCTATGATTGCTTACAGCTCTAAAGAATTCTATGATTTTATATTTATCAATAGTATGGAGTCAACTTACATTCTAAAATCCTTTTGGTTGTTTGCAAATTGTCTTTTTGCCTCCTTTAGAATATCACAATAAGTTGGAGCAGGTGGCGTGATAGGCTTATGGTTAAGGAAAGATTTTCAACTAGGAAAACTTGAGAGAGGTTAACAGTATCCTTCACAGGGGGACTCGGAGCCATCTCGCCTGGGCTTCCCAGTCATGAAGGGTCTCAAGTATAAACACGAATATTACGTCTGGCGTTGCACTGAAAGGACCAAAAGGAGACAATACCCATCTGACTACTTTAAACTTATATCCCATTATCTGGACCACACCATCCATAGTGCACAAGGACTTAGTAGTTTCATAAGTCCCATAATTACTATTTTCATGTTTTTTTGGTGTGCTTTACAGGCAGCAATTTGTTAAATGTAAAATTTTAAATGTACATTTTGTAACTCTGTTTAGACATTTCTTCATTTCTACATATACTTCAAAGTCTCTTGACTTCTGAGAGGCTCTGGAGGTGACTGGCAGCATATGTTGGCTGCCTCAGTTAGCCCGACCTCTGCTAACTGCATGGAAAAGGATGATAGGCAGAAGATAAAAATGTTCTGCTAATGTGGCTGGGGCTCTCCTACTGTCTGTTTCTGGTACAGCCTGTGGCTGTGTTCCTAACACTGGTCTTAACCCATGTCTGTGTCTGGAAAGCAGATGCTTCCCTCTGAAGTGGCAACTGGTAAATGACTCAAGGAGGCAGCCCTCATCTTGTGTTAAGACCTTAGCCTCATTGGTAAACTAGTAGCTGTTAAACCTCTGCAGTCACCAAGATGCAGGAATGAGTCTATCCTCCCATGGTCCCACTCTCCAACCTGAACCACACTTCAGTATTACCTCCATCTTTCTATGAATGCAATTTGCTCATTTAAAACACATTTATACTCCCTTCAAGGATGTCCTTGATACTCAATTTAATCTTAATTATCTGGTATAAGAATGTTAGGAAAAGCTCAGTAGATCTGGTCCCTGGGACAAGACCACATAGGCACTTAACCTTATGACCTTAATTTCCTGAGTATTATATCTCAGTTGAGATAACCAGAAGGAAAAATATGAATGGCTCCACAAAGATTCTCACAATAAACTTGAATAAAATTTATGTCTTTCCTATGACACTCTAAACTACTCAGAAAGTATCTTCAATCACTTATAATTTGAATATTAAGGTCTTAGAATCAAGGCAAAGAACATTTGTTTTCTGTACACTCCAGATGACTTTCTCAGCAATGCCACGGTGATAAATTCTCTCTGCCAGCCATAGAACCTGTTTAAGAAGTTTCCTTAACAGCATCACTAAGTTGCTGGGAAGCAGTGTTGATAGCAGACCATACTCCATCCTACTAAGCAGAGTTTGTGAGGGTCTGGATGATTATGTTATCCTGAATAGGATAGGAATTCTCTGAAATAGATTTTACAGAGAAGTCTGCTGCTCTTTATGATGCATTCCAAGTTTACTTTAACCCCTTCATCATAGCTAGGTTTTAGAGTATGGTTTTCCTTAAAGAAAGAGATAAGCCTGGAGGGGGATCAAGATGGCAGAGGGGAGAATGTGGAGCTCACCTTCCCCCACAAACACATCAAAAATACATCTACATGTGGAACATTTCTCACAGGAAACCAGCTGGAGACTGGCAGAAGATCTCCTATATAACAAAAGCTGCAAGAAAGATCTCCACATAACTGAGTAGGATGGAAAAAAAGGAATCAGGACAGGACTGGTGTCCCTGGGAGGGATCTATAAAGGAGAAAAGGTCTACGTGGGCAGACCCTGGGGAGCCCCCTTGCCTGCTGGGAAATCCGCTGGGACAGATAGAGGGGCTGGAGAAGCCCAGACTCTACTTGTGAGGAGTGCGTGTGTGCTGGCTTGCTGACAATCAGGACAGAGAGAGACTGGCAGCTGGCTTGCCACACTACCCAATATCAGGTGTGCATTGGGCAGGGCTACAAATACGTGCAATGGCTAAGTGCTGAATCTCTGGCAGACAGACCCTGGGAGAGGACTCGATCTAGCTTAGTGGAGATAGCTCGGAGGGCCTGGGGTATAGTCTGGGCCAGACTGCAGAGCTCTTTGTCACTGCTTGCATGGCAGGGGTGAGTCCAGCTGTGGCGGATTTTGTCAGCGCCTGCAAAGGGTGATGCCACAGAGATGCTCAGGGAGTGCTGAGTCTCAGATGGAGAGCCCCTGGGTAGAAGTATGCAGTGGTTGGTTTCCCAAAGGGAGTTCACTGGCTCTGCCCACCCCACACCGCAACTTGGAGCAGCATCTGGCACGGACAGGTCCTGGGAGAGGTCTGGCACAGAGGCAGCCTAGTTCTCAGGCAGCAGCACAACCACCTTGATTCCTGCAGCCACAAAGCCCCAGCCCCCAGCACCAGCCCATTCCACACCACAGCCTAGCACTGGGATGAACACAACAGGAAAAGAGATGTGGCATTTGGCTGCTTCTAGACAGAACTGCAGATGTCTGCATGGGTAGTGCATAGATTCGCTGTAACGCCACGGGCCTCAGTTGCTTCAGCAGTCACCTCCTTTGGAGCAGGTCACGCACTCAAGGTCAAAGGAGACTGAGTGAACCTGACCCTCAGGGCTTTTACTCTGACAACTGGGGAGCAGACACCACCGCTGACAGGGCTGTAACAGCCACAGAGCAAGGAGGAGGTCCCACCCAGAGCGCAGGCTCTGGACACCACACCAGTTACTCCCCTATCAAGGGGATAACAACTAGCACACTCTGAGGAAAGATGTGGCTGGTACCCATACTGAAACCAGCCCTCGCACCAGAATATTGGATTCACAGTCTACACAGGGATGCTTCCAAATAAAAATATCCCTTCAAGACCACAGTAGATAACTGTTTATCCTAAATTCATAGAGACAGAGAAAGTTAAGTAAAATAAAAAAGCAGAGAAACTACTCCAAATTAAAATAAAAGAAATCCCCTGAAAGAACAAATAATGAAACAGACCTCACCAGTCTCCTATACCCTGAGTTCAAAAAGGAGGTGATAAAAATGCTAAAGGAATGAAAAGATTGATAGAAGTGCAGATCACTCTAGTAAGAAACTAGAAAATATCAAATCAAAATTCGACAACTTAGTGAGATAAAAACCAATCTAGAAGCAATGAATAGACTAAATAACACAGAAGAATGAATATGTGATCTGGAGGACATACTAATGGAAATCACCCAATCAGAAGAGCAGACAGAAAAACAAATGAAAAAAATGAAAGCAGCATACAAAATCTATAGGATAATATAAAGCATGCCAAACTATGCATAAGCTGGGTTCCAGAAGGAAAAGAGAGAGAAAAGGGGATTGAAAGTGTATTTGGAGAAATTATTGCTGAAAACTTCCCAAACCTAAAGGAAACAGATATCCAAGTACAAGAAGCACAGAGGATCCCAAACAAGATGAACTCAAACAGATCCACACCAACACATATCATAATTAAAACGGCAAAAGTTAAAGAGAGGATTCTAAAAGCAAGAGAAAACAAAGAGTCAGTTACGTGAGAACCCCCATAAGGCTATCAGCTGATTTCTCTGCAGAAACTTTGCAGGTCAGGAGGGAGTGGCATGATATATTCAAAGTCCTGAAAGGGAAAACCTGCAACTCTACCCAGCGAGATTATCATTTAGAATAGAATGAGAGAGAAAGAATTTCTCAGACAAGCAAAACCCAAAAGAATTCAGCAATACTAAACCTATCCTAGAAGATATATTGAAGGGTCTTCTCTAAACAGAAGAGAAACAAGAATCTATAGGAAAGGGACAGTCACAATAGAAAAGGCAAATACATAAAAGGATTGAAGATCACTTAAGCCAGTACATAGATGAAAAAACAATCAAAAATTTTTTGTGAAAGTGATTATGAAAACAATTAGCAGCAAAAGGATAAGATGTAAAATAGGACATCAAAATCAAAGAATGTGGAGGAGTGAACTATAAAAATATGGATTGTTTAGAGTGTGTTTAAGCTTGTATGACTATCAGTTTAAAGCAAATAGATATAGTTAGGGGTCAACATACTTGAAAACCAGGGTAACCACAGATCAAGAACATACCATAGGTTCACAAGTACCAAAAAGAAAGGAACTCAAGCATAATACAAAAGAACCATCAAAGCACAAAAGGAAAAGCAAAAAGAAGAAACAAAGAACTACAATACTGACAGGAAAACAAGGTTTAAAATGGCAATAAGTACATACCTATCAATAATTACTTTAAATGTCAAATGGAACAAATGCTTTGATCAAAAGACACAGAGCAGCAGATTGGATAAGAAAACAAGAACCTACAATATGTCACTTACAAGAGACTCACTTCAAGGTGAAAGACACACACAGACTGAAAGTGAGAAGATGGAAAAAGATATTTCATGCAAATGGAAATGACAAGAAAGCAGGGGTAGCAATACTCATATATCAGACAAAATAGACTTTAAAACAAAGTCCATAAGGAGGGACAAAGAAGTACATTATATTATGAAAAAGGGACCAATACAAGAAGAGGATATTACACTCATTAATGTGCATGCACTCAATATAGGAACACTGAAAGATATAAAACAAATACTAACAGACAGAGAGGGAGAACTTGACAGGAATACAACAGTAAGAGTCTTTAAAACCCCACTAACATTAATGGACAGATATTCTAGACAGAAAACCAATAAGGCAACAGAGGTCCTAAATGATACAATAGACAAGGTGAACTTATTTGATACCTACAGGACCCTACATCCAAAACACCCAGAATACACATTCTTTCCAAGTGTGCATGGAACATTCTCTAGGATAGACCACATATTAAGTCACAAAACAAGCCTCAACAAATTTAAGAGGCTAGAAATTATTTCAAGTATATTTTCTAACCACAATGGTATGAAACTAGAAATCAACCACAAAAAGAAAAATGGGAGAAGAACACATGGAGACTAAACAAGATGCTATAACAAACCAATGGGTCAATAATGAAATCAGAAAATACTTCAAGACAATTGACAATGAAAACACAACTTTACAAAAACTATGGGATGCAGCAAAAGCAGTTCTAAAAGGGAAGTTCATAGTAATACAGGCCTTCCTCAAGGAACAAGAAAAATCTCAAACAACCTAACCTACCACTTAAAAAAATCAGAAAAAGAAGAATAAAACTCAAAGTCAGCATAAGGAAGGAAATAATAAAGATCAGAGGGAAAATAAATTAAGTAGAGAACAGAATAGCAACTGAAAGCATCAATGAAACCAAGAGCTGTTTTTTGGAAAAGAGAAACAAAATCAACAAACCTCTAGCCAGGCTCACCAAGAAGAAAAGAAAGAGGACCCAAATAAACAAAATAAGAAATGAAAGTGGAGAAATAACAATGGATACTGTAGAAGTACAAAAAATCATAAGAGAATACTATGAACAATTATATGCCAATAAATTGGAAACCTAGAAATGGACAAGTTTTTAAAAATGGCCTGCCAAAACTGAGTCAAGAAGAAACAGATGATTTGAGCAGACTGATCACTAGATGTAAAACAGAATCTGCAATAATAATAATAATAAACTCCCTGCAAACAAAAATCCAGAACCAGATGGCTTCACTGAGGAATTCTACCAAACATACAAAGAACCTATACCTATCCTTCTCAAACTATTCAAAAAAAAAAAAAATACTGAAGAGGAAGGAACCCTCTCAAATTCATTCTGTGAAGACATCACCCTGATACCAAACCAGACAAAGACACTACCGAAAAGAAAGTTACAGGCCAATATCTTTGATGAATATAGATGCAAAAATCCTCAAGAAAATATTAGGAAACGGAACCCAACAATACATAAAAAGACCTACATCATGATCAAGTTGGATTTATCCCAGGGTCATAAGGATGGTTCAACATACACAAATAAATCAATGTGATATACCACATTAAGAAAAGGAAAGGCAAAAAACACATGATAATCTCAAGAGACACAGAAAAAGCATTTGACCAAAGTCAACATCCATTCATGATAAAAACTCTCACCAAAATGGGTATAGAGAGAACATATCTCAACATAATAAAGGCATTTATGGCAAACCCACAGCCAACCTAATACTCAATGGTGAAAAGCTGAAGGCCTTCCTGCTAAATTCAGGAGCAAGACAAGGATGCCCACCATCTCCACTGCTATTCAACATCATATTGGAAGCTGTAGCCACAGCAATCAAGTAAGAAAAAGAAATAAAAGGTATCCAAATTGCAAGGGAAGAGGTAAAACTGTCACCATTTGCAAATGACAAGATTCTCTATATAGAGAAATCTAAAGTCTCCATACAAAAAGTATTAGACCTAATACATGAATTCAGCAAGGTAGCAGAACACAAGATAAATATACAGAAATCTGTTGCATTTCTTTACACTACAATGAAGTATCAGAAGGAGAAAGTAAAAAAAAATTCCATTTAAAATTGTATCCAAAAAAAGTAACTAGGAATAAGCTTAACCAAGAAGGTGGAAGAACTATTTGCTAAAAACTATAAAACAGTAACAAAAGAAATTGAAGATGATTCAAAGAAATGGAAAGATATCCTATGCTCTTGGATTAGAAAAATTAATATTATCAAATTGGTCATACTGCCTGAAGCAATCTATAAATTTAATGCAACCCCTATCAAAATACTCATGACATTTTTCACAAAACTAGAACAAATAATCCTAAAATTTATATGGAACCACAAAAGACTTAGAATTGCCAAAGCAATCCTGAGGAAAAAGAACAAAGCTGGAGGCACAACCCTTCCAGACTTTAGACAATACTACAAAGCTACAGTAATCAGAACATCATGGTATTGGCAAAAAATGAGATATATGGGTCAATGGAACAGACCTATAGAGCCCAGAAATAAACCACACACATACAGTCAATTAATCTACTTAGAGTATACAATGGAGTAAATACAGTCTCGTCAACAACTGGTGCTGGGAAAGCTAGACAGCTACATATAAATCAATGAAATACAACAGTCCCTCACACCATATACAAAAATAAACTCAAAATTATTAAATGATCTAAATATAAGACATGACACCATAAAACAGAAGAGAACACAGGCAAAACATTCTTGGAAATAAGTTGCGGCAATATTTCCTTAAATCAGTTTCTGAAGGCAAAAGAAATAAAAGCAAAAATGAACAAATGGGACCTAATCAAACTTAAAAACTTTTGCACAGCAAAGGAAACCATCAACAAAACAAAAAGACAACCTATTGAATGGGAGAAAATATTTTCAAATGATGCAACCTACAAGGGGTTAATATCTAAAATATACAAGCAGCTCATACAACTCAATGTCGAAAAAACAAACCACCCAATCAAAAAATGGGCAGAAAACCTAAATAGACATTTCTCCAAAGAAGACATACAGATGACCAACAGGCACACGAAAAGATGCTCAACATCACTAATTATCAGAGAAAAGCAAATCAAAACCACAATGAGGTATCACCTCACACCAGTCAGAATGGCTGTCATCAAAGTCTACAAATAGGGACATCACTGGTGGTACAGTGGTTAAGAATCTGCCTGCCAATGCAGGGGACATGGGTTCAAGCCCTGGTCCAGGAAGATCCCACATGCTGTGGAGCAACTAAGCCTGTGAGCCACAACTACTGAGCCTGTGCTTAGAGTCCCTGAGCCACAACTACTGAGCCCATGCATTGCAATTACTGAAGCCCACGTGCCTAGAGCCTGTGCTCCGCAACAAGAGAAGCCACCACAATGAGAAGCCCGTGCACCACAATGAAGAGTAGCCCCTGCTCACTGCAACTAGAGAAAGCCCGCATGCAGCAACGAAGACCCAACTCAGCCAAAAAAAAAAAAAAAAGCTTTATAAAAAAAAGTCTAGGGCTTCCCTGGTGGTGCAGTGGTTGAGAGTCCACCTGCCAATGCAGGGGACATGGGTTCATGCCCCGGTCCAGGAGGATCCCACATGCCGCAGAGCGGCTGAGCCCGTGAGCCATGGCCGCTGAGCCTGTGCGTCCAGAGCCTGTGCTCCACAACGGGAGAGGCCACAAAAGTGAGAGGCCCACATACCACAAAAAAAAAAAAAAAAGTCTACAAATAATAAATGCTGGAGAGGGTGTGGAAAAAAGGGAACCCTCCTACACTGTTGGTGGGAATGTAAATTGGTGCAGCCACTATGGAAGACAGTATGGAGATTCCTTAGAAAACTAAAAATAGAACTACCACATGACCCAGCAATCCCACTCCTGGGCATACATCTTGAAACAATGAAAACTCTAATTCGAAAAGATACACACATCCCTCTGTTCATAGCAGCACTATGTACAATAGCCAAGACATGGAACCAGCCCAAATGTCAATAGGCTTGAGAAGAAGTGGTATATATATGTGTGTGTGTATATATAAATATATATATTTGAAGGATCAAATATATATATATATATAATAGAGTATTACTCAGCATTATAAAAAGGAATGAAATATTGCCATTTGTAGCAACATGGATGGACCTAGATAATATACTACGTGAAGTAAGTCAGACAAAGACAAATATATGATATCACTTATATGTGGAATCTAAAAAGTAATACAAATGAATGTATGTATTAAATAGAAACAGACTCAGAGACATAGAAAACAAACGGTTACCAAAGGGGAAAGGGAGTGGGGGAGTTATAAAATAGGAGTATGGGAGATTAACAGATACATACTACTATACATAAAATAGATAAGCAACAAGGATTTACTATATAGCACAGGGAACTATATTCATGATCTTATAATAAGCTACAATGAAAAATAATCTGAAATATATATGTATAATATATATATATATAAAATGGAATTACTTTGCTGTACACCTGAAACTAACACAATATTGTAAATCAACTACACTTCAATAAAAAAAGACATAAGCCTGACTTTCATGTCACAATGGTATATGTTTCTTAAACTTATAATTTAATGAAAAGTTTATGTGCATTATGTAGGTGAAAATCACATCAGTGCAGTGATAGCATCCAGCCTTCCCAGGAGGCAGACCAGTGGTGACAACTGCATGTACACATGAGCAATGAGAATGCTCTCATTATTGGCTTCAAGGACACATTCAGGAAATAGCCCTCTTCGGGGCCAGCATGAAGCAAAATTGGGAAGTCAACAGAATGTGTGTCTTTGGTGTCTTTCACTCATCTCTCTCGATGCTCTTCTTTTAGTACCCTCTTAGTTCTTCATTGCTCCTTGACTGGCATTAACAGGTCACATTTCCCACAGATTATAGAGTGCCATGCTGGAGATTCAGCTCTAGTTCTTGCACTATGGTCAGCACTTGCCATCTAGGGCCATGGTAGCCCAGGTAGTTGACAGGGTTGGCCCTCCTTTTCCTTATCTGTAAAGTATGAAGGTTGAGCTTCATGTTTTTGTAGCTCTCATCCTGTTAAGATTTTCTATCAGAAAATTTTCTACCTCTATTAGAGGTAGAAAATGAGCCTATTTAAGTTCCAACCCATCACTGGGGTAATGGCAAAAGGCTTGGAGAGAGTGGGGTGGAATTTGAGATTTTGCAAAGGAATATAGGAGAGAATCTGTTTAATATTTAGATATGGGGGCTGCATAAGAGATAGCGAGAAGGAAGGATCAATTATGGCAAGGATAATGATGGAATCACTTTATAGAAATTGGGAAGTTTGTCAATTTGAAGGTTGTATTATAGGGGATGAGAAGGTATTTTAAAAATGGGCATGAGACTAGATAGCAGAACTCAGCATCAGCTGTTTAATTTGGGGGCGCTTAGAAAAAGAAATGACAGGAACCAAGATGGCAGAGAAGGACGTGCTCTCACTCCCTCTTGTGAGAACACCAGAATCACAACTAGCTGGTGGACAATCATCGACAGGAAGACATTGGAACTCACCAAAAAAGATACACCACATCCAAAGACAAAGGAGAGGTCACGATGAGACGGTAGGAGGGGCGCAATCACAATAAAATCAAATCCTGTAACTGCTGGGTGGGTGACTCACAAACCGGAGAACACTTATACCACAGAATTCCACCCACTGGAGTGAAGGTTCTGAGCCCCATGTCAGATTCCCAAACTGGGGTCTGGCAACAGGAAGAGGAATTCCTAGAGAATCAGACTTTGAAGGTGAGTGGGATTTGACTGCAGGACTTCAAAAAGACTGGGGGAAACAGAGACTCCACGCTTGGAGGGCACACACAAAGTACTGTGTGCATCGGGACCCAGGGGAAGGAGCAGTGACCCTGGGGGAGACTGAACCAGACCCACCAGCTAGTGTGGGAGGGTCTCCTGCAGAGTTGGGTGGTGGCTGTGGCTCACCGTGGGGACAAGGACACTGGCAGCAGAAGTTCTGGGAAGTACTCCTTGGTGTGAGCTCTCCCAGGGTCCACCATTAGCCCACCAAAGAGCCCAGGTAGGCTCCAGTGTTGGCTTGCCTCAGGCTAAACAAGCAACAGGGAGGGAACCCAGCCCTACCCATCAACAGTCAAGTGGATTAAAGTGCTACTGAGCTCTGCCCACCAGAGCAACAGTCAGCTCTACCCACCACCAGTCCCTCCCATTAGGAAACTTGCACAAGCCTCTGAGATAGCCTCATCCACTAGATGGCAGACAGCAGAAGCAAGAAGAACTACAATACTGCAGCCAGTGGAGCAAAAACCACATTCAGAGAAAGATAGACAAGATGAAAAGGCAGAGGGCTATGTAGCAGATGAAGGTACAAGATAAAACCCCAGAAAAACAACTAAATGAAGTCAACAACTAAGATAGTCAACCTTCCAGAAAAAGGATTCAGAATAATGATAGTGAGGATGATCCAGGACCTCGGAAAAAGAATAGAGGCAAAGATCTAGAAGATGCAAGAAATGTTTAATAAAGACCTAGAAGAATTAAAGAACAAACAAACAGAGGTGAACAATACAATAACTGAAATGAAAACTACACTAGAAGGAATCAATAGCAGAATAACTGAGGCAGAAGAACGGATAAGTGACCTGGAAGGCAGAATGGTGGAATTCACTGCTGTGGAATAGAATAAAGGAAAAAAAATGAAAAGAAATGAAGACAGCCTAAGAGACCACTGGGACAACATTAAACACACCAACAATCACATTATAAGGGTCCCAGAAGGAGAAGAGAGAGACAAAGGACCCGAGAAAATATTTGAAGATATTAAAGTCGAAAACTTCCCTAACACGGGAAAGGAAATAGCCACCCAAGTCCAGGAAGCGCAGAGAGTCCCATACAGGATAAACGCAAGGAGAAACACATCGAGACACATAGTAATCAAACTGGCAAAAGTGAAAGACAAAGAAAAATTATTGAAAGCAGCAAGGGAAAAACAACAAATAACATACAAGGGAACTCCCATAAGGTTAACAGCAGATCTCTCAGTGGAAACTCTACAAACCAGAAGGGAGTGGCATGATATAATTAAAGTGATGAAAAGGAAGAACCTACAACCTAGATTACTCTACCAGGCAAGGATCTCATTCAGATTCAGTGGAGAAATCAAAAGCTATATAGACAAGCAAAAGCTGAGAGAATTCATCACTACCAAACCAGCTCCACAGCAAATGCTAGAGGAACTTCTCTAAGTGGGAAACACAAGAGAAGAAAAGGACCTACAAAAACAAACCCAAAACAATTCAGAAAATGGTCATAGTAACATACATATCGATAATTACCTTAAACGTGAATGGATTAAATGCTCCAACCAAAAGACACAGGCTTGCTGAATGGATACAAAACAAGACCCATATATATACTGTCTACAAGAGACCCACTTCAGACCTAGGGACACATACAGACTGAAAGTGAGGGGACAGAAAAAGATATTCCATGCAAATGGAAAACAAAAGAAAGCTGGAGTAGCAATACTCATATCAGATAAAATAGACTTAAAATAAAGAATGTTACAAGAGATAAGGAAGGACACTCCATAATGATCAAGGGATCAATCCAAGAAAAAGATATAACAATTATAAATATATATGCACCCAACATAGAAGCACCTCAACACATAAGGCAACTGCTAACAGCTTTAAAAGAGGAAACTGACAGTAACACAATAATACTGGGGAACTTTAACACCTCATTTACACCAATGGACAGATCATCCAAAATGAAAATAAATAAGAAAACACAAACTATAAATGACACAATAGACCAGATAGATTTAATTGATATTTATAGGACATTCCATCTAGAAACAGCAGATTACACTTTCTTCTCAAGTGCGCACAGAATATTTTCCAGGATAGATCATATCTTGTGTCACAAATCAAGACACGGTAAATTTAAGAAAATTGAAATCATATCAAGCATCTTTTCTGACCACAATGCTATGAGATTAGAAATGAATTACAGGGAAAAAATGTAAAAAACAGAAACACACGGTGACTAAACAATATGTTATTAAATAACCAATTGATCACTGAAGAAATCAAAGAGGAAATCAAAAAATACCTAAACCAAATGACAATGAAAAAACGATGATCCAAAACCTACGGGATGCAGCAAAAGCAATTCTAAGAGGGAAGTTTATAGCTATACAAGCCTATTTCAAGAAACAAGAAAAATCTCAAATAAATAATCTAACCTTACACCTAAAGGAAATAGAGAAAGAAGAACAAACAAAACCCATAGTTAGCAGAAGGAAGGAAATCATAAAGACCAGAGAAGAAATAAATGAAATAGAAACAAAGCAAACTATAGCAAAGATCAATAAAACTAAAAGCTGGTTCTTTGAGAAGATAAACAAAATTGATAAACCATTAGCCAGACTCATCAAGAAAAAGAGGGAGAGTACTCAAATCATTAAAATTAGAAATGAAAACGGAGAAGTAACAACAGACACTGCAGAAATATAAAGCATTTAAGAGACTACTACAATCAACTCTAGGCCAATAAAATGGACAACCTGGAAGAAATGGACAAATTCTTAGAAAGGTATAACCTTCCAAGACTGAACCAGGAAGAAATAGAAAATAAGAACAGACCAATCACAAATAATGAAATTGTAACTGTGATTAAAAATCTTCCAACAAACAAAAGTCCAGGACCAGATGTGTTCACAGGTGAATTCTATCAGACATTCAGAGAAGAGCTAACACCCATCCTTCTCAAACTCTTCCAAAAACTTGCGGAGGAAGGAACACTCCCAAACTCATTCTATGAGGCCACCATCACCCTGATACCAAAACCAGACAAAGATACTACAAAAAAGAAAATTACAGACCAATATCACTGATGAATATAGATGCAAAAATCCTCAACAAAATACTAGCAAACAGAATCCAACAACACATTAAAAGGATCATACACCATGATCAAGTGGGATTTATCCCAAGGATGCTAGGGTTCTTCAATATATGTAAATCAATCAATGTGATAAACCATATTAACAAATTGAAGAATAAAACCCATATGATCATCTCAATAGATGCAGAAAAAGCTTTTGACAAAATTCAACACCCATTTATCATAAAAACCCTGCAGAAAATAGGCATAGAGGGAACTTTCCTCAACATAATAAAGGCCACATATGACAAACCCACACCAACATCGTTCTCAATGGTGAGAAAACGAAACCATTTCCTCTAAGATCAGGAGCAAGACAAAGTTGTCCACTCTCACCACTATTATTCAACATAGTTTTGGAAGTTTTAGCCACAGCAATCACAGAAGAAAATGAAATAAAAGGAATCCAAATTGGAAAAAAAGTAGTTAAGCTGTCACTGTTTGCAGTTGACATGATAATATACATAGAGAATCCTAAAAATGCCACCAGAGAACTACTAAAGCTAATCAATGAATTTGGTAAATTTGCAGGATATAAAATTAATGCACAGAAATCTCTTGCATTCCTATACACTAATGATGAAAAATCTGAAAGAGAAATTAAGGAAACACTCCCATTTACCACTGCAACAAAAAGAATAAAATACCTAGGAATAAACCTACCTAGGGAGACAAAAGACCTGTATGCAGAAAACTATAAGACACTGATGAAAGAAATTAAAGATGATACCAACAGATGGAGAGATATACCATGTTGCTGGATTGGAAGAATCAATATTGTGAAAAAGACTATACTACCCAAAGCAATCTACAGATTCAATGCAATCCCTATCAAATTACCAATGGCATTTTTTTTTTACAGAACTAGAACAAAAAATCTTAAAATTTGTATGGAGACACAAAAGACCCCGAATAGCCAAAGCAGTCTTGAGGGAAAAAAAAACGGAGTTGGAGGAATTAGACTCCCTGACTTCAGACTATACTACAAAGCTACAGTAATCAAGAAAATATGGTACTAGCAAAAAACAGAAACATAGATCAATGGAACAAGATAGAAAGCCCAGAGATAAACCCACGCACCTATGGCCAACTAATCTATGACAAAGGAGGCAAGGATATACAATGGAGAAAAGACAGTCTCTTCAATAAGTGGTGCTGGGAAAACTCGACAGCTACATGTAAAAGAATGAAATGAGAACACTGCCTAACACCATACGCAAAAATGAACTCAAAACTGATTAGAGACCTAAATGTAAGACCGGATACTATAAAACTCTTCGAGGAAAACATAGGAAGAACACTCTTTGACATAAATCAGAGCAAGATCTTTTTTGATCCACCTCCTAGAGTAATGGAAATAAAAACAAAAATAAACAAATGGTACCTAATGAAACTTCAAAGCTTTTGTACAGCAAAGGAAACCATAAACAAGGTGAAAAGACAACCCTCAGAATGGGAGAAAATATCTGCAAATGAATCAACGGACAAAGGATTAATCTCCAAAATATATAAACAGCTCATGCAGCTCAATATTAAAAAAACGAACAACCCAATCCAAAAATGGGCAGAAGACATAAATAGACATTTCTCCAAAGAAGACATACAGATGGCCAAGAAGCACATGAAAAGCTGCTCAACATCACTAATTATTAGTGAAATGCAAATCAAAACTTCACTGAGGTATCACCTCACACCAGTTAAAATGGGTATCATCAAAAAATCTACAAACAATAAATGCTGGAGAGGGTGCGGAGAAAAGGGAACCCTCTTGTACTGTTGGTGGGAATGTAAGTTGATACAGCCACTATGGAGAACAGTATGGAGGTTCCTTAAAAAACTAAAAATAGAATTACCATATGACCCAGCAATCCCACCACTGAGCATATACCCAGAGAAAACCATAATTCAAAAAGACACATGCACCCCAATGTTCATTGCAGCACTATTTACAATAGCCAGGTCATGGAAGCAACCTAAATGCCCATTGACAGACAAATAGATAAAGAAGATGTGGTACATATATACAGTGGGATATTACTCAGCCATGAAAAGGAACGAAATTGGGTCCTTTGTAGAGACGTGGATGGATCTAGAGACTGTCATACAGAATGAAGTAAGTCAGAAAGAGAAAAACAAATATCGTATATTAACACATATATGTGGAACCTAGAAAAATGGTACAGATGAACCGGTTTGCAGGGTAGAAATTGAGACACAGATGTAGAGAAAAACGTATGGACACCAAGTGGGTAAAGTGGCGGGGGGTGGGGTGGTGGTGTGATGAATTGGGCAACTGGGATTGACATGTATACACTGATGTGTATAAAATTGATGACTAATAAGAACTTGCTGTATAAAAAAATAAATACAACAAAATTGAAAAATTAAAAAAAAAAAAGGGTATGTTCTTACCATACGACCCAGCAATCCACTACTGGGCATATACCCTGAGAAAACCATAATTCAAAAAGAGTCATGTACCACAATGTTCACTGCAGCTCTATTTACAATAGCCAGGACATGGAAGCAACCTAAGTGTCCATCAACAGATGAATGGATAAAGAAGATGTGGCACATATATACAATGGAATATTAGCCATAAAAAGAAATGAAATTGAGTTATTTGTAGTGAGGTGGATGAACCTACAGTCTGTCATACAGAGTGAAGTAAGTCAGAAAGAGAAAAACAAATACCGTATGGCAACACATATATATGGAATCTAAAAAAAAAAAAAAAAAGGTTATGAAGAACCTAGGGGCAGGATAGGAATAAAGACACAGTCGTAGAGAATGGACTTGAGGACACGGGGAGGGGGAAGGGTAAGCTGGGACGAAGTGAGAGAGTGGCATGGGCATGTGTACACTACCAAACGTAAAATAGATAGCTAGTGGGAAGCAACCGCATAGCACAAGGACATCAGCTCGGTGCTTTGTGACCACCTAGAGGGGTGGGAGGGAGACACAAGAGGGAGGGGATATGGGGATATATGTATATGTATAGCTGATTCTCTTTGTTACAAAGCAGAAACTAACACACCATTGTAAAGCAATTATACTCCAATAAAGATGTTAAAACTAAAATGGGCATGTTCAATTAGCTACTTCCTGCTAATATTTACAGGCATACCTCAGCAATATTGCAGGTTCATCTTTGGCTGAAGGGAACATTGTGTCTGTTTTCGTCTATCCAGAGTACTAAAGCTTTCTCCATATCAGCAATAAGGCTGTTTTGCTTTCTTGTTCATGTGTTCACTGGAGTAGGACTTTTCATTTCCTTTAAGAACTTTTCCTTTGCCTTCACCACATGGCTGTTTGGCACAAAAGGCCTAGCTTTCAGCCTATCTCGGGTTTTGACATGCTTTCCTCAGTAAGCTTAATCATTTCTAGCTTTTGATTTTAATTGAGAGACGTGCAACTCTTCCTTTCCCTTCCTTATCCCTCCATTATAGGGATATTAATTGGCCTAATTTCAATATTGTGTCTCAGGAAATAGGGAGGCCTGAGGAGAGGCAGAGGGGTTGGGGAACGGCTAGTTGGTGGAGCAGTCAGAACACACATTTATTAAGTTTGCCATCTTATATAGGTGTAGTACCTGGTGCCCCAAAACCTAAGATAGTAACATCAAAGATCACTGATCACAAATCACCATAACAAATATAATAACAATGAAAAAGTTAGGAATATTGTGAGAATTACCAAAATGTGGCACAGAGACATGAAGTGAGCAAATGCTCTTGGAAAAATGGGGCTGACAGGCACACTCGTAGCAGGGTTGCCATGAATCTTCAATTTGTAAAAAATGCAATATCCATGAAGTACAAAAAAATGGGTTTTGCCTGTAAGTGCTGTTAGAATTTCAAAGATTTTATCCTTCTACAAACTTATATTGTGCCATTGAGTATGAGTTCCATGTTGAAGTATTTGGTAGCAAGATGATGTTTCTCACTCTGAACTATTGAATTTTCTTTGCTTTTCACATTCATTATAAACTATTAGTATTGAGACAAAGAACTGTTTTATTTCGTATAAATGATTAATTTTGAACATATGTCATTATTGAAATGAACTGGGTATACATTCTTTATAAAGTCATTCTCATTGCCCACAAAATTTGGTCATAATTTTATATTCATGTTGTGTAAGGAGTTGGTGCTAAGACTAGCATTTTCCTGCACTACTCAATGGTGATGGTTTTCTGTAGACTTCTGTTAATATTTGTTAATGAATATCCTAATTTTTATTCTCTTCAGATACTTAAAGCCATTATTTTTTCCCAATTGTAGAAAAACAGAGTACTTAAAGCTTATAAATTATGAAGAATGGCTATATTCTAGTCCTTCAGGATGACTGTGGCAGCATGTTTTCCAATTCCACTGTCTGAATTGATCTCACACTTCATTTTCTTGTGCACTGCTACGTGGAGGTTACATGGCAAGACACTAAATGGAGAAGGAGCCATTTGGGTACAAATAAAAATGATCCTATTCTGGGACTTCGCAACAGCTGTGGTTGGGATGTGACAGACAAAGACATAGAGACATCCTAGAGGCCTCCATTCATTCTCTGGGGTCTTTGATCTCCCTTCAGAATCACAGAGTATTAGAGAAATAATGGGCCTTAGAAATCATAGGGTCCAATTTGATTATAGTATACATGCAGAAACTGAGGCTTCTTGAAGGGAAGTACCCTGTCTGAGAGCTTGGGTGTGTGTGACTTAGAAAAAGAATGGCTCAAGGGCAAATTTTGCTCCTATCTGCCAAAAATAATGTCCTAGGATGAGGTTGCAGGAGGCTTTGCTGTTTTCTTCATATCCCTTAGAGACAATTCTGGGAGTATTCTCAGAATACTCCTGAGATTCCCAGGTTCAAGTGCTCATTCTACACATAATGCTATTGTATAAGAAGTAAAAGGAAGGTAAGCAGCAAGCAGTGACCAGAATCTCCTCTATACACTAGAATTCATTTGATTCTTAATCCTAAAAACTAAATTCTTGTATAACTTATCAGCGTGTGGCCTAAACTGATCTTAGAGCAGTTATCTTCTGCTTAATGTTTACCTTTTTTATACTTCAAATATTCTAATGCTGCATTTGCAAAAGTGTCAAACATTCACAATATGGTCAAGTAAAGGAAAAAAAAAGACTAAAAAAATGTTATTGCTAAGCACATGTGCCTTATTCTACAGGAGATAATACCACTGTGGGAATCTCACCCAGATTCTATATGGTGTGGAATGATGTGTAAAATAGGGTTACTGTTTTAGTAAGTTTCGTTACTTAATACATTATTAGCAGCAGGTTTTCGTAGCGTAGTCTAGAACATTGAAGGAACAGGACTACTGGAAATATTAACACAGATTTAACTAAAAGCATTCAACAAACTTGCCAGGACGTTTGCCCCACTTTAAGAAACAAAGATGAGTTTGTTTCTCATGATGTTTGGCTTTAAGGAGTTAATAGGAATGAGAAGGGACAACAGGCTGTTTTTGAAGTAGGAGACAGAAGAACTATAAAAATTAGGTATAAAGACTATTAAAGCCTAGCAAACTGTTTTGCTTTAGTGCAGCACTGTCTCAAATTGGATGAGGGTGCTCCTTTGTGCTACTACAGCATCTTTGCAGGCTTCTGTCACTGATGACACAGTTTCTGTCTTTGCTGTTGGATTACTTAGCACCTTCACTAGTACTAGTCCTGGTATGTAATAGGTGTTCATCATCTACTGAACAAGTATTCTTATTGATATCTCAGTGCAGATGAGTCACAGATTTCATCATTTTTTTTGGCATATGTTTAACTTTTATTTATTTATTACAGATTTCATCTTGAGAAGCCTAGTCATCATGATAAAGTTACTTTTTGCTATATTGTTTAAGAAGTCAGGGAAGTATGAAATATCTTTAAGGAAAATTTTCATTAAAATAGTTAACAAAAAAAGTTTTGGTGCTTTAAATGCTTGGCTGTAGTTATCTGGAAAATTTAGTTATGGGTAACAGTTCACTCCCTGATAAGGCTGGATAAACGAGTTGTTGATTTATAGAGATTCTACCATTTTTATAAGTTACACCCTTGAACAGAGACAGTTCCAAGGGTTGTTTGGAGGAACTTTAGCCATCCCCATTATTTCCATCAACCCCTACTCCCCCCACAAAGCTATTCCAAATGAACACACAAATTTTGGGTTTGCTTTGTAAGTACAGGTTCTCTACCCACCCTGCTGGAAACTGGACTGAATATCTAAGTCCCTCCTATAAAAAGAGAAATTCTTTAGTCCCCACTTCCCACAGACCAAAATGGAATAAAACAGAGAACAAATACATATGAGACAACCACCTAAAGGAGCCAATGTGATTTTTCCTTAAATACATAGGACTTCAGCTCTAAGCTAGGATAGGGTTTCTATTTTCTGAAATCCTAGAACATCTTGCAGAATCACTTGGAGCCATAAAATGACAGTGATTTTTATGGGGTGAATGTGTAGTAACAGAGTAGATTTTCTCCTTTGCCTGCCTAACTCCTAGGAGGAGAAATAGTTGAGTAAACACAAAATTATAATTTAGTCAATTTTTAATATTTACTTGAGATATTACTTTTTAGTCTTAAATTCTAAGCATTCAAGAAGCTATGACTTTTCCATCTGATTTTTTTATTGACCAATAACATGTATAGCAAGAATATGTTTTTTTCAATGTCTAAAGATCATTTAAAGTATCTGAAAATGAAGTTTTCTTCTCTTATTTGTTACAAATTGGGCTTTACCATATTTACACTAAAAAAAAAACAACCTGAACTTTTACTAAATCTCCAATATGAAAACTCCTCCTGCTCCCCCTCTTATTTTTCCATTGAGCCATGTTTATAATCTAAAGTCCAAATTTTGGCTAAAAAGAATTGATACAACCCACTCCCTGGAACCTGATTACCGAAGTCAACTAAAGTTTTCATTATTTAGTTTAATAACAAGTTTGCTGAATTGTGGTTTGGGTCTTGTGTATTTTATTAAACGAAAAGAAAAGAAAAAACCCTAACTAGAATTTAAACTGAATCTGTAAGAAAAAAGGGTTGGATCTTACAAGCAATTCTGTAATTGTCTTTGGCTCAAGGGGGCTGCAAGATGCTTACAACACACATGCACATACTTACTCATGTGAAACAAAACCCCATTGTTCCTCAAGTTCTTTTTTAAAAAAAGTATGATGTTCCTTTTCCCCCCAACCTTTCTTAACTTGGCCCCCATTTTTAATTGGCAGAGTTCATGAAAAGAAGAAACTTAGAAACCTACTCAGCAAAGTCTAGAATAGCTTTCCATTTGAAAAGTTACCTAAAACTAAAAATAAAACCTCCTTTTCTCTTTGAAGAGCAAAATTTAAATACCTGATGTATCCTTTATCCTACTATGACTCCATGATATTTCTCTGCTTATAAAATGCTCTATTAAATAAATCTTAAATATATTTTTAAAAATTAAAAATCGTATCCTTTAAGGAATCATTAAGAGCGTAGCAGGAGAGTTTGTAGGTTATTTTAGGTAACTGATATAAATTAGTACCAATGTGAATTAAGTAAAGGGCGTCCATGGATCAAAAATATGACTATACAAAAAGGCAATCAGAATTTTATACAGATCTAGGCTACTTATGAAGTTGTTTAGCTGAAGGCTTATACAGAGAGTAGCACACTTTCTACTACGGATTGAAGCCATGTTGTATGGAGCAAAAACAAACAAAAATCAAATAAAATGAAACTAGAATAAAAGGAAAAAAAATCCAACTAAAAAAAGCAAAATGTGTGACTGGAAATTTAAGAACTCAGATGGGAAATTAACTTGGTTGGTAATTTTGTTGGATTAAACAATGGATGAACAAGATAATATATAATCTTAGGCCACGAAAATTCTAAAATTAGAAAGCTGTAAGTGGCAAGGTAAAATAAAGTTCTATATGTGCTGGCTGTCTGATATCCAAAGATGATCTCTCAAGTTCTGTGAATGGATTAAACTTTTCCTCTTATTCAAGAGAGTGCTGTCTATAGAACTTTTTTGTGATGATGGACATGTTTGATATCTGTACCGGACAACACTCACACACGGCTAGTGAGCACTTAAAATGTGACTAGTGTAAGTGATGAACCAAATTTTTACTTATCTTTGATTTTATTAATTTAAGTATAAGTTTAAATAGTCACACATGGCTATTTAATATACACACAATTCCAAAAAATTGCAGAGGAAGGAACACTTCTGAACTCATTCTATGAGGCCAGAATCACCCTTATATGAAAATCAGACAAAAATACCACAAAAAAAGAATATTATAGGCCAATACGATGAACATAGACCCAAAAATCCTCAACAAAATATTAGCAAACTGAATCCAACAATACACTAAAAGGATCATACACCATGATCATGTGGGATTTATCCTAGGGATGCAAGGATTTTTCAATATCCACAAATCAATCAGTGTGATACACCAACTTAACAAATTGAAGGATAAAAACCATATGATCATCTCAATAGATGCAGAAAAAGCTTTTGACAAAATCCAACATCCATTCATGATAAAAACTCCCCAGAAAGTGGGCACAGAGGGAGCCTATCACAACATAATAAAGGCCATATATGACAAACCCACAGCTAACATCATACTCAATGGTGAAAAACTGAAAGCATTTCCTCTAAGAGCAGGAACAAGACAAGGATGCCCAATCTCACCACTTTTATTCAACATAGCATAAGTATTGGATAGCCACAGCAATCAGACAAAAAATAGAAAAAGAAAGGAATCCAAACTGGCAAGGAAGAAGTAAAGCTGTCACTCTTTGCAGATGACATGATACTATAGAGAATATCCTAACAAAGCCACCAGAAAACTACTATAGCTCATCAATGAATTCAGTAAAGTTGCAGAATACAAAATTAACATACAGAAACCTGCTGCATTTGTATATACTAACAACAACTATAAGAAAGAGAAATTAAGGAAATAATTCCATTTACCAGTGCATCAAAAAGAATAAAATACCTAGGAATAAACCTACCTAAGGAATTAAAAGACCTGTATTAAGAAAACCATAGACACTGATGAAAAAAATTGAAGATGAATAAAACAGATGGAAAGATATACTGTGTTCTTGTATTGGAAGAATTAATATCATTAAAATGACCATACTACCCAATGCAATCTACAGATTCAAAGCAATCCTTACAAAAATCCTGAGAGGATACTTCACAGAACATGAACAAATAATTTTAAAATTTGTATGGAAACACAAAGACCCCGAATAGCCAAAACAACCTTGAGAATCATGCTCCCTGACTTCAGACAATACTACAAAGCTACAGTAATCAAAACAGCATGGTACTGGCACAAAAACAGACACATAGACCAATGGCACAGAATAGAGAGCCCAGAAATCCACACACCTACAGTCAATTAATCTATGATAAAGGAGGCAAGAATATACAATGGAGAAAAGACAGTCTCTTCAATAAGTGGTGCTGGGAAAACTGAACAGCTACAAGTAAAAGAATAAAATTAGAACATTTTCTAACACCATATACAAAAATAAACTCGAAATGGATTAAAGACCTAAATGTAAGACCAGAAACCATAAAACTTCTAAAGGAAAACAGGAAGAACACCCTTTGACATAAATTGTAGCAATATTTTTTTTGGATCTGTCTCCAAAAGCAAAGGAAATAAAAGCAAAAATTTAAAAATGGGACCTAATTCAACTTAAAAGCTTTTGTACAGAAAAGGAAACTACTGACAAAACAAAAAGACAACCTACTGAATGGTTGAAAATATTTTCAAATGACCGATAAGGGGTTAATATCCAACATATATGAACAGCTCATAAAACTCAACATCGAAAAAACAAGCTAATTAAAAAATGGGCAGAAGAACTGAATAGACATTTTTCCCAAAAGGAAATACAGATGGCCAAAAGGCACATGAAAAGATGCTCAACATCACTAATCAGCAGGAAAATGCAAACCAAAACCACAATGAGATATCCCGACACCTGTCAGATTGGCTATCATCAAAAAGAACAGAAATAACAAATGTTGGTGAGGATGTGGAGAAAAGGGAACCCTCGCACACAGTTGGTGAGAATGTAAATTGGTGCAGCCACTGTGGAAAATAGTATGGAGTTTTCTGAAAAAACTAAACATACAGCTACCATATGACCCAGCAATTCCACTCTTGGGTATATGTCCTAAATAAACAAACAACCTAATTCAAAAAGATACAAGCACCCCAATGTTCATAGCATTATTTACAATGGCCAAGATATGGAAGCAACCTAAGTGTCCATCAACAGATGAATGGGTAAAGGAGATGTGGCATGCACGCATGTACACACACACACACACACACACACACAATGGAATACTACTCAGCCATAAAAAAGAATGGCTCTTTTTTGTAGGCTCTCCTGCCTCTTACTTAGAAACTATCCATTGTGTAGATCATTTTTTGTTAGCCTTCTTTGCATCTGTTTGAACTCACAGAGTGGAGAAACAAGAACTACATAGGCACAGTGTATTTACTTAGAGCCACAATGAGTGGTTCTAAATGAATACAAAATTTAGAGTTTTAAATGTCTCCTAAACACAAAAATAACCACTAGATATGGGATTGTTAGTCTAATTCAGTACTTAGCCCTCCTGCTTCTAGATCATGAACTCTAAAAGATGTGGGAAGCCATCTGGCCAATTCTGCCCAAACTCTTGGAGCAGGTAGCCCCATTTCATGGTGGCAAGTGAGATCCACAGTACAATGTTGAATTTTTAAAAAATGTAATTCCCGTACATTTTCTTCTCTGCTTCCATTTAGTTGACTATCAGGGATCCACAAGAAAAGTAGTGAGAAATCAGTGGATTGTGAGAAGTGAAACCAACATTGTTGTCCCTTTGTTAAATAATACTCATAACAAATACACTACCTTGGGTTGGGTTTTTGGGGAAGCAGACTAAAAATGGAGATTCTCCCTTTGTTTTTGACAGTTTTATTATGATGTGCTTTGGCAAAGATTTCTTTAAGTTGAATTTGTTTGGTGACCTATGGGCGTCATGAACTTGGATATCTAAACATGTCCCCAGATTTGAGAAGTTCTCAGCCATTATTAATTAAGATCTGTGCTCCATTCTTCCTCTTTTCTTTTGGAACTCGAATAATTTGTAGATTATTTCTTTTAATGGGATCCCACAGATCAAGTAAGGTTTCTTCACTTTTTTCAATTTCTTCTTCTTTGTTCTCCTCTGACTGGGTAATTTTAAAGTTCCTGTCTTCTAACTCACAGATTCTTTCTTTGCTTGACCCATTCTGCTATTGATGCTCTCCATCACATTTTTTTTTTTTTCCATCTCATTCACTGTATTCTTCAGCTCCAGAATTTCTGTTTGGTTCTTTTTTATAATCTTTATATCTTTGTTAAACTTCTCATTTTGTTCATGATTTTCACTGTTTCCTGATTCCATTGAATTATCTTTCTGTGCTTTTTTGTAGTTCACTGAGTTTCATTAAAACAGTTCTTTTGAATTCTTTATCAGGTAAATTGAGATCTCCATATCTTTGGGATCAATTACTGGAGAATCATTGTGATCTATTGGTGGTGTCATGTTTCCTTACATTTTTTATGTTCTTTGAAGTTTTACGTTGCTGTCTTCACATTTGAAATAGCAGTCACCTCCTCTAGTTTTTGCTAACTTCCTTTGGGAGATAAATACCTTCTGCTAGGGATTCTGAGGCTTTTCAGACCTTCTATGGATACATCTGTTTTACACTTCTTGCTCCCTTTAGTGGCAGAATTTTAAAGCTTTTATGTCATCTCTCTACCCTGTTAACACACCAGGCCAAGTGCTGACAGCCTTCCTTTTGCTTTCCCAAAGGTGGCATATAAGTTCAAGTTTGTGGTCTCTCTCTGGCCCACAGATTTGGGCTGGCACAGACTTTCTGTGTATACTCACTAGCTGTCTGCCAAAGCTTGCTTTTGCTGTTGCTATTGGGAGTGTGCACAGGGAGCTGATGACAGGGTGAGAATGTATGTGGGTGGGGTTCATGGAGCACTGGGGGTGTCTATGGGCTAGCTGGGGATATCTATGGGTGACGTGTCCTCAGGGGCTCATGGGCAGGCTTCTTGGTAGAGTCTGTGACATGGTTAGTAGAATCTGCATCCCTTTAATGCCCTCTGAGCGTTCTATCTACAATTCTCCCAGCCTCTTTCCAACCCCTAAGTCATGAAGCTCATCATTCAGTACTCTGAATGGGGAAGAGAGAAACAAGCCTCTTTGGCAGCAACCACACTGCTTGGGAAGCCAGGTGGTCCCTAATTCGCTCTCACTTTCCCCCACACAAGAAATCACGGGCTGAGAAGATCTCTCTTGGACCTAAGCTGTGCTGCCTTGGGTGAGAGGTGAAGTTAAACTGTTCCTGTTATCCGTTCCTATGCATCTACACTTGTATTTTTTTGTTTCAGTGGTGTGCTGAAATTTCTCTTCTGGAAGCCTGGACTTCCACAAGGCCTCTCTCATCTATAGGTGGCTGCCTATGACAGTGTTTTCCAGGGGTTCTTGGACTGTGGTTGAGAGGCGCTAGAGTTGGTTCATAGGCCACTACAAGTTCCACAGCTAGGACAGAAATCTGCATGCCTATTACACGATGCACACGTGGGTGACCCTCCTCTCAGATCCCTTAGCAAATGGTACTGGATCCCACAACTCCTATAAGGGCATTTTTGTCCGTGGATGTATGCCAAATTGTTGTCATTGAGGGGCGACATGATATCTTATTCAGCCATGATGCTGATGTCACTCCTGTCCCTGTGTTAAAAAATGGGGGGCCATGCATACTTTTTTCTGTCCCTGTGTTTAACAACACTGAGAATAAGCAAAAATAACCTACAGCTTGCTCCAGAAAATGCTTTTTCCTGAAAGATAAGACTTTGAACCAGCTAAAATAGCTTGCACATCAAAGCTTACTTCAAGTCCCTTGCTTCACTGGGCCCAGTAGTCCAAAATTATAATATTAAACTCTGCCCAATCCCAAGCAGTTTCTCACCTTGCACAACCTGCCTCAAAATCATCCAACTTAGGTCCTAAAACCCTACAAATGTCATTCCTGAATTTATCCATTTTGAGACACTACTAAAGCTCTGTTAAATTGTTGTTCTCTTTTACTACAATAAGTCTATTAAACTTAGCTTTTCTTGGTCAACAGGTTATTCTGGTGGTCCTTTAGGGGAACTGACAGTTGTGAATGGGAAAAATGGTGCCTATGCATTCTTTTTCTTACTGTAGCCTCAGAAGATCATGGTTCTACAGTGACCTGACAAAATGAGAAGGCTGTCATTTCAGTGAAAATTTGAGCTATTTACCAATTCAACCACCAATGGTGTAAGTCAAATTCCTCCAACAGAATCACAAATCTCAGGATTCAAAAAGACTTAAAACTTATATAGCCCAATCCATCTGCTTGATACACATGGAGAATACAGGCTCAAATCTGGGCTCAAATTAAATTTTTTCCCTCTACTGCTGAAGGGGCCTCTTCCATGCAACTAAGGTTTTTAGGTTTCCTCTCTACTTCCTCATCTCCCCTCTTCATTCTCCTCTGCTCCCCAGCCTGTTTTACCTCTTTGCAGACAACTAGAGGAAATATCAGTCCTCCCTCGTGTTTTGGTAGAGGGAGTCTGTGTTGCCACAGGGTTTTTAGGGCTGGGTGTTTTCAACAAAAAGTATTTTAAAAAAGACCTCCCGCTCCAGGAAGCTAACATCTGGTTTCTATTATCTGAAAGGTCTCATTAACAGATGATATTATAATGTCCATATCCCTATTTTTGAAGCTGAGGAAAGTGAGGGCTAGATTTTGGGGGGTACAATCTCATAAATAATGGAACAAACTTTCTGGCAGTGTAGGCTTTCCTATTCATTTCATCCTGAGAGTTTTAGGATTGAGGGAAAAAAGTATTTTATCCTGTCTTTACCGGAAAAAACACTAGATAAAATGGTTCTGGATTAGAAGTTTTTTCAGACATTTGTCTTTAAGCTAATGTATCCTTTTAAAAATCTGATTACCAAATCCTTAGTATATGTTAACTAACTTGAAATGTAACTGACTTGAAATGAAAAATACCATTCATAGTAACTTTTATTAACAACTCACAAGTTGTTATTCACATATTAGTGAGAAAAAATCTATATATGCATGTGTTGCAAAGATTATTGGAAATCTTTTTATAAATAAAAGTGAAAGGAAGTTGCACATGGCTCTAAAGAGTTTCCCACTAGATTCTGTGTGAAGACGGAGTGTTATACAGAGCTGGTGACCTTATATGAGTCTCAGGGTTTCTTTCTTTTCCGTTTTTCCTCGTTGACTATTTGCTTCTCCCACATCACACATAATTCACAACAGATGGTTTCTTCATATAGCTTTTATTTTTATGCTGGGATAAATGTTGATATATCCCATATTATTTTTAATTGTAGAGTTGAATTATCTGACTCTGGACAGTTTTTACATGTTAAAAAGTCTGTATATATGTGTGATGGTGGGAGCATGTGTTTACAGTAACACAATAGCCTCATTGTGACACAGCCTTAAGTTCAGATTTTTCCCAAACTGCAAAAAAAAAAAAATGTGAACGAACATTCTAAACTCAAGTTAGAAATACAGATACAGCCTATAAACTTTACTTTTTAATAAGACCAAACATTTTGTTCCTGAGTCTTCCTTTTTTTCTTTTTTTTAAATAAATAATTTGTGAAACATGTAAAATAATTATTAGACTTTTGGTTATTTGGTAGTTTACTCTCAATACATAAAGGAGTTGAGGTAGTTTACAAAAATGCAGGCAATGTAAGATGGGAAAATTAGGAGCTCCAAATATATTTTGCACAAGATTCTTCCCAGTTTAAAAACATACTACACATTCAGCTCTGGGTCCTAGAAGTCAGTTTTTCTGTTTAGTTTTACTTATAACTCTAGTACTAAGTAATCAAGTTTTTAAAAAAGAAATTCAAAGACTATTCATTTAAAAATTCAAATTTTCTACTAATAATGATTTAATGTACATTATCTAGTAAAAAAAAAGTTCATTATTTTCCTTATAAGTGTACGTTAAAAGTCCTGTCAGGGCTTCCCTGGTGGCTCAGTGGTTGAGAGTCTGCCTGCCGATACAGGGGATGCGTGTTCGTGCCCGGGTCCTGAACAATCCCACATGCCGCACAGCGGCTGGGCCCGTGAGCCATGGCTGCTGAGCCTGCGCGTCCGGAGCCTGTGCTCCACAACGGAAGAGAAAGTCGAGCAGGACTGATGTCAGTCTTTTTGTAGCTGAATCTCAGAAGTGACATTCCATTATGTTTGCCATATCCTATTTGTTAGAAGCAAGTTATAGGTTCAGCCCATACCCAATGGGAGGGAATCACACAAGGGCATGAACCAGAAGGTGGGGATCATTGGGGACCATTTTAGAGTTTGCCAAGCCCAAATATGATGAATTATATTTGTCTTTTTTGTTATTTAACTCCTCCACTTTCTCTACTTTCTCCTACTCCTTCACTCTGCATAGATGCATTAGCTAAAAAGTGTTATTTTTCCACTTCAGGAAAGCCAGAGGACTCCAGTAAGCCTTGAGAAAAACTAATAAAAATGTTCTATATTCTGAATAGCTTCAATGTAAAATTTCAGTGAGAAAGAGATAAACTCAGTGATCATACAGTCATCATAGATAATTATGGGAACTCTGGACACAAATTTCATTAGCAGCTATCAAGTTCTTCGAATTAACACAACATTGTAAATCAACTATACTTCAATAAAAAATAAATTAAAAAAAAGAAAAAATATTTTAGAAAAAAGGTCTTGGAGAAAACATTACCGGGCTCTGCCACCAACCACTAGTATCACGCTCAAGGAGAATTCTAGCCTGGATCGTCATGTCAGAAAAGTATGCATGGCTCAGGGAATGGTAGACTCTGTTGCCAGCTCTGCTGCATGAATCACCTGGGTAAGCTACTTACCCTCTTTGAGCTTTGGTTCCCTCATCTGTAAAGTGGCTGTGATGGGTGCCTGCTCTGTCCACTGCCCCAGGAGTCTTGTCATTTCTTGCAATGATACATAGGAAGATTCAAAAAATGTTTTGAAAAACTGTAAAGTGCTGATGAATGTGAGGCATCATTATCACTTTGTTCATCATTAGATCTAGGAATATTTTTTCTTATCAGCGGGCATTACATTTTACAAGCTCAGAAAGCATCATGGAAAGCCCCATTACTTTCTTTTTTTAAATTTATTTTATTGAAGTGTAGTTGATGTACAATGTTGTGTTAATTTGTGCTGCACAGCAAAGTGATTCAGTTATACAAATATACACATTATTTTTCATATTATTTTCCATTATGGTTTAATCACAGCATATTGAATATAGTTCCCTGTGCTATACAGCAGCACGTTGTTGTTTATCCATACTATATATAATAGATAGTTTACATCTGTGAATCCCGAACTCCCAATCCATCCCTCCCTCCAGCACCACCACCTTCCCACCCCCAGCAACCGCAGGTCTGTTCTCTATGTCTGTGAGTCTGTTCCTGTTTCATACATAAGTTCACTTGTGTTCTATTTTAGATTCCACATATAAGTGATATCATATGGTATTTGTCTTTCTCTTTCTGCTTACTTCACTTAGTATGATAATCTCTAGGTCCATCTAACTTGCTGCAAATGGCATTATTTCATTCTTTTTATGGCTGAGTAGCATTCCATTGTATATATGTGCCACATCTTCTTTATCTATTCATCTGTCGATGGACACCTAGGTTGTTTCCACGTCTTGGCTATTGTGAATACTGTTGCTATGAACATAATAGTGCATTTACCTTTTTGAATTATAGTTTTGTCCAGACCCATTATTTTCTAAGTGGTGATTTCTTTCCGATCTTTATGGAATGAAACACTCTCCTAAAAGGTTTCATGCTCTAGATATCCATTTCCTCCTTTCCCCACCCCCACATATACTCATACTCTTCCCACATTCTCAGTGAACTGGTGTTATGAATCCTTGTATTGTTGTTGGACAAATCCATGCCCATCAGAAATACAAACACAAAGACTGATATTTTTATAATCACAATAAAAATTAGTTAAAAATAAAAGTAATCTATTATGAATGGTTTTCATAGCTTTCAAATTTCACTTCTAGACATCTAAAAATTTTGTATTTAACCATTTGTTTGAATAATCCAAGGTTGATGAAAATCCTTAAGTTACAATTCTCAAAACAGACTGATTTAGCTCTGTAGTTTGCTTTCTCCTTGTGTTCCAGAGCCATCCAAGTTAATTCCATGTGCCTGTGGTCAGTGAGACTCTGGAGGTTGTCTTGACTGAAATATGGGAGAAGTGTCCTGGGAAGAATTTTGAGAATCTGCTAGGGCAGTGTTCTCCACACTTCCCGGATCATGTATCCCATGAGTAAAAGCTATGTGAGCACACTCCCTCATAGATATAATTTTAAATTTATAAATTATATACATATCAATCTGTATTTATATATTATGCATATTATAAAAGATATGCAGTCTATGGATAGAAAACAGTGAGATGAAATAAAATATTAAAAAAAATAAAATTTAACACTACATTTATTTTTGGTACACCAAACCTTTTATCCTCAAATTATAGAGATTTATATTGATGTCTAGACAGTTGGTTCACAAATGCCTTGCAAATTAAACTGGCATCATACTATCATTTGCTAATATTGAAAAGTATAACATACACTTAGGGCTAGGTTCACTGTTTATAATAATGATGTATGTCCATATTTCAATTGATATTTTTGAAAATTTTTATTTTTTTTGGCCTACATCTTGGCAGAACTGATTAGATCACCACTAATTTTCTCTCTTAGTGTAGCTGAAAAAGAGCTCCTTCAAGGAATAGAGGAGATATCATTCTGTGTTTTTTTTAAAAAATTATTCTTGCATTATAAATATTATCATCAATCCAAAGTTTCTTTTCAGGAGACTATTTCTTTTTTCCTTTTTAAAAAAATTTTTATTGAAATATAGTTGATTTACAATATTGTGTTAGTTTTAGGTGTACAGCAAAGTGATTCAGATACAAACACACACACATACACACACGCACACAAACACACACATATGTATTCTTTTTTAGATTCTTTTCCATTATAGGTTATTACAAAATATTGAGTATAGTTCCCTGTGCTATACAGTATGTCCTTGTTGTTTACTATTTTATATATAGAAGTGTGTATATGTTAATCCCAAACTCCTAGTTCATGACCCCCCACTTTTCCCCTTTGGTAACCATAAGTTTGTTTTCTATGTCTGTGAGTCTATTTCTGTTGTGTAAATTAGTTCATTTGTATCATTTTTCAGATTCCACAGGTAAGTGATATCATATGATATTTGTCTTTCTCTGTCTGGCTTACTACACTTAGTATGATAATCTCTAGGTTCATCCATGTTGTTGCAGATGGCATTATTTCATTCTTTGTTATGGCTGAGTAGTATTCCATTGTGTATATATACCACATTGTTCTTCTTTTTGAACAAATGCTTTTTATTTTTTAAATTAATTTTTATTGGAGTATAGTTGATTTACAATGTTGTGTTAGTTTCTGCTCCACAGCAAAGTGAATCAGTTATACATATACAGATACCCACTCTCTTTTAGATTCTTTTCCCATATAGAGTTCCCTGTGCTATACAGTAGGTTCTTATCAGTTATCTATTTTATATATAGTAGTGTGTATATGTCAATCCCAATCTCCCAATTTATCCTACCCGCCTTTTCCCCTTGGTAACTATAAGTTTCTTTTCTATATCTGTGACTCTATTTCTGTTTTGTAAAAAAGTTCATCTGTACCATTTTTTTAGATTCCACATATAAGCAATATCATATGATATTTGTCTTTCTCTGACTTACTTCACTCAATACGACAATCTCTAGATCCATCCATGTGGCTGCAAATGGCATTATTTTGTTCTTTTTTATGGCTGAGTAATATTTCTTTTCAGAAAACTTTTAAAGCATTGGTCCACTAGTAAGTGTCAATTTAGTTAAACCAAATGATATAATCTATAAATCCTCTTAACCACCCAAAGAAAACAGCAATATGTTGTGAAACTCAGACAACACAAGAGCAAACATGCTATTACTATCCCTCAACAGAGTGCAGACTGAAATATCAACTGAGTGAGGGTACCTGTCTACTAAATATTAGTAAAGTGCAATTTTTTTTAAAGATAGAAATAAATATATATATATATATATATATATATATTTATTTATTTATTTATTTATTTATTTATTTTCCACCCAGAGCTGTGTATACCCCAGTTTGGAGACCACTGTACTGGATCTCTTGGGGTTCATCCAAGTCCCTAGTGAGACCTGGGCCAGGATGGGTTATGCAGAGGGGGGCACAAGAATGTAAACAGATACCCCTGCTACAACCAAAGAGCTCCAATTTCATTTATATTATATTTTATACAATAAGCTTTCTAATAAATTTTCATTAGAACAAATGATTACATAGCTAAGGCACATTTGAAACTTTCTTCTGGAGAAAGCTAGAAGTCCATGACCCATAGTTCTGACAAATGTTTGAAACTGAACACTGAACAGTAAAGTTGTAAAAATAGTCTTTTACTAAAGAGCTAAATATATTGGTTTTTTAAGTTCCTGGGTTTTATGTTTGTTTTATTTTTCTTACATGTAAAATCACAGCCTTAGAACTAAAAGAGAAAATACTTTTAGCCAAACATGCTATGAAAAGTTTTGAATGTAATTAAATGCTAAGTAAAGCATTAGTTACAAAATGCATTAAAATTTTTTTCTTAACTGAGACATTAAAAAAAGTTAAAAGTTTTGAATATTTTGGAAACATCATATTAAAGCAAAGCTTAAAAAAGGATATGGTTCTTTCAATATTTCAGTGAGTTTAATCTTGACTTGTCTAGAGGCTTTGGAAATACCAGCTAGCTCATGCATCCTAAGATAATATAAAATCAGTGGACTCTGACCTCCAAAATTGAAGAGAACACGCTTAAACTCTGGGCCACTACTGCTATAATGGGACTGTAAGGGGTAGGAAAAAAAAATGAATCAATTATTACTTTTGTGTATTTTTAAAGAACTGTAAATAAAATATAACTGCATTATAACCATAAATACAACTATTATCTGGTATATTAAAACAAATAAAGGGAAATTCTGCAAGGCATCTTAATTAAAGTAATTTACTAAAGTATGAGACTATGAGTATGTGCCGTAGGGCTCTGCTAGTCTTTTAGCATGAAGACAGGCCAATAGAGATCATTCTATCTGAAGAACAGAAAGAGAAGAGAATGAGCAGAGCCCCAGAAAAAGGGGCAGGAAAAAATATGAAGAAATAATGACTGAAACTTTCCAAGTTTTATGAAAAACACATCCAAGAAGCTTACCTCCAAGTAGGATAAATTCACATCTAGATGCGTCATAGTCAAAGTGTTGAAAGACGAAGACAAAAAGAAAAATCTCAAAAGCAGCAAGAGAAAAACAACATATAAGAGAACCCCAATAAGGTTAGCAAGGTGACTTCTCATCAGAACAAAGAGGCTAGAAGCCCATCACAGTGCTGATGAAAGAAACTTTGACCACGAATTCTATGTCAAGGAAACCATCACCATAATTATAATTGCTTCAATATTCTACTATTGACTTCTTGTGGGATGCAAGTATAGCAACTACTCATATGTTAAGTCTTTCCTCAATTTTTATAACACCTAGATGAGAGATTTATTGTTGATTGCACTTCTTGTGGGGAAGTAAGATTTTATTCTCATTTGTTTTTACTGATATGTAAAATTCTCTTGTGTTTTGTTTGCTTATGGTCAATTTTTCATTGTATTCATTCATAGCTGCTCCAAAATTATTTCAAATAGTGGTAATATTGTAATCAAAAGCAGTTCTTTGATGGTGAAAATGATGTCAATATCAGCTGTTTTTTCTGTGATGTAAATCATTTACTTCACCATAGTCTCCCATGACAATTCACATCAGGTTATACCTAGCCTGATCTTAAAACTTGCATGCAAAACCGCACCAAGCATTTTCCTGGCTTTTGCCTGGTGTATTATAAGATAGAAACTCTATCTTACTGAAGTTTTAGAAACAGACATTCCTGTTCTTTTTCTGCAGTTACCAGTTTTTAAACTAAGAAAACCACAGTACACAGATCCTTCTTCCTCTATGAGAAACTATGATTTATTTTTAAGCGTAGTTCAATCAGGCGAGAGCAGATTGAAAGCAGGGCTCCAGAATGAACGTAATACACAATTATTGTCTAATCAGCACAGAGTAGATTCCACATGTTTAAACAGCCCATGAATACAGTAGATTTTGGGGTCAACAACGTTCTACTTTTGACATATACAGAGCTTACTGTTAAAAGCGATTCCCAAATCTTTTCAGAGGCCTCCAAGGCAAGGCTTTATTAACCTGTACTTATGCAGTTGTAATTCTGGACCTCTATACTTTTTCCACAGTAACAGTTTATCTTCTAAGATCAGGCCTGTTACCCCAGCCTGTTGTAAACTTTTGGTGTTCCACTATATTCATAATTCTTCCAGGTTTTATGACTTCTACATGGCTAATGAAAAATGGCAACCATATTTTTATCAAAGTTGTTGATAAAATACTGTGCATGAGACAGGGCCAATGATGCAGCAATACGGTATACTACCAAAGACATATCTGCAATTTGCTTTCTATCTTTTAACAGTGATATCTGAGAAGTTATTGTCAGTTACAAATCCATCTGTCCATATTTCTTCAACTTGTAAACAAACTATTAAAGACCATTCTTAGTGCTTGCTGAAGATCATATATACAATTTCTATTACATTTCCTTGATTTCTAAATTTAGCAATCAAGGAAAATAATAGAATGCACTCCCCTGCCTCCCACCCCCTGCAGCCAAGATGGTGCAATATTGCCATCTACCCCAAATGGACTCCTAGAGTCGCCAATTTCTATCCTAAGTATGGACATCCTTGGCAGCACTGTGAAGGTTGGAAGAGATTCTATATACCTGGATTATTAAAGACCAGGAAATATATGAATACTGACTTTCAGAAAGTGGTTTCTGTATAGGCATAATTTAAAATTTAAAATAACGGTCAGACCTGACTAGATAATTCAGACAAAATTTTAACAAAAAAGACTGCAACAGATTTAAAACCCAATTGGCTAACAAGTTAAGAGATCAAATTCAGAAGTTCAAGCCAACGGTCTCATCAAATCTTGGCTAAAGCAACACAAGGTGGCAAATCCATAGGTTCTCTGTTTGGGAGGCACCTTCAAAAATGTGGAGAAAGCAAGTATTCAAGACTTAAGATTGACAGTACCTATATATGGTCATTTATTCTGGGACCATGGTTTAAGGGGTGGGGACAGGTCAACCACTGTTGAAAATGCCATTGAAGTTTTCTCTGCACTTTGATGCTTATTGAGATCAGAGCCATGTCTGTATGTCAACCCAAGGAGAAGCAGTGCCCGAAGTATGAGGAAAAGATAAGCGCTATTCGTTTTCCTTAGAGATGAGGATAGTTTCAGAAATAAATATGACTTTAATATTAAGATTAACCTCTCCAATAAATCTCTTCTGATTATTAATTTTTTTCTAAAATATATATCAAGAGCATAATAACCAACACTGTCCATGTGAAACCTGTTCAATTAATTATATTGGAAATTAAAGAAGGACACTTTTTATAATTATTATACTCCAAACCTTTGTTGGTAGTCCTGATAATCTTGATTCTTCCTTGGATGCAGGCATTGTATATCCTTCTGGATTCTTAAAAATTTTTGTCATATTGAAGTCTATATCTAAAACAGAAAATAAAATATTTTCTTAAATTCTTTCTTTCTTCACAAAAGGCATGATACCCCTTCTTTTTCCTAGCAATGCACCTTAAACATGCAGAGAGGTAAAAATGTATGAGAGACGGTTAGGATATTGTTATAGCTTGCCCCAGTCAGAGGAAATGAATATTCCATCTCATTTTACCTAACAGGGCTTTAGAGTTTTCAAATTCATTCATGTACAGTATTTCACATCATCCTCACAAACCATTTTATGAGCTAAGTAACATTTCCCACAATTTATAGATTAGAAAACTAAAGTTAAGGAAACTCTATGACTTTTTCTAAGAGTAAGTCTTGCTCTAAGGTGATAGTTGTTCACATCTGTGAATCTAATAAAAACCACTGAACTGTATTCTTTAAATGGGTGAATTGTATGGTATATGAACTACATCAATAAAGCTGTAATTAAAAAAAAAAACAGTACAGGAAGAGAATGCAGACCTAGGTCTTTTGCTTCTGATTTCAGAGCTCTTTCCATGACCCTCTAGTTAAATGCAATAGGAGGCTTAGGTCTCTGCATGCTAGAGTCTACCTTTTCCATATACTGAAACATACCCAGATAAGGAAAGACTTGGTAATTTTTCAGTGCAACCAGTGCAAATATGCATGAGGCTACCCAGGGAGTCTTGTCTTAAAGGAGAACTATATGATTTAATCAGCCATGTCAGTCAGCCTAAAAGCATATGCTAATTATTAAGGATATCTTAATGTAGAGCAGAGAAAACAGGTAAGCTGAGAAGTTTGTACTAGATTCTGGCACTGACAATTATTACCAGTTACCAGGTAGACAAATCAGATCTACAGATTGTGATGTTGATGACAAGGCTAGAAGAGTTGAAGAAAGCCACTTGAATTGATTTTTGACATTACCCATTAAAAGATATTAGATACTAGCTTGAAATACTGGAGGCAAGTAGGCATTTATCTCTGGCAGAGATTAAAGAACTGGTTAGCAAGGAATCTGTATTCTAAAATTTTGAGTGGAACCAAAGTTAGATTAAGTTGGGAGTTAGAATGGGCAAGAAAGGTAATGAACCATATAATTTCTCTACTTTAAAACTTGCTCAAAAGCATACAACCCATTATGGAGAAGAATCTGACCTTATCTACCAATAATACAGACATTTTTCTTTGACTCAGCAATCCCTCTCCTGAGAATATATTCTACACAATCTTCTACATAAGCACAAAAAATACAGGTACGGGTTTAATGATTATAGCATAATATGTAAAATTTAGAGATTATAAACAACCTGTGCATTTAGCAGTCAGGTACTGGTTGAAAAAACTATGGCACTCCTATTTGATGGAATACTATAAGCTGTAAAAAAAAAAAAAAATGAGCAAGATCTCCATACAGATGTGAAGATATCAACAGGTCATCTATTAAAGTGAGGAAAGCAAGTTGCAGAACAGTGAAGAGAGCATATTACTTGATTGAATGTATACAATATATAAAATATACTACTCAGTGTAAACGGGAAAGAATGTATACAATGTATACAATATACTACATTCAGTGTAAAAGGGCAAGAATAAGAAGAATCAAATATCTATTGTATTTTCCTTCATTTGTATAAAGAAACACTGAAAAGATAAGTAAGAAATGGATAAAAATATTCCTTTGGGGAGGAATGATTAAAAATAAAACATGCTCAATTTTGAATCATTCTTAAATACATATTTAGGTGCTATTACTTAACTTCCAGTCGTTATGAACAGATATGTTACTAATGACAAAAGGACATCTACCTGTCTACCATACCCACAATAAAAGCCTTAGAAGATTGCTTGAACTTTGTTGTAAAATTACTGTCAACAGATTAATATCAGGCAAAGATTCTAGGCTTGGAGTAACAGCAATAGACATAAAAAGTAAGAGATTAATGAAAAACACAAAGCAAAGAAAGTTTAGAAGTAAAAGAGTCAAAGAAAAAAATCATACGTAAAGGAAAAACCCCACCCTGATATGATAAGAGTAATAAGTAATCTTAAAATCACTGAATTTACTAGCTTTTATCCCCCTGCATTCCTCTAATCTGTTGATTTGTTTTAGGTAAAAATATCAATTTTGTCCCTGATTATAGTTTTTATATCTCCTCTGTTCTCAGCATCTCTGAATGCTAGGGAAGGTCACCGGGAACACCAATATTGACTCTACTTGATAAAACTATGAGAAAGTATGTCTCAACTGTTCTTATTAAGTCTTTAGAAATTTCACTAGTGACAAAATATTCCAGTCTTACTACACTGACGCTGGGAAAATTTCATTTTCATAATTACCCCCTTTTCATTTTAGGGATATTAAATCTCTTAAAAGGGAGACACTTATGCAAGTAAGTATGGTTACCTTTATCCACTTTTGTAGTTTTTATTCTAATAGTCTTTCTGAGATGCGAATAACTCATATATCTTAGCAAAATTAAACTTCATGCAGGCCATATATAATATTATATATCAATAAACTACAGAAACAGAAAATATGTTAATTAGTTAAAAAATTAAATTAAAAAAAAAAGATGCTCACTGAGGTCAGGAGAACAATGCATGAACACAATGATAGCTTCAACAGAAATAGAAAATACAAGAAAGTACCAAACAGAAATCACAGAGCTGAAGAATACCTGCACTGAAAACTACATTACAGGGGATCAACAGCAGGCTAGACGAAGCCAGAAAAAGGAATTAGCAAACTCAAACACAGGGCAATGGAATTCATCCAATCAAAGAAGTAAAAAGAAAAAAAATTTAAAAAGTGAAGATAGCTTCAGCGACTTGTGGGACATTAAACAGACCAACATTTGCATTATAGGGGTCCTAGAAGGAGAAGAGAGAGAGAAAGGGGCAGAACATTTATTTGAAGAAATAATAGCTGAAAACTTCCTTAACCTGGGGAAGGAAATAGACATTCAGATCTAGGGAGCCTAGAGAGTTCCAAATAATATGAGCCAAAGAGACCCACACCAAGACACATTATAATTAAACTGTCATAACTTAAAGACAAGGAGAGAATCTTAAAAGCAGCAACAGAAAAACAACTTGTTATGTGGAAAGGAACCCTCCATAAGACTATCAGCAGGTTTTTCAGCAGAAACTTTGCAGGCCAGAAGGAAGTGGCACAATATATTCAAAGTGCTGAAAACAAAACAAAACAAACAAACAAAACCTACTAACCAAGAATTCTCTACTCAGCCAAGTTGTCCTACAGAATTGAAGGAGAGGTAAATAGTTTTCAAATAGTTTTCCAGACAAGCAAAAGGCGAAGGAATTTATGACCACTAAACTGGCCTTCCAGGAAAGGCTGAAGGGACTTCTTTAAGCTGAAATGAAAGTGCTAATCAGAAATAGAAAAACATATGAAAGTACAAATCTCACTGGTAAAGGTAAACATATAGTAAAATTCAGAAAAATCTAATGTTATAAAGGTGATGAGCTAATCACTTATAATTCTAGTACAAAGGTTAAAAGACAAAAGTAGTAAAAATAACTACAACTACTATAACTTGTTAATGAATATGCAAGATAAAAAGAAACTGTGACATCAAAAACAAGCGGGAGGAGTAAAAATGTAGAGCTTTAGAATGTGTTTGAACTTAACTTGTCAACTTAAAATAGACTGTTATAGATATGTTATTTTATGTAAGCCTCATGGTAATCACAAAGCAAAACATTATAGTAGATACATAAAAGATAAAGAGAAAGGAATCTAAGCATGCCACTAAAAATTATCACCAAGTCACAAATGAGGAGAGCAAGAGAAGAAGAAAGGAATAAAGGAATTTAAAAGCAGCCAGAAAACAATTAACAAAATGGTAAAGAGTACATACATATCAATAATTACTTTAAATGTAAATGGACTAAGTTCCCCAATCAAAAGACACAGAGTGGCTAAATGGATTAAAAACAAAACAAAACAAAACAAAAAAACCAAGACCAATATATACACTGCCTACAAGAGATTCACTTCACATGTAAGGAAACACATAGATAAAGTGAAGGCATGGAAATAGATATTCCATGCAAATGGAAACAAAAAGAAACTTGGATACCTACACTCTTATCAGGGAAAATAGACTTTAAGGCAAAGACTCTAATAAGAAATAAAGAAGGTCATTATAGGATAAAGGAGTCATTTCAACAAGAGGATATAACATTTGTAAATATTTATGTTCTTGTTTGTTTGTTTGTTTGTTTTTTCTGAGTGGCTAAACCATTTTATTTTCCCACCAGTGATGTGATATAATTTTTCTACGTACTCACCAGCATTTGAAGTTGTCACTATACTTTTTATTTATTTTTCTCACATCTTTATTGGAGTATAATTGCTTTACAATGGTGTGTTAGTTTCTGCTTTATAACAAAGTGAATCACTTATACATATAGATATGTTCCCATATCTCTTCTCTCTTGCGTCTCCCTCCCTCCCACCCTCCCTATCCCACCCCTCTAGGTGTTCACAAAGCACCGAGCTGACCTCCCTGTGCTATGCAGCTGCTTCCCACTAGCTATCTATTTTACGTTTGGTAGTGTATATATGTCCATGCCACTCTTTCACTTTGCCACAGCTTACCCTCCCCCCTCCCCATATCCACAAGTCCATTCTCTAGTAGGTCTGTGTCTTTCTTCCTGTCTTACCCCTAGGTTCTTCATGACATTTTTTTCCCTTAAATTCCATATATATGTTAGCATATGGTATTTGTCTTTCTCTTTCTGACATACTTCACTCTGTATGACAGACTCTAGGTCCATCCACCTCATTACAAATAGCTCAATTTCGTTTCTTTTTATGGCTGAGTAATATTCCATTGTATATATGTGCATATCTTCTTTATCCAGTCATCCGATGATGGACACTTAGGTTATTTCCATCTCTTGGCTATTGTAAATAGACCTGCAATGAACATTTTGCTACATGACTCTTTTTGAATTATAGTTTTCTCAGGGTATATGCCCAGTAGTGGGATTGCTGGGTCATATGGTAGTTCTATTTGTAGTTTTTAAAGGATCCTCCATACTGCGCTCCATAGTGGCTGTACCAATTCACAATCCCACCAGCAGTGCAAGAGTGTTCCCTTTTCTCCACACCCTCTCCAGCATTTATTGTTTCTAGATTTTTTGATGATGGCCATTCTGACTGGTGTGAGATGATATCTCATTGTAGTTTTGATTTGTATTTCTCTGACGATTAATGATGTTGAGCATTCTTTCATGTGTTTGTTGGCAATCTGTATATCTTCTTTGGAGAAATGTCTATTTAGGTCTTCTGCCCATTTTTGGATTGGGTTGTTTGTTTTTTTGTTATTGAGCTGCATGAGCTGCTTATAAATTTTGGAGATTAATCCTTTGTCAGTTGCTTCATTTGCAAATAGTTTCTCCCATTCTGAGGGTTGTCTTTTGGTCTTGTTTATGGTTTCCTTTCTGTCCAAAGCTTTGAAGTTTTATTAGGTCCCATTTGTTTATTTTTGTTTTTATTTCCATTTCTCTAGGAGGTGGGTCAAAAAGGATCTTGCTGTGATTTATGTCATAGAGTGTTCTGCCTATGTTTTCCTCTAAGAGTTTGATAGTGTCTGGCCTTACATTTAGGTCTTTAATCCATTTTGAGCTTATTTTTGTGTATGGTGTTAGGGAGTGATCTGATCTCATACTTTTACATGTACCTGTCCAGTTTTCCCAGCACCACTTATTGAAGAGGCTGTCCTTTCTCCACTGTACATTCCTGCCTCCTTTATCAAAGATAAGGTGACCATATGTGGTGAATTTATCTCTGGGCTTTCTATCCTGTTCCATTGATCTATCTTTCTGTTTTTGTGCCTGTACCATACTGTCTTGATTACTGTAGCTTTGTAGTATAGTCTGAAGTCAGGGAGCCTGATTTCTCCAGCTCCGTCTTTTGTTCTCAAGATTGCTTTGGCTATTCGGGGTCTCTTGTGTTTCCATACAAATTAAAAACTATTTTGTTCTAGTTCTGTGAAAAATGCCATTGGTAATTTGATAGGGATTGTACTGAATGTGTAGACTGCCTTGGGTAGCTTGGTCATTTTAACATTGATTCTTCCAATCCAAGAACATGGTGTACCTTTCATCTGTTTGTGTGGTCTTCAATTTCTTTCATCAGCATTGTACAGTTTTCAGAGTACATGTCTTTTGCCTCCATAGGTAGGTTTATTCTTAGGTATTTCATTCTTTTTGATGTGATGGTAAGTGAGATTGTTTCTTTAATTTCTCTTTTGGATATTTCTTTGTTAGTGTATAGAAATGCAACAGATTTCTGTCTATTAATTTTGTATCCTGCAACGTTACCACATTCATTGATGAGCTCTAGCAGTTTTCTGATAGCATCTTTAGGATTTTCTATGTGTAGTATCATGTCATCTGGAAACAGTGCCAGTTCTACTTTTTCTTTTCTAATTTGGATTCCTTTTATTCCTTTTCCTTCTCTGATTGTTATGGCTAGGACTTCCAATACTATGTTGAATAAAAGTGGTGAAAGTGAACATCCTCACTTTGTTCCTGATGTTAGAGGAAATGCTTTCAGCTGTTCACCACTGAGTATAATGTTAGTTGTGAGTTTGTCATATATGGCGTTTATTATGTTGAGGTATGTTCCTTCTATACCCACTTTCTGGAGAGTTTTTATCATAAACGGATGTTGAATTTTATCAAAAGCTTTTTTTGCATCTATTGAGATGATCATATGTTTTTATTCTTCAGTTTGTTAATGTGGTGTTTCACATTGATTGATTTGTAGATATTGAAAAGTCCTTGCATCCCTGGGATAAATCCCACTTGATAATGGAGTATTATCCTTTTAATGTAGTGTTGGATTCAGTCTGCTAGTATTCCACTGAAGATTTTTGCATCTATGTTCATCAGTGACATTGGCCTGTAATTTTCTTTTTTTGTGGTATCTTTGTCTGATTTTGGTATCAGGGTGATGGTGGCCTCACAGAATGAGTTCAGAAGTGTTCCTTCCTCTCCATTTTTTGAAATAGTTTCAGAAGAATGTGTATTAACTCTTCAAGTGTTTGATAGAATTCGCTTGTGAAGCCATCTGGTGTTGGACTTTTGCTTTTGGGAGTTTTAAAATTACTAATTCAATTTTAGAACTGGTAATTAGTCTAGTAATATTTTCTATTTCTTCCTGGTTCAGTTTTAGGAGGTTGTACCTTTCTAAGAATTTGTCCATTTCTTCCGTGTTGTCCATTTTATTGGCATATAGTTGCTTGTAGTAGTCTCTTGTAATCCTTTGTATTTCTGTGGTGTCAGTTGTAACTTCTCCTTTTTCATTTCAAATTTCATTGATTTGGGCCCTCTCCCTTTTTTTCTTGATGAGTCTGACTAAAGTTTTATCAATTTTATTTACCTTTGAAAAGAACCAGCTTTTAGTTTCATTCATCTTCTCTATTATTTTTTGTCTCTATTTCATTTATTTCTGCTCTGATCTTTATGCTCTCTTTCCTTCTATGAAACTTTGAGCTTTGCTTGCTCTTTTTCTCTAGTTGCTTTAGGTGTAAGGTTAGGTTGTTTATTTGAGATTTTTATTGTTTCCTGATGTAAGATTGTATTGCTATAACCTTCTCTCTTAGAACTGCTTCTGCTGTGTTCCATAGGTTTTAGATCATCATGTTTTCATTTTAATTTGTCTCTAGGTATTTTTTGATTTAGATTTCTTCAGTGATCCATTGATTGTTTAGTAGCATATTTTTTAGTCTCCACATGTGCTTTTTGCAGTTTTTTTCTTGTAGTTGATTTCTAGCCTCAAAGCATTATGGTTGGAAAAGATGCTTGATATGATTTCAATTTTCTTAAATTTACCAAGGCTTTTTGTGGCCTAGCATGTAATCTATCCTGGAGAATGCTCCATGTGAACTTGAAAAGTATATGTATTCAGCTGTTTTGGGGTGCATTGCTCTATAAATATTCTTTAGTCCATTTGGTGTAATGTGATATTTAAGGCCTGTGTTTCCTTATTGATCTTCTGTCTGGATGATCTGTCCACTGAGGTAAGTGGGTGTTAAAGTCCCCCGTTATTATTGTGTTGCTGTAAATTTGTCCTTTTATGTCTGTTAATATTTGCCTTATATATTGAGGTGCTCCTATGTTGGGTGCATATAGATTTATAGTTGTTATATCTTCTTCTTGGACTGATCCCTTCATCCTTAGGTAACATCCTTCTTTGTCTCTTGTAACAGTCTTCAAAGTGTGCTTTGTCTGATTTAAGTATTGCTACTCCAGCTTTCTTTTGATTTCCATTTGTGTGGAATGCCTTTTTGCATCCCCTCACTTTCAGTCTGTATGTCTCTAGATCTGAAGTGAGTCTCCTGTAGGTAGCAAATATATAAGTCTTGTTTTTGTATCCATTCAGCCAGTCTGTGTCTTCTGGTTGGATCATTTATCCATTTACATTTAAAGAAATTATCCATATGTATTTTCTTATTGCCATTTTGTTAATTGTTTTGGAACTTTTCAAGGTCTTTTTTCCCTTTCTTCTTCTCTTGTTTTCTGGTTTGATGACTATCTTTAGTGTTTTGTTTGGATTTCTCTTTCTTTTTTGTGTGTACATCTATTATAGATTTTGGTTGGCACTTACCTTGAGGCTCTGGTATAGCAGTCTATATATATACGTGATCATTCTAAGTTGCTGATCTCTTAATTTCCAATACATTTTAAATACCTTGCACTTGTACTCTCCTCTCCTCACAATTTGTTTTTATTACCGTATTTTACATGTCATTGTTTTGTGTATCCCTTAACTGCTTATTGTGGATACAGATGATTTTACTACTTTTGCCTTTTATCCTCCCTATTAGCTTTCTTTGTAGATAATTTCCTATCTTTACTGTATGTTTGCTTTTACTGGTAAGCTTTTATGTTTTGTAATTTTCTTGTTTCTATTTGATGCCTTTTCTTTTTTAACTAGAGAATTTCCTTTAACATTTGTTGTAAAATTGGTTTGGTGGTGCTGAATTCTTTTAACTTTTGCTTGTCAGTAAATCTTTTGATTTCTCCATCAAATCTGAATGAGAGGGCCTTCCCTGGTGGTGCAGTGGTTAAGAATCTGCCTGCCAATTCAGGGGACATGGGTTCCAGCCCTGGTCCAGGAAGATCCCACATGCCATGGAGCAACTAAGCCCATGCACCACAACTACTGAGCCTGAGCTCTAGAGCCCACGAGCCACAACTACTGAGCCCGTGCGCCACAGCTATGGAAGCCTGCACCCCTAGAGTCCATGCTCCACAACAAGAGAAGCCACCACAATCAGAAGCCCATGCAATGCAATGAAGAGTAGCCCCGGCTCGCCCCAAGGAGAGAAAACCCATGCGCAGCAACAAAGACCCAACACAGCCAATAAATAAATAAAATAAAATAAATTAATAAAAAAAGAATCTGAATGAGAGCTTTGCTGTATAGAGTATTCTTGGTCATAGGTTTTCCCTTTCATCACTTTAAATATATTGTGCTACTCCCTTCTGGCCTGCAGAGTTTCTGCTGAAAAATTAGGTGATAACCTTATGGAGATTGCCTTGTATATTATTTGTTGGTTTTCCCTTGTTGCTTTTAGTATTCTCTCTTTATCTTTAATTTTTTTTTTTCATTTTGGTTACAATGTGTCTTGGTGTGTTCCTCTTTGGGTTAATCCTGTATGGGGCGCTTTGGGCTTCCTGGATTTGGGTGACTATTTCCTTTCCAAGGTTAGGGAGATTTTCAGCTATTACCTCTTCAAATATTTTCTCTGGCCTGTTCTCTCTCTCTTCTCCTTCTCAGACCCCTATAATGTAAATATTAGTGCACCTGATGTTGTTCCATAGGTCTCTTAAGCTGTCCTCATTTGTTTTCATTCTTTTGTCTTTTTTCTCTTCAGCAGCAATGATTTCCACTACTCTGTCTTCCAGCTCACTGATCCTTTCTTCTAAATCATTTAGTCTACTATTATTCCTTCTAGTGTGTTTTTCATTTCAGTTATTGTATTCTTCATCTCTGTTTGGTTGTTCTTTATATTTTCTAACTCTTGGTTAAAAACTTCTAACTTCTTGCTCTCTGCATCCATTCTCCTCCCAAGTTCTTTGATCATCTTTATGATCATTATACTGAACTCCTTCTCAGGTAGATTGCCTATCTTCACTTCACTTAGTTCTTCTTCTGGGGTTTTTTTTTCCTTCATCTGAATCATATTCCTATGCTGCCTCATTTTGTCTAAGTTGCTATTTGTATTTTTATGTATGTGGTAGGTTATGTTTCTTGACCTTGCAGAAGAGGCCTTCTGTAGGAGGCATCCTATGTATCCCAGCAGTGCACTACCCTCTTGTCACCCAAGCTATATGCTCTAAGGATTCAACCTAAGAGGGTGACATGGGTCCTTCTGTTGTGATGGGATAACTATGTGGGTGGTCTGGCAGGCCCCTAGTCTGGTTGGTTGCCAGGACCTGCCTTGCTGGGATGCTGCTGGATGCTCTTTAGCAAGGCCTGTTCACAAGATGGCTGGTTGTGGAATTCTAGGGGTCCCTGGAGCTAGTGGTAGCTCACTGATAGGCAGAATCAGGGTCCTGAAGACTCTGGGGCTGTTGCCCACCTCCTGGCAGGTATAGCTAGATCCTGGGCTACTTCTGGTCTATTGGTAGGCAGAGCTGGTTCCTGGAGTCTGGCTTCAGGGCCCAGGGATCCCAGAGCTCATTTCAGATCATTGCTGGGATGGAGATGTTGGCCCCTGACACAGTTGGGTATGGGATCTGGGGTGTCCTGAAGGTTGTGCAGGTTTGCTAGTGGGATTGGCCAGGGTCCAGCTGGTCCCAGGGTAGGGTCTGAACTGTGTTGTGGGATTGCAGTTTTCTTGTTGCTGGTGTCTGTCCCCTGGTGGATAAGCCTGGTCTAGAGGCTTGGTCCAGCTTCCTAGCGGGAGGGGCTGGTGCCTGTTCACTGGTATGTAGCGCTGGGTCTACCCACCAGCCAAGACCCTCTGGCGGACTGGGTGGTGTCCAGGGGCAGGTGCAGAAGAAGTTCTGGGCTCCTTGGTCTTTAGGCAGCCTATCTGCTGATAGGTGGGGCTGTGTCCCTGCCCAGTTAGTTGTTTGGCCTGAGGCATCCCAGCTCTGGAGCCTGCAGGCTGTTGGGTGGGGCCAGGTCTTCGAGCTAATGAGCCAAGCTTGCTCCTCAATATGTCTGCCACCAGTGTCTATGTACCCAGAGTGAGACAAAGCTTCCCTCCCTACCCCACTTCCCCAGGAGACTCTCCAAGACCAGCAGGTAGGTCTGGCTCAGGAGCCTATCAGATTACTCCTTTTCCCCTGAGTCCTGTTGTGCATGAGATATTGTGTGTTCCCTTTAAGAGTGAAGTCTTTATTTTTACACAGTCCTGTGGGGCTCCTGCAATTAATCCCCACTGGCCTTCAAAGCCAAATACTCTGGGGGCTCATCTTCCCAGTGCCAGACCCCTTGACTGGGTAGTCTGATGTGGGGCTCAGAACTCTTGCTCCTGTGGGAAAACTACTGCAATATAATTATTCTCCAGTTGGTGGTTCACCCATCCAGGAGATAGGGTATTTGATTATATTGCATGTTCACCCTTCCTATCAGTCGCATTGTGGTTCCTTCTTTATGTCTTTAGCTGTAGAAGATCTTTTCTGGTAAGTTCTAGTCTTTTTCACTGATGGTTGTTCTGCAGATCATTGTGATTTGGTGTGCTTGTGAGAGGAGCTGAGTTCAGGGTCATTTTATTGTGCCATCTTGGCTGCTCTCCATAGAATGTTTTTTATTTATTGGAACACACCTTTATTAGGACAATATTTTACATGTATTATTCTATAAATATTTTTTCTACTTTTTGGACCACGGCTCTTGTGTTTATTTTAAAAATATCACAGCTATATTCATGGTGAATATTCTACCAATGGCAGAGAATTTCAAGACCCTGACCTTCCTCCAAAAATTGCTGTAAAAGTATTTCAGCCATCTCTGCAGGTACATCCCAAGACAATTCCAGTCGGAATTTGGGAGACTTCTCAAGGTATTCTCCCCTCCTATTCACTAGAAGAGTGGATCTAACTCCCACTTGACCAATAGTTTAAAGCACGTGCATGTGAACTTCAGGAACTGCATTCCTGAAGCATAGTAGTGTATTAGTTAAGCCTTGGAGTCAGATGGACACAGATTTAAACACCAGCTCTGCCATTTTCAGACTAAGTGACCTTGGGCAAATTAATTTAAGTTTCAGTTTCTTCAAATATAATTTGGAGATGATAATAATGATTAACTTATAGACTTGTTAACTGGATAAAAATGAGATCATATATGTAAATCACAGTACCTGGCATTCTGTAAAGGTTATGTAAATTTAGACTATATTGTTATTAACATCATTTCTTAAGGAGTATAAATTCAAACTCACTATTACTTCATTCTTGTAAAACCTTTGTTGAGAGAAAATATTGAGGAGTGACTGAGTTTTATCTATTCCTTTAGAAAATCAGACATATTCTTGAATTGAGGTAGACAAAGAGATATGTATTAGAACTGAATTTTCTTGGCCACTTGTAGATCCATTTTTACCAGATTGTACTTTGTCTTCATGCCCTTGGTCAACATAGGGCAATGTTATAGACTCAAATATAGTTGGTTACTATATCAACATCATTCATTGCATTACACAGAGCTTCTCTAGGGAGAGCATGTTAATTGAGCTGTTCAGAAGTATTCGCCTTTTCATCCTTTCAAGGCTCATGGTAGGACTAAATATCTACCTTCTTTGAAGATAATTATGGAATTTGCAGCTTGCTCTGGGCAATGAAATAATGAATTTGACTACAACTATATATGTAATCTCCAGTGACCCACGTTCCAGTTGAGTCTAAACTTCCTGATTTGTTTAAGTGAGGTCTTTAAGACATTTTTTAGTTTGTTCAAATTATGTTTCCTATTTTAAATTATATGAATTAAGGAATGAAAGGATAGTCTATCTCCATAAAGTGGGAAAAAATGTGATTTCTTAAACCTAAATCTATTTTCCATTTATTCATGCATTGCTTCAAAAAATATTTTTTGCAGACTGTGGAAAACACTACAAATTTCAAGAGAGGTTGAAAGGATACAGTGGCTGACTTTAGTAACCAATTATAATCAGATAGGTTGATAAAACATATGTAGGTAATACTTGTGAACAATCTAACATCTATTGAAAAGTTAATACAAGATAAAGAGGCAAATAGATTGTATCAGAAATAAAACCTTAAGGATGAAACCGAGACTGTTTGTGGGATGAGGTAATCAGAGAAGGCTCATTTAAAAACTGATCAGATTTGCACGAGTTCAGACATGGAAAAAGAATCCAGGCCAATGGAGTGTACAGAGGGGTGAGGTTGGGTAACAAGGCATTTGAGCAGGACCTTGAGAAGACCACCCTGGTTGCAGGAAAGGGTTACCTTAGGGAATGTTTTAAGAATACGAAGAAGAAAAAAGAACAAAGGAGATTAAGATGAAGTGGCTATGCTAGTGTAAGCAGATTTTTACTATGTGTCTGTCAGGAAGTAATACATTGAACTCAAATCTTTGAGGTTGACTGAAATAATTGATGGGTAATTATGAGTTCATTTAAATATTATAGTTGCTTAACAAATGATGTGAGTGATGTGGTTTTACCCCTTAAGTCATAAACTTGTTAATGAACCTAATTATTTCAAATCATCATAAATTCCATAAACGAACCAGAAATGAACCAACCAACATTACCAGTAGAAAATCATGGAGAAAAGAGAAGCCAAGGAATGCACTGTTACCTGTTACCATAAAGGAATAAAGTACAGTATTGTTAGTTAAAAATTCAACACATTGAAAGAATAAAATCAAAGTGGTAAAGAATTCACACTTTGGTGAGGTCAGTGTTATGTATGACATATGAAATACATATGCTTCTTTCAAAATGTAGGTGGAGAGGTCAAATGTAGCAGGGAGAAAGCTTTTGCAAGAGCTCGTTGTGTTTTCCTCTTCGTGTACATGTTAAATGAAGGGTGCTGTGGTTCACCCATATCATTTCCTCTTTGTTTGGAGCCATTGTGCTCTAATGGGAAAAATGCTAGCAGAAGTACTAGTGACGCAGTGTCAGTTCCCCACCCTTCCACCAAAATCTTTCCATCAGTATAGTTACTGTAAGTTAGACTTCTGTACTAAACAAAGAAACTAGCATTTTATTCCATTATTAAAAAAAAAAAATTCTAGGCTCTCAAACCTCTTCCATGGGTGGATTCTCAATATTCATCACTAACAATACACCTTAAAGTAAGTTCGTATTGCAAGATCAAATTTGCAAAATTTAGTTCTGCTTTTAATTAAACCCAGATTTCTATGTGAATGAGAAATTAATAGTTAAAATGAATGATTAGAATAAGAACTAGCTCTTCTAAAGCTGGTAATCCCAAATTCTTTGTTCTGCTACCACTAAGCTCCTATCCTGACTGCTGAGACTAACTGAATCCAAACTTAATCAAATCAATCATACCAAAAGAAGGGACACTATCAGAAGATTCATTTTAAGAACACAAAACACTAAGAGAACTTATGGAAGGTTTGAATTAGTTAGTACCTTGGGAAGACCTGTCATTCTTAATAAAATTTTCTTAGAGAGAAAGACTGAGTGCTACTACAATATGCTGTAAGAACGAATTGTATTTTGAAGTAATTGGTACCACTATATTACAGTGGAAAGTCCATGGGAAAGAACAGAATGGCCTACATAGCAGTGTTCTTCAAATATTGAAGGAAATAAGAAACACCTGGGAATCTTTTACAACTGCAGATTTTGATGTGTTATTAGGTCTGGGGCCTAATAACATCACAGGTGTTGGTGATGCCACACCATGATCCATGGAGTTGCCTTTTGAGTAATAAGGTGGTAGGTAACATAGTGCTGCAACAATTACTAATTATGTGACTTTGAACCTGTGTTCTCAGCTGTAAAATGGTACCATGAACACCAATCTCATAGGAATCACTAGAGTTGTAAGTGAAATTATGTTTTTGAAGTGCTTGGCAAAGTTCACCTTAGAAAGGAGCACAGAAGGGAAAGCAGAGGATATGGGAAATTATGTTGGTATTTGGGTAGATGTGGTGGTGGGAGTTTGTGGAAGTTCTCATTGCCTTAATTTTCTCATTGAGGTAGGAAGCAAAATCACTATCTGAGATTGAGCATAGGGGATGTAGTGTTGGAGATATGAAGGAAAAAAGGTGAAAATAGTTGTCTTCGTGAGTGGTAGAAATAAAGGACTAGGGAAAACTGTTTGCCTGACAGAAGGTCAATTTGAGTTATGTACTTATGAATTAAAAATGAGACTAGTTAGCATGGTTGAATGCTTTCTCTATGTATGTTTAGCTGCACACTTTCAGATGCGGGAAAGGTGGAGAATTATTTTTAATTATTTTAATTACTTTTAATTAGTTACTTGGCAAATTGTAAAAGGAGTTGAAGATGAATGCAAAGAAGTAACTATAACTATTGACCACAGTATTTAGTTAGGTAATAAGGGAAGAAAGGACATCAGTGGGGTGAGGACAGTGGAAAGGTTAATAGGACCTAAATATTGTTGAGATTTCATTTTTGACTTAGCATGTGGAAAATTTTTGGAAATGTTCCATGTGTACCTACACTTGAATGTAAAGTTTTGATTTGTTGCTCTCTCACATACACACACACACGTCATAATCACTAATGTTTTCCTGATATTATCTGCTAATTCTTTTTTTCAGATTTAGCTATTATTATCTAAGAAGGGAGGATTAAAGTATTATGGATTTTAAATGAAAAACTGTGAGTTTGTCCTTGAGATCGTCTGAACATTTTTGCTTTATATATTTCTAGGCAAAGTTTTTGGTACATACATCTTAACACTTATTATACCTTCTGTTGGATGGTTTATCAGTAGGTAGTCTATTCCTTTTAATGCTTTATTCCTTCAATTTGTCTGATATGAATATTACTATATCAGCTTTCTTTTGGTGAATATCTTCTTCCATTATTAACTTTTACCAGTGTTTCATTTTTAACTTTTCTAGGAGGTTTTGTTTTGGGTATTTCTTTTTGTGTGTGTGTGAGAATAATAAAGATGCTTTTAAAATAATCTACTTGAGGTTTTTGCTCTGAGTAGGATGTAGTAGGTCTTACAGGCCAATGTTTCCACTTTAATAACTAGAAAAAACTGGGTAAATTACAAAATTGTATTCTTAATTACAAAAATGATATTTTTAAGGATATTGGAAACAATGGGAACAAGTGAAAATTCCATAGAGGAAGAGCCCTTCCTTTGTGAGCTGACAATCTCCATTTATCTTCATCCCTTGAAAGCATTTACTGATTTGGGGTACTACTGAGAATCAGGCTTGGCATAGGCAGAAATACTCTACTAGAGAAGACATGAACCATCAGAGCTTTAACAGTCACATAGGCTGGTGTAAAATCAAGACAAGCCCCATGTACATGGCAGCCAATTTTTACTGTGGGATATTTATAGAGTTCTGCGGTGGTATGGAAGGCTGGGGCAGGGCTGGGCCAGAAACTTCTAAAAGGCTGCACAAAGTCTCTTATAGTTCTTAAACAGTGACTAGGAGACAACATCTCACAAATACCTGGCTGGTCTTCCCCTCAGGACAGTTTTGAAGATGTGTGTTATTGGAGGTTAAAGAGTTAACCTCAAAACATTCAAAGCACAGAATTAACTCTCCCTTCCTATTTCATGGCTGAGGATATAGAGACTTCCTAGGTTCTTAATTAAAAACCCACAAAGACCATGCCCGAACTAGAGGTGGGCTTATCTTACCAAAACTGTAATCCAGCTGAGATCCAGTTCAATCACTGATTAAGTCATGGTATTCAGTCCCTCATGATAAATGGAAAAAGGGAGAACCATCTCTGGTGGACAATAATACCATCTAAAGCTCTACAGTTACTTAATACCCAATGCTTAGTGTACAATAAAAGACTGCAAACCAAGCCAAATGCATGATAGAAACAGACACACAGATGATCCAAAAATTGGAGCCAAGAGACAAAGGACTTTAAAATAATATTATAAATATGCTCAAGAAATTAAAAGAAAAGATGAACAAAATAGATAAAAATTTCACCAATAATCAGGATCTGTGAAATGAATAAAGGATGCATTCTGGAACTCATAAATACAATGTCTGGAACTAAAAATTCATTGAATGTTTTTAAGAGAAGACAAGATTAATGAAGTTGAAGAAAGTCCAAAGAAAATATCCAAACTGAAACACACACACACACACACACACACACACACACACACACACACACACACATGCACACAGAATGGAAAAAACAAAACCGTATAAGAGACATGGGGTATGGGAATTCTGAAGGAGAGGACAGCAAGATTGGGGCAGAGCAGCATTTGAAGAGATAATGGTGGAGAATTTCCCCAAACTGATAAAAGAGATCAACTCACAGATTTTTAAAGATTTAGAAAATTCCAAAGAGTACAAATAAAACCACACATAAGCACATTACACTCAGACTGCTAAAAACTAGAGACGAAGGGAAAAATCTTAAAACAACCAGAGAAAAAAGATACATTATCTTCAAAGGAGAAACGATAAGATTTTATTAACAGAAACAATGGAAACTAAATGAAATTTTTAAATGACAAAAAAAAAAAACCAAAAATAAAACTCACTGCCAACATAGAAATATGTGATCTGCAAAAATGTGCTAAATGTGAAAGTGAAATAGACATTTTCAGACATAAAAAGGACAGAGCATTCAGTATGTTTGAATTTTTTATATTATTCTTGTTATATCTCAAGTCTCAACACCATTACTTACTAATTGTGAGAAACTGACAAGTTACTTAACCTCTTAAGGTCTTCATTTGTAAAACAGGGATAACCATTCTATCAATCTTAAAGCAAACTATGAAGCTTTAGCGTGATAGTGAAAATGCTTAGTAAACTCCATCTCCACAGAGAGATAGTCATTATTATGATAGCTAGGTTTATAGTCCATTTACTATTTTTGTCCTTATTTGAACACGATGTTCCAGGTGTTGTTCAACAAGCACATTGAGTGGTTACTTCTTGTGTCCTCGACATGCTGCACCTATTAAAATACAGCCCTTAAGATTTCATTAGCTATTTGGTAATCACACACTGATTCATATTGTGCTTGCAATTAATTAATTGGGTCTTTAAAAAGTGTGTTACTATGTAGCCATATGTCTTCCAAAGTTTATCTTTATAGCTGGAATTTTGAATCCACCTGCAGGGCTTCACATTTACTCCTATTACATTTCATCTTGTCTGAGTCAGCTGATTGTTGAGATCTTCTTGGTTCCTGATTCTGTTTTCTGTTGTGTTGGCTACCTCTTCCAGCTTTATGTTGATGGTTAATCTCTTTTACATATAATCCATATCCTCATTAAAATAAGAAATGTACAGAACAGAAGAGTAGCAGGGACATAAACCTGTGGTTTGCCACTAGAAAACAATGATATGTTAAATAGCAAACTTTGGATATTGTTACTCAGTTGTTACAAATCCAAAATTACCCAGTCCTTATTTCTCTTTTGTCTATAATATCATGATGTATTTTGTGAAATTCCTCACAGTTGTTATGGAACCAAACTTGGGTCTGAATGCCTGACACACAGCAAAACCAATCTGCCGACACCAGGTTGTGGTGAAGAAAAGTAGGACATTTATTGCAGGGCCAAGCAAGGAGAATGGGCAGCTTATGCTCAAAAGACCTGAATTCCCCGGTGGCTTTCAGGGAAGGGTTTTTAAAGGAAACATTAGGGGTGACTGTTGTAGGGTGCCTGATCAGCTTGTGGACATTCTTCTGATGGCTGGTTGTGAGGAAATAGGGTGGTATTTCTGGAGTTACCATCATCAACCTTCTGGTCCCAACCCATCTGGGGTCTATGTGCTTGTGGTCAGCATGCAATTAACTTCTTCCACCTGGTGGGAGTTTTAGTATCTGCAAAACTACCCAAGGATATGGTTCAGAATATTATCTGTAGGCCTTGAGGAGGAACTAAAGGTCCTTAACTTTGTTTTATGGCTAAACTATCATTATTTTGTCTGGTTTGACTGCTTTCCTTTGTTTCTGCATTTTCTTACTTCTCTGATTAAATTTGCTCTTTGAAACTCAGGGAAGGCCTAGGAAGCTAAAGCTTTCCTAAAACAAGAGGCAGGGAACACAGGGGTCAGAGCATGGGGTGTCTGTCCCTGGGAAGGCTCCACAGGGTCCTGGTTGGTTTCATAGCCTTCCCTTGAGGTACTTACTCTGGTAACTTCATTTTAAAAAATAAGACAATCCTTCTTAAGGTGCAACTGAAACAGAAATTCCTATCAAGCCTCATTGCACTTTAGACTCTACAAATGAAAGGGTCTAGAGAATTCCATTCTGAAAACTATTTTTGAAAACTATATTTAAAAATAAAATTATATTTAAAAATATGTGTTTCTTTTTATTATTTTGGTTTTGATTCTTTGGGGGCTTCAAATTTTTTTAATTTTTATTTTATTTATTATTTTCTTTGGTACGCAGGCCTCTCACTGCTGTGGCCTCTCCCACTGTAAAGCACAGGCTCTGGATGCGTAGGCTCAGCGGCCATGGCCCACGGGCCCAGCCACTCCGCAGCATGTGGGATCTTCCCGGACCAGGGCACAAACCCGTGTCCCCTGCATCAGCAGGCGGACTCTCAACCACTGCGCCACCAGGGAAGCCTGGGGGCTTCAATTTTATAGAGTTTCTTTGCCTATTTTAACTATCATTTTCTCTAACATTTAAAACTTTTTCTTGATTTCCATTTTGCTCATTTTCTCCTTTCCTTCTATCCTTACTATCTTTTTTTCATCAGTGTCTTATTCTCTCTTGGATTTCTTCCAATTTCACCTTCATATCTCTTGATGGCTTTCTTTTTCACATTTTTTTTCAGTATGACTCTTCAATAAGCTTTTGCTTTTATTCTCTGTGGTTTTCATTCACAGAAGCACATCAGTAAGTTTTTAAATGTGTAGTAAAACATTTAGTTATATTTTACTCCTATTCCATGGTATCATTCCTCTGGAGAATGTCCTTCATCTGCCATTTGTTTTTCCTGTTCCTTTGCCCCTCCCTCCTTATTTTTCTTCTTCTTTTAGGAAGTCCTTCTACCTGTTTTGTGGTATTGAATTTTGTTTATCTCCCAATTTCTCTTTTGAAAGTGAAATTTCAATTGCTTGTTCTTCTTCTTGTTGATTTTGGATGACTTCCATGAAGAGGGAAATGCCACTTTTATGCTGCCATCTTCAAACCAGAAGTCATCCAGCATGTTCTCCAACCTTTTATCTTGAAAAATTAAAAACTTAAGAAATGTTGTAAAACTATCAAATGGAATAACTCTATGCCTTTTCAACATTTTGCCACATTTGCTTTCTCTTTATTTACTCAGTTAAATCATTTTGAAAATAAGTTGCAGACTCTGCTAGCGTTAAAAATGTGAAGCAAATAAAAAGCATTTAAATACCAATGATTATTATCATTTATGCCTATGCATAGCTCACATTCCCCAGGAGCAGACTCTGTACCAAGGATTCCAGTGTAAGCAGGTTATTGGGAGAAATAAGGAACATGGGTTAGAGAGGGAAATGACACAGGAAAAGTAAAATAGCCAATGAAAGATGCAGTATCAAGCCAGCTACCACAATGGGTGACTGGGTCATAATCCTGTAGGGAAACAAACTCTGGAAAAAAGTGCAAAATACATGCCTCTGAATTATCCCAACCAAGGATGGGGAGTAGAGGGAAGTTGTGGCATTTATTAACTCTCTCTCATCAGTCATCAGTTAAGGAATTACCCTCAGAGGGTATTAATTCTGGCCCTCCACATGTGGGCAAAGTGAGTTCTGGCAGCCGTTCAACCAAGATACAGTTGCTGGCTGATGGAAGGCAGGCTGATGTGTAGTGAGCACCAATAGATTTTCAACAGCTAATTTTAACACGTGAACAAGAAGTCAGGAAGAAAACTGTTTAGAACAATGCACTCATGCAATTATTGAAATAAAAAGTCATTTAATAGGCAAAGAGCATCTTGATAGAAACAAGTATTAGACTGAGATTAGCTGTCACCTTTAGCTCTACAGGTGTCATCATATAAAATTTTCTCTTTTTTTTCTCTTCTTATATTGACTAAAACCTGCAATAACAATATTGAATTGAGCAGTGACTCTATTTTTAGTGTATCACCATTAAGGAGGATGTTCTACAGGCTTGTGGTATTGCCCTCTATCAAATTAATGAAGTTTTCCTCTAAGTCTCACCAAACTAAGTTTATTTCATCTTCTATTAAAAATGAATATTAAATCACATTAACTATTATATTTTTTTGTATCTCACAAGATGATCATATTGTGTCATTTAATTTTAGGTCTGTCTTTTGCAAGTAGCATATAGTTGGATCTTTACTTGTGAACATTTATGTTTAATTCTAATCAGTTCTTAGGGTCTGTCTTATAATATGAAAATTTAACATATTCTTATTTATTATGATGACTAATGTGTTTGAAATTATTTTTGCAATTTTATTTTAGTTTTCCTCTTTTAACCACTTTTCAGTTATTTCTATTTTACTTTCTTATTAGATTGTTTTCTATTACTCTTTTCTTTATTGTCTTTGGAAGTTATAAACTTCATTTCTATTCTTCTAGGGGTTAATCTAAAAATATTTAGCATATTTTTTATCAACATTTAGAATATATTTGTATCTCCAATCTCCATGTAAATAAAGGAATAGTCTCAGTAAATTACTTTTATTCTCGCTAACTTTTACCTCCCACCACCTCCAATGTTGTAATCATTAAAGATTTTAGTTCAAGATTGCTTTTAAATTTTTTAACATTGAGATTTAAATATACACTTAGTTTTCTTAGTCTTCATTGTTTTCACCCCCCTTATTAGCACTAATATATTTGTGTTTATATGCATGTACTTATTTATTTATGAGGCATAATTTACATAGTGCTTTATTTTTTGCCCTTTTTGATATATAGTCCTATGAATTCTTTTTTTAAAATTTATTTGTTTAATTTATTTATTTTTGGCTGTGTCGGGTCTTCGCTGCTACACGTGGGCTTTCTCTAGTTGTGGCGAGTGGGGGCTACTTTTTGTTGCGGTGTGAGGGCTTCACGTTGTGGTGGCTTCTCTTGTTGCAGAGCATAGGCTCCAGGCACGTGGGCTTCAATAGTTGTGGTGTGTGGGCTTCAATAGTTGTGGTGCACAGGCTCAGTAGTTGTGGCTCATGGGCTTTAGAGCACAGGCTCAGTAGCTGTGGTACACGGGTTTAGCTGCTCCACGGCATGTGGGATCTTCCCGGACCAGGGCTTGAACCCGTGTCCCCTGCATTGGCAGGTGGATTCTTAACCACTGCGCCACCAGAAAAGCCCAGTCTTATGAATTTTGACAAAAGAATATGGTTGTATAATCAGCACCACAATCAAGATATAGAACAGTCATTATCCAGATAATCCTCTTGGGCCCCAATGTAGTCAACCCTTCCTCTCACTGCAGTCACCGGCAACCACTGATTTGTTTTCTGTACCTATAGTTCTTGCCTTTTCCAGAACGCCATATGAATGGAACCATACCATACGTAGACTTTGGGTCTGGCTTCTTTCACCTAGAATAATGATTTAAGATTCATGCATATGTTGTGCATATTAGTAACTTGTTTCTCCTATTGTTGAGTAGTATTTAATCAATTTTTTTATATCCCACACTTTCCTCTGGAAACCTTTTTTATTTTGCTGCAGTAATTCTTTCAGAGAGAGTCTGTAGCCAGTAGACCTTTGAAGTTCTTGCTTGTGCCAAGATATTTTTATTTAAACTTGCATGTGAATGATATTTTGACTGGTATATATTTTGGTTTAATGTCATTACACTCAGACTTTTGTAGGTATTTCTGCACTTTCTTCTAGGACCATGTGCCACCAAATGATGTACTGATGCCAATCTGATTTCTAGTCCCTTTATAAACTGTTTGTGTAACTTTTATGTTTTGAAACTTTCAGAGTTTTCTCAGACTTTTGAGTTCACAGGTTTCACTAAGCCGTGGGTCTTTATTCATTCATGACCCTTGGTGGGCCATTTCAGTCTGAAGGCTTGAATTTTCATTCAACTTTGTAAAGTGTTCTTTGCTCTCTTTCTTTTCCTTCATATTATCTCTGGAATTCCTTTTGTAGTGAAGAATGGACTATCTGAATTCATCTTCCATATCATAACATTTCTCTATTTTTTACCTTTCTGTATTTTTGTTCTACTTTTGAATGCTGTGATCTTCCTAATTGTTTATTTGTTTTTATCCATATTCAGTCTATTGCTTATCCATTCTGCTAAGATATTTACTCACCCATCATATTCTTGATTCCTAAGAACTATTTTTTATCAGCTCCATTTTCTTGTCAGATTGTGCTTTTGTTTTATGATGCAATGAATTTCAAGTGAGTTCCATGGGGCAGATATGATGTTTTTTTTATTTTTGGACGGGAGTGTGTTTCATTACCATGGCATTTTGTACCACAAACCACTGTCTGATAGATAATGGGTGTTCAGTAAATATTTGTTAAATAAGTGAGTATAAAAAATATATTTAGAATTTGAAATAAATATTTTATATTTCCTGGATTATCTTTTTCTCAAGGGTCACTTCTAGTGATTTTTATATTGTAACACCTGATTCATGGCTAAGTTTTACAATGAAGATATTAGATAACTGGTTGTGTCTGTCTATATGTCTATGTGTGCATTATAAATATATTTCTCTACCTTTGGATGGTACTATCAAAATTAATTTGTAAATGAGCTCTACTTAATTGGTGTAAAGGAAATTAGCACTTATAAAGTTTCTCAGAAATATAGAGAAACTAACCCAAATGAATTTCATGTTCCTGTGAACTGGGAAACACTCAGTATTAAACTAATTTAAAGCTATTAAGGTTATTAAAGTTATTTTAAGTTTGTCAATTTAATTAATATAGATACATCTTTATAGTCATCAACATTAAGTATAATACTTTCTTTGTACCTAGCTTTAATAGAAGTCAAATAAGATATTATGTCTGTTGCAAATTTGTCGGCAAGAAAAATAACTTGGTATGATTAAATTTTTAATAAGTAAATTAAATGTAAGTGAGATAAGAGCTTTTGGGTGGAATCTTTAGGAATAATTATGTTTTAGAATTGTCTACTTAAAAATAATCTCTCCATCTGCTCCTTCTGGGACCCCTATCATGCAAATGTTGGTGCATTTGACATTGCCCCAGAGGTCTCTTAAACTGTCCTTATTTCCTTTCATTATTTTTTTCTTTATTTTCTGTTCCATGGCAGTGATTTCCACCACTCTGTCTTCCAGCTCATTGATTCATTCTTCTACCTCATTTATTCTGCTATTGATTTATTCTAATGTATTTTTCATTTCAGTTACTGTATTCATCAACTCTGCTTGGTTATTCTTTATATTTTCCAACTCTTTACTAAAAACTTCTTGTAACTCAGAGAGGGCCTGACAAAATATTTGAAGAGATAATAGCTGAAAACTTCCCTAACATGGGAAAAGAAACAGTCACTGAAATCCAAGAAACACAGAGAGTTCCCTAGATAAACCTAAGGAGGGGGCTGCCCTGGTGGCACAGTGGTTGAGAGTCTGCCTGCCAATGCAGGGGACATGGGTTCATGCCCCAGTCCAGGAAGATCCCACATGCTGCGGAGTGGCTAGGCCCGTGAGCCATGGCCATTGAACCTGCGCATCCGGAGCACGTGCTCCGCAGTGGAAGAGGCCACAACGGTGAGAGGCCCACATACCAGAAAAAAAAAAAAAAACCTAAGGAGGAACACGCTGAGACATATAATAATCAAATTGACAAAAATTGAAGACAAAGAAAATATTAAAAGCAACAAGGGAAAAGCAACAAATAACATAAAAGGAAATCCCCATAAGATTATAAGCTGAATTTTCAGGAAAAACTCAGCAGGCCAGAAGGGAGTGGCACGATATATTTAAAGTGAGGAAAGGGAAGAGCCTACAACAAAGAATACTCTACCCAGCAAGGTTCTCATTCAGATTTGAAGGAGAAATCAAACGCTTTACAGACAAGCACAAGCTAAAAGAATTCAGCAGCACCAAAACAGCTTTACAACAAATGCTAAAGGAACTTCTCTAGGCTGAAAAGAAAAGACCACAACTAGATACAAGAAAATTATGAAATGGGAAAGTTCACCAGTAAAGGCAAATATACAGTAAAGATAGGAAATCATCCACATACAAATATGATATCTAAGCAAATAATCATGAGAGAAGGAGAGTACAAATGCAGGATATTTGAAATGCATTTGAAATTAAGAGATCAACAACTTAACACAAATATATATATATATATATATATATATATTATATATATATATAGAGAGAGAGAGAGAGAGAAAGAGACTGATATATATATATGTATATATATATAGATAGATAGGTATAGATAGATAGATAGATAGATATAGACTGCTATATCAAAACCTCGTGGTAACCACAAACCAAAAATCTATAATAGATATAACACAAATAAGTAAAAGGAATCCAAACACAACATTAAAGGAAGTCACCAAATCAAATGAGAAGAGAAAAAAAGAGGAAAGGAAGAAAAAGAGACTGACAAAAATAAATCCAAAACAATTAACAAAATTTCAGTGAGAACATACATATTGATAATTACCTTAAATGTAAATGGATTAAATGCTCCAACCAAAAGATATATATTGGCTGAATGGATAAAAAACACTATATATATGCTGTCTACAAAAGCCCCACTTCACATCTAGAGACACATACAGCCTAAAAGTGAGGGGATGGAAAAAGTTATTACATGCAAATGGAAATCAAAAGAAAGCTGGAGTAGCAATACTCATATCAGACAAAATAGACTTTAAAATAAAGACTATGACAAGAGACAAAAAGGATACTACATAATGATCAGGGGATCAATCCAAGAAGAAGATATAACAACTGTAAATTTATATGTACCCAACACAGGAGCATCTCAATATAAAAGGTAATTGTTAACAGACATAAAAGGAGAAGTTGACAGTAACACAAAAATAGTGGGGGACTTTAACACCACATTACATCAATGGAGAGATTATCCAGAAAGAAGATCAAAAAGGAAACAAAGGCCTTAAATGACACATTAGACCAGATGGACTTAATTGATATTTATAGAGCATTTTATCTGTAAGTAGCAGAATACACTTTTTCAAGTACACATGGAAGATTCTCTAGGACTGATCACATGCTGGGCCACAAAGCAGGCCTTGGTAAATTTAAGAAAGTTGAAATCATATCAAGCATCCTTTCCAACTGCAACATTATGAGACTAGAAATCAACTCCAAAGGAAAAACTGCCAAAAACACAAACAGGCAGAGGCTAAAAACTATGCTACTAAAGAGCCAATGGGTCACTGAAGAAATTAAAGAGGAAATCAAAAAATACCTAGAGCAAATGAAATGAAAACATGATGATCCAAAACCCATGGGAGGCAGCAAAAGTAGTTCTAACAGGAACGTTTATAGCAATACAAGCTTACCTCAGGAAACAAGAAAAATCTCAAATAAACAACCTAACTTTACCCCTAAAGCAACTAGAGAAAGAAGAAAAAACAAAACCCAAAGTTAGCAGAAGGAAAGAAATCATAAATATCAGAGCAGAAATAAATGAAATATAGACTAAGAAAACAATAGAAAAGATCAATGAAAGCAAAACCTGGTTGTTTGAAAAGAAAAAACAAAATTGATAAACGTTTAACCAGACTCATCAAGAAACAAAAGAGAAATGGCTCAAATTAATAAAAGTAGAAATGAAAAAAGAGAAGTTACAACAGACACCACAGAAATACAAAGGATCTTAAGAGACTACTACAAGCAACTATATGCCAATAAAATGGACAACCTGGAAGAAATGGACAAATTCTTAGAAAGGTACAATCTCCCAAGACTGAACCAGGAAGAAATAGAAAATATAAACAGACCAATTACAAGAACTGAAATTGAACCTGTAATTTAAAAACTTCCAACAGACAAAAGTCCAGGACCAGATGGCTTCACAGTACAATTCCATCAAACATTTAAAGAAGAGTTAACACCTATCCTTCTGACACTATTCTAAAAAATTGCAGAGGAAGGAACACTTCTGAACTCATTCTATGAGGCCACCATTCCCTGATACCAAAAGCAGAGAAAGATACCACACACAAAAAATTATAGGACAATATCACTGATGAACATAGCCACAAAAATCCTCAATGAAACACTAGCAAACCTATTCCAACAATACATTAAAAGGATTATACACAATGACCAAGTGGGAATTATCCCAGGGATGCAAGGACTTTTCAATATTCACAAATCAATCGATGTGAAACACCACATTAACAAACTGAAGAATAAAAACCATATGATCATCTCAATAGATGCAGAAAAAGCTTTTGATAAAATTCAACATCCGTTTATGATAAAAACTCTCCAGAAAGTGGGCATAGAGGGAACATATCTCAACATAATAAAGGCCATATATGACAATCTCACAGCTAACATCATAATGGTGAAAAGCTGAAAGCATTTCCTCTAATGTCGGGAACAAGACGAGGATGTTCACTCACTCTCACCACTTTTATTGAACACAGCATTGGAAGTCCTAACCACAGTAATCAGAGAAGAAAAAGAAATGAAAGGAAACCAAACTGGAAAAGAAGAAGTAAAACTGGCACTGTTTGCCGATGACATGATACTATACATAGAAAATCCTAAAGATGCTATCAGGAAACTGCTAGAGCTCATCAATGAATTTGGTAATGTTGCAGGATACGAAATTAATATGCAGAATTTTGCTTTATTAATTTGCAGTAATATGGAAAATTAATGCAGAAATCTGTTGCATTTCTATACACTAACAATGAAAGATCAGAAAGAGAAATTAAGGAAACAATCCCATTTACCATCACATCAAAAAGAATAAAATACCTAGGAATAAACCTACCTGAGGAGGCAAAAGACCTGTACTCTGAAAACTGTAAGATGCTGATGAAAGAAATCAAAGATGACATAAACAGATGAAAAGTTATACCATGTTTTTGGATTGGAAGAACCAACATTGTCATAATGACTATATTACCCAAGGCAATCTACAGATTTAATGTAATCCCTATCAAATTACCAATGGCATTTTTTTTTTTTTTTTTTTTGGTGGTACGTGGGCCTCTCACTGTTGTGGCCTCTCCAGTTGCGGAGCACAGGCTCTGGATGCGCAGGCTCAGCGGCCATGGCTCACGGGCCCAGCCGCTCTGCGGCATGTGGGATCTTCCCGGACTGGAGCACAAACCCGTGTCCCCTGCATTGGCAGGCGGACTCTCAACCACTGCGCCACCAGGGAAGCCCCAATGGCATTTTTTCACAGAACTAGAATAAAAAATCTTAAACTTTGTATGGAAACATGAAAGACCCTGAATAGCCAAAGTAACCTTGAGAATGAAAAATGGAGGAATGAGGCTCCCTGATTTCAGACTATATTACAAAGCTACAGTCATCAAAACAGTATGGTACTGGTAAAAAAACAGAAATATAGATCAATGTAAGAGGACAGAAAGCCCAGAAGTATACCCATACAATTATGGTCAATTAATCTACAACAAAGGAAGCAAGAATATACAATGGAGGAAAGACAGCCTCTTCAATAAGTGGTGCCAGGAAAACTAGACAACTGCATGTAAAACAATGAAATTAGAATATTCTGTAACACTATATAAAAACATAAACTCAAAATGGATTAAAGACCTAAATGTAAGACTGGATACTACAAAACTCCTAGAGGAAAACCTAGGCAGGACACTCTTTGACATAAATTGCAGCAATATCTTTTTGGATCCATCTCCTAGAGCAATGGAAATAAGCACAACAACAACAACAAAAACAAATTTGACCTAATTAAACTTAAAAGCTTTTATATAGCAAAGTAAGCCATAAACAAAACGAAAAGATAACCCACAGAATGGGAGAAAATATTTGCAAACAACAAGAGATTAATCTCCAAAACATATAAGCAGCTCATACAGCTCAATATCAAAAAACAAACAACCCAAGAAAAAAATGATAAGAAGACCTAAATAGATGTTTTTCCAAAGAAGACATACAGATGGCCAAAAGGCACATGAAAATATGCTCAACATCGCTAATTTTTAGAGAAATGCAAATCAAAACTATGATGAGGTATCACCTCACACCAGTCAGAATGGGCATCATCAAAAGTCTACAAATAATAAATGCTGGAGAGGGTGTGGAGAAAAGGGAATTGTCCTACACTGTTTGTGGGAAGGTAAATTAGTGCAGCCACTATGAAGAACAATATGTAGGTTCCTCAAAAAACAAAAAATAGAGCTACCATTTGATCCTGTAATCCTACTCCTGGGCATATATCCAGGGAAAACCATAATTTGAAAAGATACATGCACCCCAATGTTCATTGCATCAGTATTTACAATAGCCATGACATGGAAGCAACCTAAATGTCCATCAACACATGAACAGATAAAGAAGATGTGGTATATACACACAATGGAATATTCAGCCATAAAAAAAGAATGAAATAATGCCATTTGCAGCAACAAGGATGGACTAGAGATTATCATACTAAGTGAAGTAAGTCAGACAGAGAAAGACAAACATCATATGATATTGCTTATATGTGGGATCTAAAAAAATAATACAAATGAACTTATTTACAAAACAGAAACAGACTCACAGACATAGCAAACAAACTTAGGCTTACCAAGGGGGAAAGGGGGGTTGTGGGAGGGATAACTTATACATACTATTATATATAAAGTAGATAACCAACAAGGACCTACTGTATAGCACAGGAAACTATACTCAATATCTTATAATAATGTATAAGGGAAAAGAATCTGAAAAGGAATATATATATATATATATATATATTCCTTTTCTATATATATATATAACTGAAACACGGCGCTGTACACCTGAAACTAACATGATATTGTAAATCAACTATACTTCGATTAAAAAAAATCTCTCCATATATTTGGCAATTTGAACATTAGAGTTGTGCTAAATTAAGTTAAATGTTGGAAGTTTATTGAATAGCTAGGTCATTCCCAAATAAAGTAAGGTACTGAAACATAAATTACTGAACATTGGCTTCCTTTTACAGAGAAAATAAAGGTATTTAGAATTATTAATAAATACATTTTGTGCCACACTGAGGTATTTTCTATAAGAAAGCACATGTTTTTAGAATTTATTATTGGTATTTTTGTTTTGCCAATCTACAGAATGCTAATGTAAAAGCTCATCATTGGCTTACTTCTTAGTTTTCACTAGAAATTAAGATTTTTAAGAGTTGAGAATTCTAATTTAAATATGTAATTAAAGCTAGTAGAAATAATAAGGGAAACATTTTAGGATACAGTAGCAAAGTAGGATGTGTGTTTTTAGTAAAAGAAGGTACGAGGAGTTGAATTGCGCTTTGCTAAGGGAAAAGAAAGTAATTTTTTTCTAAAGTTGATTGCTCCTGGATGAGAAAAAAGAAGGGACAAACTAATTTGAGTGCAGAAAATTATGGAAGGTTTATCGAAAAGGAACCCTGAGAAAACAATTTTGTGCCTGGTCAGGATTGGCTAAATTTAGAATAAATTTAATTGAGTAAATAAATTTTAAACATAAGCTGGTACAAAATCTGAATTTTGTTTTTCTCTCTGTTAAGAGGACAAAGTTTTCTTAAATGGTCAATCGGCATTTGATAACAGATTTTAAGTTTCTCTACCTTTTAAGTGATCTATTCCATATTTGCTATTGAAATCTTTTATTGTCCCTTTGGTTAAGTGAAGAAGTATTGTTTAACAGTGACCTATGATCCTATTTGACCAAGTATTTTAAAACCTTTTTGATATTTTTGGAGAAACTTCCCAAATCAAAATCTGATGAAGTTCCTTTGACCTCTAGCTAACTTTGAGATGCTTCAAAGGGCCCCTGAGACATCCCAAAGAGATGTATAATTAAACCTGATTAAACGAATTAGGTTCATTTGGAGTGTTAAATTACATGGGATTAGCATTGTCAAATGAGTAATAAATCTTATGTTGTGTGGGTAAATGTTATTAATATTTAAGTATTCTAGAAATTATATGGAATTCCTAAAAATATGGCATGTCTTGGTAAAATGTTATCAGTCATAATTCCAGTTATTATCTTAAAATGTTGTATGTCACAGGAGTAACTAAGTTTCTTTGTCAATTGCATTGTAAACAGGTCTTCAACCGTGCCTTCTTAAGTCTTTTATCATTCATAGATAGCTATTGTTTTACTCTGATGTCTTTGCAAAAATTCTTCCTCTTCAAGATGATTCACAGCAAGAACTTTTTGACAACTACAGGTTTCTGATAACTTTCAGATCATATGCTGAACTGGGAGAAAAATTAAAGAATTTTATAGGAAAACCTGATGGCTTCATAAAACAGTTAACAAAAAGGACTTCTCTGGCAGTCCAGTGGTTAAGACTCCATGCTTCCACTGCAAGGGGTGCGGGTTCAATCTCTGGTTGGGGAACTAAGATCCTGCATGCCACGTGGGTGGCCAAAAGAAAAAAAAAGGATTTTTTTACATAGGACTGAGTGAACTGGTGAATAGGGTTATAATTTTTATGGTTTCTGTCTGAAGTATTACTGGCTTTTAATCTGTGTTTTCCAGATATAAGATATCTGGAAATAAGGAAACTTACTTCCTAATTATGACTTACAGCGATTTGGTAAATTATACCTTTGTAAGCAGTACTGAAACATTTATCCTTTCTCACTACCTGATCCCTCCAGAGATTGGAAACTCTTGGGTTCCCAGAAGCTTTATTAGGTAAATTAGGAAGACCACCTCCTAACAGGTGCAGGAATCTCAAGGTATTTTGGAAACCTCAAAAAAGGAGGAATTCACCCGAATCTACAGATATCACCCACAAAATCTGTGACAAGCCCTTGCCGTGGTTTTCCTGGCCTTGAGAGGCATTTTAAAAATTCAATCTGAGATTCCTTATGAAAAAGTTCCAGTAAAGCCAATTTAGAAAGAGCCTGCATAATCAAATACACTTATGCAAATCATCAGGCCATGTTTATTGAAACCAGACTTACTTTGCAAACAAATTAGTCTTAATCTGGCTTTATTTGGTAGAAATGAGGGTAATTATAGACAGAAAAAGATTACGTTTCAGTGAATATTAAATTCTAGTTTAGTTAATTATGGTCTGTATTTACTAAGTCTCACTTCCCAGATAGCTCCTCACTGTTTATTACTGTGAAGTTTAATTGAATGACTAAAAGGACACTCCAAGCTTGTTTCTGAAGCTTATCTCAGTAATCTAGCTTTAGATGCAGATTGGATGCTCCATGGCCTGCAACCAGGAGATAATACGTACTGGAAAAGACATCATTTAAAGAACAATCTCTAACCTAAATGGAAGGACCCTCATCAGATACTCTTAACTAGCTCATGCACAGCAAAACTGAAGGGAATTGACTCTTGGATTAATACTTCCCAGTTAGAAAGGGCCCCTGCACTGGATGGGCTATAGAGATGACTACCAACACAAACTCACCTTAAAAAGACACTCAAACAGGAGAAACTACACTTATACCAGGACGAGAAGACAATGACATCAGAAATAGACAGATGTCCCAAGATGCCAGAACTGACCCATATGATCATTTGTAGTGTTTTTTTCTGTTTTTTTTTTTTACTTCTTGGAACTTTGCATATGGATAAAACATTTTTCAATCATGGGCCTGATTCTATGCTAGTTTTAAAAATCAATCCAATTGGGGCTTCCCTGGTGGCGCAGTGGTTAAGAATCCACCTGCCAATGCAGGCGACATGGGTTCAATCCCTGGTCCGGGAAGATCTCACATGCCGCGGAGCAACTAAGTCCGTGCGCCACAACTACAGAGGCTGCACTCTAGAGCCCACGAGCCACAACTACTGAGCCTGCATGCCACAACTACTGAAGCCCACGTATCTGGAGTCCATGCTCTGCAACTAGAGGAGCCACAGAGTGAGAAGCCCATGCACCGCAAGGAAGAGTAGCCCCTGCTCACTGCAACTAGGGAAAGCCTGCACGCAGCAACGAAGACCCAAGCAGCTATCAATCAATCAATCAATCCAGTTGTCGGGTTTGTGGTCAATTACCAGACACAAAGTTGTGTCTGGAACTTCTGGTTTACCTTGGTGGATTTGTCCTCTCCAAGGTTCTAACTGGATGGCTCTTGGGAAATTTATTCTAGAAGAAAGAAGTTATAGTTTTGTTTGGGCCACTATTGATATTACTAGATGAGACTCCCTCACTTGACCTATCAATTATACTTGCTCTGACCATCGCCATAAATACAGATTTTCTCTTAAAGTTACTCAGTCTCAATCAGAGCAACAAGCAAAATTTTGGCCAAAAAATATAACCTCCCTCCATTGTGGGATGGCTTTATATGGCTAACATGAGGCTATGATCACTTAAGTTTAAGGCCCCCCTTATGTTGGGAACAGTCAAACCATACTAAGGATAACCAGCCTAATAACACTAGGAAATTGGACTGGGTGACTTATGCACAATGCCTGTGTATCATTTCCCTTAAAGATAAGAATTGTTACAGAACAGACTACGTCAGAAGACCTGGTGATATACTGTGCCACACCTAATGGAAGTTCTTGACTTAAATTCTTAGTTATGACCTTACTCATACTACTAGCTATATTACCTGTATATTGCCTATTTTACAAGATTGCTGTTTCTTGCATTACTAAATGTGTGACAGAGCCTTTCATAAAATGATGACTAGGTTACCTGAAGCAAGTAACCAGTTATATAGTTCTATATAAGAACAATGATTGTAATAGTGTAACTCTAGATATGGTAAGAAGAAACAAGAGGGAACCATTTTCTGGACCATAACAGACTAGTAAGACAGGTGGTCCAGAGACCTTTGGCTACTGTTAATAGGACCTAGTCCAGTCACATTGAGTGGCCTATCTACGAAATCCTTGCCTGACCTAGGAATGAGCATTCCTAGCACTGTGGGACAAAACGGTCACGAAATGCCTCCCAAACCATGGTCGAATTTATGACCATGAGGGGGCGCTGTCACTACAAATTATTGCTGACCATCTGGTTCTACAAGAATAAAGTCACTAGTCACTGCAATCGCTGACCCTCAACACACTCTGAAAGGAGATCAGGGCAGAGATCAGGAATGAGGCACTCTGCTCTGGGAAAAACTGGCAGAACAGGCCTTTACATAGTTAGATATTTTCAGGAGACAATTTTATGAGCCCAATTTCTTGCATCTTTTCATATCTAGACAAGCACTAAAATCATTAATGGGGACATCTGCTCCTCGTGACTAGCAGCAAACCTTCTGCCAAAATGTGTGCTTGACTGCATGTATCCCCCCTTCACTAATATCATATATATACTGACCCCCGCCCCAACCTCTAGGGAGCAGTTCCTCAGAGCTATCTGAGATGCTATCTCCCATGCTACAGTCCTTATTTGGCCCCAAATAAAACTTAACTCACAACTCTCACGTTGTGCTTTTTTTTTTTCAGTCAATGAGAAGAATAGTCATTCAAATCCAGGTATGTCTGACTGCAAAGATACCATCTGAATCCTGAAAACCCTTCACAGGCCAGTTGTTCCATATTACCTCTCAATGCCATATCCTCTCATACTGTACATAGCTAGTAATTTCTCACTTAATATTCATTTACTGTTTCTTAGTGGTTCCAATTTTTTCTTTTTTTTTTCAGTACATAGGCTTTGCTATCTTCTTGCTCCCATAACACTTTGTATGTGTCATTTAACTTGTGAACTCTCAAAAATGAATTGCTAACGAGAAGAGTGAATCATTTTCCATGTTTAGTTTCCAAGATTTCTCATTTTGAAAAAATAGGTTTCCAAATATTAACTTGCTTTAAATGATTACGCATACAAACCCCACATCCATAAACTTTATCTTAAATTAAAAATAAAAGCCTGCCAAGCTAGAGTACATAAATAGCTCTTTTAAAATCACTGGATAAGAGTTTAAATTACCAGAGGTTGCATCATTATGGGTTATTTGAGAATTGTTTGTCTTCTATAATATGAAGTTATTCTCATAGGAATACTGATTAAAATAGAAACCAGATGTGTTTTTCAATACTAGAGTGAAAAAAATGACAAACAAGTAGAAAATTATTATAAGAATGACCTAAGGAAGTTTCTAGAAACTTGAAGCATGGGTATAATAGAAAAAGTGTGTGTGTGTGTGTGTGTGTGTGTGTGTGTGTGAGAGAGAGAGAGAGAGAGAGAGAGAGAGAAGAATAAAAAAATGAAGGAGAATGAATAGGATAAGAAACAGTTTCAGAATTCAACAGAAGAAAAAAACTTCCTAAACCTTGATAAATATTTGGTATCACCAAGGAAATAGCATAAATGAATTTTTACCTATGGACCAAAAAAGTGAAAAAGGAAAAAAACAGGGACAAGATGGTCTTTCAGTCTAAAGGAATAAATTAAATACGAAAAAGATGAGGACTACTGTTGAAAGAAAAAAAAAAGCCCCCTTTAAATTTAAAATATGACATGCTCTGGGTGCGATAAAACGATCCAGAAATTTTATATTTTTCACCCCTCTCTTCCACATTTTTAGAGGGATGAAAAGAACAATAATGTTTTTGATGCTTTGAATTTGCTTCGTGGTTTTATTTTCGATTATATTAGAAATACAGTATACTTATTACTACAATATGTCAACATGCTGAGTGGAATAAATGGAATGGAAGGTGTAAAGGCAATCAAGGGAAGGGAGGAGTACACCGTACATAATTTCATTACCATTTTTGAATTAGTCTTTAATCGCCCCTTTCATTATACTAAGAACTAGTGTTATTCTCTTTAATTTTATTTACCCAAGGCAAAAATAATAAAGTGAATGCTAGTCTATTATCCTTCGAATAATTTAAAATATAGTAGAACTTCATTCATTTGGGGTCCCTTAATTCAGAATTTGTTACCATTCAAATTGAGTTTGCACTGAAGTTTATCTTTCTGCTTTGCAGATATTTCCAAGATAGTACAAATTAGTAGGATAAATCAGTTGTCAGGGGAGATTTAAAAATATTTAAGAGAGAAAGCAACTTTCAAACATCTTTCAGTACTTTCACATTCACATTTGCAAATAAGTTAATAAGCTATTTCTATATTTTTCTTATTGATTCAATTAAGCCAGGTGACAGTTTGATTTATTACACATATAGTTCTTGGCATTAATAAACAGTACTTCTTTTAAAATATACTATAATTTTTGATTTTTACTAATTCAGCAATTCTCTAAACTCATGAAACTACGCTTCCAACTTCCAAGCTTTTTTTTTTTAATATATATAAATTTATTTATTTATTTTTGGCTGCATCGGGTCTTCATTGCTGTGCACTGGCTTTTCTCTAGCTGCAGTGAGCCGGGGCTACTCTTTGTTGCGGAGCACAGGCTCTAGGCGTGCGGGCTTCAGTAGTTGCAGCACACAGGCTCAGTAGTTGTGGTGCATGGGCTTAGATGCTCCACGGCATGTGGGATCTTCCTGGACCAGGGCTCGAACCCGTGTCCCCTGCATTGGCAGGCAGATCCTTAACCACTGCACAACCAGGGAAGTCCTCCAAGCTTCTTAGGCTAGGAAATCAAAGCTACAATCTTGTGCAGCCAAAAAATTCTATGAGAAAAAAATCAGGCTGTCTTTTGTTTTTCTTCTGGCTACTATCAAATGACTGATTAACTGTCTTTTTTTTTTAACTTCACTAATTTCTCTTGGCATTAGGTATATGAAAGTTTAGTTTCTGATTTTTTTGTTGTTGTATAGTTCACTGTGGCATTATATGCTGATATGAACTACTCTACTACAACATTCCTCTAGAATATAAAAGCAATTTTCTTTTAGGTAAAATACTCAGAGAGAGTATTAAGTATTGACTTCTTTTTAAATTGCCAACATTGTTAGTTAAAAACTTCTTTCTCAGTGTCACAAGAATTGACTGAACTGTACATTAACCTATATTTGGACAACTTTGAAACCCATTTATGGCTGTAACCAAAAAATAAAACTCCTTTAGGCTTTTATAATAAGGTCTCATAACATAGCTTGCCTTCTGATAATTTCATGTGTTATAATACTGGGGTCTTTGATATTCTGGTTGTCAGAAATATTTTTAATTAGGGAAATGAGGAAGGATAGCCCTCATTTAATATTTTTGTCAAAATACATACTTAATACTGCTATGAGAAAAGTTTTCTTTTTGCACCAGAGTACCTTAAAAAGAGATTCTAATTCCACACTTTGTGTTAACTGATTTGCAAGATGCTTACTGGTTCTCATTTTAAGGGAGTAACAGGTCCAGATCCCTCTGATCCAGAATGAGTAGGTTTTTTGGGTTATAGCATTCCTCTCACCTAAACTTTCCAACCGCCTGATTTTCCCCTCCAATGCTGGTCTTCTTCCAGTCTTTCTTATCTCTACAAATGACACCACTATTTATCCTGTTACAAATGTCAGACATCTGGAATTTAACCTTGACTCCTCCTTGTCTTTCACATTGAATCTATCACCAAGATTTGTCTCCAAAATTTCTCTACCTGCTTCTTTCCCTCTCCCTGCCATGATCCTAGTCTAAGGAATCATCATCTGCAAAGTGGATTATAGCCACAGCCTCCTAACTGGTCTCCTTACTTCAACTTTTGCCATCCTCCAAACCATTCTCACAAAGTTTTCAGGATGATCACATTACTCATTGATTATTACCCATTATACTTAGGATCAGATCCAAAGTCCCCATTGTTGATATCAAGATCCTACACACGTTGCTTTCAAATCACCTAACTTTCCCCTTGTTAACTCTGTTCCAGTTATACTGTCATTTAGTTTCTGGAACACACCTCATTTTCACCTCAGAGCCTTTGTTTTCCCTGTTACCTTTGCCTGGAATACATTACTTCCACTTCTGATTTCTTCTTATCCTTCAGATCTCAGCTTAAATGTCACCTCCTCAGAAAGGTCTTTTGTCACCAGATTTAAACCATCCCTTCTCCTCCCTTCTCCTTCAAGTTATTTGTTACCATAGTACCTATTTATTTCCTCCTGCAATATAATCAGAATTCTTTTATATGTTCATAATCTGTCCCCTCCTCCATGATTTAAGCTCCATAAAGTCAGGGACCTTGCTTATCTTACCGAACAGTATATCTCTATCATATTGCGTACTACCTAAATACACCGTAAATGTTGATTTGAAGCAAGTAGCTGAGTTCATCAAGGGACAAAGATTTTATTGCATCATTGAAAACTCAATATGTAAAATTTCAAAGGAAATATCTGATAATTGCTTACATGACTCTTGGGTTCCTCACCAGACTGAAGATATAAGAGAGAAGAAAGAAAGAGAGGAGAGTGGAGGCAGAGAAAGTAGGGAGAGGGAGAAGCAGAGAGACAATTTGTGAGGAGGATTTCTTCTCTGTTAGTTCTCTTCCCTACCAAGAGACGTGAGGAGCAGGTGAATCTCCCGTTACCCTAAATCTAGTGAGACAGGTGTTCTGGAAGTGTTGATCATCACAGAGGATGTTGGAACAGAAGTTCCCATGTTAGAAAAAGAAGACTAGAATTTTATTCAGGAAAAATGGAGGTGTTACTGAATACTTTTGAGCAGAAAAATAACATGATTACAACTGTGCTTTAGGAAGATTAACTTGATAGCAACACATAAAATGGATTGGAGGTTGGAGAGAAGAGATGAAAGGAGATGGGTTAGGATAGAACGGACATGAAAGATAATAATTACTTGACTTAGGATGTGAAGGTAACAACCGATAGGAAGAAACAGGTGTTGAAGAAATTGTGGTGGTAGGATTGATAATTTTTGGAATTGATTAGTGAGAGAACTCATTATAACTGAGTTAATATTAAATACAATTGAAGGGAAAATATGAGTAATATTTAAAGATAGCAAGAAGGTTTAGTTTGAAAAGAAAGCCAGGGAGAAGTATGAACCTCCTTTCTCTTATGCATGAGTTATTTTGTTAGCTGCCAGTTTTACATGGACCTATATTTTACCAGATGCCTGGCTTTCTGTGAATGTATCTTTATACTAAGGATGTTGGACTCCATAACTTTCTTCTTCTTTACTACCATAATTATCTCTATTCTACCTCCTTCTTCCACTTTTGAAAAGTTCATCTAGTGCTGAAAAGTCATGGTTTTAAAGCTAATGAATGAAAAATTAAAACAATTTTGTAATTAACACACTGACATCCATGACATTAAAAAAATTGCTAGTTTTACTCCTCATTTTGCTATGTAGACAATGAATATGGAACCAAAGAATGACAATTTAAAGCAAAGAATGTAATAACCCTGACTGCATAGAGCATTTGTTGTTTTTTATAATGTTTTCCTAGGGGTGAAGCAAAACTCTCTCCATAGCCATTATAACAATTTCCAACTGTTAGAGTGGCACTAGGCTGTCAAAAACAGGCACTAATGTATTGCCCTGAATCAAGGAGACTGAGTCTTTGCTAAAGTTAAGCATTAATTTAAAAGGTGTCAAGGCAATCAAGAGTAAATTATATAATGTAACTTCATTATACAGAAAAAAGAAGAGCTAGTGACTCTCGAGATCTTGCTCCAGGTCCAAAGTTGTTTCGTAAGTTAAAAACATAATTTCAAGAGCTTGAATTCTAGATTAGCATTTTAGATAATTTTTATAAACATAAAATGAAATAAAACAAATTTTTATAGACTCAGAGACACAAAGAGTCTAGATACATTTGTAAACTGAGATATTTATATAGTTGAGTCACAGGCACACCACAATTTTGAGCATATGACTCAAACTTTGTATCTTATATACAGTTAGTTTTTAAATGTTAGGGCACAAGAGTAAGCACAAAGTTTGCATAAATGAAGATTTATAGGAACCCCAGGCTTGCTCAATTACTTTCGGGATTTTACTCCAGAGTTTAAACTATTGTCTTCGACCACGTCTATAAGGTCTATAAGTAGACACGTCTGTACTCCAGCTTCCTATTACACTTAGAATAAACCCAAACTCCTATTACCATGACCTTCAAAGTTCTTTATGATCTGGCTCCTGTCTACTTTTCCACTTTCACTAATCTCTCACTCCTTTTCCCATTGCTCATGTACTTCATTAATATTGGCCTTCTTTCAGTTCTTGGAACACACCAAGGTCAGTCTTGTTCCAGGCATCTCAAAATTTACCTTCTCAGGTGGGCCTTTCTTACTTAAAGTAGGTCCCTCTACCCATTTACCTCTCTGCCTCCTATCTTCTTTTTTTTTTCCGCGGTTCACGGGCCTCTCACTGTTGTGGCCTCTCCCATTACGGAGCAACAGGCTCCGGACGCGCAGGCTCAGCGGCCATGGCTCACGGGCGCAGCCGCTCCGGAGCATGTGGGATCTTCCCGGACCGGGGCACGAACCCGCGTCCCCTGCATCCGCAGGAGGACTCCCAACCACTGCGCCACCAGGGAAGCCCCCTCCTATCTTCTTGAATACCTTCTTTGTATCCCATCCACACCCACCTGCCTCTGCCACACACACATGCCAAAGATCAGTGCGTTTATGTTCTTCCACTGGGATGCATACTCTTTAAATGAAAAGACCACTTCTAGAATACTCACCATTGTATCTCCAAAAGTGCAAGACAACATCTGGCACCCAGTAGGTATTTGATAAATACTTGTTAAGTGAATGAATCAAGGAAATGAGAAATGTTGGTTGTATGGCATGATTCAAAGTTGAGACTGAATTCATGAAATGGGACTGACAGAAGAAAAGATGAAGATAAATCCATAGTGTGGTGATAGTGGTGGGAATGTAGTGGAAATAAATCTTGGACCACAATCCCAAATATGCAAAGGATAACATAAAACTTTACGTTTATAAATCAATCTAGCTTCAACTTTGAGAATTTCAACCCCCCTTACCTCCCACCCCCAGTTAGTGGAAAACTTATGTCAATTATTCTTGGGTTCCCCTCTTCTGCTTCAAGATGAGATAGAATTCAAGGGTCTTGTTCAGGGCCAAGCCAAGGGCTTCTGGTTGTTGAGTCATTTGTCTACTCTGGTTACTTCTGGGTGTTCACTGACTCTGCTCACACAGTTCCTTCAGGTCTGAGTTCTCTGCTCTTCCAGATTTCTTTTAAAACATGGGAAATCTTTATGAGGGGTGCTTATGAGCCAGTCTGTTTAGACACATGGGCAGGCTTTACTCTTTGGAGCTTTGCTGCTTCTGCTGTGTGCTGTGGAGTTACCAGAAATGTAGAGCTTGGCCTCCCAAATAGACTTTTCTCTATGCTGCCTGTTCTATGGACTCTACCTTCTCTGGGATGCCTCTCAAAGGCACTTTTATGTTTCACTTCTTTTCAGGGAATTTAGCACAGTTTTTTGTTGTTTTTTTTTCTCTTAAACTCCAGACTTTATGTGTAAACTATAGGCATAGCTATGACTGAATATTTTTTAAAAACTGTATTCATAATTTCCTCTAAAATGGCTTTCCAAAGCTGGCATCTAAAGAGCTCTATCATCTCTCAACTCAAAAGAGCCTTAGGATCATCTTTGACTCCCCCTTTTTCTTCTTCTTTCTTAGTAAATGAAATTACTGGCTTCAAAACAGCTTTTCTTTCTCTTCCCACTGCCAATCTGTTGATTCTGGAAGTTATCATTGCACACTGTAATAGCTTCTTGATTTGTCTCCATGCTAGTATTCTGCTCCCCAAACTATTCTTTATACCATCACAAGATAAATGAACCTATTACTATCCATTTCCAAAATACTTCATAGCTCCTAACTGTTTCCCAGTTGAGGTGAGATGATCTGGCTTGTTATTTATGGTCCTGAAAGATTTGAACCCTCCATTCTCTTGCCTGCATTCCTTCTAGACTCTCCCCAACCTCTTTCTTAAATTATTCTCTTTAGTCAAAATTTTACTCTGTTCATGTATCTCATTACTTGCACTTGTAATATTGCATGAACTAGAATATTCTCTTCCCAGCCTACTTACCAGCTGTACTTCTCTAAACTGTCCTAACAGTTATTCCCTAATTCTTTGAAGAGATCACTTTGTGCAGGCTTTTGATAATCTTTCTATTATTGTCTTGAATTATAAATTTGTTGTGATTTACTTTTCATGTTATCTTTCCCTAATTAGACTGTGGACTTTTTTTCTAATTTTAATTTTATTTTTTTAAAAATCTTTATTGGAGTTTAACATCTTTATTTAAAATGGTGTTACTTCCTGCTGTATAACAAAGTGAATCACCTTTACATATACATATATCCCCATATCTCCTCCCTTTTGTGTCTCCCTCCCACCCTCCCTATCCCACCCCTCTAGGTGGACACAAAGCACTGAGCTGATCTCCCTGTGCTATGTGGCTGCTTCCCACTAGCTACCTATTTTACATTTGGTAGTGTATATATGTCCATGCCACTCTCTCACTTTGTCCCAGCTTACCCTTCCTCCTCCCCATGTCCTCTAGTCCCTTCTCGACGTCTGCGTCTTTATTCCTATCTTGCCCCTAGGTTCTTCAGAACCATTTTGTGTTGTTGTTTTTTAGATTCCATAAATATGCGTTAGCATATGGTATTTGTTTTCCTCTTTCTGGCTTACTTCAGTCTGTTTGACAGCCTCTAGGTCCATCTGCCTCACTACAAATAACTCAATTTCGTTTCTTTTTATGGCTGAGTAATATTCCATTGTATATGTGTGCCACATCTTCTTTATCTATTCGTCTGTCGATGGACACTTAGGTTGCTTCCATGTCCTGGCTATTGTAAATAGAGCTGCAATGAACATTGTGGTACGTGACTCTTTTTGAATTATGGTTTTCTCAGGGTATATGCCCTGTAGTGGGATTGCTGGGTCGTATGGTAGTTCTATTTTTAGTTTTTTAAGGAACCTCCATACTGTTCTCCATAGTGGCTCTATCAATCTACATTCCCACCAACAGTGCAAGAGTGTTCCCTTTTCTCCACACCCTCTCCAGCATTTATTGTTTGGACATTTTTTTGAAGATGGCCATTCTGACTGGTGTGAGATGATATCTCATTGTAGTTTTGATTTGCATTTCTCTAATGATTAGTGATGTTGAGCATCCTTTCATGTGTTTGTTGGCAAACTGTATATCTTCTCGGCAGAAATGTCTATTTAGGTCTTCTGCCCATTTTTGGATTGGGTTGTTTGTTTTTTTTGATATTGAGCTACATGAGCTGCTTGTAAATTTTGGAGATTAACCCTTTGTCAGTTGCTTCATTTGCAAATATCTTCTCTCATTCTGAGGGTCGTCTTTTGGTCTTGTTTATGGTTTCCTTTGCTGTGAAAAAGCTTTTAAGTTTCACTAGGTCCCATTTGTTTATTCTTGTTTTTATTTCCATTTCTCTAGGAGGTGGGTCAAAAAGGATCTTCCTGTGATTTATGTCATAGAGTGTTCTGCCTTTGTTTTCCTCTAAGGGATAGTGTCTGGCCTTACATTTAGGTCTTTGATCCATTTTGAGCTTATTTTTGTATATGGTGTTAGGGAGTGTTCTAATTTCATTCCTTTACATGTAGCTGTCCAGTTTCTCCAGCGCCACTTACTGAAGAGACTGTCTTTTCTCCACTGTGTATTCTTGCCACCTTTATCAAAGATAAGGTGACCATATGTGTGTTGGTTTATCTCTGGGCTTTCTATCCTGTTCCATTGATCTATATTTCTGTTTTTGTGCCAGTACCATACAGTCTTGATTTCTGTAGCTTTGTAGTATAGTCTGAAGTCAGGGAGCCTGATTCCTCCAGCTCTGTTTTTCTTTCTCAAGATTGCTTTGGCTATTCAGGGTCTCTTGTGTTTCCATACAAACTGTGAAATTTTTCATTCTAGTTCTGTGAAAAGTGCCATTGGTAGTTTGATAGGGATTGCATTGAATCTGTAGGTTGCTTTGGGTAGTATACTCATTTTCACAATGTTGATTCTTCCAATTCAAGAACATGGTATACCTCTCCATCTGTTTCTATCATCGTTAATTTCTTTCATCAGTGTCTTATAATTTTCTGCATACAAGTCTTTTGTCTCCTTAGGTGGGTCTATTCCTAGATATTTTACTCTTTTTGTTGCAATGGTAAATGGGAGTGTTTTCTTAATTTCACTTTCAGATTTTTCATCATTAGTGTATAGGAATGCAAGAGATTTCTGTGCATTAATTTTGTATCCTGCTGCTTAACCAAATTCATTTATTAGCTCTAGTAGTTTTCTGGTAGCATCTTTAGGATTCTCTATGTATAGTATCATGTCATCTGCAAACAGTGACAGCTTTACTTCTTCTTTTCTGATTTGGATTCCTTTTTCTTCTCTGATTGCTGTGGCTAAAACTTCCAAAACTATGTTGAATAACAGTGGTGAAAGTGGGCAACCTTGTCTTGTTCCTGATCTTAGTGGAAATGCTTTCAGTTTTTCACCATTGAGGACGATGTTGGCTGTGGGTTTGTCATATATGGCCTTTATTAGGTTGAGGTAAGTTCCCTCTATGCCTACTTTCTGGAGGGTTTTTATCATAAATGGGTGTTGAATTTTGTTGAAAGCTTTCTCTGCATCTATTGAGATGATCATATGGTTTTTCTCTTTCAATTTGTTAAGATGGTGTATCACATTGATTGATTTGCGTATATTGAAGAATCCTTGCACTCCTGGAATAAACTCCACTTGATCATGGAGTATGATCCTTTTAATGTGCTGTTGGATTCTGTTTGCTAGTATTTTGTTGAGGATTTTTGCATCTATGTTCACCAGTGATATTGGCCTGTAGTTTTCTTTCTTTGTGACATCTTTGTCTGGTTTTGGTTTCAGAGTGATGGTGGCCTCATAGAATGAGTTTGGGAGTGTTCCTCCTTCTGCTATATATTGGAAGAGTTTGAGAAGGATAGGTGTTAGCTCTTCTCTAAATGTTTGATAGAATTCGCCTGTGAAGCCCTCTAGTCCTGGGTTTTTGTTTGTTGGAAGATTTTTAATCACAGTTTCAATTTCAGTGCTTGTGATTGGTCTGTTCATATTTTCTATTTCTTCCTGATTCAGTCTTGGCAGGTTGTGCATTTCTAAGAATTTGTCCATTTCTTCCAGGTTGTCCATTTTATTGGCATAGAGTTGCTTGTAGTAATCTCTCATGAACCTTTATATTTTTGCAGTGTCAGTTGTTACTTCTCCTTTTTCATTTCTAATTCTATTGACTTGAGTCTTCTCCCTTTTTTTCTTGATGAGTCTGGCTAATGGTTTATCAATTTTGTTTATCTTCTCAAAGAACCAGCTTTTAGTTTTATTGATCTTTGCTATCGTTTCCTTCATTTCTTTTTCATTTATTTCTGATCTGATCTTTATGATTTCTTTCCTTCTGCTAACTTTGGGGTGTTTTTGTTCTTCTTTCTCTAATTGTTTTAGGTGTAAGGTTAGGTTGTTTATTTGAGATGTTTCTTGTTTCTTAAGGCAGGATTGTATTGGTATAAACTTCCCTCTTATAACTGTTTTTGCTGCATCCCATAGGTTTTGGGTTGTCGTGTTTTCATCATCATTTGTTTCTAGGTATTTTTTGATTTCCTGTTTGATTTCTTCAGTGATCGCTTGGTTATTAAGTAGTGTATTGCTTAGCCTCCATGTGTTTGTATTTTTTACAGATTTTTCCCTGTAATTGATATCTAGTCTTATAGCATTGTGGTTGGAAATGATACTTGATACGATTTCAATTTTCTTAAATTTACCACGGCTTGGTTTGTGACCCAAGATATGATGTATACTGGAGAATGTTCCATGAGCACTTGAGAAGAAAGTGTATTCTGTTGTTTTTGGATGGAATGTCCTATAAATATCAATTAAGTCCATCTTGTTTAATGTATCACTTAAAGCCTCTGTTTCCTTATTTATTTTCATTTTGGATGATCTGTGCATTGGTGAAAGTGGGGTGTTAAAGTCCCCTACTATGAATGTGTTACTGTCAATTTCCACTTTTATGGCTGTTAGTATTTGCCTTATGTATTGAGACGCTCCTATATTGGCTGCATAAATGTTTACAATTGTTATATCTTATTTTGGATTGATCCCTTGATCATTATGTTGTGTCCTTCTTTGTCTCTTATAATAGTATTTGTTTTAAAGTCTATTTTGTCTGATATGAGAATTGCTACTCCAGCTTTCGTTTGATTTCCATTTGCATGGAATATCTTTTTCCATCCCTCACTTTCAGTCTGTATGTGTGTCTAGGTCTGAAGTGGGTCTCTTGTAGACAGCATATATATAGGGCTTGTTTTCGTATCCATTCAGCCAGTCTATGACTTTTGGTGGGAGCATTTAATCCATTTACATTTAAGGTAGTTATCACTATGTATGTTCCTAATACCATTTTCTTAATTGTTTGGGGATTGTTATTGTAGGTCTTTTCTTTCTCTTGTGTTTCCTGCCTAGAGAAGTTCCTTCAGCATTTGTTGTAGAGCTGGTTTGGTGGTGCTGAATTCTCTTAGCTTTTGCTTTTCTGTACAGGTTTTAATTTCTCCCTTGAATCTGAACGAGATCCTTGCTGGGTAGAGTAATCTTGGTTTTAGGTTTTTCCCTTTCATCACTTTAAATATGTCCTGCCAGTCCCTTCTGGCTTGCAGAGTTTCTGCTGTAAGATTAGCTGTTAACCTTATGGGGATTCCCTTGTATGTTATTTGTTGTTTTTCCCTTGATGCTTTTAATATTTTTTCTTTGTATTTAATTTTTGATAGTTTGATTAATATGTGTCTTGGTTTGTTTCTCCTTGAATTTATCCTGAATGGGACTCTCAGTGCTTCCTGGACTTGATTTACTATTTCCTCTCCCATGTTAGGAAAGTTTTCAACTATATTCTCTTCAAATATTTTCTCAGTCCTTTTAAGACAATCCATTTTTAAATTTAAGTCTTGAATATTTAATTAGCAATTTTTGACCTCTGATCTATTGATTTCTTAGTATAAAATCTGTAGGGTCAATTTGGAACAGATGAATTTAGGAGCTCTTGAATATCTTTACATGTGAACTAACTGTTAATAATTTTCATTTCTTTAGAAGAAATATCCAAGTCCTAGGAGTTCTGACCGTGCTCAGTATTGTTGCCTACAAAACTATTGGAGGTATGATTCAGATCACAGTAGCATCATACTTTCTTTTTTTTTTTTCTTTCTTTTCCCCCTTTTTAGAGAAACACATGATGGAATATTTTGTAGCTATCTAGCTTTCAACAGAGGCAATTAAGGAAGGGCCATCCTCTTCTGCTCTAATAAACTTAGAAATGTCATATTTGGTGCCTAAAGAATAACTGAATATGTTTAAACTATGCTGTGCTATTGATTCTGTTCTCCAAAAGCATAGACACAAAGGGAAATCACATAAATTATAATACAACTGAACATACTTAATTTTGTTTTCCTATTTGGTCTACATGCACCACCTGGTGGTAAAGTCGTGTATTTCAAGTGCAGTGTTTGTGTGTGTGTGTGTGTGTGTGTGTGTGTGTGTGTGTGTGTGTGTGTGTGTGTGTGTGTGTATGTGTGTGTTGGGGGTATTAATATGGGAAAGAGAATTTTAATATGTATTCCTAATTATTGTTTTAGATTAACAATGCAATTATTTTGCAACAAATATCTAATAAAACACTAGAACGCTACTATATACACGTTAGAACAGGAAATAAAGGGGAGAATAACTCATGTTGGAAAGCAAAGTAGCATTCTCTTATTTACATGAGCTATACCTCTTAAAATTCCATCCCTAAATTAACATTTATTTATTGCATTAATGTTCTTATTAAAGGCAAGAGTCAAACATTGATAACCAATATAAAACTATATAATTTTTTTTAATTTTTAAGAATAATAATTTTAAAAGTATGTATCTTCTTCCTTATCTTAGTAGTTAGTGTAAGTAACAAGTTACAGAATTTTAAAACTACAAGGCACAATAGAATCATCTAGACAAATTTTACAAATGTAGCAGCTGAGATTCAGAAATGTAAGGTGACTTGCCCAGGCCATACTGGTAATTAGTGGCCCAACTCAAATAAGAATGTTGTTATTCTTACTTTCAGTCTAGTAACATAAGATATAAAATTTTACTCATATGCAATGCAGAAATATCTCTGTATGAAGAGATATACCCTTAACTCAGCTACATAGTTCTTGAAGACAGTAAGATGTGAATTAATACACATTAGTAGTTTCATTCTAACATTCTGAACACAAAGGAGTAATAGTAGAAATGCATGCATCATAAAGCCATGTAAAAGATTTTAAATTAAAAAAATCCCTTTTACATACATGTTCCAAGGAATATTTTCAACTTATATACAACTTCTATGTTATAAGACAATCTAAAAAAATTCCCTTTCCCTTTCTAACTGCTTCAGAGTCAGAGATTTGTTTCTACAAAGTAGGTACCCAGTTGTAGGTCTGAGCATAAACCATGTTCATAGCTCCCTCTCATGACCATTGAATGAATACTATACAAGCCTCCTTTATTCTCGCTGTTGTATTCAACTAACAGCTCACTGGTTAAGTTTTAATTGCTTCCAATGAGGTCAGCAAAGGTATTTATCGAAAAGCCCTGAATAAAAGGCTCCACACACACACACACAAGCTCACACGCGCTCACATACACAGAGAAAATCCTCTTGCCTGTTGATTTATGGAAACAATTATGATTCTGCTGGAGAATTTCTCAGCTGAGAAATAGTTTGTAGCTACAGTAGAGAGGCTCAAGTTGCACAGGGCAGACAACAGACATGGAATTCTTGTGTATCCAGCTGTTATCAACAGAACAAGTAAGTGACTGTTATTTGTCTTTAAAAATAATGCTGAATATTTGTTAGTAGTTTATCTCTTTTTCTGGTTTTAGTACTGAGGGGAAAAGTAAAGTTACCAGATTTTTGAGCTGTGAGATTATCTATAGTAATTCTGCTGTAGAACTTACATAAAGATAAGGTTGAAATTCTCCAGAGCAATCCTGACATTTAACTTGAGAAATGTGGGCAGCTCAGGAGAAAATAACTGACAAACCACAAACGTAAAAGAATATAATAAAGAAACCTAGGGAAAAGCATTTATATTTTGTTAATAGTAATTTTAGAACTTAATTTAAATCAACAGCTGTAATTGCAGGATATTTCTTACCAAGTACGAACTGGAATGAATGGTACAATCATATTCTGATTTGTCTCTACTAATGCATAACTTTTGTAAATCTACATACAGAGTGGTAAAGACATTGACATCCTCTGTGAAAGCTGTTTTAAATGTACCTTCACAGTATGAATTACACAGTATGTTATAATAGTATTTACACACTGAAATTTATACATATAATTTTTCATCTTCCTCTCTCTCCTCCCTCCCCATTCTTAATCTCTCATTGCAAACAGAAGTCAAGTAGCAAACAGCAACGCAGCAACTGAGCTTATTACAACCTGTTTTTATAAGGATATACTGACAGAGAGTTATTTAAGGAGGAATTCTATATTGTTATCAGGAACTAAAAGGATAAGGCTAACCACTGGGAGAGTGCAACTATTCTTTCTTAAATCAATCTACAGTTCACAGATAGGACGAGGTCAATGACCTAGGAACAACAATCAACTCAAGATTTAATTTTCATTATGTTATTCATGAACACCCGGGGCACTATACTATAATGCACAAATGGATACTGACATGGATCCTGCCAAGTTTGCTCTACAGATCATGCTTCCACATTATCTGTCTAGTGGGCACTATATCTTTAGCTTGCAATGACATGACTCCAGAGCAAATGGCTACAAATGTGAACTGTTCCAGCCCTGAGCGACATACAAGAAGTTATGATTACATGGAAGGAGGGGATATAAGAGTGAGAAGACTCTTCTGTCGAACACAGTGGTATCTGAGGATTGATAAACGAGGCAAAGTCAAAGGGACCCAAGAGATGAAGAATAATTACAGTAAGTAATGTTTTTTATTTACAGCACAGCTTATGAACCTTAATCTGTGAAAGGATCAATTTTCAAGTGACATGTTTTCTCCGTTTCCTTTTTTTTGAAAAAAAAATTAAATCTAACTTTCTATTGGCTCTAAATCGGGATAGTTAAACTATGTTCCTAAAACTATCTCCTGGAGTAGGGCAAATCTACTAATACTATAGTTGGAGCTGATCACTCAAGCCGATTTGAAAATATATTCTCCATGTCCTAAGCTCAAAATGCTCATATGTTAAGCAAAATGTAAATGCTATTATTCATACTGAAATGTGATTTATTGTCTTCTAGCAAAAGGCATTAGGAACTCTAATAGAGTACTCAGTAAATGCTCACCAAAAATGACTTACCATTAGTTTGAGGAACAGATAATTTTTAAAAATAATTTGATTTCCCTTGAAAAAATATTTCCATGGTGTGAAATACTGAAAATATGCATTCAGTGACTTGTGCAATTGTGTATAGTTTTAAAACAGAAGGGAATCTGTGGTATCCTCATCTGTTCATAACATAAAGAACTTGTATTTGATTGCTTAATCATTTACCTAGGCACAAAAATAGGTTCCTTCTAACATTTTCTTTATCTAAATATTCTGTGCCATAATAGTTCCATGGTACCTTAAGAGAAATGTGAATGTGAAGGAGGAAATAAAAGTGAGTTGGAAGAGATGTTAATTCCATGATTTAAATGTAAATAATTACATTTTCCTCAAGAATCAGTTATTCTTTTCATGTTGATATGTCAGGGTTGGATTTATCATTTAGCAGGTATGATTAATAACCAATTTCAAAAGTATTAAGTTTTATGGGGTAAAATATCAATATATACCTGAACATATACATTAAGAATTTAAAATCCCTGAGTGGAAGGAAATTTTGTTTGTATTACTAGTACTTGAACAATGTTATTATCATATCATTTTATAATATTATGCATGTCAAAGTCAATTGAAAAAGAATGCACGGGGTGATGGTGTAAACATTTGCCTAGCACAGTGCTAGGATTATAGTGAATATTTAAAACTTTCGCTGCTTGTTTAATAAATGGCTTTTAGGCTTCCAAACCAATGAACCAATATGGGAATATGGGGAATTACGTTTCCAATATGAAAATGAGAGAATCCACTTTTTAGACTATAACTGATATAGAATGTTAAGGCCATTTAAATGGATTGCTAACAGTATGGTTTTATTATTACCTCTATTAATAATGTTAATGTGCTAGTTCTAGAATATTGTTCTGATTATACTGAAGTTTAGGTAAGGAAATAACTACTTGGAGGAAAGTTTTGTGGATAGCTACTTCTCTGTGAGCAACAGAATTTGGCTGACATCAATAAATAAATTTATTTATAAGTTATTGAGATTTATAATGGATAACAGAACTTGGTGGAGAAAACAGAGCCCAGGTGGAAATTATGACAGATAGGTCCAATCCCCGCCTATGAATGACTTTGGAACAATTTCTTACTTTTTCCAATTCTCATTTTTTTATCTACAGATGATCTCCAATATACCTTCTAGTTCTTACAGTCTATTTTATCCTAAACCTCAGAATATATAACATAAATGTGAACCATCTAAGTACTCATGTAATTACCGTAAACATTGAATGAGATGAAAGTGAATGTTATCTCAAAGATAAGTTAAGCTGTCAGAACTAATTTCAAATTGTAATAATAAGGTTACTGAACCTAAACACTACAGAATTCTTCCATATGCTAATTCCTTTTGAATGCTTTTACCAAGTAATGAAAAAGTGAAAAATTAGATGTAAAATCCAGTGAAAGTGAATAATATTCATAATTATTTGGGATCAATTAGAATATCTATGATTGGAATGCATTCAGACATATACGTTTTATTTTATATTAAAATTTCTTGAAACCACGAAACTCAGGTATTTTAAAACATACACAAAATGCTGAAGTTTTTTATAGTTTGAAACACAATTTAGCACTGACCTTGAGTAACCATAAAGCCAATTTGGTAGACAATTTCTATTCTAACTCTAATTCTACAGTAAAAAAAGAAAGGAAGAAAAAGGGAGGAAGGAAAGAAGGAAGGAGAGAAGGAAGGAAGGAAGGAAGGAAGGAAGGAAGGTCATTTTATATCATTATAAATTAGAATGTCACAATACCGATATACTAAAAGACATGATATAAAATATATAAATAATCTTCACTTCTATAAGCTTTTCCATAGACTGTATACTTAGTCTATATACTTTCTTGATATGATAAATTCTCCTGGAAAGGGAAACTTACATTGGGATCATTTCAGTAACTCCAAAATTGTTGTCAAGTTGTGCTGCTATCCTATTGAAGAAGCCTGTCAGGCTTCTCCATAAACAGGGGCTAATCACTGTTGTCTATAGGAAATCCTAAGGCACTCCATTGAAAAATATATGGAGTATAACACAGAACAGAATTCTGATAGTCATTTCCTATTATTCAATTTTAAAATTGAATGCCTCATACATAAAACATGCAAATTGTCACATGTGACGCTGAAGCTACTGTATCCAGGTACAAAGAAATCCAGGTACAAAGGAAGTGCTCAACAGTATTTTAAAAAGTCAAAGAAAACAAAAATATTGAAATTATAAAACTTGTAGATTGTTTACATTCCTCAATCCTTAATTGAATTAATGAACAAATGAACAAAAGATGTTTCCTTCCTATTTTCATTAAGATGAGAAAGTAAAAGGTAATTGGATTGTCTACTACACTGAAACTCAGCAGAGGTCAGAAAGTGGTAAAGGTTAAGATTAAACTTTGAATTTCATTTTCAATGTTCTGATGCCTTAAATTCGTTCACTGGTTGTTAAACATCCTTCTTTGGAGGCCTTTTAAGATGGTATAGATTTAAATGTCTTAGATGATAAAATTTGCATGAAAAGTTAGATACCAGCTACCTGAAACAGTTTTTCTCTGGGTTACCATACGAAAGCCCCCAGTCCATTCTCATGGCTTTGCTTTGAATGAAAAGGAAAGTGACCTGAAGATGTTAATGGACCTTGAAGGACTGCTTACTTTACCAGCAGAAGCACTGCTCCCTCATAGGAATGTGGCTTATAAGATATTGCTAAGATAATGGACTGGAGTAGGTAGGTGAGGTGAAAAACCTGGGTGTATAATTCTCCTTCCAGAAGGTGTTGGGCTGGGGCAGGCGAATGGAGGGCCTAGAGGAAGAGAACAGGAGTGATAAGGAGGTGGATATGACGGCTCATGTCTCACATCTTTAGGGAATTAAAAAATTACTTGAGCTACCTTGGGTTGTAAGGGTCTCACTTCAGTCCTAAGTATAGTGTTGTCTTGTGAAATATTTTAAATCTAGATAAGAATGAGTCAATGTCAGAAAAAATGCACCAAGTAACCCAACAGAAACAAGACTTGTATTAGTAGCCATATAAGCAAGACCTGACTATGTAAAAGTAGGAATTCATAAGAGGCCAAGAGACGCTGAACTGCATTTCTGACTCTGGAGGGGAGAAAAGCTATCACTGGAGAACGGGTCCTGAGACCGCACGCTATTCTTACTCCGGAGGCAAGAAAGCCTCTCTTCTCAACTTGTTCTCTGGTGGCACCACATTTAGCCTTTTAGCAGGTTTCTAAGCGATGAAACTGGAACTTAACCTGAACTAGTAAAAAGAATAATAAAAGCATAAAATTCCCCTTCAAAATGAAATAAATATCCACATTCTCTGCAGAGGAGAACATTAATAATATCACGAAAGGACTGGCAATGGATGGTCAATACTTCCACTGCCGTTGTCAGAGTTTCCCCTTGGGGACTAAGGCCAGAGGGTGAATTTAGATAATTGGACCAGGCAACCCATCAGCAGACAGAGGCAATCACTCCTCACCTGATACAAATAACACTGCTGTTTAAGCTGGAAGTTGAGGTGGTGAGTGAGAGACAGCAGCAGTGCACTGGGCAACCAACAACTGCCCTGAGAGACAGATGTGGACTCTGAAAACTCAGTCCCTCAGGATGATTTTCTTGCTTTCGGCATCCAATTACTAAAATGTTTTTTGGTTTCCATTCCTTTTGAGAGGAAATCCTTAATTGCCATAAGCCATTGATTCAAGAAAAAGTATGCCTCACTTGTTATTATCAAGCACTGTAAGTTCCATAGCAAGAAAAGGGTTAGCCATTCTGAAAACTGGCCAATGATTTGGCAATATTGTCTTTTGGATTGTTAGGCTGTGACTGGATATGGCCTAACAATTGGCAAAAAGCAAATAAACACACTGCTGTTGGATCTGATTTGACCACAAAATCTTCAGTGACTCAATTGTCAACAATTCTTTGGATAAGCTCCTGCTCAACAAGAATCTCTCCTAGTAGCTAACAAATACGCATATCACCTCTAAATACAAAGACAGCAAACTTGCTTATTCTCCAAAGAGTTCTTAGCAAGTTATCAAAAAAAGAACAATAATTCACACCGTCAAAATAAAAAATAAGAAAATCATGACAACCACATCTCTAAAAACAATAGACAAAGAGGAACATATCTATGTAACTGAACCAAAATCGTAGAATTACTGACAAAATGGAATCCTGTAGAACTGGTGACCTTACTCTCTTCTTTAAGTTGTCAAGGCTGTAAATTATGGAAGATTTGGAAATAGCTAGATTTGGAAATATTAACTATTCTTTGAAAACTTTAATGTTAAGAATAATTTTTCATTTTATGGTCTTCCTCTTTCTTTAGGCTAACACCAGTGCCTGGCACTTATTAAGTGCTAGTAACAACTTATTGCCACAGGTGTATCTCTTATTTATTTTGTTAATTGTCATCTGAACTGGCCATCGCTTTCATTTCTATATTAATCCAGAGCATCTGATCATGTATTTAACCTTGTGACTTAGTTGTATTACAACTCTTCAGCCTATAGTTTTAGCGCTTTCAGAGACCCAAGTGAATTGAAGAGGATGCAAGAAGCCAGCTTTTAGATATATGGAAGGGGTTCCTTTTCTAGACTTTTCTATTTCTCAGCCTTGGCTAAATATTGTAATCAGCTGCGAAACTTTAAAAAATACTGATACCAGGTTCCACCCACAAAGATTCTCATTAAATGTATTTGGGGGGCAGCCTGGGCATCAGGAATTTTAAAAGCTCCCCAGATAATTCTGACATGGCTGGCTCCAAAGCTGAGCCTGAGGGGATCACATTAGATTACTGGGGAAACCGCAGATCAGTTTAATCAGAATCTTCGAAGGCAGGAAGGACCCAGGCATCAGTGTTTGTTTAAAGCTCTCCAGTGAGTCTAACGGCAGCTAAGGCTGAAAACCACTACTTAATGAGACAAGGCTTCTAATTCAGCAGGATTCCCTCGGGTGTCCTGGGAATGTTTTGGAACCTTTAGAGGGCTCCTGAGTTAACCTCTACCCCGGGGGATTTTGAAATGGGCTTATCAGGAATGAATCTCTGAATTATGCATCAAGGAAATTCTTCTGGGTCCATTCGACCTTTCTGACAAATCTTAGTGGCTCCAACATTTGGTGAACTGGCTTGGAAATGCACGTGATGACAGCTCTGCAGCTACTATTTAAGAAGGCATCTTCCGTGAATGAGTTCATTGCTGGGAAAAAATAGGTCTGGTGCCACAGTTTCAAAATGACAGGCAGGTCTGATTCTCTCCTGACACTGTCAAGTGGTGCTGCAGCAGGGAACCTGGAGAACAGGCATCAATACCAGCTTACAAGGCACTTAAATGAGCCATTTATGATTATGAACCCAGATGCCCCCAAATTAGAGTTTCACCTCCTATGACCACCTCACGAAAGCAGTGATTTAAAGAGACAAACTCCAGTCTAGAAAATCCAACAGGGAAGAAACCCTAAGCCTAGAGGGTCTATCCAGATTAGTGAAAGGCTACGAACCTAGCAGTTTGTTCCCTTTGTAAATTGGGGATTAAGGCAAAGCTTTCTTTCTTTTCTAACAATTCCAGCTTTCTTCGTCTGTATCAAAGAATTTATGGTAGCAGAGTAACTTCTTTTTCATCACTACTGGAATACAATATTTTTCTATGTTTTAATTTCACATATGGCACATAGAAGAAGAGGCAGGAATTGTGTATATCTAAGGAATACTGAGAAAAATTAATATTAAATGAAAAGAGCTTCCATGTGAATTCCTCCTTTTCCTAAACCATATCCAATCTTTCTTTAAAAAATTTATTGAGGTATGATTGACATATAAAAAGCTGTACTTATTTAATGTATACAACTTGATCAATTCAGAGATAAGAATACATCACTATATTCTATGCCATAAACGTACCCATCACTTCCAAAATTTCCTCCTGTGCTTTTTTATTAATTATTATTATTATTATTTGTGATAAAAGTACTTAACATAAGGCCTATCGTCTTAGAAAATATTTAAGTATACAATATTGCAAACTATGGACACTACACTGTACAGTATATCTCTTGGATTTATTCACCTTGCAAAACTGAAACTTAGTACCCTTTGACTAATATCTCCTTGTTTCCCCCACCCTCCAGCCCCTAGCAACCATTATTCTACTCTGCTTCCATAAGAGAGAAGTAATTTTTATTATATTTTAACATCTTTAAAACTAATATTTTAGATTCTTCCTGTAAGTTGTATCAGGTAGTATTTGCCTTTCTGTATCTAGCCTATTTCACTTAACATAATGTCCTCCTGGTTCATATTCATCTTTCTGCAAGCAAAATAGGTTGGAAAATAAAATTGTCTGCCTTTCACATGGTTCTGAAAACCACATTAAAGAAACACTGAACATTTGACTGTTTCTTGACCAAGATTCGCATCTGTATTTGAGATATCTGCACCTGACTTAGAGAAGCCATACCAAATTTACTAACAAAGAAAATGTCATTAAAGTTATTCAGCTAGTTGGGTTTGTGTAGTAATATATAAAGACAAAGGGATTAGGGTGGGGAAGGAGAGAGGAGAATTATCCAATATCCATGTCCAAGTAGAACTTGTCTTTTAGGCAGACAACATCCTTCTCAGAGAAAAAAAGTTTAATGTATATTGGGGAGAATTGTCTCTAGAGATTCTTCAGTTGTTCCAGTCAACTTTCCTGCAGAAGAATGTAATCACTTCTACTGGTGTGGCCACAAGTACTTGATAGGGCCATTGGCTAGTGTCCTAAGAATAAAAAGGAAGAAAATACCTTTTGTCTGTGAACAGGAGAGAAAAAGGTGAGAGAGGAAAGGAAAAAAGGACCTTATATAAAAATTAATGAATTTTGTATTTTAAGTTTAGGGAGGACTTAAATACAAAAGATTCTCATAAAATACAGCTCTACTAAATTTTTTAAAAAACTGAAGTAGTTGATGTACAATATTCCACTAACTTTTTGATGCCCTTACGGAATAAAGGAAATTGAATGCAATGGATTGACAATATAGTAGAGGAAGGATTTCTGAGACGGAAACAAACAAAAACAAAATAGTGTACAGAGGGGTTGAAATGATAATAGATTATTGCATATGTTACTCATATAGGAGGTTTGAAAATTTGTGCTTTTAGCTATGATAATCTTTGCTTATTTATCCAGACTATTCTGAAACTGAGTTTATTTTTCTGATTAATACGAGAAAGGAGAAATGAGGCCTATTTCAACATCCTTAAATAGCATATTTATCATGTTCCATTAAAAGCTACTGTAATATTTTCCATTTCATCTGCCTATTTGAACTTCACATGTAGTTGTAGATAATGCTGAGAAAATGATTTGAGATCAAATTCAGAATCACCTCAGCCTGCCTCAGATTTTTCTTACAGCAGCAATTACAAACTTTGTTTCTTAGAACACTAGTGTCCTTTGAGATATTAATGGTGTTTCCTGCAGCACAGTTTCCGTGGCTCATTGGAAAATATTAGGTTAAATAAAGCTGAACAAGTTTTTTTCAGAGCAGAAAATTCTCCAAGCCTATACTACACTAGTATGAATTGCAAAACTCTAGGAGAAGACTATATATGGTTTCCCAAACTTATCTGACAGCAGAGTATACCCTCCACTCCCACTACCCTCCCTACTCTCATCCCTGATTTGGGTAAAACATTTAAATTTCTAAATGGAAACTAGGGAGCTATTGCCTAGGGAATCTATCTTTGGTGTAGTGAAGAACAAAAACCAAGCTTCCACTCCGTTTTTGGTCCAAATAAAAAGGCTATAAAAATGGACTTGAACCAATGTTTTAAGAGTGACCTTGAACCAAAAATGTGTGCCAAAGTCAGGAGCCTGCATATAATTTTGGACTATTAGGGTAGTATTTTGGGTATAAATGCTGTACTGAAATCCAGAGATTTGCAGTGAGATTTAAGCCTAGTCTGAAGCTCCTTCTGACTTCTGAGAAGCTTTAAAGAACACTTCTCCTAATCTGAAATGATGCCCAACAGCTATCATTTGAGCAATCTAGAAACTGACAAAAACATTTCCCATGCAGTAATCTAAAAATGTTTTAGCATTCCAACATGATTGAAGAATTCATATCTTATATACCTAAAATCAATAAACTTTGTTTTACTTTCCAAAAAAGCAGTTTGAGTAAAAATTGAAGTTATTTCAATTATACCAATAAAGAACACGTTTCATTTACTGGCCAAAAACTATTTAGAAATTTGAAATTTAACCTAAACAGAAGGGAGGACTGCAAATTTAATAAATTAATTTCATACCCTTTGAAAAAGTCACTTATTTGAGATTTTAAATAGAACTAACTGCTTTTCTAGTCATATACAACACATTTGCTTGTCTTATGGTTTTTTCTGTTTGCATTTGGCAATGCCACTAGAATGTCATTTCTGGAAAGATAAGTATCATGTCTTACTCTCCCTTTTGTCTCCCAATGGCAGATAGCTCAATGCAAAGGGTGGAAGAAGGGAAGACAAACTGACAATCACTCATATTTCTCTGTTAACTTTTTATACATTTAGAATTAACTATAGGTAAGAAATAGATCAGTAAATTATCATGAAAATGTAATGTGGACAAGAATGAAAAATCTTGCTAAAATAAAACAGAAGTACACTTCACTTTTTAAAATTCTCTATTATTAAGAAAATGTTGGTCTCCAGAACCTCTTTGACTTAATGTTTTTCTAGGTAATTTTAAGGGAGGAGTGGCAAGGTTTTATTGTAGAGGTCAATAATCTAAGCAGGCACAGGTACCACTGGTGACACTGAAAGGGTGATTGGCAGGGCATGGTGAAGACCAATCCTGGAAAAGCAGTACTCTTCCTCAGCACTCATTCTTATTTTCACCTGACTGTCAACTAATCCCTACATGTGAAAAACTATATGCAGAAAAAAATTTGTAGTTTATATTGGTTTAAGGAATATCTGCACTAAAAGGATACACAGAGGGGAAAAGTCTTTAAAAATTAAATGAGCTATACTGGTGAACACAAGCAGTGGGCTGATAATATTTATGTAGAGATCTGCCTACTTTCTAGCAGCACTTATAAAACTGATCTTGGGCAAGGTTGAAGAGAGGAGAGGACATGTGTATAGGAAGAGAGAGCTGGGGAGAAGTACAAAGTTGGTGAATGTACTCTCAATTTGTTTTAGTGCCAGTAGCCTGATCCTCAGGTAGTCTTTTGGTGATTTATGATGTCTCTAACTGTATTTCTGACCACAGGCCTGGTTAGTGGGGTTCATATTGAGGCAGCTCTCATGGGAGCTCACCGTAGGCAGTGAAAAGTTTCCTTCCTTGCTTGCTTGAATGATGAAGACGTCGCACAAAACAAGACTGGTGATTTCTTTATTCATTCTTTGTTAATTCGACAAACAGTCATTGATACCTTCCCTATGCCAGATCAAGGCTACCGTAATTAAAAGTCCATAGTCCATGTATTTAGAGAATTAACAGATTAGCTGGGGGTGGAGGGTGAACTACAAGTCAGAGGGGGAAAGTTTAGAGCACATTCGGGTGTTGCCTAACTCAACTTGAGGAGGTGGGCGTGGAGGTCTTTTCTGGGAGAAAATGACCTGAAGGATGAGCAGGATGAAAGAGAGAAGACGAATGTATTACTTTCAGGGGAAATATTTTTTCTACATGTTTGGTAGTAAGAAAGTATTGCAAGGTTGGGAAACGGAAAGTGATTTAATACCTTTCCAGTTATCAATGTTAAGCTCACTAAGGTAAACCTTTTTTTTTCTATTAAAAAATATGAGAACATTTGCCCTTTATCAATTTTCTGACTTTGTCTAATTGCTCTGCTTACTAAAAACGTCTATTTCCTTTAAAGGAAAAGTATTTTTAAAGGCATAATTTAAGTTCTGCTAATTGGAATAATATTGTTTTTCTGGATAACTGAATATTTTTCTCCTTTTAATGTAATTTGAATCTTTGATCATCATTGTAATATGCTTAAGCGAGCTGTTCAGTAATGATCATGGTAGCTTATGATTATGGAGGATTTTCTCCCCCACAGCAGTTTCTAAATAGTAAGAGAAACAATGGTTTTGAAGCTTCTTCTTAGCCTTTAAAGACAAAATTATGAAAGTTATCTGCCACATTCTTTAAGATAAGACAACTTTTCTTACTATTAGAGTTGCATCACCTGCTTCAGCTATTTAACCAGGACACTCGGTAGTCAAGCAGCTGTGCAGATTTACTCCCTCTAAATCCTGAAGTAGGCAATGAGGTGAGGTGAGGTTTTCCCACTTAGATAAATCTACTGATGTATCCCTGTTTCTGAGAAATTGTGTTCAACTCCCTTCCTGTGCAAATAATACATTATAAAATAATGTTGTATGTTTAATAGACATAGAGAGGTGCTCTCAACTCTGAGAAGATTCTGCCCTAATTTGGTCTTCAAATTTTCTCTTAATTGGCTTGAAGTTGATCAGATATTGAATAAAAATTCATCCCAAAGAAGACGAGCATAGATAAATCTATATCATGGTTGTTAAGTTTGTACTTGGACCTAAAATTTGTCATGTTTTAAGGTACTATTTAATATTTTATCGGGTGTTCACATTAATATTACTATTAAAATTACTGCACTGTGTAGAAATAAATTTTGTTTGTTACTGTCGTCATAAATCTTCTAATTTAGTCTACACAAAATTGCACAATGTACAACTGGGAACATGTTTATTGAGTGACTAAATATAAGCAGATTACTAAAATGATGTTAATTCTTTAAAAATACACATGCCAGTATTGAAATTGGTGCAGAACACTGTATTCCATTCTAATTAATCCTCAAAATACCTCTTTGTTGTAAGATTGCAATCACGCTATTAGTCCACTTTACAAGAGGAAAGAAAAAACTCTCAGGAATTGGCCAGCTTGATAAGTTTGCTAGTATACAAATTCTAGTTTTAAAATTATACATAGGCTACCATAATGAGATATCACCTCACAGCTCTCAGAATGGCTATCATCAAAAGGACCATAAATAACAAATGCTGGAGAGGATGTAGAGAAAGGGAGCCCGGTACACCATTGGTGGGAGTGTAAATTGGTGCAGCCACTGTGGAGAGTCCTCAAAAAATCTAAAAATAAAACTATCATATAAGCCAGCAATTCCACTCCTGGGTATATAGCCAAAGAAAATAAAAACATTAATTCAAAAAGACACTGCACCCCAATGTTCATAGCAGCATTATTTACAATAGCCAAGATACAAAAGCAATTTAAGTGCCTGTCAACACATGAATGAATGAATGAATGAATGAAGAAGATGGAATACTACCCAGCCATGAAAAAGCACATTTTTTTTGCCATTTCCAACAATATGGATGGACCTGGAGGGTATTATTCTTAGTTAAATAAGTCAGACAGAGAAAGATAAATACTGTAGGTTATCAATCATATGTGGAATCCAAAAAATAAAACAAATGTGAATATAACAAAAAAGGAACAGACTCACAGATATAGAGAACAAACTAGTGGTTACCAGTAGGAAGAGAGAAGGAGGAGGGGCAAGCCATGGATAGGAGATTTAGAGGTACAAACTACTATGTGTGAAATAAATAAGCTACAAAGATACATTGTACAGCACAGGGAATATAGCCAATATTGTATAATAACTCTAAATGGAGTATAATCTATAAAAATTTTGAATCACTGTGTTGTATACCTGAAGCTAATATAATATTGTAAATCAACTGTACCTCAATAAAAAATACAGAGGCTGGTTTTGCCTCCTATTTAGGTGTTGTTCCTTTTAATTAAGAAAGATTGGTGTTTAAAATAAGCTGATGATTGAAATGATCATATCAAAAACCTCTGTGTGCAGTAATTGATTGTTTTCTGGAAGTATATGGGTATTCACTTAACTTACAAATAGTAGATATTGAATAATAGGCCTGATAAATTCACTGTGTGATTAACATCATTATATATTAAAGATCAAGAAGTTCATATTCAGAATACTACTTTAAAACTTCCAGTTTCCTTATAGTCAACACAAGATACTAAGAGACTTTGAAGGGGAAGTAGTGAGGTATTTTCAAGTTACACTTTTCCCCCATAATGATAACACAGGTCAATAATATTATTTTAGGATCATAAAAATTACTATAAGAGGTAAACTTACTGAGTAGTTACTGTGTGCCTGGCAGAGTTATATGCTCTTTTTGCAGTTGAGGCAACACAGAGGTAGGTAGCTTGCTCTAGGTTCCATGGCTAGTAACTGCCAGAGATGGGATATGAACTCAAGTAGGTTTAACTTCAAATTTTTATTATTAACACATGTATCACTATACTGTCACTGGTGTGACTAAAATATCACACATTAATTTGCATCATGCAGTTGGATAATTTGCATCCGAAGAACTATAAACAGCTGCAATGTTCTCCTCTGTAATATGCCCTAATGAGTATTTGGCATTTTCTTATTATTAAATAAAAACTCTGCTCCAACTTTTCTTGTACAAAACATCTCCATTTGTCTTCCTCTTGAGTTGGCGTGGAAACCTTCAGTTTATTTTGCTTACAAATTGCTAAAGACATTGCAAAATTTGATTTGGTTGTATTTTAAACACATTTCTGACATTTGTTAAAACTATTTATACTTCTGTTCATTAGTAAGTGCCTTCATAATTACAGAATACATACATATATACCGTTTAATTTCAGAGAGTAAATCAGTCAATTTTAGGAGTACAGCCACATAGTTCCCCTCTCTAGAGGCCATTAAATCCAAAAGGAACAAACACAAAAACAAATGAAAGAAGTCGCAGAGAGTTTGTTCTAACAAGCACTTCTGAAAGATAGGTTGAAAAAGAAATAGTATATTGGCAAATTGGTTCTTTCTTTTGTCTACAATTACTATGTTCTCAATTTATTTCTAATCCTTTTGGGACTTTTCCCAATTAAAAGACGCAAGAGAAAGGGAATAAAAATAAGTTAGTGCAAAGACAGTATGTAGATTTTAATTTTCATAGTGCTCTTTTAGTATAAACATTAATACTTGTTATTTAACACCTAGGAGTACACTGAATTGATTATAAAGTCTGAAGCAGCATAGGGATGTGGAAATAATATCATATTAGGGTTTTAATCTTTTTTCTTCCAGTAATTAATTGACCTTGGGCAAGTACTTAACTATTGTGGATCTCAATGGCCACCTAAAGGGGTGGGATAGGGAGGGTGAGAGGGAGATGAAAGAGGGAGGAGATATGGGGATATATGTATATGTATAGCTGATTCACTTTGTTATAAAGCAGAAACTAACACACCACTGTAAAGCAATTATACTCCAATAAAGATGTTAAAAAAAAAAAAAGCCAGGCTTCCCTGGTGGCGCAGTGGTTGAGAGTCTGCCTGCTGATGCAGGGAACACAGGTTCGTGCCCCAGTCCGGGAAGATCCCACATACCGTGGAGTGTCTGGGCCTGTGAGCCATGGCTGCTGAGCCTGCGCTCCGTAACGGGAGAGGACACAACAGTGAGAGGCCTGCGTACTGCAAAAAAGGAAAAAAAAAAAAGCCGCCTATGCTCAGTAAAAAAAAAAAAAAAAAAAAGGGGGTTGTGTGTGGTTAGAGCAGATTGTTTGAATAGATTTCAATTGTTAAATGTTACCAATAGTACTAAGCAACTGAGGGAGGGAGGGAGAGAGAGAGAAGGTGTATTAGCTATAAATGCTGCATAATAAATTACCCCAAATTTAGCAGCTGAAATAGTATTTATTATCTCCTAGTGCCAGAGGGTCAGGAATCTGGGAGCAGCTAGGCTGAGTGGTTCTAGCTAAGGGTCTCTCATGAGGTTGCAGTCAGCTGTCACCCAGGCTGCAGGCTTCTCAGGACTTGACTGGAGCTGAAGGACCTGCTTCCAAGTGCTCTTACAAGGTAACTGGCAGGCTGTCAGTCAGAGAGTTCCTTTGCACCACATGAGTCTTTCGATAGGCTTCCTCAGTGTCTTCATGACACAGTAACTGGCCTCCCCCAGACTGAGTGGTGAGAGAGAGGGGGAGAGAGAAGGAAAAAATGAGCACACCTCCAAGATGGGAACTGAGGTGTGACACACCATTACTTCTGCCTTATTTCACTGGTCACAAAGAAAGGCCCTCGTGAAATGTGGAAGCGAACCACACAAGGGTGTGAATATTAAGTGGTGGGCATAATTAGAGGCCAAACTAAGGCTGGCTACCACTTATGGTTTCTGCATCTGCAGACCTTTTAGTCAAGTTGGGAATCAAAGTTGTTAAAGCAACAACAGAAGGAGCAGAGCAACACGACTGTGAAATGAGACTGAGGAACAGATAACTCTCCTTATAGAAGCTGCTAATTTGGCTGAAGGTCTCCTTAGGAGGCATGTGTGACTCTCTTCTCTTACTGCAGACTGAGAGGAAACCTTATAGCATTTGTTAGTGCCCCACCTTGTAGCGCTGAGAAAGAAACGGGATTATTTGCTTACTTGAAAGCACACACAGTGGTCATATGAGACAAAGACAGCTCCATTCTGGAGTTATAGGGCTGGAAGGAACCCTTGAGATCATCTAGTCCAAAGATCTTGACATGGAATTTGACATGGAAACTGGTAAGGAAAAATTATACACAGAATTTTGAGGAGTGGATTCAAAGCTTTCATCAGATTCTCAAAGGTACCCGTTTCCAAAAAAAGTTTAAGAAGCACCAATATAGTACATCATGCTCATCTTTTATTGATGAGGGATCTGAGACACAAAGAAGTAAGAGAACTTTTCAAAATCATGTCATGAATTAGTGGCAGTGGTTGTTTGGACTAGAATTGGAGTCTTCTGGTTTTTAGCTCAGTATTATTTTAGTTACATCCCTGGGTATGCAATATTCATTGTTACTCTGGTTTGTAAAAGCAAAGGCTTAGCTGATTTCCAATTACACACCTCTATTACTAGGATCATTCTCCCTTTTGTCCCCCTACCAACTGCTAAAACATTGGTAGGTTTCATATAAGTAAGAGTCATCAGAGGGGAAGAATATTGCTCCAAAGTATTTATAATGTGAAAACCCAGTGTTTATAGATAGGAAAAAGAGATAAGCAAATAGATTATAGTTGGTCATATATAATATAAACCCAAAGACTGACCCCAAATATTAATTCATTCATTTAATAGATATTTTTAAGCATGCAGTATATGCCAGGAACTGTGCTAGTTGTTGGGGATGCAATATAATAGAACTCAAGATAGAAACAATTTCTGCCCTCACACCATTTCTAGCAGTCCTCCCTATCTGCCTCTGTCATATTCAATCTCTTTTCCTTGACAAACCTGTTGAGTGGTTTGCGCAGCACATAACTGGTGGATCGTAAGAACTGAGTAGAGATACAGGTGTCATTTAGAAGCCAAAACAGGGTATCATTTTAAAAAGAAGGAAAGAAAATGGTGGGAGATTTGAATTGTCTAGTAAAAACAGCAACGACTTGGAACTGAGTTGTTTTCTGTGGAATGCTTCAGTAACTATCTTAGTGGATTGCCTTTACACACAGCTTTATAAAGGTAGGCAATTATAACGGACATTGAATATGGTGATTTGTAAGTACTCTATGCAAAGCACTAATCTAACAGCTGAGGTGGGAGGTGAGGCATAAGGAAAGGGGAGGTGGTGAGAAGGGAGTTGGAGAAGAGTTGATATAATAGATGTAAAGAAGTGTAACATTTTAAACTCCTGATCTTAAAGCCTAGGAGAATACAATAATATAGTATAGATTTCCCCATACATATTATAATTTTACATAAATTTACATATTATAATTTTACATAAATTTCCAAAATTTTCACTTGCTGGATAAAGATATTATTTTCAGTTTAAATTTTCTTTTACATTAAAACTACGGTATACTTCTAAATACTGATTTTTTTTAAACATCTTTATTGGAGTATAATTGCTTTACAATGGTGTGTTAGTTTCTGCTTTATAACAAAGTGAATCAGTTATACATATACATATGTTCCCATATCTCTTCCCTCTTGCATCTCCCTCCCTCCCACCCTCCCTATCCCACCTCTCTAGGTGGTCACAAAGCACCAAGCTGATCTCCCTGTGCTATGTGGCTGCTTCCCACTATAAATACTGATGTTTTATTAATTTATCTTATTTACTATTTTAAAAATAATGATGAAGTAATTAGTATATTATTGTTGGGAGTAGGCTGGCAACAATTTCACTGGAGAAGACTTCTGATTAAAATGGGAACACTTTTAAAGTCAAGAGCCACTATTCATGGACTATTTTAACTAAATGTCACGTGAAGTTAAAGGGCAATTTGATCTAGATCATTAGGATTTAAATTGAGAACGCAATTCAATTCCATATTTATAGAGTACATTTAATATACAAGGTGACATTGTATAATAAAGGCTATGTATATGTATAATAAAGGCTATGAAGAGAGTAACTTTTGTCTTTACTGTGCTTTTATAGGAAATAATTTGGTAAGTTCTGAAAGTTACTAACACGTTTCACATGAAGAAGGGAGAGACTTCTCAGTGAGCCAAAAGAGGTGAAAGGGAGAGAGTAGAATTAGGAAAAGAAAATTTCCTGGAAAAAAGTGCATTTGAACAAAAGGGGGACTGGTTGAAGGATTCTGGCAGAGTGAAGAGCTTTCCAAGTCATGAACAAAGTATACACAAAGGTATGGGTACAGTAGGGGAATTTTGAAGAATGGTGAGTCCTGTCCTGGCTAACTGGAGAGTATGGTACATGGCAAGTGGCAACACAGAGCTAGTAAATGGGAAAAATGCTTCAAAACATATTTTAACTTCACAGTATGAAAAGAGAAGATAGGAGAACAGAAAAAGAGGGTGAAGGTCGGTGGCGGGGGGAGATAGAATTAAAGGATGGATGTGAGGAAGTAAATAGAGAAAGACAAGCAGGGGAAGAAGTAGGGAGAAAGAGGGAAAAGGAATACACAGATACAACAAGAAAGAAAAGACAAAAGGCAGAGGGATGCTCTGTAAGTCCTGAAGTCCACAGAGATTTTAACAGATGTAACCAGGGTACTCACCAGAGGTAGAGGGCATGCATGGGGGCTCGTCTTCTTGGATAAATGGACTGTGATTCGACTAATATTACCCTAATTACTCAATGAAATCATGCTAAAGGTCAGATGTGCAAGCCTGTGGTTTCCTACTCTGACGTAAGGCTTTCACAATCATCCCTGTATTTAGTTTATGGAAACAAGCCACCTGGTTCATGGTAGATAATTGTAAATAATCTTGCATTGTATTGCTATTTCTTTTGACAAGTTTAAGAACCTGAGACTATAAACTAGGAAATTCTTTTTGTTCGTTGCTGGCAAAATACCTGGAGCTTTGCTTAGGGGGTAAATATATTTTGAGCTTCTATAAGGTTAGGAAGTAAGCTAAAGTTGCAAAGCTAGTCAGTGGTAGAGGAGGATTGGAACCTAGATTGCTAGGTATCCCGAGATGCATTAAAAAGGTCAAAGAGAAAAATATAACAACTAGCAAAGAAACCATATGTTAACACAAGAGCTTCTCAATCTTCTTGTAAACAAATTTTGTTTCAGCGGTGTCAAATACAAAATTTTTCTTGAAATATAATCTTATTCACTGTGGTAATTAGTACTTGTAAGTATGAGAGAAATTTCTTTGAGATATTCTAAGATTAAAATCTAAGGAATCAAGCACAACTTCTCAAGAAATCATATCCTCCTCTACTTGTGAATTTGAACTCTATTTTTGACATTTGTCTGAAGGAAGAACTATTTACTTTAAAAAATTTAGTTGTAGTAAAACTATCACATTCCACTTACAGATATAAAAATATACAGTTATAAACTTCTTATAGTTTTTAAGATAAGAAACAAAAGGAAATGTGCTAAGTGCACCAATGAAAGAAATTAATGCCTATTGTTAATTTAAGAAACTCCAGAGCTTCCCTGGTGGCACAGTGGTTAAGAATCTGCCTGCCAATGCAGGTGACACAGGTTCAAGCCCTGGTCCGGGAAGATCCCACATGCCGCGGAGCAACTAAGCCTGTGTACCACAACTACTGAGGCTGTGCTCTAGAGCCTGCAAGCCACAACTACTGAGCCCCCGTGCCACAACTACTGAAGCCTGCACGCCTAGAGCTTGTGCTCCACAACAAGAGAAGCCAGTGCAATGCGAAGCCTGCGCACCGCAATGAAGAGTAGAGTAGCCCCCACTCACCGCAACCAGAGAAAGCCTGCGCGCAGCAACGAAGACCCAACACAGACAAAAATAAAATAAATAAAATAAAAATTAATTAAAAAAAACACAACTCCACCCCTACCCCTCAAGTCGTAGTCTAATTCAAAATAAAATACTTCCCAGTAGGAAACTCTGCCCACGTTTAGAGTAAAAGATGAAACACCATCTATTTTCCTGGAGTGCGTTCAAACAAAATGTATGATATCATACATAGAAGATCATTTCTCTTCAGACATCCAAGATTCTACATTTTGTTGACTATGTTAACATTATCATAAAAAACGTCTTTCTCATATTATAAATTTGAAGGCCCTTATTATAAGAATAAGAAAGTTGTTATAAAATTAAAAGAAAAGCAATAGTGAGTTGGCTCATCCTGTCTCAGACAATTTCACAGCTTTCTGAGGAGACTGAGTGGTCCTCATTATGTCATCTTCAAGGTTAGATCAGCATCTCAGAGTCCCCCATTATCTTTAATGACCTAGTACAGGTTAGCAGCCTCTGCATTTACTGAAATCTTCTTGAATATTTTCATTTTGTACTTGTGGAAACAAGTTCTTATTTATTACTTGCTGCATAAACCAATACTGAGGGAGACATCTCTGAAATTTTGGCCAGTTCTTTCACATATACCAGCCATTTTATTTCACTGATTTATTTATACTTAAGTATTATAGCTAGATTTGTATGTTTCTTTGAAATTAATTTTTTAAAAACAGGATTTAGATACATGATTCACATTAGCATTTTGCGTGTGAGCAATATAAAAGTTGATGGGAAATACATACATTTTTATTTGTAATTAAGTACATCTTGGTAGCAAATGCACTGATGTTCACTATGCTTAAAATAAATGTTCATCATCAATGATATATTTACTTGGGGTGGATTTCCTGGTAATAGTGATAATTTCATGCAAATTGATAGATTTCCAAACAATTAGTAATTGTTGAGGATGCTGATTTGGGTAAGACTGAAGTCTGTCCATGGAAAACTGTTAATGCATAAGAATATTTTTATGTGGAATGACTTTGTCTTCATTACTCTTGACTCCAAACTAGTTTAGCTAAATTATCACCAACATGATGGAGAAAACAAAATCAAAGATTTACAGAGGAGGAATATATTGAATAAACAGCTGGTTTGCCTTTTGCTTTCCATGCAGATTAATGTCTTAGGCAGACGTAGAACTCTCAAGCTCTTGTCTTTCAGTGATTTAACTTTGGCTTCTGCAATCAGAAAAGCCTTCCCCACTTACAGGCTGCTCTAGTGATTTGAGTGTTTTTGGTTATTTTAAGGCAGAAGAGTAGACAAAGAACTATAACCATTATCTAACAAACCATTATCTAATCTGAAGTTCAAAGGGCAGAAATTCGAAGCAACACATTATGCTCCTGTTTACAGCTATGGTGTTGGAGGGCCAGATGAATGGAGATGATCTCAGGAACTTTCCAAATTACTAAGCCCTTTCTTTTCAACCTTCTCCTTGGCATCTCACTACTGATATTTCCCCAACTCTTCTCTTTCTCCCCATGTCTCCTGTCTCCTCTTCCTTTCTACTCCCTTTTCCTCCCTGCTTTCTTCTCCTTCCTCTTTCTTTTCTCTCTCCTTTCTTCCTAACTCTTTTAGCTTCTTTTCTCCATTTCTTTGCTCTAACTAGACACAACATAGAACTGAAGTACATATTAAATATTCACTAAGATGAATGAGTAAATTCCCTATACTTGAATTTAAAAAGCAATTTAAAAAGAATAATTTATATTTATCACATTAAAAAACCTACTTATAATTACAACTTTATCAAAATGGACAGGAAAATGACTGAAAATAAATATATTAGATTACAACAGTGATATGTTCAGGTGATTCTCTTTACTTTTTTTTAGTGATTTCCAAATATTCTTTGACGAGCATATATTAATTTTTTGATGAACATAAGCATATATGCATATATTTATACTTTTACATTTAATTATAATAAACTATGTTGCTTTTTACACATGTGGCTCTCATTTTCCTCTTTCAGTCACACTCTGATAGGATGAGAAAGGCTCCCCCAACCCCCGGTAGTCTAAGAAATCCAAGACCTATAACTATCAAACCTTTTCTTGAAGCTCTCTAAGAATGGAACTTCTCATAATCAATTCCAGTATTATATTACCCAAACGGTTTCTCATATTTACCTCTGCTTTAAGTTAAGCCCTTCATCATGTTCTTTTTCTCTGTGTATAAATAATAGATTGACATGACTAATAAAACACTTTCATACACTCAGAGAAATAACACATATCTTCTCTGTCTATAATCATTCCTTGATGATTTCATCTAGTTTCATGGTGAATGGCCACTAAATTTATGTCTCTAGCTTAGACCTCTCTCCTCAACTCCAAACCATAAATTCATCTCTACTGAGTGGCTATTAGGCTTCTCAAGCTTACATGTCCAAAATAGAACTCAGGATCCCCCCTTCCCCCATGTCTCTTGAAAATGGTAATGACAATGCCAGTCTTCCTGTTAATTGGGTCCCAAACTCTGCAATCATCCCTGACTTACCTCTTTTTTTCACATTCTACATTCAATCTGTTAATAAATCCTACTGTCTCTATCTCCAAAAGATATCCATACCTGATCACTTCTTGCCACCTCCACTGCTGTAGTCCAAGCTACTATCGTCTGTTGCAATAGCCTTCTACCTGGTCTCCCTGCTTCCACCTTTGCACTCCTAACTCTGCTCATAATACAGAATCAGAGTGGTTCTTTCAAAATATAAATCAGGTCATGTCACTTTCTGCTCAGAGCTCTCCAATGTTTTCCCAGTTTACTCAGAGTAAAATCTAAGATCTTTACAAAGAACTACAAAGCCCAAAAGAGCTGCACCTCTCACCACCAGCTCTCAGCGTTATCTCCCTTGCTTATGCTGCTTCATTCACACTGGTCTCCTGCTGCTCCTAGGACAAAGTCAAGTAAGTTCCTGAATCATATCCTTTGACTATATGTTTCTCTACCTGAAATATTTCCTTCCCTAGATGTTTGGGTGGTTCACTGCCTTACTTCTTCTTAGTCTTTACTGAAATGTCATCTTTTCACTGAGATCTTCCCTGTCTCCTGTCCCCAAACACATACTTCCTATCCTTTCTTCTTTTACTTTTCCCCTTAGCGTTTATCACTAACATACTATATATTATTTTTATTTGTCTTGTGTGTAAACTGTTTCTCTGATTAGAGTGAGAAGGAGTTTTGTTCACTGCTATGTTATATCCCAGTACCTAGAGTTGTTCCTGAAACATAGTAGGTGCTCGATAAACATATCCTGAGGGGATGAATGGATGAATTCCATAAATATTTATTGACTACTTGTCAGGCACTGGACCAAGCACTGGCGATAGAAAAGAGAACAAAGAAAATGTTACTCTTCTTTGACTGTGGAGGAAAATAACTAAGTAAATAAAAATGCAGAAATTCATCATGGGAAAACTGAATGCAAGATGGAGGGAATTATGAATAGATGAACTTAAAAATGACTCAATATTGAGTTTTATTTTAAACACTGTGTTTTGTGTGTGTGCCTGAATTCAGGGACGTTAGATGACTTAGAAGATCAACTGGTCTTTCAGATTTTTATCTTAGCACATTCAAATTACTCTGATCTGTAACTAATATCAGAATCATTCGGCTTGTAAGAGTTCTTAAATAACCAACTTTTAATTATTCTGGAAACATTAAAATGTTTGCAAAAATGTCTATTTTCCCTCTAGAAAAATCTCTAGAATTAAAAGATAGTAATAAAAATAGGATTTCAAATATTAAAATGGAGTATGGGGGATTTAAAATCTGAAACTTTATAAAACATCTTAAGTTGCATTCTCTCTAGACGGTCAGAGTTACAACAGTCAAAGAAACGGCAGTACTTTTTCTACAACTGCATATTCTTGGCACAGAATGACTTACAAGCATTTAATAAATATTCATTGAATCATTGAGTAGGTGGATGACTAAATTAATAACAGTAATTATTATCTAATAACAGTAATAATAATATGAGGTAATATTTATAGATCCTTTATTATGTGCCAAGAATTCTGCTCAGTGCTTCACAGGTACAGTTATCAGTTTAACCCTCAAAACAACTACCACAGACATAAAGTGGTAAACAAATGTATCCAAGGTCAGAGAGGTGGTAGTTGGCAAGGCCAGGATTCAAATACAAGTTGTCTGATCCCAGAGATGACACTAAACCAGTGCTGCTGTGGTGCTGCTAATAAGCGGGGATTTGATGGGAGAAGTAATTGTGCCTTTCTTAGAAATTATACTATCTGACTAAAATTAGAGCTTTGAGGGGAAAGCATGGTTTTCCTTCCTAAGGAAACAATAAGAATTCAAACCATTGAAGAGTCTGAGTTAGCCACAGAGGGAAATATGATAGTTAAGTTCAGTCTTGCTTAAGGTCATTGGTGGCAGAGCCAGGATCAGAATCCATCCATTGCTCTCGCATTCCAAGGCAGTGCCTATTCCACTGTAACCATGTACAGAATAACACTTTCTGAAAAAGTGATATGGGAAAAAGGCTTTCAGAAATAAAAAAGACATGCTTTGGAAAGTAGCTTAGAAAATAAAAAACAGCTATAACTTTTCAAAATATTATTGTTAATTTTTCACAAGTTTGATGTTGCTCTTTGAATTAAATCATTTCATCCGTGATCAGTATATAATTTCCCTATAATTTTACCATAGCAAAATAATAGGCTCAGTTGTGGTTAAATAAATAAAGCATATGGCCTATGCAATGTGCAGACATTTTGTTCCTGAGGTATACTGCCATACCAATATGAGGTCACAGACTTTATATGAATTAATTTTAGGTTTAGGAATGTGTGTATGTATTTGTGGGGAGGGACAGTTGGTAAATATTCAAAAGCTGCTTCAAGAAACAAGGGACAGGGTGGTGTAAGGATTAGGCTAGACCTGAATCCTTTCTTATCCTTCTTCTATGAGTAGATCTCTGTTTTGCAGAGTAATTTTGAGGCTAGAAGGTACTTCCATTCCTGGCTTACAGGAGCAAAAATCACCGTCCACTGTTTGGACAGGGTGATAGCTGGCCACAAATCCTCACTTGGTTCTGGACCTTTTTACATAGGTCCATTCCTTTTCTCTCGTAGAAGCCAGGAGCACCATATCACATCTTCAATACATGACTAGTGAAGAGTAATAATGCCTGACATTTTTGGAACTCTTCTGTGTGTAAGGCACAAAGCTAAGCAAGTCACATGTGACAGCTAATTTAATCTTCCAAATAACTGAAAGAGGAATCATTATTTTTCTTTGAAGAATGAGTAAATAAAGGATCAGAAGGATTGAGTAACTCTGAATAGAACTAGTGTCTGAATAAACAACCTGAGTGAGGCTTCAAATATGCAGAGTTAATGAGTTTAGTTTGCAAGTTTTTAGGACTTCTATTTTTGTGCTTTAGAAGGCTTTATGCTTACTTTCTGGTTATACTTTCTATAATTGAAGTGGTTTGGTAAATGACTTCAAAATAAGTGAGGGATTTCTAGAACTAATATTTTATACAACAAAGAGGAAATGACGCCCCTAATATCATTTAAATAATTACTTAGCTAGTGTAATGAACAAACGTGACACCTGAACTAGGAATCGGTAGGCCAGAGTTTTGGTTCCTGATCTACCTGTGACTTGTATTAGGAACACTGCAAATTGTTTAATTTTTCTTAGCCTCTTTTTTTTTTTTTTTTTTTTTTTTTTGTGGTACGCGGGCCCCTCACTGCTGTGGCCGCTCCCGCCGCAGAACACAGGCTCCAGACGCGCAGGCCCATCGGCCACGGCTCACGGGCCCAGCCGCTCCGCGGCACGCAGGATCCTCCCGGACCGCGGCACGCGGGATCCTCCCGGACCGCGGCACGAACCCGCGTCCCCTGTATCGGCAGGCGGACTCCCAACCACTGCGCCGCCAGGGAAGCCCCTAGCCTCTATTCTTTATAAGATTAAACCAGGTGATCGCTAGATCTCATTCAGCTCTAAACCTCCCATAACAATTTTAAGTGGTATTTGTCTATTTAAAATGCTGGGCTGGCTAAGAGATAATCTGTGAATGGAGACTTGAATAATGCTTCCAGTCTGCAGAGAACTGTCTACTCTCTCCAGCACTGCATCAGACTGTATTACCAAGTCCAACCTTTTCTTGCTACTCTAAGTAATTTCCATCTACACATGCTCATAGTGAGCTTCTAATACTTATTGCTACTTATTTCTATATGGAATGTAACTACCATGAAATAGATCTATCCATAATCTAAAATAAGACCATGAATTAGTAAATGTTTTTTACTCCTTTACTTCTAAGTCATTCTCTATAAGACAGTGATATTAGTATATAAAGAGAGTTATATTTCTATTTAAGCTTATCTTTTCTAGGCTAAACAATGTAAATTCCCTCAACCATTACCTTTAAATGCAATTTCCTAACCTCTTACCATCCATTAGTCCTCTAGGGACATCATCTAAAATGAGGTACCCAGAACACAATGCTCCAAACTGAGCAGGGTGAGGCCAAGAACAGCAGGACAACTGCTTCCTCAGCAACACTAAACTTCTATTAAGGCAGCCAAAGTTTGCAATTAACATATTTTGGAGCAGAGGTACTATACTGTTGGCTCATCTTAAGCTTGTGTACTAAAAGTTCCATGTCTCTTTCAAATGACTTGTTGCCAAGTCAGGTCTGCTCTGCTTCTGTACTGGTGCAATTGCTGTTTTGAACCTGTATTTATAGCACCTTGACACTATCTTTCTTAAACTGTATCTTGTTGGCTTCATCTCAACATTCTAGTCAATTATTAAAAAAAAAATAGTTACATGTGAAGAGGGCAGATACTCCTTGGGATTACTTAACTTTAGAGATATTGTCATTCTGGGCATTTTGAGTATTATAATTCTTGAGCTGGGAAACAGGCTTTTAGAAACACATGGAAGAAACACATCACAGACTTATGAAAAGAGGACAATGTCATGCTCAATCACAAACTAGACCGTGACATTGCACATTCATGCAAATATAGTTGCATGGACCCATAGGGAGAGGAACAGCAATGCACGTGCCAAAGTTGTATAAGTCCATATGAGAAACAAATGAAAAACATAAAGTTGTAGGATTTATGTGCCTTCTTAGAGGGCAATTCACTAGAAAGAAACCCGTAATGGAATTAGAATACCAGAAAGTGAATTTACTGTATACGTCAAGACTCAGACCTGACAGGAGACATTAACTGAGTAACTGATGAAGTGTATGTTCATTGCTCTCCTTATCATCTTTCAGCAGTTTTCTCTTATTACAGGCTATCTCTTTCCTCCAAATCTTGGAACTTTCATTGTGCTCCTGACTCTCCAGAGCTCCTTGCTCTGGGCCTTTGTCTCTATTTATGTTGTTACAGATTTCTTTCCCTTGCTCTGATCCTTCAAGACTTTCCTGAATGCCATTTTTTCAAGGGCCCTCCCCTCAGCCGACCATGCCATTAGAAATCAATTTTATAAATTGATGTTATAATGGCTAATAGCTCAATGTGTAAACTTCCTCAGGAATATTTGCCCTTAGTTTAGTTGTGGCCCCTGGGGATATGATGTTTAATGTAGAGCAATTAGTTTCCAATGGTACAATTTCAGGGATGTAGCAAGCAAGAGTATGGATAAAATATGTGTTTTGGAGAAAAACTTTCCTTATGCCTCTTGATTCCCACACCATAGGTTTTCAATTACTTTCTTGATCTTTAAATCCAATTCAACCAAAAATTTGTTAAGTTGAATTTGTTATAATAAAGCATTTGAAAATGCATCTCATCTTATTTTTCTGTAAAATCTGTTACAGGCAATTGGATAGCTTAGGTTCTCTGGAGATGCTTAGTTATTCTTTCTCACATGTGGACTGAGCCTGTTTGGAAAATACAACCAGTCTAGAGATGTAGTTAGCACATCTACAGATGATCAACTTTTCTGAATGGACCAAGAAAATGTATTGTCCTGTTCAGTGCCATCTACACATGGGAGGAAAAATTCAACTTCTACAAAATTGTTTTTTAAGAGACAGTTTAATCCCACCAAAATTTCGAATCAGATATAAATCCCATGACCTAGAAAAAGTATATCAGAAAACAATTTTCTGTAAAATTTACATGTGTTTGATTCTAAAATACTAACTAAGAATGTGGCTACTTATACGTGAAATGAATATTACCTCACTGAATTCTAAGCAATTTAGATTTTGCCACTTTCTATTAAAATTTTGACAACTACCATAATTATCTAACATTGAAAATAATAATGTCTTAATATACTTATGTATCAAAGAACCTAATTTTTTTGAGAGAATAAATTATAAAAATTTAAAAAGTGTTATTAGGCACAAAATTAGTATTACAGGGATGAAGTTTTTTTTTTTTTCTGTGAAGTGTTGAAACAAGTAAATAGTAAATTTTTTTAATGCAACAGTAAAATTAGACAGAAGTCTATTCACTGTTGGAAATAAAGTTTAATAAAATTTTCAAAGGCTGAACCACTGCATAACTATAACCATAACAACTATATGCACTATGTATGTCAACTATAACTATATAAATTCGGAAATCTTAATTTTACTGAAATTTTAGTCTTTATGTTGTAATCCTGTTATGTCTCTTCTACAATTCACCTTTATCTATACTGAATATCCAATAGATTCATTTACATTGATATTCTGAGTGAATATGAAATGAAACACAATCATAAGCCCAACCTAATTTTAATTTTTAAGTATATCTCAAATCATGAAAAATATCTTCTAGCTTTGAAGGCCTTATTGAGGATTGATACTCCTAATTTTTAAAAATCACTTTATTGAGGCATGATATACATAGAAAAACATGTACATATTCAGTGTATATAACTTGATAAGCTTGGTAAGTTTGGAGATAACTTGATGTGACACCATCATCAGTCTATGCTATTAACGTACCTATTTAAAATTATTTGCTGACCAAGTTTTTCAAGTCACACTTAAATATCAGTCAATAGAAATTCAGTAAATCCTTTGCCTAGGAGAACAAACTAAGACATATTTGCAATCTCTTAGGCAATGACTTATTTTATAAGTAGTTCTTCCATTTGCAACTGGTGGTTCAAGAGTCCAGAATCCAGGATTCTTTCAGAATTTTAGAGACTGGGTTTAATAATTAGAGAAAAAAATGTATTTGATAAAACTTTCCTGCAATAGATATCCTACTTTACTACCTGACATAGATTCAAAATTTGATCTGATAATACTAGTCAGAGTTTTGAACATTAGTTACCTTACTAATTCAGATACGTGAAAATTAAAATGAACCCTAGTTGACATTTACTTCTATAGTATCTGTGAAAAAGGATGTTTGGTAAACAAATAAATAAGTGAAAATAAGCCATTAAAGAAACCGAAATATTATTTTCTGTCACTTGAGGGAAATGCCTACATAGAATTATCATGCAGTTCCAGGCCATTATTTTTTCATTCAAGCGACTACATTAAAGAGAGCTTCTTGGATATGATCTTTTAGGAAGTATAATAAAGAGATCCTAGTTTGGATGCAAATCCAAGCTAAGACACAAACATTATTAGCCGTGGGCAAGTTACATAATCTCTCTGAATCTTGGTTTCTTCTTCATTAGAGTAACAGAGATAATAATATCTAATTTACAGGATTATGAGGGTATTAAAATAATGACTATATGTTAAGCACAGCAAAGGGTATAATATATATAAGCACCCAATAAATGTTGACTGCTAAATGCCTAACTTACTATGATATGGACAAAAAGATGACAAAACTAAATGAAAAATATATTTTAAATATACTAAAATCAGGATTTTTATCATTTTAAACTGGTTTTCCTTCCAGATGGTCCAAATTCATTAAAATGTTGCTCTTGTTAAAAATTGTGCTGTTAGGGCTTCCCTGGTGGCGCAGTGGTTGAGAGTCCGCCTGCCGATGCAGGGGACACGGGTTCGTGCCCTTGTCCAGGAGGATCCCACATGCCACGGAGAGGCTGGGCCCGTGGGCCATGGCCACTGAGCCTGTGCGTCCGGAGCCTGTGCTCCGCAAAGGGAGAGGCCACAACAGTGAGAGGCCCGCGTACCGCAAAATAAAACAGAAAAAAAAATTGTGCTGTTAATATAGTGCTGACTTTTCTCCTGTCTCTTAAAACTGGAAATGTGGTTTTTATAAACAATCTTGGATAATCATCCTAAAATATTGCATCCAGGTACATGAAAAGTTATAGCATGCTTGGTCCCCATTTTATATTCTGTATTATGGTAATTGTCTTTTTCTATTCAAATAGTCCTGAGTGATTGTTTCCATACCCGTGACTTTGCTTATGACCCATATGTTGATTATCCTGAAATCTGAAATTCTATCCCTCTTTCCTTTCTTGAGCTCTTGGTCCATATATCTAAATGGTTACTAGATAATCCTCCTGAGAGCCTCCAGGCACTTCAAGTTCATTATGTTCCCGAATGAACACATAATCTTCCTCAAACCTGCTCTTGTCTTCTATTACTTACATATGAGTTATGCCATCATCCACTCAGTTGACCTAGCTGGAAGCCCTGCATTCTTCCTCTCCTTTAACTCTCGTTTTCAGTCACTGAGTCCTCCTACTGCTTAAGTATTTCTCAGATTGGATCCTCAGATCTCCTAGGAAGTTGATATGGCTGGAGAGGCAGTGTGGTATAATAAAGAAGAGGTGTCACACGGGCCTTGGTTTGAAATTCTGCTTTACCCATAGTTCATGTATAATTTAGAGCTGTATATTTAATGTTCTCAAGCCTCAATTCTTCACTTGAAAAATGAGCTGTACAAAGTTTAAACTATATAATGTATATATAACAGGCGATTATCAGTAAACACTAATTCCTTCCCCTTTCCTCTCTTCTTCCACTACCAAGCCATTCCCATTGAAACTGAGTTAGTTAAGGCTCTCATCACCACCAACACCCCCCCGCCCCTTACAGCAGTTCATTGCACTAATCTCTTAAATAATTTACATCGTTCCATTTTCTCAGCTTAGAATCCATCCTTCAGACTGTCACTATGTGTCTTTCTAAAACCAAATCTGATTACTATATTCCTACTTATAATGTGCACAATTTGATGGCTTTACAATGCCTACAGGATCAAATTCAAACGTCCAGCTCCAACCTCACTTGCTATTCTCCTCTTTCTTTGGTTCTACCTATACACTGCTGCTTGCCGTGACTCAAATACACCAGGATTTTTCACACTTCTGTGTACTTCCATTGGCTGATCTTTCTCCCTTTCTTTGTCTATTGAGTAAGAAGACAAAATATATCTAGGATACACTTTTACAAAAAAAAAAAAAGGAAATAGAGTGCATGCCAGCATGTCACACTGAAGTAGAATTAGCATGCGATCCTCACAAATAAGGACTAAATACATTGCCTTGGAACATATGCCTGAAACATATCACAGATCACCCAAAGGTCCACTACTTATGAGGTCTCTCCTATGTAATATTTCCTCCTCTTTTTCCCATTTCCAGTTGAATCCCAGAAAAACAGTATATACAGATAGAGTGGGGAAGGAAACACAAATATTAACCTATGTAAAAATCCTGGTAATAGTAATGATAGCCAAAATTCATTGAGTCCCTGCTTTGTATATAGAATATATTTACTTATCAGCATATCCTCAAATAAATTCAATTCTTCTGTGAAATTCCCTATTAATGAGAGTATTGGTTCCACTCAATTTATCTATATATACTTTTAATAGAGATGAGATCTTGAAGACCTAGATATTCCCACAACAACTGTACTCCTAAAACACTCTATACAGGCCTTCAGCCTCATCATCCTCCATCAGCCAATTCCAGGGATTTTTAGAGAGCTGGGATAGAAAGCAAGGACCGTGTCCCTACAGAGCAGTACAATTTAAACTGTAGTTTGGGGATCATCTCTATTAGGGTCACCAATTTCACTTGTTAAGAGTATGTTCCCTATGTCTCAATCCTCACCCACTGAGTCAAAGTCTCTGTTATTAGGTTTCTCAGATGATTTGTATGTATGTGAAAGATTAAGCACCTTAAGCCTAGGTGACATTCCTGTTCATTGATGTGTCATTACTGTGCTAGGTGCTGAATACACAAGGTTAACTAGGCCGACATGGTATCCCTAATGTATAGAGGTTACACTTATCATGAATTCATCTAGCTTGAAAAGCAAAGTCAACTTATATTTCTATGTTGATTTCATTTGTTAAATATCTATTTTTTGACGAACACCATGTGCAAAAAAAGTGCGTCAAAAGCCAGTATTTTTCAAAACAATTTCTGTATTCTCTTAAGTAATGCAAATGTAGTAAGTGCATGGTAAAGCAGTTAGTGCTTGCTATACCATACAAGTGCTTAAATGCAGCACTCTGAGATACGTAAGACTTTTTTTTTTTTTTTTTTTTTTTTACTGAATTTATGGTTAGACCCACCATCAGTTATAAAAAGAATTTATAGAAAAGTCCTGTAAGAAATATTTTAACAACTTAATTTCTTACCAAACATCTCTTACTTCTACACATATACATTTTAAATGGCAGTGTTTAGAAAAATAAATGCTTTTGGTGTTTTAAGTAGATGTGCATGCTATTTTCTTCCTCAAAGTAGGAGAAGGAAGAAAATACACTCTTAGGAAAACTGCTCTACTTTGGGTATAGTCCATAGGTGAAAATTTTCAGTTTGTCTCAAAGTATGCCATCATTTCACTGTTGGGTATTATTAAAGCACAGCTTTATTCTTTCCTTTTGGTACCCAGAAATATGCTTCTTCAATTTTCACTGTACAACTAAACATGTGTTGGAAACTGCTCTGGAATGGGAATTATGAAGGGGAATATCAGGAGAACTCTGGAAGAGCTTCCATTAACATAAATAAGACCTGGCTCAACATGCTGTTACATGCTTTAATGTGTTTCTGCCTTGTATAACTACTCTCGAGAGACATTCTAAAATTTTAAAGTGAGTCTAGACTCCATATTAGAGAATTCTATTTTTGTTAGTCACCTTTTATTGAGATTTTTTTCAATTCTTATTCCAGAAACATTATATTCTAGAGTTAATTTTTCAGAATTTTACTTTTTACCCTATTTCACTCCGAGACCCAAGTCATTACTAAAATTCCCATCATGTGTTTGATGATCATAACAGCACCCTTTGTGAAAGAAGAAAGAAGTAGAGAATTATATTTAAACGTTGAAAGAAATAATGGAAAGCGAAAGCAGCTGGACAGCATCTTACATGACAGGTTGTTTCTGCCAATTAAAATTACTCGACAGGGTTAAGAAAGGTTAATGTAAAATGTAATGCTGCGTAGGTAACATGTTTGGAGTAAAATTTCTCAAAAATTATATTCCCATTCATTCACAAATGTAGCATTTCTACCATGCGCAAGCATTTATATACATATGGCTGGCTTCTCCCACCTCAAGAAGTTAATGCTCTAAAAGGAAAGATAATGTAACTACACAAATAACTCTAAAATAAGGCAGGATGGTATAAGTGTTCTTTCTCAAAGGAGTGAGAGATGTATTTTCAGAATTTCTGAAAAGGGCAAAATGGGGGAGGATCAAGCACCTGAGCTCAGCTTTGAGAGATGAACAAAATGCTGACACACGAACATAGGGTAGAAGGTCACTTTGTACTCTGAGTGAGCAGAAGATTTAGAGTTGTGAGGATCAGTGGCAGTCTAACTTTGTTGATGGGTGATAAGACTGGAAAAGGATATATGACTTCCCACAATGTGTTTGGCACTGCACTACGTGTATTACATGTAATTTAATCTAATTTTAAAAACGGATAGGATTGTCCCTATATTTCAGGGAAGAAAACTCAGAAATGGAAAAGTTAGTTACCTTGCTAAGAGCACAGAGCTATTGATTAGAGGAATCCAGAATTAAGCCATGTCCCAAAGCCAATATTGTTTTTACTACTACACCGTGGTACTGAAATATGAAGACTATAATGCAAGGCAAGGACTTTGCATTTCATTTCATGGATCATGGGGAGCTATTAAAAACTTATAAACAGTGTCATTTCTTTAGGAAAGCAGGAAGCCGTTTATTGGGTGAATTGGAGTGGGGAATGAGTAGGGTAACACAGAGAGTTCAGTTAATACTATAACATTCCAAGTGCGGTAACAATGGTGTTGGTAATAGAAATGGAAAAAATGGGCAAACTATCCCATAGATGGAATTCGTAGAAAGTGGTAATTAAATGCGGCAGATGAGAAATAAGAATTTTTAAAAAAGCATTTAAATTTATAAACTAGACGATTTGGAAAATTGTGATGCCGTTAAATAAAACACAAAAATCAAGAGTATTAAACTAGAAATTTGGTAAAATATTACTAATTGTGTCAATTTAAAAAAATCTGTAACAAGCTTTATAACATCCTTCTTGGATATAATTGCTTTACAATGGTGTGTTAGTTTCTGCTTTATAACAAAGTGAATCAGTTATACATTTACATATACCTCCATGTCTCTTCCCTCTTGTGTCTCCCTCCCTCCCACCCTCCCTATCCCACCCCTCTAGGTGGTCACAAACCACTGAGCTGATCTCCCTGTGCTATGTGGCTACTTCCCACCACCTATTTTACGTTTGGTAGTGTATGTATGTCCATGCCACTCTCTCACTTTGTCCCAGCTTACCCTTCCCCCTCCCCGTGTCCTCAAGTCCATTCTCCAGTAGGTCTGTGTCTTTATTCCCGTCTTGCCCCTAGGTTCTTCATGACCATTGTTTTTTTTTTTTAGATTCCATATATATGTTAGCATATGGTAATTGTTTTTCTCTTTCTGACTTACTTCACTGTCAATGACAGACTCTAGGTCCATCCACCTCACTACAAATAACTCAATTTCGTTTCTTTTTATGGCTGAGTAATATTCCATTGTATACATGTGCCACATCTTCTTTATCCATTCATCTGTCCATGGACACTTAGGTTGCTTCCATGTCCTGGCTATTGTAAATAGAGCCGCAATGAACATTGGGGTACATAACTCTTTTTGAATTATGGTTTTCTCAGGGTATATGTCCAGTAGTGGGATTGCTGGGTCATATGGTAGTTCTATTTGTAGTTTTTTAAGGAACCTCCATGCTGTTCTCCATAGTGGCTGTATCAATTTACATTCCCACCAACAGCGCAAGAGGGTTCCCTTTTCTCCACACCCTCTCCAGCATTTATGTTTGGTAGATTTTTTGATGATGGCCATTCTGACTGGTGTGAGATGATATCTCATTGTAGTTTTGATTTGCATTTCTCTAATGATTAATGATGTTGAGCATTCTTTCATGTGTTTGTTGGCAATCTGTATGTCTTCTTTGGAGAAATGTCTGTTTAGGTCTTCTGCCCAGCTTTGGATTTGGTTGTTTGTTTTTTTGATATTGAGCTGCATGAGCTGCTTGTAAATTTTGGAGATTAATCCTTTGCCAGTTGCTTCATTTTGCAAAATGTGCTGGGAAAACTGGACAGCTACATGTACAAGAATGAAATTAGAACACTCCCTAACACCATACACAAAAATAAACTCAAGGGCTTCCCTGGTGGCGCAGTGGTTGAGAGTCTGCCTGCCGATGCAGGGGACACGGGTTCGTGTCCCGGTCCGGGAAGATCCCACATGCCGCGGAGCGGCTGGGCCCGTGAGCCATGCACGCCGAGCCTGCGCGTCAGGAGCCTGTGCTCCACAACGGGAGCGGCCACAACAGTGAGAGGGCCGTGTACCGCAAAACAAAAAAACAAAAACAAAAACAACTCAAAATGGATTAAAGACCTAACTGTAAGGCCAGAGACTATCAAACAGTAGTTTTATAAGAATGAATGGACTGTCAAAATTCCTCAAACAACAGAAACTTTACCATTTTCATTTTTCAAGAGGAGAGAAACCACAGAGTGCGGACTTAGAAAATGAGTTTATAGGATGAGTGTGATCTTCTTCAGAATCTCTGAAGTGGTCCCAAGGCACCAATGACAATAGATTGCCATTGCATTAGTAATTCAGTATTTAGAAAACAGAAGGCAAGTGTTGAGGCTTTATTTATTATATTATTTAAAATTAAGAGAGTTTGTGAATGCATTATATTAAAGAAATCTAGGAGTTTTCGTAGTCCTCAATTAAATGGTGTATTTTTGGAAAGGGTTTATTATAGTAAAAAAAATCAAACAATTAAAATAATCTAATTAATTTTGTGCTAATGTTAGCATTAAACGTATTACATCTATTACTGATATTATTTTTCTTTGTTAAATAATACTTCCTTGATTAATGTTTTTCCATTGCAATATTCACTTCATAGCAAAAGTGCTGTTGGGAAGAGCAAATGAGATAAAACATGTAAAGATTTTCTGAAAATTTAGTGAAAGGTGCTAAGGTAGGACTTCAGCTTGATAAGATGAATAAGTCAAGGTGTTTATAATTACTAACATAAACTGTTAACTCCCTGGGCAAAAAGAACAAAAGAAAATAGGACCTTTAAATAGTCATAATCCACAAATAAGCTATTATTTGGCTCTGAGTCATATTTAAAGGTCATTTAAACTCATAAACATGCACTTCCAGCCTAGTTAACTTGTGTTTCTAATTATCATTTAGAGGTTTCAGTTTTATTTGGATTATTTTTCATCCAAGATTTTCCTGTTCCCTGTTTCCCAATTTAAGATTCAACACACTTCATGCATTTTAAAATAATACTCACTAGAAAAAACTCTTTAAGAACCCGATGACTAGAAATTGCTTTCTACCATTGCCAAGCTCTTGTCTTTATAGAAATCAGAGTGAACTTTATGTTCCCATACTTTCTGACTCTCATACAAAGTGAAAATGTAATGCCCCAGACAACAAAACTCAAAATCAACTTCATGATAATGTTTCATAAAAGCAATGGGATTAGTTACAGTTGTGGATACTTTTGAAGTTCCTAAAATTTTGCCTTTTAAAAATTTATTCTATAAATTTAGTTAATAGACAAAAAAATAAGCCTTACAGATAAATTCAAAGCTTTTTTCCTGCACAAGTATTTTGTTTATATTTTTACTAGGCTGCCCAGCATCTGCTCTTTAATTATAAGTAATCAATTTATTTTTATTAAGCTATTTGATAAAAGTTACCACTGATTGTAAAAATATTGACCTGCTATCCAGTTGAGTAAGACAATTCCTTTGATTATCCTTATTTCCTTTTTTTTTTTTTTTTTTAAAGACTACTCTCTTGTAATCAATACTTGACCATGTCCTGTCCCTCTTTGGTGATATGGATACAAACATTACAGAGTATAAATTTCCTGGGAAGTTTCTTTTTTATTTTCGATTTATTTATTTTTATTGAAGTAGAGTTGATTTACAGAGCTGTGTTAGTTTCGGGTGTACAACACAGTGATTCAGTTATATATATTTAACTGAAAACTCAAAACTCAAAAACTCTTTTAGAACTAGAATACCTATTATTAGTAAACCTGTTTAGTGCGTTTTCTGAACCTCCTCATCCATGTGTTGTACATTCTTGTAGTGTGGTTTTCTTTTTTTTTTTGAGATAGAAGAGTGAAAAGTGATTTTAAAAAATTAACCTGCATTTCAGCATCATATTTAATGCTTCTCCTTTTCCATCTGATAAAGGGGCTACAGTTTCCTATATCTTTAATTAGTATACCTTAGAGTCCTCTTGTTTTCTTTTACATTGCTTTATTTTGTAAATTTTGTTCTTATGTAAATTCATAGGATATGGAGCATAGTTACAACTAATATCTGTATAATGCTGTATATTATTAGTTTATGCTTTTAAAAGATGATCTTACACATTTTCAGGGACCAAGGCCAGGCTATGGTTCACAGCATGAACTGTGCCTGAAGCCTGAAGGCAGTAGCACACTGGAGCCAGCCCACCTTGGCTCCTGAGAGCCAACAGTGTGCATCTTTTTCCGACCCCACATTTATCTCTTAAACCATGTTGGTAGCTTGATAAGGGTATGAAATTGGACATGTGGGAGTATTTACACCATGGAAATTGGCAAAGACTACAAATCAGACACTGTTCTTTACTTCTGGAGAGCCAGTTATTAGATATTTACCAGCACACCCACTGCCTGCAGAAGTTTCCACGGCTATCACCTTCCTCCCTTGGCACCATACCCCACCACTGACGCGTTTGTCTCTACCAGAAACAGACTTCACATTTTGTTAGTGCTATGGCAACCTGTACATGGAAAGTCAGACCCAAACATCAAGTATCATGCAAGAGGCAGGCCCTGGACTCTGAACAGAGGAAGAAAAGCGATATCCTTTCCCTGGTACCTACTGAAGTTACTTCTGAAGGTCTCCCGCCCCCTGCCAAAAAAAGGCCCCCAAAACTCATTGCGCCTAGACATGGATAAACTGCACACTTAGTTACATCATACATGATCACTGATACACACACGGATAACAATATGCTGAGACACAGATATAGCTGTGCTTATGAAAGGTGAAGTTTGATTTTTAGTGGAATGAAATATAATTTACATGTTTTGGGTATGTACTGGGTGTCTACATATAATCTCTGACTGCATTGCAGGGTCTGGAACACATGTACTCAAATTAGCTCAAATTCTAAATCAGTAGTACCAGGATTCCTTTGTTTTTACTACTTATATTTTGACATTTCTTCACAGTCTAGGCAATTATTACCAAGTATTCGAGGTGGGAGTATTAGCGAATTCCAAAAATGTTCTAACAACAGCCAAGTCATAAAACAAATATTTTAACCCCCACACATTGTACTCATTATAGTCTTAAAAAAACCCACAGTCATGTATATTAATGATTAAACAATTCTGGAACGCCACTAGCACTTGTAAAAATTGTGCAGCTTTTCTGTCTTGGCAATATAATTTCCTGTACTGAGCAGAGACAATATTAGAGGTCAAAGCTGTATGGTCTTTGTGTGTTAAGTAAATATCAAAGAAGAGAGTTGTGCGTTTCTTTTTTGTTTTGCTTGTTTTTCAATAAATTGTTTGATTTTGTTTTTCCTTCTTGAAGGAATTCTGTCCAAGGCAAATTCTACTATGTCAGAGTCCAGTGTGGAGAGTTGGCATCCACATACCACAAAGGAGAAACGCTATTTAATCTAGGGAGGCCAGCTTTCCTCCACACACACTGCCCTTGCCCTACCTCTGCCATTTGTCTTAGTCTATTTCCTTCTAGTCTGTTTCTCCCTGATTCAAATATTCCCCATCCTGATGGGACTTCTTCAAGGCTGTCCTGTCTTCAGAAGTCCTTCCTTACTGGACTAGTGACACTGATCTTTTCTCTTCTTTACTACTTTGCCACTGAAAGTCTTTCTTGTCACGTGGGTTAATTGTAGGTCTCTTTATTTCCCAAAGACAATTCATTTTTCAGAGATAGAGAGCTATCAACTTATTTTTTTGTGTGTTTCCCACACTCTACACGATGGATCCATGTATAATTCTAGACAGGGCAGGTACACAGTCAAAACTTTGCTTCATTTTATTTTGATTTGAAAACTATTAAATAGACATACTCCTTGATCATTACTACAGTTATAAAAAGAGCAGTGGCTTATTTGACATCAGGTCTATTTTTCAATGCAAACTTTAGCTGATTTGAAAAACTGCATACTTCACGCTCTGGCACTTCTCCACACTTAGTACCAGATGTCTTGTCTCTCTGTGAAAGAGCCATGCACTCTTGTTTAACTTGATCATATGGGGTTGATCCCTGCAATACATTGGCTAGATTAGTCTGTACACTGTGCATCTAGGTAGTGCAGATAGAGTATACATATTCTCAAGGCATCAAAAAAGTAAGGGCAATCCTGATTTTTTTAAGGAAAAAGTTTGATACTCAATTAAAACATCATCACAGAAGAGATATCACAGAAAATTGAGCTGAATTTCCTTATGCTAATTATATTGATTTAACTTAAACAGCTGAGAGCTCACTATCTGTATATGGTTAATAGGCACCCTGATTTATATAATAGACATAACTTTGAAAAATTGATTATTGTGTTTTTTATACCTAATCACATCTGAATGCATAAAAAAGGATCCTATTATTTAAAATATCTTGCCAGAAATCCTTTCCAAAGAAAGTATTTTGCAGGATGAATAGTAAGCTCCTAATATATATGTCTACTAAATTTAGATGTTCTCAAATGAGGTTTCTTAATCTGGGGTTGTTCTGCAATCCTTTCTTTCCTTACACTGCCTAGAGATCCAGCTTTCATCCAGAAATATCTTTAATCTAGTCCCGCAGTTCTCTTTTCTAGCATGGGCAAATATAGCTTACAACTCTCTCATCATTCTATTCTGTTCTCGGTATCTCCTAATTCCTCGTGTGTGATCCACTCTCAATGGCACACAACTGGAAAGCACGGGGAAGGAAGGTAAAGGCAGGTCACAGTGACTCTTACCAGGAGGAGGAAAGCTAACTTACCTTTATTCACAGATTATATGACTGCTCTCTCCTCCTCCTCCTGTTTAATTTATTTTGCTTCCAATTAAGTTAAAAGACAACTTTGAAAGATAAACAAGTGAGATATCATAATATGAATGTAGCTTAGACTAGTGAAGATTTTGGAATGTACAAAGGGGATGACTATTCTAGAAGGTTACTGATACATTATAAACTTGATCTTACATTCAAAACAAGTAATAAAATTTTCTTCTTTAGGCCCTAACTTGGGCATTTAAACGTTCAGTTTTGGCATATTGGAGCTGTGCTGTGGTAGCTATAACATTATTGGATTCTCTAAGTATCAACCATACTTTGAGGTCTTTTAAGAGGTTATGTCTTAAATCACTCAAAATAGGATTGAGAATCTGTATTAACCATTTACGCAAGTGTAATGTATTGAGGAAACAAGTACACTCACCTCTAATCCCCAACCCCTATTACCCTTGCCTTGGAGCAGGCCTTCATCAGGTTTTGTCTAGACCAGAGCTGTCATCTCTTCACTGGTCTTGCCTCTTGGCAATCCATCTCCTACACTATGAATAGAAGCATCTTTCTAAAACTTTCAGTGGCTCCCCATCTCCTACAGAATAAAAACCCAAACTCAACTAGCCACATAACGTTCTTCATGATCTGGCCCTTGCTATATTCATTGTTTTTTCTCTTGGCAGTCCACCTTGTATATGCTACAAGCACAGCAAACTAACCCCAAAATGCCACTGTAGTTTATACTTTGTGTTTTTCTCATACAGTTCCTTTGCCTAATTTGCCCTATCTCTCTACTATGTTGCTACAAAATCTGATGAAGTTTGTAGGATAGATGTTGAGGAAAGATAAGACAGTTTCTGTAAGAGGAAAATTGTGCCTATTTACTATAGCTCTCTGAGGAAATAAGCATGTCGACATCATTTTGTTGATCTTCAAAATTATCTGACGTGGTTCAAAAAACAAGTTTTTTAAAAAGAAGTTACTATTACGATGCTAAGACAAAGCTGATCCTTTTTATTGGGGAGATACTTTTTAAAACCTGTCTTTGAATAGATTGTGAACTTTGTTCACCCTCAAATACCTGTTGTATAGAGAATACTTTTATCAGTATCATTGGCTAATTACAGTGATAAGTCCCATAAGGGATGGGTTGGGCAGAACATGGCTTTTCAAGGATGGGGAGGAAATATTAGAATCTCCATGAAATGTGTGCGGTTTTAAAAATTCCCAGTAATTCTGAAACCTTTTTCCCTGAAGGATGTTCTTTACTCAACAACACCTGCCCCCACACCAACTCCCAGCCCATCATTCTGAGAATCACTGGTTAAAGAAAAAGGAACAAATTCAAAATAAAGAATTAGTCTGAATGAATACTTTGAAAATATATAACAGTGAGATTCCTCAGGGATCAGTAAAATGATCCAACCTAGTCAACATTTTCTAACAGTGAGAATATATGGTGAAAATTCCAAGTTTGCAGATTATGCTAACATCTTTAAATTAGTAAAATAAGCTAATGATGATAAAATTCTGCAAGAGAGAACATATGTATATAGGTAAGCAGAAAACTGGCAGATGAGCTTATAATTTTCAGTAAAATTTAATTTATATTTATGTAATAAAGGGCTCCAAACAGTAACTTCCTCACCAAAAAAAGCATCAAGAAATCACTCTGGATATTTTCCCTAAAGATATGTGTACTTGTACCCAAAAGACCAGTAAAGTAATGGGCATCATCGGGAAGAAAGTAAGACATAAAACAGAACATATTATAATAGTTCTGTGTAAACAACATGGTATATCTACGTCTGGAATACAGATGTCGTCCTCTTTGCTTAGCACTAATAAGGACCACACAGTACAATGGAAGCATCCTAGAACTAGAATGAATGAATGAATGAATGATATAAGACATCCATGGCATAGCCTAAAAAATTTGGGCTATGATCTAGAAAAATAAATGTTTATTAAGATGAATATTAAGATGGACGATATTCAATGTCTATAAAATCATAACAACGTGGATAAGCAGAATAGAGACTTGCTAGTCAGGTCATGAAGTATTAGAACTAGAATGTACTTCTTAAAGCCTTGATGTGCTAAGAGTAAGACAGAAAAGTAGATGTGCTATATTACACAGCAAACAGAAAACATATGGAAGTTGTTACACACACAAGTACTGCATGCTAAAAATATAAATAGGTTCAAGAGAGGTTTAGCCAAAACCAAGAAAGAAAACCTATAACTGGTTAGATAACTAGAGATGTTTGGAATCTCTCAACTTTTTTGAGTTGGCATCATAAAATATAATCTGAGATGAACTATAGTTTGAATTAACCATGGAATTTTGTGCTTCTTATCTAATTAGATAAACTCAAAAAATGTAATGAAAATTAAAAGGAAATTTAACAAATACTTCTGGTTAATCAATCTTTACCCTTAGGTTCTTCTGATGTTTAGTATGATTAAGACACTCATTAATTCTTTAACCCTGGAATATTACTGATTTATATTTGCTGATTTATAATATGACACACTAGTTAATATGGGATTTATGTATTATTCTATCTACACTTCAGCATTTAATGAGAGCCTGCCAAGTACAAAGCCTTACACTAAGTACTAGGGATTTGCAGAATTATAAAATAATCTCAAACAGCTTGTAACATAGATGGAAAAAATAGGCTAAAATTGAGGAACAATAGAAGAATAGAGGTGATTGCTAATTCATAGTATAGCAGTGTGTTCTTAAAGTAAAATAGATGACGACAGATCAGAAAACTGTAAAACATTATGGAAAAACTTGAATTTCTATTTGGCTTTGAAAGAAATGTGTCGCTAAATGGAAGCTGTTAAAGTAGCGATTCCCAAGCCTCACCTCGAATCTATTGGATAAGACTTTCTGAGGAGTAGGAACTGGGCGTTTGAAATTTTTAAAAGAGTTCATCATGTGATTCCGTGCAGCCAGTCCATGAGGCAATGTTTGGGAAATACTGAAATAGAGATGCAATATAATTACGGGAACTGGTGGGCAGACGCAAGAAAAGTTTCTGGCAATTTGTACGGGAGAGGAAGACAATGAGTAAATCAGTTTGGAGCCAAAGGCTCATGTACGTTGTAGAGGAACAATGGGAGAAAATTCTAAAAGTAGGCTGGAGTCAGATTTTGGAGGGCTTTGAATTCCAAGGAAAAGAGGTTTTATTTTATTTTGCTTTACAGTAGAGTATACCACTGAAAGTTTGGGAGCAGAAGAGTAACCTTTATAACATGTCCTTTATGAATACAAAAAGGGTAAATATAAAGTCAGAGTGGCTGGAGGTAGTGATCTAGTTTAAAAACTATAATAATAGTTTAGTTACAAATGACGAAGGCCTGGACTAAAGTGATGGCAATGGAAGCGGAAGAGAAGTACTACATACACATTTGGTAATACAGAAAGGGCAAATGTGATAGTTTCTGGTAAGAGTTTGGGGTGTCTGGATCTCCTTTTTAATACTTTCACTATCTTCCTCAGTAACAACAACAAATGTGTGCCTAAAACTTACTAAAAGCCAATGACCAAAATGGCTTTAAATCATGATTTAATTTTTCAATGCTGATTACCATCATGATCTAAAAACCAAAGTGTTTAGAATTATTTTATTGCCTGGGTGGCAGAATATTTAAATATAAATTAAAGAGGGAAAGAGGATAGATTACATTATATATCTGCCAGACAGCAAAACTTCACAGGACATATTGAAGTTAAAATAGAGGGATGAAGTGGATGTGTGGTTTATCTTCTAAGCTGGTGTCTCCATGAATTAGATGGAGCCTACAGATGTGTTGACTCCTAGAGCTAGCTGTATGCAAAGTGTGAATGAGAGTTTCCATAACTTCTTCCTTTTATGACCATTTCCCCTTTCAGTTTCATTCTTGGTGTCCTTATACTCATTCCCTTCTAGCACAATCAAATTCTGCTGTCAGAGAAGATATAGTCACTTACAACGTAGTATGAATTTATGTCTATGTGTTACGCATCCAAGATATATATTTTTTTGAGCCTTACCTCTAGTCCTATGTAATAAAAAACTAGGTTCCCTTTTGGAGGTACTTTAGACTTGAGGAAAACTCAGAATATGGGAGAGATTTTCTAGGTAGTAGGAAGAGATTATTTCTATTTCACATACAAATCTGATATTTATCTCACATCTACTGATATGGTATCTGTACCTATTCTGATAATTTTGGAGCCATTTTAAGGACAGTAAAGTGTTGTATTTAGCAGATGTAAATACTTTACATGATTAGGTAAAGAATTCTTTCTGAATTAAAGTATAGAACCCTCAGAGATAACAGGACAGAGTATTTCTTCCTGTCTGATTCAGGGAACAGGCTTTCTCTGGCCCAAAGGGGAAGATTGGCCCCCTTATGTTCCAGAGGCCATAAATGATAAGGAAAGGTCAGTAAATTGGTACAGAAATTTAATTCTGTGTAATAAAGTTCAATGATGTTCCCATGATATTATTCAGTAATATGCCACTGGAATCATCCTTTTTGTTGCACAACTGAATAGTTGCTTCTAATTCTGGCATAGTTCTAACCCTGCTGAAACAAGCTGTTGCAACATAAATTCTTGCAAAACAAAACATTGCCATCGCTGTACCACAAGCCAATGTACTTTCTAAAGTTTTTTTCTAATGTTTCATTTATTTTCTTAATAAATCCCTGAATGAATGACATGATTCTTTTTACCTAACCTGACAAGTCATTTAAGTGTTTTTGGACATCATTATAGAATAGATATAGGATTGATAAGAACCATAATTGATTTACCCCCCAGTGATGATGACAGTGTGGAATCAATTCTCTTGTTGCAGAACATTTCAGTTACATTTGATACCAGCAATTATGCAATCATGTGGAACTGTTTTGAGTTTCATGCTGGTTTGATGGGAATTACACTTTCTGGGTTTCGGTAATAATTTATCTATTTGTGTTTCGTTTATGCTGGCTTTGATTTGATTAGTTTTCTAATTTCTTTTAGTGTATTCCAAAGTTCTGTCTTAGATCTGTTATTTAACAGTTACAGGGCATGCCTTTTTAGGGTAAAGTGATCCAGAGACAAGATTAGCATTATCACCCACATGTATCAATTGTGTTATCTTATAACAGTGGATTCTGGGTTCGTGGGCAAAGTAAGAGAAACTGGAACCTGCTGGAGGTCACTACCTCCACAAAGTCCCTTATGTCACCTACTCCAAGTGGAAGCCAATAAAGAAATGCAGGGAAAGTGAATTCACTTCTTTCCCAACTCAGACCCTGAATTATTGCCTCTGGACAGCAAAGTCAGTGTGTGTGTAGCATACCCACCTGCTGGTCCTAAACCAACACTAGCCTGAAAATAAAATTTGTCTTTCATGTTAAGCAGTCACTTTTCTTACCTGATAGAACAAATTTATTTCAACCTAAGATAATTTGGTGTTTGTCTGTTTTACTATAATTTTTGAGGAAGTTGATTTTGAATAACATGCATACATTACTAAAGGTCACCTGCTTGTGTTTCAGTTGACACCTTGAAACAAAATACTGGCAGCTACATGTTCTTAAGCAATTTTCACATTTTGATAAAACTTGGTTCATGATAGAAGTTCCAGGCATAAGTTGTTTAAAAGAAAATAAATGACTCATAAACTATCTGAAAAATAAACTGAAGACAAACAGATTTAAAGTAGTACATGAGTCTTTTATCTTCCTATAAGCAATTTATCTACAATGGTCAATATATGATTTATGTTACTCTGCTTTCGAACACATTTGCTTTAAAGAATCATTCCTTGATTAGAGGTAAATATACCATTCATTTCACTGAGTACCATCTATAAACAAAACTGCTACTTCCTCCAGAGATACTTTAAAAATTAAACATAATTCTACTTCTATTTGAAGGGTGTGGAGCATTAAAATTAGTTTAATCATCAAAATATTTTATATTTAGTTCTCATAATTATATACAATTTATAAACATTATTTTATTTCATTCTAAATCTCACACCAACAAATCATTTGGCTTTTAATGGCACAACATTTTTTATTCCCTTTCTCAGAGTTAGAACAGTAAAAACAGCTTTCTTTTTGTAGTCAAAGCCAAAACAGTGACTTATGGATTAAATTACTAGTTGTCACTAAGAATTCAACAAACTATTTACTTAAAGATCCTGATTTCACTAAACAGCAGACTAAAAGTAGTTGAGGAGCTCATTTATAACAACTACTGGAATCAGTGAATAAACCAATCTTAATTACAAAGATCTTGTCACAACTAAGCTAAGCCTTTAAAAGTGGTTGATAATAGCAATAACATGATTGAGAAGCTACTGGCTAAAATATACTGCCATTATCTTTCAATATTTTATGACTCCAGGAAGTTATAATAATAAAAAAACAAATTCAAAATGAAAAATAATGGTAAGGAAAGAACTGAGGAACTATCTAGCCACTTCAAACCAAAGAATTCTCATTTCCATAGTACAATTAAAGAGTTCAATGATTCCATTTTATCAATGGAGGAAGGTATTAAATAGAAAAAGTAGTTATGCTTCAATACATGTCTCAATATCATTCCCACTGGTAAAATTTAAGCCCTGCATGCAATGATAATCAAACTGGGACATTTTGATTTACTTCATCTTTTGAAGACCTCAGTATTGTGATCAGAGCATGGAAAATGATGAAATTCCAGGATGTGACTGTAGATTACAGATTAAAGGGGGAAGCAGGCTTAGAGGAGTTCATGTAAGGCTACAGATATTCCCCTTTAACACTATGAATATCGGGAATGCTGGGTAAATGTTAAAACATTTAAAAACACTAACATTATTGCCATATTTTTAAAAGTCCAATATCACCTGAAAACTTTTGGTGCTACACATAATTATTTTTTTTAATGTTTTTTTATTTTTTGCAGTACGTGGGGCTCTCACTGTTGTGGCCTCTCCCATTGTGGAGCACAGGCTCTGGACGCGCAGGCTCAGTGGTCATGGCTCATGGGCCTAGCCACTCCACAGCATGTGGGATCTTCCCGGACTGGGGCACGAACCCATGCCCCCTGCATCGGCAGGCAGACTCTCAACCACTGCGCCAGCAGGGAAGCCCCACATAATTATTTTTTATTGCTAACAAACAATTCTGTTAATCTTATACATCTAGCACAGCTAGAATTTAATTGTGGATTTAGATCACAGAGTAATTTACTTATGTAAAATTTAGGAACAAGATACAGAAAAGTGCCAAATTTTCAAACTCAGCATCTTCATAAAACTCAACACATTATTAGTCCCACCCCAACTTCTTCTCATGTACTCATTCTCAAAATTAGCCAGGTTTAAAATGATCCTTGACTTCTCTAATTCCCTATTCTTATGTCTTAGCCTCAACATCCATTGGGCCTAGAAGCTGAGGAAATGGGCACAGCAAGAGGACTGAGCAAATGGGATAGAAATAATTTGAACCGCTGTTGTCAAGAATATGTTGAGTATTTGTGTTTTATCATATTTACTGAAAGAAGCTAGGTCTGACATCAAGGTGGTTCATTCCAGTATTATGCTCCACTTAGAAGATTAACAAACTATACAGGCAGTGAGAAGGGAACCATCCAGAAAGAATGAAAAGAAATTCTTCCAGGAACTCAATGACTAGCCAGGAGAAATTCCAGGATGTAAGGACATCAGTGAACTATTGGGAGTGACTTGGGATGTAACTGTTGTGTTTGTCCTTGTGTCTGAGATGGCCACCATGTGTAACAGAAATATAAGCTGTTTTTCTTGGCTAGATGTGAAGGTGAAAAGGCTTGAGATACTCCTTTCTATGCTACAGCTTATTAGAGAAGAATTTTTATAGTGGGTTTAAAAAAATAACTAATTCAGGAAGGAAGCCAAGAAGAAAAAAACTAAAGAGGCTAGGGAATCTAACCTATCATTAAGAATATGGCAAATGAAATAATTATAGATGAGAAAGAGAACATATATGCAGAATACTGAACATAGTTAAGTACCCAATAAATTGTTTTTTTTCACAAATGAACAGTTATGCTGTTCTAACCAAGAATGGTGAATCAGGTCTTTCTGAAAGATTGGCAACAGCATCTCATGCTTTATGTCACAATAAGAAACAGTCAGGGCTTCCCTGGTGGTGCAGTGGTTGAGAGTCCACCTGCCGATGCAGGGGACACGGGTTTGTGCCCCAGTCCGGGAAGATCCCACATGCCGCGGAGCGGCTGGGCCCGTGAGCCATGGCCGCTGAGCCTGCGCGTCCAGAGCCTGTGCTCCACAACAGGAGAGGCCACAATGGTGAGAGGCCCATGTACCGCAAAAAAAAAAAAAAGAAAAAGAAAGTCAGAAAAGCTTCCCTGGTGGCACAGTGGTTAAGGATCCGCCTGCCAATGCAGGGGACACAGGTTCGATCCGTGGTCTGGGAAGATCCCACATGCCACAGGGCAACTAAGCCTGTGTGCCACAGCTACTGAGCCTGCGCTCTAGAACCCGCAAGCCACAACTACTGAAGCCCGTGTGCCTAGAGCGCATGCTCCGCAACAAGAAAAGCCACTGCTCACTGCAACTAGAGAGAGCCCACGCACAGCAACAAAGACCCAACACAGTCAAAAATAAATACATTTATGAAAAAAAGAAGAAAAGCTAGCTGAAATTAGGTCATTTGTTACCTAAGAAGCAGATGAACACGTGCTTGACATAACTCACTGTGGCGTGGGGGTAGGGTATTCCTGATGGGTGTATCAATGTAAAGGAGGACTGGTGAAGATTCACCAAGCTAACTGAATGCTGACACATGTAGGAATGAATGACAGCACCAGAAGAAACTTGGAATCTCTAGTGATACTGAAGTTCTGAATAGGAAAATGAAGGACATGAGAGCACAGGTCCTGTTTTCATTTCTTCGTCTAGTTTAAATTCCTGACTTTAGAAGTGGAAAAAAAAAAAACTATGAAAGTAAGTACCTGACTATTAACAATACTTAATAGGACTTCCCTTTGAATACAGAATTTGCCTTTCTGGCTGGTGGCTTATAATAACTGAAAAAATGGGCTCCTGTATTTTTATGTGCATTTTGTGAAGAATGTGCCTGATGGGAAAATGAAATTGATGTGTATTAGTTAAAGATTTGGTTTGGCTTAAACAAAATCATTTATTTCTCCAGCCAATGAACATCTAGAGAAGTGACAACTCTGCTCCATAAAATCATCTGAGAGTTAACAGGCTCCAGTCAGCTCACAGTTCCACAATCACTTTGTTCTCATAATCTAGGGTAGAATCCATATTCCAGCAGGAGAATGGAACAAAGGAAGAAAAAGTGGGTATAAGGGGTTCCTGCTGGCTATCTCTTATGGAAGATTTCTGGAATTGCCATGGGATATTTCACTCCACTTACATCGCATCAGCTAGAACTTGGTCACATGGCCAAACTGAACTGCAAGGCAGCCTGGGAAATGTCATGTTCATTATGTGCAGCCAGCTAAAAATTCTACAGCTGTGGAAAAAGAGGAGAATGGAAATAGGGGAATAATAAATAGTCTTTGCTCAGAAAGTGGGGGAGAAAAATGCCTGCATATGATTGAATGAATGACACCATGCTGTCATAGCATGAAGATTTAAGGACTGCAGATATGACAAGGAGAGACTAGGAAGCCCAGTATGCCTCAAGAGAAAAGAGCTAGGATCAAAACTTATAACTTCTAATGGGTGTAAAAAAGTGCAAAGGGCAATGATTAATAGAAGATGGAAAAGAGCTACATAACATTGCACATTAGAGATGAAGACATCTCTCAAATTTGCTGATGACAAATAAATGAAAGGAATAGCTAATATGTCGGGTACCATAATTTTCTAATATACTCATGTATCATTTACTTATAATTATTCCGTATCAATTTACAAATAGGATTTAAGGTGGCTGAATTAAAACTTTAAACATTCTGACAGACAGGGATATTGAATATTAGACAGAAATATAAAGACCTGAACTTTAGTTAAAAAAAAAATCGCATGATGACAAAATGGCGATGTGATTTACTTACATGAATAAAGTCTTGTGTACTTTACAACCTCAATATAAGCCATCAATGTGTCACTGCTTCTAAAATAGTTAACATAATCTTAGGCTGAATTAAAAAATTCAACTAATCATTTCTCCAGTGATTTTATGTATATCACCCAGGGGTTTCCAAGGTGCTTGGCAAATTAAGTTAACTAAAGGCATAATGTTCTCACAACTTCTATATATTTTTGTAAAAAATCATTCTTTAGAAAAGAATGGTTTGAGTGCCTACACAGACGTATCAAATACAGATGCCTGGCAATTAGAGAGATGAGACAAATTTGCTCATGACTTAGTTAACTAATCCTTTCACTACATAATCAAATCATGATGGTTTTCACTATTATATAAATATGTTCACTCATTGTCATTTGGTGTTAAATTTATAACCTTAACAGGCTGTCAGTTAACAATAGGAAGCATAAAGGATACTGAGTTAAATATAAGCTAATAAGAAGCATAAAGATAACTCCACAATTCACTTTTAGATACTCTTCTCCAGATTGGTAAAATCCCAGTGCCTAGAATGGGGTCTGGCAATAGTAAACACTCAATGAATATTTGCTATAATTTCATATGTTGCAGAAAATACTGTGATAATCATACTGGAGTTGGCTTCACTTTTTGGGGGGTATAATGACTCTCTATATCTGCAGTACTCTATTTGTGAAGCACTACTTACAAATAGCAGAATTACACTATTTCTCCTACCTCACCATTTAAAAACTAGATGAAATTGTAAAAATAAATGACCTAGTTTTTTAAAAGCATAGAAATAGTCTATTAATCATATCAGAGTAGCAAAGTGTATTTTGTCACCTTTAATACTATGACATTCATATTTTAATTTACATTTAATTTAATACATTTCAATTCTGCACATACCACATAAGATCATTTTGAAATTTTTTGTCCTCAAAGCATGCTTTAAAAATAAAGAAATAAATCATGTTAAAAGGGATATCTGATATTTGTCTTTATATATAAAATATGAATTATGATTATACTTAAACTTTATAAAATAACCTTCAAAATATACTAATCTGAAATAAGGTTTTTTTGATATGCACACTTTTTATTATATCAGTACTCCAAAATAATGAAATGATTAAAAATACGCTTAAGGAAGATGGTGAGATTGTATTACTGTAGTTTATGGTCTATATTAAGGGAAATAATGAAGAGTATTCTGTCTTGGGCTATCTATATAGATCTAGTTCTTGCTGAGAAGCTGGTTTTAAGTAAGTAATATAACTGGTGAAGAGTCTGGAATCCATGCAGTATCGGGTATGGCTGAAGAAACTACAGCTGGATGCTTTGCCTGATGGAGGGGCATGACCAATGTCTTCATGTCTTTGAAGGGGTGTTATGTGGAAAAGGTTTTGATTTATTCTGCATAGCTTTAGAGGATATATCTGAGAGTATTTAGTAACACCTAGGATCAGAGCTACCTATAAATGTAATGAGTCACTTCAGAATTGGTAACCTACAATAAATTAGTGTGGGTATATAGCAGACAGATAGATACATCAATGGGACAAAACAAGATAGCCAATGTAAGGTAAAAGAGAGGCATTGCATCAGTAAAAAATGTAATGACGTATTTAATAACTAATATTGAAAAAATTATTTGTTGGAAGATTTTTAATCAGTTTCAATTTCAGTGCTTGTGATTGGTCTGTTCATATTTTCTATTTCTTCCTGATTCAGTCTTGGCATGAAATATCAGTTTAGAGTTTCATCTCACATCATATCCCAAAATTAATTCCAGATGAATTTAAGAGATATATTTAAAACTTACATTACAAAAGCTAGAATAAAATGTATTTCAGATAGTGAAATGTAAAAAATACTTTTAAGCATAAAAAAATACAATAAATTATCAAAAAAGATACATAGATATGGCTACACAAAAATTAACCATTTTAAAAAAATTAATAGATCAATGTAGTGCAAGATTAGAGAAACAGTGAGAATTAGGAATAGAACTAGGGATGTTGAGAGTGCCAAAAGATGCAGAGAAGAAATTTATGACTATTGAAAAACTCTTGAACTTGGCGCTGAGGAGGTCATTGATGGCCTTGAAGAGATAAAGCCATTAAACAGATTAAAAGTTAGAATGCAAGTGTTAAATTGAGGAGAAGTGAGCAGATTTCGTCTATAGTTCAAGAAATTTGGTGCTAGTGAAAAGGAAGCGGGATAGTCTTTTGAAAAGATTTCAGAGTTAAGGGCAGGGACATTTTATTCATTTGGCCCTTAGGCACAGAGCCTAGAGCCTGTGAAAACATCAAGCTTACAAATATATTTAAACCTTTGAAATTTAGATATTGACAGTAAAATCTGACAAGAAAATAAAAAGAGATTAGCAAATATTTAACTTATAAAATATATCAAGCCAACTTCATTATTTATTAAATTTATCAATATTTTTCATAACATTTGAAAACAATTTGATAATTTTTTTTCACTTTGCAAGAACTCCCTAGAATGTACACTATTTGCAGAAAGTTGATAGCAAATGATAAATAAAATGAGTTACTTTAGGCCAAGTAATTTCAAAAGAAAATTTATATAAAACTTTAAAATAGTTATAAAATATTGTATCTAATGAGAAATATGGATGTATTTTAATGTCAGATTGGTATAGGGTGGTCTTGGGAAATAGTAGTACTTAGGGTCTATGAATATCTTAAAACAGCCTTATTGAGAGAAAAATTTGGAAAGTGGATTTTTGTAATCAAAAGGCAATGAAGGGAGGGACTGAAGATGTCCAAGAGAGACACAAGTATACAAAATCAAGAGTCTACTGTTCTTTGAAGTCAATTCTTTTGAATTTACAATATTGTGTGTGCATGCACACACACAGGTTTAATAATAATTGGAGCAATCACATGCATAATATGTAAAAAATATAACACTAAGATACAGGATTTAAATACACCACACATATTTAGAAAAATTCTTCCTGTTCTTGTAATTGTAACAGTGTACAAAAATCAGAGCAGTGTAAATACATTTCTTAGCCTTACTCTTTAATTAAAACCATACTAACATTAAACTAGTAACCAAGTTGATCAAACAAATGGTTTACATGCTTTACTATTTACTTACATAATTTAATTATAATTTGCAACTTGATGTTTTAAAATATCATTAAGAAATTCTCCAGACATTTTGGAATATATTGAGCATTTCTGTATGCATGTGCCATGGAGATTTTATTTATAAACCTATGTATGTAGAAAGTTATATAAAGTGGCCAAAACTATTTAACCTACAATAATAAGGGTACCATATACAAAGTACAAACTGCAACTAAACAGTCCAGGGGAAATAAAATTAATTTAGAAAAGGTGTTTTCAAACTTTTTAGACTTGAGGCAACTTACACTCATAAAAATTATTGAGGACACCGAAGAGCTTTTGTTCATATGGGTTATAACTACTGATACTTCCTGTATTTGAAGTTAAACTGAGACATTTTGAAAATATTTATTTATTAACTTACTTAAAAGTCACAACAATAGCCCATTATGGGTCAACTCATACTATTAGCAGAGGAAGAAAATCAGGCTTATACAAGTCTAGTAATTTTCTCTAACTACTCTGCACATCCAATTAATTTTTCTAAAACACAATTTATATCCTGACATTTTTCAAATTTCAAACCTTCAATGACTCCTCATTGTCTACAAATAAAAGTTAAAATTCATTAAATTGGCAATCAAAGCCCTCAACAATCTCATCCTAACTCCTTTTCCACCTTTTTCTGTCTCTTGATACGTTTCCTACTCCAGACAGATAGCTCTAATTTCAATCTTCTGAAAATGACTTATGAATCGTTGACTCTACTATCTTACATATACTTTTATTTCTCAATTTGCATGACGTTTCCATTCTACCTATGTAAACCTTATCTACCCTTCAAGATGTAATTCAAGTTCTATCTGTTCCTCAAATCCTCCCTTGACCACCTAGGATATGTAACACCTCTTTCTTGTGAATAACGGTTGAATTGATTTTCCATCCTGTTCTTTGTAGCATTTGGTATATACTGCTTGGTATCATTCATTTTTGTTTTCTGTAGGAGGAAATACTAACTGAATTTTGATATGTATTTTATTAATATCCAGATATTTTGATGACATCACAATTAAAGTCACCAGATCAGGTTTCTAAAATATTCCTGGACCTCAGTTATTTTTCTATCCCAATACACCTGAGAGATATCACACACGAGTGTAGTAGTGGTCTGTATGTAGAATATTTGTATTTCCTACACTTCCCAAAGTGTGTTTGCATTGTAAACTTACTCCTCATAACTGTCCATATTTCACAAAGAGAAGTCATTAACTTGGTAAGCGATCTTAATCCATCACCAAAGACATTAATAGTAGTAATTAATAACAAACCCCAGAATTACTACATATTTGGGTTAAGAATAAATCATAAAAAGTTCCACTACAGTTGACTCTTGAACAAAATGGGTTTGAACTGTGTTAGTCTACTTATAAATGATTTTTTTTTTCAATAAATATGTACTAAGGTAGTACACGATCTGTGGTTGCTTGAACCTGAGGATGCGGAACCTACAGATACAGAGGGCTGACTCTGATACATGGATTTTCTACTCTGCCAGGGTCGGTGCCCCAATTCCTGCTATGTTCAAGTGTCAACTCTATAGTTTCTTATACACTCAATCATATAATGTTATTAATTAAAATATAGACTGCACTTTTTAAATTAATAGACTTTTCTTTAGAACAGTTTTAGATTTACAGGAAAAAATGAGTACATAGTAGAGTTCCTACATACCACTACCACTTCCCCACACAGTCCCTCTACTATTAACATTTTTGCATTAATGTGGTATATCTGTTACAATTAATGAATCAGTAATTACATATTGTTAACTAAACTCCATAGTCTACACTAAAGTTCACTCTGCCTTGTATAGTTCTATGTGTTTTGACAAATGTATAATATCATGTATCCACTATTACAGTATCATATAAAACAGGTTCACTGCCTTAACAATCCCATGCTTCACATTTTCATCCTACTCCCCTCTTCCTAAGCCCCTGGCAACAACTAATCATTTTACTGTCTCTATAGTTTAGCCTTTTCCAGAGTGTCATACAACTGGAATCATACAATATGAAGTCTCTCGGACTGACCTCTTTCACTTAGCAATATGCATTGAAGGTTCCTCCGTATCTTTTTGTGTCTTGATAGCTTACTTCCTTTTATCGCTGAAAAATATTCCAAAGTACATATGTACCGTAGCTTATCCATTCATATGCTAAAGGGCATTTTGGTTGCTTCCAGTTTTGATGGTTTAGAATAAAACTCTGTTATAAATATTCATGTTCAGGTTTTGGTGTGGACTTAAATTTTAAGCTCAATTGGATAAACACTTATGGCAGGATTGATGGATTGTATGATGAGAGTATATTTAGCATTCAGTAAGAAACCAAACTGTTTTCCAAAGTGGCTGTACCACTTTACATCCCCACTAGCAATGAATGTCAGTTCCAGTTGCTCTGCATCCTTGTCTGCAAGTGGTATCTTAAAAAATTTCAATCATTCCAATAGTCGTGTAGTGGTATCTCGTTGTTTTATTCTGTAAGTCCCTAATGACATATAATGTTGAGCATATTTTCATATGCTTATTTGCCATCGGTGTATTTTCTTTGATGAGACATCTGTTCAGACCTTTTGCCCACTTTTTAACTGGGTTGCTTATTTGTTTATTGTTGAGTTTTAAGAGTTCTTTATTTTGGAAATATGAGATGTATTTTTTGCGTACATGTATGTATGCATTTGGATGTACTTTTATGATATAAAAATGAATGGAATCTATAGCCTTGAATGTAATATAAATATATAATGGTGAAGATTTTCCATCTAACAATCCCAGCTTGACAGAAAATCATAAAAGTCATTTGACATTAAAATGTTTTTCTTTTTTGGTACCAATTCTTAGTTTTAATGTGCCCAAGAAAGTATATTTGGTCGAGGACAAAATTAAATGTTCTGAGTGACCTAATAACCATTAAGCCACTGTTTCCACTTATTTTCAACTTTAAAATAACTCTTAGTTATCATGCTAGAACATCTATATTAATATATGGCCCCTCAAAACTTTTAAATATAAATCTTAAAACGTTCAGGGAAAAGAAATATTGAAGGAGCTGGGATTGGTGGATTTTTACATGATCAAACACTAAGAATTTTTTTTCTGCTAACTCATGAAAAGACATGGAGGAACCTTAAATGCATATTACTAAGTGAAAGAAGCCAACCTGAAAAGGCTACATACTCTATGATTCCAACTATATAACATTCTGGAAAAAGCAAAACCACGGAGACAGTGAAAAGATCAGTGGTCTCCAAGAGTTGCGGGTAAGGGAGAGAAATGAACAGGTTGAGAACAGAGGACTCTTAGGGCAGTAAAAATACTCTGTATGATATAAAAATGATGATACATGTCCAAACACCAAGAGTAAACCATAAAGTAAACTATGGGCTGTGGTTGATAATGATGGTCAATGTAGGTTCATTAATTATAACAACTGTACCACTCTGGTGGGGGATGTGATAACTGGGGAGGCTATGCATGTGTGGGAGCAGGGGGTAGTTGGGAAATCTCTGTACCTTCCCCTCAATTTTGCTGTGAACCTAAAACTTCTCTAAAAAATAAATTCTTAATAAAAACTTTTTTTGAAAACAGGAAAGTTAAAACACTTTAAAATCTGTAGGAACACTACTTCCTACTCTGTACTTAAGTGAAAGAATGATAACTTTAGTTTCTTCATTCTTGGGTTTTCTTGAATAAAAAAGGGCACAGCACACGGGGCAAAACAGACCAGAAAGTCAGGATTGATAGCGTGTTAATTCTGCCAGTACTACTTAATGCTCTTCCAAGAAATATATTTCTAGGTCTGTTGATTTCCTAGTAAAATGATTTTTTAAATACGTCAAACAATATACAATATTACTGTGTCAGGAACCTTGCCATTTTCAAGTCTGTCCTCATCCTGGTTAAAAGTAGAATCTTTAAAGATTGAACATCTGTTCATATGCTTATTTGCCAACTGTATATCTACTTTGGTATCTGTTCAGACATTTTGCCCATTTTTTAATTGGGTTGTTTAAAATCTAAAGATTTTTTGATGTCCTTAACCCCAATGTGCGGAGGGATAAGATTAACAATGTTTATCACCTATTGAGAGTCAGAGTGTAACAAAAATATGGTGGGCAATGGGCAGGCAGGGGATAGAGGAAAAGGGTTTAGAGATGGGACAATATGAATATATTGTCATGACTGAACCTGAAGGGAAAGTGTCCACATAGCATAATCAACAATACCTCTATCATTCTATAGTTATATTTTGTAGACAGTTGGTCTATAAACGAAAAAGCCAGCAAACATGACAGATTTCACTCCCTAATTAAAACTGAGCATGAAAGATACTTTAAGCCTATGCATCAGTACTCTCCTTTCTAAGAGAAAATATTGAATAAGGAGGGAAAGAGCAGGAGAAAGGGACTAGAAGGAAAAAACTGACTTCACATTTTACAGTGGTAAGATCTTTAGAAATCAACTATTCCGTATGTTTTTAAATAGATATATTTACTCAATTTTGAAGGTTTTGCAAATTGGTTGAATCAGTGAATTTCTTTAGTATTCTTCACTGAGTTTATTGATATAAACTTAACCTATTTGGATTCTGCTGCGTAATAAATTATTTCCCTTTGATCTTCCTTTGCTGAACAAGAAGAGTTAGCTGCCAGATAAAGTGCTCCAAAAGGGCAGGGTTTGTCACTGAATTGAGCCTAGCACAGAATTGGCTCTCACTGAAGATTTGTTGAATTTTGCATGAATGCATCAGCATCACATCCTTCACATGCTTGTAAGCAACTGTTAACATTTCCCTTAGCCTCTCCTTCAGGGCTGTGTCTCCAGAAGTTTTCTTTTCTTTTAATTAAGGTGTATCTACATGTGTGTTTACATATGTGTTTTGCTGTTTATACTAGATTTTAACTTCTGGAGTTCAGAAACCAGTGCTGTTTTTCTTAATTTGTATCCTAAAATTACCATACAGTTCTATGCATTCTGACAATGCTTCATAAATACTTTAAAAGATAAATATCCATTCCTTTGCATTTTCTTCATAGACCTCAATTTCTAGATGAGCAGCTGTAGAACTCTCAATTGGATGAGCTCTGACTAGTGCTAACCATAGTATAGTGGGAAAATGACTTCTATATGCAGCATATATTGGAAACAGATAACACATATTAATTAGGCTACATTAATCCTGATGAAATGGGTAAAAATTTTATTCTCCAGATAGGAAAAATGAAGCCAGAAGAATAAATAAGAGGATGAAGTGAAGGCATGGAATAAAAAATTAGAATTTCCTCCACTTAAGTGACTATTTTAGAACACAGCTTCTGGAAACTTGATTTATGCAGATAATTTTCACTTGGAATTTTCTTTGCATTATGTTAAGCGCAAGAAAGAGAAAGTCTCAAGTTTAAAGTATAATTACCAGTAGTTACATAAAACGGTTCACTAAACTTTTAATTTCTATGCCATTTTAAAAAATTGATTGAGAGGTTTTTTTTTACTGTAGTTATAGAGTATTAAAATACAGCACTTTAGGAAATGATATATAATGAAACAGTAGGTTTTCTTGTGGCAATTTCAATAATGGTTAAAAAATTAATTAAATGGTATAAAGTTATAAAATATTCTGTGATCAGGACTCATAATTTGGTTTTAGATGCTGTTTTCATTATCAAAAAGTTCACTATCAGTTTAAAATATTTACTATTTTGGGAGGGTACAAATGAACTTATGTACAAAAGAGCAACAGAATTACAGATGTAGAAAACAAACTTATAGTTACCAGGGGGTAAGGGAGGGGAGGGATAAATTGGTAGACTGGATTGACATATACACACTACTATATATAAAATAGATAACTAATAAGGACCTACCGTATAGAACAGAGAACTCTACTCAATACTCTGTAATGGTCTATATGGGAAAAGAATCTAAAAAAGAGTGGATATATGTATATGTATAACTGATTCACTTTGTTGTACACCTGAAACTAATACAACATTGTAAATCAACCATACTCTAATAAAAATTTTAAAAAATAAATCAAAATAAAATATTTAATTTTTTAAAGTAGTTGGTTCTGTTTATCATCATTTACAATTGCTTTAGTCGGAATTTTATTCATTTTCAGTATATTCAAGAAATATTCTGTCGGCAATAATTATTAATATAAAGCTTAAGTAGAAAATTAAAGATGTTAGCTAATTATATACTTTCATAGCATTATATAATGATTAAGAGCCAGACCTTTTGGGTTCAAATTCCACTTCTGCCACTTACCAGCTGAGAATTTGGGCAAATTACTTCTTTGTACCTGAGCTTCTTGATCTGTAAACTGGGGAAAATATGAGTACTTGCCTTATAGTCTTGGTGATAAGTACATGTATTAATACATGAGTGCTAAAACAATACTTTGCATGTGGTATGAATTGAATAAACTTTAGGTATTATTGATGTTATTATTACTATTACAGTAAATTAGAAATGTAATTCTAGAGAAGAAAAAGCGAAATTCAAGTATGTAACTCTTCTTTTTGAATCCAAATATCTTTTTCTACAAAATAAAAAATCAATAGTTTTGCACTTCCCACATTTAATAAGGACTAATCTGGTGTTTGTGTGTACATGTTATGGGTGGATGGGGGTCTCAGGCTGAGTAAATAATCATGTTAATAATCTTAACTTCCAAGTGAAACAGAAATAAGGACAAATGGTCATTCTTGGATAATCTGCAAAGCTGGGTGAATAACTGACATATCTTTCTGTGATTCCTTGCAGACATCATGGAAATCAGGACAGTGGCCGTTGGAATTGTAGCAATCAAAGGAGTGGAAAGTGAATATTATCTTGCAATGAACAAGGAAGGAAAACTCTATGCAAAGGTATTGATAATTGAAAGCTTAGACTTAATTTCTCAAATTTATTTTTGTCAAAAATATCTTCCCTTTCTGAAAAGTAAAAATGAAATTAACTCCTTTCAAACTACATAATTCAATGATTTCATTAAAACATTTTATACTTAATAATTAAATTTTCTGTGTGATCTTGGACAATTTGCTTAAGTTCTCTGGACTCTGGTTTCTTCATCTGTAAAACAAGTCGGATTAACTGACCTCTAAGGATCCTTCCAGCTCTAAAATTCCATTTGTATTTTAGATTCTTAAAATCTAAAATATCCATCTGTCAGTATTAAAGCTCTTTTTGTTAAAGTTCACCCAATTTGCACTTTGCTGACATGAAAATTCTTGGGGAAAAAAAATCCAGACGTTTGTTTATCAACATCAATCTCACAATCATGGGCCTTGAACTGTAAGCATTCCCATTGTTCCCACTTTATTATAACATGAAATATGCAACTGTTCATCCCACTATAACAAAGTATAATTGACTTTCCTTTGTATTCCTGGCAAGACTACGTAAAAATACAGGTTTAAGTGAATGAATGAATAGTTGGATGAACAAATTAACTTTTTATTTTCCATCACTATCACAGGCAATGTAATAGTAAATGAAGAAAAGTTGTGAAATATGTCCTTCAGCTGAGGGAGGCAGAGGCTCTGCTAATTGTATCAAAATGTCAGTGTTAGGGAAAGAGTGACTTGGGCATAGTAATATGAGAGCTGCTAATTAGGGGGAAATAGCTCTTAATACTTAAGAATAGTAGCAACTGACTGCCAAAAAGCTACATGTTTGAAACTATGTTGCATAACTGTGTATCATTTTATCTTTTAAAAAATTTAATCTTTTTTCAAATATGCTAAGTATATATAACAAACTGCATTATGCCTGCTCAAAAAAAGTCATGTATGTTTTAATCCTACTAAATATTACTGCTTATTCTTTGTCTAATTGAGTCCCTCCAAAAATAATTTGGATAATGTTGTTTGTTTGTTGTTCTTTGCAGAAAGAATGCAATGAAGATTGTAACTTCAAAGAATTAATTCTGGAAAACCACTACAACACATATGCATCAGCTAAATGGACACACAGTGGAGGAGAAATGTTTGTTGCCTTAAATCAAAAGGGGGTTCCTGTAAGAGGGAAAAAAACGAAGAAAGAACAAAAAACAGCCCACTTTCTTCCTATGGCAATAACCTAATCATATATGGCATATAAGAAACCAGTTCCAGCAGGGAGATTTCTTTAAGTGGACTGTTTTCTTCCTTTTTTCTTTTCTTTTTTTTTTTTTTTTTAAGTAACCAAGAAAGGCTGGAAAACTACTGAAAAACTGATCAAGCTGGACTTGCGCATTTATGTTTATTTTAAGAGACTGCATTAAAGAAAGATTTGAAAAAATATACACAAAAATCAGATTTAGTAACTAAAAGTTGTAAAAAATTGTAAAACTGGTTGTACAATCATGATGTCAGTAATAGTAATGTTTTTTTCTTAAATTAATTTACCCTTAAGACTGTTAGATTTGATTATCTGATAATGATTATTTAAATATTCCTATCTGCTTATAAAATGGCTGCTATAATAATAATAATGCAGATGATGTTATATAAGATGTGTCAGACCTAAAAGCTGCTGGAATGATTTGTCAGATAATCAAGCCAACACTAACTATGGAAGATGAGCAGTATCTGAATGCTTTCTAGTGAAAAATTATGAACCACTTAAATTCTAATCAGAAAAGAAGGAATATTCTCAAAAATTCTATTATGGAAATGAATCAAAGAGGTAGTTTTACAAGAGTATAAGATTAGAACATGCTTGTACCTGTTAACAAGAACAAAATTCCTAGTGCTGCTCCCAATTGAAAGGGTATTGCTTAAAGGATGTTTTCAAAAATCTTGTATATAAAATAGCAATAATGATGATAATACTGTACTTCATCTCACTCACCACAAAATAACATTTTATAATCCCTAAAAGTAAAATTCAAAAATCTTTTATGTTTTTTTCAAGTAACATAATCTATCTTTTGTATAATTCATATTCGGGAATATGGCTTTTAATAATGTTCTTCTCACAAATAATCATGCTTTTATCCTGTGGTTACCGCATTAAACTCTATTTTAAGTTGTATTTGAACTTTACTGTTTTGTTATTTAAGTTTATGTTATTTATAAAAAAAAAACCTTAATAAGCTGTATGTGTTTCATATGCTTTTAATTCTAAAGCAATAACAAAACCGTCTGGCTCAATTGCAAGTTCCCCCTCCCCCTCATGAGCAACACCAAGTCTAGTACACAGCACTCAGGCCAGCAAATCCTGGACAGCAGACAAAAATGACAGCTTGCAGCAATTCTTACAATAGATGTCTCACAAGGAACAATACAAAAATGTGAAATATGTTTTGCCACATACTCTTGTCAACTAAATTGGATCTTATAAGTAAAATCACTGTAGATAAAAGAACTTACAGGATTTTAAAGTTAAACTATATTTGAGTTCACGAGTAGAATAGTACAACATTTAAAAAATATGCATATTTAAAGTTAGTAGTTTTTCTAATCTCTAGAAATCTCTGCCATTCAAAATATGGCAGCATTGAAAGTTGTTTTCCTGTTCAATGGCAAGAGCACAATGCCCAAAGTAGAGTCTATACTTAGGGATTTGAGGCCCTGAATAGCAATGAAGGCTTGAGGTCAGGCTACAGATAATGGACTTATTGAAAAGATAAATTTCTACTTCATAATTCTGGCATTGGTAGATCTTGTTAGCACTTTAATGTTCATCAGTAGAAGGCCAACATTTATCGAAATTAAATTGGTGGTATGCTAATAAGGGTGGTTTTTATTTCAAAATATTTGTCTTTTAAGTCCCTTTATTTTATACAAATATTAACTGATAATACATTTATAAGAGAGAGTTACATGAAAAGGCTAAGTTAACAGAAATAATAGGTTCATTTGATTTCCTTGTGACTCAATCTACATGATGAGGCTGCAGGAAGCTAGAAAAAATTGCCCTTCCTCAGATATACTCTGGGGAAATGCCATGAATGATATTCTTAACTGTTGTATGATTCAAGGGCCTTGCTAGCCTAGGTTCCTAGATCAGGGTTCTGTTACTGGTGTCTTGTGAACATACTGAGAGCAGAAGAGGACCTATATGGTTTTTTTTTTTTTTTTGAGGATCTATGTTTTTCATATTTGTTTCCTTAGTGTCTAGCAGAGTGCCTGTCCATAATCAATTTTTTATATGAATTCACTCAATGTTTGAGTATCAAAGAAAATTCATAATGAGACTAACCGTACTTTATTTTAAAAAGGGTGAAACATGATTATATGGAAATTTAAACAGAAACAGTGTGTATGTATATAAGTTATGAGCTATATTAGGACCAAATACTCTGACTATAGAGTTATAGTTATGAACAAATTACAAAGCAACGCTGAACTAACCAACATTTAGCAGTAAGTCCAATCCAGTAGTGTTTCTAGAAACACGTACTTATAATTCTTTATCCTCCCTCCCCCTTTTTTTTTACACTTAATGTGAAAATTTTAGAAAATAAAAGCTGCACTAGTTACATACACTTAGAATTCAAGAATCTAAACACTGCAAGCGGCCTTAGTCCTTACTATTCATTTGTAGACCAGGAAATTGAGACTGTAACAGATTCCAAATCACATAGCTGGTTAGGTTCAGAGCTGCCACAAGAGTCTAGGTCATTCAGCATGTATTTCCTACTCTTGGATGATTAGGATTATTAGTGGTCTTTTAAAAAAATTATTCCTATTGAGATATAACCTTTACATTTGCATGCAAATGTGACATGTTTTGGCACTTCACTTCATATATAATAGTCTATACTGTCATATTTGACTCAAAAGGAGGAAAAAAATGATGAAATTTCTAATTCTGACTCCTATTCAACTTTTTTTTTTTTTTTTTTTTTTGCGGTACGCGGGCCTCTCACTGTTGTGGCCTCTCCCATTGCGGAGCACAGGCTCCGGACGCACAGGTTCAGCGGCCATGGCTCACGGGTCCAGCCGCTCCGCGGCATGTGGGATCTTCCCAGACCGGGGCACGAGCCCACGTCCCCTGCATCGGCAGGCAGACTCTCAACCACTGTGCCACCAGGGAAGCCCCCTATTCAACTTTTAAATGCACCTCTTTACTTACAAATGGAAAGCACTGTGCAAAATAGCCAGATAAACAGAGTAACCTTTCTAAATGTTCTTTGAAAGAGAAAAAATTGGTTAAATACATTGGTTGCCAAGAATTAGGAAGGAAAAAATTAAACAGAAGAATATAAAATGTTAACAAAAGAAGTAATAAAAAAGATACTTTCAATGCAATTAGTGAACTAAAACATTTTTACATAAAAAATGCTATAATATAAATTATCAGCCTTTGAGTTGGCTAAAATTCAACTTAATGACAGAAGAGAAGGGATGCTGGAGATAAATTCTTAGTTTCCATCTCTCAGAGTTTATCCTTCTGATTCTCTAAAGTGACAAATAACATAGAGATGGACTATGGGACCAGCTATAGTAAAAGCAATTCTGTATCCACAAATATCCTAAATCAGTGCCTCTCACAATTTTCTACTTAAATACCAATACTAGTAGAGGTAGAGAATGAGAGTCTAAGGAATAATGCAAAGGTAGCCCACCAAAGACACAAATTTTCTTGAAAATCATTCTCTTAAAACACATGTGATTTTTGCATTTTATTCCACTATATATTTATGTTTGCTTTAATATAAAATTCATACCAGTGGGAAAAAGTGATGCATCAGAAAAATGTGTAAGCTTTATCATGTGGCTTCATTTACACTACTATCCCACTGCCATATACTTGGGCATGAATAAGACACAAGAGATCCTGTACCTCTCATAGTTCAACTTTACACGCAGGTGACACATGGCTAAAGAAAACCAAAAGTTTATGTAAAAGTTTACTATGAACCAGAGTGACATTAAAAATATTTAATGACGAGTATGAGTGGTTACTGGTCAATCAGAATATACCACTGTTCTATTAGAATAGATTCAGGCCACTGTGACTAACTTGTGGGTATCAGATGATTATCAGCCTTGACCATTTCTATGATCACCTTAAAACAGTTTTTAGAGAATATCTATTAATTGGTCTCTCTGATTTGAGTTCTTAATGCATATCTTAATATGCCATAGTTCATTAAACCTTCATGCCTATTTCAACACTGTTGCCAGGCTACTCTTTATTTTAAACTTTACTATTTTTAATTGATATATAGCTGATATACAGTATTATGTAAGTTATAGGTGTCCAATATAGTGATTCACACTTTTTGAAGGTTATAGTCCATTTATAGTTATTATATTGGCTATATTCCCTGTGTTGTACAATATATCCTTGTAGCTTATTTTATACATAATAGTTTGAATCTCAATTTCCTACCCCTGTGTTGCCCACTCCCAGGCTACTCTTTATTCCACTTCTATATGCATCCAGCAGAGCGGCTGCTTTCAATGAAGGTGATGTACCTTCAGGCCCACATATGCTTCCACTCATCCTATAACTTAGAATGGTTTGCCAAGAAAACGTACTTGTTTTTTTCTTAACATCTTTAATGGAGTATACTTGCCTTACAATGGTTAGTCTCTGCTGTATAACAAAGTGAATCAGCAATACGTATACATATATCCCCATATCCCCTCCCTCTTGCGTCTCCCTCCCATCCTCCCTATCCCACCCCTCTACGTGGTCACAAAGCACCAAGCTGATCTCCCTGTGCTATGCGGCTGCTTCCCACTAGCTATCTGACATTTGGTAGTGTATATATGTCAATGCTACTCTCTCACTTTGTCCCAGTTTACCCTTTCCCCTTCCCGTGTCCTCAAGTCCATTTTCTATATCTGCATCTTTATTCCTGTCCTGCCCCGAGGTTCTTCAGAACCATTTATTTTTCTTTTTAGATTCCATATATATGTGTTACCATATGGTATTTGTTTTTCTCTTTCTGACTTACTTCACTATCAATGACAGACTCTAGGTCCATCCACCTCACTACAAATAACTCAATTTCATTTCTTTTTATGGCTGAGTAATATTCCATTGTATATATGTGCCACATCTTCTTTATCCATCCATCTGTTGATGGACACTTAGGTTGTGTCCATGTCCTGGCTATTGTAAATAGTGCTGCAATGAATATTGTGGTACATGACTCTTTTTGAATTATGGTTTTCTCAGGGTATATGCCCAGTAGTGGGATTGCTGGGTCGTATGGTAGTTCTATTTTTAGTTTTTTAAGGAACCTCCATACTATTCTCCATAGTGGCTGGATAAGTTTACATTCCAACCAATAGTGCAAGAGGGTTCCCTTATCTCCACACCCTCTCCAGCACTTATTGTTTGTAGATTTTTTGATGATGGCCATTCTGACTGGTGTGAGGTGATACCTCATTTTAGTTTTGATTTGCATTTCTCTAATGACTAGTGATGTTGAGCATCCTTTCACGTTTGTTGGCTATCTGTATATCTTCTTTAGAGAAATGTCTATTTATGTCTTCTGCCCATTTTTGGATTGGGTTGTTTGCTTTTTGGATATTGAACTGCATGAGCTGCTTGTAAATTTTGGAGATTAATCCTTTGTCAGTTGCTTCATTTGCAAATATTTTCTTCCATTTTGAGAGTTGTCTCTTTGTCTTGTTTATGGTTTCGTTTGCTGTACAAAAGTTTTAAGTTCCATTAGGTCCCATTTATTTTTGTTTTTATTTCCATTTCTCTAGGAGGTGGGTCAAAAAGGATCTTGCTGTAATTTATGTCATAGAGTGTTCTGCCTATGTTTTCCTCTAAGAGTTTTATAGTGTCTGGCCTTACATTTAGGTCTTTAATCCATTTTGAGTTTATTTTCATGTATGGTAAGAGGGAGTGTTCTAATTTCATTCTTTTACATGTAGCTGTCCAGTTTTCCCAGCACCACTTATTGAAGAGGCTGTCTTTTCTCCATTGTATATTCTTGCTATCTTCATCAAAAATAAGGTGACCATATGTGTGTGGGTTTATCTCTGGGCTTTCTATCCTGTTCCACTGATCTATATTTCTGATTTGTGCCGGTACCATATTGTCTTGGGTACTGTAGATTTGTAGTATAGTCTGAAGTCGGGAGCCTGATTCCTCCAGCTCCATTTTTTCTTTCTCAAGATTGCTTTGGCTATTCACGGTCTTTTGTGTTACCATACAAACTGTGAAATTTTTTGTTCTAGTTTTGTGAAAATGCCATTGGTAATTTAATAGGGATTGCACTGAAGCTGTAGATTGCTTTGGTTAGTACAGTCATTTTCACAGTGTTGATTCTTCCAATCTAAGAACATGGTATATCATCTCTCCATCTGTTTGTATCATCTTTAATTTCTTTCATCAGTGTCTTATAGTTTTCAGCACAGGTCTTTGGCTCCTTAGGTAGGTTTATTCCGAGATATTTTATTCTTTTTGTTGCAATGGTAAATGGGATTGTTTCCTTAATTTCTCTTTCAGATTTTTCATCATTAGTGTGTAGGAATGCAAGAGATTTCTGTGCATTAATTTTGTATCCTGCTACTTTACCAAATTCATTGATTAGCTCTAGTAGTTTTTTGGTAGCATCTTTAGGATTTCTACATATAGTATCGTGTCATCTGCAAACAGTGACAGCTTTACTTCTTCTTTTTCTATTTGGATTCCTCTTATTACTTTTTCTTCTCTGATTTTTGGGGCTAAAACTACCAAAGCTATGTTGAATAATACTGGTGAGAGTGGACAACCTTGTCTTGCTCCTGATCTTAGAGGAAATGCTTTCAGCTTTTCACCATTGAGAATGATGTTGGCTGTGGGTTTGTCATATATGGCCTTTATTACGTTGAGGTAAGTTCCCTCTATGCCTACTTTCTGGAGGGTTTTCATCATAAATGGGTGTTGAATTTTGTTGAAAGCTTTTTCTGCATCTATTGAGATGATCATATGGTTTTTATCCTTCAGTTCGTTAATATGGAGTATCACATTGATTGACTTGCATATATTGAAGAATCCTTGCATTCCTGGGATAAACCCCAATTGATCATGGTGTATGATCCTTTTAATGTGCTGTTGGATTCTGTTTGCTAGTATTTTGTTGAGGATTTTTGCATCTATGTGTATCAATGATATTGGCCTGTAGTTTCCTTTTTTTGTGACATCTTTGTCTGGTTTTGGTATCGGGGTGATGGTGGCCTCATAGAATGAGTTTGGGAATGCTCCTCCCTCTATTTTGGAAGAGTCTGAGAAGGATAGGTGTTAGCTCTTCTCTAAACATTTGATAGAATTTGCCTGTGAAGCCATCTGGTCCTGGGCTTTTGTTTGTTGGAAGAATTTTAATCACAGTTTCAATTTCAGTGCTTGTGATTGGTCTGTTTATATTTTCTATTTCTTCCTTGTCCAGGCTCAGAAGGTTGTCCTTTTCTAAGAATTTGTCCATTTCTTACAGGTTGTCCATTTTGTTGGCATATAGTTGTTTGTAGTAATCTCTCATGATCCTTTGTATTTCCGCAGTGTCAGTTGTTACTTCTCCGTTTTCATTTCTAATTCTCTTGATTTGAGTCTCTTCCCTTTTTTTCTTGATGAGTCTGGCTAAAGGTTTATCAATTTTGTTTATCTTCTCAAAGAACCAGCTTTTAATTTTATTGATCTTTGCTATTGTTTCCTTCATTTCTTTTTCATTTATTTCTGATCTGATCTTTATGATTTCTTTCCTTCTGTTAACTTTGGGGTTTTTTTTTTTTGTATTTTCTCTAATTGCTTTAGGTTTAAAGTTATGTTGTTTATGTGAGACGTTTCTTCTTTCTTGAGGTAGGATTGTATTGCTATAAACTTCCCTCTTAGAACTTCTTTTGCTGCATCCCATAGGTTTTGGGTCATCATGTTTTCATTGTCATTTGTTTCTAGGTATTTTTTGGTTTCCTCTTGATTTCTTCAGTGACCTCTTGGTTATTTAGTAGTGTATTATTTAGCCTCCATGTTTTTGTATTTTAACAGTTTTTTTCCTGTAATTGATATCTAGTCTCATAGCGTTGTGGTCAGAAAAGGTGCTTGATATGATTTCAACTTTCTTAAACTCACCGAGGCTTGATTTGTGACCCAAGATATGATGTATCCTGGAGAATGTTTCATGAGCACTTCAGAAGAAAGTGTATTCTGTTGTTTTGGATGGAATGTCCAATAAATATCAATTAATAAGAATGGTAATTACCAATTAGACACAGCCTTCTTGGTTGCTGCAGCAGCAGCCTTAGGATTTCATGCTCGACTCTGGTGTCCGCGCTGATAGCCCTGGCTCGCACCATCTGTGAAGCTCGTTTAGGCGGTGTTCCGAATCTCCTCGCGCACCCCGAACAATGGTCTCTTGAGTCTTAGGCAGTTTCAGATTTTTCCCGGACTCCCCCCAGCTTAGCTGTGGCTCACTAGCCCCCTTCAGGCTGTGTTCACGCAGCCAACCCCAGTCCTCTCCCTGGGATCTGAACTCCGAAGCCCGAGCCTCAGCTCCCAGCCCCCACCCGCTCCGGCGGGTGACTGCTGGTCGGCACTGATCCTCTGTGTGGGAATCTCTTCGCTTTGCTCTCTGCACCCCTGTTTCTACACTCTCCTCTGTAGCTCTGAAGCTTCCCCCCCACGCACACCCCATTTCCACCAGACACGGGGCTTCCTAGTGTGTGGTAATTTTTCCTCCTTCACAGCTCTCTCCCAGAGGTGCAGGTCCCATCCCTATTCTTTTGTCTCTGTTTTTTTCTTTTGCCCTATCCAGGTACATGGGGAGTTTCTTGCCTTTTGGGAAGTCTGAGGTCTTATGCCAGCATTCAGGAGGTGTTCTGTAGGAGTTGTTCTACATGTAGTTGTATTTTTGATGTATTTGTGGGGAGGAAGGTGATCTCCATGTCTTACTCCTCCACCATTTTGAAGGTCCTCCTTACTTTCTCCTGAGTTGCAAAGATTTTCCAGAAAGCAACAGAGAAAGTCCTAGTCTCTTCAATTTCAGGAGTTTCCAAATCGTCAAATTGAATTTATGAGATGATAAAAATTTATTTTCTTTTCATATGAATAGAACTTATAGTCTAATAACTGAAATGTGAAATGAATAATAACATTTAGCTTGAAGATGGAAGGCCTTTCTCTTGATAAGTCCAGCCAGACACGTATTAGTTATCTATCATTGTGTAACAAATTATCCTAAAACTTAATGGCTTAAACAGCAAGTTTTCATTATCTCATAGTTAATGTGGTTAGGGACCTGTGTATGGTTTAGCTAGGTGTCTCTAGCTAGAATCTTCTATAAGGTTGCAATCAAGGTGTTGGCCAGAACTGCAGTTATCTGTTATCTCAATGCTCAACTCAGAGACGGATCGACCTTAGATCCTCACTGGTTGTGGGTTTGAAATACCACTTTCTCGCCACATGAGCTTCTCCATAGCTCCACTTACAACATGGCAGTTTGTTTCCCACAGAGCAAGGAATCAGAGAGAATGAAAAAGAGTGCCCACAACGGAAGTTACAGTATTTCATAGCCTAATCTTCAGAAGTGTCTCATCGCTTCTGCCTGTACTCAAGGAGAGGGAATTAACAACAGCATACAAACCAGAAAGCAGGAATCACTGGAGGCCATCTTAAAGGCTGACTAACACAAGTCAGAAACAATGTATTTAAGGCCACTGCCACAAAGACAGCATTCTTTAGGGCCTAATAACGAGTAATTCATGGCTTTCAGTGGTGAGCCATTCAGCAGAGAAAGACGAAGAAGGTATATCCTCTGTGGCAACATATTTGATCCTTCCCTGAGGGATACTTTATGGTACAATGCCACATAGGATAATTGAGAAAAGGTTTGAACCACAGTGTGTACTGCCTATTAGCTTGAGTTGTGCCTTCTTAGATCTCCTAATGTAGGTGGAAAACTAACATCACTTTGCCTCTACGTGAAGGAAATGACCCTGCCTTCAGACCCAACATGAAGATAACCTCCCCCTCCACCACCCTACCTCAAGAGAATAAGATCATAAATGCCACTGAAATTCCTCAAGCCATACAGTTTTGTCCTAGATGGTGGAGGTAATCAGTCACAAGTTACCCAATATCATATGAGGATAAGACCTAAACAGACTTGAAAAACAATTTATTTTAATGCAAGATGCACATTGGAATCACCTGGGATTTTTTTTTTATATATATATATATATATATAATGAGACCTAGGTCCCACTCCAGACCAAATGCATCAGTATATCTGGGATGGGGCCCAGGCACTGGTATTTTTAAAGCTCTCCAGGAGATTCTAATGGGCCTATGCATTTGAGAACCAATTAGCTAAATGATGGCAGCAGGGGTGGAGAGGACTTTCTAGGAATTATACCTGATTCTTTGTCTTTGTTTCTTCCTTAAACACCCTGAAAAGCCTTATGTTGCTTCCCACCTAATTCCATATTTTCTAAGATGGTTCTAAAGTCTGCCGTGCTTCTTGGATCCCTAGTTTTCCTATTGTCTCCATATTTCGTTATTCACATTGGGGCTAAAAGGAAATGCAAACACTGGAAAGAGAGCCACAGTTGTTTCTGCAATGAAACAATTATGGAGTATAAAGTGCTCAAAGGACACCCTCCCCCTACTCCCAACACCTGTCACACACACACCATAGTCCATTCTCAGAGTAGCCAGAGTGATTCTGTTATATCATATCTCAGATAATGCGATTTCTCTATTCAAAACTGCAGCTGTTTTCCATATTAGAATAAAAGCCAAAGTCCTTAGAGTGGCCTATGGAGGGGCAATGGAAAAATGTAAGTGATTAAAAACTTAAATTAGGTATGGGAAAAAAAAACAGGAAAAAAAGTAATAAAAGTCTAGAATTATGCACTCAGATTGTTTGGCAGATATCATTGAATTCTCATGCCATTTTAAAGAAACTCTAACTGTACACTGTAGACAATATTTTAATGGACATGATATGCCCATTGATATGGAAAAGACAATAGCCCCATATAAAAAATTGACGAATGTACACAGTTATGTTTGAAGTAAAGAAAATACTTAAGGCATATGTACATATCAATTTAATGAGTCTCCACTTTAAAATTTTTCTATTAATCAACCAGTTAATGGATCCAGCTAGGCTGAGTGAGACTTAACTGATCTTCTATTGTTGGTTATTTTGGTTGTTTCAAATTTTTCACTAACATAAATGATTTTTTTGTACATACTCCTTTATATTTATGATTATCTTATTAAGATAATTATAAGAAACAGAATTATTAGACCGATAAGTTTTAAAGCCTTTAAAAATGTAAATTGCAAATTTGATTTTCAGGAATCTTTTCCCCAATATATATTCCAACCCTCTGTACATGGGAATGGATAAACACTTTCCCTAAAATTTATGCTCAAAATTTAGTCAGCTTTATTCTTACCTCTACTTCTCTTTGACTATCCGTTATCACCAAAACCTAGCTAGCCTCTTCTTTTTCAACATCTCAGTTGTATGTCTTTCTTGGTCCTTTACAACCTCATTACCTCATGTCTAGAGTTTAGCAATTGTTCCCTAATCATTCTTCTGTCTCAAGTTCCTGCCCATCTCAGATACTACCTATTTCCTTAATCTTCCTGAAATACTACTTTGACGATATCAGTTGTCAGTTAAAGAATCCATGTTAGCTGCTTACTGACTATTGAATTTAAATTCTTTAAAATAGCATCCAAAGCTGTCAAACAACTGGCTCTACTTTATCTGTCCAATCTTCTCACTGCCCACCATAAACCTTAGAGTTTCCTTAGTCCACTGTGTTTATCCCATTGTCTTTTTCTCCTCACTAGTCCTTAATTTTAAAAAAATGTATCTTATCTATTTTGTTCACTTACATATCCCAAGCACCTTTAACAGTGTCTGGCACAGAGTAAGCTGTCAGCAAATATTCATTCAGTGAATGGATAAACCAATTCCAATTCAGTGACAGAATAATGAGCACACCTCATTACAAAGCATTATTCCAATATTTAAGCAATATATAAATGTAGTTGTTGCAAATGAATAGAAATGTACCATCTTGGGGTGGATTCAAGGTGACAGAACAGGAGGATACTGGACTCACCTCCCCTCACGAAAACATCAAAGCTACAACTACATATAGAATGACTCTCACTGGGAACTAGCAGGAAGGCTCCTCTACAACCAAAGCTGTGAGGAAAGATTCACACACAATCTAGTAGGAAGGGAGAAGTGATCTGGTCAGGACCTGCATCCCTAGCAGAGGACACAGAAGAGGAGGGGGTTATTTCACAGGCTCAGGGATCCTTCCTGGGGAGTGAGGGGTTTTGAGACAGAATGGAAGGGGTCAGGGCACAGCCTTTAAAAGAATGACATAGCTGTTGAGGATACTACATAAACTGGTTAGAACCAATTAGGCCCAAGGTGGTGGAAAATTTGACTTCCAGTAGACCTTGAGACTCATTATACGCACACTGTAATACATTAGCGTGCTAAATGACACACCCACAGGTGCCATGACAGTCCCGAGGCCTATCATAAAAGGGCAAAAAGTGAGCAGCGGCCCAATTCCTCAAAATCCCCACCCCTTCCTCAAAATAGTTGGAATAACCCTCCCACTCATAAGCCTATGAAATTACCCAGCCCATGAAAACTAACTACCCCGTATTTCAGGGCCTCTCTCACCTTCTGAGATGGCCCACACTCTGTCTTTGGAGTGTGTTTCTCCTAGGGCTGGTCTCACCTTCTGAGATGGCCAGCATTCTGTCTATGGAATGTGTATCTCTGCCTTCACTTTACTATGGCTCGCTCTTGAATTCCTTCTGCGTGGAGCCAAAGACCCTCACTTGGTGGGCCCATCCCAGGGACTCACCCAAGACCTGGGACATGACCATCCTCTCATGTCCCGTTTTCCTGCAAATTCTTTACAAAGGATAATAATAAATCTACTTCTTGCCTATCACTTTGTCTCTCACTGAATTCCTTCTGCACGGAGGCATAAAGAACCTGAACTTCATTAAGTCCTGAGATGGGTTGTGTGGTTTCAGTTAGAAGATTGTGGGTTTGAGTCCCAGCTGAGGTGCAAATGGGTTTGAGTCCTCTCCTAAGTCAGAGGCTGTGGGTTCAAATCCCATCTGAAGTGTGGCTGGGTTCAAGTCACATCTGAAGGGGTGCAGTTTCACTTTGATCAGGGTATTGGCAGCCACTGCCAGCATATCAGGATGCAGCTTGGTGCACAGACTTGGGAGGGAGTGAGACTAGCCCCAGGGCAAAGACTACCACTGCCAGAGTGCATCCTTACTCACAATCAGGAGGGAGTGAGACTAGCTCCAGGGCAGAGACAATTATCACACTCGAGCATGTGTCCCTTCCCACACTGAGTGAGCCAGCTCACTAGTGTAGCACCAACCCTTCTGGCCTGACCCAACGTCTAACCGAGGTAAGCACACTGGGGAAAAGTGAAACCAGCACAGAAGTGCAGCCCCAAGCCCTTAGGCCCCAGCCACCCCTAAACCAAGGTGGAGAAACCCTGGAAAAACCCAAGCCCCTCAGGGCTCCTGTTCCAACCTCTTGGACCCAGACCCCACCCCTGATAGAGCAGTGATGGACACTGAGCAAAGGAGAAGTCCCAGCTTGCACCTGGCTCTGGCTCCAGCCCTACTTCCCACCAAGGTGGTGGCTGCCAGCACACCTCAGGGAAAGACCTGGCCCTTGCTCACTTCAGGTATAGCCACCTAACAAAGCCTCTGGGCACAAGAAAACTGCATAGGGACACTCCCACACAAGGACACACCCTCAATATCAGAATAGGTAACTGTTTCACCTAATTTCATAGAGACAGAGAAATGTAAACAAAATGAGAAGACAGAAGAATATGTTTCAAACAAAAGAACAAGAAACCACCCCTGAAAAAACTCCAATGAAACAGATATAAACAATTTGCCTCATAAAGAGCTTGAAGCAATAGTAATAAGATGGCTACCTGAACTTGGGGGAAAAAATAGATGAACATCATGAGAATTTTAAGAAAGAACTAGAAAATAGAAAAAAGAACCAGTCAGAGCCAAAGAATTCAATAACTGAATTGAAAAATAAATTATAGGAATTAACAGCAGATTAGGTGATAACAGAAGAATGCATGAGCTATCTGGAAGATAGAATAATAGAAATTACACAATCAGAATAGCAAAAAGAAAAACAAATTTAAAAAATGAGAATAGTTTAAGGGAACCTCTGGACAATATCAAGTGTACTAACGTTCACATTACAGGGGTCCCAGAAGGAGAAGAGAAAAAGGGGTAGAGATGTATTTGATGAAATAATGGCTGAAAACTTCCCAAACATGAAGGAGAGAGATATCTAGGTACAGGAATCACAGAGAGTCCCAAAGAAAGTGAAAACAAAGAGGCCCACACCAAGACATATCATAGTTATAATGGCAAAATGTAAAGAGCGAATTCTAAAGGCAGCAAGAGAAAAAAAAAGTTACATACAAGGGAACCCCCATAAGGCTATAAGCTGATTTTTCAGCAGAAACTTTGCAGGCCATAAGGGAGCGGCATGATACATTTAATGTGCTGAAAGGAAAAAGTCTACAACTTAGGATACTCTACCCATCAAGGTTGTCATTTCAGCACTGAAGGAGAGATATAGAGATTCTCAGATAAGCAAAAATTAAGAGTTCATATTACTAAACTGACTGTACAAGAAGTGTTAAAGGGTCTTCTTTATGTGAAAAAGAAAAGGCTATAACAAGAAATAAGAACTTAAAGGAAGGGAAAAATCCCATTGGTAAAGGCAAATATATAGTAAAGGCTGTGAATTAACCACTTAAATAAGCTAGTATGAAGATTAAAAGACAAAAATTATAAAATCAACTATAACTACAATAAACAGTTAAGGTATCTTTTCCAACCACAATGGTATGAAACTAGAAGTTAATTACCAGAAGAAAAATGGGAAAAACACAAACACATGGAGACTAAACAACATGCTACTAAAAAACTAATAGGTCAACAAAGAAATCAAAGGAAATCAGAAAATACCTTGAGACAAATGAAAATGAAAATAAAAACACAACTTTCCAAAATCTATGGGATGCAGCTAAAGCGGTTCTAAGAGGGAAGTTTATAGCAATATAGGCATACCTCAGGAAATAAGAAAAATCTCTAATAAAAAACCTAACCAACCATCTAGAGGAATTAGAAGAAGAACAAAGTCCAAAGTCAGCAGAAGGAAGGAAATAATAAAGATCAGAGTGGAAATAAATAAAAGAGACCCCCCCAAAAAATAATAGAAAAAAATCAATAAAACCAAGAGCTGGTTTTTGAAAAGATAAATAAAATTGGTAAGCCTTTATCCAGGCTCATTAAGAAAAAAAGAGAGAGGACACAAATAAAATAAGAAATGAAAGAGGAGAAGCTATAACTGATATCACAAAAATACAATCATAAGAGAGTACTATGAGCAGATATATGCCAACAAACTGGACAGACTAGAAGAAATGGATAAATTCCTAGAAACATACAATCTTCCAAGACTGAAGCAGGAAGAAATAGATAATCTGAACAGACTGACTACTAGTATTAAAATTAAATCAGTAATCAGAAAACTCCCCTATCCTCCTATCCTTCTCAAACTATTCCAAAAAATCGAAGAGAAGGAAACACATCCAAATTCATTCTTTAAAGCCACCATGATACCCAAACCAGGCAAAGACATTACAAAAAAGAAAATCACAGGCAAATATTTCTGATGAATATAGATGCAAAAATCCTCAATAAAATATTAGCATACCAAATTCAACAACATATCAAATGGATCATACACCATGATCAAGTGGGATTTATTCCAGGGATGTAAGGATAGTTCAGTATCCACAAATCTATGTGATATACCAAATTAACAAAATGAAAAATAAAAATTACATGATCATCTCAATAGATGTAGAACAAGCATCTGACAAAATTCAACACCCATTCATGATAAAAACTCTCAAAAAAGTTAGTTTATGACTTCCCTGGTGGCACAGTGGTTAAGAATCTGCCCACCAATGCAGGGGACACAGGTTTGAGCCCTGGTGTGGGTAGATCCCACATGCCACAGAGCAGCTAGCTTAGAAGGAAAATATCTCAATATAAAGGCCATTTATGACAAATCCACAGCTAACATTGTACTCAATGGTGAAAAACTGAAAGGTTTTCCTCTAAAATCATGAACAAGGCAAGGATGCCCACTCTCACCGTTTCTATCTAACATAGTATTGGAAGTCCTAGCCACAGCAATCAGACAAGAAAAAGAAATAAAAGGCATCCAAATTGGAAAGGAAGAAGTAAAACTATCACTATTTGCAGATGACATGACTATATTTAGAAAACCCTAAAGTCTCCACCAAAAAATGATTAGAACTAATAAATGAATTCAGTAAAGTTGTGAGATACAAGATCAATATACAGAAATGGGTTGCTTTTCTGTACACTAATAATGAACTATTGGAAAGAGAAAACAAGACAACAATTCCATTTTACACTTGTATCAAAAAGGATAAAATACCTGTGAATAAACTTAACTATACTCTGAAAACTGTAAGACATTAAAGAAGGCAAGTGAAGATGATACAAAGAAATTGAAAGGTATCCCATGGTAATGGATTAGAAGAACATTATTAAAATTTCCATACTACCCAAAGCAATCTACAGATTTAATGCAAGCCCTATCAAAATACCCATGACTTTTTTATAGAACTAGAACAAATAATCCTAAAATTTTTATGAAACCACAAAAGACCCTGAATACGCAAAGCAATCTTGAGAAAAAAGAACAAAGCTGGAGATGTCATGTTCCCTGACTCCAGACTACACTACACAGCTATAGTAATCAAAACAGCATGGTACTGGCATAACAACAGACACATAGACCAATGGCACAGAATAGAGAGCCCAGAAATAAACCCACAAACATATGGCCAATTAATCTAGGATAAAGGAGGTAGAAGTACATAATGAGGAAAGACAGTCTCTTCAATAAGCGCTGTTGGGAAAACTGAAAAGCTACATGTAAAAGAATGAGATTAGAACATTTTCTCACACCATATAAAAACAAACTCAAAATGGATTAAAAACCTAAATTTAAGACTAAAAACCATAACTCTAGAAGAAAACGTAGGCATATACTTTTGATGTAAATCTTAACAACATTTTTTTGCATCTTTCTCCTCGGGCAAGAGAAACAAAAGCAAAAATTACAAATGAACCTAATTAAACTAAAAGCTTTTGCACAGCAAAGGAAACCATCAACAAAACAAAAAGACAACATACTCAATGAGGAAAGATATTTGCAAATGGTATGTCTGCCAAGAGTAAATATCCAAAATATATAAAGAGCTCATACAACTCATTGTCAAAAAAACAAACAACTTGATTAAAAACTGGGCAGAAGACCTGAATAGAATTTTTTTCAAAGAGGACCAACAGGCACATGAAAAGATGCTCAACATCACTAACCATCAGAGAAATGCAAATCAAAACCACAATGAGATATCACCTCCAACCTGTCAGAATGACTATCATCAAATAGACAAAAAAAAATAAATTTTGGCAAGGATGCGGAGTAAAGGAACTCTTGTGCACTGTTGGTGAGAATGTACATTAGTATAGCCATTATGGAAATGAGTATGGAGGTTCCTCAAAAAAATAAAATTAGATACACCATATGATCAAGAAATTCCACTCCTGGTTATATATCCAAAGAAAACAAAAACACTAATTTGAAAGGATTAATGCTCTCCAATGTTCATAGCAGCATTATTTACAATAGCCATAATATGAAATCGACCTAAGTGTCTATGAACAGATGAATGGATAAAGAAGATGTGTATAAAAAAAAGATGTGTATATATCTTCACACACACACATATACATACATACATATACACAATGGAATGTTACTCAGCCATAAAAAAGAATGAAAAATTGCCATTTGCAGTAACATGGATGGGCCTGGAGGGTATTATGCTTAGTGAAATAAGTCAGACAGAGAAAGACAAATACACACATTTTCACCTATATGTAGCATCTAAAAAATAAAACAAATGAGTGAATATAACAAAACAAAAACAGACTCACAGAGAACAAACTAGTGGTTACAAGTGGGATGATGGGTGGGGGGAGAGACAAGATAGGTGAATGGGATTAAGAGGTACAAACTACTAGGTAGAAAATAAATAAGATACAAGGATGTAATGCACAGGGAATATAGCCAATATTTTATAATAAATTTAAATGGAGTATAACCTATAAAAATGTTGAAACAATATTTTGTACACCTGAAACTAATATAACATTGTAAATCAACTATACTTCAATAAAAAAGAAACATACCACCTTGTTTTGTTCAACCTAGTGGCTTAATCTCTTAGAAGTATTCAAATTCTTGGGACTTCCCTGGTGGTCCAGTGGTTAAGACTCTGCACTCCCAATGCAGGGGGCCCAGGTTCGATCCCTTGTCAGGGAGCTAGATCTCACTTGCCACAATGAAGATCCCACACGTGGTGACGAAGATCCCGTGTGTGGTAACTAAGACCCGGCACAGCCAAATAAACAAATAAATATTAAAAAAAGAAGTATTCAAATTCTTGTTATTCACTTCTCCTTAGCATGATATTTCCACATCACTCACTGGAGTATGTTAATGCATTTAATAATACGATAAGAACCTGCTGCTTTTTACACTATCCAGCACCTCTGACCACTGCTACCAATCTACAGACCAATGTACCTGGGGGGGGGGGGCATTTGCAAGTCACCCTGTGGCAGACCATGGAAAATTATCTTGGAAGCTAAATTAGTAATTAAGAAGTTGCATCCCAGCAAAGGGAGGATAAATGATTTTAAAAGATATATTATCCAAGTTATTCTGAAATCTAATTCACAACAATCAAATTTGGATAGTTCTGTAAAAACACTACTAGTTTCTGGTTCTTTGGGCTATAACTATTCTATGCTACATATTGTTCACCCCACTTCTGTTCACATAGTCTTTCTTCACATAGTATAAAAGCCAAAAAAAACCAAACAACCCAATCAAAAAATGGGCAGAAAATCTAAACAGACATTTCTCCAAAGAAGACATACAGAAGATTAAAAAGCATGTGAAAAGATGCTCAAAATCACTAATTATTAGAGAAATGCAAATCAAAACTAGAATGAGGTATCACCTCACACCCATCAGAATGGCCGTCATCAGAAAGTCTATAAACAATAAATGCTGGAGAGGGTGATGGGAATGGAAACTGGAACAGCCACTATGGAGAACAGTATGGAAGTTCCTTAAAAAACTGAAAATAGAGCTACCGTATGATCCAGCAATCCCACTCCTGGGTGTACATATGGAGAAAACCATAAGTCAAAAAGCTACATGTACCCCAATGTTCATTGTAGCACAATTCACAATAGCCAGGACATGGAAGCAACCTAAATGTCCATCTCCAGAGGATTGGATACAGAAGATGTGGTACATACATACAATGGAATATTACTCAGCCATATAAAAGAACAAAATAATGCCATTTGCAGCAACATGGATGGACCCAGAGATTCTCATAGTGAGTGAAGTAAGTCAGACAGAGAAAGACAAATATCATGATATTGCTTATATGTGGAATCTAAGAAAAAGGCTACAAATGAAATTATCTACAAAAACTTATATCTTTGAAATAGAGTTACAGACGTAGAAAATAAATTTATGGTTACCAGGGGGTAAGGGAGGGGAGGGATAAATTGGAAGATTGGGATTGACATATACCTACTACTATATATAAAACAGATAACTAATGAAGACCTACTGTATAGCACAGGGAACTCTACTCAATACTCTGTCCTATAAGGGAAAAGGATCTAAAAAAGAGTGGATATATGTATTTGTAGAGCAATTCACTTTGCTGTATACCTGAAACTAATACAACACTGTAAATCAATTATACCCCAATAAAAATTTTAAAAATTTAACCAATGATAGTACAATAATACAACTTATTGAAATTATTGCCACTTTGGGAGTTTATATCTCTGGCCATCCTGTTACTGTTTTGGGGGTTTCCTCACTCTTTAGCCATGCAAATTTCTTGTTTTTCTTTAATGATGTATACTGAAAAGCGCAATGTTGAGATTTTACTGGCTTAATTCTCAGAGGGCTATCTCATGTTCAAGTTTGAAGGGTTCTGTCTTTATTGTCCCTAAGCATTGCTTAGAGTGAAGATGTAGCAAAATGACAAAGGTGCAAGTTAAAGTTCAAGTAGCTAATCCACCTGGCTATTACTTGAAGCATTTTTGGAACATGTCATTTGCTAAATATCAACTAGTGCTTGTGTATGAGTAACTTGTTAAAAAATTTTTCACCTCCTCACATCACTAAGTACAGTAATGTGCACACAGGTACTTAAAAGTTACATGTTAACTGAATAGAAGAAATATTTTTTATCACTTGTGGTTAAAACAATAGTCTATAAAAAACCATAAAGTATGTTAATGCTTAAACCTTAAAGTTCAGATAAAGAGGAAAAATTGGGCTTAAAAATTAGAGGGGGTGTAAAGATTGTTTTTCAAAAACGATCTTCATCTGAGTTTAAAAGGTTATATGGTGTGGTACCACAATAAGAGAAATGACCATTAAAACTTTAGTCTTGTAAATAATCTAACAATATACTGGTTAAGGGGAGCTGGCTTGTAAATCCTGAGTCCTTCCAGATACTGAAATTTTGTAACTTCTTACATTCCAGTCCTAAAAAGGGAGATATGCCATTTTGTTTGGAAGGCAAATTTTAACTACCTGCTGCCTGTTTAACTCATTAAAAACAAAAAGAGAAAGTGCTTTTAGTTTAAAATTCTGGAGAAAAGTTAACCCCATATGACAATAAGCATCTAAAATGTCAAGAGGAAGAAATTATGTCTTAAAAATGTTTTAGATTAGAAGCAATTCTGAGACAGCAGCATACATGGAGCCCAGATTATTGCATTCCTTGACAGTCATATATACACACACATACATATGTATATACTCATGTTTTACCCCAGTTCAGCTCTTGACCTGCCTCAGCATTCCTCCAGCACACAAATTAAGGAAGTAATACACACAAAGACACACACACACACATACACACAGAGATAGAACTGTTGAGGGGAAAGAGTTCCAAAATAATAAATCTAAGTCATCAGTCTCTACTGCTAATTTCACCTCAACATTCAACAAGCACTTTAGGAGTTTATTCAGTACCTATGGATAGAAGGCATAGAGTAACGAAATGTTAGAAAAGGGAACTATAGAAATAATCTATTCTAATCACCTCATTTTTTTCAGGTGGAAAAATAAGGCTGAGAGGGATTATATGACATACTCAAGGACATTCAAGTCTTTTATGTGCAAGTTAAATACATCAGAGCGGAGGAAACATTAGAAACTGTAGAGAAGTCTCCAAATCAAAACATGCTTATGTCCTTAGTAACTGAGTCCAGCTTGGGGATAAGCAACACAGAAACTATAAAACTGTAAGCAGAATGTAAAACTATAAGCAGAATATGGTAGCTCTCAGATGCCATGGGCCAAACCCCTTTGCAATGATTTCCTGTAGGAGAGTGGTCCTCAAAATTTTAGTCTCAGGACCACTTTATACTCTTAAGAATAATTGAAGACAACAAGAACTTTTGTTTATATGTGTTTTTGTATCTATTAGTATTTCCTATATTAGAAATTAAAACTGAGAAATCTTAAACATGTATTTATTATTTCATTAAAAATAACAGTAATAAACTCATTTCATATTAACATAAATGGCATCTTTTTCGAAAAAGATAACTATATTCAAGAAAAAAATTTGAGAAGAGTAACACTGTTTCACATTTAAAAGATCTCTAACAACTGGTTTAGTAGAAGACAGCTGGATTCTAATATTTACTTCTGCATTTCTGCTACTGTGATATATTTTTTGAAGTATATATTTATCTATTGAAGCATATTAAGAAAATCCAGTATCACAAAGATTAGTCAAAAAAAAGGAGGAGTATTTTAATAGTCGTGAATACTCTTTGAATACTATACCCAAATGTGACAAGTTCTAGTTTCTTAATGGTGGGTTGCAATGTGGAATCTGAAAACACATAACTGTGCTTTGCGTACTCTGTTGCGTTAAAATCCATTGGTCTGTCACTATGTATAATTTAAAAAAATATAATGCATTAGTCATTTGTAAAATATTGGTTTAGTGAGTTATGCAGATATTCTAAATGTTGACACATTTCTTTATAGTAAAAAAAAAAAAATCACATTCATTAATATCACCACTGAATTACCAGAGGTCTTTAAGTATTGGAAAACTGTCAAGATTATGGTAGTGGATGCAAGTTCTTCAAAATTTTTCTTTGAAAGCTCAAAATTTTTATTATTTTCATTTTTTAATTTCTTTTTTGTTTATATCTTTATTGGAGTATAATTGCTTTACAATAGTGTGTTAGTTTCTGTTGGACAACAAAGTGAATCAGCTATATGTATACAATACATATATCCCCATATCTCCTCCCTCCCACCCTCCCTATCCCACCCCTCTAGGTCATCACAAAGCATTGAGCTGATCTCCCTGTGCTATGCAGCAGCTTCCCACTAGCTAGCTATTTTACATTTGGTAGTGTATATATGTCAATGTTACTCTCTCACTTCGTCCCAGCTTCCCCTTCCCCGACTGTGTCCTCAAGTATGTTCTCTATGTCTGCGTCTTTATTCCTGCCCTGCCACTAGGTTCATCAGTACTGGAAAGCTCAAATTTTATCATTGGCCGTAGCAAAAGCACTCCATACATAAGGATTACTGCACTATTCTTTAATTCCTGTAAATGAGACACTTCCTGTCCTTCAAACTATATGCTCCCGCTTCCAGAGTACGTAGCTATTACTAGGTAGCACTTTCCCAACCAGAGTTTTTATTTGTCAGCCCTCCTTACACCTAGGTGTAGCCATGGTTTGTTCTCACTAATGGTATGTGATTGCAAGTGATATGGGAAACTTCTGAATCAAGACTTTTATGAGTGTGTGTCTATTCCTCTTTTATTCTCCTGATACAGATTAATTCTACTGACAGTGAAGATCTATAGGATGGTGACCCCAGAAGGTGGAAGCAGTCTGGATCTCTGAATCACTATGTGGAGGAGAGGCACTCACTGATCACTAACTAATATGAATTCTCATAAGACAGCTTTAAATGTAGGTTAAGGTTCTACAGAAATATAAGAGGCTCAAAGTTCAAATAAAAACAAAGATTTGAACAAAATTCTACCTTGAACAGATTTCCTAGTAGTCACAGTCTAAGCAGAAGTCTACAGAAAAAATTATTTTATAGAAAAATAAGACTACTTCTTTATGCAATCCTTGCCTTTTTGAAGTGGAACATCTGCCCTTTTAGTTTCCCTAAAAAAAAAAAAAAAAAAAAAAACAGTGTCTAGTAGACTAGACCCGTGCTTCCCTAGTTGAGGCTCAGCTTCTTTCAGAGGATTAGAAATTCCAACTCTTTGCTGTCACTGTACCTCTGGACCACTTTGGCCCCACAGTGTGGGTTTTCCATTCCCCAAACGATTGCTTGCTATTTCTAGAGGCATCTGTATACAAAATTGGGAAACAAGTGAGATTTTCCCCCAGTCTTCTGCATCCTACTTTGGCTCTTCTAACAGCTTTCCTCCTTCCTTCTCACATATTAAAACTTGATCCCGGAAAAGGATCTAAACACTCATTCACATTAGTCATGAATGAGGGAATAAGGCTATGGTAATTCTCCTAAGTTAAAACTCGTATCCTATGATGACAATTTTAAGCCTTAACATACTTACAAGCCTGTAAAATTAAATGTCTGAGAGGCAGTATGTGAAGTCGTTAAAGAGTTCAGATTCTAAGGCCAGAATTTCCTGAATTTGAATTCATATTCTACCATTTATGAGTGATGTGACCTTGAGCAAGTTATTTAATTCCCTTATGTTTCAGTTTCCTCATTTTATAACTGATAATAAAAGCAACCTACTACATAAGATTATTACTAATAAAGCCCTAATACGTTAACACACTTTATCAAATACATAGTTCAAACTGAAGATTTCCCCAAGTTGAACATAAATTATTAAAATTTAATTTTGAGCAGTATATGAAAAGAAACCCTAATTAAACCTCTAACCTACCATAATACCCCAGACTTAGATGATCTTATCCAGAAACAGAAAAATCTAGTGATGTTTTAGAATGTAATATAAAAAGTACTTTTCAAATATTTATGGGTAAATAAAATATATGATGCATTTTATAAAGACTTTCCATTAATATGAAAATCAAGTGTGTTTGAAACAAATATAATTTTTATGTTTTTCCAAATTAAAATGATCATTTCATTAGAAATACAGTATAAAACCTCTTTAAAGCATGGTAGTTCACCACCCAGAGTAATTCTTTATTTTAGATTGCATAAAATGGATACTGCAAAAATAATAACTTCTGAAAAAACCAGGACTATCATGAAGCAACATATAAATAATATTTGGAACAAAAGTAATTGAGATAAAAGCTCATAAGCAGTACTTCCTCTAATAAGAGAAAAACATTTTTGATGGCCTCTATATAAACTATGGAATAACATAACTGTATTCTCTTGGTGGCTAAAAATATTGGTCAATATCTGTTGATTATTTTTAATTTTTGAATGTTGATTATGGTTAAATATTGAAATATTGAAACAGTTTCATATATATTATTTATGTAAAGAACATACGAAACAATGCTATATATTATAGAAGGGAAGAATGCCTACAAATACCCATATAATCATTACCTCTGGGGAGGAAGGGACAGATTTAGGAATGGTACAAAAGATATGTAAATAAAAGGCTTGAAAAGCAAATATGGCAAAATGCAAATATTTGTTATGTGTGGGAAATATTTTCTATACTTTCCTGCATGTTTAAATAAAAAATAATAATAAAAACAAATCCAAAAGGAAACCCCATGTAAAGAACTGGGATAAACATAACCACTTTGATCTATCTCTCAACTCTAAGTAAAACAACTACAAAACTTACAAATAGGAAAATGTGCATCAGCACCAGAAAGAAAATACAAAAACTGATATTATATCTGAAGTCCATGAAATGGGACCAAATTTTAAAGTGTTTTTCATAATAAATATAGTTTACCACATGATGGGAAAGTACACATGAGGAGGTCTTGACAGATCCTCATCCACATTGGCAGAAACTTACTCAGAAAAGCAAAAGCTCCACTGAAATGAGGTGTTTATTTGGGAATCCAAAGAGAAGTCCCTTACTCAAGGTCCTACAGTCCAGGGGCACCGGGTAGAATGGTAAGCCCGTGACTGGCTAAAACATGATGTTGAAAATCGTGGTCTTTCGAGGGACTTGATTTTTTGCTTTCAGCCTCACCTCCAAAGACCTTTCAGTTGTCATTCCCTAATAAAAGATTGTTCTTAGTTTACATATTTGCCAAATGAGTAGCTTGTAGTGGGCTTTATCGTATTTTTAAAAAATTGGTCCCTATATATTTTCATTTCTTATGAGGTAACAAGACAACATTTAGTATGTCATAGCATACCACGTGAAAACAGGATATGAAGGCTTTCTCTGGAGATTTTATTTCCTCAATGTCAGGGGATACTCTCCAATGGTGAAATGAAACTTTTTCCTTTAATATCTGCAACAGTGTCACTTTCCCTTCCTCTTCAGTCTGGCCATATAAGTTTCTATGTCTCACTTGAAATATTTGGCTAAGATCTTTACTAGGTCTACCACAGAGCTTAGGGAAATCCAAGAATTTTAAATACATTTTGGCATTGTGAAAACTTATGAAAATCATCAAGACATGTTCTAGTGACATTTTCCAAATTTAAAGACAAATTAAAAAATCTTGGAAACATCTAAATAAGGAGAAGTAAAAACTAAATTTTATAAATTAACTGTAAAGGAAGAAAACATAGGCTGGTTTAGACTTCTCTACTAGACTAAATAACAGAAGATAATGAAGCAGTATCTAGTTTTATAAGAACATGGGATTTGACAATTTGATATTTAAATTGGAAAATAAACTCAATATTTAAATATTTAATTTACATCAGTCTGACTCTCCCATAGATAAAAGTTATGAATTCTTGAAAGTGTTTAAAAACAGGACATTAACCACTTGAAGATACCAGGGAATGACTAAAAGCAGATAGAAACTGGAGGGGAGTTGAGCCTTCTAAAATGGAACCTGTAGGGTTCTCATCAAGAAAAAAAGGCAGAGGACTCAAATCAATAAAATTAGAAATGAAAAAGAAGTTACAACTGACACCATACAAAGGATCATAAGAGACTAATACAAGCAACTATAAGGCAATAAAATGGACAACCTAGAAGAAATGGACAAATTCTTAGAAAGGTACAATCTTCCAAGACTGTACCAGGAAGAAATAGAAAATATGAACAGATCAATCACAAGTACTGAAATTGAAACTGTGATTTAAAAACTTCCAACAAACAGCTGTCTGGAACCAGATGGATTCACAGGCAAATTCTATCAAACATTTAGAGAAGAGTTAACACCTATCCTTCTCAAACTATTCCAAAAAATTGCTGAGGAATGAACACTCCAAAGCTCATTCTATAAGGTCACAATCACCTTGATACCAAAACCGGACAAAGATATCACACACAAAAACATTACAGGCCAGTATTACTGATGAATACAGAAGGAAAAATCTTCAACAAAATACTAGCAAATCCAATCCAACAACACATTAAAAGAATCATATACCATGATCAAGTGGGATTTACCCCAGGGATGCAAAGATTCTTCAACATATGTAAATCAATCAATGTGATACACTACACTAACAAACTGAAGAATAAAAACCATATGATCATCTCAATAGATGCAGAAAAAGCATTTGACAAAATTCAACACCCATTTATGATAAAAACTCTCCAGAAAGTGGGCATAGAAAGAACATACTTCAACATAATAAAGGCCATATATGGCAAATCCACAGTAAACATCATTCTCACTGGTGAAAAACTAAAAGCATTTCCTCTAAGATCAGGAACAAGACAAGGACATCCACCCTTGCTACTTTTATTCAACATAGTTTTGGAAGTCCTACCCACAGCAATCAGAGAAGAAAAAGAAATAAAAGGAATCCAAATTGGAAAAGAAGAAGTAAAACTAGCACTGTTTACAGATGATATGATACTACACATAGAAAATCCTAAAGATGCTACCAGAAAACTAGAGCTCATCAATGAATTTGGTAAAGTTGCAGGATACAAAATTAATACACAGAAATCTCTTGCATTCCTATACATTAACAGTGAAAGATAAGAAAGAGAAATTAAGAAAACTGTGCCATTTACCATTGCATCAAAAAGAATAAAATACCTAGGAATAAACCTACCTAAGGAGGCAAAAGGTTTGTACTCCAAAAACTATAAGGTATTGATGAGGGCTTCCCTGGTGGCGCAGTGGTTGAGAGTCTGCCTGCCAATGCAGGGGACATGAGTTCGTGCCCCGGTCCGGGAGGATCCCACATGCCGCGGAGCGGCTAGGCCCGTGAGCCACGGCCGCTGAGCCTGCACATCTGGAGCCTGTGCTCCGCAATGGGAGAGGCCACAACAGTGAGAGGCCTGTGTACCACAAAAAAACAAAAAAAACTATAAGATATTGATGAAAGAAATAAAAGATGACACAAACAGATGAAAAGATATACTATGTTCTTGGATTGGAAGAATCAATATTGTGAAAATGACTATACTACCCAAAGTAATCTACAGATTCAATGCAATCCCTATCAAATTACCAATAGCATTTTTCACAGAATTAGAACAAAAAATTTTACAATTTGTATGGAAACACAAAACACCCTGAATAGCCAAGGCAATCTTGAGAAAGAAAAACAGAGCTAGAGGAATCAGGCTCCCTGACTTCAGACTATACTACAAAGCTACAGTCATCAAAATGGTATGGTACTGGCACAAAAACAGAAATATAGATCATTGGAACAGGAAAATCCAGAGATAAACCCATGCACCTATGGTCACCTAATATATGATAAAGGAGGCAAGAATATACAATTGAGAAAGGACAGTCTCTTCAATAAGTCATGCTGGGAATACCGGACAGCTGCATTAAAAGAATGAAATTAGAACATTCTCTAACACTATATACAAAAGTAAACTCAAAATGGATTAAAGACCTAAATGTAAGACCAGATACTATAAACTTCTTAGAGGAAAACATAGGCAGAACACTCTCTGACATGAATCTCAGCTTGATCTTTTTCAATCCACCTCCTAGAGTAAAGAAAATAAAAGCAAAAATAAATGGAACCTAATTAAACTTAAAAGCTTTTGCACAGCAAAGGGAACCATAAACAAAACAAAAAGACGACCTACAGAATGAGAACATATTTGCAAATGTAGCAACTGACAAGGGATTTATCTCCAAACTATACAAACAGCTCATGCAGCTCAATACCAAAAACAAACAAAAAAAAAAACCCAATCAAAAAATGGGCAGAATATCTAAATAGACATTTCTCCAAAGTAGACATATAGACGGCCAAGAAGCACATGAAAAGATGCTCAACATCACTAAATTAGAGAAATTCAAATCAAAACGACAATAAGGTATCACCTCACTGGTCAGAAGGGCCATCATCAAAAAATCTACAAACCATAAATGCTGGAGAGGGTGTGGAGAAAAGGGAACCCTCCTACACTGTTGGTGGGAAGGTAAATTGGTACAGCCACTATGGAGAATGGTATGGAGGTTCCTTAAAAAACTAAAAATAAAGCTACCGTATGATCTAGCAATCCCATTCCTGGGCACATATACAGAGAAAATCATAATTCGAAATGATACCTGCACCCCAAGGTCATTGCGGCACTATTTACAATAGCCAGGACATGGATGCAACCTAAAAGTCTATCAACCAAAGAATGGATAAAGAAGATGTGGTACATGTATACAATGAAATATTACGCAGCCATAAAAAACAATGAAATAATGTCATTTGCAGTGATATGGATGGACCTAGAGATTGTCATACCGAGTGAGGTAAGTCAGACAGAGAAAAACAAATATCATATGATATTGCTTATATGTGGAATCTAAAAAATATGGTACAAATGAACCTGTTTACAAAACAGAAGTAGAGTCACAGATGTAGAAAAGAAACTTATGTTTACCAAGGGGGAAAGGTAGGAGAGGGATAAATTGGGAGATTGGAATTGACATGTACACATTACTATATATAGAATAGATAACTAATAATAACCTGTTGTATAGCACAGGGAACTCTACTCAATACTCTGTAATGTCCTATATGGGAAAAGAATATAAATAAGAGTGGATAAAAAAAAAAAAGAAACAATACCAAACCAGAACCCAATGGAACAATATCTTGCTGAAAGGCAAAAGAAAAGTGAACTTAGAATTCTAAATCCAGCAAAAATATCCTTCAAAAATAAAGGCAAAATGAACATTATTTTTAGATAAATAAACTTGAGAAACTTTATTACTGGCAGAACTGAACTATAAGAACTGCCAAAAGGTAGTTTTTTCCCAAGCTGAAGGGAAATGACACCAGATGGAAACTCAAATTTATAGGAGGGAATGAAGATCCAGGAATGGCAAATATGTGAATAAATATAGAAGACTATTTTTATGTCTTCTCTTAATCTTTTAAAATACATATAATCACTTCTACTTCTTGCTATGATGGAGTAACAGGAACTGGATTGCTCTTCTTTCTTAAACAAGTAAAAAATTGGAGAAAATATATGAAACAATGGTTTTCATGTGTTGGACAACAGGCAGCACAGGACAGTAATCACCCCCGCTCCAGCCAAGAGAAAAAAACCTAATGAGGGAACCCTTCAGTTGTCTCATCTCATTGTCTCTAAAAAAGAAAATTTGAGGCCACAGTGTAGTGGTGGGAATCCAAGCAGAACTGAGTTGAAAAATAAAATTTAGCATTCAGGAAGGTCAAGGCAAGCTAAAATTCACAGGTCAGCATAATATAGAGGAGACAGATGCACACAGAGAGCATTCTGGAGCTCTTCAGAAGGTTATCCTTGAATTTTTGCCTGAGCTTGGTTTAAAAAAAAAAAAAAACACAGGAAGGAGCGGGCAGAACAATGCTTGGGGCTCACAGAAAGCTCATGTTCCAGACAGCCAGATGGGAAATCTGTTACACACAGAGCATGGGGTAGAATACTAAGAAGGGTACTGCCTCAGTAGGGGAAGCATGTTAAGGCCTAAACAAAAGAGTTCTCTGGCTCCACCTAATGAAGCTTAAAATAAAGCCCCAAGTAGACCAAAATATTTCTGAATAACTAGATCACATCTCAGATAAAACTCAAAAATATTTAATGGAATAAAATAAAAATTTACACAAAACTACAGTTTACTCAAGAAGGAACTGATCATTTGAATAGCACTATATCTATCAGAGAAATGAATTTTTAGTCAAAAACCTTACCACAGAGGAATTTCTAGACCCAGATGGCTTCATTGGTGAATTCTACCAAATACGTAAAGAAGAACAAATACCAAGTTTACACCAACCCTTAGAAAAGAGAAGAGGGGTGAACATTACACTTATTACTAAAATGTGACAGGACAGTACAGGAAAAGAAAACAAAATTTTAGCAAACTGAATTCAGTAGTATACATGAAAAGGTTAATACACAATTGCCAAATGGGATTTTTCCCAGGAATGCAAGGTTAGGTAACACTTGAAAAATCAATCAGTGTAATTCACTGTATTAAAAGACTAAAATAGAAAAACAGTATGTTCTTCTCAACAAATGCTAAAATCCTACATCTATTTGTTAAAAAACAAACAACAACAAAAACCTCTCAGCAAACTAGGAAGGGAATGAAACTACCTCAACCTGATAAAAGATATCTATAAAAGCCTTCAGCCAAAATCTATTTAAAGGTAAGTAACCTAACATTTTCCTCTAAGATCAGGAATGAGGCACGCATGTCTACTCTCACCACTTTTAGTCAACATCTTCTTAAAGATCCTAGCCATAGGCAAGTAAAATAAATAAAAGGCATATAGATTGAAAATAAAGTAAAATGCTCTTTATTCTCAGATGACATGAGTATCCATGAAGAAAAAATCCTAAGAAATCTAAAAAGGCTACTAGAACTAATAAGCAAGTTTAGTAAGATTGTAGGATATTAAGATCAACATAAAAGTATTTTTCTATAGTATTTTTTATATATTACCAGTGAACAATCAGGAATTGAAATTTAAAACACCATATGCAATATTATTTGAGAGATATGTGCAGCATCTATAAAGAAAAAACTAGAAAATATTGCTGAGATAGAAAGAAGTCCTAAATAAATGTGGAAATATTCTATGTTCATGGATTGGAATATCAATATTGTTAAGATGTCAATGCTTCTTAAATTGATAGATTCAACCTAATTCCAATGAAAATTCCAGAGTATATACTTTAAATACTGATAAGCAGTTAAAAAATTATATAGAAATGAAAAGAATCTAGATAGCCAAAATAATTTTTTAAAAGAAGAACAAAGTTGGAGGACTTATAGTACCTGACTCCAAGACATGTTATAAAATTACGATTATCAAGGTAGTTTGGTATTGGCATTAGTGAAACAGAATTCAGAGTACCTGCATAGAGCAATACACATATGATCAAATGTTTTTTTGACAAAGGTTCCAAGATAATTCAATGGGCAAAGGATAATCTTTTCAACATATGGTGCTAGAATAATATGCAAAGAAATGATCCTCACTGCTTACTTCATATAATTTTCAAAAATTACTCAAAATGAATTAGAGACCTAAGTGTATAATAGGAGCTACAATTCTAAGCTATAAAATTATATACTATAAAATTTCTAGAAGAAAACATGGGAGAAGATCTTGGTAAAATTGGGTTCACAAAAAAATTCTTGAATATGACACAAAAAAGCACATACCCTATTGGAAAAAATTATAAATTTGATTTTACCATATTATAAACTTTTGCCTTTCAAAGTACACTATTATAAAATGAAAAGGCAACTACAGACTAGAAAAGAATATTTGTAAAATATATACCTGTTAAAGGATTTGTGTCTAGAATATATAAAGAACTGTTATAACAGAATTAAAATAAGACAAACAACCCCAATAAAAATAGCGAAAAGATTGAAACAGACACTTCAGCAAAGAAGATATACAGATGGCAAATAAGCACATGAAAAGAGCTCATCATAATTAGTCGTTAGAGAAATTAAAGTAAAACCTAACTAAATACCGGTACATAACCCACAAGAATGGCTAAAATTAAAAAGACTGTACAAAGTCTTAGCGAGGAAGTAGAGTAACTATAACCTGTATACTGATAGGAATGTAAAATTTTGGATAAATTTGGCAATTTCTTAAAATGTTATAAAACACTTACCATACTACTCAGCCTTCCAGTACTAGATGCTTACCAAAGATAAATGAAATCCTATGTTTACACAAAGACTTGTACATGAATATTCATAGCAGCTTTATTTATAATAGCTAAATAATGGAAACAATGCAAATGTCTACCAACATGTGAATGGATAAACAAATTGTTGTATATCCTTACCATGGACTATTACTCAGCAATACAGGGGAACAAACTATTAATACCTACATCAAGATGAATGAATCTCAAGATACTTATGCAGAGTAGAAAATGCCAGACAAAAGATAGCACATACTCTATGATTCCATTTACATAAAATTCTAGAAAATGCAAACTAACCTGTAGTGACAAAAATCACATGAGTAATTGCCTGGGGATTGAGAAAGAGGGAGGAACTACAAAAAAGTCTGAGAAACTTTCTGGAATGGTGGATATGTTTCCTATCTTGAAGGTTGTGACAGTTTTATGAGTTTATACATATGTCCAATTGTGAAATTTTATATTCTAAATGTGTGTGGTTTATTGTACATCAATTAGACCTCAATAAAGCTGAAATAAACCATGTAGTTATTTGAAGCAAAAATCCTAACACTGTATAATGTGAGGCCATTATTCATGTAGATCTTCTAATATATATGACAACAACAGCACAAAGGACAAAGGGGAGTATGTGTAGCTATCCGTCTCCAAGTTCCTACATTTTTAGAAAAGTAGGACAACATTAACTTTAAGTAGTATTTTAATAATTTAAGGATGCATTTTGAAATCACTAAGGCAATTGCAAAAAATTCAAGAAGGTGCAGGCAAACAGCCAGTAGAAGAATTAAAATGGAATACTAAAAATATTTGCTTAACCAAATGAAGATAGGGAAGGGGAATTGAAGAACAAAAGACAGGTGAGATAAAACTGAAAACAAACAGGAACATGGTAAAAACAACCCTAATCATGTCAATAGTTATGCTGAATGTAAATGAAGTAATCACTCCAATCAAAAGGAAGAAATTGTAAGACTAAATAAAAAACCAAGATTCAACTATAGGTTGTTTGCAAGACAACCTTTAAACAAGAAAAAACAAAGAGGTTATAAGTAAAATGATGGGAAAAGATACACTATGCAAACCACAAGCATAAGAAAGCTCAAGTGGCTATATTAATATCTGACAAAATAGAACTCATAATTAGATCGATAATTCCCCTAGGAGAATTATCATAGATATGAAGAAATATTTCATAATGATTAAAGGGAAAACATAGTAATTGTGTATGTGCCCAGTAACTTAAAAATGCATAAAGCAAAAATCAGCAGGATTAAGGGGAGAAATAGATAATTCCACAATTGCAGTGGGAGATTTTAACACCCCCTTCTCAGTAATTAATAGAATAATTAAATATCATAAAGATACAGAACGAGAGTTAGCACACTTTTTCTATTAAGGGTCAGATAGTCCAATATTTTAGGCTTTGTGGGCCACATGTGATCTCTGTGGTATATATATATTTTTAAATTTATTTATTTTGGGCTGCGGTGGGTCTTTGTTACTGTGCGCCGGCTTTCTCTGGTTGTGGCAAGCGGGGGCTACTCTTTGTTGCAGTGAACAGGCTTCTCACTGCAGTGGCTTCTCTTGTTGTGGAGCACGGGTTCTAGAGCGCAGGCTCAGTAGTTGTGGCGCCTGGGCTTAGTTGCTCTGCAGCATGTGGTATCTTCCCGGACCAGGGCTTGAACCCATGTCTCCTGCACTGGCAGGCAGATTCTTAACAACTGTGCCACCAGGAAAGTCCCTCTGTGGTATATTCTTTATTGTTTTTTTTTTTTTTTTTTTAACAACCCTTAAAAATGTAAAACTCATTCTTAGCTCATAGGATGTATAAAAAATAGGCTGCAGGCCAGATTTGGTCCACAGGCTGTAGTTTGTTGAATCTTGATATTGAAGATCTGAATATCACTATCAACCACCTTGATCTAATTGAGATTTACAAAATAATTGCAGAATACACATTCTTCTCATGTGCACATTGAATGTTCACCAAGATAGACCATGTACTGTACCATAAAACAAGTCTCAATACACTTCAAAAGATTGTAGAGTATATGCTCAGACCACAGTATATTTAAAATTGGAAATCAGTAATTTTTTTTTTTTTTTTTTTTTTGCGGTACACGGGCCTCTCACTGTTGTGGCCTCTCCCATTGCGGAGCACAGGCTCCGGACGCGCAGGCCCAGCGGCCATGGCTCACGGGCCCAGCCGCTCCGCGGCATGTGGGATCCTCCCAGACCGGGGCACAAACCTGTGTCCCCTGCAATGGCAGGCGGACTCTCAACCACTATGCTACCAGGGAAGCCCTAGAAATCAGTAATTTTAAGGTATCTAGAAAAGCCCTAAGTATTTAAAAATTAAATAATACATCTCTAAATAATCCATAGGTCAAAACAGAAATTATACTGGATATTAGAAAATATTTTGGATTAAATGATAACGAAAATATATCAAAATTTGCAGAATGTAGCTGAAACAGGAATTAGAGAAATTTATAGCTTTAAATGTTTATATAAAAGAGGGAGAGAGACAACAATAAAACAAATAGGATAAATTCAAACATTTGGTGGATAAAGGATATATGGGAGTTCCTTATACTATTCTCAACACTTTTCTGTAAGTTAAAATGAAAAAAAAAAATAGAAAGCTCCCGCAACCTCCTTAATTTTATATTCAGCCAAGTTGTTATTCACATGTGAGACTGAGAAACAAAGAGAGATAAGATTGGGTCAAGACAGTGGATTATGTCTCTTTCCATCCAAAATTACAAATATGCATGAAGCTCTGTAAAAACCAGGGTGACATTAGCAAATAAGAAATTTCACATAACTACTAAAAGATAGAAATCAGACAGGATGACATCTATGGGGATAAGAGTGGAGAAGAATCAAAGTACTAATCAGAAGAGCAGTAATTAACTAATTAAACACTTTTGGAATCAGAAATTAACTGACGAGCCGCTTTCAGAAGAGTAGGTTGAGTAGGTTAGTCTCTCCTTGCCCTGGCCTATATCAAGAATTATGATGGAAAGGTATTTCCCTCTACACTAGTGGTTCTTAACTTTGCCTGCACATTGAAATCATCTGGGTAGCTTTAAAAAATACTGAGCCTCAGATTCTTATTTAATTGGTCAGAAATGAGGCCTGAGCACCAGACCTATGTTTAGTATTGAAATATAGTATAAATTAGAGAAAAATAAACTTGCCTTAAAGTGCTAATCAATGTAGAGTTACTGAGAAGTTTCGTCCTGGTACAGGAATTTGGGAGGTAGAAGAGAATACAAAAATATATCTATGTGAATTGCTATTTCAAGTAGTCTGTAAGCGGACTATTTAATAAGTAAGCATTTGGAAAAAACAAAATACTGGACTACAACTACCTTCCTTTATAACAAAATAAACCCCAAGTGGATTAAAGAGTTGAATAAAACATGGAAATAAAAAAGTACTAGAAAAAAAGAACAGGTAGATTCTTTTTTTCATAATATTAGGTAAGTAAGTCCTGACAAACATGCCACAAAACTGAAACTACAAAAGACATTATTTAAATTTACTGAATAAAAACTTTAAACTTATCTATTGGTAAAACACATTATTAACCAGAGAGCAATACAGCTAAAAATTAAGAATATTTGTAGTGTTCTTACAAACCTGAGAAGTTCCCGCAGATCAATATAAAAACATAGTAACATGCAAATGAGAAAAGGACTTAAGCACATGCTATTTTTTTAATGAAAAACTAAAATATAAAGCAATATTCAAATTACTATAATACCCATCTATAAATCAAATGTTATTTTAAGACCCTCACCAGAAAATAAATCATTAGAAAATTTTGACAAAAAAATAATGATACACTTGATTTTGGCTATTTCAATCAGAAGTATATAATAAATTTACTTACAAGTTGATATGCGTCCTTGACTTCTTGCAATCCTGTCCTTTATAGATTCTGAAGGTGTTTTCTTGCTACCATGAATGGTTGTTGTGGAGAGTTCGTTCAGCTTCCAGTGGGTCCAAAAGTCTTTTTTAGGTTTTAAACCTGTTGATACAAATATGTACATTTAGCCAAAGAAATTAGGAGTTTAAAAATATCTTTTGTCAAAGCCTTTTTAGGAGCATTATACATTTCATTCTCACAACAGTCCTGTGAGGACTGTCAGTCTCAAGTTTCAAAAGAGGAAATCTCTACATAGAAATGTTAATATCTTATCACATAAGACTGAGAATTAGAAAAGAGATAAGCTTGATATATACCTTTCTGACTCATAGACATAAGCTAAGTTCATAAATGGACATAAGGGGAGATTAATATTGTGAAAACTTGGAAAGGACCTAAATATCCAGCAACAGTACATCCATACAGTGGATCATGAAGTATCCATTAAAAGTTACCTTGTAAGTATTTGTTAACATATAAAGGCAATCATAACATGTTTTTATGTGAAGGACAATTTTACCATATACATATGTGTGACTATAGCTTAAACATTAACATGATTTCCTCTCAGCATAGGTGATTATTGTTTTCAAAATTTCCCTATCTGTATTTCCTATTATTTTTAAAATAATGTTTATGAATCAGTTATAGTACCCTAAAAGAAATAAAAATAAATTCCATTTAAAAAGTTCCATTTTTGTTCCAAAAACTGTACAGGGTTGAATAATTGATTTAACCACACTAAACATTTATATACTCAGCAATAAAAATGAGAACAATATAAATTCCTTTGCATACTCCATATGTTTATTCTGATGGTTGAGACAGTATATGTTAATGTGTTCAGTAAATGGGAAATATGAGCTAATATTATCATCATTATTAATATACATTGATATACTCATAAACATAGCCAGTATTTTCTCAGCAGTGAGTATTCAATGAGGATTATTTGCTATATTTAGATATCAAATTGGAATTTTCTAAGTGTTTTTAGATTTGGTTATTGCCTATTTCACATTAGTTGCCACTAGATAAAATATTCAGAAGCCTGAAGTGTGATTCGTTTGAATGTTCCTCCATAGATTGTCTATGTTTTAAAATATATAGTGTATTTGTGGAAAATCTGGGGTATAGTAAGGCTAACAGATCAGGAGATTAAAAGACAGTTTTTTTTTTATTGAGAGGGGGATCAATGTCAGAGCAGGAAGACATGGAGCTCACTTGCTCTCACAAACACATCAAAAATACATCTAGGGGCTTCCCTGGTGGCGCAGTGGTTGAGAGTCCGCCTGCCGATGCAGGGGACACGGGTTCATGCCCCGGTCCGGGAGGATCCCACATGCCGCGGAGAGGCTGGGCCCGTGGGCCATGGCCACTGAGCCTGTGCGTCCGGAGCCTGTGCTCCGCAGCGGGAGAGGCCATAGCAGTGAGAGGCCCGCGTACCGCAAAAAAAACAAAAAACAAAACAAAAAAACAAAAAACCCATCTACATGTGGAAGATTACTCAAAGAAAACTAATTGGAAACCGGCAGAATATCTCCTATAAAACCAAAACTGCAAGGAAGATCTCCATGTAACTGGGTAGACTTGGGGGGGGAAAGACATCGGGTTGGAACCAGCACCCCTGGAGGGGTCTGTAAGGAAGAGAAAGGTCCACAAAGGTGGACCCTTGCCCTGGGGAGCCCCCATGCCTGTTGGGAAATCCACTGAGACAGAAGAGCTGGAGAAGCCTAGACTCTAATTGTAAGGAGTGCGTGTGTGCTGGCTTGCCAACAATCAGAGCAGAGAGAGACTTGCACTGATGGCTGCCACCTCATCACACTTCCCAGTTTGAAGGGGCAAGTGCCCAGTGCCCCTCACTCCACACTACAGCCTGGCAGGAGATCAGGGGAAAGATTCAGTCTACCTGCTAGAAGTGGGATTGCTGAATCACACGGGAGTTCTATTTTCAGTTTTTTGAGGGACTTCCATACTGTTTTCCATAGTAGCTGCACCAATTTACATTCCCACCAACAGTGCACAAGGGTTCTCTTTTCTCTACATCCTTGCCAACATCTGTTATTTGTAGTCGCTTTGATAATGGCCATTCTAACAGGTGTGAGGTGATATATCATTATGGTTTTTACTAGCATTTCCCTGGTGATTAGTGATGTTGAACATCCTTTCATGTACCTGTTGGACATCTGTATGTCTTCTTTGGAAAAATGTCTGTTCGGTTCCTCTGCCTATTTTTAAAATCAGATTGTTTCCTTTTTGCTGTTGAACTGAGTTCCTTTTATCTTTTGGATATTAACCTCTTATCAGATATAATTTGCAAATATATTCCATAAGTTGTCTTTTCATTTTGTTGTTTTCTACTATGCAGAAGCTCTTTAGTTTGATGTCGTCCCACTTACTAATTTTTGCTTTTGTTGCTTGTGCTTTTGATACCATATCCAAAAAATTGTTGTGAATACATATGTCAAGGAGATTTACCACTATGTTTTCTTCTTAAGAGTTTTATGGTTTCAGTTCTCTACTCCATTTCAAGTTAATTTTTGTGAGTGGCATAAGATAGGAGTCCAATTTCATTATTCTACCTGTGATGATCCAGTTTTCCCAACACCATTTATTGAAGAGACTATCCTTTTCCCATTGAGTATTCTTGGCTCTCTTGTCGAATATTACTTGACTGTGTTTGTGAGGGTTTATTTCTGGGCTCTCAATTTTGTTCCATTGGCCTATGTTGTCTTCTTTCCTATAGTTTCCATGTCTTGCTCAAATTACATATCTGATCATACATGTTATCTATCCATCTTTTCCACTAGAGCATTTACTATATTAATCATAGTTACTTAAAATTTCCTGTCTGATATTCTAATATCCGTGTCATATCTAAAACTGGTTCTGATGATTTGTCTCTTGATAGTGTGTTTATTTTTTCCATTGCTTTTTTGTAGACTTCATAATTTTTGTTGAAAGTCAGACATATTGTGTAATGCAGTAAAGATGAGGTAAATAGTTTTCAGGCCTTGAAATGGGCTTTTTGTTTGGTCTTAAGCATGGGTAATTAAGTCAATCTGGAAGGGAATTGAGAGTTGGGCTGTGTTTGGGTTTTGTTGTTACTATGATTACCTTTAGTACTCTACATGCTTCAAATTCCTCTTATGATGTAAACTGCCTTGCCAGAGGTTTTTGTTTTCTCTTAGTTTACTTCCACATCAGCATCTGCTCCACTCTCAGTTTTAGATCTTTTGTGTCTTCTCAGAAATGGTCTTTTCCACACTTGTGCCCCTCTCCCAGCAGTAGACTGCTGTTACCTGTCAGTTGATGTTTGTTAGCCTGGTAGTGGTAGGTATTCTCTGTTCTGAATCAGCATCAGCGTTGGGTTTTGTTCCTGGGTCTTGGGATAGGGTCTTCTCAGTAATCCAGCCTTGCCCCAGCTGTAGCAAACTTGTTCTTGGCCCAGTATGCATTCCTGGCCTCTGGGGTAGAGGTAGTTTTCTGTTTCCCAGGTGAGCTGTGTTTCCACTTCTTCCCTAAGGGCAACTGCATTTGCTGCTCTTCCTCCCCACAACCTTTCCCCCTCCTGCTGTGGCTTAAAGCTTGTTGTTGTTGTCAACATAGAGGAGATAGAAGGGTCAAGGCAAGGCTTTATGCCTTTTTTGCAGTGCTTCTATTACATTCCCCCAGGCTTTCTCAAGACTGTTATTCCACCCTCAGTATTTCTTGTAAGATGTGTGGAGAGAAGCTTGCAAGAGAGGGCAACTTCTCCCTTGTTTTATGTAGTTACTAAGGGTTCTATATTCTCACACTAGACCACACTCAGCTTTAAGCAATTCATTAAAAATTTTGGCTAAGGGAATTCCCTGGTGGTCGAGCGGTTGGGACTCCGTGCTTCCACTTCAGGGGGCTGGGGTTCAATCCCTGGTCGGGGAACTGAGATCCTGCAAAGCACGTGGCGCAGACAAAAAAAAATTTTTTTGTTGTTGAATTCTTCTTACTGGCTTTTATGGTATCTGGCTGCATCTGCCCCCGAAGAGCAAGTGCTTGCATCTGGTCTCTCCTTGGAGGCCCCTTTCTTTAGATTTGGGGTTGACTGCTCTGCAATCTCTGATGGGTTCAAGGAAAGTTTTGAATTTCCAGACAGTCCAGTGTTTTTTGGTGGAAGGGTAGAAGTAATATCATTTTAGTTTTCTACATCCTAAGCAGAAGCCAGAAGTCATGGCACAAATTTTAATCTTGCTCATTGTAAGGCTGCCATGTGGGATTCAGTCATAAGGCTTGTGCCAAAATCTAGCCAATCGTACAAAATCTTAATGTGTCTCTAGAGAAGTAGCCTCCAAAGTCTTCCATATCCTAATCTTCCCAAATTGTGAATGTTACATGGCAAAGGGGAATGAAGGGAGCAGATGGAATTAAGTTTGTAAATTGGCTAACCTTACAATAGGGTATGTGGGCTTGTCCAGGTGAGCCCAATGTAATCAGAAGGGTCCTTAAATATGGAAACGGAAGGTAGAGGAGTCAGTATCAGAGTGATGCAATATGAGAAAGACTGACTATCCATTGCTGGCTTTGATAATGAAAGAGGGCCATGAGGCAAAGAATGGAAACAGCTTCAGAAAAGTTGCAAAGAAACAGATTCTCCCCTAGAACCTCTAGAAGAACACAGCCCTGCCAAACATCTTCATTTTAGCCTAGTGAAACTCATTTTGGACTTCTGATTTCCAGAACTATAACACATTTATGTTGTTTTAAACTAAGTAGTAATTTGCTATAGTAGCAATAGGAAACTAATACAGTCTCTGGTGCTCTAAGAATTGTGTATAAGGAGCTCTGGTAACAAAAATTTTGTTTGTGAAAAACGAACCAAAAATGAAAGCCAAATGACAATGTAAGAAATCAAACTGAATATAATGTAAATAACCTAATAAAGTGATTACTTCATCCTGATAAAAAGGAATTTTTTTTTATTAAGGAGGAGAAATTGAATCAAGTATTTTAGATCTATGCTATAAACATCTCAACAAAGAAATAAGAAAAACATGTCTTATAAAATTCTTTCAACAAGTGCTCTAGCCAATACAAAATAATCACAACTGAGAGATAAAAATCTTACTAAAAGTTGAAAAGGTTGTTTATGAGCATAGACTCAGAAAACATGTGACTCTTGAATAGGTATGCAATGTGAGAAATGCATTGCAAGAGAAATCTGTACATATTCATGATTAAATAAACCATAGAGGCTCTAGTGCAGCTACCACTACTGCCTTTGTTTTCAACTTAAATTTTTATCAATGAATAAAAATTAAAATGAACAATCATGTACAGTTCAATGAATCTTCACAAATTTAATATATGGTGTCCATGTTACCAGCCCCCAGAAACAAAATATTCAGCACTCCAGGTGCCCTCCTTTCTAGCCAGGACCAATTCCCAAGAATAAACATTATCTTTACTTCTAAAATTATAGCTTAGTTTTGCCAGATTTTGAACTTTGTATCAGTGGACTCAAACAGGATCTACTCTTTTGTGTCTGGGCATTTTTCCCCCCTCAACCTTGTTTCTGTGATTTGTTCATACTATTGTATATAATTCTAGTGTGTTCATTCTCATTGCTGGTAGTATTTCATTATATGAATATTCCACAGTTTATCTAAATTTCATATTATTGATGGGCATTTGGACAGTTTGTTTTGATTATTATATAAATAGTGCTGCTAAGAACATTTTGTGCTTTTGGTGTACAGAAGTATGTACATTTCTGTAGGTTATGTACCTGGGAGTCATAGATATGCTGGTCCAAACTCACATATGTTCAGCTTTATTAGATATTGATTGTACACTCCCACCAGCATGGCTGCCTTTTATCTTAAGAAAATGCAGGTTTGAATTTTTTTAACTCTGTTTGAGATAAGTGTACATTTACATGCACTTGCAAGAAATAATACAGAGAGATCCCCATACCCTCTATTTAGTTTCCCACAATGGTAACTAATACCTTGTAAAACTATAATATGGTATCACAACCAGGATATAGACAATGATATAGTCAGGATATGGAACGGTTCCATCACAAGGATTCCTCGAGTTTCCCATTTTAGCCACACCTGCCCTCCACTTTAAACCATTTTTTCTGCCTGATGTGAAGTTAATAGGTGAGGAAACAATAGATGATCCTTTTGCTACAGAAATGTTTTCTACTAAGGTGAAGTAGCCCCCAGAGAAGTATTGAAACAAGTGTTCAACAGGGATGACTAGCCTATGTTGGGAGGATATGCATTCATAAACAGCCGTATTCAGACTAGAAGTGAGCAATGAAGTTTACTAAAGATAGATCAATTTTGTGCCTGTGTAGATGGTTTTATAATAAAACTGAGATCATTCCACCTTTTGTGAATCCTAGGGTGTTAATCAAGTACGTCTTTTAGCATATGAATAATAAAGCCCAAGTAGTTGCTGGGAAACACTGGGAGGATTAGGGAGGCCTTACTTCCTCTAAGTCTTCAGAAAAATTTCCCTTTTCCTTCTCTGCAACAATTTTTCATAAATTAAATACCGGTGTTTTTATTTTATTCACCTCAGGGGGCAATATTCCATTACTCATAGGAGTTCAGACACTGGAGTCTGACAGGCTTAAGTTGAAATCCTGGTTCGTTACTTAGTAGTAACTGTGGACAAATTCTCTTAACCTTGGTTTTCCCTTTTGTAAAGGAATAATAGCATATTGTTACAATAAGGATTTTTGAGGCTTAAGTGGGATTTTTTATGTAAAATGTGGATTTCTCTTGCTCAGCTTGCTGTTGACTTTGCTGTGGATTTAACCCTCTTTCTATAGGTACAAATGGAGACCACTTGTCATGTCTAGATTCTTGCCCATGTCTGAGTCCAGCATCCATTCATCTAGCATAGTTCTGCTGTTCCTTCAATGTCTACTTATATTCTTGAGTCAGGCTATGAAGATTACCTTAATTATCACTGTACTTTTTCTTCCTTTGCTTTCAAATGCTTTTAGTGTTTACTATTTCTTTCTTGTAATTCTCCTATAGTGTAGACACCATTTAGGGCACAGTCATCTCCTTGTTACACTTTAAAATAATCACTAAAAATTTGAGATTTTGTTATAAAAAATGCAAATGTTGACGAATATTACATCTCAAACTTAAATCCCGATTCCATAAAACCCTACCACCACAACCTTCTCTTACAGTCTTCACCATTTCAGTAGTTGTCTATTTGCTCAGGCTAAAATTCTTGGCATCATCCCTGACTCTTTTATTTGTTCCACTTTCAACTTCTATATATCAATAAATCCAATGGACTCTGCCAGCAGACTTATCTAATATAACTTGCCAGCTCCTCATCCTTTAACCAACCTGTTCTAACCAATCACCATGTCTCACTTCTATTACTGCAATATCTCCAACTGCATTCCTGATTCCTCCCTTGTCCCCTCTATGGTCTCTTGTTCTCCCAAAAGCTAGAGTGATACCTTATAAACATATTTTAGGTTACAAGTATTATTTGCTCAAAATCATCTAGTGCTTTTCCATTTCACTCATAATGAAAGAGTCCTTATAACTGCCTATAAATTATGAGATGCCCTAACCTACAGACATATCTCTGACCTCATCTTTCTACTTTTCAATTCCTTTCTCATTCTACCTCAGCTACATTGGCTTCCTTGCTGTATTGCAAATATGCTAATCTTCTACCTGCATCATGGCCTTTTCATATGCTGTTCCTTCTACCTAAAAAGTTTCCATTCCAGATATCGACATAGTTCATTCTCTCACTTCCTTTGAGTCTCTGATGAATATTACCTTCTCATAAGGTATTCTCAGGTAACTCAATATGAAATAACACCAGTTTCAGTGGATGTGTTTATAAACACACATTAGAAGACTCTAGAAGGTGGAGACAAGAAGGCAGACTAACTAGGAACCTCAGGACCCAAGGTACAACACAACAGTGAAGTCCTTGGGTTTTCTTTTTGACTCATATTTCTCGGTGCTAGAGAAACCAGAATCCAGAAATGGTAACAGGCAAAGATAAAAGAAGTCTCAAGAAAACCCTCCTCTCTCTAGCCAAAGGACCAGGAAAAGGGCTGCCTAGTAGGACAGAAAACTTTTAGACAATAACTGCTTGCTCCAGCCAAACACAACAGGAAAATCTGCTGCTCCAAACCCACCACTGCCAGAAAAGGGTGGTTGGAGAGCCTCAGCTTCCACTCTCACTAGGGTAGTATCAGAGGAGGCAGAGCAGAGACAGAAGACTTTTATTCCCACAGGACTGGAATGAGGTGCACTTTCCTCTCCCTATGGAAAGTGGTGTCAGAGGAGGCCTAGTGGAGACTGTGACCACTGCCCAGATATAACAAGGCTACCCTCCCCCTTATAGTGTCAGTGGAAGCCACTTGGGGAGCAGTAACAAGGCATCCCTGCCCCTAAAAGCCAGGGTGGTATCAGTAGAGGTCTGCTGGGAGCTGTAACAAACCCTCCTCGCACCACTATGTCAAAAGAGACCAAGTGGGTAACCTGGACTTTCATTCCCCACCTGACAGTGCCCTTCTCCCCCAACTAGAGCAGTGTCAGAGGAGGCCTGTTGAAACACAAAATTTAGATAAGATTCAGTCTTACAATACCCAAAATGTCCAGGTTTTAATTGTCATATAAAAAACTAGGAAATTCAACTTGAATGAGAAAAGACAATTGCCAGCATCTAGATGACACAGATTTTAGAATCACAAGGATTTTTCAAGCAGTTATAATAAAAATGCTTAAACAATAATGAACACACTTGAAACAAATGAAAGAACAAAGTCTCAGTGAAGAAACAGAAGATATAAAAAAGAACCAAATGTAACTTTTATAACTGAAATGTACAATAACCAAATTTTTAAAAAAATCAAGAATGAGCTTAACAGCATAATGGAGGGGACAGAAGAAAGAATTAGTAAACTGGAAAATAGAATAATAGAAATTGCTGAATTTTCAACCTTCAGATTAATTCTACCAGTCATAGCCTATAAAACTTCCTGAACAAGAAAATTTTTGTTTACTTCAGCTAAAACTATTCATTCTGATATTTAAATAGGATAAGGTATTTATATTAGTGTTCTTGCCTTTACTTCAGGCAGTTTGCATATGGAATGCTTTGAAGACCCATAGGAAGAGCGTAAAGTAGACACCCCCCACTGGATTTACCAGAGGACTTTAAAACCTTTCCTTATACATCTCCTAGCTCATTGCTATCGCTCATCTAAATATGTTATATACATTTTTCTTTAATTACATAATAGAAACTAGTTAAAAGCATAAGAATTATAAAAGAAATATGAAAACTATATTTGCAGATGATATGCATAGAAAACCCGAGACAATCAGTGACAAAACTAACTTGAATAAAAGGATTAAGTAAGACAGTGACTTATAAAATTTCATACAGAAGTCAATATGAATTTTCGGGGGACACAATTCATTCTACAACAGGTCTGTAGGAAAGTTGTTCTGTTCTTCACATTTTTTTTCTTATAGTATTTTTGTATGAATTCTGTGCTCATTCTCTTTTTGCTTCTTATATTTGAATTAGTTGGATTTTTCTCTATAATTAGGAGACTCCTGTCCTATGTGTATTGATGGAGGTGGGTGGTCCTCAGGGTTGTTTTCTAGCATGTACCTCCCAAGGACTCCCTCCTTAAAATATGAAACATTTTCTTAAAGAAATGGTTTGGTTACTAAGAATTGACACAAAACAGTTTTAAAAAATTAGTCAAAATTTGGACAGATTTATAAGATGGACTTGAAAACAGTCAATAGCTTCTGGTAGTCCATAATGGTATAGTAGTCTTAGGAAACAATATTGGGGAGCTATTTCCAGGAATATGAAACAATACCTACTTTTTTTATGTTCTACAAGGAACTCAATTAGCTCTAGAATTTACCCAATATTATTTGCTATAAAAATGCCAGCAGTGTTCCAAAAGCAGCTTAAAATATTTCTCTTACAAATATAAAATATCTATGGTATGGTTTTCTCTCTGTGGCAATTTGGGTTTCTATAATAATTCCACTGCCTGTAAAATTATTTGGCTTTCTAAAGTAAACAACTGATTAATTTTAGTATAACAGAATTTTCAGAATAAAATAAATAATCATTATTATTTTGAAACACAGACATCAATATGCTATGTTTTGTAAGGCAAAGAACTACAAATTTTTTTGAGTGGAGTAAACAAAACACCGCAATTCAAAAGTTTTAGGTTCCACAATAATGATCAATACTTAATGATATTCGTACCTGACAACCAGAGAAAAATGTTATTCCCTAGATCTTCTTTAAATTCATCATTAAAGAAATCAGTGGATTCTGGAAATGCTTCCTGGAATGTTGCATAGATAGCTTGTGCCAAACAATCAGGATACACCTACCAAAAACAGAGTCATATTAAAATAATTCCATATTTCATATAACATATCTCAACTACCAAAGAAATTACTAAATTTGTGAAATATACGTGTCCCTTTTTTCTTATAGCTTGCTTTTGGCCATTTAGTACTTCTTTGTATTTCTAACTGAGGAATGTGAACAAAGAAGAGTTGAAAATAAAGTCAGTCAATTTGGCTATTTGTTAGCATTTTGGGAAAAAAATTTAATTTGGATAAAGGATGAAGTTACAATTAAGATAAGATACTCTAATGATTCTACATTTATTTCATTTAACCTTGCTATTGATACCCTCTTTCAGAAAAAGAACACTGTCTTTCAGGTCATTATAATAAAAAGCATATTATATATATTAATTGAAATATATTTGACATGTAATACTATGTGAGTTTAAGGTGTACAACATGTTGATACATTTGTTTACTGTAATATGATTACCACCATGGCATTAGCTAACACCTCTATCACGTCACACAATTATCACTTTGAGTGTGTGGTGAAAATAAAGAGCATGTTTTTAAATAATTGAAGCCTGTTTAGGTGAGTTAATATATTATAACCACAACTGTAAAATCATGATCCGATTTTATATTTGTATCATACAAATAGATGGTACTATCAGTATTATATTAGACTTAAAGTCGCTTGACTACTAAGCTTCTCTTGGGGACTGACTAAACACAGGAAGATACCAGATTTTTAGAGTAAAGATTTAAAATATTTTATCTGCTATTTTGGAAGGCTGGCAGACACAAGAAATTAGAAGAGGCAAGGAATGGCTTCTCCCCTAGGGCCTCTTAAAGAAACGAGCCCTGTTGATACCTTGATTTTAGTCCTATAAGATTCATTTTGGACTTCTGACCTATATAACTGTAAGACAATGAATTTCAGCTGTTTTAAGCCACTAACTTTGTGATAATTTTTACACCAGCAATAGGAAACTAATATAGCCACCTAATCCAGTAGTGCTAAAATCTGCTGGTATGGATGGTATTCTTTGAAGAACTCCATAAGTTTTTTTGGGTAGGGGAGTAGAGGAGAGGGAAGAATGCTTTAATATACTGATATATTTAATTTTACTGAATAAACCATGAACATTTTTACTACCAGAAAAATCACATATTATAATTGTGGTATATAAAATCACACTAATAATCAAAATTTAAAAGTTGAACAAGGTAAGTAAGAGGAACTTTTAAAAGTTTTCTGTGAATATTTCACCTTCAGGAGATTAGGGGAGAAAGAGATCAAGTGTCAAATGGTGTTGGGAAAATTTCTGAAGGAATATCATTGTATGACATTGGAAGAAACTGAAGCAAAAGCTATACTAAATATGTTCAGATTCAGTTAATTTGTACTGAATAGTGAGACCTGAAGCTAATTTTTTGATTCTTAAATATTAATAGTTTTCTCTTTCTGTGGTAAGATAAATCAGATGAGCCAATAGTAACAAAACACCTTCTTATCTGAATGAGCTAAAAATAATAGAAATTGGTCAATGAGAGTTGAGGCTCCATTTCTACTTATAGAGCTGTGGAGGTAATAGACCTGTAGGGAGGTGGCGTGGTTCTCAAGTATTGAGACAGGGAGAGGGAACATTATAAAATGACTGAACAAAGGTCAAGGGGTCAAATCATTAAGGTGTACATGTTATTTGTTCTCAAGTGAGGCTTTGAATCTTGGTTAAACAACTTCTAATTTCTCCTTGGAAAAAGCCACTGAAAATAGGGACTTAGAAAAAAAATCAAGTCATGATTTGAGAAGGATTATAAATACAATATCTATCAAAAGGCACATCCATCCCAAGGGAGAACATTTGGACCATAAATGTAAGACTAGAAATTACAGAATAAGGGATATGCAATGGTGCCACTACCTCCTTTGTTCACATTAAATAGGTCTTTTATTCTTTTCTTAAGAGCCCTGTGTTAAAGCATGCTTGATTTCATCGAGCCTTGTGTATAGGCTAGAAACACCACAAAGGGATAGACTAGGTGAAAGCGTATGGATAGGAGAATCAGCTGGTTTTGTCATCTCTAGACAATTTTAATGACCAAAAATCCTAATCATTAACTATTATTTTCCTGCAAATAAGAAAAATAAATTTAATATTAGCAGAGAAAATCTTAGTCTATCTTTCAGAACATTAGTGTTCTATAAACAATTTATGAATCATGGATCAACCTCTTCATCTGATGGACAACCAGCTGTGGAACTGAGAGACTGAATGTCTTGCGAAGATCACCTGGGTAATTACGAGCAGATTCCAGATGTGAAGCCAAGTCCCTTATGCCCAGTCCACTACTGATTTCCTTCTACGATACTGTATGTATATGTTTGTGAGATAGATCAAGATTGAGCATAAATATTTGGCAATTTAAGTTTATGTTTTCATCATGAAGGACATTTATTTTTATTTTAGGTTTTACCCATGAAAACATTGACTGACTCAAAAATACTTCTGTATTTCTGAATTACAGATGTCTGTACAACAAAGTATTTAAATGTGGCTTCTGCTTTGAAACGCTAGATGTTTACATTTTAAAACACTCCGTGAAATTCCTACATGTCTTCATTTCACACTACTCAAGAACATAAATTATTTTAACCAAATTATTTTACTATAACAGACATAGTAAAACATTTGATTCATAAATTTGTCCATTGTTCCTTACTGTAACAGGTGCTTAGTACTTAGGCATAACACAAGAAGTTAAGTCCTCTTAGATCAAGATACTTTATAAAGTAAAATGATAATTTTGTAAGTAAAATACCAAGACTATACACAGAACAAGTCAATAGTTTTCAAATTATTAATATGCAAACAAATACATATACCACACTGAGGAGATTCTGTAAGGCTTTTAGTCAGTAGAATATAATATTCTGGGGTGGAGGGGCATGACTTTTAAAATATTATCATTATTTACTCTACTTTAGGTAATTTTGCTTGCAAAGTAACAAAATATTTTCTCATATGTGTTTAAATAAAATAACTATTTTTATATTTCACTTGCTATAAAAATAATTAGCATAATTAATTTCTATATTTACCTGAAAGAATGCATCCTTTCGACTTAGAGGTATGCTCATGAAAAGTGACACATAACTTTCTGAAATTCTATCAAACAAGGAATCTTGACTTTCTCTGTCAGGCTTAAAAAATAAAACACACATGGAATTAAAAGCATTAATGTTACAATTTAAAATTAGAATCTGTTTACATAATGTCAGTAACTCTATCTTCTTAAAGGGCAGATCAGTTGCTATAGTGGGATGAGCATGGGTTTTTGGCATCATGCAGACCTGAATTTGAATGCTGGCTCCATTATTCATTAGCAGCACTATCTCAGGCAAGTTAATTAAGTCCTAGTTTCCTTATCTGCCAAATATAGATAATATACACATACCTTAAAGTATTATCTTAAAATTAAATAGGGACAAGGATTATATTTTGTTTGACTTTGTATTTCAAGCCCTCAGCATGGTGCCTGGCACACTGAAAGCACACCAACATTTGATGAATTAATGAAGGTTCTTGAATAGTAGTTGGCATGCACAAGGCAATCAATGACATAGTTGCCTGCTATTATTCTATAACCATTCCAAATTTTTCATAATCAGTAACTCAGTATAAAATCAAAGCAATTACTGGAATGAGACAGTCATAGCAGGAACTAGTAAAATTGTGACATGAGAACTATACTAAAAAGAAAGTAAGTAGAATGTCATAAGAAGGAAGAAATCTGTAGATAATAATAATGTCAATATTAAAGTCCTAAGGTAGCACCTTGAATTCTTGCTCTATTAAGCAATGAAGAGATAAATTAAAGTACAAATCCATGAATTAAATAAAGCAATAAAGATGAATTAGAGTCCAAATTCATTTATGATGTCAACAGAAGCATAAGCTGGCATTAATAGATTTTGGTAATAAACATAAAAAATGATCAAATTTAGTGGTAGTTTTCTATGAAATTAGCATGCCATATGAGCTGGGATTCATAAATGCATAGAATCTTAGACCTAAAATGGAAGTTAGATATCACCTAGGTTAAGCCCCTCTATTTTAGTGACTGCATTGATGCTCAGAAAGATTAAGAGAATTATTTAAGGTTATACACAGTTAAGTAACTGAAAGCCAGACTAGAATCTAGGTCTCCTAACTCCCAAAACAGCTTTCATGCTTGTGTAATAAGTTTATGGAAGGAGATGGTAGCAGAAATAATAATGATAATGTTAATAATTCTTGATCATTTATATAATGGGCAGTGGTTCTAAGACTTAGGGTTGTGTGACAATTAAATGAGATAATATATAATTTACTAGTAGAGAAAGTTGGCATGTTTCAGTTACATGATCTACACTTAACATGTGTGATGAAATACCCAAACAGAAAGTTGTAAAACATGTCTTTGACTAAGACAATTCAACCTAATGTCCACACCATATATACCTCCACAGGAAACTGAGTAGCAAAATGGTACAGCGAATTTTTATACATGTTTTGGTATGTTTGAAAAGAAAACGTATCCTACAGCTTTTGGATATTCAGGTTACTGATATGTTCATTAGATCTACCTATTTAACATATGTTAAATCATACTTACATTCCAGGAATAAATTTCATTGGTCAGATTGTATAACCCTTTTAATATACTGAATTCAGTTTGCTAGTATTTTGTTGAAGATTTTTGCATCAATATCCGTCAAACAGGATATTGGTCTGTAGACACTTTTTTTGTTGTAATATCTTTGGCTTTGGTATCAGGGTAATGCTGGTTTCATAAAATGAGCTAGAAAGTATTCCCCTCTCTTCAATTTTTTGGGAGAGTTAGAGAAGGACTGGTGTTAATTCTTCTTTAAATGTTGGCAGAATTCATCAGTGAAGTCATCTAGTCCAGGACTTTTCTTTGTTGGGAGGTTTCTGATTACAGAAACCTGATTGAATCTCCTTACTAGTTATAGGTCTATTCAGATTGTCTATTTCTTCATTATTCAGTCTTGGAAAATTATATGTTTCTAGGAATTTGTCCATTTTATACAGGCTATCCAATTTGTTTCCACTTTCATTTCTGACTTCGGTAATTTGAGTGCTTTTTTTTTTTTTTTTTTTTTGGGCTACGCTGAAAGGCATATGAGCTCTTATATGAGATCTTAGTTCCCCAACGAGGGATCGAACCCATGCCCCCTGCAGTGGAAGCATGGAGTCTTAACCACTGGACTGACAGGGAAGTCCTCACTTTTTTTCTTAGTCTAGCTACTGGTTTGTCAATTTTGTTGATCTCAAAGAACTAACTTTTGGTTTTACTGATTTTCTCTACTGTTTACCAATTCTCTATTTTATTTATCTCCACTCTAATCTTTATTAATTCCTTCCTTCTTTGTTGTTCTTTTTCTAGTTCCTTAATATGTAAAGTTAGGTTGTTGATAATATTGCTTTTTGATTTGTTTAAAACTTTAAATTTGTCGTTTAGCAATGCTTTTAAATGAGTTTTGCTAAACTCATTTATCCTATGAGTTTTGGTACACTGTGTTTTTTGCTTTCATTTGTTTCAAGTTATTTTCTAATTTCCCCTGTGATTTATTCTTTGAATCATTGGTTGTTTAAGAACTCTTATACATCAACAATGTGAGAATAATTTGTACATCCAGTTTGGAAACAACTTGGCACTACCTTGTGAAGTTGAATATCTTCATACCCAACAATGCAGCAATTCCATTCCTTCTCTATGTGTCTTGCAATTTTTGTTTGAGAGATGGACATCTTCAATAGGACAGTAAAACCTGAGGTATAAAGTAGTTATGCTTGGGAATAGGTACGTCTCTTCTCTTGTTAGCCTTTAGGGTCTGAGTCAATTAAGTAAAATGTTAAGCTCCATTTGGGTTTTGTTTTTGCTATGGCTACTCTCAGTGAAACAGAGGCTTCAAATTCTTCCTGCATTGCCTTGTTTTTAGAAATCTTGAAGACCCACTTTTTGAATTCATTTTCTCTAATTCCTTCTGTTTTTCAGTTTTTCCTTTTATTGGTTTCCTCTCTGATCTTTATTATTTCCTTTCTTCTGCATACTTTGGTTTTCATTTCTTTTTCTTTGTCTAGTTTCCTACAGTAGAAGTTGAGGTCATGGTTTTTGAGAACTTTCCTTATTTCAAATCTAGACATCTTAATGCTTTAAATTTCCAAATACTGCTTGAGGTCCATTCCACAAATTTTAATCTGTATTTTCATTTTCATCAAGTTCAAAATACTTTTCAATTTTCCTACTGATTTCTGGTTCAACCCACAGTTCCTGAGAAGTGTGTTATTTAGTTATCAAATATTTGAAGATTTTCCAGGTAGCTTTCTGTTATTCATTTATAATATAATCCCATTTTGGTCTAAAAACATACTTTGTATGATTTGAATTCTTTTCATTTCATTAGGATGTTTTCCTAGCCCAGAATATAGTTGGTAGAAGTTTAATGGGTACATGAGAAAAATGTGTATTCTGCTGTTGTTATGAGGAATGTTTAATAAATATCAATTAGATTCATAAAGTTGGTTAACAGTATTGCTCAAGTCATCTACATCACTCTATATCATTAACTGGTTTTCTGCACATACGACCAATTATTGAATATAAGGTGTTGAAATACCTAACTATACTTATAGATTTGTCTATTGCTTCTTTACGTATTAAAATTTTTTCATTAAATGTGTTTCAAAGCACTTTAATTAGGTACATAAATATTTATGATTGTTATGTCATATTGATGTATTGACTACTTTATAATTATACAATTACTTTCTTTTTCCCCGGTAATATTCTTTGCTTTGAAGGCTACCCTGTATAATGAGTTCAAAAAAGTTGTGATTTTTGTGGGTTATATATGGCTTGTCTTCGTTATTTTATGAGTGGAATTGATGTACTTTCCAGCCTCCTGAATCTTTTTGGGAGCCAATGTTCCAAGGACAATTTTGAAAACATTAAGGGTATATCATTACTGGAATTCTTCTAGTTAAACACCATCAAGGAAATTTTTGTCATTAGCCTACACGTTGGCCAGTAATTTTTGGAACACTGCATTCTCATTAACAATATAATAATAAATAATAATGATAGATGTAACCATTGAACACTTACCATATACCTACTTCCATGTAAACAACTTTACATGCATTTTCTAATATAACTCCCAACAAACAGATAAAGTAGGTAATTTTAAAAATTTTATGAAAGACTTAGAGAGGTAAGTAACTATTCAAAGTGACATCATTTTCTAAGTGGATAAATTTGTTTTTGAAGGCCAGATCTTAATTCTATTATATTGAATCTCATATTACATTTATATAGTATTTCCACAGTTTACTAGGGATCTTATTCATGTCACTTTTAGAACACACAACAACTCTAGGAAAAAAGAAAGTATATGTTATTTTTACCTGTTTTTTGTTTGTTTTGTTTTATTTTGTTTTAGAGAGATGACATAACTGAAGCTCAGAGTGATTTTCTGACTAGCCCAAAGTCTCACACTAACTACTGGGAAAGCCAGATTTAAAACTTTAATTTCCTGGATTCCAGTGCAGCACTTTTTCTACTAGATCAAGCTACCACTACATCATAGGCAATAAAGGAAATCTGCTTTTATATTAGTCACCTAACAACTACTGAAATAAGTTTTAGAGCCAGCATACTGAACCATGCTATATTCTAGAGTATGATTATATATATTTTTTCATATTATGCTGTTGGTAATTAAATTGTACAAGTGGCTCAGGGTTCTATTCCAGTTATAAAGTCATTATTGTTTATTATTCATAAAGTAGATCCAAAAATAGATAGAATTTATGTGTTTTGTACTCACCTGAAAATGTAGTACAGCTTGAAATAGGAGCTAACCTACCAAAACAGATATTCCCACACAATGCTGGTAAAAATGTATGGGCATGCACCACACTTATTTGGTGGATTTAGGAAGCTAAGAGGTCATGCTATTTATCTAGTTCACTGGCTTCAATACACTTATATTTAACAATGAATTCTCTTAGAAATAAAACCATAGGTGAAATGTAATGAACAGAACAGATGAAAGAGAAGCTGTTCTGGTTAAATCATGGAAATGTTGCTTCAATATAGCTTGGATACCCCTTCAGTTCCCTAGAACACTAGCAGAACACTCATCCAGCTGAATCATATATTGTTCCTCAAAACACATCAGAAATCTTAACTGATACTGGAAATGTTATTACATTATAATATTTTAAAATTATTACTGGGGTTGGAGTCAAGGTGGCGGACTAGGAGGATGCGGAATTCGCATCTCCACACAACTAGGGCACCTACCAGGCACCGGTGGGGGACCACGGACACCTAAGGGGACAGGAGGAACCCCCAGCGACCAGGTAGGGTGTGGGGGGAGTGAAGGGGGAGAAGAAGTGGAGTCAGGATGGGACTGGCGCCCCTGCAGGGCAGCTGGGGGAGGGGAAGGGATCCCACGCCTGAAGGGGTAAATTGGGGGACCATTGGGAGGGCAGGGGATCAAAAGGGAGCATGGCCAGGATTCCCCTGCCCACTAGGGCCCCTGGGAGCCTCCCCTGGGAGCCTGATCCTCTGCACACGGAGGCCCCCTCCAGCCGCGCGGGTCCTGAGGGAGTGGGAGGGAGGGAAGGGGGAGCAAAAGTAAAGGCCGGACCTCCAGCACCAGCACCCCTGAGGGGTGGCTGGGGGAGGAGGAGTTCCTACAACCAGCAGAACTCACCCACGGTTAGGGGTCCAGCGGGGATAGGGGAGACCCTGGGGGAGACAGTGGTGGTGGCGTGCAGAGGAATGGAAGGGAATGCGGCCGGCACTTTCCCTGTCTACTTAGGCACCAGGGAGCCTGATGGGCTCCTGGGCCTAATCCTCTGCCCTCGGAGTCTCCCTCCTGCAGTGCAGAGCCCAGGCCCCGCCCCTACACCCCCACCCAAGGCCCTACCACTACACTTGGAGACTCCCTCCAATGCTGGTCCTAAACCCCACCCACACACCCTCACTCAGGGCCCTAACTCCAAACTCCAGAACTCCACACTCCAGAGGTCCTCCTTTCCATGCACTGCCTCTCCCCTTCTGTGTAGGTACTAAGCAGAGGCCCTGCCACACACTCAAAGGTCACCCCCCACCCACCTAAGTCCTGCCACACACAGAATCCCACCCCTGCTTAAGTTCCACCCCCACCTAAACACTGCCCCAATAGCCAAGGTTTTTTTTTTTTTCCTCTTTTAGATTGGGGTTCTGTTTTACCTTGTTGATTCACTTATATTTTTATTTTTCCTAATAAATCTTTTATTTTTCTAATTTTATTTTATTCTTTATATTCTGTTATTGTTCTCTCCTTTTGGCTTGTTCCCCCACTTTTTTTTTTTCTGTTGTCGTTTTATTTTACCATGTTGCAGTTGTTTCAAATATATATTTTTTTCCTAATATATTTTGTTTATTCTTTGATATGTACTGCTCCTTTTGTTTTTTTTTTGCCACGCCATGCAGCTTGAAGGATTTTGGTTCCCAGCCCAGAAGTCAGGCCTGACCTCCTGTGATGGGAGCTCTGAGTCCAAAAAGCTGGAATAACAGAGAACCTCAGACCCCAGGGAATATTAATTGGAGTGAGGTCTCCTGGAGGTGCTCATCTCAGCACCAAGACCTGGCTCTATCCAACTGCTTGCAAACTCCAGTGCTGGACGCCACAGGCCAAACAACCAGTAAGACAAGAATACAGCCCCACCCAACAGAAGAAAAAAAAAAGGAAATGACAAAAAATTATCTTACAGACAAAGGAGCAACTTACAAGACCAAATAAATGAAGAGAAATAGGCAACCTATCTGAAAAAGAATTCAGAGTAATGATAAAGATGATCCAAAATCTCAGAAACAGAATGGAGAAAATACAAGAAACATTTAACAGGAACTAGGAGAACTAAAGAACAAACAAACAGTGATGAACAACATAATAATTGAAAAGAAACACACTCTAGAAGGAATCAATAGCAGAATAACTGAGGCAGAAGAACAGATAAGTGAGCTGGAAGATAAAATGGTGAAAATAACTGCCAGGGACAGAATAGAGAAAAAAGAATGAAAAGAATTGAGGACAGTCTCAGAGACTCCTGGGACAGCATTAAATGCACCAACATTCAAATTATAGGGGTTCCAGAAGAAGCAGAGAAAAGAAAGGGTCTGAGAAAATATTTCAAGAGATTATATTTGAAAACTTCCCTAACATGGGAAAGGAATTACTCAATCAAGTACAGGAGGCGCAGAGAGTCCCATACAGGATAAATCCAAGGAGAAACATGCCAGGACATGTTAATCAAACTATCAAAAATCAAATACAAAGAAAAATTATTAGAAGCAGCACGGGAAAAACAACTAATAACATAAAAGGGAATCTACACAAGGTTAACAGGTGATCTTTCATCAGAAATTCTGCAAGCCAGAAGGGAGTGGCAGGACATATTTAAAGGGATGAAAGGGAAAAACCTACAACCAAGATTACTCTACCCAGTAAAGATCTCATTCAGATTTGACAGAGAAATTAAAACATTTACAGACAAGCAAAAGTTAAGAGAATTCAGCACCACCAAACCAGCTTTACAAGAAATGCTAAAGGAACTTCTCTAGGCAGGAAACACAAGAGAAGGAAAAGACCTACAATAACAAACCCAAAACAATTGGTAATAGGAACACACATATCAATAACTACCTTAAATGTAGATGGATTAAATGCTCCAACCAAAAGACATAGACTGGCTGAATGGATACAAAAACAAGACCTCTATATTTGCTGTCTACAGGAGACCCACTTCAGACCTAGGGACACATACAGACTGAAAATGAGGGGATAGAAAAAGATATTCCATGCAAATGGAAATAAAAAGAAAGCTGGAGTAGAAATTCTCATATCAGACAAGATAGACTTTAAAATAAAGACTATTACAAGAGACAAAGAAACACACTACATAATGATCAAGGGATCGATCCACAAAGAAGACATAACAATTGTAAACATTTATGCACCCAACATAGGAGCACCTCAATACATAAGGCAAATGCTAACAGCCATAAAAGGGGAAATAGTAACACAATCATAGTAGGGGACTTAAACAGCCCACTTTCGCCAATGGACAGATCATCCAAAATAAAAATAAATAAGGAAACACAAACTTTAAATAACACGTTAGACAAGACAGACTTAATTGATATTTATAGGACATTCCATCCAAAAACAACAGAATACACTTTATTCTCAAGTGCTCATAGAACACTTTCCAGGATAGATCATATCTTGGGTCACAAATCAAGCCTTGGTAAATTCAAGAAAATTGAAATCGTATCAAGTATCTTTTCCGACCACAACGCCATGATACTAGATATCAATTACAGTAAAAAATCTGTAAAAAATACAAACACATGGAGGATAAACAATGTGCTACTAAATAACCAAGAGATCACTGAAGAAATCAAACAGGAAACCAAAAAATACCTAGAAACAAATGACAATGAAAACATGACAATCCAAAACCTATTGGATGCAGCAAAAGCAGTTCTAAGAGGGAAGTTTATAGAAATACAATCCTACCTCAAGAAACAAGAAACATCTCTAATAAACAACTTAACCTTACACCTAAAACAATAGAGAAAGAACAAAAAACCCCGCAAAGTTAGCAGAAGGAAAGAAATCATAAAGATCAGATCAGAAATAAATGAAAAAGAAATGAAGGAAACAACAGCAAAGATCAATAAAACTAAAAGCTGGTTCTTTGAGAAGATAAACAAAATTGATAAACCATTAGCCAGACTCATCAAGAAAAAAGGGAGAAGACTCAAATCAACAGAATTAGAAATGAAAAAGGAGAAGTAACAACTGACACTGCGGAAATACAAAGGATCATGAGAGATTACTACAAACAAATATATGCCAACAAAATGGACAACCTGGAAGAAATGGACAAATTCTTAGAAAAGTAGAACCTTCTGAGACTGAACCAGGAAGAAACAGAATACATAAACGGACCAATCACAAGCACTGAAATTGAAACTGTGATTAAAAATCTTCCAACAAAAAGACAAGGACCAGATGGTTTCACAGGGGAATTCTAGCAAACGTTTAGAGAAGAGCTAACACCTATCCCTTCTCAAACTCTTCCAAAATATAGCAGAGGGAGGAACACTCCCAAACTCATTCTATGAGGCCACCATCACCCTGATACCAAAACCAGACAAAGATATCACAAAAAAAGAAGACTACAGGCCAATATCACTGATGAACACTGATGCAAAAATCCTCAACAAAATACTAGGAAACCGAATCCAAAAGCACATTAAAAGGATCATACACCATGATCAAGCAGGGTTTATCCCAGGAATGCAAGGATTCTTCAATATAGGCAAAACAATGAGTGTGATACACCATATTAACAAATTGAAGGATAAAAACCATATGATCATCTCAACAGATGAAGAAAGAGCTTTCAACAAAATTCAACACCCATTTCTAATACAAAAAAAAACCACCCACAAAGTAGGCACAGAGGGAACCTACCTCAACATAATAAAGGACATATATGACAAACCCACAGCCAACATCATTCTCAACAGTGAAAAACTGAAACCATGTCCTCTAATATCAGGAACAAGACAAAGTTTCCCATTCTCACCACTATTATTCAACATAGTTTTGGAAGTTTTAGCCAATCAGAGAAGAAAAAGAAATAAAAGGAATCCAAATAGTAAAAGAAGAAGTAAAACTGTCACTGTTTGCAGATGACATGATACTATAAATAGAGTATCCTAAAGATGCTACCACAAAACTACTAGAGCTAATCAATGAATTTGGTAGAGTAGCTGGATACAAAATTAATGCACAGAAATCTCTTGCATTCCTACACACTAATGATAAAAAATCTGAAAGAGAAATTAAGGAAACACTCCCATTTACCACTGCAACAAAAAGAATAAAATACCTAGTAATAAACCTAGCAAAGGAGACAAAAGACCTGTATCCAGAAAACTATAAGACACTGATGAAAGAAATTAAAGATAATACAAACAGATGGAGATATATACCATGTTCTTGGATTGGAAGAATCAACATTGTGAAAATAACGATACTACCCAAAGCAATCTACAGATTCAATGCAATCCCTTTCAAACTACCTGTGTCATTTTTCACAGAATTAGAAAAAAAAATTTCACAATTTGTATGGAAAAACAAAATACCCCAAATAGCCAAAGCAATCTTGTCAAAGAAAAATGGAAGTGGAGGAATCAGGCCCCCTGACTTCAGACTATACTACAAAGCTACTGGCACAAATCAAGACAGTATGGTACTGGCACAAAAACAGAAATATAGATCAATGGAACAGGATAGAAAATCCAGAAATAAACCAGAAATAAAAATCCAGAAATAAACCCTTGCACATACCTTATCTTTGATAAAGGAGGCAGGATTATACAATAGAGAAAAGACAGCCTCTTCAATAAGTGGTGCTGGGAAAACTGGACAGCTACATATTAAAGAATGAAAGCAGAACACTCCCTAACGCCATACAAAAAATAAACTCAAAATGGATTAAAGACCAAAATTTAAGGCCAGACACTATCAAACTCTTAGAGGAAAACATAGGCAGAACACTCTATGACATATATCACAGCAAAATCCTTTTTGACCCACCTCCTAGAGAAATGGAAACAAAAACAAAAATAAACAGATGGGACCTAATGAAACTTCAAAGCTTTTGCACAGCAAAGGAAACCATAAACAAGACCAAAAGACAACCCTCAGAATGGGAGAAGATATTTGCAAATGAAGCAACTGACAAAGGATTAATCTCCAAAATATACAAGCAGCTCACACAACTCAATATCAAAAAAACAAACAACCCAATCCAAAAATGGGCAGAAGACCTAAATAGACATTTCTCCAAAGAAGATATACAGATTGCCAACAAACACATGAAAGGATGCTCACCATCACTAATCATTAGTGAAATGAAAATCAAAACTAAAATGAGGTATCACCTCACACTGGTCAGAATGGCCTTCTTCAAAAAATCTACAAACAATAAATGTTGCAGAGGGTGTGGAGAAAAGGGAACCTTCTTGCACTGTTGGTGGGAATGTAGATTGATACAGCCACTATGGAGAACAGTATGGAGCTTCCTTAAAAGACTAAAACTAGAACTACCATACGACCTAGCAATCCTACTACTGGGCATATACCCTGAGAAAACCATAATTCAAAAAGAGACATGTACCACAATGTTCATTGCAGCACTATTTACTATAACCTGGACGTGGAAGCAACCTAAGTGTCCGTCGACAGATGAATGGATAAAGAAGATGTGGCACATATATACAATGGGATACTACTCAGCCATAAAAAGAAACAAAATTGAGTTATTTGTAGTGAGGTGGATGGACCTAGAGTCTGTCATACAGAGTGAAGTAAGTCAGAAAACCAAATACCATATGCTAACACATATATACGGAATCTAAAAAAAAAATGGTTCCGATGAACCTAGGGGTAGGAAAGGAATAAAGACACAGACGTAGAGAATGGACTTGAGGACATGGAGAGGGGGAAGAGTAAGCTGGGACAAAGTGAGAGAGTACCATCGACACATATACACTACCAAATGTAAAACAGATAGCTAGTGGGAAGCAGCTGCATAGCACAGGGAGATCAGCTCAGGGCTCTGTGATGACCTAGAGGGGTGGAATATGGAGGGTGGTAGGGAGACACAAGAGGGAGGGGATATAGGGATATATGTATGCATATATCTGATTCACTTTGTTATACTGCAGTAACTGACACAACATTGTAAAGTAATTATACTCCAATAAAGATGTCAAAAACATTATTACTTAATAACTGCATTTTAATTTTAGGAAGCCAGTAGTTTCTAGAGAATAGCTTGCTTAAAGATAAAAAGATTTCTAATCCTTGTTTATTCTAAGGATAATCCTATATATGTAGTGGGCCATTAATATCTTCGGGTCAAATCTGTTTCTTCAAAATATTATATGGCTTGACAAAGTTACTAGAAACATTGCTAGATTATGTTTCCTTCAAAAACTTGCTATACATAATCCTAACAGATTTAAGTGGGAAAGTAATGTTTCTTCTCATGTTCTATCATGGAAAAACATAAATTTGGGATTCAGATCCAGAGAAAGAAATTTAAGGTAATAAAACTCTGATTGCAAAAATTTCCCTATGTAATTACCTTTGTAGAACTGATACACCACTTCCTATCCCTCATTCAACTCCTAACAATAATAGAAACATAGTACAGATAATCTTACCTAAAATTACATTAATTATTTTAACATGAAGCTCTATGTAAATGGCTTGTATGTAAAATTAGTAACACCCATTCCTTCATGGTATGAAAGAATCCATTAGCAGTTTTCTTTGGGTAATTTGAGGTGGGGAGGTGAAGAACTGAGCCTGTTATCAGGCTCCCCTAATGGGGTAACACACCTTCTTAATGCTTAGACTGCGATCCCCTGCGTTATCCTACTTTCCATCCTTCTAGATCCAGAGGCCACATGGCAGTCATTGGTATTCACCACTTTTTCCAGGTTCACGTATTCTCTACTGTAAGACTCGGGTACTGCTTATTTCCATTCTCTTATTGCTTCCCAGATACCCACGTCTTTCCCTTTTTAATCCTAAGCAGAGTTTTTATCTTTCTGAATCAAGTGAGGACCCTCACCCCATCTGACATTGTAGAGTGTTTTCTAAGTGAAACCTCCCTCAATGTCACTGATTTGCAGTGGATATTCTGTTTCGCGTTCATCAGCATGTTACAGTACAGAGTAAAGCTACAACTTTATTACTCACTACAGTGTTTGATTTCACTAATCTTTTTCTGATTAATAAAGACTCTGGATCTTTGAAATCCATATTAAGGTTTTAACTTCTCTGAAAGAACTCTAGATTTCAAACAGGATTTCTAACATGTGCAGAATACTAAAAAAACAAGCTCTGTGACAGGATCGGAAAACATTTTTTGTACCAGTGCTACCTCTACTGAAAAATTAATTATGCTGCAAATCAACTTTAAAAAAAAGAAGTTTAAAAAATATCATTATACCTTAAATTTATGGAGAAACCACCACCAAAAGGAATCATGCAAAAGAGCAACAGAGGCTTCTGAGAGGAAATGAGTCTTCCAGATTTTAAAAATTTTTCCCTATGGAAAAAAGACACATGGAGATCAAATTAATAATATTATAAGACATGTTACTGTAAATAGGCTTTATAAAGAGTGTGTATTTAATAGTTATAAACTACGACTGCTTAATAGAAATTTAATGTGAGCCATATATATATTTTCTAATAGACATTTTTAAAAAGTAAAAGGTGAAATTTTAGTGACATTTTGTTTAACCAAATGTATTTAAAATATATTTTAATACCTAATTGTTATTAAATTATTAATGAAATATTTTACATTCTTTTGGGTACTGGGTCTTTGAAATATAGTGTATATTTTATACTTACAGCACATCTCAATTTGAACATAAACTTTCATCATAAATACTAGATTGTAATTCGATTTTGTAAACTATATGGTTGTAATTTTGTTTCAACCATAATTGAAAGTTGTTCAATAACTGAATCAAGTATTAATTTTAAAATTTATATATAATTAAAATAAATAAAATTTAAAAATTCAGCTGATCACAGACATAGAAAACAAACTATGGTTACCAAAGGGGAAAGTAGGGGAGAGGGATAAATTATGAGTTTGGGATTAACAGATACACTCTACTATATGTAGAATAGATAAACAACAAGGTCCTACTGTATAGCATAGGGAACTATATTCAATATGCTGTGATAACCTATAATGGAAAAGAACCTTAAAAAGAACATATATACATATGTATGTATAACTGAATCACTTTGCTATACATCAGAAACTAACACAACACTATAAAACAACCATACTTCAATTAAAAAAAAATTCAGCTGAGTCACACCAGGCATATTTCACATTCTCAATAATCACATTTGATTAGTAGTCACTGAAACGACAGTGTAGGCTAGAAGAGGAATAGCAAAACTCCAAGACACATGTTAACAATTTCCCTTTTATGCTGAAGACAGGTATCAGCAATCATGGGATTGTAACCCAATGGGCCCCATCATAAGTCTAGACCCTAAAGATAGTGTTCACTCTAAGCAATTCATCAAAATTGGCACATAAAGTTAATTCACCATGACTACTAGAGACTATAAGTCTTGGTTTAAATAGGTACCTTCAATAGTCATTTTATTTTATTCACTAGAAGTTTGTAATGCCAGACTCAGTAGAGTTCAAGAATTCTTTTAATGAAATCCATAGGTATGAATTTCTGCTCCTCAAGTACAAGTCTACAAAAAGGATACCGTGCAAACATTTACACCAAGGAGATTATTTATCATGCATACTGTGGGAGCACTTCTCCTTCATAGGCCACTAAGTATAGTATATACATTGGTAACAGCTTCAACTTATTTAGCACGTTTTTTTTTAACATCTTTATTGGGGTATAATTGCTTTAGAATGGTGTGTTAATTTCTGCTTTATAACAAAGTGAATCAGTTATACATATACATATGTTCCCATATCTCTTCCCTCTTGCGTCTCCCTCCCTCCCTATCCCACCCCTCTAGGTGGTCACAAACCACCCAGCTGATCTCCCCGTGCTATGCGGCTGCTTCCCACTAGCTATCTATTTTACATTTGGTAGTGTATATATGTCCATGCCACTCTCTCACTTTGTCACAGCTTACCCTTCCCCCTTCTTAATTACAAAAACATATGAGAAGTACATAAAGAAAAAAGTAGAAAATTAAAATACAGGAGAAAATCTGAATATTTTTTGTTGAAATTATTTGCAAATTTCAAGCAAACATGCTTTTTAGTGTAAACTAACTGCATGATTGCTTCTATTCTAAGCTTTGGTTATGTTTAGTATCACTAACTTTCTTTTTCAGGAAAATTCCAGATTCCTTAAAATATATCAATATTTAGTCAAAACAGCCAAAAACAGAAATCAGCCAAAAAACCCCAAACCCGACTTAAAAAGTTAAATGGTACTTTCCTCCATCACCCTCTACCCTTTTGTGATACTTTTTTGATTCAAATAAATGTAAACATACCTTAAAACCTATACATTATCTGACTTGGAATTTATTCTCCTAATATAGATTCTAGGTTGGATAAAACTACTTCTAATGATCTCTTGATTTCTGTTTGTGTATATCTGTATCTTTGTGGCTCAGCTTTCTCAAAATATAGGCCGCTTTTCACTCAATTCAATAAAATTTTTACTGAGCATCATCTGTAGTCAAGGGTCCGTTCTGGGTGGTAAAGGGGATAATTTATACTTTATCAAGAAACTTAATCTATGACTGTATGTTCAGGAATGTATTTGGATGGGGTTACGTGAATCCAGTCAATTCCATGGATTCCCTCACCTTCAAGCATGTAACAGTAACCCTTTAACCTTCTTTTTCCAAGTTTCAGATGTTATAATAAGCATTTCTATGAAATAACCTTCCCTCTGATATTATTTTCCTAAGCTTATTTTCTCTTCACTTTAATGTCATCATCTATCTCAATGCCATTGCATTGTGCATGATCTAGCAAGCCAATTTAAATTCTTTACTGAAATCAGGGAGGGGTATTAACAAATAAAACACTGGTTATCTGTACCTAGATATACCACTGGTACACAAACTCAAAATATCCTACACCCAGCTGCTTGTCATATCCTGTGCACCCCTTCCCCCAAACCCATACCTACTTACACTCCTCACTTTCCTACTTCTTTCAAAAATGACAGCATCCTCCAAGTTAACCATATGAAATGTTTATCACAGCTGTACTTCTGTGCCTTGTTTATGTGACTGTGATGTACATGCATCCATAGTTAAAATACAGTCCCATTTTAGAACACAGAATTAAAAAGAGAGAGTTTAAAAGATTATACTGTCTAGAACATTTATAAGATGATTTTAACAATAATTTGTATTAATTTCTTTTTACAATAAAACCTTTTCCCTGAGGAAACTTTGGAAAATATAGTCAGAGAAAGTCACAAATAAGCTCATGATCCAGGCATAACAATTACCATCTATTGTTTTTCGCAAAAAAAAAAAATTGTATCAGGTGATCAAGACGGCAAACTAAGCCTTCCCTCTCACCCAAATCCCATAAAACATAAAAGAGAATTGAAAAGCATCTGTATTAGCATGGAAAATAAGAGAGAGTGTCATTACTGAATCATTTTAGGTGGAGTTTTCAACTGAGGTGCTCTGTGGTTCCCTAACTGAGGGGCAAACAGGAGACCCAAGTCAGGTTAATCAGATTATTTCTTGGAATACTGTGTCTTGAAGATGGAACACTGAAGTGATACACTCTCTTTCACCTTGAAGAGAGGGAAAAATGGGCAGAAAATAATGGCTGGAGCTGATTCATCCAAATTTAATGGTTGATTAGACTCCTTCTGAAGGACTGTAGAATACTATAGCAGGAGAGAAAACAGGGATTTTGTGTTGAAAAAGAAAGAGCCACAAGGAGGCTGGGGGTGAGGGATGGGAAGAGGGCCTACTAGGGGCCAAGTCCATCTTAGAGAACTGTCTTGAGAGGAATCTGCCTGGAGGTACAAGGAGCACTGTTCAAGTCCCCAGGAAACAGAAACCTTTTTAGGTGACCACTTATTATTTAAGTGGGTGGGAAATCAATACCAGTAACCACTCAGCCCTCGTCCTATCCCTGGCAATCGGTGTCCAATGATCTAGTTACCTTCCTATGCCTGCAGTTTTTCATCAATTGGCTACTCTGTAGGGATATTTCTTAAAAATTCCCCAGACACTTGGAGGTTCAAAAGGTAGGGTGTGGGGAAGGGCTCTCATAAATTATTTTGGGATCAAAATGAACAGGCTAACATATCCTGAGCTATAGAGCAGGAAGAGGGGGAGTGAAACACCTGTTACAGTCACATGCCGAGCCAATGCACACTGGCAACCTCAGACTCCTGAGGCAGTAACACAGAATCTAATATATTCTCTTCTGGAGATTAGGGTGTTAAAAATGTCACTGGTTGGGGCTTCCCTGGTGGTGCAGTGGTTGAGAGTCCGCCTGCTGATGCAGGGGACACGGGTTCGTGCCCCGGCCCGGGAGGATCCCACATGCCGCGGAGCGGCATGGGCTCGTGAGCCATGGCCACTAAGCCTGCGCGTCCGGAGCCTGTGCTCTGCAATGGGAGAGGCCACAACAGTGAGAGGCCCGCGTACCGCAAAAAAAAAAAAAAATGTCACTGGTCTTTCCTGCCAGACTTAATGCCCAAAAGAATTAAATCTTGCTTAACACCTAATCTGTCATAGCTTTAAATTAAGGTCTAATTCATTAAATCATATTCTCAAAATATATCACACAATAATAATAAAATAACGTTTACATACGTCAAAGTTATGGGCTTTTAAAATAAAAAGATAAATCTGTTCAGCATTCAAATGTCTGGGTAGTTGAGTAAGCTCATTTGTTCTGAATCCTGGGAAGTTGCAACCCTAGAAAGAGGGAAATACCACAGAACAGGAATTACTTCATTCTTTTCAGTATAGTAGTCTCATATGTCTACAGAAGACAGATATTTAACTATCATTCATTAACATAATTATTTTACATACTTTTACTAAAAATAAGTAAAATATATTTATCCCACCTAAGAAAAATCTTCATATTATCTGTTTCTATGAAATTAAGAGCACTGACATATTCATATGCCAAATCTAAAAGTAAAAACAATTACTTCAGAACTAATTTTGACATAGGTCAAATTACCAAGAATTTTAGCTACACTACACATAAAGAAATGGACTAGGCAGAAAAAGAACGCTTCTGTATTTGTTTCCAACTTTCTCTCCTGGGGCCCCTATCTAAATTTATAGCTTTATCTATCTTATTGTAAACATTCTTTTAGATCCACATAATACTTTTGATATATAATCTCATAAAACAGAAATTGTAAATACCTCTATATCCTTCTTTGTCTCCATGTCATCTGAAAGCTGGAAAACATTTAAAATAAAATCTTTAAAATTCTAAATTTAAGAATTTTTATAGTTTGTAACTTTGTTCAGTTAACGTGTGTGTGTGTGTATGCATCTCTTAGTGAGGCCTAGAATGCTGTTGCTGTATTAGATGCTGGGAATGCAAAGATATTCCTTGCCCTCAAGTTAGTCAGAGGGCAAGAGAGGAATCAGATACGTATACAAAACACAAAGAGATAAGGGCTATGATAGAAATATAAACAAACTACTTATTGCAGTTTGGGTCCACTGGGAAACAGACTGTGAGGTGGAATTTAGTGTTCAGAATGTTTATTGGGAGTGACTTTGCGATTAATATCTATGGAAGGCAAGAGGAAAGGGAAGATTGAGAAGTCAGCTATGATGCAAGTCTAACAGCCCTGACCCTAAGCAGAGCTTCTGAACTGAAAGGACCCATAGTAGTTGTTCTGCACCTGATTGAAACTGCCAGGCCTTTCTGTTTCCGACTTGATTAGTCATTGTATGTGAGTGGCTCCTGGATGGTCGTTTACTTGGGAGAGGAAGTTCTCTCTGTGAGAGGCAATCCCTGAAGGGGCTGCAGCTGAAGGGTGTCCCCTAACAGCACTCTTAGCAGTTGGGGCAATGGGTCCTTCCTTGAAGGGGAATCTGGGAGGAACATCTTTGTGTCCACCACACTACTTTACACAGAGAATAAGAAGCCTTCTGTATAAATTAGTTTTTGATCATCTAGACATGTTAATATATTGTTTATTATTTTCCATATACCCATTTCCTCCCCAAATACATAGGCTTACAGGCAAATTTTATACACATACACACATAACATATATTATTTAAGAGAAGACATAGGAAACCAATTTGAAAGGATGATTACAGATTGCTAAATGAAAGAGGATCACATTATTGGCATTTTTAAAAAATGTGCAAAGGGATAAAAAGGAGAAGGAAAGTGAGATCAATTATAAGAAAGAAGGCTATGTGCTTGACAGGTACAGATATAACTGGTCGTTAAAGACGGCGTCAGATTTAGAAAGATGTTAATGTTAATCTCAAAGTCCTGGCTTTATTCTGCAGGAAGCAAAGAAACACCTTTCAAGGAACAGACTAATAGTAACACAGAACTAGTTCTTGGTCATACAACCTGGAAAAGATACCACAAAAATATAAATAATTCATGTTAAAATCCTGGATTTCCCTGGTGGCACAGTGGTTAAGAATCTGCCTGCCAATGCAGGTGACAGGTTCAAGCCCTGGTCCGGGAAGATTCCACATGCCACGGAGCAACTAAGCCCGTGCGCCACAACTACTAAGCCTGCGCTCTAGAGCCCACAAGCCACAACTACTGAAGCCCGCGTGCCTAGAGCCCACACTCCACAACAAGAGAAGCCACCGCAATGAGAAGCCTGTGCACTGCAATGAAGAGTAGCCCCTGCTTGCCGCAACTAGAGAAAAGCCCACATGCAGCAACGAAGACCCAACGCAGCCAAAAAACATATTCAATAAAAATTATTATTAAAATTTTGTTAGTGTAATTCATCTAAAGGTCATTTCAATAGATCCTGGAAAGTCAAAATTCATTAGAATTTTGAAATTCTTTTGAAAATTAATACAGAAATCACAATGAATAATGTAACTACCAGTGTTCCCATGTTCCCACGACCTAGAATGGATTACTGTTATTTTAGTATTTGCTTAAGACTATTTAAGATAAAATATGAAGTTTACATATAATAAAATATAAAATTAGATCCCTTTTTACCACGATCTCTAGTTCAAACCGTGTGTTCCCCTTCCTTGAGATAGTTACTATCATTTGTTTGGTTTGCACCCCTTCAATTCCATTAAAATACATTTACATATATGTGTATATACATAGAAAGAATATATAGACTTTTGGTATGTTTTTAAAATTTAAAGGAATGATATTAACTGTACATATTACTTGGTAACTTGCTTTTTTTCACTGAATATGTTTTGACAATCTACACAAGTTGGTATTTATGGACCTGTTAACTTCCAGACAGCTTTTCTACCAACCTACCTATTCCCTCTGCAAAATATAAATAAAATCAATAAAAGCTCACAAGCAACTTTGCCAAACATCAAGAACAAATGATATCCCTATATTCAACAAACTATCTATAGACTAAAGAGATGAAGCTAAGTAACTAATTTTCTGAAGTTTGTATAATTTTTATACCAAAACCAAAAAAGATAATCATAACTTATCAAACACAGATGTAAAATCCAAAAAACAAACCAAATCCAGTAATGCATTAAAAATATATCCTAATATAAGAATGGTTCAACTTCTGAAAAGCTGTTAATGTAATCTGCCACATTCACACATGAAAGGCTTAAAATAGCTTTTGCTATCATCACAGTGGATTATTTTCCTCTCCATTTCAAACCATAAAGATGTTTTTAGTTTTTGTGTACAGCGATATCTATATTCAAATCTAATATTTAATCTACATCTATACCCACATCCATATATCTTTATTAAACTTGGAGTAAATTTCTTTAATCTGAAAAAAGTTATCTAAACATTTAAAGTTGTACCTAATAGCAAAGTACTATCATTCTTTCTGAGTCAGTCAGACAAGATGAGAAACTGGTAACACTGTTGAATAATATACCTATACCAATAATAATTTCCTATATACCAACAATAACCCATTTAATTACATAATGGAAAACTAATCTCATGGACATTAGTAATAAAAATTTAAGATACCTAGGAATACATTTAACAGGGAATGTGTAAAACTTATATGAAGAAAATCACACGTTTTTATGTGACTATATGTGGAATATAAAAACAAAAAACAAAAGCAAAAACAAACCAAAAAAATGAACAAACCAAACCAAACAAAAAACTAACACATATAAAGAGAATAGAGTAGTGGTAACCAGAGGGGAAGGGGTAGTGGGGAGGGCTAAATGAGTAAAGGAGATCAAACATGTGGTGACAGGCAGAATCTGTATTTTGGTGGTGAGCATGCTGTAGGGTATACAGAATTAGAAATATAATGTTGTACACATGAAACTTACATAACGCTATAAACCAATGTTACCTCAATAAAAAAATAAATTTTAAAAAAGCACACAAATCTACCGATAGACCTAAAATAACACCCTTATGCTTTACTCCCTTGCATAAAAATAAACACTGGAATTAAACACAAAAAAATAAATCTGTAAGAACAATATAAGAGAACACAGGTGAATATATGTATGATCTTGTAACGAAGAAAGCTTTCTTAATATTATGGTACTAAAGGCATAAGATTTTAATAAAAAATTACAGATTCATGAAAATATAAAATTCTATACAGTGAAAAAATACTTTTGGGTTAAAAGGCAACCAAGAAAGTAATATAAGTATGTATAACATATGTTACTGAGAAGTGTTAATAGTTTTAAAGCATAAACAGCTCTTAGAAATAGAAGAACAGCTAAAAAATGCCCAAAGTTCATAAATAGGCAATTCATAATAAAAGAAACACAAAACCTAATAAAAAACTAAAAAATCAACTTCATTAGTGAAATGTATGCAACTGATAACATTTATGCCTGTCAATTTGCAAACATTAAAAAATACAATATTAAATATTGACAAGGGGATGGGTAAGGGATCAATCACAGACTCTATTGTTACAAATACAAATTGGTGCCACCTTTCTAGAAAACATTTTGGCAGTATGTAACAAAACACTTAGCTTTTCACATTTTTCCCATGTGGTTCCTCTTCTGAAATTTATATTAAGAAAATACTCATGCATAAGCACAATTTTTAGCTCTGTTCACAGAACCTTAGTAAATAATAATGAATAATGAAAACTAACCTAAACGTCCAACCAAAGGGCTATTACATTAGTTTATTTTTGAAATGATGTAGAATGATATTTAATGATGAAAATTCCATAAAACATTTAATGAATTAGAAATAGTTTCATTTGAATTTTCTAAAAAATTTTTAAAGAACAATGAAAATGACAATAGTGAGATATATGTAATTTATTTATAAATGATAAAATTAAGATACTTGCCTTTTTAGTGCTTATCTCTTTTAATTTTCTAAAATGACTACCTTAGTCATAATCAGGAAAAAACATAAAAAGTAATTTTGAAATTTAAAAAACATTTAAGGAGGTGGATGGATGAGTGGTAGCACTTAAAGTCTTTATAGCTTTAATTTTAGAATGTATTTTTGAAAAGGACTAAGTTTCTCAAAGTAATTCAAAATATAATTCTAATCAAACTCTCAAAGAGATTAAAAAAAATTAACAAAGTAATTCTACAGGCAGTAAAAATAACTGTTATTTTTTTCCTAAAGGAAAATGACTGATATAGGACGTGTATCCCTAAGATGTTATAAATTTTTAAATAACCAGAGGATGAAATATAAGTCTTCAAATAACTTGTAGTGATGTGAAAATGCCAACACTCATAATGTATGTGTAAAGAAAAATATGAGTCCAAATATTTTAAAAACAGGGATAGATGATAAAAGACTAAAAGGAAATTTTTTAATGTTACTAGTACTTATCTATGAAATTATAGTGATTATATTTTCTGTGAAAATATAATTTTTTAAGGAAGATGAAAACAAATACAATACCATTATCTTCTTTTCCTTATGGTAATTCCTTAGAAATTCCTTATATTGTTCCAATTTTCCATGAGAACCTTTAAAAAAATGAGAATTCACAACATATAAATATATAAATAGTCTTTAAAATTGAGAAAAATGTAAATACTTTAAGTCGATTATATATAAAACCATTCAATGAGATCATCTAGCTATTTTGACAAGCATAATGCTAGACACACACAGTCTTAGTTGAATCAGTCTTAGTTGAATAATTATATCTCCTGTTTCCTTTTGCTATTTAGAAATGTCATGCTCCAACTAATACATCTTTAGTACTTATTCCTATATCCAAAGTTTTACCTTAATCCCTAACTACTGAACAAGCCCATGTTTTTCAAACAGCTCAGCCACTTACATTTGGTTGTTTCACTGTCACCTTATATTCAATACAGTACAGTACTTTGGAGTATGGCCCAGTGAAAGACTATGGGGAGCTTTGAAGTCAGATAACCTAGACTTAAATATCAGAGTCCAAGCTCTGATATTTACACATAGAGGACAATGAATATACAGAAAATTATTTTTTAAAAGTATACATATGTGCTCTCTCTCTCTCCCTATATGTTTATATAGTCACACACAATTATATATATGTAGCTTGTATAATTTCAAAAATATTTTTTTAAATTAAAATAATTAAAAATTCAATAAGGGACTTCCCTCGTGGCACAGTGCTTGAGAATCTGCCTGCCAATGCAGGGGACATAGTTTGGAGCCCTGGTCCGGGAGGATCCCACGTGCCGCAGAGCAGCTAAGCCCATGTGGCACAACTTCTGAGCTTGCGCTCTGGAGCCTAAAAGCCACAACTACTGAGCCTGCATGCCACAATTACTGAAGCCTGCACACCTAGAGCCCATGTTCCGCAACAAGAGAAGCCACTGCGATGCAACAAAGAGTGGCCCCTGCTCGCCGCAACTAGAGAAAGCTCACACACAGCAACGAAGACCCAACGCAGTCAAAAAAAAAAAAATTCAATAAGAAAATTGTAACAGTAGTGAATTTAACAGTATTGTATTTAAACACATTCTCAGATTTTGAAAACTCAAGGTCCAAAAAAGGATATTAAATAGCTAAATAATATAACTATTATATTTATTTAATACACAGAAAATACTTTACAAGTACAACCAATATCATTCTTAAGACATATATGAGGAGCAAAGCTTCTTCATCTAGGCAGCACGAGTGCTTCCTGCAGTGGCCAGCTTAATCCAGTTTTCAGTCTTTCCAACTCAAAGAACCAACCCCACTGTGCACCTCAGAGATGCCACAGGAGCCAAGAGCACCCTCTCATCACAGGTGAGTCTCATTTTGACAAAACTCTATGACTATAACCTAGGGAGCATCACAGAGAGGTCACTTTGGAGCCGTGTGGCTGACAAGGTCTTGGTGCTGTGGCCTGATGGAAGGCCTGAGCCTATGAGATGGGAGGGCCGAGTTCAGCACATTGGACCAACAGAGACCCCTGGACCCCATGTAATATAAAGTGGTGAGGGTTCTCCCAGAGATCTCCAGCTCAACACAAAGACCCAGCTCCACCCAATGGCCAGCAAGTTCCAGTGCTGGATGCCCCATGCCAAACAACTAGCAAGACAGGAACACAACCCCATCAATTAGCAGAGAGGCCGTCTAAAATCATAATAAGGTCACAGACATGCCAAAACACACCACCGGACATGGTCTTGCCCACCAGAAAGACAAGATCCAGCCCCACCCACCAGAACACAGGCACCAGTCCCAACCACCAGGAAGCCTACACAACCCACTGAACCAACCTCACCCACTGACAGCAGACAGCAAAAGCAGCCTGTGAAGAGGAGACCCCAAGCACAGTAAGTTAAACAAAATGAGAAGACAGAGAAACACAGCAGATGAAGCAGCAAGGTAAAAACCCACCAGACCAAACAAATGACGAGAAAATAGGCAGTCTACCTGAAAGAATTCAGAGTAACGATAGTAAAGATGATCCAAAATCTTCGAAATAAAATGGAGAAAATACAAGAAATGATTAACAAGGACCTAGAAGAACTAAAGAGCAAACAAACAATGATGAACAACGTAATAAATGAACTTAAAAATCCTCTAGAAGGAATCAATAGCAGAATAACTGAGGTAGAAGAACAAATAAGTGACCTGGAATATAAAGTAGTGAAAATAACTATCGCAGAGCAGAATAAAGAAAAAAGAATGAAAAGAAATGAGGACACTCTCAGAGATATCTAGGACAACATTAAATGCACCAACATTCGAATTATAGGGGTCCCAGAAGAAGAAGAGAAAAAGGGACTGAGAAATGTTTGAAGAGATTATAGTTGAAAACTTCCCTAAAATGGATGGGAAAGGAAATAGTCAATCAAGTCCAGGAGCGCAGAGAGCCCCATACAGGAAGCGCAAAGAGTCCCATACTGGATAAATCCAAGGAGAAACACACCAAGACACATGTTAATCAAACTATCAAAAATTAAATACAAAGAAAAAATATTAAAAGCAGCAAGGGAAAAACAACTAATAACATACAAGGGAATCCCCATGAGGTTAACAGCTGATTTTTCAGCAGAAACTCTTCAAGCCAGAGGAGAGTGGCAGGATGTATTTAAAGCGATGAAAGGGAAAAGCCTACAACCAAGATTACTCTACCCAGCAAGGAGCTCATTCAGATTTGATGGAGAAATTAAAACATTTACAGACAAGCAAAAGTTAAGAGAATTCAGCACCACCAAACCAGCTTTACAACAAATGCTAAAGGAACTTCTCTAGGCAGGAAACACAAGAGAAGGGAAAGACCTACAATAACAAACCCAAAACAATTAAGAAAATGGTAATAGGAACATACATACTGATAACTACCTTAAATGTAAATGGTTTAATGCTCCAACCAAAAGACACAGACTGGCTGAATGGATACAAAAACAAGACCCGTATAAATGCTCTCTACAAGAGACCCACTTCAGACCTAGGGACACATACAGACTGAAAGTGAGAGGAGGGAAATAGATATTCGTTGCAAATGGAAACTAAAAGAAAGCTGGAGTAGAAATTCTCATATCAGAAAATATAGACTTTAAAATAAAGACTATTATAAGAGACAAACAAGGACATGACATAATGATCAAGGGATCAATCCACGAAGAAGACATAATAATTGTAAACATTTATGCACCCAACATAGGAGCATCTCAATACATAAGGCAAATGCTGACAACCATAAAAGGGGATATCTACAGTAACACAATCAGAGTAGAGGACTTTAACAGGCAACTTTCACCAATGGACAGATCATCCAAAATGAAAATAAATAAGGAAACACAAGCTTAAATTATACATTAAACAAGATGGACTTAATTGATATTTATAGGACATTCCATCCAAAAACAACAGAATACACATTCTTCTCAAGTGCTCATGGAACATTCTCCAGGATAGATCATATCTTGGGTCACAAATCAAGCCTTGGTAAATTTAAGAAAACTGAAATTGTATCAAGTATCTTTTCCAACTACAATGCCATGATACTAGATATCAATTACAAGAAAAAAACTGTAAAAAATACAAAGCCATGGAGGCTTAACAATACACTACTAAATAACCAAGAGATAACTGAAGAAATCAAAGAAGACATTAAAAAATACCTAGAAACAAATGACAATGAAAATATGACAACCCAAAACCTATGGAATGCAGCAAAAGCAGTTCTAAGAGGGAAGTTTATAGCAATACAATCCTACCTCCAGAAACAAGGAAAATCTCAAATAAACAACCTATCCTTACACCTAAAGCTATTAGAGAAAGAAGAACCAAAAAAACCCTGAAGTTAGCAGAAGGAAAGAAATCATAAAGATCAGATCAGAAATAAATGAAAAAGAAATGAAGAAAACAATAGCAGACATCAATAAAAGTAAAAGCTGGTTCTCTGAGAAGATAAACAAAATTGATAAACCATTAGCAAGACTCATGAAGAAAAAAAGGGAGAAGACTCAAATCAACAGAATTAGAAAAAAAAAGAGAAGTAACAACTGACACTGCAGAACTACAAAGGATCATGAGAGATTACTACAATAAAGTATATGCCAATAAAATGGACAACCTGGAAGAAATGGACAAACTCTTAGAAAAGCACAACCTTCCGAGACTGAACCATGAAGAAATAGAAAATACAAAGAGACCAATCACAAGCACTGAAATTGAGACTGTGATTAAAAATCTTCCAATAAACAACAGCCCAGGATCAGATGGCTTCACCGGTGAACTCTATCAAACATTTAGAGAAGAGCTAACACCTATCCTTCTCAAACTCTTCTAAAATATAGCAGAGGGAGGAACATTCCCAAACTCATTCTATCTGGTGGTCATCACCACGAATCCAAAACCAGAGAAAGATATCACAAAAAAAGAAAACTACAGGCCGATATCACTGATGAATATAGATGCAAAAATCCTCAACAAAATACTAGCCAACAGAATCCAACAGCACATTAAAAGGATCATACACCACGATCAAGTGGGCTTTACCCCAGGAACGCAAGGGTTCTTCAATATACTCAAATCAATCAATGTGATACACCAGATTAGCAAAACAAAGGATTAAAACCATATGATCATCAGAATAGATGCAGAAAATGCTTTTAAAAAAATTCAGCACCCATTTATGATAAAAAAAAAACCAAACCCTGAACAAAGTAGTCATAGAGGGAACCTACCTCAACATAATAAAGGCCATATATGACAAACCCACAGCCAACATCACTCTCAATGGTGAAAAACTGAAACCATTTCCATTAAGATCAGGAACAAGACAAGGTTGGCCACTCCCACTGCTATTATTCAACATAGTTTTGGAAGTTTTAGCCAATCAGAGAAGAAAAAGAAATAAAAGGAATCCAAATCTGAAAAGAAGAAGTAAAACTGTCACTGTTTGCAGATGACATGATACTATACATAGAGAATCCTAAAGATGCTACCAGAAAACTACTAGAGCTAATCAATGAATTTGGTAAAGTAGCAGGATACAGAATTAATGCACAGAAATCTCTTGCATTGCTATACACTAATGATGAAAAATCTGAAAGAGAAATTAAGGAAACACTTCCATTTACCACTGCAACAAAAAGAATATAATACCTAGGAATAAACCTACCTATGGAGACAAAAGACCTGTATGCAGGAAACTATAAGACACTGATGAGAGAAATTAAAGATAATACAAACAGATGGAGAGATATACCATGTTCTTGGATTGGAAGAATCAACATTGTGAAAATGACTCTACTACCCAAAGCAATCTACAGATTCAATGCAATCCCTATCAAACTACCACTGGCATTTTTCACAGAACTAGAGCAAAAAATTTCACAATTTGTATGGAAACACAAAAGACCCAAAATAGCCAAAGCAACCTTGAGAATGAAAAATGGAGCTGGAGGAATCAGGCTCCCTGGCTTCAGACTATACTACAAAGCTACAGTGATCAAGACAGTATGGTAGTGGCACAAAAGCAGAAATATAGATCAATGGAACAGGATAGAAAGCCTAGAGATAAGGTGACCATATGTACGTGAGTTTATCTTTGATAAAGGAGGCAAGAATATACAATGGACAAAAGACAGCCTCTTCATTAAGTGGTGCTTTGAAAATGGGACAGCTACATGTAAAACAATGAAATTAGAACACTTCCTAACACCACATACGAAAATAAACTCAAAATGGATTAAAGACCTAAACGTAAGGCCAGACACTACAAAACTCTTAGAGGAAAACATAGGCACAACACTCTATGACATAAATCACAGCAAGATCCTTTTTGACCCACCTCCTAGAGAAATGAAAATAAAAACAAAAGGGACCTAATGAAACTCCAAAGCTTTTGCACAGCAAAGGAAACCATAAACAAGACCAAAAGACAACCCTCAGAATGGGAGAAAATATTTGCAAACGAAGCAACTGACAAAGGATTAATCTCCAAAATATACAAACAGCTCATGCAGCTCAATAACAAAAAAACAACCAACCCAATCCAAAAATGGGCAGAAAAACTAAACAGACATTTCTCCAAAGAAGATATACAGATTGCCAACAAACACATGAAAGAATGCTCAACATCACTAATCATTAGAGAAATGATTACCTCACACTGGTCAGAATGGCCATCATCAAAAAATCTACAAACAATAAATGCTGGAGAGGGTATGGAGAAATGGGAACCCTCTTGCACTGTTGCTGGGAATGTAAATTGATACAGCCACTATGGACAACAGTATGGAGCTTCCTTAAAAAACTAAAAACAGAACTACCATATGACCCAGCAATCTCACTACTGTGCATATACCCTGAGAAAACCATAATTCGAAAAGAGACATGTACCACAATGTTCATTGCACCTCTATTTACAACAGCCAGGACATGGAAGCAACCTAAGTATCCATCGACAGATGAATGGATAAAGAAGATGTGGCACATATATACAATGGAATATTACTCAGCCATAAAAAGAAACAAAATTGAGTTATTTGTAGTGAGGCAGATGGACCTAGAGTCTGTCACACAGAGTGAAGTAAGTCAGAAAGGGAAAAGCAAATACAGTATGCTGACACATATATACGGACTCTAAAAAAAAAAGAAAAAAAATGGTTCTGATGAACCTATGGGCAGGACAGGAATAAAGAAGCAGATGTAGAGGCTGGAGTTGAGGATACAGGGAGGGGGAAGAGTAAGCTGGGACGAGGTGAGAGTGTGGCATGGACTTATATACACTGCCAAATGTAAAACAGATAGCTAGTGGGAAGCAGCTGCATGGTACAGGGAGATCAGCTCGGTGCTTTGCGACCCCCTAGAGGGGTGGGAGGGAGGTGCACGAGGGAGGGTATATGAGGATATACATATGCACATAGCTGATTCACTTTGTTTTACAGCAGAAACCAACACAACGTTGTTAAGCAATAATACCCCAATAAAGATTAAAAAAAAAAGACATATATTACAAGTTTGCCCGTTAAATAAAGAAAAAGATAAGAATCACCATTAGTATCTAAAACTATTGTGAAAGTGTTAATAAACACAACTAGGTAAAGGTTATATAAATACTGAAAAGTAGTAAAAATTATCATTACTTACAGATACGCTTTTCACTCAGTCTGCAGTTATCCAATAGTGAATGCTAGGTACTTCCCACAGATTAACTTAGCTCATATAGTTCAAGTCTCACTCCTTTTACTTTGGGTTGTAGGTCTAACTGTTTTTAATCTCCTGACTCTTGCTGACTTGCTTGTCTCTGGTAACAATATTCGTTGATGCAACCCTGTTTTCCTGATATTTGCTTACTTCTGCTCCAGCTCAAAGGTCAGAACTGTTTTAGGCTTTATCCTAGCAACACTTTCTTTGAATCCAAATGTTCATTTTCAACTAAAAATCCAAATTGGACCATTTTGAAATGAAGAGGTTTTAAAATAGAATAAATTTATGTTTTGATATTTTATATCTTAGGATTTCATTCTTTATGAGAATACACACACACAGTGATAGACACACACACAAGTGACAATTACTTTACGCATATAAAAAATAAGGTTTACTTGTCCTGGAAGTTATTCTGTTCCACTCAAATATTCCAGAGACATGGTTTTTCAGAAGAATTGAACACTCTGCTAATCTTGACTCCATGGCCATGGCCGCATCATGTACTCGCGGGACATTTCCCCGTAGATGTGTATAAATTGAAGTAAATGAACTATCTTCTTTTATTTTCTTCAGAGTACATAACAATTTATCATTATCCCCAAAATGGATTTCCTTTGGCCAGTGATCCTGCAAAAAATGTGAGACAATACAACTTAAATCATTTTTTAAAATGAATTTAAATAGAAGAGTTCAAAAATCAATGAGCTGAAATTCAGGCTTTATTCTATAGCATCATTTTTTATTAAATGCATTTTTTTAATCTGTGGGAAAAAACATAAACTTTACAAGTTTCAGATGCTTTATAAAACCCTTTTTTTTATCATTTGAAAGTAAGTTGCTTACTTGACTGATGACCCCATCATCCTTGAATACTTTAGCATTTATTTTCTAAAAACAAACCATCAGAATAAGGAAATTGGCATTGTTACATTGTTCCTATCTAATTCTCTGAGTTTACTCAAGTTTCATCAACTAAATCAATAATGCTCTTTATAGCAAAAGGCTCTAGTTCAGTATCACACATTGTGTTTAAGCATCATATGTCTTTAGTCCCCTTCAGTCTACAACAGTTCCTCAGTCTATGTAATTAAAACCACAAGTTCATACTGATAACTCTAATTCCAGTTTCAAACATTCTAGTTTTCTCTTTCCATATTATAATTAACATCTCCAACAGTGAAAACCCTAGCTGCCATTATCTTAAATATATGTACTTATTTGATCCATCTTTTCAGGTAGCCAATCTCTCCTATCCATTGCCAGACTCTTCACTATGTGGATGCCCCTCTCATCCTGCTTAGGCTCTGACTTCTCATACCAGGCCATAGCCTACCTCCACATTTCCTGAACTACCTCCCCACCCAAGGCCACATGTGAATACCATCCTCACCCCCTTGGACCCCAGCACCTGTGGTATCACATGGATACCTTCCCTCACGGTGGCTGAGTTCAGAAAGGCTGCTCTGGGTGACCACAGAACATTCCCCTCCCCCGCCAATGTGGATGCTGCCTTGTTTTGGCCGCCAAATGGCCTTAGGAGTACATTGTTCAGGAAAGGAAGGAGAACAAGGAAAGGGAAGAAAAGAAAGGGAAATGAAGGGAAGGAAAGAGGAATCACAACATTAATATTTGCAAATCTAAGTTTACCTTTTAATAAAATTGTTTAATACCAAAACAAAGAAATACAGCTGACACAATTAAAGGTTTGTGAATAAGAAAATGCTTTCTGGAATAGTAGGAACTTTCACAGGATGAAACTCTTTAAGAGGAATTTGGGTAAGATATTCTGAGAATTTAGCTTAAATGGGAATAAATCTGAAGTCTGCAGATCAGAAATTTTAAACCTGCGTTGGTCTATTCTACTTCCATTTTTCTTCCTTTGAAAGCTTCCTAAACCCACTGTATTCTCTAATGATAACAGGTACCTGAATAATACCCAGCTTTTAATGCTGGAGAAGTTTCCCAGCAGGATCTAGGTGCCCCTGCCATTTTGGAAAAAGAGAATATTACTTAGATACATAAGTGCCCTCTCCCAAATCCTATAAACATACATCTTAAACAAAACACATAACCACCTGGGGAAGTTTTCCAGCATTAAAATCTGGATGTGTCAAAAATACAAAGATCTCAGAAAAATAAGATATGATCACAAGATATACTCCCTGGAGACAAACATTGTCAAATTAGAATGACAGCCAGATTTGAAAACATAGTCCTTACGTATGAGTCATCACTTGCTATTGTTAGGGACATTGGGAAAGTGGGGAGAGGCTAAAATGGAAATGAATTTGAACAGATTTTACAATATGCACAAAGGTTTATGAAAAGGTAGCCTTTATGCCAGACTTGAGATATCACAATTCTTGTCCAAGATACTGAATTACAGTATGAGGTGAATAAAGTATCTTGAAATTCTACCAGCCTGATTAGATTATGATTTCCTTACTTTAAAAAGTGAGATATACGTGATTAATCTATAAATGATAGAATTAGGATGCTTATCCTTTTCAGTGCTTATCTCTTAATTTTCTAAAATGACTATCATAGTCATAATTAGAAAAAAAACATATTGGTAATTTTGAAAAGTAAAAAATTACATTTAAGGAGGTAGATAGATGAGGGTGGCACATAAAGTCTTTATAGCTTTAACATTATATAATTTTAGAACGTAGTTTTTAAAAGGACTAAGTTTCTAAAGGTAATTTCAAAAGCCTACTGTAATTCTAATCAAACTCTCAACAATTTCTTTTTAAATTGACAAAGTAATTCTATAAGCAATCAAAAAGAATTGTTATTTTTTCCTAAAGGAAGAAGACTGATATGTGCACCAGTCATATATCAAAGTCCCATAAAACAGTATATTCCACTCACCAAGTTTTGAAGCTTTAAGAATTCTTCAATGTTCTTTGGAGGTTCTTGCATTTTCTAATGAAGTAAAATCAATATTGTTCATTAACATAAATTCAGATTGTTTATATGATGCTTACACCTAATTTATTTCAGTACATTATGATACTGGACTTAAGTTATAATTTTCAGAGCTGTAAGATATTGTTAAATGTTCACTTTTGTTAAGTCCTTGCACTTTGAAAAGGGACAGAGATCAATGTTTAAATTCGGAGCCCCCAAACCAAATTCTGTAAAACGTTTCCCTCTCATACACTGCTCCTGGAGAAAAGCTCCATGTGAATCCTGATGAATAGCCTCATTTCCAATTCCAACAAGAGTTCCAAGATATTTTGGGCTATCTTGGATGGTGTCTACAATAAATTCAGAGCCAGTGATATAATAACATTCTCCTCTTACTGATGGAATATTTTAAAAGGCACAGTAGTGACCTGGTGAAAATAATTTAAATCTTTGAATGTTTCAGTGTAGTAAGTAATAATCCCATTTTTGCTAGTAGTTTCTTTGTAAGTTGAAAATGTATTCTTTCATTAGACAAATTAATTTTAATCAAGCCATCTTGCTATTCCTTGCCTTAGAGACTGTGTGCACATTCGTCCTTCTGCTTGTAAGGCTCCCCTGCCCCAAACCCTCTCCCTCCAATTCATTCTTGGCCTATTTAACTCTTATTTCAAACATCAAATTAAAAGTTGCTTTCTCTAGGAAGCCCTCCTTGGCCCCCCAAAAGATTCTTTATGGTAACAACAGCAGATTTGTATCTCTATGAGGACAAAAACTGTAGTGTAATCACTGCTGAAGTGTCAAAATTTCATGTAGTGACTGGCCAATGGTCAGTGCATAATTAAGTACTGTGATGTGTATAAATTAATGAATAAATGAGTAGACGAATGTCAAAGAAATGTGTAAGTATTTTAAAAAATAATAAAACCATTTCTAGAGAATGAAAAACCAGTGAGAAGAAGGCAAAAATAACAAGAATTCAGGATATCCTAATATAACACCCTAATGTTCTGATGATGACATGTCTGAAAAGATTGTATTATAGTTTAATTTACTAGAACATATTTCATATCAATAGATAAAATGATCAAGATTACAAATCACAAGACCATGTTTTGCAAAAATAACTACACATTTGAGGTTGAATACAATATTTCACTGTCTTAATACTGTTTAAAATATGTGATGAACATAAGTAAATATATAACAGATAATACAATAATAAAATAAAGGACATATGTGACAGTCATTATAAAAAACAAGTGTACAGAAGCAAAGATGCACAGAGCTGTCAAGAAATTTTATGGAAAACACAGGCTCTAGGCCTAGCCAAATTGAGAAGAATAAGTAATAAGAGATGGTGTGCACAGAATGCTTAGAGACAAAAAAATGTTCACAGTATAATCTTCAGGGATAGCGAGTATAGCAATTTCACTAGAAGAAAGCTATCAGTATATTTTGAGATGCACAGAATACAAAGGAGCCAATTTAAATGTTACCTTTTTTTCCCCTTTGTAATGGCTGTCAAACCACTTCTAGTACAAAGCCCTAAAAATACCCACATTTCAACTAAAGGGAATTAGAAAAAGGAATTGAAGAAGTGAAACTTGCATAGGAAAATTTCAGATAATTTCAATATACAATCCCAGAGTTCTATAGTGGGGAAGTTAAAAGGAGGTGAGGCATAAATTAAACAGACTTATGACCTTGGTAGGATGCAGAAGGATGCAAAAACACCGATGCTTCCATGGTAACAATATGAAAATCCCAGACCAAATAAAAATCTTACTTTTCTATGGGGTTAGTGAAAAGTGGTGGATGCCAGTAAGCAGGACTACATAATTTGTGACAATTCAGAGTCCCTTGTTCAAAAAATAAGAATTTTAAGATGGTAACATCAGGCTATTAAACCTAGTATAGGGTCCTTCTAATCAGTAGGTCCTATGCAACTGCACAGCTTGCAAGCCCATGAAGCCACCCTCCTTGTAAGCCTTGATGACCCGAAATCCAGAGAGGAACATCTCAAGTGAGCATAAAGCTGTGGCAGCTTCCTTACCCAACAGTGAGCTCTGTGCATACACTGAGGGAAGAGTTGGCTTGCCATGGCGCAGTAACTTCAAAGAGATAAAGAGAAATCAGCTGGGCCTAAGAGTCACCATGAGCTGGGGGATTAACCAGAGTCTGAAAGATACCCAAATGAAAGAATAAATGACTCAACCAAACAATCCCTTCTCCGGCCCCCAAGTCTTACTTCTGAGTTTTGTTAGAAAAGCAGAAGAGGAGGGGCTGGAAAGATACAGAACTTATGTAAGCCAACACATTCTTATAGTACTTGGGTTCCAGAAGCCCAGACAGAATTGAGTACAAAGGTGAACCAATAATAGCTAAAACTTCATTCCACACGTGTACCAACTCAACATTGACAAGATATAACAGGTGGCTGTGAAGAGGGAGGTTGAAATTTGGGTTAGTCACAAGTTAACTCAATCTAATTAAAGCTGCAGCCAACCCTAAACCCCAACTCAAATCTAGGAGTATTTAAAAAAAAAAACAAAATCAGCCTCTCACTTGAAGTACTAAGGAGAGAAAAAAGGCTTGCACTCTCAGAACTAAAACTAAAACTTCAGCCTCCACAATTTTTTCCACATAATGTCTAATACACAATATAATTTCAAGACATACAAAGAAGGAAAATGGGATCCATAATCAAAAGAAAATGCAGTCAATACAAACCAAGTCACTGAGAATCCAGTGATTGTAATTAGCATCAGGGACTTAAAAACAGCTATTATAAATACATTAAAGATTTTAAAATATAGGTTGGATTATAGTGCATGAAGACACGGAGTATTTAAAGAGAAATAGAAATTCTAAAAAAGAAGTGAATGGCATTTCTAGAACCATGTAAATACGAAACATAAGAAAACTGTGTCCATATTAATATCAAAGTAGACTTTAAGACAAGGAGTATTACCAGATATAAATAAGGTTATTTCACACTGATAAAAGGTCACTTCATTAAGAAGTCATACCAATGCCAAATTCATTTGCATCTAATAAGAGAGCTTCAAAAGAAAGAGCAAACGTTGATAAAACTAAAGGGAAATATGGGTGTTGGGCTGCACCTCACAGGCCTGAAAGCCTTGTAATTGCTCAGTTGCAAGACTGAAGAAAGAACCTGAAAACAGCGACAGAGACATCAATAGTTTAACAGATAGGAAATTACAACTCCAAAGGCCTGGAGCCACACCTCACCTCCGACGGCAGACAAGACACAGCAGCCATCTTTGCTACTACGGGAAAAGGAGGCTACTATTTATAGGGGCAATTAACATCAGGTTGGCTCATCAGTTACCGGGGAAACCGGCAGAGGCGGGTCCTTCACAGCCCCTCTGGTTAATGAGGGCAGATGTTTCTCTTTGATAAACTAGCAGGTGGAGCTGTTTTGGTCTAAGGATTAGAATAATAACTGTCTGGGGAAGGGGCTGGTCGAGCAGGGGATATATAAAGAGGAAGAGAGCAGCCATCTTGAGGGGTCTGATCATATAATAGGCAATAGATTTTAAAATCTCTTTGAGTAACTAATGAATCAAGTACACACACACACAAATCAGTAAGGAGATAAAAGATCTGAACAACATTATCAAGGAACTTAACCTAATTGACATTTATAGAATGATACCTGACAACTGTAGAATATACACAATCTTTTTTTTTTTTTTCTTTTGCGGTACGCAGGCCTCTCACTGTTGTGGCCTCTCCCGTTGCGGAGCCCAGGCTCCGGATGCGCAGGCTCAGCAGCCATGGCTCACGGGCCCAGCCGCTCCGCAGGATGTGGGATCTTCCCGGACCGGGTCACGAACCTGTGTCCCCTGCATCGGCAGATGGACTCTCAACCACTGCACCACCAGGGAAGCCCCACAATCTTTTTTTTTTTTTAATTTATTTTATTTATTTTTGGCTGCGTTGGGACTTTGTTGCTGCGTGTGGGCTTTCTCTATTTGCAGTGAGCAGGCGCTACTCTTCCTTGCGGTGCTCGGTCTTCTCACTACGGTGGCTTCTCTTGTTGCGGAGCATGGGCTCTAGGGCACATGGGCTTCAGTAGCTGCAGCACGCGGGCTCAGTAGTTGCGGCACATGGGCTTAGTTGCTCCGAGGCATGTGGGATCTTCCTGGACCAGGGTTCGAACCCGTGTCCCCTGCATTGGCAGGTGGATTCTTTCTTTTAAACATCTTTATTGGAGTATAATGGCTTTACAACGGTGTGTTAGTTTCTGCTTTATAACAAAGTGAATCTGTTATACGTATACATATATCCCCATATCTCTTCCCTCTTGCATCTCCCTCCCTCCCACCCTCCCTATCCCACCCCTCTAGGTGGTCACAAAGCACTGAGCTGATCTCCCTGTGCTATGCGGCTGCTTCCCACTAGCTAGCTATTTTACATTTGGTAGTGTATATTTGTCCATGTCACTCTCTCACTTTGTCCCAGCTTACCCTTCCCCCTCCCTGTATCCTCAAGTCCATTCTTTAGTAGGTCTGCGTCTTTATTGCCGTCTTGCCCCTAGGTTCTTCATGACCGTTTTTTTTTTTTTTTTTTAGATTCCATACATATGTATGCATACAGTATTTGTTTTTCTCTTTCTAACTTACTTCACTCTGTATGACAGACTCTAGGTCCATCCACCTCACTACAAATAACTCAATTTCATTTCTTTTTATGGCTGAGTAATATTCCATTGTATATATGTGCCACATCTTCTTTATCCATTCATCTGTCGATGGACACTTAGGTTGCTTCCATGTCCTGGCTATTGTAAATAGAGCTGCAATGAACATTGTGGTACATGACTCTTTTTGAATTATGGTTTTCTCAGGGTTTATGTCCAGTAGTGGGATTGCTGGGTCATATGGTAGTTCTATTTTTAGTTTTATAAGGAACCTCCATACTGTTCTCCATAGTGGCTGTATCAATTTACATTCCCACCAACAGTGCAAGAGCATTCCCTTTTCTCCATACCCTCTCCAGCATTTATTGTTTGTAGATTTTTAATGATGGCCATTCTGACCAGTGTGAGATGATATCTCATTGTAGTTTTCATTTGCATTCCTCTAATATTAATGATGTTGAGCATCCTTCCATGTGTTTGTTGGCAATCTGTATATCTTCTTTGGAGAAATGTCTATTTAGGTCTTCTGTCCATGTTTGGATTGGGCTGTTTGTTTTTTTGATATTGAGCTGCATGAGCTGCTTGTAAATTTTGGAGATTAATCCTTTGTCAGTTGCTTCATTTGCAAATATTTTCTCCCATTCTGAGGGTTGTCTTTTGGTCTTGTTTATGGTTTCCTTTGATGTGCAAAAGCTTTTAAGTTTCATTAGGTCCCCTTTGTTTATTTTTGTTTTTGTTTCCATTTCTCTAGGAGGTGGGTCAAAAAGGATCTTGCTGTGATATATGTCATAGAGTGTTCTGCCTATGTTTTCCTCTAAGAGTTTTGTAGTGTCTGGCCTTACATTTAGGTCTTTAATCCATTTTGAGTTTATTTTTGTGTATGGTGTTAGGGAGTGTTCTAATTTCATTCTTTTACATGTAGCTGTCCAGTTATCCCAGCACCACTTATTGAAGAGGCTGTCTTTTCTCCACTCTATATTCTTGTGGCAGGTGAATTCTTAACCACTCCACCACCAGGGAAGTCCCACAATCTTTTAAAGTAAGGGAACATGGAACCTTCACCAAGATGGACCTATGCTGTACCATAAGACAAGTCTCAAAGATTTCAAATAACTAAAATCATTTAGAGTGTGTTCTTTGACCACAATAGAAAATAGTAACAAAAAGACATTTAGGAAATCCTTGAATATTAAATAATCCATTTCTAGCTCAAAGAGGAAACAATAAGAAAAATTAGAAAGTTTTCTAACTGAATGATAATGAAAGATAATGAAAACACAATGTATTAAAATTTGTGGGATGCACCTAAATCTATGCTTAGAAGAAAACACAGTGCTTAGGAAGCTAAAAAAACTGAAAAGAATTTAAAAAATAAGTAGAAAAAGGAATAAAAAAGATATGAGCGGAAGTCAATGAAATAAAATATAAAACCAATAGAGAACTCAATAAACTGAAATCTGGTCTTTTAAGAGATTAAAAAAAATGATACCTTAATAGATTGAAGTTAAAAAAATGAAAAAATATAAATGATCAATACCAGGAATGATAAAGGGGATGTCATTAGGGAGTGTTCACACATTAAATGACTAAACGGCATATAATTTAAAACTTATGTCAATGAATTTGACAACCTAAATGAAATGGACAAATCCTTAAAAGAAAAAATTACCACAATTGAAAGAAGATGATATAGTAACTTTCAAAAATAGAGGAGGGAATACTTCCTAAATCATTTTATAAAGCCAGAATAACTTTGATAATAGAATCTTACAAGATTACAAAAAAAAATTATAGACCAAATGTCCCTCAAGAAGATAGATACAAAAATCTTTAACAAATTACTACCAACTTGAGGCCAGTCAGATATGAAAAGGATATATCACGCTCACGTGTAGTTTACCCCAGGAATTCCAAAATCAGTTATAAAATTTTACATTGTCTTTAATGTATCATCAGTGTTGAGTGGGATTCAAAGCTATGAGATTTTTGGTCATCTTTAATGTCTGAATTTTAAAATTCTATGTAATTGATGGTTTAAAACTTATTTTTATTCATAATAATGACTTTTAAGACACATTATTCTAAAGATTCATAGAAGACTTGAGCATAAATATTTTACATTTAGGTATTTTAAATTCAAACCTAGTATTTTCAAAACACAATTCATGATCATTGCTTGAAACACAAGTCCTTACTCAGTAAATCTTGTTCTTATTTTTAATTATAAAGGTTTCACAATCATCCAGGTTTGAAGTCTGAATTATCTTAGACTCTTCCTTCTCCTTCCTTATCTCCTATATCCATTTTATCACAATTCCTTTAAAAATACCTTTAATTATGCCTTCATTTACAGTTCCAATATTAATATAATAGTTATAATTATGGCTTGTTTTTTCCAAGTCATATGTGCAACTAATTTGTGTTTCTTAATCTTTTTGTTAAAGTAAAAAACACATACAGTAAACTGCACAGCTCTTAAGTGTATGGATTGATAATTTTTTTTTTTTACAAATCTGAACACCCCTATAACCAATGTACAAATCAAGATACAGAACATTGCTAGTAACCCAGAATAACGTCTTACTCCTTTCCAGCCATTTGCCTCCCCAATATAAACAGTATTCTACTTCTACCTCTCTAGATGTTTTGCCTATTTTTGAACTTCATTTGAACGGAATAATCAATATGCACACTTTCTACCTTCCTTCACTTGACACCGTGTCTATAAGATTCATCCATGTTGTTTCAACATATAGTAGTAATTTTTTTCTTTGCTGTGTAATATTCTATTGTATAACATATACCAAAATTTAACCATTCTACTTTTGATGGACATTTGAGTCCTTTTCTGGTTGTGTAAATTATGTTGTATATTATTATATCAAGATAATAAGAAATCTCTTTTAATGTCTTTTGGTATACTTGATATAGAACTTGGAGTGGGATTGCTGGGTTGGCTTTAGTAGATATTGTCAAGTAGTTTTCCAAAGTGGTTTGTCCCTATTTTCACTCTGAACAGAAGTGTATGAATGTTCCAGTAATTCCACATTCTTACTAAAGAATGTAGTATTCTTTAGTACTACTGTATATTTAGTATTGTCAATACTTTTAAATGTAGGAATTCTGGTGGGCATGTAGTTGTATCTTGTGATTTTAATTTGCATTTCCTTGATGAAAAATGATGCCGATCAACTGCTTGTTGGCAATCTGGATATATTCTTTTGTGAAGCAAATGTTCAAGTCTTCTGCTCAATTTCTATTTGGGAGTTGGTATTCTTAACTGATTTTATTGATATTGATTTGATGGCATTTTTATTAATTTTTTATTGTTATGATGTAGAGCTTTTGTCAGATAAGACAAAATAGTGTTTGCCATTTTAATGCTTTTTATTATGATGCTTTAATTTTAGTAAAGTCAATTATTTATGCATTTTTATCTTATCTAAGAAATTTTTAACCTACCCCAAAGTAAAAAGATGGTCTTTTATTTTACCTTCTAAATGTCATACTTCTTTACTTTCACATTTAAGCCTATGATCTACCTTGAATTGACTTTTGTATTTTAGGTGAGGTAATAAATTGAGGGTTTTTTTTTTTCCACATGAATTTCCAGTTGATCCAGAACTAATTACTTTAAAAGACTGTGTTTCCTGCTACATTTCAGTACCATCTAGCTATATATTCAAGTGACTATATATGTCAGGATGTAGGTGTGTTTCTGGACACTCAGTTCTGTTCCTTTGGTGTAATTTTCTGTTCTTTTGACAATACCATACAGTTTCAATAACTGTACCTTTATTTTAAATCTTAATATGTTATAGTTTACATACTCCAGCTTTGTTGTCCTCTGAGTTGCTCATCACTATTTTTATCCTTTTACATTTCCCTTTAAGTTTTAGGAATCAGATTGTCAAATTCTGCAAAAACCTACTGGAACTTTGATTAGGATTAGATGACATATATTGATCAATTTGAGGAACTAACATCTTTACAATGTTATATCTTTGAACACATGAAAATAGTGTATTTCTCCATTAATTTAGATTTTTAAAATTTTCCTTTGGTACTGTTTGTTACAGAACTTGGACAATCTTTCATTAGATTTATCCCAGGAAACTTGATGATTTTTGTTCCTATCATACAGTATGTTTTAAATGTTTAAACTACAAATGTATTTTTAACATGTCCTTTTCTATTGTTTCTTCCTAGTAAATAGAAATATAAATGATTTTTCTATTTAAATCAGCTATATTGAGGTATAATTTACTACATAATTACTATGTAAAAAATTACCATTTTAAGTCACAGTTCAAAGAATTTTGAAAAATGCATACATCCATGTAACCTCCATTACAATTAAAATGTGTAATATTTAGATCACTCCCAAAATGTTTCCTTGTGCTACTTTATTGTTGATCCCTACAACTCCACACAGAAATATCCCACCACTGGCGTTAGGCAACACTGATCTGCTTTCTGTAACTACAGACTAGTTAGTTATAAATTAGCTTTGCCTGGTCTAGAATTTCGTAAGAATGGAATCATAACATTATGTACTCTTTTGTATCTGGCTTTTTTTGCTCAACATAAGTTTTCTGTGAAATATCCAAGATCACTACATATTATTGCTGAGTAGTATTCCATTTGTGTGTGTGTGTGTGTGTGTGTGTGTGTGTGTGTGTGTGTGTGTGTGTATTGCCTTGTTTAAATATTTGAGCTATTATGGGAAAAAGCTGCTATGAAAATTGCATACAAGTCTGTGGATACATTTTAATTCCTCTTAGGTGGCTACCAAAGGTAAATACCTTATGACAATTAAAGAAATTGAATTTGTAATGAAAAATCTCACAAAGAAAAACTCCAGACTCAAATGGCTTCACAAGTATATTATATCAAAGATTTAAGGAAGCAATCACACAAATCTTACACATAATCTTGCAGAAAATAAAGGAGAAGGGAACATGTTCTAATCATTTTATATTTGTTCTCCTATATGTAATATGTCTTTTTCCTCTGGCTGTTTTTAAAATATTGTATTTATCACTGGTTTTCAGCAGTCAGTGGGGTTGCTTTCCTCCCTCCCTCCCTGTTCCTCCCTTCCCCTGGTCCTTCCTTTCTTAATTCTGTTTGGGTTTGCTGAATTTCTGAATGTGTTCATTTATAGTTTTCATCAATTTGGATAATTATCCATCATTATTTATTCAAATGTTTTTTTCTTCTGCCCATCTTTCCTTCTGGGACTCCAACTGCATCTATGTTAGATAGCTTGAGATTGTTCTACAGGTCACTGAGTCTGTTGGGTTTTTCTTCTTAGGCCATGCAGTGAGGCATGCAGGATTTTAATTCCCCGACCAGACATCAAACCCACGCCCCCTGCATTGGAAGGGCACAGTCTTAACCACTGGAACACCAGGAAGTCCCCTGTTGGTTTTTTTTTCCCAACTTTTTTTTCTCTGTGCTTCAGTTTGGATAATTAATGTTGTTAAGTGCATCCAGTAAAGTCTTCATTTCAGACTATATTTTTTTCCTGGGTGCTATGTTGAAGCCCTAAGCCCCAATGTGACTGTGTTTGGAGACGGGCCTTTGGGGAGGAAATTAAGTTTAAATGAGGTCATAAGGATGGGACCCTAGTCCAATAAGAGTGTTGTCCTTATAAGAAGAGGAAGAGACACCACAAGGATCTTTCTCTCCATGCATGCACAAAGGCTATGTGAGGACACAGTGAGAAGGCGGCCATCTACAAGCCAGAAAGAGAAGTCTCAGCAGAAACCAACATGAATAGCACCTTAGTCTTGGACTTCAGGCCTCCACAACTGTGAGAAAACAAATTTTTGTTGTTTAAGTTACCAAGTCTGTGGTATTCTATTATGGCAGCTAGAGCAGACTAACATAGATGCAATTTCTCAAAATTGTTATAGAATCATTCAGATTGTCTATTTCCCCTTTCATCAGTTTGGTAAATTGTGTTTTTCAAGGAAAACAAAAAATGTCAAATACTTTGACATAAGTATTTGTTCTTAATATCCTCTTATTATTTTTACCATCTGTAGGATGTTTCCACTTTCACTCCTGCTATTTGAGTTTTCTCTTTTTACTCAGTCAGTCTAAGGCTTTTCAATTTTATTAATCCTTTCAAAGAACTAATTTTGGCCTTGTTGCTTTCCTATAGTGCACATTTGTTTTCAGTTTCATTGATTTCTGATCTTATCTTCATTAGTGCCTTTTTTCTACATATGTTTGAGAATTTCCCAATGGAAAAATCTGATCCTCTTATGAAGACAGTGAGCTTGAGCTTTATATCACTGTTTTAAACTTTATTCTTCAATATGAACAGAAATCTTAGGCTTACTAGATATTTAAGGAATAGATGTAAAATTTCAAAAAAGATAAAAATAAAAAAATAGAAATCCATACAGATAACAAAATAAAATCTGAGAGGATACAGACAATGCAGGGAACAGAAGGAAACTTTTAAAACATCTTTAAGATTCTTAGAGAGATATGATAAGATAATGCATCTCTGAAACCAAAACAGCATTTTATGAGGTGAGAGAAAAGAAAATGAAGGTACAAATATAATGCTATAAATTAATTATTCAACAAAGTTTGTAGGGGGAAAATAGCTGAAGAAATCTTCTGGAAACTAGAATAAAAAATGTTAAAGAAAAGAATCAGAGGAAAAAAGATAAGAACTTACATTATTATTTCCGGAAAGTGACTTTCAACCTAGAAATTTAAATATAGACAGCCCATCGATTAAGTACGTGGCATATTTCAGATTTGCAAGCCAGTTTAAAAAAAAAAAAAAAACACCATTTCTCCCTGTATTAGTTTCACATCGCTGCTGTAACAAATTACCAAAAACTTAGTTGCTTAAATCAACACAGGCTTACTTATCTCACAGCCCTGCATTTTAGAAGCCTGAAATGGATCTGCAGAGCTACAGTACTCCTTCTGGAAGCTCTAGGGGAGAATTTGCTTCCTTGCTTGTTCCATCTTCTAGGAATCCCCCACATTGCTTTGCTCCTTAGCTCCTTCTTCAAAACTCAAAGCCAGTAGTGTAGCATCTTCTTCCCTTTCTGACCTCTTATCTCTCTCTTATAGGGATGCTTGTGATTATGTTGGACCCACCTAGATAATCCAGCAATTTCCTCATTGCAGGATCCTTAACTTAATCACATACACAAAGTCCCTTCTGCCATATAAGAAAACATATTCATAGGATCTGGAGATTAGGGTGTGGACATCTTCGGCAGGGATGGGGGGGCGGTTATTATCTGTCTACAACATTTACCTTTTCTCAGGAAGCTACTAGAGGATATGTTTCATAAAAACAAAGGATTCCATAAAGAAAAAGGAATCAAGGAATCCAACACAGGAGAGCACTATCGGATTGGTAAAAGAAACCAATACTGAATGAACTAGAGGTTGAAATGCTCTAGAGGGAATATCTGGAAGGAAAAAAAATCTTCTAGATTAATTGATGTGTTTGAATGTAATGTTTTATCACTTTGGCAGAGTTTCTGAGGACAGATTATTAATAAGTACAATAAAAATATGACAATTAAGACAAAAGAAGATAAAAGCCTGTATTAAAAGTTAATGTGGAGGGAGACCTTCAAGATGGCGGAGGAGTAAGACATGGAGATTATCTTCCTCCCAACAAATACATCAGAAATACACCTACATGTGGAACAACTCCTACAGAACACCTATTGAACACTGGCAGAAGACCTCAGACTTCCCAAAAGGCAAGAAACTCCCCACGTACCTGGGTAAGGCAAAAGAAAAAAGGAAAAACAGAGACGAAAGAATAGGGATGGGACTTGCACCTCTGGGAGAGAGCTGTGAAGGAGGAAAAGTTTCCACATACTAGGAAGCCCCTTCACTAGCAGAGACGGGGGGGTAGCAGGGGGGAAGCATCAGAGCCACGGAGGAGAGCGCAGCAATAGGGGTGCAGAGGGAAAAGTGGAGAGATTTCCACACAGAGCATCGTTGCTGACCAGCAATTCAACAGCCTGAGAAGCTTGTCTGCTCACCCACTAGTCGGGAAGGGTGGGGGCTGGGAGCTGAGGCTCGGGCTTCGGAGTTCAGATCCCAGGGAGAGGACTGAGGTTGGCTGTGTGAACAGAGCCTGAAGGGGGCTAGTGTACTACAGCTAGCTAGGAGGGAGTCCGGGAAAAAGTTTGGAACCGCCTAAGAGGCAAGAGACCATTGTTTCGGGGTGCGCGAGGAGAGGGGATTCAGAGCACCACCTAAACGAGCTCTAGAGATGCGCGTGAGCCGCGACTATCAGCGCGGACACCAGAGATGGGCATGAGATGCTAAGGCTGCTGCTGCAGCCACCAGGAAGGCTATGTGCAAGCACAGGTCACTATCCACACCTCCCCTCCCAGGAGCTTGTGCATCCTGCCACTGCCAGGGTGCCGCGAACCAGGGAAAAGTTCCCAAGGAAAACACATGGCTTGCCTCAGGCTGTTGCAACGTCACATGGCCTCTGCGGCTGCAGGCTCACCCTGCATTCTGTACCCCTCTCTCCCCCAGGCCTGAGTGAGCCAGAACCCCCTAATCAGCTGTTACTTTAACCCCATCCTGTCTGGGTGGGAACAGATGCCCTCAGGCAACCTACACTCAGAGGTGGGGCCAAATTCACAGCTGAACCCCAGGAGCTGTGTGAACAAAGAAGAGAAAGGGAAATTTTTCCCAGCCTTAGGAGCAGCGGAATAAATCTCCACAATCAACTTGATGTACCTGCATCCCTGGAATACCTGAATAGACAACGAATCATCCCAAAATTGAGGTGGAAGATTTTGGGAGCAACTATAGACTTGAGGTTTGCTTTCTGCAAATCTAATTTGTTTCTGGTTTTATGTTTATCTTAGTTAAGTATTTAGAGTTTATTATCAATGGTAGATTTGTTCATTGATTTGGTGGCTGTCTTCCTTTTTTTTATATATATAGATATATTTTTTTTTCCTTTTTCTCTTTCTGTGCGTGTGTATGTGTATGCTTCCTTGTGTGATTTTGTCTGGTTAGCTTTGCTTTTACCATTTGTCCTAGGGTTCTATCTGTCCTTTTTTTTTGTATAGTTTTTAGCACTTGTTATCATTGGCGGATTTGTTTTTTGGTTAACTTGTTCTCTTCTTTATTTGTTTCTTTTATTACTTTTTATTATTTTTAATTTTAAATAATTTTTAAATTTTTTATTTTAACAACTTTATTTTATTTTTTTATTTTTTTCTCCCTTGCTTCTGAGCCATGTGGCTGACAGGGTCTTGGTGCTCTGGCCGAGTGTCAAGCCTGTGCCTCTGAGGTGAGAGAGCCAAGTTCAGGACATTGGTCCACAAGAGACCTCCAGCTCCATGTAATATCAAAGGGCGAAAGCTCTCCCAGAGATCTGCAACTCAACACTAAGATCCAGCTCCACTCAATGACCAGCAAACCACAGTGCTGGACACCCTCTGACAAACAACTAGCAAAACAGGAACACAACCAAACCCATTAGCAGAGAGGCTGCCTAAATTCATAATAAGGTCAGAGGCACCACAAAACACACCCCTGGACACGGTCCTTCCAACCAGAAAGACAAGGTCCAGCCTCATCCACCAGAACACAGGCACCAGTCCCATCCACCAGGAAGCCTACACAACCCACTGAACCAACCTTAGCCACTGGGGGCAATCACCAAAAACAACGGGAACTACGAACCTGCAGCCTGCAGAAAGGAGATCCCAAACACAGTAAGCTAAGCAAAATGAGAAGATAGAGAAACACAGAGCAGATGAAGGAGCAAAGTAAAAACGCAACAGACCAAACAAATGAACAGGAAATAGGCAGTCTACCTGAAAAAGAATTCAGAGTAATGATAGTAAAGATGATCCAAAATCTTGGAAACAGAATGGAGAAAATACAAAAAACGTTTAACAAGGACCTAGAAGAACTAAAGAGCAAATAAACAATGATGAACAACACAATAAATGAAATTAAAAATTCTCTAGAAGGAATCAATAGCAGAATAACTGAGGCAGAAGAACAGATAAGTGACCTGGAGATAAAATAGTGGAAATAACTACTGCAGAGCAGAATAAAGAAAAAAGAATGAAAAGAAATGGGGACAGTCTCAGAGACCTCTGGGACAACATTAAACACACCAACATTCCAATTATAGGGGTCCCAGAAGAAAAAGAGAAAAAGAAAGGGACTGAGAAAATATTTCAAGAGATTATAGTGGAAAACTTCCCTAACATGAGAAAGGAAATAGTCAATCAAGTCCAGGAAGCACAAAGAGTTGCACACAGGATAAACCCAAGAGAAACATGCCAAGAAACATATTAGTCAAACAATCAAAAATTAAATACAAAGAAAAAATATTAAAAGCAGCAAGGTAGCGGAACAAATAACATACAAGGGAATCCCCATAAGGTTAACAGATGATCTTTCAGCAGAAACTCTGCAAGCAAGAAGGGAGTGGCAGGACATATTTAAAGTGATGAAAGGGAAAAACCTACAACCAAGATTACTCTACCCAGCAAGGATCTCACTCAGATTCAATGGAGAAATTAAAACCTTTATAGACAAGGAAAAACTAAGAGAACTCAGCACCACCAAACCAGCTTTACAACAAATGCTAAAGGAACTTCTCTAGGCAGAAAACACAACAGAAAGAAAAGACCTACATAATAAACCCAAAACAATTAAGAAAATGGTAATAGAAACATACATATCAAAAACTACCTTAAACATAAATGGATTAAATGCTCCAACCAAAAGACACAGACTGGCTGAATGGATACAAAAACAAGACCCATATATATGCTGTTTATAAGAGATGAACTTCGGACCTAGGGACACATACAGACTGAAAATGAGGGGATAGAAAAAGATATTCCCATGCAAATGAAATCAAAAGAAAGCTGGAGTAGAAATTCTCATATCAGAAAAAATAGACTTTAAAATAACGACTATTACAAGAGACAAAGAAGAACACTACATAATGATCAAGGGATCAATCCAATTAAAGGGATCAATCCAATCCAATTGTAAAGGGATTTACAATTGTAAATATTTATGCACCCAACATAGGAGCACCTCAATACATAAGGCAACTGCTAACAGCCATATAAGAGGAAATCAACAGTAACACAATCATAGTAAGGGACTTTAACACCCCACTTTCACCAGTGGACAAATCATTCAAAATGAAAGTAAATAAGGAAACAGAAGCTTTAAATGACACATTAGACAAGATGCACTTAATTGATATTTATAGGACATTCCATCCAAAAACAACAGAATACACTTTCTTCTCAAGTGCTCATGGAACATTCTCCAGGATAGATCATATCTTGAGTCACAATTCAAGCCTTGGTAAATTTAAGAAAATTGAAATCATATCAAGTATCTTTTCCGACCACAACGCTATGAGACTAGGTATCAACTACAGGAAAAAATCTGTAAAAAATACAAACACATGGAGGCTGAACAACATGCCCCTAAATAACCAAGGGATCACTGAAGAAATCAAAGAGGAAATGAAAATATACCTAGAAACAAATGACAGTGAAAACACGATGACCCAAAACCTATGCGATGCAGTAAAAGCAATTCCAAGAGGGAAGTTTACAGCAATAAAATCCTATCTAAAGAAACAAGAAACATCTCAAATAAACAACCTAACCTTACACCTAAAGCAATTAGAGATAGAAGAACAAAAAAGCCTAAAGTTAGCAGAAGGAAAGAAATCATGAAGATCAGATCAGAAATAATTCAAAAAGAAATGAAGGAAACAATAGCAAAGATCAATAAAACTAACAGCTGATTCTTTGAGAAGATAAACAAAATTAATAAACCATTAGCCAGACTCATCAAGAAAAAGGAGAGAAGTTCAAAGCAATGAATTAGAAATGAAAAAGAAGAAGTAACAACTGACACTGCAGATATACAAAGGATCATGACAGATTACTACAAGCAACTATATGCCAATAAAATGGACAACCTGGAAGAAGTGGACAAATTCTTAGAAAAGCACAACCTTCTGAGACTGACCAGGAAGAAATAGAAAATATAAACAGACCAATCACAATAACTGAAATTGAAACTCTGATTAAAAATCTTCCAATAAACAAAAGCCCAGGATCAGATGGCTTCACAGGTGAATTCTATCATTTAGAGTCGAGCTAACACATATCCTTCTCAAACTCTTCCAAAATATAGCAGAGGGAGGAACATTCCCAAACTCATTCTACAAGGCCACCATCACCCCAAATCCAAAACCAGACAAAGATGTCCCCCAAAAAGAAAACTACAGGCCAATATCACTGATGAGCATAGATGCAAATATTCTCAACAAAATACTAGCAAGCAGAATCCAACAGCACATTAAAAGGATCATACACCATGATCAAGTGGGGTTTTCCCCTGGAATGCAAGGATTCTTCAATATATGCAGATCAATCAATGTGATACTCCATATTAACAAACTGAAGAAGAAAAACCATATGATCATCTCAATAGGTGCAGAAAAAGCTTTTGATAAAATTCAACACCCATTTATGATAAAAACCCTACAGAAAGCAGGCCCAGAGGGAACTTACCTCAACATAATAAAGACCATATATGACAAACCCACAGCCAACATCATTCTCAATGGTGAAAAACTGAAGCCATTTCCTCTAAGATCAGGAACAAGACAAGGCTGTCCACTCTCACCAGTATTATTCAACATAGTTTTGGAAGTTTTTGCTACAGAAATCAGAGAAGAAAAAGAAATAAAAGGAATCCAAATTGGAAAAGAAGTAAAGCTGTCACTGTTTGCAGATGACATGATACTATACATAGAGAATGCTAAAGATGCTTCCAGAAGACTAGTAGAGCTAGTCAATGAATTTGGTAAAGTAGGAGGATACAAAATTAATGCACAGGAATTCCTATACACTAATGATGAAAAATCTGAAAGAGAAATTAAGAAAACACTTTCATTTACCATTGCAACAAAAAGAATAAAATACCTAGGTATAAACTGACCTAAGGAGACAAAAGACTTGTATGCAGAAAACTATAAGACACTGATGTAAGGATTTAAAGATGATACAAACAGATGGAGAGGTATACCATGTTCTTGGATTGGAAAAATCAATATTGTGAAAATGAGTATACTACCAAAAGCAATCTACAGATTCAATGCAATCCCTATCAAACTACCAATGGCATTTTTCACAGAACTAGAACGAAAAAATTTACAATTTGTATGGAAACCCAAAAGACCCCAAATAGCCAAAGCAATCCTGAGAAAGAAAAACGGAGCTGGAGGAATCAGGTTCCCTGACTTCAGACTATACTACAAAGCTACAGTAATCAAGATAGTATGGTACTGGCACAAAAACAGAAATATAGACCACTGGAAAAGGATAGAAAGCCCAGAGTTAAACCCACGCACATATAGTCACCTTATTTTTGATAAAGGAGGCAAGAATATACAATGGAGAAAAGACAGCCTCTTCAATAAGTGGTGCTGGGAAAACTGGACAGCTGCATGTAAAAGAATGAAATTAGAACACTCTCTAACACCATACACAAAAATAAACTCAAAATGGATTAAAGACCTAAATGTAAGGCCAGACACTATAAAACTCTTAGAGGAAAACACAGGCAGAAAACTCTATGACATATATCACAGCAAGATCCTTTTTGACCCACCTCCTAGAGAAATGGAAATAAAAACAAAAATAAACAAATGGTACCTGATGAAACTTAAAAGCTTTTGCACAGCAAAGGAAACCATAAACAAGACCAAAAGACAACCCTCAGAATGGGAGAAAATATTTGCAAATGAAGCAACTGACAAAGGATTAATCTCCAAAATTTACAAGCAGCTCATGCAGCTCAATATCAAAAAACCAAAAAACCTAATCCAAAGATGGGCAGAAGACCTAAATAGACATTTCTCCAAAGAAGATATACAGATTGCCAACAAACACATGAAAGGATGCTCAACATCACCAGTCATTAGAGAAATGAAAATCAAAACTAAAATGAGTTATCACCTCACACCAGTCAGAATGGCCATCATCAATAAATCTACAAACAATAAATACTGGAGAGGGTGTGAAGAAAAGGGAACCTTCTTGCACTGTTGGTGGGAATGTAAATTGATACAGCCACTACGGAGAACAGTATGGAGGTTCCTTATAAAGCTAAAAATAGAACTACCATAGAAAAGAATTGAGATAAGAGGAGGGGTTGGGGACTACAGGGTGTTGGTTAAAAACTTAGAATGTGGCAGACTGTTACTGCTCACCAATACCTGTATGTTTCTCTACATTTCTGCGGCTCCCTTGCAGTTAGAGGGGAACTTGGATTAAATTCTGGCCAATGAAATGTGGGCAAAGTGACATACACCATTTTTAGGGCTGACCTCTAAAATTTTTGTGTGATTCACTGTGCTTTCTTTCTTGACAGGTTAGCTGTGGCTCCAAGTAGTAGGAGACAGCACAACCACTAAAAATAAAAAGAAACCTACTTTTCTTAAGTTTAACATTTCATCTGACTAGTAATAGCCACAATGGATTTCTTGTGAGAAATAACAATTTATTGTATGAAACCACTGAAATTTGGGGGTTTTCTGTGACAGCTGTAAATTCAGTGTGTTGGTTTTTAAAAAAAACAGCCACAAATTCCTTGACAATCTTTTGAGAAGTGGCATCTACATCCCCTCACCTAAAATCTAGACATGCCTTGAAACTCATTTATAATAAAACGAATGTGAGAGAAGTAATGCTGTGTTACTTTGGGGGACTAGGTTAGAAAAGAACATGTAGTTTCTGCCTTGTTCATTGCAACATTTGACTTTGGAGCACTGGTCCTAGGCTAAGAAGTTTGGTTACCCCACTGCCATACTGTGGGGAAGCCCAGGCCACATGGGGAGGCTACACACAGGAGCTCTGCTAGCATTCAGTCTTCACAGCTGAGTTATCAGAAAAAAAGCTGTCCCTCTATGTTCTACTGAACACAAAATTCATGAACATAATAAAATGGTTGTTTTAAGCTACCATATTTCGGAGTAATTTATCACATAGCAATAGTAACCCAATACTCACTCCGATAAATAAACAGAATGATTTGCTTTTTAATCTGTGTGCTTGAACTAAATTAGTTTAAAAAGATACAGGTGTGAATTATTTATTATTGGCTTGGAGACTTTGCTATTGCTACTCTTCTTTCCCCCTAAAGCAGTGGCTTTCAAACTTTTTAAGAGAAACACACAATGAGAAATCCATTTTATAAACGTGACCTAATGCACACATACATGCATACATACATAATTTAAAACTCCATAAAGCAAAACGTAACTTTACCAAGTGCCATGCACTGATATTTCCACACTAGACCATTTCATTTTTTAAAAAGTGTAGTTGTGACTAAATAGATTTCCTTGCTTACAAATGGGACCTCCACCAATGGATGGACCACACCATCCCTTTGAATAACACTGCCCTAAACCATGATCATTCTTCAAGGCTTTACTCAAGTTCAGCCAATAAACCTTCATTGACGACTCTGAGCTCTTTTGAAATTCCTATAATTTATTAGTCATATTGTATTTTCTGTACTACCCACTCTTAACTTGATACGTAAGGTCCTCTAGGGTAAGGTTCTGTCTTTTATCTCTCACTTGTTAAATTCAGAGTATTCAATAAATCCATTGCTCAATATCCGGTTACTGTGTTTCTAAATCTCACAATTGTCAACATGCATTCCTTCTATTTGGATTTTCTTTGAGGTGGGGCAAGGAAAAAAGGTTTAATAATCCACCCACATATTACACTTAATTTCTAACTGGAAAAGTGCACAAAGCAGTCCCACCTCTACACGAGTGTGTAGTTTTAAAGCAAACCAAATTATCAAGATATAATTTTTCTAACAGCTTTCATTACTATGCAGCACACGAAATACTTCTCTTGACATAGCCTTAAAAAACGTTATAGAACAAAGTTCTCACGACTAAAATATTTTGGGAATTGGTAAATGGGGAAGTGTTCTGTAGGAACCGCATTTTTCACAACTCACTGCAACTGCACCTTGACAGTTTGTTTCGAGAACCGCGTCCCACTTTAGTGGTCCGGGTCAGTCTCACGGAGCGGGGTCCTGGTCTTCCATCCCGTCTCTCCGGAAAAGGGCAACACCACCGACCACTGGAGACGCTGAGGCGGGACTTTCCGTCTAACTCCTTACCGCGGTCCTCCCCGCCTGTTACCTTTGCCAGAGGGGCCCGCGCTGAGCGGGCACTAGCAACGGCCTTAGCAACGGCTGGGCTCCTCCCTCCGGTGTCGCCCGGAAAGCGCTCCGCCGCGCCTGGCGGGACTAGGGCCGGGCGCGCGCAGTGGTCCTGGGCGGAGCGGAAGACGCGTGGAGCCGTGCGAGGACCCGTGGGTTGTGCAGGTGTGAGTCCCACCGAGATCCCTCGTTTGGGTCTCCGCGCCTCTGTGGGGACCAGACGTCTGGCCGGAGCCCGGCAGCTGCGAGAGTGGAGCTCCTTGGCCGGGCCCTGCCGGAGGTCGTGCCGGGTGTCTCTTTGTGAGCGGGGACCTGGTTTCTGCGCGGGCGCTTACGTTAAGATCTTGTGGGCCCTCTGGGAAAAGGGTGTCCAAATTTTCCCTAAAAAAAATTTTTTTTCAGTGTATTCCACCCCAAGAAAAGTCTGTCCAGGCAAAGTTAGTCCCCTAGGAACCCTATTCTTTATTTTTTAGTGTTTGGAGTGGTTTGGGGGCATTGGTTATCAGAGAAGGAGAAACTTAGTACAGACATAGTGTGCCATGCAATGTATTTAAAATATTAAAGTTATGATTACATAATAAGCAAAGAGGCTGTCCCTTATGGCTGAATTATTTGGGGGGAATGTAGGATAAGTCAGGAAGTATATTAACACTGCAAGCTGCCAATTCCACGAAGTTGGATGTTAAATCGCTGCTTGACTCAAAACCACAATATTTTAAGAATTACTTCTGTCGGAGCCCCAATGTACCGTGAAAAACTAAGGCAAGACTGTCTACCACATGTTGGGTGGTGTGTATGGAGGGTGCTGTTAACCTGTATGAAAAAGTTGGTACCTTGGGTTTTTTAACATGGATGTTGGACCTGTACATATGTGACCAGGTTCTTAAAAATAGGGGAAAAAAAATTGAAGTAGGTTTTATCTAGTACTGAATTGGTCCAAAGTACAGAATAGGGGAGTTTTATATAATGTTCCATTGGGAACTGAGTCAACTTGTAGCTAGGAGCCTTTTCCATTTTTATTTTAGAAAAAAAAAAAAAAAATCTGCCAGGCTGCTAATTCTGCCATGCTGCAGATGGCTCATAAATGTTTGTCAGATACTTCAGTAGCAGGTGCATAGTGGATACTTCTTTTTCAGAATGGTTTTGATTTAGTTAACAAGTATTTGTTCAATTCCTCATGCTGCCCTAAGACATAGGAACAGGACAGATCCGTAAAGAATTCTGCTGTTGGAGAGCTGACTGCTAGGAGGGATAGTTTCACTAAAAGGTAACTCCAAATTAAAGTACAGTATGTGAAACTAGTAATAAGTGCATGAAAGTAAAGAGGTGTAAGAGATTCTAGATGGCCATGGGCCATCTAGAATGCTGACCTTGAGACTAAAAATAGAGGATTATGTGCAAGGTAGAATTGATACAACTTGATTAAGTTGGGGGATAAAGAGGGTAGAAGGAGAAAAAATTAATTTGTTTTCAACCCAGGTTGCAGAATGATGGGTGAACCATCAAGGTAAAAATATTTGTTAATTTCTTAGGAATAAAGTTTTTTTATGTTTTCTCAGTAACCCCCACCACTTCACTTGTATTTCCCACACATATTTGATGTTAACAAGTATGTTTTGAAAGTTTTGAATCATCATGTTTGCAACAAATGATTTGTACATATTAGAGACAGGCTGTTGATTAGGTCAGGACAGATATCCTGGTCATATGGTTTTAGAGACCTTTGGAGGGAGCCACCCCTAACTTGGAACTGCCTGCCTCTTCTGTGTAGCCACCTCAGCCCTAGGTGGGAGTGTGTAGGCGGGGCACGTCGGGGAGCCATCGGCATTTACCTTTCAGTGTCTGAAGGTATTTGTGTTGTCTGATTTTTGTAGAGGAAGGACATTTTATATAAGGCTTTGCTGATATTCATTTAGTTATATGCATGGAAGTCCAAGTGAAATATAGGGGGATATTTCTTTTTTTTTTTTTTGCGGTACGCGGGCCTCTCACTGTTGTGGCCTCTCCCGTTGCGGAGCACAGGCTCCGGACGCGCAGGCCCAGCGACCGTGGCTCACGGGCCTAGCCGCTCCGCGGCATGTGGGATCTTCCCGGACTGAGGTACGAACCCGTGTCCCCTGCATCGGCAGGCGGACTCTCAACCACTGCGCCACCAGGGAAGCCCAGGGGGTATTTCTGAGGCATCTCAGGAGGAGTGCACTTTGGGGCTCTAGAAAAGCTCACCAGCAGTATTTCATTGAATGTCAGGCAACCACATTGACTTTCACGACACCCTTGGGGACTGCATACTTCCCCAGTAGGCCTGGTATGGCAGCACATGCAAACCCCTACATAGCTACTGGAATACCCAGAGAAATGGAGTCAGGTTGAATTAGACCACTCCAATTTCTTTTTTAGGTTGAGCCCCATGACCTGGGTAACTCAAGACTTAGCCTAAAAATGTTTTTAAGAACCTCAGGCAACACCAGAACAAACCCAAACCAAGAGGATTTAGGTACCAATTAACTTCCTAAGTGTAGTGATGAGACCTCTGTTGGCTTGTGAGTGTTGACCCTTTTTTGGCCCACAAAGGATTTGTAGCTCCGATTTCTGGAGACTAATAGGATCTCTTCCCAGTCTTTTAAGGCTGCTCCCGTCCTTAGAATGAATTTTTGATCTTAGGCAAGATTTCTTTACCCAGATTTGTAGATGGACTCTAGAAATCTGCAAACCACCTGAAATTGTGTGCAAAATGTTGTGTCTGTAAGTACATTTTCCTAGAGATAAGGTCGAAGACTGTCACGCAATGTTAAAAGGATATGAGCCTCAAGAAAAGGTGGCAGCTTAATGTCCTGCACTTTCTCAGTCATTGAGGGCATATTGACAAAGTTAAAAGCCATTTTTTAGGTAGATGATTTGGAGTGGAGGTCAGATAATGTTTTCCATTTGTGAGGCAAGAAGAAGGGGTTGGATCATCATTTTCAAATATCACTTTCTCTGAGCAACCCAAAATGTAAACCTGTACCTAATCAGTACACGTCAAAAATATTTATTGTATTTTGGCTTTCCCCTTGGGTAAGTTTGGCAAGTATATTTTACTTTTCCTTCAATGGCTAGCATCTTTTTTCTTTGTACTTCTTTATTTGGGTCTCAAGCTCCCTGGGATTTACAATCTATAAAAAGCTCCTGATGACTAATTAAATTAGTATCACTAACTTCTTGTTAGTAAATTATGTTGTATGTTATGTTCCACTGGACTCTGTTCACTTTCTGTTCGGGAGAGCACAGAAAGTTTTCTGTTGCAGTCACAGCGTTTCTCCTGTCAGTGTTTGTACTCAAAGTGCCTGGAGTCTCATAGTTAAACACCACAATGCCATAACGCTTTAGAATATGAGAATCATTTTACAGCTTTGGAATGCATATCAAATCAAATGGGCCCCAGTCTCTTTTCTCCCTCGAAGTATATTGTGCTTACAAAATATTTGAATAACAGTTTTGGCAGCCATCATCCTTCTTTGAAGGAAATATTTAAGTGGGAAAATTACTATTTTACCTCTAGAACTGAAGAATCTGAATGGTATATATTTTTGAAAAGCAGTGTGAATTCTTGGAGTGGGTGAACATTGATATTACTCTGTAAAATTTTAACATTTATAAGATTATACTTTAATCTTTATATATATGCATATATCTTTATATATAGTCATGTATTTCACCTTTTGGGATATTTTACAAGTTATAATTGGTAATGAATGCTTCTTATTTTAATGGATGTTTAGTTATATTTTTATGTGTTTTAATTTATGTTGGAGAAGACTACATCTTTTAGAACATTAAATTTTACTGATTTCACTGGAACCTTGGATTTTCATTAGCGTTCAGACTGAGATCTGATATCACATAATATTAATTGAAATCAGAGCTTACAGGGTTGGATACTCTCCTGGCTGATACTAACATTAAAACATTACATTTCTAATATTAAACAAAATTACTGTTTCTGGGACAAAAATAGTCACTGAAAAATAGATCGTTCATACCTAAACTTTATATTTGAAATAGTTTTTCTAGGCAAGAGCCTTCCTATTTTTATGGAGGGAATAGCTTAAAAGGGTAATTTATTGTTTTGAATATATTGCTTTTTCATTTTGTATTTTAAAGCATACTAATTTAGTGGTTTAAAAAACTTATTAACGTTTGTTAATAAATACTAAAAACAGCACACAGTTGTGAATTAAATTGAGTAATTTATTTTGGTAGAAACAGCGAGTAAAATGTTTTCTGTTTTTTATTTTGCCTCCCACTTTTTTTTTCAGTGCATCTATGATATGTGTTTTAGAAATAAAAGTTAAACTTTGGTCTGAATGAAAAATGTCTCTCAATACACCTATATTTCTCAAAGAAAGGGAAGAAGATAATTCAAAATTTGTGGAAATACAACAGTCACAAACTTCATCCATAGCTGCAGAATATCCTCTTCAAAACTTATGCTTAGCATCTCAAGAAGTTCTTCAAAAAGCTCAGCAAAATGGAAGATCAAAATGTCTCAAGTGTGGTGGTTCAAGAATGTTCTACTGCTATACATGTTACGTCCCAGTTGAGAATGTACCTATTGAACAGATACCACGTGTGAAGGTTGGTGAGAAATTTAATTGTTTGGAAGTAGGAAAATAGATTTTAAAAACACGTCTCATATATACCTACTCTAATATAACTGATAAGCTTGATAAATGATATTATTATGAAAATGAATTGTATTAATAGAAAGTTTAATCCTGTAGATTGGTAAACCTATATTTTTTTTCCTCGTCTCTAGAAAAAGAGGCACACATTGCCAAAACACTTGAATCTGAGATGAATGCTCTTGTTTTTAATGAAATCAGTTACTTTTTTAAATTAATGATTATAATTCATTTACTACATAGAAAAAAACATGGTATAAACTTGAATACTACAAGAGACAAGTTTACAGACTACACGAAGGAGCCTCAAGGGCCTTGGACTGCCCTTTGAGAAAACATATCCTGAAGGAACTAGGGTTGATTTTTGCTTAGGCAAAATCATGAGTTCAGCCCCATCCTGTACGTGGAGATGGAGCACATGTCAGTGACCAAAACTAAACAAAACTAAAATTGAAAGACTAAGACCTACTCATTGGGCTGTGTTATAATTGTTGTGATTTAAAGCCAGATTTAAAAAATTGATTTGAGTTGATTGCTTACCTTATACTTGTTGCTTACCAAGACTATTTTTGAGTAGATAAAAGGTCTGTAGACCATCATGTCTACGTAATCAAAAAATTTATTTTGTGTATGTTAACTTGCCTAACAGTGACCCGAACTTTAGGAGCAAATCAAATAGTGTATGAAATTTGACTGCTGCCTGTTAGAACTTTAAAGAGACCAAACCTACACATGGACTCATTAGAACTTGCCAGTATGAAAGTTGTAACTATATTTAAAGATATTTAATGTGGTGATTTTAAGGTTCATTTAAGTTTTCAAGTAAGAAAAATACTTTAACACTCATATTTTGTTACTTGAATTGTAGTTTAGCCTACGTGTCACCTTGGCAAGTCCATGGTCTGCTTAGGGGTCTCAGATCACTCTTATAGGCTATTGGAAAGTTTACTGGCCAAGAATAAGTAAGAATGGAATCCAATCAGCTTCACAGTTACCTCAGAAAAACTGAGAGCCTGAGGACAATAATTCTTTTTAAGTTGCCATTATCTTATAAGAATATTACATTTTGAAGTATAGTTTTGGAGGTATACACAGAATCATTTCATCTATTTATGTCATAGCCACATATAGAAAATATCCCATTAAAAGTTTTATCTTAAGATATATTTTATTCAAAAGGATTGAAGATCAGAATAATAAAAGTTAATAATATATTGGCAGAGCTAATGTTTTCATAGGAATTTAATAATTGAGGATTATTTTTCAAATCAGTGGTCGTCCACTATTTAATCAAAATGACTCAAAACACTATGCCAAGAGTTTGATCAACTCTAAATGGCCTACTGGATGGTGCAGAATTTTCTGAAGTGTTTTATTTTAATTGCCAGAAATAAAATTTTATATGTTAATATAAATACTAAAATACTGTTACTATTAGTAGTAATAAAAACTCTACAAAATTTTATTTCTAATTTCGACTTTATTTTTACAAATTGTTTAGCATTTGCTTTTAGATAGCCTGCTTGGGAAGGGAAGATGACTACATAATGAGTAAGTACCTCCCAAGCTATAAATTTTAGTCTAGGGATTAAATTCATAAATATGTATCTTTTTTTTAATTCAGATTTCTCCTATTGTTCTCCAAATAACTTTTTTTAAATTTTATTGGAGTATAGTTGATTTACAATGTTGTGTTAGTTTCAGGTGTACAGCAAAGTGGTTCAGTTACACATATACATATAATCATTCTTTTTTTTAACATCTTTATTGGAGTATAATTGCTTTACAATGTTGTGTTAGTTTCTGCTGTGTAACAAAGTGAATCAGCTATATGTATACATATGTACCCATATCCCCTCCCTCTTGCATCTCCCTCTCACCCTCCCTATCCCACCCCTCTAAGTGGTCACAAAGCACTGAGCTGATCTCCCTGTGCGATGCAGCTGCTTCCCACTAGCTATCTATTTTATATCTCCAAATGACTTTTTTTTTTCCTTAACATCTTTATTGGGGTATAATTGCTTTACAATGGTGTGTTAGTTTCTGCTTTATAACAAAGTGAATCAGTCATACATAAACATATGTTCCCATATGTCTTCCCTCTTGCGTATCCCTCCCTCCCACCCTCCCTATCCCACCCCTCCAGGCTGTCACAAAGCACAGAGCCAATATCCCTGTGCCATGCGGCTGCTTCCCACTAGCTGTCTACCTTACTACGTTTGTTAGTGTGTATATGTCCATGACTCTCTCTCGCCCTGTCACAGCTCACCCTTCCCCCTCCCCATAACCTCAAGTCCGTTCTCTAGGAGGTCTGCGTCTTTATTCCTGCCTTACCCCTAGGTTCTTCATGACATTTTTTTTTCTTAAATTCCATATATATGTGTTAGCATACGGTATTTGTCTTTTTCTTTCTGACTTACTTCACTCTGTATGACAGACTCTAGGTCTATCCACCCCATTACAAATAGCTCAGTTTCGTTTCTTTTTATGGCTGAGTAATCAAAACTACAATGAGATATCATCTCACACCAGTCAGAATGGCCATCATCAAAAAATCTAGAAACAATAAATGCTGGAGAGGGTGTGGAGAAAAGGGAACACTCTTGCACTGCTGGTGGGAATGTGAATTGGTTTAGCCACTATGGAGAACAGTATGGAGGTTCCTTAAAAAACTACAAATAGAACTACCATATGACCCAGCAATCCCACTACTGGGCATATACCCTGAGAAAACCAAAATTCAAAAAGAGTCATGTACCAAAATGTTCATTGCAGCTCTATTTACAATAGCCCGGAGATGGAAACAACCTAAGTGCCCATCATCGGATGAATGGATAAAGAAGATGTGGCACATATATACAATATGTATCTTTTTAATGCAGAGTATAATTTTTTAAATGTCGTGACAAATGCATAAGCAAAGGTAAAAGGTGCTCTTGGTTTTTTTTAAAAAAAAGGAGAAAAAAATCATAAGATAAAAGAAAGTTTCAGCTCTATTAGAGTCCTAGAATTGAAAAGACTCTCTTTGGGAAAGTTGATAATCACATGGAAAAAGGCTTAGGTTTTTCTGCTAATGGCATTTTGATAAATTTGGGCAGAAAGATTTGTGGTAAATCTCTTATAGAAAACATAGATGTTAGAGAACAGATTGATCTTCTTTAAATGTTTGAAAACAGAACATTTCTACTTGAACTCAGTCCGGTCAACTCTAGTGGTATTACTCTGCACCCTGTCATTATTTAAGATGTATCTTCCCTTAAAATGTACAAACTAGAGCACAAACATATATTTACCTATTTTCATGATTTGACCCGTGTCTGGGCTTTTGTTTCATAGTATAATTCTCAGGCTTACTCAGGGGGAACTAAATATACCTGGACTGGCGCCCAGGAATACTTTTTGAGCACAAATTTGGCATAATTGTTTTATACTTGTAGATGTTAGTCCATAATAGCTAGGTTCATGATTTGTAAAATACATTAATAACATTCAGTCCTGGTTTTTTTTGCGGTACTTGGGCCTCTCACTGCTGTGGCCTCTCCCATTGCGGAGCACAGGCTCCGGACGCGCAGGCTCAGCGGCCATGGCTCACAGGCCCAGCCGCTCTGCGGCATGTGGGATCCTCCCGGACCGGGGCACGAACCCGTGACCCCTGCATTGGCAGGCGGACTCTCAACCACTGCGCCACCAGGGAATCCCCCAGTCCTGCATTTTTGATTTAAATGATATCCTTCAGAGATAGCCAGCTGATCAGAAATGTTGGTGATTACCTTTGGAATTTTCAGCTCTACTCATCGGCCGTATTAGAAAGTCAATTTCATTAGTATTAGAATACTTTGTCATGACCTGCTTTCTTTTTCTTCTTTCCTCTTTCCTACCTTACCTGGGCTAAGATAATGCTGAGCTGGTACTGAGAGACCCCGGGGAAAGGGAATGTAGTATCAGCTGGGACTGAGAGTCATGAGGAAAGTCTGATGTAGAGTTCAGCCAGAGGTAGACTGATGTAAAATCGTTTGTGAACTGCCTACTTAAATGGCAAATATTCTATAACTAGAAGTTGGTTTGATGATTTGAAGCAATTGGCTCCAACTTATAAATGATCACTAGGCCTGAGTGGGAGGGTAGGAGACATGGGGTTTGAAACCCTAGATTGAAAACTATTTGGGATATTTATGACCCTTCTAGGGTATATACTGTCCTCTTTCCATATAATTATCCTGAAAGATAAACTATGTACGGTTGGGATCATCTAGTAGCATACAGCAACTGCCCCTTTAAAAAACAGTTCTGGAGTTAATGATACACACAGCATGGGTGAATCTCACAATAATTATTCTAAGTGAAAGAAATCATATGAAAAGAGTACATATTTTATGATTTCATTTATACAAAATTCTAGAAAATACAAACTAACTTATAGTGGTAGCAGATCAATGGTTGTCTAAGGATTGTGGGTGGTAGTTGATGGGGAAAAGGGGAAGGAGGGAGGCACAGGAAGACTTTTGGGGGTGATGGATTTGTTCATTATCTTCATTGTGGTGATGAGTGCAAAGGTGTAACATGTTAAAACTCATTATATTGTACACTTTAAATATATTTATTGTATCAATTTTATCTCTTTAATAAAGCTGTTTTAAAAAACAAGAAAAATAGTTTTGTAACTATTTTGTAACCAGGGTAAAATAGCTATGTGCCCCAGGGTAAATGCCTAGATTCTTGCCTTTTAGTGTGGGATGGGAGCTGGAAGAGTGCTTATCATAACAAGTCATTTGAACTCTACAGCGAAGAATCCATCTCAGAGACTTTCATATATATAATGGGGGAGATATGACTTGTCTTTTATTTTCATAATCATGGCTGAATGCAGGACTTGTACAAGCATTATACAGAAAACTAAACCAAACAAGTCAGTGAAATAATAGAAAAATCTAACTCAAGAAATTTGCAGATAATATTATTTTTGCGTAGAGACAGGACATAGTTCATAGTAATTAAATAATGAAACCTTAAGGAAAATAGGCAAAATGATTTTGAAGAGAGTTATTTCTTATATAAAGAGTGTACCTCCTAGAATCATTCTGTTACTGTTTTTTCCAGTTAATAATTAATTTCACTTGTGCTGTTAATTAGGCTGAGAATCATGATGTTAAAATAAAAGATAATACCTTTGACCTCAGAAGATGTTTAAGGAACAAAATTTTAGCTTGAGTTTTAGATCTAAAGCTTTTGCCCAAACTTATGTTTCCTTTTAATATATTGTAAAATTAATAGACCTAAAAGTTTATAGGAATTATAAAAAATGTCCTTGGCACAGATATTGAAATGCAAAGAATATGACTCAGTGCCAATGTGATTTAAATGAAAGTGACATTGGAACATTGCTATAAGAGAAGATTCTATGTTAAATGAGTTGAAAATAGTTGTTCTAGTACATGATTAACAATATTGAGGAATAAATTTGTGTTTCCTTTATGACTGTTACCATTCTTAGTATTTGTTCTAGAAAAGTATGACTTTTCAATCCATAATTGTATTTATAGGATCTTAGTGTGAACTTGCTATTTAAGCTTTAAAGACCATTTTTGTTAATGTAAAAATTAGAATTTTTATATTTGTTTTGTTCATTTGTCTTTTTTCTTTAAATTTTAGCTTCCATTGAAGATTGACATCATTAAACATCCAAATGAAACAGACGGCAAAAGCACTGCTATACATGCAAAACTCTTAGCACCTGAATTTGTGAATATTTATACATATCCTTGTATTCCAGAATATGAAGAAAAGGACCATGAAGTAGGCAGCTTATCTTTTTTTTTTACACCTTCTCATGTTGAATCAAAAAATGAATTTTAAACCCCATTGCCTTTCTGAACTTACTTGAACATAATTTAATATTTTGTTCAGTGATCTAGGGTTAAATCTTATATAGTACTAAACAACGCACAGTTTACTTCACCATTGTCTTCAAAGATCAAATGATCCTAGATGTTGAGCTTTTTTGAGTCTGTCTTTCTACTTTTTATTGTTTGCATTATTTCTTCAGGTTTTTACTCTTTGCCAGTACTACTAGGCCTGCTTTTACTTTTCTCCCGTCTCCATTCTCCTGCCTATACTACACATAGATAGTCTAATTTGATACAAACTGAGAAACCAGATTACAAATGTTGTTGGAATTTCTCCAGAAGAAGAGACAGACTAAGGTAGAAGGATTTTTAGAAATTCTCTCTAAATTAAGAGCATTAGTACATGGCCTTTGTAATATTTCTTTTGGCTACTCAGAGGCCTTCCTTACTCATTTCTAGATTCTTAATTGGTTTTCACATAGTTGAAATGGTCACTTTAGTGACAGCTGGTCTTGTTGAAAAGTGATGTTGCAATAGATCTCAAAAAACTAGGGCTTGAATACTTCTGAAAGAAGCACATAAACCCTTTTAGGTCTCTTGGGGGAACATTTGTTGGTATGGTTAATTTAGAAGCAAAATTAAAAATACATTCATTTGTTCAAGGAAGAACTTGGTAAGTTTTTCCTTTCCTATCAATATATTTATATTTTTTGGTTGAGTTTATAGAAAGTTGTGTTTGTAAATAATATATGAGTTTCAGATCTAGGAATATATTTGTACTTCGTTCTCTGGTCAGCTAGGTTATCATCTATGTCAATTAAATAGAACACAGTGCTAGGTAATATAAAAAGATGTGACATGATTATAGTCCAAGAAAACTAAAAAGCCCTGGACTTTGCTTATTGGGTATGGGGGATATGTAGGCATGCATCGTGAATGTCTGAAAAACTTTTATAATGTCGAAGTTTATAAATTCAAGATTTTAAAGTTTATTTTAATATTTATTTTTTCATATTAAAAATGATACATTTTCATTCGAGAAAACTTGGGAAATAGAGAAACGTATGGAGGATAACATCTGTGATTCTATCAACATTTGTTTATTTAACAGATATTTACTGGGTGCCTGCTTTGTGGCAGGAGTTTTTATACTTTGGATATACAGTACAGTATATAAGTTCTCAGTAAAAACATACTGAAAGAAAGGAGGTGCCATAATTTACTGAATTATTCCTTGAAAGTTAGATTTCTTTAGTTTTAGTTTTTCACTGTAATAAGTATACTTTAACAAATATTCTGGGTATTGTGAGTATGGCGTGTGTTTAGAATTACTTTATTAAGATAAATTCCCATATGTGAAATTATTTGACCAAAGGGTATGAACATTTCTAAGACTCTTGACTTAAATTGCCAAATTGCTTTCACGAAGAGTTATACTATTTAAACCTGATGTCAGTAATGGCTGTAAAGGCCTATTACACCATTTCCTCACCAGCATTGGCTGTATCATTTGTTTTATCGTTGCTTATTATAGGTGAAAATGGTATTTAATTATTGAGCACTTTTCAATGGTTCTTTTACAAAGTACCTCATACTTTGCCTTTTATCTTATGAAATATTATAGACTTTAGTTTTTTGATTTAAGGTACAATTAACTGAGCTTCTCTCAATAGGTGAATAACTTATTTTGAAGTACAAAAATAATTCTAGGTAGTGTATTATGATTATAAATTACTAGGGAAGAGCCAAAAACTTTACCATATATATTAAAGAGGCACATATAATAGAACCTAATGCTTGTTTTTCAGATACTCAACGTATTTTTTCCTCTTAAAGTTTTAAGTCAGAGTTTATTAATTTTGAAGATCATAATAGCACACTACTAACTTAAGCTTCTTTGCTTTAGGTTGCACTTGTTTTTCCTGGACCTAACTCTGTTTCAGTAAAAGAAATTTCTTTTCATCTCCAAGAAAAGATTCAAAATAATGTTGGAGGCAAAAATGATGACCTTGACAAGCCATTCATTAAACGCAAGAAAACTGAAGAACAGGATTTGAATGACAGCAAGTGCAAAGACACAACACTGAAAAAAATTGTATTCATAGATAGCACCTGGAACCAAACAAACAAAATATTCACTGATGAGAGACTGCAAGGTAAGAAAAAAAATGTTGCATGTTTTTGATTGTTCTGTCCCCCAACTTTCATTTCAAAGAACTTCAAACCTACAGATTTATTGCAAGAAGAGTTGCATTGAATACACATACATTTTGCCACAGTTGCTTTATTTTTCCTTCTCTATTATATGTATGTTTGTGCACTTAGATATCATATACGTTTTTGGTTGAACCATTTGAAAGTAAGTTGCAGGCTTTGCAATACATCACCCTTAAATACCTAAGTGTACAACTTTTAAGAATAATTGCATAATCACTATACCGTTATCACTCTAAGAAAATTAAGAAAAGTTCTGTGATATCTCATATGCAGTCCGTATTCATATTTCCCTAATTAACCCCAAAATATCTGTTGTAGCTCTTTTCCTCTGATGCAGCATGTAAACTCAAATTGCATTTGGTTATTATGTCTCTTTAGTCTCTTTTAATGTAGAACAGTCCCCTGTTTTTGTTTTTCATGACTTAGACTTGTGTGAAGAGGATAGGTCAATTGTCTGAATGTTTCAATATTAGATTCAGTTTAAATATTTTTGCAAGGATACTTCAGATAAGGATAAATACAGGGTTGTCCATGACAATTCCAGTTTATATCTATTGTTTTGATATAATTATTAATAGCATCCCCTTTCACTCTCAGAAATGAAGCTGTTTGGCTGATTAATTATATGGTTAACCTATTCAGAGCTCAGGTTGTATACATCAGATCAGGAGGATATAATGTAAGTTGTTCCATTACTGCTGATAACTTTAATTCCTTGATTAAAGTGGTGATTGCCAAATTTCTCCATTATAAAGGTTATTTTCTTCATTGAAATTAGTAGTAATCTGTGGGGTGATGCTTTAAGACGGTGAACTATTCCCAACTGCTTTTTACTGAGTGGTTTTAGTATTTATTGATGACTGTTGCCTAAATCAGTAATTACATTAAGGATTACAAAATGATGAAATTTTAATATTATTATTTCTTCTACATTTGTTAGCTGGCATTCTTATGTAAAGAAGAGCTTTTCTTTTTTCCCTCTTCCTTTTTTCTCTTTTTGAGATCACTGTGGTCTTATGGATTTCCTTTTAGTTCAGTGTATTATAATGTATCATGATTGTATTCTTTTTGATGTCCAAATTGTCTAAAATTTTGCTATTGGGAGCCCTTCAAGTCCTTTGTGGCATGGCCTAATTAGTCTTTCTGTTACAACAGGATAGCCCAAGTTCACTTGTACTTTTTTTCCTGCCCCAGACCTAGAATTAATTACTTGAAGGAGCTGTGGTTCTTTTAGTGGGGAATGGTATTAGAAACCAAGATCTGGTAAATTTATTACTGCTTGGATGTCATTGCTTCAGTGGACAGAGCCAAAAGAAATAAATAGATATATATTATGAGTTCACATGGATAGTTCCAATTCAGATTTAACATTACTTTCTTTGTTTTATGTTTGTATGTTTTTCTCTTAGAGTGAAAAGCTTAGTGTCTAATAATAATGGTTTAAAAAAGTTGCTTTACTTGCCCAATAACACAACTAGTAATATGAAGAATGTTACTTGTCTTGTTCCCTTGCACCTTACTCAGTTCTTCAGTCTTTCTCAGTAGTTTCTCTAAAAACTTTAGGTTTATTTCTAGCTCTTTGATGGCTTTATTTGTGTACCATGTATGATTAGAAAACAAAAGAGCTACCCAGTTGGTATTAGGCAGTTTCCAAAACAGTTACAAACTGGGAGAGCTTCTCCCAGGCAATTGTTAAAAATATCCATCCTCTAGAAAAGAAAGTTTATGACACTTTTTGGAATCCTGTGATAATTAGTCCCAAGCTAAAGTGAGCGACAATGCTAGATTTACCTAACTTTATTTATATCCTTTATATCTCTTGAAAACAGCATACATGTTAGAAAGATTGCTTTGTCATTCTAATTCTGTGTGCTTGGGTGTATGTGTGTATGACAGATAGGCAGAGAGATAGAGACAAAGAAGTGTGTGTGTGTGTGTGTGTGTGTGTGTGTGTGTGTGTGTGTGTATGAGACAGAGACAGAGAAAGATGACGGAGCATAAGATTTGCAGTGTTGTTGCTAATGTTTAATAGATGAAACCCTAAAGTCCCGCTCTTTGGAGTACTGCCTGCCACGTTACTTTGGATGGTTACAGCAGCAAGTTACTCCTCAGTTTGAAGATTTTCCTGAGCCTTTTCTTTAAATTACTTTATATGGTAATTGAAAAGGTCAAGTGAAGAACATAAGTGATAACACTTGAAAAAATTGTAAAAGGAACTATTGAGGTACAATTCAAATGTTTTCAGCCGTTGTGCTTAAGGCTTCAAATCACATTTGTACAAAAAATTTCTGTTTCTCAGATCACATAGAAAGTATCATATATTTCAACTGTGTGCTACATCAGAATTTTAAAAGGGATTTCTTAAACCCTTCAAAATCATGAAGTAAATGGATTTCTAGAGTCAGTCTTCTCTGCGTGCCCTATTTCACCCCCTGCCTCTTCTGGCTCCTCATTGCACCACAAGAAATATTTAGGGCTTGGCATATTTATAATCTCTACATATGTGAAATACCAGTTTCCAGATAAGCCAAGTTACTTCCACAAGAAACAGCCGTTTTTTGTTATAAATCATTGCCATTAGGTTTTAAAACGGTTTATCATTTGATAGGATTAAACTGAACAAACCAACTCTAAACCTCAGTTTAAACCCCCAAATGTAGTGTATTGGAATGTTTGTTTCTGTTATCTTATTATGAATGTTGAGATTAAGAATCCCCTTAACAATGTAACATACTGTTTTGCCAGACTTTACAGACAGAGAGCTGTAGATGTTTTACTGCTGTCAAAATAAAACATTTGAAGTTTGAGTGCCTAATTTAATCATAAAATGTAAGCCCTCAAGTGAAAAATGGCATAACATCCTTGAAGGTCCACCACAGAAAGACTTGGGGGAATGCAGTGGGGAAGGATGGCTTCTTTTTGTTGGAGAAGGACTCAAAATTGTTAAAACTAGCATTCATCACTTCAATAAGCGGTGCTGGGAAAACTGGAGAGCTACATGAAAAAGAATGAAATTAGAACATCCTCTAACATCGTATACAAAAATAAACTCAAAATGGATTAAAGACTTAGATGTAAGACCAGATACTTTAATAAAGGAAAACATAGGCAGAACACTCTTTGACATAAATCAGAGCAATATTTTTTTGGATCCATCTCCTAAAGCAAAGGAAATAAAAGCAAAAATAAATAAATGGGACCTAATTAAACTTATAAGGTTTTGTACAACAGAGGACACCATCAACAAAATGAAAAGACAACCTATTGAATGGAAGAAAATATTTGCAAATGATATGCCTGATAAGAGAGTGATATCCAACATATATAAACAGCTCATCACATCAAAAAGCAAATAATCTGATTAAAAAATGGACAGAAGAACTGAATAGACATTTTTCCAAGGAGGGAATACAGATGGCCAACAGACACATGAAGTGATGCTAATCATTAGGGAAATACAAATCAAAACCACAATGAGATATCACCTCACACCTGTCAGAATGGCTATCATCAAAAAGAACACAAGTAACAAATGTTGGTGAGGATGTGGAGAAAAGGGAACCCTCGTGCACTGCTAGTGGGAATGTAAATTGGTGCAGCCACTATGGAAAACAGTGGAGGTTTCTCAAAAAACTAAAAATTGAACTACCATATTATCCAGCAATTCCACTCCTGGATATATATTTTTAAAAAACTAAAAACACTAATTGAAAGACATATGCACCCCAGTGTTCATAGCAGCATTATTTACAATTGCCAAGTTATGGAAGCAACCCAAGTGTCCATCAACAGATGAATGGATAAAGAATACATGGCATGTATGTATGTATGTGTGTGTATATATATATATATATATATATATATATACACACACACATAAACACATACGAACATACACACAGAATAGAATACTACTCAGCCATAAAAAAGAATGAAATTTTGCTATTTGCAGCAACATGGATGGACTTGGAGGGCATTATGCTAAGGGAAATAAGGCAGACAGGGAAAGACATGCTGTATGATATCACTTATATGCGGAATCTAAAAAATACAACAAACTAGTGAATATAACAAAAGAGAAGCAAACTCACAGAGAGAACAAACCGATGGTTACCAGTGGGGAGAGGGAAGGGGGGGAGGGGCAATAGAGGGGTAGGGGAGTAAGAGATACAAACTATTAAGTATAAAATAAGCTACAAGGATATATTGTAAAACACAGGAAATATAGCCAATATTTTATAATAACTATAAATGGAGTATAACCTTTAAAAATGGTGAATCACAGTATTAGAAATTTGTAACATACAATATCATACGGCATACTTCAATTAAAGAAGATTTGCTCTTTTTAGATTAAATTATTATTTAGTTTTGCTTTTTTTGACCTGTATGTGGTTTTCAGGACTCACATTGTAAACTTACCATTTTGTTTCTAAATTTGTAGCTAGAGTTTATTCATTTTCACTGCTGTGTAATATCTGATTGTGTGAATATACTACAGTTTACTCTGTCTCCTGTTGGTGACACAATTGAATTATTTCTAGTTTTTGCTGTTACACACAGTGCTACTATGAACATTCTTGCACATGTGCAAGCTTCCTCTAGGAAACGAACCTAGAAGCGGAATAGCTCTGTTGTTACATATAAGAATGTTCAGTTTTCCGAGATAATGCCACCTGTTTTCCAAAGTGTGGGTATACAAATTTATACTCCCATAATTAATGTGTAAGAGTTCCCATAGATCATAATCCCTCCTACCATTGTCTTGCCAAATGTTTGATTTTTGCCAATAGAGTGGGTATAAAGTGGTATCTCATTGTATTGATAATGTGCCTTTCTCTAATTACCAATTGGACTGAGCATCATTTTGTTTGCTTATTTGGCCATACACATGTCCTGTTCTATGAACTATCTATGTCCATCTTTCTAGTGTTTCGTTTTTCTTATTTATTTGTATAAATTCTTTATATATTCTAGAATATAGATAATAATGTTTGAAATATCTTCTTGCAGTTTGTGGCTCCTCTTTTAAATTTCTTTATCTTTTGAGGAGCTGAAATTCTTAGTGTAGAATTTATCCATCTTTCATGTTTACCACTTTTGTGTCTTTTAAAAATCCTCTCTACCCCAAGATATTTCTAATAATTTGTTCATAGATGTAAAAAAATATTTTCTGTGTATGTCAGAGGTGTTTCTTCCTTTTCAGTTCTTGTGCATCTAATTAATTTATTATTTTTGTATTGCTGTGTTAACTAAGACCTCCAGTGCAGTATTGAATGGAAGGCTTGTGGAGGTCATCCCTGTTGTATTTCAGTCTGATAATCATTGTCTTTTAAATGGCAGGTTTAATCAGTTTGTATTTGCTGTGAGTATTGATTTATTTGGACCTATTTCTATCATCTTAATTTTATTTTTATTTATCTTGCTCTTTACTACTTTTTTCTTTTCCTGGCTTTTCTTTTTATTTTTCATATTCCATTTTTTAATGTTCCTATTTTGGTTCTTTTAGGGAATTGTACTATGCACATGTAACTTAAAAAAATTCAAAGTCAAACAATATTTTTACCTCTCCTTTTGAACACTGTAAGACCTTAATACACTTAAGCTTGATTCATCCCCCTGCTAGTTATTGTTATTTTCTTCATTATTTTTTGTTCTGTCTTCTATTTTCAGGCCACAAATTAGATATTATTATTGTTTTTCTTTAATACTGGCATCATTTCTTTGGATTTGCATAGACGTTTACCATTTTCTTTGCTCACCATTCTTATAACTCAGACTGTTTTTTCTGAAATACATCTAGAAATTCATTCCATTGGATCTCCAGTTGGTATATGTTTATTGGCATATTTTTGTTTGTCTATTAATATTTTTCACTCTTGTTCTTGATATATAGTTCTGCTGGGTAGGTAATTTTAGGTTGCCAGTTATTTCCTCTTGGCACTTTGAAGATTTTATTCCAGAGTCTTCAATATTTTATTGTTCCTAATAAAAAGTCTCCTGTCATTTTGATTACCTTTCTTTTGTATATGATCTATCTGTTCTCAATGGCTACTTTAAAAATATTCTCTTTAGTCTTGCTCTTTTGCAGTTACACTACTATAAGGAGGATCTCTGCACTGATTTCTTTGTATTTATCCTCCTTGAGATACATTATGTCACGTATCTGTGACTTTGCATTTTTTAAAATAGTTTCTGAAACAGTCATAGGCATTATCTCTTTAAATGCTATCTCTCATCCATTCTCTTTGCTGTCTCCCACAGAACTCCTATTAGATATATATTTGATCCTTCATATCTCTTAATATCTTGATATGTTTTTATATTATTTATTTCTTGTCATTCTCTGCCACATTTCTTAGGTAGCTGTTAAGTTAAAGTGAGGCGTGATAGTAGGAGATCATTGATGACTCAGAGGTTCCTAGTCTGGGTCAGTGGGCCAATTTTGGTATTACCTTCTTCACTTTTATTTCTCACTTTAAAATAAAATACGATTTTTAGAAAGTATTTGCAAACTAAATATAATGTGAGTCTGAGTATTGGTCTAAGGTACTAAAAGCATTCTGGGTTTGTATGTTGACATGTGAGTTGTAAGAGATGAGAGTACTATTGTATGATTTCATGAGTCATTTCCTCTTTAAATATGCAGGAGCAAGGCATTAGCTGACTGCGTTATTGAGTCTCTGAAACACAGATGTGACAGCTAATTAAACAGCTCTAGGTACTCTGTTCATGAACATAATAGCCAAAAAGTGATAATCCAGAAGTAGTTTTAACAGTATTAAGGACCACTAACCTGCCTACCTGGTCTCAGTGAATTTCAGAACAATATTTTAAATGTCAGTTTATCAAGGAAATGAAACTCTTCTGAAAATTGATGAATTTAGTCCTGTCACAGATTAAAGTCAAAAAAGACACTGGCAAGTAGAAGACAGAAAGAGATGAACATCTTAAATGTTAACTACTTTTAACCAATTTGCTACAGGTCCAAGACTTATACATAACTGTCATGGATAAGATTTCATCCTGTGTTTTATATTGCTTCCGTGTATACCTTAATACATTTGAGAAAATATCCTATTTGGAATTGGGATTGAAGGAATTTAAAGAAAATCCTTAAAGTAATTAAGGGAAATTATTATTGTACCACACCCTGTGGTTAACAGGAAATATTTATACTTCTCTTATTTGTTTTTGGCAGGGTTGCTACAAGTTGAGTTGAAAACAAGAAAAACTTGCTTTTGGCGCCATCAAAAAGGAAAGCCAGATACCTTCCTTTCCACAATTGAAGCCATTTACTACTTTCTGGTAGATTATCATACTGATATTTTAAAAGAGAAATACAAAGGACAATATGATAATCTTTTATTTTTCTACTCTTTTATGCACCAGTTGGTAAAGAATGCCAAATGCCCTGGAGACAAGGAAACAAGGAAACTTACCCATTAGTTTTTAGGAAGTCATTTAATGTAATTTTATTTTGCTAAAATCAATAAAATTATAACTGTGCTTTGTTTATTCCTAGGAAATATTTCTGTATAATGTCTGTAAGACCATTTGAAAAAATAAGGTTTTATTTATTTTACTTCATATTTTTTAAAATGAAGTTATTTCTAAGGGAGTTTTCAGAGATAGTGTTGGCTGAAAAATTCAACTTGGCATATCTCAATTTTATTACCATATTTTAATATAATAATGTGTTGTATTTATATATATATGTAATTAGATATAATTAGATATTTGTTTAGAGATCTTCATATCTTTCCACCTGTACTCACAGAGTCTCCTCAAGGAATTTGTTTAAGGTTAATGGCAAACATGGGCAGAACTAGAATTGTAGCTCCAGTCCCATAGGGCTATTTCTTCTTAAGTCCACCCTGTCTGTGGTGGACATTTGTTGCTTTTTTCATCTGCCTGGCATCTTTTTTAGGGAGAAATTGCTAGCAATCATGTCCTATTATAGGGATGGACGTATGACCCGGTTTAGCAAGCAAAGTGCCTAGTGATTGATCCAGGGATGAGCACATGTCCCAACATCCTTCTTGATAAGTGATATGGTTGCTCTAGGAGATAGGGTTTCTTTTTCAAAAAGCAGTGGTTAAAAGCACAGACTCTAGAGCTAGACTATCTAAATCTAAGTCTCAGCTTTCTTTTTTCACCTACCAGTCATTTGTCAATTTCTTCATTTCTGAAGAGATGGTAATACAGTAGCTATTTTAGGATTATGGTGAGGTTTAACTGAATTAATGTATCTAAGGGGCTTTCAACAGCAGCTGGCATATACTTAAGTGCTATAAATGTGTTTACTCTTTTTCTTATTTTATGAAATTGTGAAATAAGCATGATGTATATAATCCTAGAGCTACTGGTGACATCTCTGCTGCAGGTGGCAAGAACTTGCCTTAGAATGAAGCCAGCAAAAGAAAGCAGAGTGGAGAGATAAAAAGACTGAGTCCTGAGGACATCATTTAATCATCTAATCTAGCTGCTTGTGAATGGAACCCTACTGTGCTGAATAGCTTCTGTTTGCCCTCTGGATCCACCCTCCACTCTTTCCCATTCTGCTCTCTGCTCTGTGAGGTAGGTCCCCTTGACCACTGGCTTTTGCTTGGGATCAGCAAATGGAAGCACTGCAGGAGATTGAAGGTTGAAAGGAAAATGAAATTATTTATTTCCCTTGCTCCTTTCCTGGCAGGTCACCATGGGTTGGGTGTGTCCTTCTACTGAAGGTCATCCTATCAGGCATCCCTTTCCCAGCAGTTATTCCAGTTAACTTCAGGCCCATGCTCCCTCCATTTACCCCTTTTCACTTATATCGTGATGAGTCCAGGGTATTAATAGCCCCAGAGTAGGTCATTATACCTTGCTGGTTTTCCTAAACCCTGCCTATACCTTTGTAAATAGTAATTTTATTATATTTTTCTCAAATGTCCCCATTTGAAGTTGCCCTCTTTCTGGGACACTGACTGTTAAATTTCACCCATGTGGGTGCTAGAAATAACAGTACATTTCCCAAAGTATACTCAGTGGGACACGTGTTTTTATGAATAAATGAGTAATTGGTAAAATTTGTTTGCTGCACCTTATATTCCCCTGTTAGAGATTCAAAAGGCACAAGATGAAAGTGCTGAAAAGTCCTGAAATAAACATTTTGAACTTTATTTAAGTTAGTATTTCTTAAACTTATTTGAATAAGTAATGCCTGCTAATATACTATGGAAATAGAACATTTGAAACATTGTACTTTAGAGCAGTCCCTGATTAATATATATGTGGCAGTTGAGGCCTAAAGAGATTAAGTAACTTGCCTATAAGGTCACACAACTAATTAGTGATAGAACCTTATCTAGAATCTAGGACTTCTGATTTGGTTCAGTGAGGTCACCATTATATTATGCTTTTCATTAAAAGGAATATGGATTATATAAGGTTTGAATATTATTAGTCCCATACTCTTAGCCAGATAAACTAGCTGACTTGCCTATTAGTTAATAGGCAATAACTGGCTAGCAGTTATTTTTCAAGAATGGAATTAAAATGGATTTCTTCATGTTTAGAACTTGACCTTGGGAACAGAAGAAGGCCTGAATTGATTTAAGCAGGGCCAAAGTTGGATTCCTCTGGGCTAAATTTGAACTTTCCTGAGCCAAAATCTATTGCCATTTAACTGGCTCTCCAAACCAACAAAATATAATTGTTAAAAGGGAGAGGGGGGATAAAAGAACTCATTTGCCCCTATCTTACAGCTGTCTTAAGAAAGATAACCCATATACTCCATAAGAGCCTAATTTATAACTAAGGCCAGAAAAATCTTAAGTTTTTCCCCCCAAGTAATAATAATACCTGTTTGAACAATGAATTGTCTGTACTTGTCTTGTTTTTCTTTGGTATGAAAGACTGTAAAAATGACACTAGTTTTTTACTCCTCCCTGTATTCTTTTTTTCATGCTCCTTTGAAGTACATTCTCAAGTACTTTCTGGGCCATATGTATTTCCAAACATCTGGTGTATTGCTACTTACTCTTGTACTACTGCTGTCACCATAAACACATACATGTCTGGGTTAGCCTCCTTGAGGGTGAGACATGCATGAAGCAGAGCCAGGTTACCCTGGTCACCCTAGCTGAATCCTGTCTTCGATTGGCTGATAGCCAGTCAAGCCCCATGTATGTGAACCATCTCAGCCAAGATCAGCAGAACCACCTAACTGACACCTATCTGATTCCAGATTTGTGAGCAAGGGAAGTCCATTGTTATGCTTCTGAAGCCTTATAGCTATTATTATACAGCATTATTGTGCCCATATATATCTCATCTTTGGATATAGTATCAGACACACCTTCCTCAAGTGCCTTCTCACATTCTTGGCCCCACTGTTTCCTAGGCCACCAGCCACTTTGCCATAGCTACCACCCTACATAGTGACACACTACTAGCAGGCTGGAGTGATTCTTCTGCCTGAGGTCAACTAGCCATGTGCTCAGAATCTCTGGCCCATCCCAACGCTTCTGGACTCAAGGAAGCATCATGCCACAGGGTTTCCCCAGTGATTGTCAAAAGGGCTAGATGATGCAATCTGGAAGAGCAGTGAAGTTAACTGTCTGGAAAACTTGGATCAATGGACTAGAAGAAGGCATTGGACAAATTCCTCTCCCTTCTCATGGACTATTCTGAGGCATAGTTTTTCACCCTCCTGCCCAGAGAGGTACCATGTAGCCAAACAACTGTACTTGCCAAATTATCAGCAGTGTCTCTTCATGGCTTTTCATGAAACAGAAACCAAATGCTATACAGTAATTTATCAATTTGCATTTGCTCCCAATCTCTGCTAGCCTTACTCCCTTACTCTCACCAGCCTAGATTTCCCCTTCTAATAAAGTAATAGATTTAATTTTTGCCTGAGCCTCTCTTTTCTAGAGAAGCCAGGTGGTTTAGTCTGTATTTGGTGAGGAAAGCAGATTCATTAAAGTATTACATGAATGAAGAGCTTTAATAAAGGAATTGGGGTTCACCCAAATATGGGAGTTGCTGGGGAAATAAAGGTCTGGAAGACCAGCAGAAGAGAATTAGAGAAACATTCACTAACTAGTTCGGCCCGAGATGTTCAAAGTACTCATGGCTTAGTTTGTAGAAATGTATATGTATTGAACATACCGCTTTTCTAATTTCCTTAATCTTTCTAGTAGCCCTTTGATTTAGCTGAAAGGCATCTCTTTAATTCCTTCAGAGGTTGTACAAAATAAGTGTATAGTTAGACCTTGCTTGGTCTTTTACTTGAGGCCATAATAATGGCAATACCCTGGATTTGTTCTTTGTCCTAAGGTTATATTTAATGATCAAACATTTGATTTGGTGAAAAACAATTTCATTTTGCAATCTAGGCTCTATATTCCCTCTCAATAATACTTACATTACCACTTCCTTATTTTTGAGCTTGTCTTAGGGTACCTTATAAATTGCAGTGAATAGCAGCCAGCTTATTCTTTCAAAATTCTACCTCAAACTCTCACCAATGCCATGAGGGTATTAGGTACGTTTCTGTCTTCCATGTTACTGCAGATGATAATTTTACCACACTTTTGCCTCCAAATACTGACAATTAAAAGACCCTAGTGTGGGGGCCCCTTAACCAGTCTCAGCCGCCCAGCCACAACCCCCTGTGTCCAGTAACCTGGATGATAGAAACCAGCTCCGCAGAGAGAAACAAAACAGTAAAATAAACCAGGAACAATGCTTCACTGAAATGTTCCCTGAGTCATCAGCGCTGCAGACACAACACGGGATCTTCAGCATCAGGTTCAAAAGTCAGGGCTCTGGGTCACAAAAAATGTGGCCCCTTACCACCTCCTCAGTGGAAAGAACTGTGTGTGTTTTCTTTAGTGTGATAGAAACAGCACACTGAAGCTGCAAACATTTAAATGCCCACAGGCTGTTAAGGGTTGTACACTTCTTGAATCCAGGCAGAGAAAACAACAGCCCCCAAAGGAGAAAAAGTTTACTCACCCATAAAATTCATGAGTAAGAGAAATTTTTAATTTGTACATTATTTATGACTGTGATTAACTACTTGGTCACCTGAATAAAAGGTTGTATAGGAAAAAAAAAAGACCCTAGTGAAAAGTTTGGCTAAACACTCAATGAGCCTGCAATGAAGACCACCACCCATCAATAATGCTTGGTGAAAGACTCCAAATTAGAAAGAGGTGCGGGAAATCCAAAGGAAACAGACAAGCAGAGAACGAAAGGAAAAAAAAGAACTAAATATCTTCAAAAAAAAGAAACTATATTGTATTCACAAAACAAGAATGGTATAGTATGAAAAAGAACAAGCACTAGACAAAAAAGAGATCCTGGGGAGACCTTCAAGATGGCAGAGGAGTAAGAGATGGAGATCACCTTCCTCCCCACAAATACATCAGAAATACCTCTACATGTGGAACAACTGCTACAGAACACCTACTGAATGCTGGCAGAAGACCTCAGACTTCCCAAAAGGGTCTTGGTGCTCCAACCAGGTGTCAGGCCTGTGCCTCTGAGGTGGGAGAGCCGAGTTCAGGACATTGGTCCACCAAGGACCTCCTGGCTCCACGTAATACCAAATGGCGAAAGCTCTCCCTGAGATCTCCATCTCAACACTAAGACCCAACTCCACGCAACGACCAGCAAGCCACAGTGCTGGACACCCTATGCCAAACAACTAGCAAGACAGGAGCACAACCCCACCCATTAGCAGAGAGGCTGCCTAAAATCATAATAAGCCCACAGACACCCCAAAACACACCACTGGACCAGTCCTGCCCACCAGAAAGACAAGATCCAGCTTCATCCACCAGAACACAGGCACTAGTCCCCTCCACCAAGAAGCCTACAAAACACACTGAACCAACCTTAGCCACTAGGGGCAGACACCAAAAACAACGGGAACTATGAACCTGCAGCCTGCGAAAGGGAGACCCCAAACTCAGTAAGTTAAGCAAAATGAGAAGACAAATACACAGCAGATGAAGGAGCAAAGTAAAAACCCACCAGACCAAACAAATGAAGAGGAAATAGGCAGTCTGCCTGAAAAAGATTTCAGAAAAATGATAGTAAAGATGATCCAAAATCTTGGAAATACAATGGAGAAAGTACAAGAAACGTTTAACAAGGACCTAGAACTAAAGAGCAAACAAACAATGATGAACAACACAATAATGAAATTAAAAATTCTCTAGAAGGAATCAGTAGCAGGATAACTGAGGCAGAAGAACAGATAAGTGACCTGGAAGATAAAATAGTGGAAATAACTACTGCAGAGCAGAATAAATTAAAAAAATTAAAGAATTGAGGACAGTCTTAGAGACCTCTGGGACAACATTAAATGCACCAACATTTGAATTATAGGGGTTGCAGACGAAGAAAACAAAAAGAAAGGGACTGGGAAAATATTTGAAGAGATTATAGTTGAAAACTTCCCTAATATGGGAAAGGAAATAGTCAATCAACTACAGGAAGCACAGAGAGTCCCATGCAGGATAAATCCAAGGAGAAACACGCCAAGTCACATATTAAACTATCAAAAATTAAATACAAAGAAAAAATATTAAAAACAGCAAGGGAAAAGCAACAAATAACATACAAGGGAATCCCCATAAGGTTAACAGCTGATCTTTCAGCAGAAACTCTGCAAGCCAGAAGAGTGTGGCAGGGCATTTTTAAAGCAATGAAAGGGAAAAGCCTACAACCAAGATCACTCTACCCAGCAAGGATCTCATTCGGATTCAACGGAGAAATTAAAACTTTTAGAGACAAGCAAAAGCTAAGAGAATTAAGCACCACCAAACCAGCTTTACAACAAATGCTAAAGGAACTTCTCTAGGCAGAAAACACAAGAGAAGGAAAAGACCTACAATAACAAACCTGAAACAAGAAAATGGTAATAGGAACATATATATCGATAATTACCTTAAATGTAAATGGACTAAATGCTACAACCAAAAGACATAGACTGGCTGAATGGATACAAAAACAAGACCTGTATATATGCTGTCTACAAGAGACCCACTTCAGACCTAGGGACACATACAGACTGAAAATGAGGGGATGGAAAAAGATATTCCATGCAAATGGAAATCAAAAGAAAGCTGGAGTAGAAATTCTCATATCAGACAAAATAGACTTTAAAATAAAGACTATTACAAGAGACAAGGCCACTACATAATGATCAAGGGATCAATCCAAGAAGATACAACAATTGTAAATATATATGCACCTAGCATAGGAGCACCTCAAACATAAGGCAAATGCTAACAGCCATAAAAGGGGAAATAGACAGTAACACAACCATAGTAGGGGACTTTAACAGGCCACTTTCACCAATGGACAGATCATCAAAACTGAAAATAACTAAGGCAACACAAGCTTTATTTATTTTATTATTATTTAAATTTATTTATTTTATTTTATTTTTGGCTGCGTTGGGTCTTTGTTGCTACGCACGGGCTTTTCTCTGGTTGTGGTGAGTGGGGGCTACTCTTCATTGAGGTGTGTGGGCTTCTCTTGTTGTGGAGCACGGGCTTTTGGCATGTGGGCTTCAGTAGTTGTGGCTCATGGGCTCTGGAGCGGCAACACAAGCTTTAAATGACACATTGAACAAGATGGACTTAATTGATATTTATAGGACGTTTCATTCAAAAACAACAGAATAAAAAAAAAACACAACAGAATAGACTTTCTTCACAAGTGCTCATGGAACATTCTCCAGGATAGATCATACCTTGGGTCACAAATCAAGCCTTAGTAAATTTTTAAAAATTGAAATTGTATCAAGTATCTTTTCTGACCACAATGCTATGATACTAGATATCAATAACAGGAAAAAAATCTATAAAAAATACAACACATGGAGGCTAAACAATACAGTACATAATAACCAAGAGATCACTGAAGAAATCAAAGAGGAAATCAAAAAATACCTACAAACAAATGACCATGAAAACATGACGACCCAAAACCTATGTGATGCAGCAAAAGCAGTTATAAAAGGGAAGTTTATATCAATACAATCCTAGCTCAAGAAACAAGAAAAATCTCAAATAAACAACCTAATCTTACACCTAAAGCAATTAGAGAAAGAACAAGAAAACCCTAAAGTTAGCAGAAGGAAAGAAATGATAAAGATCACATCAGAAATAAATGAAAAAGAAATGAAGGAAATGATAGCAAGATAAATAAAACTAAAAGCTAGTTGTTTGAGAAGATTAAAAAAATTGATAAACCATTAGCCAGACTCATCAAGAAAAAAATGGAGAAGACTCAAATCAATAGAATTAGAAATGAACAAGGAGAAGTAACAACTGACACTGCAGAAATACAAAGGATCATGAGAGATTACTACAAGCAACTCTATGCCAATAAAATGGACCACCTGGAAGAAATGGACAAATTCTTACAAAAGCACAACCTTCTGAGACTGAACCAGGAAGGAATAGAAAATATAAACAGACCAGTCACAAGCACTGAAAATGAGACTGTGATTAAAAATCTTCCAACAAACAAAAACCCAGGACCAGATGGCTTCACAAGTGAATTCTATCAAACATTTAGAGAAGAGCTAACACCTATCCTTCTCAAACTATTCCAAGATACAGCAGAGGCAGGAACACTCCCAAACTCATTCTACAAGGCCACCATCACTGATACCAAAACCAGAGAAAGATGTCACCAAAAAAGAAAACTACAGGCCGATATCACTGATGAACATAGATCCAAAAATCCTCAACAGAATACCAGCAAACAGAATCCAAAAGCACATTAAAAGAGTTATACACCATGATCAAGTGGGGTTTGTCCCAGGAATGCAAGGATTCTTTAATATACAAAAATCAATCAATGTGATACACCATATTAACAAACTGAAGGAGAAAACCATATCATCTCAATAGATGCAGAAGAAGCTTTTGACAAACTTCAACACCCATTTATGATAAAAACCCTGCAGAAAATAGGCATAGAGGGAACTTTCCTCAACATAATAAAGGCCACATATGACAAACCCACACCAACATCGTTCTCAATGGTGAGATAATGAAACCATTTCCTCTAAGATCAGGAGCAAGACAAAGTTGTCCACTCTCACCACTATTATTCAACATAGTTTTGGAAGTTTTAGCCACAGCAATCACAGAAGAAAATGAAATAAAAGGAATCCAAATTGGAAAAAAAGTAGTTAAGCTGTCACTGTTTGCAGTTGACATGATACTATACATAGAGAATCCTAAAGATGCTACCAGAAAGCTACTAGAGCTAATCGATGAATTTGATAAAGTAGCAAGTTACAAAATTAATGCACAGAAATCTCTTGCATTCCTATACACTAATGATGAAAAATCTGAAAGAGAAATTAAGGAAACACTCCCATTTACCGTTACAACAAAAACAATAAAATACCTAGGAATAAACCCACCTAAGGAGACAAAATACCTGTATGCAAAAAACTTTAAGACACTGATGAAAGAAATTAAAGGTGATACAAACAGATGGAGAGGTATACCATGTTCTTGGATTGGAAGAATCAACATTGTGAAAATGAGTATACTACCCAAAGCAATCTACAGATTCAATGCAATCCCTATCAAACTACCAATGGCATTTTCCACAGAACTAGAATGAAAAATTTCACAATTTCTATGGAAACACAAAAAACCCCAAATAGCCAAAGCAATCTTGAGAAAGAAAAACAGAGCTGGAGGAATCAGGCTCCCTGACTTCAGACTATACTAGAAAGCTACAGTTATCAAGACAGTATGGTACTGGCACAAAAGCAGAAATATAGATCAATGTAGCAGGATAGAAAGCCCAGAGATAAACCCATGCACATATGGTCACCTTATCTTTGATAAAGGGGGCCAGAATATACAATGGACAAAAGATAGCCTCTTCAGTAAGTGATGCTGGGAAAACTGGACAGCCACATATAAAAGAATGAAATTGGAACACTCCCTAACACTGTAGAGAAAAATAAACTCAAAATGGATTAATAACTTAAATATAAGGCCAGACACTATAAAACTCTTAGAGGAAAACATAGGCAGAACACTATATGACATAAATCACAGGAAGATCCTTTTTGACCCACCTCCTAGAGAATTGGAAATAAACAAAAAAAGTAAACAAATGGGACCGAATGAAACTTAAAACTTTTGCACAGCAAAGGAAACCATAAACAAGATGAAAAGACAGCCCTCAGAATGGGAGAAAATATTTGCAAATAAAGCAACTGACAAAGGATTAATCTCCAAAATTTACAAGCAGCTCATGCAGCTCAATATCAAAAAACAAATAACCCAATCCAAAAATGGGCAGAAGACCTAAGTAGACATTTCTCTAGAGAAGGTATACGGATTACCAACAAACACATGAAAGGATGCTCAACATCACTAATCATTAGAGTAATGCAAATCAAAACTACAATGAGGTGTCACCTCACACCAGTCAGAATGGCCATCATCAAAAAATCTACAAAGAAGAAATGCTGGAGAGAGTGTGGAGATAAGGGAACCCTCTTGCACTATTGGTGGAAATGTAAACTTACCCAGCCACTATGGAGAACAGTACGAAGGCTCCTTAGAAAACTAAAAATAGAACTACCATATGACCCAGCAATCCCACTACAAGGCATATACCCTGAGAAAACCATAATTCAAAAAAGTCATGTACTATGTTGTTCATTGCAGCTCTATTTACAATAGCCAGGACATGGAAGCAACCTAAGTGTCCATTGACAGATGAATGGATAAAGAAGAGGTGGCGCATATATACAATGGAATATTACTCAGCCGTAAAAAGAAACGAAATTGAGTTATTTGTAGTGAGGTGGATGGACCTAGAGACTGTCATACAGAGTGAAGTAAGTCAGAAAGAGAAAAATAAATACCGTATGCTAGCACATATGTATGGAATCTAAAAAAAGAAAAAGATAAAGGTTTTGAAGAACCTAGGGGCAGAACAGGAATAAAGTCACAGAAGTAGAGAATGGACTTGAGGATATGGGGAGGGGGAAGCATAAGCTGGGACAAAGTGAGAGAGTGGAATGGACTTATATACACTACCAAAGGTAAAATAGATAGCTAGTGGGAAGCAGCCGCATAGCACAGTGAGATTAGCTCGGTGCTTTGTGACCACCTAGAGGGGTGGGATAGGGAGGGTGGGAGGGAGACCCAAGAGGGAGGAGATATGGGGAAAGAAAAGAAGGGAGAAACCAAAAGGGAGGAGAGGGCATCAAGAAAGCAGCAAAGGGAAATCCCAGGATTCATCCATTCAACAGAAATTTTTGGTTGCCTACTACATGCCAGATTCTTTTCTAGGTAATGGATATAGCACATTAGGTAATAAGTGCTAAGAAGGAAAATAAAGCAGAGTAAGAGACAAACAGTGACTGGTGCACGAAAGAGATGCTATTTTAAATAAGGTCATCTTGGAAAGCCTCAATAAGGTAGAATCGAGCAGAGACCTGAATGAAGGGAGAGAAAGTGAGTGTGCAGATAACACAAAGAATAGCATTCTGAGGAAAGGGAACAAGTATGTGCAGAGGCCCTGAGGCAACAATATACTTGGCATGTTTGGGAAATAGGAAGGAGGCCAGTTTAGCTGGACCAACTTGTGGGAGGGGAAAAAGTGGTTGAGGACTGGATCATAGTGGAGTAGGGATAAGGGGTCACATCTTTAATGCTTTGGAGACCATAGTAGTTGTTTGGATTTTACTCTGAGTGAGATATGAAGCCATTGGAGGGTTTAAGCAAAGGAGTGACAAGATTTGACTTATATTTTTAAAGGATTATTCTGACTCATTTGTGAAAAATAGACTGTAAGAGGGTAAGGAGTTAAGTAGGAAGATTAATTAGAATACTATTTCAATAGTCCATGTGAAAGATGATACTTGCTTGGACAAGAGCAGTCATGATAATAAAAGAGTGGTAAGGAATGGTCAGATCCTGGATATATTTGAAGTTAGAGCCAAAGATGATTTGCAAATGGATTAGGTGCTCTGATAGATATGGAGATGTGCTGCCTTGATCCCCCTTCCAGGAAAGACTTGATGAACCTCAGGAAGTGTGGAGGACAGAAATTCTCCAGCTGTCAGCACTTCATCTGCAGCAGCTATAGAAAACACTTTACCTGAGGTCACATCCTCCCTAGATCTGAGGACCGAACACAATGGGGATGTAAAACCCTTGCCATTTCAGCCTAATGCATCACATTATGTCAGGCAAAACTCACTCCAGAGCTTCCTCCTTTGCAGCTTGACTTCTTCCTCTGCACAATCTGCTTCTTCCCCTTCCCTTGACAGTTGCTCTGTGATAAATATCTTGCAGCCCCAATTCCATCTCAGGATCTTCAAAGAACCGTACTGTGACAGTTGGTCCCAGTAGTGGTCTAAGATGCCTGTGAGGAACCCATCACATGTGGCACATGGAACATAAGGAGCCCCTGGCTCAAGGTGGCAGCTTTCACCAGTGGTAAAATGAGAGAGTTCACCTGTGGAAGAGAATGAACTAGTGAGTGCAGGATATCAGGTACTTGAGACCCATGAAGGAACTCATAGAGTTAAGAATACCAGAATTGGATGGCTAAGTACCACTGATGCTCTACAGAAAGTGGGCCTCTTTAGTTGCACACAAAGCTTGTCCAGAACTGAGTAGTCTGAGTGGCTGAACTGGCGATTGTCCTAGGAGAAGAAATATTGGAAGATCAACCACAGGCAGTCTGAAATAGAGGCCTATGGATGGACATATTGGCACTGAGCATGAGCATGAACAGTGAAGGTCTTTGTATCCCATGTAACACCCACCAGAGAGCATCCACTACTGAAGAGGCACTAAACAATAAAGAAGACTGAATAAATTGCCCAGTTGACATCATCTGCCTCAGTCATTGGCCAACTGGTGCTGGCCCTTGGGCACATGAACGGAGTGTCCACTGGAGAAGGGATGAAGACAGAGTGTGGGTTCAACTGATCAAGGCTAATTTAGCTTCTGCTGCTGCTGAATGCCCAAACTGCCAGCAATAGAGAGCAACACTGAGCTCCCGATATGACACCATTCCTTGAGACCAAGTGTCAAGTTGGCTACGTTAGGCCCCTTCCATTCTGGAGTGACCACCTGTTTCTTGTTACGGGAGTAGACACATATTCCAGATATGGGGTTGCTTTTCCTACCCAAAGAGCCTCAGCCAGTACCACCATCTGAGTGTTATGTAATATTAGATTCACTAGCATGAGATCTCACATAATGTCACATCAAACCAGGGAACCTGTTTTGCAAAAAAAGGAAGTGCAGGAGTGGACCCTTATCCCCAGGATCCACTGATAATGTCACATATCTCACCACCCAGACACTGCCAGCTTGATAGGGCCTCGGAGCAACCTGCTGAAGGTACAGCTGAATGCCAGTTCAGAGGCAATACTCTGAAAGAGTGAGATGCCATACTCCAAGATGTATTATACGCATTGGATCAAAGATATTTGTATGGCACTGTGCCTCCGTACAAAAAATATGGGTCTAGGCGCCAAGGGGTGAAAGCAGAAGTGTCCCTAGCCCTTACAATCACTTCTAAGGACCCTTAAAGTGCTATTTATGTTTCCTGTCTTCACAACTCTGAACTCTGCGTATTGAGAGGTCTTGGTCCCTAAAAGGGATACACTTCTAAGAAATAGAGCAAAAATTCCATTGAAATATAAGCTGCAGCTGCTACCTGGGTACTTTGGGCTCCTTGTGCCCAGAGACCAGCAGGCAAGAAAAGGGGACACCTTCTTGCCAGGGATAATTGACTCTGATCATCAGAAGGAGATAGGGATCCTGTTACACTCACCATTAAGGTAGGAAAGAGTAAATATGGAGCCCACTTAACAAATTGTGAATATAAAGAGAAGGTATAGCAATTCCATCCTGATAAATGCGTGATGGCAGAAACTCAGACCCCTCAGGGAATGAGGGTCTAGGTCACAACACCAGGTAAGCCAACAACAGCAGCAGAGGTGGTAGTGGAGGATGAGGGAAATCTAGAATTGATAGTGGAGGGGGGAGATGACAAGTATTCTACAGCCTTACTACAGCAGTAGGGACTGTAGTTTGTCCCACTAACCTCTATCTTCTAAGTTCCCCTCAGGAAAAGAGGCCCCTTCACTCTTGTAGGAGCTGCTTCCTAAACATACATGGAGAAATAGACCTATATGAAGCAAGGTGTGGATTGTGGTAAGCAAAGAGATATGCTGTCCAGATTCATCTTCAAGAAAGGGCTTGCTGCCCAATCGCAAGGAATGAGGTCAGCAACCTCCAGCTTCCAGTTTCTTCACGGTCTAGCTCAACTGCAGAGAGCCACTTTGCTTCAGGTCCTGCCCTTCCTACATTTGGTGACTGAGTGAGATCAGCTGCATGCAGCTGCAGAAGTGACCCCAGCACACATGGGGAGCAAAAAATGTAAACAGTCAAACAGTGAATTAAGAGAATTTATAAATGATTGTTATTATTTTAAAACACTACATTTTTGGGGGTGATTTGTTATTCAGCAACAGATAGAGAAATTGGCATCTGGAGTAGCATGTAATCTTAACAAAATGCAGAAACATATGGTACTGGCTTTAAGACTAGGTAGCAGGTTGGGGATTGGAAGAGTGTCAAGAAGACTGCTAGTGGAGGCTGAAAGGTGATTGTGGTAGACGGAATAATGCTCCCCTACCTCAAGATATCCACATCCTAATCCCCAGAAAATATGGATATGTTACCTTACATGGTAAAAGGGACTTGGCAGATGTGATTAAGGTTCTTGAGATGTAGAGGTTACCTTGGGTTATCCAGATGGGCCAATATAAACACAAGGGTCCTTAAAGTGGAAGAGGGATACATAAGAGGAGGTCAGAGTGATACGAAATTAAGACTCTGTTGCTGGCTTTGCAGATGGGCGAGGGGAACCACAAGCCAAAGAATGTGGGCAGCCTCTAGAAGCTGGAAGAGGCAAGGGAACATATTCTTCTCTAAGAGCCTCCAGAAAGGAATATTGTTCAGCCAACATCTTGATTTTATTCCTGTGAGATCAGTGTTGTGCTTCTAACCTACAGAACTATATGATAATAAATTTGTGTTGGTTAAGCCTGCTAAGTTTCGTGTTATATTACACAAGCAGGAGAAACATAATACAGGTGGTTAGAAGGCTATTAGCCTTGAAGAATAGTAAACAGACTCTTAGTAGAGGGTAGAAAAAGTCAGTAAGGAAATTATTAAATGGGGGAAAATGTAGGACCTGAGTTATATGGTAACAGAATGCTTGGCAATACTTCTGCCTGCCATAACAAAGAACATAGAAAGTGAACTTGGTGAGTTTATAGATCTCTTAAGGAGATTTCCAGGCAGAGTGATGAAAGTACCAATTAACTTTGTACAGCTACGGATGATAATGTACAAGAAGAGAGAAATGAGCTAACAAAGGAACTGTTCAATTTAAAAGAAGAGTTTAAAGGAAATATTTCCAACCCAGTGCTTTCCTTTTCTTAGGAAAAAGGAAGAATGACTGGCGGGCAGAGCCAGAATCCCAGAGGGAGGAGCCAAGAAGCAAGGTGAGGGATGGATTAGGAAATCACCACTAAAGGGATGAACAGAACCACAATCAAAGACTATCTGTTGCCTTTAGTGTAGAGGCCCTCAACAACAATTGTAGTTTTGTGTCTCCCGTTTCCCTGACCCCCTTTCTGACTGGGAGTGTTTGTGTGGTTTTTCTATCCTAGAAAATCTGGACTGAGAGAAGCCACCCCCAAGTAGCTGCACCTGAGGAACAATACCTGAGGCATTTTCTCCACATCTGGACCTGATTTAGATGATAAGAGATTGAACTTAAACTAATGTCATCATGGGATGAGACTTTTAGGGTACGGGGTGAGTATAGTTTTGCATGTAGGTGGGACAAGAATTGTGGCCAGATGGTGGACTATGATAGTTGTCAAAGATGGCCCCCAAATAATTCTTCCCCTCCCCGTACAAGCATACCACTCTTCTCTTCGAGGAGTGGGGTCCATTTTCCTTCCCCTTCAATCTAGGCCGGCCTTGTAACTTACTTTGACCAATAAAATGTGGTGAAAATAAGGCCTGACAGTTTCCATTTTCATGCTGCTGGAGTCCTGAGCCATCATGCTAGAATTCCATGCTATCCTGCTGGAGAGAAGGATCACATGGGGAATCCCTAGAGACACCACATGGAGAGAAAGGCCATATAGGGAAGAAATGAGATGCCCCAATCAATCACATTTTCAAGGCCTCAGACAAGTGAGAGAGGTCTTCTTGAACCTTCTAGCTCAGCTTAGCAACCATCTGAATACAGCCATGTGAGTGATTCCAGCTGACACCGTTTGAAACAGAAGAATGACCAGTCAATCCACAGAAACATGAGAAATTTTAAAATCATTTGTTTTAAGCCAGTAAGTTTTGGGATTTTTTTTATGTGGCAATAGATAATTGATACAGAAATAATTTTGTTTGCAGAGGAGAGCTTAAGAGAAAAAGACTTAAGAAGAAAAGACTTGTAGAGAATTGGGGGGACAGACTTTTCCTTTTGAACTGCTTCTCTTTTAGTTGACTGATGGTATCTTCATCAATATAATTTTCTTAAAAATTGTGTGAGCCTTATTTAGCAAATTAGTCCACCCCATTAGACAAAAGCCACTTCCATAAATCTCTTCTAGGCAGGCCCCTCCTACCTTGGGCTGAGAATCCAAGTGCTGTAGAAAATGCCCACAGTATTTATTCTGTATCCTTCAGGGCCTATGAGGCATTGCTTGACATCATTCTAAAATCTTAAAGGGTCTTACAGCCTCTAATTTATTATAACCCTGATACTGTGTTTTATTGTTGGCACTTTGGGCCTTTGTCTTTGCCCCAAGATCATTTATGACATTGAAAATATTTTTCTGGCTGATAAAGATGGGAATAAAAAATGGTAGAGAATACTTCTTAGGCTTCTGGATGTGCTAAGAGTTTATAAGAGATGACATCTACATATTTTACTTTCCTCTCTAGACTCATCATAAAAAGCTTTGAAAATTTAATACTACTTTTTTAAGCTTGAATATAAGTTAAACTTAGAGGTAATATCTATTTTGTTATTAAGTATATTATAAATATTTATGTTATTGTAATACAGTACAGTCATAACAAGCATCCATGAGCATTTAACAAACAACTGTTAATTTCTGAAGCAGAGAAGAACATGAGTGAAAGTTCTGGTTAAATTTTTAGAGTGAAAGCTAACTATTTATTACTTAAGAAATAATTTATGTTTGATTATCCTGTATGAAAGTGTTGATACCAACTGGTTCTCTGCTGGGAGTTCAAAAAACAACTCAAATATGTATAAAAGAATATTTATCTTATTTCCTCTTGACACCAATAACAATGTTTACAATCTTATTATCAAGGGCAATGGTTTCTTTTAACACATGTATATCCTTGACAATGCTGCAAATAGACTCAAATTTTCTAATTATTGATGGCTCCTTTTTCTTTAATTGATTACATATTTGGAATTTTATAACTATCCTGAATCTGAGAAAAATTGCTTTGTTAACCTCAGGGATTTTTTAAGTCTAAGTATAATGGATTGTAAAGATAATGGAATCTTTTAAAGTCTAGATTTCTTCCATTCTCAGAGAAGATTATCTAATCTTTTTATAACTTACTATAGAGGATTTTTTTTCACAGTGATATGTTATTAAATGTTTGCTATTATAACCTTTTTTTCCTCCAGTTTCTCAAGCAAACATTTCACAAACGCTTTAGGAAACTCTAGAGAAACTTTTAATAATTTAACACACAATAAATTCTGATTTTAAAGCACTTAGGAAGGAAGGAAGGAAGGGAAGGAAGGAAGGAAGGAAGGAAGGAAGGGGAGACAATACATTGAACCAAGTAGCCTAATGTTTTATAATCTTAGGGGAAAAAATTCCTTTTTCTCCTTTCAAGACACATTTCCCTGAGAACATGTTTTTTGTGTTTAAAAAACAGAAGTCTTTGTTACTTTTGGAAAATACTTTTGTAAAGTTAAAAATATTTTCCAAATTTAAGTCTGGACACCTCAATTTATTTTCACAATGGGAAATGAAAATAAATGAGGAGCTATTCCAAAAGTAAATTCATTTTACTTCTCAGATGAAATCAATGTATAGAGATATTTAAAACTGGAACATGGTATCTTGAGAAGTCCAAGCTATCCTTCTAGAGATGTGGCAGATCCTTGGAGGCAGGCACTACGTGGAAAGAAATGCTACACAGGGAATAACTGAAATGCCCCAGTCAATAACACCAAAGCCCCACACACATGAGAGAGACCTTCTTGAACTTTCTTGCTCAGCTTAGCCACCAGCTGAATGCAGCCATAACAGCAAACCCACCTAACATCACTTGAAGCAGCTATAGAAAATAGTTTAACTGGATACCACATATCCTCTATATTAATCAACCAGATAGCTGACTGAATTTTTTTCAATGCCTAGTCAGTGATTCTGTCATATATGAAAGTAGCCATACTTGAAAGCGTTAGCTCTAAACAAGAAAAACAAAGGTTTACTAATCATTGCTTTTACCCCCAAGGTTGCTAACATTAGGTCTTTACATTTAATGTGCACTTTAAAAATAATGAGTAGCATATTGCTTATTGAAGTGCGTTTGCAAATTGCTGACAATCACCTTTTTATAACCATTTATTAGAAACAACAAGAAATATTTGCTATTTCAAATTTCAGTTCACTAAAGAGCATGGCATAGTTTATATATCATTCTATATAAAAGATTTTACTTATGGGTTGGTGGACAACTGACCATAATTAAATGATAACCAACTAGTTTTTTAGGGGCAGTGAATTTGGATAAAGAGTTGCTCCTTTTTCTACCTATCTATATTAAGATCTTTTTTCCCAGGTGCAATGGATTGAATGTTTCTGTCCCCACCCCCAGCTCCCCTCAAATTCATATGTTGAAATCCTGATCCCCAGTGTGATGGTGTTAGGAATGGGGGCCTCTCGGAGGTGATTAGGTCATGAGAATGGAATCCTCATGAATGGGACTCCGTGCCCTTATAAGAAAAGAAACCAGAGAGATAATCTCTCCTTACTCTCCTCACATTGGTCAGAACTATACTATATGCACACCCCGAACTAATCATCAGCAAGGGCAGCCCAATCAGTATTTGCCTTTAAACTGGACTGACTTCATTGAAGGGATACATTATTTGAAGTCACTTCTGAATGAAGTTTTTAAGCAAAGAAGTAAAGAGGAAGGGGACGGGTATTGGGTAAAATAATATTTTTCAAATTTTAGATCGCAACCCATTAGTGGATCGTGAAAGCAATTTAATGGAGAGTAATTGACATTAAAAAATTAAATAAAATGGAATAAAATAAGTAAAAATAATAAGCTCATCATACTTAGTTGGCACTAACGTGGTTTATGAAATTTATGAGTTATCTGTGTGTATATTCGGTCATGATGTAAAATGAATTTCTTAGTACAGATCAGAGTTTGAAAGCCACTTGAGTAGACAGCCAGCTGTGTCTGCTATACACAATCCCCACTGGTCTTCTGAAAATTGGTTAAAAAGGAATAGCTGCGTCCAGTGATCCTCCCCCTACAAGATATAATGAGGCTCACCAGACAAAAGAGATCCAAGAGTAAAAACTAAAATATGTGAACTCTTTAAAATACATGGGCTTATATAATTATGTAAGGACAGACTAGATAATAATAAAAAGTGCCATCTAATGAGAAATCATGCACCTGGAATTTTACATACTATCTCTTTTAATTTTCTCAACAATACATCTCTTCTAATACAACTCAATGTTATGTATTATTCTCATTTTAAGGTTAGAAAAAACAGCCAAACAAAGCTCAAAGAGGATAAATAATTTACTGTGTAAGTCACATAGCAAATAAGTGAGAGAACTTGGATTTAAACTTAAGTCTTTCTGATTAAAAAAAGCTAAAGCTTATTGACTACATTAATTTACCTCCCCAATGCTCACATGCTTCCAAACTATCACTATAACAGCAGTTTTATTCTATGGAACAATGACAGTGTTAACTTAAAATCACTCTAAAATTATGCAAACAAAAGCAACCATATAAAGGAAGGAAATAAAAAACCATAGATTTCAAAATAATTAAGGCTTTTCTGTTGGTGATTTCAAAGTGAGTCATTGACTGTCTTCCTTATTTCTAGTTGAAATTTTCCATTCAGTGCAAGAATAGTGATTTATGATGAATATCTTCTGATTATAGACCACAAGCCAAATAAGTGTTTGTGTTGAAATAAAAAGAAATCTTTTTCTAAACATCTTTATTGGAGTATAATTGCTTTACAGTAGTGTGTTAGTTTCTTCTGTATAACAAAGTGAATCAGCTATATGCATAGGTATATCCCCATATCCCCTCCCTCTTGCGTCTCCCTCCCACCCTCCTTATTCCACTCCTCTAGGTGGTCACAAAGCACCGAACTGATCTCCCTGTGCCATGCAGCTGCTTCCCACTAGCTATCTATTTTACATTTGGTAGTGTATATATGTCAATGCTACTCTCTCACTTCGTCCCAGCTTACCCTTCCCCCTCCCCATGTCCTCAAGTCCATTCTCTAGTAGATCTGTGTCTTTATTCCTGTCTTGCCCCTAGGTTCATTAGAACCAGTTTTTTTTTTTAGATTCCATGTATATGTGTTAGCATATGGTATTTGTTTTTCTCTTTCTGACTTACTTCCCTCTGTATGACAGACTCTAGGTCCATCCACCTCACCACAAATAACTCAATTTCATTTCTGAAATAAAAAGAAATCTTAAGTACAATTTTTATATATAAAGCAACCATTTTCTCTATATCAAGAGATGAACTGGTTATATATTTAGCATTTTAAGCTCTTATTTCATTTTTTTTCATTTATAGATTTATAGACCATTTGTCTGCTTGAACAGTTGGATACAAATAGTTTTATTACTGAGTGCTTTAAGATGAATGATGTTTGCGTCTTGGTGCCTCAAAGAAGGACCTTAAACCTTCTCTGTTTCACCCACTAAAATAGAATATGTGCTATAGCTATTAGAAAGAACTGCAGTTTTATGAATATAATAATGCAAAAGTAAAATTAATCACAAATAACCAATAAATATGTGATAACTTCATGAAAGATGTATTCCTATCTAACAAGAAATACTGTGGTTTCTCATTCTAAATGGAGGGTTGGAATGGATGTATAATGCTAATATTTGAAGACCTAATCTCCTGCTATTATTTGCAATGTTATTCTTGAGAATTTTTCTTCCTTATTTGTGTTGAAAGATGAATAAATTCAATGTACGTAAGATCATTAAGACAATGCAAATAGAATGTAATTTTTCAATATTTCTGATATACGTTAATTGACCCAAATGTACAGAGCATATTATATATGAGTTATAGGAAACTAACATTCTACTAGAAGCTTAAGGTAGACTATTCATTATAATGTTTTAAGCCTAGCTTCTAGCTATCTTCTAGCTACCTAGCTTATTCTCAGCTGCTACTGTCCATGAGTAATTGTTATACTTTGGAGTATATCAGACCATGTTAATAACACCCAGAAGAACATATTTTGAAATGTAAATTTATTGAAAAACAAAAATAGAATACATTTGAAAGCTAAACTGAACACTTATTCAACAAATATTTATTGACCATCCTCTATATGCCACTATGCTTGTGACTGTTTTTTAAATTTTTGACTTCCAAATGTTCATTGCTAGTATTTAGAAATGTGCTTTGTTTTGTGTATTGGACTTCTATCCTGTGAATTTGCTAAACTCACCTTTTTTTTTTTTTTTTTTTTTTTAGGTTTCTTGGGCTTCTACATAGACAGCTCTATCATCTGTGAATAGAGACTGTTTTGTTTCTTCCTTCCCAGTAAGTATGCTTTTTATTTCTTTTCTCTAGTTTCGATATCAAGGTAATATTGGCTTCCTAAAATGAGTTGAGAAGTGTTCCCTCCTCTTGTGTTTTATGAAAGAACTTGTATAGATTTTTATTCTTTCTTTCTTAAATGTTTGGTAGAATTGACCAATGAAACCATCCAGGCCGGAATTTTCCATTTTTGGAAAGTTTATAAGTGAAATTCAATGAATAGATATAGGAAAATTAACTATTTTTTTTTAATGAGTTTTGACAGTTTATCTCTTTCAAAAATTGGTCCAAATCATCTGAGTTGTATAATTTACGGGCAGTGAGTTGCTTGTAGGATTCTCTTATTACCCTTTTAATGTCTGTAAGGTTTATGGTCTTCTATTTTTTCTTGATCAATCTAGATAGTGGTTTATCAATTTTATCAATCTTTCAAAGAATAAACTTTTTTTACCTTGATTTCCTCTAATTTTTATTTAACCAATTCTATTGACTTATGCTTTTATATTTATCATTTCTTTTTTTTTTTTTGCTTACTTTGAGTTCAATTTGCTTTTTTCCCTGGTATTTTCACATTAAAACTTAGATTATTGATTCCACATCCTTCTTCTTTTCCAGTATAAGCATTTAATGCTATAAATTTCCTTCTGAGCACCGCTGTAGCTGCATCCCATAAGTTTTGATATGTTTTTTTTTCATTTTCAGTCAGTTCAAAATAATTTCTGATTTTCTTTGAGACTTCCTATTTGACCCATGAATTATTTAAAAGTGTGCCATTTAATTTTCAAACATTTGGAAATTTTCTAGAAAGTAATTGATTTCCAATGTAATTCCTTTTGATCAGAGAACAAATTATTATTGTTTAATTATTTTGAATTTGTTATGATTTGCATAGTGGCCCAGGATTTGATCTATCATCATGAATTTCCATGTGCACTTGAAAGAAATGTATATTCTACTGTTGTTGGAGTTTCCTTTAAGTGTTAAGCAGGTTAAGTTGATTGATAGTGTTGCTCAAGTGTTCTGTAATCAGTAGGAGAGATAGGATGTAGTTGGCTTACTCCATCTTGGCCAGCAGTGGAAATTTAGGTTGGATTTTGAACCCAGATTTTTCTGACTGATAAATTGGTATTCTTTTCATTATGCCATAATGAAATATTCAGGATCTCTGAAAGCTCTAAAAACCCCTTATTTATTATGCAATGTAATTCTTGATCCTAATAAATTCATTTTTATGCAGCAAGTAAATTTTATTTTTGCTTTAAAGGGAAATATCAAAACCTACTTAGGAAATGAACAAGTTTTCCTTGTTCTTTGAATACACTTTAAACTTTTTATTAAGTTGCTCCTTGCATACAGGCTTTGCATATATTTATGCAAATTTTAAAGGCATGCCCTTCTGACTATCTCTTGCAAAGGATAATAGCTGGATTCATTTCCTTTTAGAGTCAAAGAGTTACTTCTTAGCTTTATAGGGAAAAATGAAGCATAGTGAAGGAAAGATATCTACTAAACCACTGAATCAGGTGTTGAATTTGAGCTTTTATTTTCTTCTGGCTGATCACTCCACTGTGTTTTCTTCCATTCATGGTGAATTAGACAGGCAGGTTAGAGCAGTGTTTCTCAGTATTAAAAAAAATAAAGAAAGAAAAAAGAAAAAGAAAAGAAACAACAACAAAACTGTTCCCCTTTCACAAATACAAATATCCCAAACTCTCCTTCTACTACATTTACATTTTCTAAATAAATGAACATTTTGACTTAAAGAAAATTTTAAATAATAACTTTAGATTAAAAAAAATTCCCCATGTTTCCCTCTCCTGAGATTCATATACACTACTTACATTGAAAGTGCAAATCATTTCTCCGTGCTAGATTCATCTATACCTGTTCATCTGGGGATCCTTTGGCAGTCTTCTAGTTTTCTTCAAAGTCTTGTTCACCCTAACTGGTCAAACTGTGGCCCATCTGTATATCTAGAAATAGAGCAGGCTCCACTACCATAGACGGTCTCCTCCCTTTACCCCTGTAAACCCATGCCTTCCAGATAGCAGCGGGACACAAAGATGCCAACCAGTCCATACAGAAGTATGCAGAGGAATCACCTGTGTCACAGCCCATGAGGACAACCAGTGACAGGTCAGAGATGGTTGGCCAAGGGCTAAAGGCCAAGCAAATGCTCTGGGGCAGGGTAAGGCATACCAGCAGGTCACTAGTAATGATAAACTTTCTCCTTTGCTGTTTGTTATAGTAGTGAAACCATATCTGGCTCTGCTACCAAGTCTGCCATCATTTAAACAAAGCCTGCAGATAGACTACCAGACAAGTCTATTTTTTAATGGGTACCTTCCCTAACATACTTATAATAATGGGAAAAATTAATAGGACGTATTATATCAATGGGTCATACTAACCGCTCTCTTCTTTTTCTAAGTTCTTTTTAATTCTTGGGTATATTGGCTGTGGGATGATGTGGGATATTTTTAAGGATTTTTCCTAAGATTTCTACAGTGTTATATAAAGCATGAGGAAGGGTTATAGGGGTATGGAGAAAGAAAGGCAGTAATAAAAATTAAAGAGAGGGAGTGAGCAAGAGTATGGGCCAGGGTGAGAATGAGAGTGTACATGAAACTAAAGGCTTGGCATATTTTAAGCCTGAGATCAACACTATTTCTTAATTGAGCTTCTTGCTTCCATTTTCATTCTCCTCTAATTGAGCTTCTTTTATGCCAGAGTCAATCCTTAAACAGCAAATCTAACCATATTGGCCCTTTGCTTAAAACTCTTTAGAAGATGAAGTCCCTCCATGATCTGACCCCAACCCTCTGCTTTATTCTCACCAACTGCTACCCTTCAGCTTACACTGAGACAATCTTCATCACCTTTGAGTTTCTGAAGAACAGTGGGCTATGCCATTCCTCTGGGCCTTTGCATTTTTTGTTCCTTTTCTCTGGCATGTCTGGTCCTTGTCTTTGCTGTAACACCCCCTCTGTGACTTTCTCCCAGACCATACATTCTGTGAGAGTTAATAAGTTCTTCTTCTGCAAAATATTATACATAGTACTTTCATTTTAACAAGCAATTGTTGTATGGTAATTATTGGTTTTGTGTTTGTTGTCCTACTTGCTCTGTGAGCTCCTATGGGCAGGGACGAATTCTTATTTGTCATTTTGTCATCTGTGTCACTGTGCCTGATACACCATAAGCTCTTAGAGAATGTTGGTTGATCTAAATCAGATAGAGCTGTAACAAGAAGTCACCATACAGTCTCTCACTTTGTAGACTTATGCTCAAGTATGTAGCTGTGTTGAGCTATTATAATTTATCCACTCTGGAAAAAAACCCCAACAACATTATTTTAGGCAGATAGCTGGGTCAAGCAATCATGTTGTCTTTTTCCATTGGAGTAAGGATATCCCAAAGGAAAAATATAATGAACAGAAGCCTCTTACATCAGTCTTTTATATTTAGGGGTGAAAAGGATTTGCAAAATTTTCCAAAAGCCAGTTAGAAAAATTAAACACCTATGCAATGTGATACTTCTAAAAATAATGCCCAGAAGAACAGCAGTTCTAGAGAATACTAAATCCGAGTGTGGCTAGATTCCATCTTCGTTTTGGAAACAACCACAGCTGTGGTCAGCCCAGTCAGACAGTGGAATGCAGTTGAGAATTTGATATGGGGGGAAAGGAAAGGGAGCTAGGTTTCCTGCCCTGAGTCAGTTGGCACAAAGTCCCTGGTCCCTCCCCTTGCCCCCATCTCTTGCCCCCAACTCTCTCCTCCTCACCCAGGAAATTTATTGGTGATCTGGGCAAGATCTGGTATTTGGATTCTGTTTGTACTTTGGGGGATATTGCAGTAAAAGGGCTTTAAGAAAACTAAGATGGCACTGTTATATTATACAGTACATCTCTAATTCTTCCAAGTTTGGACAAGTATCAAGTTAAGCCACAGAGAAATGCTTTCCTTCTCTTTAAAAATTTCTATAAATGGTATTTTGCAATTTATCTGAGATGAAAGAAACACAATAGTTCCAACTTCATTAAGCTTTCCTTTACCAAAAATATTACAAGATCACACGCCTACTAGAAATGACACACTGGTCTTAACTGACAATATTTTATGGAGAAGATAATTTCCGGTCCTATCTTCTGTATCTGTCTTGTACTCTACTCACCTTTTCCCTGTCCTTTATTAAATCATAAAACACTTATATAGCAAAAATGAGGGAGCTATCAGCAACTACATGGAAGTGGCGTGTCTTCTGTTAAAGAGCTGCCAGGAAAACTAATTTATGGCTGTGTTAGTCAGGATAGTGGTTACCCTTAGGAGGAAGGGTTGACAGTAACTGGAAGGAGACACGGGGAAGACCTCTGGGGTGCTGCTCATGCTCTATTTCTTATTTGGGTGCTGATTACATGGATATGCTTAACTAGTGAAAAATAATTGACCTATATACCCTTATGATTTATATAATTTTATGTAGGTATGTCTTATTTCAAAAAAATAAATAGTAATAATTATAATAAAGGTATCAGGCTCATGTTGGTTCAAAATGTACTTAGCACAAAGAAAATAAAGACCAGTAAATCCATGTCTGTACAATAATAGACAATGAGTATATATATATACTCAGTAGGAGTATGTGGAATATACTGTGGACGCCTGCCATATCAGTAAACAAAGGATGTTGCAGCCATCAAGCCCTCAGCCACTGCAGCCACCTCCAGCAGTGCACCCTGAGGGGATTCAGGATGGAAAAGAACATGATACTGGCCTTAGATAGCCAAGGTGGATATCGAAGGAATGATTTCAGTGAGCCAGACTCTTGCATTTCCCTATATGTAGAAAAGAGCTAAACTCATTAACTTGAGATGTCTGGTTTTCTTTGCTCGGTTTTTTTTTTTTTAAGGAATTCCTTAATTTTTATTATTTATTTATTTATTTATTTATTCAGTTTTGGCTGTGTTGGGTCTTCGTTGCTGTGCGAGGGCTTTCTCTAGTTGTGGCAAGCGGGGTCCACTCTTAATCGCGGTGTGCGGGCCTCTCACTATCATGACCTCTCTTGTTGCGGAGCACAGGCTCCAGACGGGCAGGCTCAGTAGTTGTGGCTCACGGGCCTAGTTGATCCGCGGCATGTGGGATCTTCCCAGACCAGGGCTCTAACCCACGTCCCCTGAATTGGCAGGCAGATTCTCAACCACTGCACCATCAAGGAAGCCCCTGGTTTTCTTTAATTAACAGTACACTTTTGAAGTTCCGACAGCCTGGTTTTTGTTGCAAAAACTCCTACATATCCTGGCTCCTCCCTTCCCTCTTCAGAACAGTCCCTCAGAGCAATCTTCTGGGCTTAAGTCCTTAGGAAGTCTACTGAATAAAACATAATTCTCAGCTTTTATGTTGTGTATCTTTTTCAGTTGATGATACCTTTTAGTAAGAGGTCATTTCTTTACTTTTGGAATAGGAGGCCCAGAAGTCCAGATGAAGAGGCCTGTTTCTCAGCGAGTAATAGGCAGGAAAGGTTCTGTCCAACTCTTGTTGCCACATTGCCCAGATTTTGTTGGGTCATCTTCTTATTGTTACAGAACAATTTGGGGGGAAATACAGGGCAGATATTATTGACTCATCTTTTAAAAAGAGGAGCCTTAGGTACATACTTTTGAATAATTTGTTCAGGATAATAGAGATAATTCCCTCTTTTTGATATCAAATGAAGAAAATACTATGATTATTGATGGAAAGCCTCATTTGGACTCTGCTGACCTTGATCAAAGCCTTCCTGGTTAAACTCTTTTCTGTGACTAATCTTACCTAATCTTCTAGGAAACAGTATCCATTCCTCTCTGGAATCTCCTGTAGGCAGGAAGACATGAGATTTCTCAGCTTTCCTCAAATAGCAGACAAAGATAGCATATCTTTGAGAGGAATTTTTAATAAAAGAGGATGGTGGAACTTTATGGGATACCTGCATTGTGAGTTTTTGAGATCTGTGTGAGAACTCAGCAGTGGCTTCCCAAGAGGTGGGGGTGGGGGAGCTGTGGAAGCAGTCTGCCCTAGGTGCAGGCAATAAAGGATGCATCTTCTATAGAGAGTTTTCAAAAATAATAAAGCCAACTGAAGTTGTTCATCTGATTTTTATTATCACCTTGTGCCTGAGAATCCTCTGGAGCCCTTCCTAGAGGCTCTCACCAGACCAGAAAGCAGTGGTGAGGGGTGCAACTGACCCTTCTCCCCATCTCCACCCTGTGCCCCATTTGGGCATTAAAGTATTAGCTCTTATAGTTGTAAAACATGTCATAATTGCCAATGCACTGAGAGACATGCTCTGTCTGTCTCTGGGGCCAAAAGGAGGAGGGAATTTTTTGTAGGAGGTGTGGTAGGTAGACCTTCTGGCTTGTTCGGGGTCTGCACCTATTTCAGGGCCACATTACTGGTGTCTCTTCACAGAACCGGAGCCCACAGTATTTGAGCAGATGATTGATACGTGTGCAGGGTTGGGCTCAGAGGCTGTTGTGAAGGAGATACTCTTGCTCCTGTCACTTTTCAAGACCACAGTGCTTCCAAGGTGCTGCCCACTATCTTGAACAGCTGAATAACTTCTCCTCCACCCCTACCCATCCCCCACCACCAAGACATCTTTGTTCACTTTACCTACTCAGGCTAAACTCACTGTCTTTCCTCTTCTACTCCCCACCATTTCACTGTAGAAATGAGTTAAAAGCTCCAAAACAAAAGAGTACAAATGATAGCGTGTAACTGTCACTGGTCAGTGACTGAAGAAGAGGAAAGGAGTGAAGGGAAGTGCATCTCCTTCCAGTCAGACTCTGGATATCTGTAGTGAGATGTCTGCTACCCCCAATTATGCCCTGTGCCAAACTTATTATGCCTTAGTAACTGACTCCAAATTTAGTTCCAAAAATTTGAAAAGTAAGGGTAGACCAGGTTGAACTTAGCAAATGATAACTCAAATAAAGCATAAACAGTAATATTAATATCAGAGAAAGTAGAATTTTAAAAGATCATTAATTATAACAAAGAAGATGCACTAAGCCTAAGTGTTTATGTACAAAAATTATAACCGTACAATATGTATTACAAAAATCTTTGGAAACACAAAGACATTTATAGAAACTTAATAGTAGCCTTGAACATATTCTTTTCAGAAACTGATGGATCAAGTAGACAGAAAAAAGTGAAGTTATTGAAGATGTAAATGAAAAAATAAGCAATGATAGATATATACAACAGAGATTAGATTGTTCAAATACTCTTGGAACATTTAGAAAATTTGATCAAGTAGGTCATAAATTAAATCATAATAAATTCTCCAATGAAGAAATCTCAGGGTCCACATTCTCTGACCAAAATATAATAAAACTAGAAATTACAACAAAAAGATAGCTCAGAATGTTTATATTTCAATAACAAACAAATAATCTCCTTGAGCTAAAGAGGAAACTAGATTGTTTATAAATCTATTTAAAAATATAACAATGAATACATAATACATCAAAACATATGGGATGCTACCAATACATATAGTTATTAAAAAACAAAAAAGATGGAAAATATTTAAATGAACTAAGATTCAATTAAAATTTTGAAAAAGAAAATAACAGAAGAAAACCAAAAGAAAAAAGAAGGAAGAAATTTGTAAAGGTAATATCAGCAATTAATGAAGTAGGGAAAAGTTTTAAAAGTGGGTAATAAGTAAAACAGATAGTTCCCTGAAAAGACCAATAAACTGCTGACAGGCATGACCAAGATAATGAAAATATAATGCACATGTTCATTTATTGAGTGTCACAATAATCCAGGCATTATTCTAAGTTCTGAGATATTTGTTAATTTTTCTGCTTGTTCACCTTTTTTTTTTTTTTAATTGATGCTTCTTCCATTGCTAAGGTTTCGTCACATAGCCCTGACTTTTCCATATCAAGAGTAAATAGGTCCCAAACTGGCCAATTCTCCTGGATACAGTGATTTATCCAGGCTTGCATATGTGACACAGGTAGGCACCAAGAGAGTCCTCTTTGGGGGGATTCAAATGGACCCTGAGAGACATAGACTCTCTCTTTTTCTAAGGAACTAAATTCAGGCTTATTTAGTACCTTTTTCTAAGGTACTAAATAAGCCTGAAGATCCTGGGGCCCTCTTTGCTGCCTGAGGATAATGTCAACAAAGAGGCTTTTTAGGAAGAGATAAAAACAGAGGGAGAAAAAGAGAGCAGTACATGCACATATGAGTACCTTGCCAGGAGAGTGGCTTTGGTTCTGAAGTTCACAATGTTCCACCTTTGATCTCAAAACAAATATGCTTTCTTGGTCTTGAATGTGACTCTGAGCACTGGACACTTTCTTTTCTGGAGGTCATCACTTGCTTTTACCACCAGCAGAATATACACTGAGAAATAACATCAAAAGGGCTTCATCTGTGTGCTTAGCACATACGTTAGCATTATGGTATCACTGAATCCTCACTTCAACAGTGACAGATGAGCAGAAACCAAGAGAACTTAGGTAAGGTAATGTCTTAGTCATTAGACATTCATTCATTAAACAAAAATTACTATATGGCAGACACTATTCTAGTTACTCCAGATACATTAATAAATAAACTAAACTAAAACTTTGTCCTCAGGGAGCATATATTCTAGTGGGGGGAGAGAAACAAAAACCAGTGAATGTCGTAAATAATATGGCATGTTAGAAGGGGACAAATGCTATGGGAAAAATAGAGCAGGCTTAGGGGTTTCAGAAATTGTATATGTGTGTTAGAGGGTAGTGCAGGGTGCATATTAAATAGGATGGTCAGGATAGGCCTTGAGAAGGTATCATTTGAATAGTGACATAAAGGAGGTACGAAAGTTCCCCAAATGTATAACTGGGTGTGAATTTCAACACTGAAGAAATAATTTTGCAAAACCCTAATATAGAACCAGCTTTGTTGCTAGTCCAAATAGCCTTCCTTCCCCCAAACACTTCATTGCCACTTGACAGAAATGTGTGGTAGTAAATATGCACATCTATGATGACAGTGAATGTGAATGGTGCTCTCTACAATTGGGTACTGCACAACCTGTACAGTTATCACAGCCATCCGTTGCAATCATAGTGCTGGGCATATCTGGGGTAGAAAGAGCATGAAGTGGAGAAAGCCTCGGGGAGATGCAGTCAGCGAAGTCAGGCAAGATGTTGGTCATTGTAAGGAACTTGTCTCGCATTCAGATGTAATAAAATGCCATTGGAGGTTTTCAGCAGAGAAATTACATTACATGACAAGTTTTAAAAGGATTACTCTGGTTACCCTGTTCAGAATACACTGTTGTGGGCAAGGGTGGAAGTGGAGAAAGATGCTATTGCAAAAATCTAGGTGAGAGATGACAACATCATGGAGCAGCGTATCAACAAAGATGTACTTGGAGAGAAGTGGTTGGATTATGTATATATTTTACAGATTGAGCCAAAGAATTTGCGGACAAATTGGGTTTTGGATGTGAGAAAATGAGAGGCATCAAGGATGATGCCAGGTTCTCTGGCTCAAGATACTGGCCCCCAACTATTGTTGAAGTCTTTAGCTAAAATCCTTTTTTTTTTTTTTTACAAAGCTGGCCCTGATTATCTTAACTATGTTTAGCCAAAACCCCAAAATAAACGAAACAAAACAAAATCTTTTGATATGAGGTGGTTATAATATACCACACAAATAAATGTAAATATATAAATATAGGGAACCATTTTTTTCCATTCCTCTTCCTGTAACCAATTATCTATCTACGTCATCTACCTATCACCTATTTATCCATCTATTAATCACCGTAAAACTGTATTACATTTTAAAGTAATACACTGTTTACAAAGCATTTTAGACCATTATCATAACTGATTCTCAATGATCAGGTAGGTATATTGTCTGTATCAATTTGAGTAAATTCCAGAAAGTCTCTATGCTCTCCTCTGTAAAGCATGAGACATCCTGTTTTTACATATAAAATGTTGCTAAGTTGAGTATCTGTTAACTGAGTAGAGCCTATAGACCATACTAGACTTTCTGAGGAGGCGCAAGGCCAAGTAATTAATTTTCAAGCAAAATTTTTTTTAAAAATTACCCTTCCAGGACAATTCATTGTATATTTGAATTACAGCTTAGCAAATTTCACCAGGTTTTACAGACATATACGTCCCAAAGTGAATTTTCTCTTACCCAAAAGTGACAGTCTTTTAGAAATTGTATCATGAAGGGGATGCTGCTGGTGCCCTGCACAGATGCCCTTCACCAGCCAGGACAGCTATCCTCTAGATACTAGTAACTCAACTCATTGCTACTTCTTTTTCCAGAGAATCGCTCTCAGCCCAGCAAAAGCCATCTCACCCAGGAAGCTATTCTTGCTTTACTTAGTGCCTTTGCACTATATGGCTTCTCTCACTTCCCATCTCCTGAGAGCATTCCTCCAATAAATCACTTGATCAGGAATCCCCTTCTCAGCTTCTGCTTCTAAGGAACTTGACTAATGATACAACATTTGATCATTAAATGCATACACGTCCCCAGACATACTCACTATAATCCAGTAGAGAGCATAAGGTGCTTATCATGCTGGAATGCATGTTATAGGGAAGCCAAAACACACATTAGAAGTGTCCTTCGCGATGAAGAGTGGCCCCCGCTCGCCGCAACTAGAGAAAGCCCTCGCACAGAAATGAAGACCCAACACAGCCACAAATAAATAAATTTAAAAAAAAAAAAAAAAAAAAGAAGTGTCCTTACTTTTTGTTGTGGGGTAGAGAAGATTTAGCGCTCTTACTCTCCACTGGTCTCACTGTCAGACAACCTGACATTTGAACATTTCCTGAACCATACAGAGCCAGTTCTGGTAGGATCCTCAAAGTACCAACTGCTGTGTGTCAAAGTAGCTTCATGTTGGATCCATCCCTTAGGAGCAAGGTGGGTGGAATTCTGTTGGCAGAAGGTTGAAATGATAGTTCAGTCTGGCACATAACCTATCTCTTTGCAATGGGGACCTTGTGAATGAAGACAGAGATGACAGAGGATGAGGGGGATATGTCACCAAGAGAGAAGAGGGAGTGAACTCTGGTTGGGAAAACAAAGTCATATAAATTTGTATAAGTTGTTTATATCCTAGGTTTCTCTGGATGGATATGGAGTATAAGGGAAAACTATTTTACTAACTAAGATAACTAACTTTCTTGTATGTCAAAGACCATGTAAAAAGTTAGCGGAAAGTTTAAAGCTCACATAATATTACCCAGGTATGTTTTCTTCTATGTACACAGACGTATATAGACATATATTACAAAACATTGAGGAAACGAACATGAGATGGCTCAATCTTTTATTGCTTTTATACATGTCTTTCTTTATATGTCATTTTTGTGGTATTTTTGTGGTATTTATCACATCATGTTTTCTATGATATCTATTTGTTTTATTTTTCATTATGCTTTCCCTATCCCTGTCACATGATTTTGAGCTCCTTGAGGGCAGGACATGGGATCCCTCATAGAACCGGGCACAACATTCAGCACACAGCAGGTGATCTGTGTTTACCAACATGAAATGAATATGGCCCTAACCAAGCATCAGTAAGGCACATAGAGTTGACTTTTTAAATTGGGATGGCTTTATTCTTATTATTATCTCCTCTCTCTCTGGAAGAGTTTAACTTTGTGACATGAAAAATGAATTTATAAGACAGAAGTTAGGCAGTTTGTTAGGTAGAAGTTTATAGCTATAAAACAGAATTGGGATAATTCTTCTGCTTTGGGGCTGAAATGGGCAATGGAAAATTGCTCCATTGACCAAGGAGCTGGGAAAAAGTGCAAATTAGCCCCTGCCAGACTGACAGAAAACCAAAACCAAACAGAAAACCAAAACCCTGTCTTGTTATATTCAGCTGAGGATGAAGGAAAATGAAGAGTCAGTCTTTGAGAAACTGCATATTTAATTCTAGTGCTCTGACTTCTGATAACGTTAAAAAGCCTTTAGCTTGACTGATACTGATCATCTGTACTTGAACTAAACTTTAGTTTCTCAAGTGCTTTCTTTTAAAAGGAGGAGAATATGTGATCCTTCCTGTTATTTCTAATTTTTTTTCTACTAATAGCTTTCATACTCCCTTGATCTCAGCCCAGAACAAGATGCCTGATTTGAAAGACATTTCCTGCAAGAGGCCTGATCTAGGCATATCTACATCAAGTCAGAATGCTTGGGCACCATCCAAAAGAGCAGAAAATATGTTCTGTGTTATCAGAAATGCTGGAATGGAAGTACAAAGTAGTATACAGTAAGTGAGAGCATGTTTTAGATCTGTGACAGGGTTTTCTAACATTTTGAGGCGCAGACTAAAATCAGACGAAAGGGAGCAGCAGTAAGTCCAGCCCTTGGCTTTGTAAAAATGCCAGGTTGTAATCACATCTTATTTATTTTACAAGATGACACAACAGCCTAAGAAAATTTAGTTTACAGGAAGATTCCAGAAACAGTGCATCAACAATCCCCCAAAGTATATGTAATTATTATTTATTTCTTGGTGGAGGTAGTGGAAATAAGAATGGAGGTGAGTGGGAGAGTCATTATGGACCTTGATGATCACTGAAATATTGACAGTGGGGATGAAATAAACTTCCTTCATTGCTGGCTGCTCAGTTTTATGCCCCCTTGCATTTGAGGCCTGTGAATTCTCAAGGGCTGGTTCCTGAAGAAATAAAGAGACTCTACTTGAGCTTCTTAAGACTGAGAGTCTCCAGGAGAGGCTGAGTATTTAAAGGAAAACCTATAGGAAAACTTGAACTTGGATTATCCTGTAGTATCCCAGTTGATCAGAGTGAATACGTTCCAGAGGAGCACTTCATTTCCGGAGCCCTACGGCACTGCCCCCAGGATAATTCACAGGATTTACTTGTGGCAACCAAGTCATCAGTGACCCTGAAGATCGATTCCACTTACTGTTTGCTGTTCAACAAATCATACCAAATTTACTTTTTGGTGTTATCTTCTTGCCCACATGCTGTTGTTTCAACTTCTGCAATTGGACCTCTGTCCTTGTTAGGACAAGCTGTTGAAGGCCTCCAGCCAGCTCTTGTGCATCTGACTTATCTGATGGACCCAAGACAAAGGTCAGTCTTTCTGAGAACCTTCACAGCACTGCTCTTCTCTTCTCCATCACCCTACCTCATTCCCAGAGGCCTAGAAGTGGTGTGCTATTTACTGGGTCTGTGATCGTAAATGCTTCTTCACAGAGGGCAGGGGAGTTGAAAGCTTACCGAGGAGTTAAAATATTTACCAATCAATAGTCAAGGTCAGCTGAAAAATCATAGAAACGTACAGGCCACCTGACATTCTCTCTCTATCTCATTTCTTACTTCCTTCCAATTTATGCAAAGAATTGAAGATCCCAAGAAATAGTTAAAATAGGCTAACTATAAAAGGCACTTTTCCTTAGTTTTTAAAAATATAGGCATAGATTATGTCTGACTTAATATATCTTAAAATAAGATTCAGATGAAAAACCATATTTATATGGGGAGCTCTCAAAAATTCATTATTTATCCTATGACTCAAATGATTACTGACAAAGCTACAAATAGTGTTCACTTTGGGGAATACAATGATTTTCAACTATTAATCACTCATTTCTTTACCAAATATTTGTGAAACAGGAACTGCTCACTAAGGAAGATTTACAGGGTAAAAAGTCAGGAGCTTATTGGGAGAATGAATTACTCAGAGAGAAAAAGGGAAAATGGATATTGTGTAGAAAACAGGAAGACAAACAAATGTGAGAGAAAACACCTGCTTTCCTGTAAACATTTGACTTAATACAGTTCCCAGAAATGTTCAATGAAATAGCTGCTAACAAGAAATTCATATTCAATTAACATAACATTACAATTTCAAAGGTCAGGAGAAAAGGCTGCCTTTCTTCTCTCTTTACTTTTTAGCTTTCTCCCTGTCCAGAATTCTCTGGTGTTGCAGCCAACAGATGAAGTTATTTCTTTTTAAGCTTGGAGAAAGGTCACAAATATCTTTCAACAGATTACAAACGATTTGATACATGATTTCAGAAGCTGGAAAACTTCCTTGGATGCAGGAAAACTTTGAGAACTGATGAAAAGATTTTATAACAGTGCAGGCCAAACTTAATATTGCTAACACAGGTTCTATTTTAATTAATTAGGTGTAAACCATAGCACAGCCCTCTGGATCCGTTGTGACTGTTTTACTAGACAACTTTGAGAATTCTTTGATATTTAAATTTGATGTTATTGCTTAACAATGAAAGGCCTTTTGTTACCTTAAGGTAAAAAAATCTTCTGCTTTCAAACCCAAACCCAATCCATAGTGTAATTTGAAGGCTTACAAAGGCACTGTCCTGTCCAAAATTGTTTTCTTTAGACTCAACTGAAACAATATTCTTATTCTATGCTCCCTACACGGGATAGAGATCCTTTTCGTTGCTGTGGATGTCTGGAATTTGCTTTTTAAAGATAAAGGAATCCTCAGAGATGACTGGTCTCCAGTTTTACTAAAAGATTCCAGATATTGGGAGAAATCCTAGGATACTACAGTTTTACTTGAATCAGGCTCATTATGGGTTAAAAAGTGTCTTTTATTGCTTAAAGGAGAACAGTTCTGAGGTCCCTTAAACTTTGGGATGTGAATCCTCCAAAGAATATATTATTTTTTTTTAATCTTTTCTAATTGATTTCAGAGAGATTAATGGAGCCACCATCAATCTTAAACTCTTTCTCTCTTTGGTTATTAGTCGATGGAGGTCAGTGAATTATAACAGTAATTAGTAAATATATTTCATTTCAGGATCATTATTAATAAGTCAGCACCCTGTACCAATTAGGAGCTAGTAAGAGTTGCCTTAGTATAGATACATTTGTCCTCTTTCTCAGCTCTGTCCATATTTAACCTGGTAGTTGGGAGTATCACAAGCTTCCTCTCAAAGTTAAACAAAGAAGATTTTTTAAATTTCTTTTTAAGAATAGACTCTCATAGATTTCATAGCAGTGTAACTTAAATGAGAGTTTCTTCACCTATTTCAGTCTTGGTTTCCTCATTTGTAAAATGAAGTACAAAAATTTTTTCTTGCTCTAAAACTGTTATGATCCATGGAGATTTTTTTAATGAATGATGTAACTCTGTGGTAGTCAAGAGTCTTTGTGTACCACCCATGCGCTCTTCCTCCCAAAGTCCTAAAAACGTTCTAAAAAAATGTACTCTACCAACAGAAATTAAAGCAAGAAAGAGGAAGACCTAGGGTCTAGGATATAATGATGTCCATACAGTAGACGTGAGGAAGTCCAATTATGACAGTGAACAAAAATCCTGGGACAGTATTGGGTAGCAGGACTATACCGTTACTAATCGAGTTCAAAACAAGAGGACAGAGGGCTTCAGAAATGCTACCTTAAGGAAAACATAATATGGAACTTATAATTATTTTGTTGTGTTTGCCATATTTGAAAAGGACTTTAGAATTCTCTTAAAAGAATTTGAGGATAAATTAGAGTTAGTGCATAGAAAAGTAATCATTGAAAAATTAATTTGTTATTAACTCCAGGGAAAACAAAAGTTGTACAAGAGAGTAAATGCAATACACACTACGTGATTCTACTGTAAACCATATTAATATCTTGATAATGATGTAAATGTTACTCTTTATGCAGCTAAAGTCTGCATTGTAATTATATTACGATAATTGGTGGGAGGTCATAGAAAGAAAATGTGTGCATGTGTGTTAGTGTGCATCTGTGTGTGTAGCGGGTGGGTGAGGGGAGTTGGGCTGTGCAAGAGAGCTGTATCCTAATATTTCATAGCCAGAAATCAATAGATATTATCTAAAGTAGTAACAGCAGTTTATGCACACAATTTAGAAATATGGAAATAAACACCAGGAAAAAACCCAAAATGTGTTGAAAGTGATTGCCTCTGGAAAGTGGGATTCCACAGTGGGGATGACATAGCAGGGGACCGCTCTTCTCCCTCAGAGCATTGTACTGCTATTTGATTTCTCAAACTATGTACAATAATTATTTAAATAAAAATTAAAATGTTTTTAAATGTATCTTATGTATGTTCAGGAGAAAGACACCACCTTATGGCAACTGTTTCTACCCAGACAGAATGATTCACTTTATTTCAGAGTGGTGCTTATATTTTTACACTTCATTTACATTTGTAGAAATGAGATTACTACACTAAAATTTTATTTGTTTATCTGACATTCAAATTTAAAAGGGCATCCTATAATTTATTTCTTTTGACAACTTTATTGGAGTATAATTGCTTTACAATGGTGTGTTAGTTTCCGCTTTATAACAAAGTGAATCAGTTATACATATACATATGTTCCCATATCTCTTCCCTCTTGCGTCTTCCTCCCTCCAACCCTTCCTATCCCACCCCTCTGGGTGGTCACAAACCAACGAGCTGATCTACCTGTTCTATGCGACTGCTTCCCACTAGCTATCTATTTTACGTTTGGTAGTGTGTATATGTCCATGCCACTCTCTCACTTTGTCACAGCTTACCGTTCCCCCTCCTCATATCCTCAAGACCATTCTCTTATTTATTCTTTATTCCTGATCTTTATTCCCGTCTTACCCCTAGGTTCTACATGACATTATTTTTTCTTAGATTCCATACATATGTGTTAGCATATGGTATTTGTCTTTATCTTTCTGACTTACTTCACTCTGTATGACAGACGCTAGGTCCATCCACCTCACTACAAATAACTCAATTTCGTTTCTTTTTATGGCTGAGTAATATTCCATTGTATATATGTGCCACATCATCTTTATCCATTCATCCGATGATGGACACTTAGGTTGTTTCCATCTCAGGGCTATTGTAAGTAGAGCTGCAATGAACATTTTGGTACATGACTCTTTTTGAATTATGGTTTTCTCAGGAAATATGCCCAGTAGTGGGATTGCTGGGTCATATGGTAGTTCTATTTGTAGTTTTTTAAGGAACCTCCATACTGTTCTCAATAATGGCTGTACCAATTCACATTCCCACCAGCAGTGCAAGAGTGTTCCCTTTTCTTCACACCCTCTCCAGCATTTATTGTTTGTAGATTTTTTAATCATGGCCATTCTGACTGGTGTAAGATGATATCTCATTGTAGTTTTGATTTGCATTTCTCTGACGATTAATGATGTTGAGCATTCTTTCATGTGTTTGTTGGCAATCTGTATATCTTCTTTGGAGAAATGTCTATTTAGGTCTTCTGCCCATTTTTGGATTGGGTTGTTTGTTTTTTGTTATTGAGCTGCGTTAGCTGCTTGTAAATGTTGGAGATTAATCCTTTGTCAGTTGCTTCATTTGCAAATATTTTCTCCCATTCTGAGGGTTATCTTTTGGTCTTGTTTATGGTTTCCTTTGCTGTGCAAAAGCTCTGAAGTTTCATTACGTCCCATTTGTTTATTTTTTGTTTTTATTTGCATTACTCTAGGAGGTGGGTCAAAAAGGATCTTGCTGTGATTTATGTCATAGAGTGTTCTGCCTATGTTTTCCTCTAAGAGTTTGATAGTGTCTAGCCTTACATTTAGGTCTTTAATCCATTTTGAGTTTATTTTTGTGTATGGTGTTAGAGAATGTTCTAATCTCATACTTTTACATGTACCTGTCCAGTTTTCCCAGCACCACTTATTGAAGAGGCTGTCCTTTCTCCACTGTACATTCCTGCCTCCTTTATCAAAGATAAGGTGACCATATGTGCATGGGTTTAACTCTGGGCCTTGTATCCTGTTCTATTGATCTATATTTCTGCTTTTGTGCCAGTACCATACGGCCTTGATTACTGTAGCTTTGTAGTATAGTCTGAAGGCAGGCAGCGTGACTCATCCAGCTCCATTTTTCATTCTCAAGATTGCTTTGGCCATTCGGAGTCTTTTGTGTTTCCATACAAATTGTGACATTTTTTGTTCTAGTTCTGTGAAAAATGCCAGTGGTAGTTTGATAGGGATTGCATTGAATATGTAGATTGCTTTGGGTAGTATACTCATTTTCACAATGTTGATTCTTCCAATCCAAGAACATGGTATATCTCTCCATCTATTTGTATCATCTTTAATTTCCTCCATCAGTGTCTTATAATTTTCTGCATACAGGTCTTTTGTCTCCTTAGGTAGGTTTATTCCGAGATATTTTATTCTTTTTGTTAAAATGGTAAATGGGAGTGTTTTCTTAATTTCACCTTCAGATTTTTCATCATTAGTGTATAGGAATGCAAGAAATTTCTGTGCATTAATTTTGTATCCTGCTACTTTACCAAATTCATTGATTAGCTCTAGTAGTTTTCTGGTAGCATCTTTAGGATTCTCTATGTATAGTATCATGTCATCTGCAAACAGTGACAGATTTACTTCTTCTTTTCCAATTTGGATTCCTTTTATTTCCTTTTCTTCTCTGATTGCTGTGGCTAAAACTTCCAAAACTATGTTGAATAAGAGTGGTGAGAGTGGGCAACCTTGTCTTCTTCCTGTTCTTAGTGGAAATGCTTTCAGTTTTTCACCATTGAGGATGATGTTGGCTGTGGGTTTGTCATACATGGCCTTTATTATGCTGAGGAAACTTCCCTCTATGCCTTCTTTCTGCAGGGTTTTTATCATAAATAGGTGTTTAATTTTGTCAAAAGCTTTCTCTGCATCTATTGAGATGATCATATGGTTTTTGTCCTTCAAATTGTTAATATGGTGTATCACGTTCATTGATTTGTGTAAATTGAAGAATCCTTGCATTCCTGGAATAAACCCCACTTGATCATGGTGTATGATCCTTTTAATGTGCTTTTGATTCTGTTTTCTAGTATTTCGTTGAGGATTTTTGCATCTATGTTCATCAGTGATATTGGCCTGTAGTTTTCTTTCTTTCTGACATCCTTGTCTGGTTTTGGTATCAGGGTGATGGTGGCCTCATAGAACGAGTTTGGGAGTGTTCCTCCCTCTGCTATATTTTGGAAGAGTTTGAGAAGGATAGGTTTTAGTTCTTCTCTAAATGTTTGATAGAATTCGCCTGTGAAGCCATTTGGTCCTGGGCTTTTGTTTTTTGGAAGATTTTTAATCACAGTTTCAATTTCAGTGCTTGTGATTGGTCTGTTCATATTTTCTATTTCTTCCTGATTCAGTCTTGGCAGGTTGTGCATTTCTAAGAATTTGGCCATTTCTTCCAGGTCGTCCATTGTATTGGCATAGAGTTGCTTTTAGTAATCTCTCATGATCTTTTGTATTTCTACAGTGTCACTTGTTACTTCTCCTTTTTCATTTCTAATTCTATTGATTTGAGTCTTCTCCCCTTTTTTCTTGATGAGTCTGGCTAATGGTTTATCAATTTTGTTTATCTTCTCAAAGAACCAGCTTTTAGTTTTATTGATCTTTGCTATCGTTTCCTTCATTTCTTTTTCATTTATTTCTGATCTGATCTTTATGATTTCTTTCCTTCTGCTAACTTTGGGGTTTTTCAGTTTTTTGTTGTTTTGTTTTTTTTTTTTTTTTGCAGTACGCAGGCCTCTCACTGTTGTGGCCTTTCCCATTGCGGAGCACAGGCTCCGGAAGCGCAGGCTCAGCGGCCATGGTTCATGGGCCTAGCCGCTCTGCAGCATGTGGGATCTTCCCGGACCGGGGCAAGAACCCATGTCCCCTGCATCGGCAGGCGGACTTACAACCACTGCGCCACCAAGGAAGCCCTGGGGTTTTTTTGTTCTTCTTTCTCTAATTGCTAGGTGCAAGATTGTTTATTCGAGATGTTTCCTGTTTCTAAGGTAGGATTGTATTGCTATAAACTTCCCTTTTAGAACTGCCTTTGCTGCATCCCATAGGTTTTGGGTCATTGTGTCACCATTGTCATTTGTTTCTAGGTATTTTTTTATTTCCTCTTTGATTTCATCAGTGATCACTTCGTTATTAAGTAGTGTATTGTTTAGCCTCCATGTGTTTGTACTTTTTCAGATCTTTTCCTGTAATTGATACCTAGTCTCATAGCGTCGTGTTCGGAAAAGATACTTGATACGATTTCAGTTTTCTTAAATTTACCAAGGCTTGATTTGTGACCCAAGATATGATCTATCCTGTAGAATGTTCCATGAGCACTTGAGAAAAATGTGTATTCTGTTGTTTTTGGATGGAATGTCCTATAAATATCAATTAAGTCCATCTTGTTTAATGTATCATTTAAAGCTTGTGTTTCCTTATTTATTTTCATTTTGGATGACCTGTCCATTGGTGAAAGTGGGGTGTTAAAGTCCCCTACTATGAATGTGTTACTGTCGATTTCCCCTTTTATGGCTGTTAGTACTTGCCTTATGTATTGAGGTGCTCCTATGTTGGGTGCATAAATATTTACAATTATTATATCTTCTTCTTGGATGGATCCCTTGATCATTATGTACTGTCCTTCTTTGTCTCTTGTCGTAGTCTTTATTTTAAAGTCTATTTTGTCTGATATGAGAATTGCTACTCCAGCTTTCTTTTGGTTTCCATTTGCATGGAATATATTTTTCCATCCCCTCACTTTCAGTCTGTATGTGTCGCTAGGTCTGAAGTGGGTCTCTTGTAGACAGCATATATATGGGTCTTGTTTTTGTATCCATTCAGCCAGTCTGTGTCTTTTGGTGGGAGCATTTAATCCATTTACATTTAAGGTAATTATCGATATGTATGTTCCTATTCCCATTTTCTTAATTGTTTTGGGTTTGTTATTGTAGGTCTTTTCCTTCTCTTGTGTTTCTTGTCTAGAAAAGTTCCTTTAGCATTTGTTTAAAGCTGGTTTGGTGGGGCTGAACTCTCTCAACTTTTGCTTGTCTGTAAAGGTTTTAACTTCTCCATCAAATCTGAATGAGATCTTTGCTGGGTAGAGTAATCTTGGTTGTAGGTTTTTCTCCTTCATCACTTTAATTAAATATGTCCTGCCAGTCCCTTCTGGCTTGCAGAGTTTCTGCTGAAAGATCAGCTGTTAACCTTATGGGGATTCCCTTGTGTGTTATTTGTTGTTTTTCCCTTGCTGTTTTTAATATGTTTTCTTTGTATTTAATTTTTGATAGTTTGATTAATATGTGTCTTGGCATGCTTCTCCTTGGATTTATCCTGTATGGGACTCTCTGTGCTTCCTGGACTTGATTACATATTTCCTTTCCCATATTAGGGAAGTTTTCAACTATAATCTCTTGAAATATTTTCTCAGTCCCTTTCTTTTTCTCTTCTTTTTCTGGAACCCCTATAATTCGAACGTTGGTGAGTATAATGTTGTCCCAGAGGTCTCTGAGACTGTCCTCAGTTCTTTTCATTCTTTTTTCTTTATTTTCTTCTGCAGTAGTTATTTCCACCACTTTATTTTCCAGGTCACTTATCCGTTCTTCGGCCTCAGTTATTCTTCTATTGATCCCTTCTAGAGTATTTTTCATTTCATTCATTGTGTTTTTCATCATTGTTTGTTTCATCTTTAGTTCTTCTAGGTCCTTGTTAAATGTTTCTTGCATTTTGTCTATTCTATTTCCAAGATTTTGGATCATCTTTACTATCATTATTCTGAATTCTTTTTCAGGTAGACTGCCTATTTCCTATTCATTTGTTAGGTCTGGTGCATTTTTATCTTGCTCCTTCATCTGCTGTGTGTTTTTCTGTCTTCTCATTTTGCTTATCTTACTGTGTTTGGGGTCTCCGTTTTGCAGCTGCAGGTTCGTAGTTCCCGTTGTTTTTGGTATCTGTCCCCAGTGGCTAAAGTTGGTTCAGTGGGTTGTGTAGGCTTCCTGGTGGAGGGGACTAGTGCCTGTCTTCTGGTGCATGAGCCTGGATCTTGTCTTTCTGGTGGGCAGGTCCACGTCTGGTGGTATTTTGGGGTGTCTGTGGCCTTATTATGATTTTAGGCAGCCTCTCTGCTAATGGGTGGGGTTGTGTTCCTGTCTTGCTAGTTGTTTGCCATAGGGTGTCCAGCACTGTAGCTTGCTGGTCGTTGAGTGAAGCTGGGTGTTGGTGTTGAAATGGAGAACTCTGGGAGAATTTCAGTGTTTGATATTACATGGAGCTGGGAAGTCTCATGTGGACCAGTCTCCTGAAGTTGGCTCTCCCACCTCAGAGGCACAGCAGTGACTCCTGGCCTGAGCACCAAGAGCCTTTCATCCACATGGCTCAGAATAAAAGGGAGAAAAAGAAGAAAGGAAAGAAAGAAAGGAAAGAAAGAAAGAAAGAAAGAAAGAAAGAAAGAAAGAAAGAAAGAAAGAAAGGGGAAGGAAGAAAGGGGATAAATAAAATAAAATAAAGATAAAATAACATAGTTATTAAAATAAAAAAATAATAATTATTAAGAAATAAATTTTTTTAAAAAGTAAAAAAAATGGACAGACAGAACCCTGGGACAAATGGTGAAAGCAAATCTATACAGACAAAATCTCACAGAGATGCATACACATACACACTCACAAAAAGAGGAAATGGGGAAAAAATAATAAATCTTGGTCTCAGAGTCCACCTCCTCAATTTGGGATGATTCGTTGTCTATTTACGTAATCCACAGATGCAGGGTACATCAAGTTGATGGTGGAGATTGAAGCCGCTGCTTCTGAGGCTGCTGGGAGAAATTTCCCTTTCTCTTCATTGTTCGCAGGGCTCCCGGGGCTCAGCTTTGGATTTGGCCCCGCATCTGCGTGTAGGTCGCCTGACGGCATCTGTTCTTCGCTCAGACAGGACGTGGTTAAATGAACTGCTGATGCGGGGGCTCTGGCTCACTCAGGCCGAGGGGAGGGAGGGGCACGGAGTGCGGGGTGACCCTCGGCGTCTAGAGGCCGGCGTGACGTTGCACCAGCCTGAGGCGCGCTGTGCGTTCTCCCGGGGAAGTTATCCCTGGATCCCGGGTCCCTGGCAGTGGCGGGCTGCACAGGCTCCCCAGAAGGGAGGTGTGGAGAGTGACCTGCGCTCGCACACAGGCTTCTTGGTGGCGGCAGCAGCAGCCTTAGCGTCTCATGCCCGTCTCTGGGGTTCGCGCTTTTAGCCGCGGCTCGCGCCCGTCTCTGGAGCTCCTTTAAGAAGCGCTCTTAATCCCCTCTCCTCGCTCACCAGGAAACAAAGAGGGAAGAAAGAGTCTCTTGCCTCTTCGGCAGGTCCAGACTTTTCCCCGGACTCGCTCCTGGCTAGCCGTGGTGCACTAACCCCCTTCAGCCTGTGTTCTAGCCGCCAACCCCAGCCCTCTCCCTGCGCTCCGACCCAAGCCCGAGCCTCAGCTCCCAGCCCCTGCCCGCTCCGGCGGGTGAGCAGACAAGCCTCTCGGGCTGGTGAGTGCTGGTCGGCCCAGATTCTCTGTGCGGGATATCTCCGCTTTGCCCTCCGCACCCCGGTGGCTGCGCTCTCTTCCGCGGCTCCGAAGCTTCCCCCTCCGCCACCCGCAGTCTCCACCCGCGAAGGGGCTTCCTAGTGTCAGGAAACCTTTCCTCATTCACAGCTCCCTCCCACTGGTGCAGGTCCTGTCCCTATCCTTTTGTCTCTGTTTATTCTTTTTTCTTTTGCCCTACCCAGGTACGTGGGGAGTTTCTTGCCTTTTGGGAGGTCTGAGGTCTTCTGCCAGTGTTCAGTGGGTGTTCTGTAGGAGTTGTTACACTTGTAGATGTATTTCTGATGTATCTGTCGGGAGGAAGGTGATCTCCGCGTCTTACTCCTCTGCCATCTTCCCCCGATCCCCGGCATCCTGTAATTTTATTTGCTAGATCTGACAACCCTACCATGCCCAAGTGTTAGTGCGGGGGTTCCTTTAGTTGCTGGGGTTAATGAGTGGTAAACACAGTTAATGACTTTCCCAGACTCTGAATTTTTCAGGTTCAAATCAGATTACTGTCTCTCAATTTCTTTCCCCCTGCTTGCCAAACTCACTGAAGACTTTATTTCGAATATGTAGTGTATAAACAAAATAATAACAGCATATACAAGACAAAAAATAAACAAGGACAAAACCCAGTGATGTAAACTCCTTTACCCTAGAAGACTCCATTCTCATATATCCTGCATTCTTATATATTATATATTGATGGTCCACAGCATGTTTTATCCACTGAATGAACAAATACAGAAAGCAAGAGCTTTATGTTAGTGATTTAGTTAGCTATTTCATTCTCCAGCTCAGTACATTATAATAAACAAATATTAGAAGGATTTAACAAATATTAGTTGGTTCAGAGCATGGTTTGCTAAGTCCGTTTCGTTATTTATCTGAATAGAGCACATTTCCATATACTGCCTCTATCAGGCATCTTTACTTAAAAAAAAAAATACCTGAAGCCTTAATGAATTTCAGATGCTTGATGAAGAAATAGTGGTCTAATCCACAAAATCATCCAAATACATGAGTATCATGAGGGATTAAAAACAAATGTCAATGACTCAAACTTTTTGTGATTAACTCTATGTCCAAACAGGTAACCAAAAATGACCTCTCATGCAGCTTTTTGAAAACGATTCAGTGATATTCTTGATTCTAATAAGAAGGAAAGGTTTAGTAATGTTTAGAGAATCCTTATCAGAAGCTATTTTGATACCTGAAATGGACACCAACTGTTGATGGATTTGCTTCAGATGGCCCAATAGCAGTGTTTCTTAGTAAAATGGCCATGAGTGTTATCAAGTAAAAGCAAGAAAATTCCCCACCCTGAATGCTTTCCTAGACTGAAAATAAAATAATGGATCCAGAATTGCAAAAACAAATAAACAAACACAAACTCCATTTCAGGCAGTATTCAAAACCACAGACAACGTAGATGATCTTTTCTCATGGTAACCCACATTCTGCCCCAGTCTATACTGCTACATTTGGTTGAGCAGTTTGCCTAGCCAAGGACTTCTGGCAATTTACACAGAAAAACTGAACTAAAAAATTTTTCCCAACTGTAAAATATTTGTTTTATGCAAATTTCTAAAGAGTCCTGAGACCAATAAAAGAGGGGGAGAGGAGAATGAACCAAATGTAGCTGTCCTAAATTCTGACCATTAGATAGATTTCCTAATGACCTCTCACATCTTTTACGGCTGTATATTTAAAATCTGGGAAAAAAAAGAAAGTGGTTGAACATCTGAATATTATTAAAGCAGAACGACCACACAAACATTAAATGATTTCTAAATGGCATTGTCTCCTTTCACTCATCACTCTTTGACATGTTTTGGACCCCTTTGTTTTTATTATTAGGGGAAAAACAGGAGCAAAAAAAAATTTTTTAAAAAGGAGGAAAAGTAGATTTTTCTGTATGAGGCCTATAATCACCTTCAACAATTACCCTGGCATCTTTGCTTAGCATTTTAAGACCTTTACATCTGTAATGCTAAAACCATTAATTTGCTAAATTCCATGCTTTATTCTGTAGAACTAGCTAAAGACAAAAGTCTCTGGGTTTCTAGAAAGAACTTGCTTCTTCCTGTCTGCTTTCTGTAGACTTCCTGTGACCTTTCAATCTACTTGCAGCCCAACAACTGGCTTGACTGATTTTCTACATTGAGTTCAGAAAATAGTTAGCAGTTCCATAAACACAGTCTGAATCATCTCCTCGTTGAGGTTTAAATGATGGAATGAGAAGGTTCACCCAATTGTGAGTTTTATTTAAACATATGATATTCATGGGCCTAAAGAACAATAGAACTGACCACTCACCTTCTACCAGCAGGGGCAACAAAGGAGTTTCTCTCTTTTCAGTAGCTTCGTAGGATATTGTTAGGTACCATGGAGAAAGTGATGAGAGTTTGATTGTTTTTAGTGAGTATAGAGCCAAGGGTAATGTGTTATTTAAAATTTTTGTAAACCTGAATCCTCAAGACCCTTGCATTAGTAAACTTTGATCTACAAATTACCATTGACTAAAGATCTTGGAAACCAAAATGCTATTACTTAAGAATGGGACATAGTAAACTCAGAAATCCTAACTGATAATGAAAATTGCTTGAAAAAAATAAATATGTAACATACTATTGCTGACTTAGGAGCACAGAATTTTATGCATTATTTCTCCTGATTTCCCATTTTCCCCTTACAGGAAAAAAATATAGGTATATTTTCTTAAAAATTGTTTTTGCAGCTATTTCTTTGGTTGAATATTCTTCTGGATAAGCCTAACCCTGTTGATGATAGAAATTTTGAAAAGTAAAAGTTATGCAAAAGTGCAGACTCTGTCTGCCTTCCAAGTGACTGGAGAAAAAAATTACTTTAGATGCTTCTGTAACTTTTGCTCATTAATCAAATATCTGTACAACTGAAACAGGAGGGATCATTAGCAGAGGTAGGAAAATCCATTCTTGGGAGGGATATTACAGTTATTGGCTTTGGACATAGGAGATTGAGTTTCAAGTAATGATTAGGACATCTTTGTGGAAATTTGCAGCAGACAAAAGAAATTCCAAACTGAGTCTTGGGATAGAGGAAATGCTTAAGACATTGCTTTGGTATCATCTATCCATCCAAGGGAAGCAGAGAGAAGAGAGAGAGAGAAGGTAAAGCAGAATTCCTAGAATCAAAGCAGGTAAAGCACTCACATTTTTAGACTGAAGAAATAAAAATCAGAAGAGGCAAGGTTTGAAAAAGATCAGGATAGCTGCGTATTGTAGAAGCCAGGAGGAAAATATTTTAAGGAATAAGGTGGGCTTCAAGAGTGCCAAAAGGTGCAAAGAGGGCAAGAAGTACAAACACTGAGGAAAAAGTCATTGTTGGTGACTACTGAGTGACTATTAAATGATCTAATGAGGGTAGAAAACAGATTTTTGGATACATTCCATTTAGAGAACAGAACCATCCTTGGGGAAATCCTCAAATGACTCTCTCCAGTTACATAGGAAGCCCTGATATTGGGATATGTCTGTACAAAGACACACTATCCATAAATAATGGATCTAAGGTCCTCACTTTACCACAGATCAGAGACCACTTCACCAATGGAGCCACCTCATAAGTTCATTGAACAACTTCATTTTAAGCAGTCCAGTGTGTGAATAAATACACCATTTACTCCTAATGATACACAAAGATAATCTGTGTTCACAAGCATAAATGTTCTGTCTAATTTTGCTAAGGTTCTCTAAAGGCATTTTGTGAAATTGAGGACCCAGTTATATCAGTTCTACATGTCCAGGGCCGTACGGTTTTTTTTTTTTCCTCCTATTTTTTTTATTGAAGTATAGTTGATTTACAATGTTGTGTTAGTTTCTGCTGTACAGCAAATTAATTCAGTTATATATATATATATAAAGTTATGTATGTTATATATATATATAACTTTTGTATATATAAAAAGAATGTGTATATATATACATATATATATACACATTCTTTTTATATATTCATTTCCATTATAGTTTATCACAGGATATTGAATATAGTTCCCTGTGCTATACAACAGTACCTTGTTGTTTATCCATCCTACATTTAATAGTTTGCATCCGCTAATCCCAAACTCCCAGTTATTTCCTCCCTCACCCCCTCCCTTGGCAACCACAAGTCTGTTCTCTATGTCTCTGAGTCTGTTTCTGTTTCATAAATAGGTTCATTTGTGTCATATTTTAGATTCCACATATAAGTGATGTCATACGGTATTTGTCTTTCTCTTTCTGATTTACTTAGTGTGATTATCTCTAGGTCCATCTGTGTTGCTGCAGATGGCATTATTTCATTCTTTTTGATGGCTGAGTAGTATTCCATTGTATGTTTTTACCACATCTTCTTTAACCATTCATCTGTCAATGGACATTTAGGTTGTTTCCATGTCTTGGCTATTGTAAATTGTGCTGCTATGAACATGGGGGTGCATGTATCTTTTTGAATTATAGTTTTGTCTTGATATATGCCCAGGAGTGGGATTGCTGGATCACATGGCAACTCTATTTTTAGTTTTTTGAGGGCACCTCCATACTGGTTTCCATAGTGGCTGCAGCAACTTACATTCCTACCAACAGTGTAGGAGGGTTCCCTTTTCTCCACACCATCTCCAGCATTTGTTATTTGTAGACTTTTCAATGATGGCCATTCTGACCGGGGTGAGGTGGTACCTCATTGTAGCTTTGATTTTCATTTCTCTAATAATTAGCGATATTGAGCATCTTTTCATGTCCCTGTTGACCATCTGTATGACTTCTTTGGAGTAATGTCTGTTTACGTCTTCTGCCCAATTTTCGATTGGGTTGTTTGTTTTTTTGTTGTTGAGTTGCATGAGCTGTTTGTATATTTTGGAAATTAAGCCCTTGTTGGTCACATCATTTGCAAATATTTTCTCCCAGTCCCTAGATTGTCTTTTTGTTTTGTTTACGGTTTCCTTTGCTGTACAGAAAATTGTAAGTTTGATTAGGTCCCATTTGCTTATTTTTGCTTTTATTTCTATTGCCTTGGTAGATTGGCCTAAGAAAACATTGGTACGATTTATGTCAGAGAATGTTTTGCCTATGTTCTCTTCTAGGAGTTTTATGGTGTCATGTCTTGTATTTAAGTCTTTAAGCCATTTTAAGTTTATTTTTGTATATGGTGTGAAGGTGTGTTCTATTTTCGTTGATTTACATGCAGCTGTCCAACTTTCCCAACACCACTTGCTGAAGAGACTTTTTTCCATTGTGTATTCTTGCCTCCTTTGTTGAAGATTAATTGACTGTAGGTGTGTGGGTTTATGTCTGGACTCTCTATTCTGTTCCATTGATCCATCTGTCTGTTTTTGTGCCAGTACCATGCTGTTTTGATTACTGTGGCTTTGTGGTATTGTCTGAAGTCTGAGAGGGTTATGCCTCCTGCTTTGTTGTATTTCCTCAGGATTGCCTTGGCAATTCTGGGTCTTTCATGGTTCCATATAAATTTTAGGATTATTTATTTTAGTTCTGTGAAAAGTGTTATGGTTAATTTGATAGGGGTCACATTAATTCTGCAGGGCTGTAAGTTTTCAAACATAGGTAATAGGAACTTAAAATTACAGAAGTGCTACACCTAATCCCTAAAACAGTCATGGCATGAATGTATCCCCAGCCTTTATATGGCTTTCTGTTCCTAGTTAGAAGCATCCTTGCCACCAGTTCTTGGTAAACACTTATTGAGTATCTACTATGTGATGGCAACCCTGAGAGTTAATTTATCCTGTTTTTATAGATCAGCCACACGACGACCTTAAACATATTGCCCAAGATCACTCAATAGAGAGTGATAAATGAAATAGAAACTTGTACAAGGTATAGAGTTGCAAATAGGAAGGTACAACTATCTTAATTGATATAACAGGGGAGTCCTTTTAAAGTTTGGGACATTTGAGCTAGGTTTTGAAGGACAATGAAAGGCATTTATAATCAGTAGAGGAGGGAGAAGGCATTCTTGTACAAAGGCAGAGACTCACCCCACCCTCCAGATGGACCTTTGGCATTTAGTATGAAGGGCTTAGGGTAGCATATAGGGATGGAGTGTCACTTGCCTGAGGGCTTTCCTGCTTGGAACCAGGAGGGAAAAAAACAGAACAGAAAATATTAAGGAGAAGCTGAGTAAAAGTAAATAATAATGGAAAATATGGGTAAAACATGATGACAGTCAAGGAGTCCGGATATAAGGGAAACTTGGACAATTCCCAGAGCTAAAGAAATAGCTGTGAGGGGTCTTTATAGAGGTTTTGTATGTTACCTAAATAGTAGCTGTTGAGGGAACTGACCTATTCTGGATAGGGATGGAGGCGTGAATAACTAGGAATGTTCAGAGACCTGTCTGAACTGGAGACATCATTACTGGAGGATAAACAAAAATGAGCACATGGTTTGAAGGAGCCAAGCCATGAAGGGCCTTAGGTGCTATACCAAGGAGCTTGGGCTATCTTATGTAAAAATTTAGGAGCCATTGAGGCAGGGGTGAGAGAGAGAGTTAAGAAGGGGGTGTGATACGATTGTGATTTAGAAATTTCACTTCTGTGGCTTTGTGGAGGGAGAATAGAAACTGGAAATAGTTGAGACTAGTTTGGAGGCAATTGGAATCATCCAGAGGAGAGACGTTGTTGGCCTAAAATAAGGCAGTGGTTGTGGCAGTGGTGATGGAAAAGAGAGAATGTACTTGAGAGCTATGTAGAAGATCATACACAAAGTGAGGGCTGTTGATTGGTGTGGAGAACTAGGGAAAATGAGGAATTGAAAAGTCCGCTTGGATTTCTGGTTTGGGTACATGATAATGCCACTAACTGAAGTAGAAACTCTAATAAGAAGAACATGTCTTTCAGAGAAGATGTTGGGCATGTTGAGACTGAGGATCTATGACATCCTGGTGAATCTGTCTGGTGTGCAGTCTAGTATATTGGTCATGAGTCCAGAGGAAAAGATGAAATTGGATTTAAAAGCTATTTTTTTCAATTCTACATAATTTATTCTACTCATTACTTTTATAAGTAGGATCTAAAAGAAAAATTTACTTCACTCTCTCCAAGGATTATAATATAGTATTTTAATACAGACCCATGTGTTGGTATTGGAAGGACTATTTTGAGTACCTTGGCATGCCTCTCATTCTGTTATGGGTACAGCCTGTACTTGGAGAGAGATACCTCTAATATAATCTAGAAACTCAGCCAAAAACTTAGGAGTGTTTGTCTACAGTGGTTTGCTGACTTCCTGACATATGAACTTCTGGGAGAAATTAAGGGAGAACTCACTACACTCTAGGACAATGAGCAAACTATTGAATGAGTCCTTACATCACAAAAATTTAATTAGAGAAAACTGTATGCATCTTGAAGAGCTAGGAGTCACAGAACAAATTCAGAGACACTCCCAGAGGACTCACGGTACATGAAAGAACATTTGCTCAAATATAAAACAACTTGCCGTTCCCTGTCCCATCCTCTAGTTGCATGACAGGACAATATGTCAAGACTTACCTATTTGTTGAGAAATGTTTTATTTCCCTCTTCTCCTGAGGCAAGAATATTAAGGAATGGAATTCAACAACCACCAAAGATTTGAAATCTGCTTCAAAAATTTGTTTTATCTTGTACCCATTTTTAAACCTTGGCAAGTGGAAAAAATAAAACTAACAATAAGCAACAGACAAAAAGCCCTGGCACAATAATGTACCATAGACCTGACTTGCCTCTTTTAAGTATTTAAGGATAATTCCAACTGACAGCAATGGAAGTTGAATCTGAGGGTTTGGGCAGAGTTTCGGCTGCGTTTAGTTCTCTTAGGCAGATATTATTTTCACTGCCTTGTCTTAAATGAATTACAGTGAAATCTTCTAGATGTTTATTCATTTGAAATTTTTGTCACAGTGGTCCTAACTCAGTGACCTTTGGGTTGTGACTGTTGCTCAAAATGTGCTAAATAATATATGAAAGGTCTTTTATCTTTGCAATGGGATTTGAGGGGAGGGAAAAAGAACTGCATATTCCTGAACTTCCACTAAAAATATACAGTAGTGCAGCTCTCAGTGGTTTGCCCCATGTTGGGGGTCTAATTTAGGGGAAGCAGGAGTATGAGTACACGTCCCACCATTTTCCTTGGTGTACCACTACTTTCAACCAACATAAAAACCATCAAGTCCCCAAGAAGCTTTCCCACCACTGTTGACATAGACACTTATCCCAGTTACTAGGGCTCTAGAAATGATTGGCTACAGTCAACAATTATCCATTGTGATTTAGGCCTGAACAAAGTGTTGGGCAGAAGGATCTCAAACTTGACATATCTAAAACTGAACATATTAGCTCTATACTTGTCCAAAAGAAATACGTTCCTCCTTCTGTTTTCCCAGTCTCCATAAATGGTGCCACCATTTACCCAAGCCACTAGTTACCCAAGCCATGGAATGAACTCCTGATCTGGATTATAAAAAGCAATGTGGTAATAATGGTTAAGAGGAAGGATGCTGGAACCAAACTGCCTGGATTTAAATACTGGATTTATCATTTATTAGCTGCGTGACTTTGAACAAAATTCTTAGCCTTTCAGTGCCTTGGTCTCCTCAGTCAAAAAAAAAAAAAAAAAGGATGATAATAATAGTACTTTACTTCATAGGGATGTTATAGTTATAGGGGGTGAGTTAATATTTATAGCATGCTTGGACCAGGGCTTAATACATAAGTACTCTGCAAATATTTGTTAAATAAATTCAAATACCTGTTATCCTCAGGAACTTATCAATCACCTGGACTGTTTGTATAATAGGCTTCTAACTGATTCTTCTGTCTTCATTCTTGTTCCTCACAACTTGTCCTTCATACTATGACGTGAAACCTTTCAGTGAGTCTCCTTCAACGAGCTATAGGATAAAGTTTCAACTCAGCCTCATCTCTTCCTACTTCTCCTCACATACCTCATGACCTGACCTAATTTCAAGTAAAGTTTTTCCCTTTTCCTGGAAGGTGCTTCAGCCATTTTCTACCTACCCAATTTCTATTGTTTTCAATACCAAGTTCAAGCATTCCTCAACCCACTAGACCAATCCCCTCATCTAACCCAGGCACAGTTAGATATTCCCTTCTCTGTGCTCTCATGGCACTTGGCACACATTCTATCAGTAATTGTGATGCAAATATCCAACTGTGTTTATCTTTCCACCAGGTTAGAGCTTCCATGACATCTCCAGTACCAAGTTCAGAGTTTGTCACATATTTGGAGCTAAGACATGGTGGATAAAGCACTCAAAATTACCTATGTCTCTCCAAGAAGTCTACTGTTGTACATTTTGGAGACAGAAAGGCAGAAAAGTATATAAAATACATGATGAAAACAGGCACGAATTTATTTCATATGTTAAGGCTAAAGTCACAACTCTTTATGAAGTTTATTTTTTGTATTTATTTATTTTTATAAATTTTTATTTATTTATTTTGGCTGCCTTGGATCTTCATTGTTGCGTGCAGGCTTTCTTTCTAGTTGTGGAGAGAGGGGGCTACTCTTCATTGCGGTGCGCAGGCTTCTCATTGCATTGGCTTCTCTTGTTGTGAGGTGTGGGCTTTAGGTGCGCAGGCTTCAGTAGTTGTGGCACGTGGGCTCAGTAGTTGTGGCTTGCAGGCTCTAGAGCGCAGGCTCAGTAGTTGTGGTGCACGGGCTTAGTTGCTCTGTGGCATGTGCGATCTTCCCGGGCCAGGGCTCAAACCCATTTCCCCTGCATTGGCAGGCAGATTCTTAACCACTGTGCCACCAGGGAAGTCCCTATGAAGTTTTAGATGAGCTGTTTAAGTACAGATTTGACTGATGATCAACTAAGAACAAAATGATAATGACAGCAATATTATCACAAAATTGACAAATATTTACTTTTTCAATGATCAAGGTTGTCACTTCCTAACTAGCAAGTAAAGACCTTAATAGCTATTTTTATGAAATATGTGAACTGTAGCTTGCTAAAGCTTATTCAGCTCTTACACTGTACCTAGAATGTACTAAGTACTTCACATGAATCTACATGTAGACTCAAGTAGATATTCCTATAAAATGTAATAATTTGAACAATATTAGTTATAAAGAGTGAATCCAAGCCCAAAGCTCCTCAAAGAAATGCTCACATATATTATGAGGGAGCAGTGAAAATATTAATAGAAACAGAAAAAAAGAGTGCCACATATTTTTAAAACTGCCTCTGTTCTTCCTTGGCTAAAGGCAGTCTTCAGGGAGTCAGAATGGCCTGTCCCTCTGTCCCTCAAAGGAGAGATTTAGGGTAGATAATACATAAATAACCTATCAAACCTGCTGTCTTGCCACATAACATTAGTAAGAGAAAAACTACACCTATGACACTAGTGCATATGTATTACATGATGATGTATATTTAGAAACATGTGAGATTCATTAAGTATTGTTTAAGCTAAAATTCTAATGTTTTCAACAACCCCCCTTCCCCTGTTGCAATGCTAGCCTACTGGTATTCAATAATCAATTGCAACTTCATATTTTTTCTAAATTACCTGTTCTTTGGACAAAATCTCCCTGCCTTCTTTGCAAAGGCCCTTAGATTAAACTAGACTTTTCAGGAAAAAAATGTTCTCTTTGGAGTGTGCTCATGAGGATTAGAAAATTTCTGTTTTCTTTTGCAGGTGAAAACATACAATTTCCAATATACCTACTTTGATTTTTTTCTCCGTGTTCTGCTAATTAATCTATGCATTAGCCTCTAAATTCATATACTTTCTAGTCACTGGTTAGAAACCATTCTGAGTAGTTAAGGAAATCTTTATCCAAAGTATCTCTTTTCCTGCATATGAATATTATTGAAGCATATCTATTCCTCATCCAATCCAGCTGGGATGTTTTTATTTCTTTGGAACTTACTTCAGCTCCAACACTTGCCTATTCCCTGGAATAAATGAACTATTTCAAAGATGCCAACTCACCCTTTCTCCTACCCCAATTCTTCAGAATTAGGATTTCCTTTTGTATTTGTTAATAATTTCCCTAAATTATCCCAGGATATTACCAGTTGTACCCAAATGGAACATTTCTTACTTGTGTACCAATTACAAACTGAAAATATAGCACAGAGTGCCCAATCTCTAGCAAATGAATCTCCTAAGTTTTATCATCAATTTATTTATTCAGATTTTGCTTGAATATCAAAACCCAATGAATGAAAAAGTAATATCTGCATATTTAAGTTAAAAGTCGGATATTTGGTTCAGTCAAACCTAAATAGTTATGTGTTCATATTGTAACTGAGAAGACAAGCACAACTATGATTTTACTCTCAGTTTCCATGTCATTGTTTCTCTGATGATCCAATCAAATCCCTTAATCACACTCATCCTTTGGCTCAAGGTGAAAAATACTCTTTGCATGGAGAAATAGTTTTTAATCAGTTCAAGATGCAGCTGGAATAAATGCTACTGGCTTGAGTAGCCATTGTTCTTGGCAAATCTCTCCAAGCAATAAACAATGAACACCACACCCTCATGAGAAAGGGAGTGAGGGATAGGGATAGTCATTGTTCTCATTTTATATTGCTAAATATTATTACGGTCTATTTATATGCTGTGGGGACTGACATATACACTTGATACAGAATAATACAGAACAATCAGTGATTGTGAATTGCTGGAGACAAGTATTCTAAGTTTAACAAGCTCTGAATTCAGTCATGAAACTAGTGCTCATTGCAGACTCTATTAAAAAAACAGAACACTTTATCAATAAGCCGATAGGAGGAAAATTTTAGGAGCCAGTCAAGGATTGAGCATATAGATCCATATAGTGTTTATTTGGAAGAAGAACAAAGTATTCACAAGCTTTGAAAACTTTCATGGCTTATCCAAAACCACTTACACATAGCAGTGAGTGCCTCATCAATTGTGTTTTCATTCACTCATTAAGTAGGGTTTCAATAAACGATGCCTTTTATAGTTATGTATTTTTGATATTTTAAAAACAGAATTTCTTATTTCTTATCATGTTAAAATTGATACTTGTGGTTCAATGATGGCGGGAAATCCAATTCCACAGCTTCAAACTATAAGGTTTTAAACTTTGGAGCCTATGCCTTAAATTCAGAGAATTTTCTTGTAGCCTTGAGTATCCTCCTTATTAAACAATTCAGACTTAAACATCTGAGTTGAACCTCTTGCTAACTCTTCCTATGGGTAGTCTGTGTTTTAGTGTTTTAGGCATAGAGGCTGAGAAGATAGTGTGCTATGATTGACAGGATTAGTCAGCTCTATATTACACTCATCCTCTAAAGAAGTGACCATTTGGAAATATAGAACATGCCCTTCATCCACTGGCCTCTACCAAGGCAAGAAAATCTTATGGGAGGCATCATATTTACGGAGACAATTCAGCATAATGGTTAAGAACAGGGGCTTTGGATTTAGAGACCCCAGGGTAGGAGTCTTAGCTCCACTGCTTACAAACTGTGTGACTTCTGGAAATTTACTTAATCTCAGTTTGCACACTATTATAGAAGGAGTACCTATCTCATAGAGTTCCTATGAGGATGAAATAGGGCAATACACATAAAGTGCTGGTATGGAACCTGAAACATATTCAATATATATACAGTCAGCCCTTACTATTCATGGAGTTTGTACCTGTGAATCTGCCTACTTGCTAACATTTATTTATAACCACAAAATCAATACTCAGGGCACTTTCACAATCATTCACAGACATGCTCATAGTGGAGAAAAATTTGTCACCCAATGGGCATATTCCCAGCTGAGGTAGAGTAAATCAACACTCTGCCTTCTTACTTCAGCTCTCATACCATAAACGAGTGTCCTTTTTGCAGTCTATTTAGTATGATGTTTTTCATATTTTTGTGCTTTTTGTTGGCAATTTCTCTATTATAATGGCCTTTCTGAGGGATCAGAGAGAGGGTGGGGAGATGATTAGTGCCCTCCCCTCTACAGTCTCAAACTCAAACTGCTATTTATTAAGAGGGAATATTCCCTTTTATTTTCAGGGCCCTTATCCAGGGCCTTTTTTATTTTAGTCTGTTTGTTCTCTGTTGCAACCTTTGGGCACTCTATGGGAAGTCTCTGGGAATCATATGTGAGCCAGAGCTATGAATGGACTCAGTTCCTTAAGTCCATACATGCTATTGAGTCTACACCCCTCGTCTGATAAGACAAATCTGAATTAAGACTGATGGCATTTTACTACAAAACAGAATTGCTTACATTCCAAATTTTTCTAGTTTATCACATATAGTTAAAAGCCCAGAACTTATCACCTCAGCACTTTTATACATTTTCCCTCTTTCTGGAATGCTGTCCTCTATTTCTGGGGAGTTGCACAGCCTTTCAGTTTGAAACTCAGCTTAAGTATCATCATTTTAGAGAGGCCTTCCCTAGCCATCTTATGCAAAGTAAATGCCCTGATATTCTCTACCATGGCAACCTGCAATTTTCTTCACATTTATCACTGTCTGTAATTGTTTTTTATCTGACACTTGTTTATTATGTGGCTTCTAGCCCAGCATCTAAGTTCCATAAGGGCAGAAATTTGTTCTCTTTTGCTCATTGTTTTCTCCTTATTGTCAAGACCTTGAATTAGTACAGACACCCAGTGAATGAATGAATCCTATTGTATTTTGTCAGTTTGAATCTTTATATATTTTATTTTCAAACCTAAACAAAATCGTTCATTATTTGAGATGGATTACCTTCCACTTTTAAACTACCATTCTCAGCATCATCCGGCAAAAGATAGGAGAGAGAGAACAATGCACTTTAAAAAAAATTATTTTACTCATTTATTTTTTTTAAAGGATTGATGGAATTTCCATAGTTATATAGAAAGGGAATGGAGAAAGTCCACAGGACATATTGAAGAAATGGTCACTAATTCAGCAAGGTCATCAAGATATATAAATCAGAAAGTATCATTGTGGACTTTTATTACTGGAGTAAGAAATCCCGATTTTCTTCAATAAGCAGTAAGTAGCCTTATGAAGCTTTTGAAAACTATGATATAATAGTAGTTGTTTCTTTTTTTAAAATTTAATTTAATTTATTTTTTATCCATTTTATACATATTAGTGTATACATGTCAATCCCAATCTCCCAATTCATCCCACCACCACCACCGCCCCCCGCCACTTTCCCCCCTTGGTGTCCATATGTTAGAACAATGCACTTTTAACCAACCTGGTGCACTATGCTCATGTCCATCATATTAAATGTAGCATCTCAGATCCTAACCCAATGTCCCAAATACATACCACACATAAAACTTCAAATAAACTGTCATTTGTTAGTAGGCCAAGTAGTACTTGAGTTTCTGCACTGGGGAGTCTAAATGCTAGACAAATATAACTTTGAGATTTTTATCTAGAATCTAAGATAATAATCTAATATGTGACACAGTATAAAAAAACACTGTTCCAAGAAGCAGAAAACATGGGTCATAATCTCCATTCTGCTACTAACTTGCTGCATTACTTTGGTCAATGTTTTAAATCCCCGTGGGCCTCACTATCCCCATCTGTAAAAAATAAGGGTTTGGACCAATAGACACTACAGTTCCTTCCAGCTCTCTATGGCTATAAAAGTTGAATTGAATCCATCTCCTCTTCTTTCACAGAAGAGGTGGTGGAGGCCCAAAGAGCTAAGACCTGCCAGGTCAAGTGTCTGATTGGAAGCACTAAAGCAGACTCCTGCCAGGGTCTGCCATGTGCATGCAGCAGGATACTGTGTTGTGAAGATACCCTGAAGTAAGTATCCCATGAGGACATGAAGAGAAAGACCAAGTTTTTAAATCTGCTTAGCTTGTGGTTTCTATTTTACAGGCAGGCCTGCATGGGAAGCCAAATTGTAATGAGGATTGCTTAGTGTGCATGGAATTACAGCAATGGAGCAGGGGAAGGAAAGGAGTCTCTTGATAAGTTGAATGATATTTGAATGAGAACGTGTGTTTGCTAAAAGAATTTGAGACACCCTTCCCAGCATGACTATAATGTTGTTAACCATAATTTTAAGAGTGGGATTGGCAAAACTTGCTCTCTATGGTGGTCACTGTTGAGGTTTGCTTCTGTGACCTTCCTTCTCCCTCACTCCCAGCTTTCTTGAAATATGATTGACAGATAAAAATTGTTTGTACTTAGGTAGTAAAATATGATGTCTTGATATATATATACATTGTGATATGATTGCCACAGTCAAGCAAATTAACATATCTATCACCTCACATTGTTAACCCCCTTTATTTTTGTGGTGAAAACTACTCCCTTAGCAAAGTTCAAGTGTACAATATAATACAATACATAATATTATTATTATCTATAGTCACCATGCTGTACATTAGGTCACCAGAACTTATTCATCTTATAACTGAAAGTTTGTACCCTTTGACCAACACCTCCTTATTTCTTCTACCCTCCCAAGCCCCTAGTAACCACCTACTACTTTCTGTTACTATGAGTTGACTTTTTTTTTTTTTTTTTTTTTAGATTCCACATATAAGTGAGATCATGCAGTCTTTGTCTTTCTTTGTCTGGCTTATATATCACTGGGCCTAATGTCCTTCGTGTTAATCCGTGTTGTGGTAAATAGCAGGATTTCCTTTCCGCATTGAATCATCTTGGTTTCCTTGTCAAATATTATTTGACCATATATATGTGGGTTTATTTCTAGGCTCTCAAGTCTGTTCCATTGGTCTGTGTCTGTTTTTATGCCAGTACCATACTGTTTTGATTACTATAGCTTTGTAATATAATTTGAAATCAGGAAGTGTTATGCCTCAAGTTTGGTTCTGCTTGATCAAGATTGCTTTATTTATTCAGAGTCTTTTGTGGTTCCATATGAATTTTAGTATTTTTTGACTCTTCTTTTCTCTCTTTCATGGCTGACCATCTGATATTCTTTCTTTAGTATTGTTAGTAAATCTGTTTTAGTTGGGCTCTTAAAAAACCCAGAAACTGCTTCAAGTACTTACAATGGGTTTTAATTCAGGAAATTAGTTACACAAGTGATGTCATAGCTTAAAAGCAAAACAAGGAGTAATGATAAAGCAACCCCAAAATTAGCAGTAGCAGGAAACCCCTTACCAGTAGACTAGAACTGTGTTGTCCAGTATGGTAGCCAGCCACACCTGGTTGATGAGCACTTGCAATGTGGCTAGTCTGATCTAAGATGTGTTCTTAATGTAAAATACATGCCAGATTGTGAAGAATTAATATGAAAAAAAAAATGAAAAATAGCTCATTAATAGTTTTTATATTGAATACACAGAGAAATATGTTGAATATGTTGGGTTAAATAATATATAGTATTTAAATTCATTTCACCCTTTAATTTTGACTTTTTAAATGTGGCTATTAGAAAATTAAAACTTACATATATGGTTCTTACATTATATATATATATGTTTGATGGTGTTGGGCTAGAGAGACAAATGTAAAAGGTGACATTACTAAAGCTCAGGATCCAGAACCTCAATGGGCTGACCCACTGAGAACTAGAGGCAGGAAGGAAACACAGCTGTTGCTTGAAATGCCAACCGGAGCCATATAGAAGGGGAAGAGTACCCTGGCTTTACCCTGCCACCCCAATCTCCTGTCAGTGCTGCTGAACCCAACAGGAAGTCACCTGGAAAATGGCAGCCCCCAGGGGTCAATCTTCCTGTGATATGGAGTGGAGTGGGGCAAGGGCGGGGAATGCATCTGAGGGCAAATGGATTTGTTTAGATTACAGTCAGGTCCCGGTGTGTCCTTTTTGTTCATTCACTTATTCAACAAATACTGATTGAGTACCACTTACTACAGAGACCGTTTAGAATTATTGTCCTGAATTCCTGATCCTTGCTGTTCAGATTCTTTACTTGATTTGGTTCCACATTCCCTCCCTGCCTAGACTGTGGTCTGGATACTTATAACTTCTCTGTCTTTGATCAAATGAGTTGTCCTATTCTCTGTTATGTTCTTGATGTTTCTTTGACAAAGAGTATTTGAACTCATCATCGTATCTTGTTCTCCTAATTCCTAGTGTCTCGTCCGGGATTTTCACTCAGTTCTTTATTCAGTCTTATTTATAGTGCTTATACAATCCCTGGTACCAAATAACCAGCTACTTCCCACAGAGTATCAGCTACTATAGCCAGTCTTGTAAACAATAAGCCTTGTTTCTCCTTTCTTCTTTCTTGCTCCCTCTCTATAATACACCACCACACATGAAACCAGTGGTGAAAAAGCTGACCTCATGACCCATGGCATGAAAAGATACCTAAAAGGAAATATACAGCTCTTGAGTCTAAGGGTGAATCTTTCTGGCCAAAAGCTAATTCTCATAAAGTGTTTACCTTGGAAAGGTTTACTCTTTAGGCCTGGTAATCACCAGTTTCATAGAGAAATATGTGTTTTTATCATCAATAACCATTTTACCCAGAAATGGCTAAAATGGTTACTGTGTGTTAGGCAATTTTCTAAACAACAGAATACAAGATGAAAAGGTAAAAAACCCCTGGGGGGTAGATATAAGAAAAGATAAGTAATCTAAGGAGTCATGATAACAAGTGGCACAAATAATGAAAGTCCTGGGAGTTTAGGTGAAGAACCCTTATGTCACAGAGTGTTTCAGAAAAGAAGGGAACCTGAGCTGGGCTTTTCAAGAAGGCAAGAATTAGATAAACAAAGTGGAAGGATAAAGTTTTCCAGAAAGGGAAAATTGTATACACAATAGGAATATACAGAAACAGGAATAAATTCACTCTCTATTGAAATGGAGTATATTATGGCCAGGAAGCTCAAGTCTTTCAAGAGTAGTCTTCATCTCAGTGAGACCCCGGAGCAGTATCAACTTGAGTGAAGGACCTTATAGCATTTTTATTAAGATTAACGATATGGCTGGAAAGTGCAGCTTGTTAGGAAGTAGAATGGAAATCTTTCATCGTTAGTACTCGCGACACTACAACATGACTTGGCTCCCACTTTGGACCATAAGCTTCACAAGGGACAATGCCTGACCTGTTCACTGTTTAGTCCCAAGGCATGGCCCAGAGATGCTCAGTGATTCCGTGTTGAATGAATGAATGCCAATAAATGGTGTGATAATGCATGAGTCCCTGGGCTGAGGAGACCCAATGCAAACATTGATTCAATATTGCTGTATTCCAGAATAGAGTTTAGAGAATTAGAAATGAAGTTACGCATTGTACTCCAATTATTAGGAGAAATTCTTTCAGGGACTTTGGGCAGTGTGTCCTCTGGGTCACAGTTTTACGGGATTTAGGAATCCCAGTGGAGAATTTGGTCAACCTGGCATGTTATTAGGGGATGATAAAATTTATAATATAATTGTCATCACCTATGCCTTTGTAATAGTTTTCTTTATGATAATACCTATTTAAGGCATTCTATTAGGTACATCGGATTGAATTTAAAGTTATATTAGATTTCATTTCAGAGCTAATATTCCAGAGACCAGATCCTGCAGGCCAAGGCTAGTTCATTAAATTCTGAGATATCAGAGCAGATAAATTATTATCACAGAACCTGGGGAACTAGAAGGATCATTGAAAGTTTCAGGGGAACAGCATTACATGAGGGAGGGTTTTGAGGAAGTCCCAGTTTATTGACTTAGACCCTGGGGAGTGTTGCTGTGTGTCAAATGCGGGCTGTTTGTTAATCCAACACTCTACCATATGGAGGCCAAATGGCTGTTTAGAGTGGGCATTGTCTCTAGAATCAGCCAGAGTCGGATTCAAGGCCTAGAGTCTACACGTATTACTCTATAAGTTTAAACAAGTGATGGGGGTAAACATAGCACTTACACCATAGCTGCAAGAATTCAATAAAATAATGCAAGTAAAGCCCTTGCCTGTCACAGAGAAAGTGCGCAGTAAATGTTAGTTCTCTCTATAAGAACAGTAGAAGTGCACCTAATACACGGGAGTCTTTAGTTTTCCAAAGAGGACACACACCCCCACACACAAAACAAACACACAAAGCTGAACGTTCATTCAGACCAACTGTGTACATGCCCTATTTCCTACGCCTTACCCCAAAACGTAATTCATTCAACCCTTTACTCCCTTTGATCTTGGATTTATTTGCCCATGAATCATTTTTGTGTATCCTAGTTCCCCAGATGAATGCTTCTTGCTCTGACTCCAGCACAGCTCCCCTGTCCTGGTTTTGCTTCACTGACAAGGTTTTGGCCTGTGTGTCTTGCTCTTCTTAGCATCTGACCTAAGTTTGCCCCCACGTTTCACTTCCATCCTTCCGATGACTCATGGTGGCCTTCATATTACTGCAGAGCTAAAACATATTTCACAGAGAGGAAACAAAGTAAATAGCCTTAAAGAGGCCTTTTGGTTGACGTTGAGAGAACAGAGTTGGAGAGAGTTTCCAGAGTGGAAAGGTACACAGAACACACTCCTCCCACTTTACAATCCTGTCTGGGGATTGTGACAGTAAATACCGGCTCTGGTGGCATTAGGATTAGTCAAGGAGCCACTTAATCAGAAAAGCTCTTTACCCTTAAAAATACCCTCCATTTCTCCACTTACAGAAATGGAAAGAAAAAGCTAGTTGTGTGATTCCTCAAATCCCTGAAATTGTAGTTTGGGTGCAGATTTTCAAAGTGGTCTCTGCCAGAGTGTTACTTTGATAAGCTGAGAACCAGGCATTCAGCTTTAGGGAAGCCAGGGATTTGGAGGTAAGCCACGGTGGGCCCAGCGCCAGCTCCCAGACTTGTGATGTCTTATGGCATTTACAACTCACTGCCTTCCATTGAAACCATTGCCTCAGAAGAAGGGTGTAAGAAAAGAGTGAGCCATCCTAATCAGGGAATTGCCCTAGGCCATTGGGATACCGGTTCTGTTATGGGAAACCCTGCAGTTTGAGCATTGGTATAGTTCAACATGGCAAAGACTGGAGGAAAGTGATGCTAACCATGATTGAAGATTCCACCTCTGGCATCTCATATGCAAAAAAATACAAGCCTGCAAATCTCTCCACCTTTCCACTAACCCCTTTCAGAGTCATTAAGGCAATTTGGGGGCCATGAGAGCTGGTTGTCTGGCAACACCAGGCTCTGTCCACAGAGAGAAAGTTCTTTTTCACAAACCACAATCTTCTTCCTCAGAGCCTCTGCCCAGTCCTCCTTATTCCTGCCAGGATACTGCCTCCTCCTTGTTATAATATTCCACATTTTCTCCACATCCAATAATACAGTTCAGGGAGTCCCCTCTAACATAAAATGTAGTATGTCAGATGGTTTTAAAGTGCCTTAGAGGAAAATTAACCATGATTAGTGAGGTAGAAAATGAGCTGTTACTATTTTATATTAGCGTTGTCTGGGAAGGTCTCTTTGATAAGGTGAAAATTGAGCAGATAATTGAATAAAATATCCAGTGAGACTTGGAAGTATTAAAGAAAGATTATTCTAGGCAGAGGGAACAGCCAGTGCAAAAGCCCTGAGGTGGCAGAGTGCTAGGCATGTGTTCAAGGAAAAGCAAGAAAGTCAGTATAGCTGGGACACAACAAATAAGAAGAGTGACAGAAGAGCTCTTGGGGAGCCAGATCACTTAAGGTTTTAGAGGCTTTTACTCTGGGAAAGACAGGAAACCATGGGAGAGTTTTGAGCAGAAGAAGGACATGAGCTGACTTGAGTTTTTAAAGGATCACTGCCTGCTGTGTTGAGAATAGACTAGGGAAACAGGAAGGAAAAAAACAGCTAGAAAATTATTGCAGTAATCCAGGTTTGTGATGGTAATAGCTTAACCAAGATCATAGCAGTGGATGTAGGTGAGAAAATTGGAACACAAAGACATGCTGAGAATTGGTAGTATTATGGATATATTTTTAAGGTGGAGCCAACAAGAGTTCCTAAAAGATTGATGGTAGGGTATGAGGACAACAGAGGAATCACACAAACGTGCAGGGGTTTTGGCCCAAGCAACTGGATTGATGAATTGATATTGGTAGAGATAAGGCTAACTGCAGGAGGATAAGAGTTGAGGGGAAAATCAAGAGTTCTGTTTTCAACACATTGAATTTAAATTTGTATTAAACATCTGTGTGGAGGTTTTGAGTAGACAGAAAAGACTTCACGTAAGAGGTCCAGGCTGAACTATAATTTTGAGCATTAGTGGTATGTAAATGGTATTTAAAGCCATGAAACAACTTGAAATTGTAGATATATAAAGACATCCAAAGATTGAGCCCTGGGGCAGGACAACGTTTAGAGTTCAAGTAGTTGTGGAAGAGTCGCCAAAGGTGACTGAGAAGGAGCAGCCAATGATGTAAGGAGAGAACTAAGAGAGAGTGATGTGCCAAAGCCAAGTAAAGAGACTATTCAAGAAGGAGGAAGGGATCAACTTTATTGAATGCTGCTGTTAGGTCAAGAAAGAGGAGAACTGAGAGATGACTAAAGTGGAAAGTTGAAAAATGGAAGTTGTCCTACAACTGAACATTTAATGTATTTTCTCTTAAAGAAAAAAATTGAAGACCCTAACAGAAATATGTGAGACACGTTTATTAATTTCCACTATAAATTTGGTGACCAAATTTCCTAAAGACTAGAATTGATACAGGTGGTATAATACTGGAGGAAAATATTTGAAAATAAGATTGTTCTCTAAAACTCAAGCTGTGTAGATAATGACCAAGAAAGAGCCCTCAGCAGAGAGATTGGCTCACTACATTCTGGATGTCTTTCCACCCCACTGAGAATCAGTGACTCATTCATCCATTTTTTCCTTTATTTTATAAAACACCAATATCCATACCTCTCTATTTCTCTATTTTTTCCCCTCTATCTGCCTGTCTATCTAACCATCCTCTGCCTACCAACTTACCTATCTGCAAAAAAATGCTGCTTTAATAGAAGATAGCCTTAACACATAGTTTTTGCCAGCAAGATCAAAAGATTTTATAGCATTTTATTTCTTAATATTTGTAAAGGCTATAGAGGAATATACCATTTTTTTTTTGCTGCAAGAACAAGAACCACTTTGAGAAACAACCTAAACCTATCATTAACAGTTTATGTCTCTTTGTATACAGAGATTTGTATTCTTTATGAGGAAGGTCAAGGGTGAGGCATTTCAGAATGCAGTAATAATTGCAACACTTCTCCGAATGACCACAAATTACAGTGAGGATAATGAGAATGTGTTCAGTGGAGTTTGAAGTGCCTAGAGGATGTTTAGGAGGAAAAAATGTCAGGTAGGAAGGGATATATGGATACATGGGTTTGTAGAACAAGATAGAAGTCTATTCTGGGTAAATAAAGTTAAGAGTTTGAGCCATCATAAGATGGGAAAATTTTGGTTTTGATAGAGTCATAGAGAGAGATTATAGAGGCACAAAGGAGAAAAGCTGAACAATTATTCTGCTAAATTGTTCAGGGGACCTCCCTCTCTTTCATAACTATGCTTAATCAACATGAAAACATTGTTTTCTCATAAAATGCCACTTTTCATTCCATAATTGTAAAACTAAACTGTGAGAGAAAATAGTGAAAGCAGTTCATCATCAGCCTTCACGTCTCATCAAAGGAATATGCTGAGAAGTCTCTCGTACTCCTTGATGCCTCCTGCCCCCGTCCAACTATTTTTGGATTACAGTTGTTCCACTATCCTGTAAAAGCCTGGGGTATTTTCCTGGGGACATTTCTGGATAGGGATATCCAGAACAGAGTAATCCTTCTCATAAAAACAACAGAGCATATAACCCTCAGAGATGGAGTGTGTCTAGATAATATTTAATTTGTTGTTTCATTTCTTCTGAATCATAATGTGCTTTATTTCCATTTGTAAGCATTGTAAGAGCAGACATGAAATGGCTCTGAAAAAACACTGCTATTTCCCTTTTAAGAGGTTTTTTACTTTCTTCTTGATTTGAACAACGATGACACTATTTGGACTTTCTGTGGTAAAGCTGTTTCTTTTAAAAGTCAGATTTGATTCTACAGACATTTTAAGTTCAGCACATTACATCTTGCACTAGCATCTAATTCAAGCTCCTAATTATATAACCATCTTTCCCTGCTTTCATTACCTCTTTTGTGATCAGGACTGGTGCCTTTGTGAGTGTATATATGACACCTATAGCCCAGCATCTTGCAAATCAGATGTATTTTCATAATGAAACTGACTGCCCTGGAAAAATATTAAAAATTCATGTCTTAGTTTTGAATTATTAGAAAATTGAAAATGTATATTTTAATACATTGAGTTGTTTAACATGAATTTAAATGTGTCATTGAACAGAATAGTAGATATACTTCGCCATTCAATTTTTTCTTGGTACTTCAATTCAAAATGTTTTCCTTACTTTTTTTCCAAGAAATGTATTAAAACTTTCCTTATAATTGAAGCAAGGATTGTTTTTTGACCAGGATGAAAATCATAAACAAAATTCACAATATGAGTAACATACATGGAAGTATATTAAGAAAATATGTGTGCTTTTATTTGTGCTGAGATAGAAGATGCTCAACAATTAGAAACCCAGATCACCCAACTGTGCACCCGAAGTTGCTTTGGCATGAAGCCATTCAGGCAAAACAAAAGTTGACAAAATGGTGGGAGTTGGGCAGGAAATGATAGAGGGGATAAATGGCACTTCGCAGTTGCCTTTTTAAGGAGCCATTTTAATGTGTGGACTTTTTCACACAATCCCCAAACAAACCATATTAAAATTTCAACTCCTTTTAATATTGAGAAATATTAAATATCCTTACCCCATCCCTTGGCAAAGAAACTAGTAAGGCACAAGGTAAGGGTAAGGTAGGGTAGGGATGAGGAGACACCCAGACATCATGTAGCACAAAGGAGAAAAGCTGAACAATTATTCTGCTAAATAATCAAGACACATAATCAAGAGACATGTATTTACCAGACTTGCTCATTTCCGAAAAGGCCATCCAGTCATTCTTCACTAAAGCAACTGTCCGTTCTCTAAGAATTTACATGACTGAGTGAATGGTTCAAGTGTCAAATTCTGATTTCTCTTTTAAAGCTATAATGGCAATACTAATTTATTTTATTTTATTTATTTAGTTTTTGGAGCACTTTCTTCTTTTTTTAATTGAGGTATAGTTGATTTTCAATGTTGTATTAATGTCAGGTGTACAGCAAAGTGATTCAGTAATACCTACATATATATCTTTTTTTTTCATATATTAATTTATTTTACATCAATACATGCAACTTCTGCTTAATAGTGACAACTGGCTTTTTTTTTTTTTTTTTTTTTTTTGCGGTACGTGCGCTTCTCACTGTTGTGGCCTCTCCCGTTGCGGAGCACAGGCTCCGGATGCGCAGGCTCAGCGGCCATGGGTCACGGGCCCAGCTGCTCCGCGGCATGTGGGATCTTCCCGGACCGGGGCACGAACCCATGTCCTCTGCATCGGCAGGCAGACTCTCAACCACTGTGCCACCAGGGAAGCCCGACAACTGGCTTTTTAAATCTGAAAATGAAGATAGGCATGTATACCTTCTGTGGGCTTCCTGAAATAGATCGTATTTGGGAAAGGGAGGATATTGGAGCAGTAATTTCATCTATTAATATTAGCGTCACTCTCCATAGGGAATCCTTAATTTATACTTAATGATTCTCTCAGTACTCAGTAAAACACATATATTAATATTCTTAAATTGAAAGTCTCCTAAGATTGCCTGGGGTTAATGTGTTGCAAATATTTCTTAGTAATTAAAAAAAAGGGAGGAGAAGGTTGTACATTAAATGCCATTTTAATACACTTTGACTTAGTGTATTATTTATTGCCACACTGTGGCAAATGGCTGCCTCCAGTAAATGTGTCGAAATGCCTGTGTAGTCAAAAGAGACTTGAGAAAGTGACTCCATAAAGTTTTCTTGTTTCAAATGCAAACCTAGGGATCAGAATTAACTTGGACCTACAGAATGTAGCAAATTTTGTTCTTTTCCTCATGAGAATAGTGGATGGAAAGTTTTCTTTTTTTAATTGCTTTAAAGAATGCATGATTGTGTCTTTTGGAAACCTCCAGATCAATCTCTTATTTTCTACTGCAGCAAAATATCAGATATTAGAATACTTGAGAAATAGTGAAATATGATTAACTTGTTATTTTATTTTTCTGATGTTTAAGAAATTTTTTTTTTCTGTGCATGGTTGTTTTAATAGTCACTTTAGGAGAAGTAGGTGCAAGGAAACATTATAAAATATATTAGTCCTTTCTCCTGGCTTAATTGAATATTTATTAATTCAATAAGTATTTATTGATCATCTGTTTGCTAAGCAACATTGGATGAAGGACTGTATGTTTTTGCCCTCAAACAGTTCATTGTTGAGTAGGAAGAGACGGGGATTTGAATGTAATTATAGGGTATATTAGTCAAACTAGGCTAACTGTTAAAACAAGCAGTGTTAAATTTCAGTGGTTTAACACAGCCTAGGTTTATTTCTTGGTTATGTTGCCATACACTGGGGGGGGCACAAAGAGGATGGCACAGGGTCTCTGCTGTATGCAGTCATTCAGGCTTCTTCCATCTAGTGGCTCTGTCATTTTTTTGGTCCTCAGAGAGCTCCACCAAATTTTCTACATCTGTCTAGAAGGCCAGGGAAAAAAGAACATGCAGTATACAAGGGAGGTTTCATGGACCAGGCCTGGAGAAGCCATCTTGCCACATTCTGTTGGTCAGAACTCAGTCATATGGCTGCACCAAACTTGAGTGTTTTGATCCAGTTCATAGGACTTTAAAGATGTTTAAAGTATATATATATATATATATATATATATATATATATATATATATATATATATATTCGTATATGTCTGTTTTTCTGGGATTTCTGTTGTGATGCATTGGTTTATTTATTCATCCCTGTATCCATACATACTGTCTGTATTATTATTATTATTTTTTAATTAATTAATTTATTTATGGCTGTGTTGGGTCTTGGTTGCTGTGCACGGGCTTTCCCCAGTTGCGGCGAGCGGGGGCTACTCCTTGTTGCGGTGCATGGGTTTCTCATTGCGGTGGCCTCCCCCGTTGAGGAGCGTGGGCTCTAGGCATGCAGGCTTCAGTAGTTGTGGCATGTGGACTCAGTAGTTGTGGCTCGCAGTCTCTAGAGCGCAGGCTCAGTAGTTGTGGTGCACGGGCTTAGTTGCTCTGCGGCATGTATGATCCTCCCGGACCAGGGCTCGAACCTGTGGCCCCTGCATTTGCAGGCAGATTCTTAACCACTGTGCCACCAGGGAAGTCCCACACTGTCTGTATTATAAGTCTGGTAGATGGAGACTCCTTACCTTGTTCTCTTTTTACAAAATAATCCTGGCAATTATTGGCCATTTGCTTTTCCAACAAAATTTTTGAGTCACTTTATAAAAGTTCCATGAAAGAGCTTGTTCCATGAAATGTTTTGATTTAAATTGCATTTGACTATCATTTTCTTAGAATTAAATTTGTATCTGATTCACCCCAGACTTTATTACATTGTAGTTGCTCCATAAACACTTTATTGACTAAATGAAAGATGACAATTCTAAGCTTCAGGGCAATGAGCCCATTATAAGCATTAACTATGCTCAGAATTGCAAACCAATTTTAAAATTGAGCAAAATAAAATTTAAAATTTAACTGTTGCAGATCCTCTACCATATAATGTAGTCCAAAGATATTATTAGCTTTTCAGGGCACTGAATTTAGTCATTCGGATATTTAACTGTGACAACATATGTAAAATGCCTAGCACATCAATTAGTCTTGTTTTACATGGCAACAGCAGATGGTATGGTTGAATACGTGGTAATTCCCTTTTGCTAGACCACTGTTCTACTTTATTAGCAAAGATCATTAAATGCTACTTTTTTAAAAGTAGCCCAGGGAAACAAAAAATAAACATTGATGTTTTATTTGTTGCTTTAAAAATATTATTTAATACTTATAAAGTTTATCACTACTATTTAAAATCAATTAATTTGAGTGCTAATAGTCCCTAATCAAGCTACAGCTACATTCCTGTATGATTATTTGATTGTTTGCTAAAGTTTAACAGCAACATACATAAAAGTTACTCTTACTAAAACATAAGATTATCTTTTAAATACCTAAAAAATTTAATATAGATCTGTGATGGTGAGCTTTTCCTAAAAGGTAAATGGACTACCAACGTGAGCTAATGAGTAAACTTTAGTATTATGTGAAAAATAGTTTGACACAAAGTATTTTCCGAGGAAAGGAAACACATACCAACTGGTATCCTTACCTGCAAAAGCATATCCTAGTTGAATGACATAATCCCAGGGTTGGAAGTTGCCTTGGTAAGATTCATTACTATTTCCTTCCTCTCTCCCCATCCCCCTTCCCCATAATGTCTCTGTTTCTAATCAGGAAGAATAAAGTTCATGGCTGAAAGGCAGTTAGGAAATCCAGATGGGCAGCAGGAAACCACAAGTCTGATTTTCTGTTTATAGGACTAGATAGAGAAGTTGACATAGTCTATTAAATTGATGAGGTCATTAATGGTTCATTCTTTCTCTGAACCTATAGATAGAGGTGAAGGATAAAAAGATTCAGAATAGACCTAATGTGCTACAGTCACATTACAAGTGGTGCGAGAGATGTGAGTAGATCCCAAGCTCATGCCAGGAAATACTAAACACCACATTTCAAGGTGTCTGTGAGAAAAAAAAAAAATCCCAACTCCAACTATAATTTTACTTTACCACTGTCCACTATCAGACTGTTCCAGAGGACTGAAAATGACCAGAGCTTGTGCTCAAAAGCACATGTAGGGCTTCTAGACTCTAAAGCAGGCAATTTGGAGTTGTAGCGAATTGGCAGAGCATAGCTCTGAAGTAACAGTCATTTGTAAAACTATCTTGAGCACTAGAAAGAAACACTAGAAATATTTACCAGGTGGCATTTTGAGTTCTCTCTTGTCTGCCTGAAGCTCAGAAGTAACAGGAATGTGCCACAGCTAGAGAGCAGGCCCATTCTTGGTGTCCTTATAACCCAGAAATCATTTGCACACCCTTCTGCCGCAGCAGGGCTTGGGATGGAGGGGAAGAGCTCGGACCCTGGAGTCAGACAGTTTGGGTTGGATCCCAGCTCTGTTATTTACCAGACATGTGTTGGGCCCAGACCCTTGGAATCTCACTTCTTTGCTCAGTAGTATGGGAATAAAAATATTGATCAGATTGCTGTGAGGATAATATAAATGAAGTAGCTCCTTCTAGAAAAGGCCCCCAGGCCTCACATCTCTCACCATTGACTCTCAAGTGCCTAAAATTCCTTTATTGGTCATGACTGTGAGATAAGGCAGGGGTGATGCACTAAAAATAGAAATGTATGGGGTGTTGGTGGTAGGGGTGTATGACATTTTCAAACTAGCACCTTGGTCTTTATTTACTTTTGCAAACTAGTTAACCAGTCACTATGCAGGGAATTCATAGGCTAGGACAGAGTATAGAAAAGTTTGGAATATAAAAAGGCATTTAGAAGCAGAGTATGAGGACCTATCAAAGAGGGAGAGCCTGGGGTGGGAGAGTGAGGTGACACTGAAGCACTTGGGTAAGGAAATGTGAGTCCTCAGGATTAGAAGAGGAGGGTAGTAAAACAAAGTGGGGGTGGAGGTGGGAGAGGAGAGTGACTGTACGCAGAAATGACACTTGAACTTGGAGTCATCCTTGATTCCTCTCTCTCACACACACCTATAGCCAAATCATCAGCAAATTCTATTTCCAAAGTTTATCCAGCACCCAATCAGTTCTCACCACCTCCGCAGTTACCCTGGTTTAAACCATCTTATTCTCATGTCCCAATTACCACAGTAGCTTCCTACTTGTGCTCTGCCTACCCTTCCCTCCTACTGTCTGTTCTCTGAGAGTTCCTTTTAAAACATGTCAGATCATATCGCTCCTTGCTCAGAACTCTCTAATGACTTCCTATTTCACTCACAAAAAAATAGTAATAATCCCTAGTCCTCCCCATGGCCTGCTTTCCTGACCCCACATGATCTAGCCCCAGCAGCCCTCTGACCTGTCCTCCTTTGGCCCACTGTGCCCAGCTGCACTGGCCTTACTGTGAGTTGAACATTCTTCAGCCTTAGCACATTGGCACATTTTTTTCCTTTCTCTGGAACTTCCTACCTCCAGAAATCTACATGACTCACTTCCTCACTTTACTCGGATGTCACTTTCTCATCCCAGAGGCCTTTCTGACCTCCCCTAATATGGCACCTTGCACCCCCATCATCATCTATTCCCCGATGCTGGTCTTGTACCCAACCACACTACCCAGTGACAGCCTGCCATTGGATTTGCACAGAGACATACAGCCACCTCATTGGAACGTGAGCTGCCACACAGCTCATCTGTGGATCTGAAGCCTTGCCTTTGAGCTGTACTAATCTGTTCTCTGAGGGCCAGGAACTGGGTTCTGTGGACTTCAGATGTCCCTGCTCTGAAATCCATCCAGCAGAGTGGGGTCCAGGGGTATGGCCAGTTCTGAGAAATCCTGGATAGCATATAAGTGACCAGGAACACATATCTTTTGCAATTTGTTTACTTTACCCTCACAGAAGGTATTTGCCTGGAGGCCTACCTAACAGAACATCTTAAAAATATTGACCTTAATACACTTCTAAGCAATCTCAGAAAATATTTAAAATAAATGGAGACTAGCAAAACAGTCTCCTCCCAATAGCCAGGGTCTCAGCTATGGAGAAATTCCAGTGGTATTTGAGTCTCAGTGATGGCTGGTTGCGATCAGGTTGGCCAGAATAGCTATTAGTGTAGCGAACGTTGTGATGTGTCACCCAATTCCCACTGCAGGGCAGACACACATTCTCCCAGTGCTGGGAGTGTGGCCTGCTGATGACTCACAGCTGAGTCCCTCTCTGGGCCATTCCTATAGCCGAAGGGAGCTGTCTGGCCCAGTTACATTCCCTACCTAGGGATAGCCCACACCTGATGACTGGTCAGCATGGAGGCAAAAGGCCTGGTGTCTGTACCGCAGTTTGAGATGACTCTAAAAAGCCTTCCCAGCTTCAGAGCTCCCTTTGGGATTGGCTGTGACCTTTCCTGCAACTACTTTACCAAATCTCGCTTTCCTCACTCCCTCACAGGAGGCGTTCTCAAGTGTGCCACCCCATTTACTTCCTGCGTACAAATCTCCGTCTCAGAGTCTGTCTCCCAGGGGACTCACCTTAATAAGACACTGAAGAAATTCAATCTAATCATTACAGTGGCCTGAAGAACCAGCCTGCGCCCCCTGGGGTCAGGTGATTGCCACTGCAGCTGATTCAGGAACTTGGGGAAATGTATTGACTCTTTTTTTTTTTAACTTTTTATTTTATATTGGAGTATGGTTGATTAACAATGTTATGTTCGTTTCAGGTGTACAACAAAGTGATTCAGTTATACATATACATATACATACATATACATATCCTTTTTCAAATTCTTTTCCCAATTAGGTGGTTACAGAATATTGAGCAGAGTTCCCTGTATTGACTCTTACAGACGGTTAATGAGTAGCAAGTGGCAAAGCCAGAGCTCAACCCACACATTCCACTCCAGCTAAGGTTTCAAAAGAGAGCTGGATCCACTCGAAAGGCATTCCACCCTCTCAATGTTCCCACACTGCTTCCAGACTGACCTTTCAGTTCCTCACACAGGGTGAGCTCTCTTCTGACTCAGGGCCTTTGATTTTGCTGTCACCTGTATCTTAGAAGTGTTTTCCTGGAATCTTGGCTTGACTGGCCTCTTCTCAGCCTCAAAGTTTCAGCTTAATGCTGCATCCTCAGGGAAACCTTTCTGGAATGCCCATAACCAAAGTCATTTCCCCCACTCCATTTGATACCCATTTATCCCAGATCCTTGCTTATTTCTTTCAGTGTTTTTCATTTACCCTAAATGTTCTTGTTTGTTTATGTCTCCTACATAACTGTTTTTAAAAATTTCTTCTCTCCCCCTACAGACTGCAAGCTCCATGAATGTAGAAACAATCTAGCTCACTGCTGTATCCACAGCGACTGGAATGGCACCAGACATATGGTAGGTTTTCAGTAAATGCACTGGATGAAAACATGAACATCCTTTTCATTCTTTAGTCTTCTCTGTACACACCACAAGAAGCTATCTGAGCCAACGTACAGACACACAAGCTCTTATACAAGGAATTGGCTGGAGCCAAACGACAAGGTCTGGAGAGAGGTTTGTTTCTACTCTCTGTGTTTATAATGCTGGCTTTGAGGGTTGGTGGGGGTGGAGATGTGTATAATATAGGAACAGACAAATTGCAAAACCAAGTATTGAGGATGGGAGTACGAGTCAGCTGGGAGTTTCTACTTGATGCCATGTGACGTTGAAATGCAGGTCCTCTTGCAAGTTCATGTGGATGTTGGAAGAATTGCTTTTCTTACATCTGTAGAACTCAGAGCCAGCAGGAGGAAGAGAAGCCCTGCTGTCTGGAGTCTCTGAGGGACAGACTGACTTTCCTGGAACAGTTCATGTAATGAAAAGGAAACTTACGTTGTTCACCCTTTCTAGCTGGGACTCAAAGTAGAGCAGTCTTTGGAGCCTCAGAGAAAGTTCTGGCTGACCAGCTGTGAGCCCAGTGAAGGAATGGCTAGAAGCAAGACAGCTGTGTCTGTTCTTGATGTGAGCCTTGGAGGCCCTGCAGGAGTAGGGCTCATGCTCTTATACGTGAGCTGGCTCCCCACCAGACCTACCACACTTGTACGGCCCCTGCAAAAGTGGCAAGGTGCTTAAACCTGTATGCATCCTCCCAGTCTGTATCCTGGCCAGCCTCTGCTGGAGAGCCATAGCATCATGGGGAGATACCTGAGTCAGAAGAGAGCCTGGGGCTTATCCCCTGCAGTAGTTTTTAAGCTGGGTCCTCTGCTTTAACCAGAACAGCTTCGCTTTTCATCTCTTTTCTCCATTTCACTTGAGAAAGGCAGTATATTGCTAAAGGAATTAGAAACTACCAAACATATAATTCTGTTGTGTTAGAGTTGAGGAAATCAAAATCCCAAGAGGTGCAGTGAGGAACTGTAGTCCTAAAACAGCTAGTGACAGAATCAAACTATGACTTGTGGGTGTTGTGTCTTCAAACCCAGCTCCATTTCTCAACCTCCTGCATTATTGCTGTGCCATTTTATATGGCCTTCTTTGTTACTTAACCTTCCAGAGCCAGTTCTACCCTCTTCCCGGGCATGACTCTTCCCTCCTGGAGTTCCAGAAAAAGGCACAACTATGGAAAAAGTAAACACAACTGTCCTCTAGTCCAACCCCACACTCCTCTGTCCCCGTAGAATATACCCCATCAGCGTACACCATCTGGTTTCTCAGAGCAGCACTGCTGAAAGCCATTCTGTCTAACTAGGGTTACAGGTGAGTAAAGATGTGATTGCTCTCAAACCAGTTCCACTCAGTCCATAGAGTCTGCTCTTTGATCTTTGTCCCCTCCTACCCCTTTTTTTGAGGGGTGAGGGGGAGATGGTGGTGAAATTACAGGGAAAGGGGGATGTATGAGTTAGTTATTGCTGCATAACAAGTTAATGCAAATTTAGCAGCTTAAAACAATATGCAATTATTATCTCACAGTTTGCATGAGTCAGGAGTCTAGGCAAAGCTTAGCTGGCTCCTCTGCTTAGGGTCTCACAAGACTGCACTCAAGGGGCTGCAGTCTCACCTGAGATTCAGGGGTCCTCTTGCAAGTTCATGTGGATGTTGGAAGAATTGATTTTCTTACCTCTGTACAACTCAGAGCCAGCAGGAGGAAGAGAATCCCCACTGTCTGGAGTCTCTGAGCTCAGGGAAAGAAGAAGCCCTCTTTTAAAGGACTACCTGATTAGGGCAGGCCCATCTAGGATAATCGTCTTTTAATTAAGTCAACGTCAAACTGTTTAGGAATTTACTTTCATCTGCAAAATCCCTTCTATAACACAACATAATTATGGGAGGGATACCTCTTGCCCATCACCATATCCTATTAGTTAGAAGCAAGTTGCATATCCTGTCCACACTCCACAGGAGAAAGGTACATGAAGGCATGGATACCAGGAGGCAGGGATCACTGGAGTCATCTTAGAATACTGCTACCACAAGGGGATTATTAGAAGGATAATAAAAAATGAACAAAGGTTAATTCAGGATGAGGAAATGGAGGCTCAAAATGGTGAGAAACGTACTCATGGTTACCTCATCGCAGAACCAGTTTTCTAATCTGGAGTGTCTGAAGCCAGGGCTTATTCATTTACCCTCTACTTCCTAACTCATACATTTGGAAAACAAATGAAGGCTGTTGTGAGGTTCAATGGCAAGAAACCTGGATAGGCAACAAGAGACCTGTTTTCTCTTCCAAATTTATCATCTAACTAGCTCGATATAACCTTTGTCAGCCCCTTAACTCTATGTCTCATTCTTTCCTCCCAGTAACCCACCTGATTTTTGTGAGCATTAGCAAAAAGTGTCAGGCATTGCAGATAGTAGGTAGCTATAAATGCTCATTAAACTAAAATGAAAGGTAGCTGTTTTAAGTGGAAGGAGGTTTACCAGTTGAACCTCTTCTCCTTCTGCCAAGTGTGATCTCGAATGCTATGAGTGTTGGTATGATTGGAGGAAGGAAGAGGATGATGGAAAGGCAAAATAAATGTCCCCAAGATATTGCTGCCCTTCTATCTTTCTCCTGAAAGCCAAGGGGACACACTGGAGCAATTCTGAGCAGACCAGTTTTCGGATCAGATTTCTGTTTTAGGAACCTTGCTCTGTTAGTGGAGAGAAAGAGAAGACCAAATAGGGAGCTGCTGCAGAATTCTGGACTAAAGATCATGTTCACCTGGGTCAAGGAGGTGAGAAAGGAGATGGAGAGGTAGGGGAGAGCTTCTGTAGATATTTAGGGTACAGAATCTAGGACTTTGTGGTCATTTATATGTGAGGAGTAAGATAAATAAAGAGCCTAAAAGGAAGTCTAAGAGTTCCTTAAGAGTTAGGAATAAAAGCAGCAAGGTGGTTCCTCTGAGAAGATGACAATGCTCGTTATTGTCACTGTCTCCCTCTCACATGAGCTATAGCTTCTCACTGAGTCAGTACGAAAAGGGGGCTTATCAGAGATGTGGAAGCAGGTAAGGTGAGCACATCTAAGGCTTGGTCCTGGGGGCCATTGTTCCCATTAGCCCTGAATGCTGGAACTAGGAGCAGCATCACCTGGGAGCTTGTTAGAACTTGTTCCACCCAGACACCTCCTAAATTATAAACAAGGTATGGGGCCCAGCAATCTGTGTTTCAACAGGCCCTCCTGGTGATGTCTATGCATATTAAAATTTGAACATCATTCTAAACAAGTCATTTTGTCTGAAAATATGTCCATTCATAAAACCGCTGGGCAGTCAGGCAAAATGGATGTACAACCAGGGGCCTATGAAATGGGCCAGGATTCAAGCTGAAGAATGGTTGGCTAGACATTGTCGTGAGGAAAAGGCTTACCTTCCTTCCCCATCTAAAGATACCAAATGAGACCTTCCAAAGTCTCGAGAGAAAGATGCCTCTGATACATATTCTGTTTGCCTTTAGTCTTGCTCAAAAGAAAACATTTTCAAAGGAAAGAAGAAGTGAAGGAAAGGTGGAAAATGCAAGGGCCATGCGTACCACTTAGTTTTTCCCTTGGGAGTGCCAGGCCCTGCTTCCTCGCTGACGTTTTCAGTTACTCACCCCCCCCTCGCAGCTTGCTCAAAGGCCTGCGCCCAGAACCCCTACTGTTTCAGAATCTAGAGAGCAGGGGTGCGGATGGAAGGGTGGTCATAAGGACCGCTAACTCTTCCTCTCTAGTTGACTCAGTCAACCAGGCAAGGATTCACTGAGACCTGATGAGATATTTACAGTTCTCTCATCACTGCAGCAAGAGGGTAGGCAGACCGGGAGTGAGGCCTGGGGGTGAGGCTAGTTCTGCATGACCTACAGAAGAGACCTCAGGATGTTTCAGTGCATACTTGTATCTCTGAGCCTCCACTGCATCATCTTCAAAATGAAAGAGTTGAGCTAAACGGTACACCCAGTATTTTAATTTTTACTTGTTCTTTTTGCCCCAGAAGTCTTGTTCCTACAGACGATATCAATTTATTTTTTGTAGCAAGAGAGAGTACTGTTCACCTGAACCTATGGTTCCCTATTTGAGGGAAGGGACTTTAGGATTTTCAGGATTGAATTGACCTTAGAGCAAGATAAATCCAGCCAAACTCATACACTCCTAGAGCGTTCTGTGAACATTTCAGTCCTTGTATATCCGAAACTAGCATTTTTTGGGGGTGTTAAATTTCCATTGATAGATAGATTTGAAGTATGCGGAAGAAGCCAGTTTCTCCAGCCTTAGAAATGGTTCTGGAGGAAAGTTTTGCAATCTTTAAAGTGTCTATGAGACACAGAGAAAGACCATGATTCTGAAGGAGCAACTCGGTCCCACCATTCTTTAACATCTTACCTTCGTCTTCAAATTGACGCATTGAATAAGTTAAGGTTTGAGTTCTTTTACAAAGTTTTTCTTTTTATATAATCATAGCCTAGAGATGACACAGCTGTACTTTCCTCCCACGCAAAATTAGTTCCTTGACTTTTACTCTGATTCCTTTGTCCTTCCTTTTTCCATTGGAAACAAAAGTTGAGCAAGACTCAAAGGAAAACAGAATATGAGTCAGAGGCATCCCTTTCCTCTAGAATATTTGGAAGGTTTCACTTGGCAACTTCAGATAGAGGAGAAAGGTGAGCCTTTCCCTCATTGTGTTCTTAAATCTTCAGTCAATTATACTTTAACTTGAGTCCTGTCCCATTTCAGAGGATTATACATCTGTTTTGTCCGACTTCCCAGAGGTTTTGTGAATGGGTGCATTTTCAAAACCAAACATAATAAAAAAAGTAGAAAATTCACACAGAACTTCTGAAAGAAAGACTAAATTGTTTTCTTGATTTCCAATAACTATGGTACTTTTTTTTTAACATCTGTATTGGAGTATAATTGCTTTACAATTGTGTGTTAGTTTCTGCTTTATAACAAAGTGAATCAGTTATACATATACATATGTTCCCATATCTCTTCCCTCTTGCATCTCCCTCCCTCCCACCCTCCCTATCCCACCCCTCTAGGTGGTCACAAACCACCTAGCTGATCTCCCTGTGCTATGCGGCTGCTTCCCACTAGCTATCTATTTTATGTTTGGTAGTGTATATATGTCCATGCCACTCTCATTTTGTCACAGCTTACCCTTCTCCCTCCCCATATCCTCAAGTCCGTGCTCTAGTAGATCTGTGTCTTTATTCCTGTCTTACCCTAGGTACTACATGACCTTTTTCTTTTTTTTTTCCTTAGATTCCATATATATGTGTTAGCATACAGTATTTGTTTTTCTCTTTCTGGTTTACTTCAATCTGTGTGACATTTTCTAAGTCCATCCACCTCACTACAAATAACTCAATTTCGTTTCTTTTTATGGCTGAGTAATATGCCATTGTATATATGTGCCACATTTTCTTTATCCATTCATCTGTTGATGGACACTTAGGTTGCTTCCATGTCCTGGCTATTGTAAATAGAGCTGCAATGAACATTTTGGTACATGACTCTTTTTTAATTATGGTTTTCTCAGGGTATATGCCCAGTAGTGGGATTGCTGGGTAGTATGGTAGTTCTATTTGTAGTTTTTTAAGGAACCTCCATACTGTTCTCCATAGTGGCTGTACCAGTTGACATTCCCACCAGCAGTGCAAGAGTGTTCCCTTTTCTCCACACCTTCTCCAGCATTTATTGTTTCTAGATTTTTTGATGATGGCCATTCTGACTGGTGTGAGATGATATCTCATTGTAGTTTTGATTTGCATTTCTCCAACGATTAATGATGTTGAGCATTCTTTCATGTGTTTGTTGGCAATCTGTATATCTTCTTTGGAGAAATGTCTGTTTAGGTCTTCTGCCTATTTTGGATTGGGTTCTTTATTAATTTATTATTGAGCTGCATGAGCTGCTTATATATCATGGAGATTAATCCATTGTCAGTTGCTTCATTTGCAAATAGTTTCTCCCATTCTGAGGGTTGTCTTTTGGTCTTGTTTATGATTTTCTTTGCTGTGCAAAAGCTTTTAAGTTTCATTAGGTCCCATTTGTTTATTTTTGTTTTTATTTCCATTTCTCTAAGAGGTGGGTGAAAAAGGATCTTGCTGTGATTTATGTCATAGAGTGTTCTCCCTTTGTTTTCCTCTAAGAGTTTTATACTTTCTGGCCTTATATTTAGGTCTTTAATCCATTTTGAGTTTATTTTGTGTATGGTGTTAGGGAGTGTTCTAATTTCATTCTTTTACATGTACCTGTCAAGTTTTCCCAGCACCACTTATTGAAGAGGCTGTCTTTTCTCCACTGTATATTCTTGCCTCCTTTATCAAAGATAAGGTGACCATATGTGCGTGGGTTTATCTCTGGGCTTTCTATCCTGTTCCATTCATCTATCTTTCTATTTTTGTGCCAGTACCATACTGTCTTGATTACTGTAGCTTTGTAGTATAGTCTGAAGTCAGGGAGCCTGATTCCTCCAGCTCCATTTTTTGTTCTCAAGATTGTTTTGGCTATTTGGAGTCTTTGTGTTTCCATACAAATTGTGAAATTTTTTGTTCTAGTTCTGTGAAAAACGCCAGAGGTAGTTTGATAGGGATTGCATTGAATATGTAGATTGCTTTGGGTAGTAGAGTCATTTTCACAATGTTGATTCTTCCAATCCAAGAACATGGTATATCTCTCCATCTATTTGTATCATCTTTAATTTCTTTCATCAGTGTCTTATACTTTTCTGCATACAGGTATTTTGTCCTCTTAGGTAGGATTATTCCTAGATATTTTATTCTTTTTGTTGCAGTGGTAAATGGGAGTGTTTTCTTGATTTCACTTTCAGATTTTTCATCATTAGAGTATAACAATGCCAGAGATTTCTGTGCATTAATTTTGTATCCTGCTACTTTACCAAATTAATTGAGTAATGCTCATAGTTTTCTGGTAGCATCTTTCGGATTCTCTATGTATGTTATCATGTCATCTGCAAACAGTGACTTTCCTTCTTCTTTTCCGATTTGGATTCCTTTTGTTTCTTTTTCTTCTCTGATTGCTGTGGCTAAAACTTCCAAAACTATGTTGAATAATAGTGGGGAGAGTGGTCAACCTTGTCTTGTTCCTGATCTTAGTGGAAAAGATTTCAGTTTTTCACCATTCAGGACTACATTGGCTGTGGGTTTGTCATATATGGCCTTTATTATGTTGAGGAAAGTTCCCTCTATGCCTACTTTCTGCAGGTTTTTTATCAAAAATGGGTGTTGAATTTTGTCAAAAGCATTCTCTGCATCTATTGACATGATCATATGGTTGTTTCCCTTCAATTTGTTAATATGGTGTATCATGTTGATTGATTTGCGTATATTGAAGAATCCTTGCATTCCTGGAATAAACCCCACTTGATCATGGTGTATGATCCTTTTAATGTGCTTTTGGATTCTGTTTGCTAGTATTTTGTTGAGGATTTTTGCATCTATGTTCATCAGTGATATTGGCCTGTTGTTTTCTTTCTTTGTGACATCCTTGTCTGGTTTTGCTATCAGGGTGATGGTGGCCTCGTAGAATGAGTTTGGGAGTGTTCCTCCCTCTGCTATATTTTGGAAGAGTTTGAGAAAGATAGGTGTTAGTAACTCTTCTCTAAATGTTTGATAGAATTCACCTGTGAAGCCATCTGGTCCTGGGCTTTTGTTTGTTGGAAGATTTTTAATCACATTTTCAATTTCAGTGCTTGTGATTGGTCTGTTCATATTTTCTATTTCTTCCTGGTTCAGTCTCGGCTGGTTGTACATTTCTAAGAATTTGTCCATTTCTTCCAGGTTGTCCATTTTATTGCCATAGAGTTGCTTGTAGTAATCTATTATGATCCTTTGTATTTCTGCAGTGTCACTTGTTACTTCTCCTTTTTCATTTCTAATTCTATTGATTTGAGTCTTCTCCCTTTTTTTCTTGACGAGTCTGGTTAATGGTTTTTTACTTTTATTGATGTTTGCTATGGTTTCCGTCGTTCCTTTTTCATTTATTTCTGATCTGATCTTTATGATTTCTTTCCTTCTGCTAACTTTGGGGTTTTTTTTGTTGTTGTTCTTTTTTCTCTTATTGCTTTAGGTGCAAGGTTAGATTGTTTATTCGAGATGTTTCCTGTTTCTTAAGGTAGGATTGTATTCCTATAAACTTCCCTCTTAGAACTGCTTTTGCTGCATCCCATAGGTTTTTGGTTCTCGTGTCTCCATTGCCATTTGTTTCTAGGTATTTTTTGATTTCCTCTTTGATTTCTTCACTGATCATTTCATTATTAAGTAGTGTATTGTTTAGCCTCCATGTGTTTGTATTTTTTTCAGATCTTTTCCTGTAATTGATATCTAGTCTCATAGCTTTGTGGTCAGAAAAGATACTTGATATGATTTCAATTTTCTTAAATTTACCAAGGCCTGATTTGTGACCCAAGTTATAATCTATCCTTGAGAATGTTCCATGAGCACTTGAGAAAAATGTGTATTCTGTTGTTTTTGGATGGAGTGTCCTATAAATATCAATTAAATCCATCTTGTTTAATGTATCATTTAAAGCTTGTGTTTCCTTATTTATTTTCATTTTGGATGACCTGTCCATTGATGAAAGTGGGGTGTTAAAGTCCCCTACTATGAATGTGTTACTGTCGATTTCCCCTTTTATGGCTGTTAGTATTTGCCTTATGTATTGAGATGCTCCTATGTTGGGTGCATAAATATTTACAATTGTTATATCTTCTTCTTGGATGGATCCCTTGATCATTATGTACTGTCCTTCTTTGTCTCTTGTCATAGTCTTTATTTTAAAGTCTATTTTGTCTGATATGAGAATTGCTACTCCAGCTTTCTTTTGGTTTCCATTTGCATGGAATATATTTTTCCATCCCCTCACTTTCAGTCTGTATGTGTCGCTAGGTCTGAAGTGGGTCTCTTGTAGTGGGTCTCTTGTAAACAAGACCCATATGTATGGGTCTTGTTTTTGTATCCATTCAGCCAGTCTGTGTCTTTTGGTGGGAGCATTTAATCCATTTACATTTAAGGTAATTATCGATATGTATGTTCCTATTCCCATTTTCATAATTGTTTTGGGTTTGTTATTGTAGGTCTTTTCCTTCTCTTGTGTTTCTTGCCTAGAGAAGATCCTTTAGCATTTGTGGGAAAGCTGGTTTTATGGTGCTAATCTCTCTCAGGTTTTGCTTGTCTGTAAACATTTTAATTTCTCCAATAAATCTGAATGAGATCCTTGCTGGGTAGAGTAATCTTGGTTGTAGGTTTTTCTCCTTCATCACTTTAAATATATCCTGCCACTCCCTTCTGGCTGCAGAGTTTCTGCTGAAAGATCAGCTTTTAACCATGGGGATTCCCTTGTGTGTTATTTGTTGTTTTTCCCTTGCTGCTTTTTATTTTATTATTATTTTTTTTTTTGCAGTACATGGACCTCTCACATTTGGGGCCTCTCCCTTTGCGGAACACAGGCTCTGGACGCGCAGGCTCAGCAGCCATGACTCACAGGCCCAGCCGCTCCGTGGCATGTGGGATCTTCCCGGACTGGGTCATGAACCCATATCCCCTGCATCAGCAGGCAGACTCTCAACCACTGTGCCACCAGGGAAGCCCTCCCTTGCTGCTTTTAATATGTTTTCTTTGTATTTAATTTTTGATAGTTTGATTAATATGTGTCTTGGAGTGTTTCTCCTTGGATTTATCCTGTATGGGACTCTCTGTGCTTCCTGGACTTGATTAACTATTTCCTTTCCCATATTAGGGAAGTTTTCAACTATAATCTCTTCAAATATTTTCTCAGTCCCTTTCTTTTTCTCTTCTTCTTCTGTGACCCCTATAATTCGAATGCTGGTGCGTTTAATGTTGTTCCAGAGGTCTCTGGCACTGTCTTCAGTTCTTTTTACTCTTTTCTCTTTATTCTGCTCTGCAGTTGTTATTTCCACTATTTTATCCTCCACATCACTTATCCGTTCTTCTGCCTCAGTTATTCTGCTATTGATCCCTTCTAGATCATTTTTAATTTCATTTATTGTGTTGTTCGTCATTGCTTGTTTCATCTTTAGTTCTTCTAGGTCCTTGTTAAATGTTTCTTGTATTTTGTCTATTCTATTTCCAAGATTTTGGATCATCTTTACTATCATTATTCTGAATTTTTTTTCAGGTAGACTGCCTATTTCCTCTTCATTTGTTAGGTCTGGTGGGTTTTTACCTTGCTCCTTCATCTGCTGTGTGTTTTTCTGTCTTCTCATTTTGCTTCTCTTACTGTTTTGGGGTCTCCTTTTTGCAGGCTGCAGGTTTGTAGTTCCCATTGTTTTTGATGTCTGTCCCCAGTGGCTAAAGTTGGTTCAGTGGGTTGTGTAGGCTTCCTGGTGGAGGGGACTAGTGCCTGTGTTCTTGTGGATGAGGCTGCATCTTGTCTTTCTGGTGGGCAGGTCCACGTCTGGTGGTGTGTTGGGGTGTCTGTGGCCTTATTATGACTTTAGGCAGCCTCTCTGCTAATGGGTGGGGTTGTGTTCCTGTCTTGCTAGATGTTTGGCCTATGGTGTCCAGCACTGTAGCTTGCTGGTCGTTGAGTGAAGCTGGGTGTTGGTGCTGAGATGGAGATCTTTGGGAGATTTTCGCCATTTGATATTATGTGGAGTTGGGAGGTCTCTGTTGGACCAATGTCCTAAAGTTGGCTCTCCCACCTCAGAGGCGCAGCACTGACTCCTGGCTGGAGCACCAAGAGCCTGTCCTCCAAATGGCTCAGAAGAAAAGGGAGAAAAAGTAGAAAGAAAGAAAGAACATAAAATAAAGTAAGATAAAATAAAGTTATTAAATAAAAAGTAATTATTAAGAAAAAAAGTTTTTTTAAAGTAGAAAAAAAATGGACGGACAGAACCCTAGGACAAACGGTGAAAGCAAAGCTTTACAGACAAAATCTCACACAGAAGCATACACATTCACACTCACAAAAAGAAGAAAAGGTGAAAAAATAATCTATCTTGCTCCCAAAGTCCACCTCCTCAATATGGGATGATTCGTTGTCTATTCATGTATTCCAGAGATGCAGGGTACATCAAGTTGATTGTGGAGCTTTAATCCACTGCTTCTGAGGCTGCTGGGAGAGATTTCCCTTTCTCTTCTTTGTTTGCACAGCTCCTGCGGTTCAGCTTTGGATTTGGTCCCACCTCTGCGTGTAGGTCGCTGGAGGACGTCTGTTCTTCGCTCAGACAGGACAGGGTTAAAGGAGCAGCTGATTCGGGGACTCTGGCTCACTCAGGCCGGGGGGAGGGAGGGGTACGGAAGCGGGGAGAGCCTGCGGCGGCAGAGGCCGGCATGACATTGCACCAGCCTGAGGCTCGTCGTGTGTTCTCCCAGGGAAGTTGTCCCTGGATCCCGGGGCCCTGGCAGTGGCGGGCTGCACAGGCTTCCGGGAGGGGAGGTGTGGAGAGTGACCTGTGCTCGCACACAGGCTTCTTGGTGGCGGCAGCAGCAGCCTTAGCGTCTCATGCCCGTCTCTGGGGTCTATGCTGTTAGCCGCGGCTTGCGCCCGTCTCTGGAGGTCCTTTAAGCAGTGCTCTTAATCTCCTCTCCTTGCGCACCAGGAAACAAAGAGGGAAGAAAAAGTCTCTTGCCTCTTCGGCAGGTCCAGACTTTTCCCCCGACTTCCTCCCGGCTAGGCCTGGTGCACTAACCCCTTCAGGCTGTGTTCACACTGCCAACCCCTCTCCTCTCCCTGCGCTCCGACCGAAGCCTGAGCCTCAGCTCCCAGCCCCTGCCCGCGCTGGTGGGCGAGCAGACAAGCCTCTCGGGCTGGTGAGTGCCGGTCGGCACCGATGCTCTGTGCGGGAATCTCTCCGTATTGTCCTCCGCACCCCTGTGGCTGCGCTCTCCTCTGTGGCTCCGAAGCTACCCACCTCCACCACCCACAGTCTCCGCCCGCGAAGGGGCTTCCTAGTGTGTGGAAACCTTTCCTCCTTCACAGCTCCCTCCCGCTGGTGCAGGTCCCGTCCCTATGCTTTGTCTCTGTTTATTCTTTTTTCTTTTGCCCTACCCAGGTACGTGGGGACTTTCTTGCCTTTTGGGAGGTCTGAGGTCTTCTGCCAGCATTCAGTGGGTGTTCTGTAGGAGTTGTTCCACGTATAGATGTATTTCTGATGTATCTGTGGGGAGGAAGGTGATCTCCGTGTCTTACTCTTCCGCCAACTTCCTCAACCCTCCTATGGTATCTTTTTTTTTTTTTTTTTTTTGCGGTATGGGAGCCTCTCACTGCTGTGGCCTCTCCCGTTGCGGAGCACAGGCTCCGGACGCGCAGGCTCAGCAGCCATGGCTCACGGGCCCAGCCGCTCCGCGGCATGTGGGATCCTCCCGGACCGGGGCACGAACCTGCGTCCACTGCATTGGCAGGCGGACTCTCAACCACTGCGCCACCGAGGAAGCCCCCTCCTATGGTATCTTTTAACCATAACTTGAGTCAAAGAATTAATTCTTGAACTGAAAAACACTTCTGTGTTTGTTCCCTTACACAAATGCTTACATAATTTTGCTTTACACATATCCTTTCTCTGCAAATTTATAGTTACTGAAAGTAATTTCCAGAAAGTCAAATAATTCCTCACAACATCTCTATGAAGTATATTTAGAGAGAGATTGGAATAGTTGTTTTTCAAACAAAAAGTAAAGGCAAAGAAGGATGAGGTAATCAATTAAGACTACACAGTCAATCACTGTTTATACTAGTTTATAGCTTAGTTCCTTCATTCAGGAAATATTCCATAATATTCCCACTAGTAATCTAGTTCTTCATATATTAGGATATATTTCTTGTGTTTCGTCTTATACTCCTGTCCTTTTAAAAAAACACAAAAATTTTTATTGTCTCACAGTTCTAGAGGCTTGAAATCCGAGATCAAGGTGTCAGCAGTGTTGATTCCTTCTGAGAGTTGTGAGGAAGTCTCTGTTCCAGGCCTCTCCCCTAGCTTCTGGTGGTTTGCTGGCAATCTTTGGTGTTCCCTGACTTGTAGAAGCATCACTCTGGTCTCTGCCTTGATGTTCACAGAGTGTTCTCCCTGTATGTGTGTCTGCCTTCAAAATTTCCCTTTTTTATAAGGATATCAGTCATATTGGATTAGGACCCACCCTAAGGACCTCATTTTAAGTTTATTTCCTCTGTAAAGACCCTATCTCCAGGGATGAGGGGAAGATGGCGGAAGAGTAAGATGCAGAGATCACGTTCCTCCCCACAGATACACCAGAAATACATCTACACATGGAACAACTCCTACAAGGACACCTACTGAATGCTGGCAGAAGACCTCAGACCTCCCAAAAGGCAAGAAAGTCCCCACGTACCTGGGTAGGGCAAAAGAAAAAAGAATAAACAGAGACAAAAGAATAGAGACGGAACCTGCACCAATGGGAGGGAGCTGTGAAAGAGGAAAGGTTTCCACACACTAGGAAGCCCCTTCGCGGGCGGAGACTGTGGGTGGCAGAGGGGGAAAGCTTTGGAGCCGCGGAGGAGAGCGCAGAAACAGGGGTGCGGAGGGCAAAGCAGAGAGATTCCCGCACAGAGGATTGGTGCTGACCAGCACTCACCAGCCCGAGAGGCTTGTCTGCTCACCTGCCGGGGTGGGAGGGGCTGGGAGCTGAGGCTTGGGCTTCGGTCGGAGCGCAGGGAGAGGACTGGGGTTGCTGGTGTGAACACAGCCTGTAGGGGGTTAGTGCACCACAGCTAACCAGGAGGGAGTCTGGGGAAAAGTCTGGAACTGCCGAAGAGGCAAGAGACTTTTTCTTCCCTCTTTATTTCCCGGTGCACGAGGAGAGGGGATTAAGAGCACTTCTTAAAGGAGCTCCAGAGACGGGCGCGAGCCGCAGCTAAAAGCGCGGACCCCAGAGATGGGCATGAGACGCAAAGGCTGCTGCTACCGCCACCAAGAAGCCTGTGTGCGAGCACAGGTCACTATCCACACCCCCCTTCCGGGGAGCCTGTGCAGCCTGCCACTGCCAGGGTCCCAGGATCCAGGGACAACTTCCCCGGGAGAATGCACGGCGCACCTCAGGCTGTGCAACGTCACGCCGGTCTCTACTGCCGCAGGCTTGCCCCGCACTCCGGACCCCTCCCTCCTCCCGGCCTGAGTGAGCCAGAGTCCCCGAATCAGCTGCTCCTTTCACCCTGTCCTGTCTGAGCGAAGAACAGATGCCCTCCGGCAACCTACACGCAGAGGTAGGGCCAAATCCAAAGCTGAGCCCCGGGAGCTGTGCGAACAGAGAAGAGAAAGGGAAATCTCTCCCAGCAGCCTCAGGAGGAGCAGATTAAAGCTCCACAATCAACTTGATGTACCCTGCATCTGTGGAATACATGAATAGCCAACGAATCATTCCAAATTGAGGAGGTGGACTTTGAGAGCAAGATTTATGATTTTTTTCCCCTTTTCCTCTTTTTGTGAGTGTGTATGTGTATGCTTCTGTGTGAGATTTTGTCTGTATAGCTTTGCTTTCACCGTTTGTCCTAGGGTTCTATTTGTCCATTTTTTTGTAGTTGCTTTTCTCTTTAAAAAAATATTTTTCTTAATAATTATTTTTTATTTTAATAAATTTATTTTATTTTATCTTACTTTATTTTCTTTCTTTCTTTCTTTCTTGCTTTCTTTCTTTCTTTCTTTCCTTCCTTCCTCCCTCCCTCCCTCCCTCCCTCCTTTCTTTCTTCCTTCCTTCCTGCCTTTCTTTCTTTCTTTCTTTTTTCTTTCTTTCTTTCTACTTTTTATCCCTTTTATTCTGAGCCGTGTGGATGAAAGGCTCTTTGTGCTGCAGCCAGGAGTCAGTGCTGTGCCTCTGAGGTGGGTGAGCTAACTTCAGAACACTGCTCCACAAGAGACCTCCCAGCTCCACATAATATCAAATGTCGAAAATCTCCCAGAGATCTCCATCTCCACAGCAGCACCCAGCTTTACTCAACGACCAGCAAGCTACAGTGCTGGACACCATAGGCCAAACAACTAGCAAGACAGGAACTCAACACCACCCATTAGCAGAGAGGCTGCCTAAAATCATAATAAAGCCACAGACATCCGCAAACACAGCACCAGATGTGGACCTACCCACCAGAAAGTCAAGATCCAGCCTCATCCACCAGAACACAGGCACTAGTCCCTTCCATCAGGAAGCCTACACAACCCACTGAACCAACTTTAGCCACTGGAGACAGACACCAAAAACAACGGGAACTACAAACCTGTAGCCTCAAAAAAGGAGACCCCAAACACAGTAAGATAAGAAAAATGAGAAGACAGAAAAACACACAGCAGATGAAGGAGCAAGGTAAAAACCCACCAGACCTAACAAATGAAGAGGAAATAGGCAGTCTACCTGAAAAAAAATTCAGAATAATGATAGTAAAGATGATCCAAAATCTTGGAAATAGAATAGACAAAATACAAGAAACATTTAACAAGGACCTAGAAGAACTAAAGATGAAACAAGCAATGATGAACAAAACAATAAATGAAATTAAAAATACTCTAGATGGGATCAATAGCCAAATAATTAAGGCATAAGAATGGAAAAGTGACCTGGAAAATAAAAAGTGGAAATAACTACTGCAGAGCAGAATAATGAAAAAAGAATAAATAGAACTGAGGACAGTCTCAGAGACCTCTGGGACAACATTAAACACATCAACATTCGAATTATAGGGGTTCCAGAAGAAGAAGAGAAAAAGAAAGGGACTGAGAAAATATTTGAAGAGATTATAGTTGAAAACTTCCCTAATATGGGAAAGGAAATAGTTAATCAAGTCCAGGAAGCACAGAGAGTCCCATACAGCATAAATCCAAGGAGAAATACGCCAAGACACATATTAATCCAACTACCAAAATTAAATACAAAGAAAACATATTAAAAGCAGCAAGGGAAAAACAACAAGTAACACACAAGGGAATCCCCATAAGGTTAACAGCTGATCTTTCAGCAGAAACTCTGCAAGCCAGAAGGGACTGGCAGGACATATTTAAAGTGATGAAGGAGAAAAACCTACAACCAAGATTACTCTACACAGCAAGGATCTCATTCAGATTTGATGGAGAAATAAAAAACTTTACAGACAAGCAAAAGCTGAGAGAGATCAGCACCACCAAACCAGCTTTACCACAAATGCTAAAGGATCTTCTCTAGGCAAGAAACACAAGAAAAGGAAAAGACCTACAATAATGAACCCAAAACAATTAAGAAAATGGGAATAGGAACGTACATATCGATAATTACCTTAAATGTAAATGGACTAAATGCTCCCACCAAAAGACAGATTGGCTGAATAGATACAAAAACAAGACCCATATATATGCTGTCTACAAGAGATCTACTTCAGACCTAGGGACACATACAGACTGAAAATGAGGGTATGGAAAAAGATATTCCATGCAAATGGAAACCAAAAGAAAGCTGGAGTAGCAATTCTCATATCAGACAAAATAGACTTTAAAATAAAGACTATGACAAGAGACAAAGAAGGACAGTACATAATGATCAAGGGATCCATCCAAGAAGAAGATATAACAATTGTAAATATTTATGCACCCAACATAGGAGCACCTCAATACATAAGGCAAATACTAACAGCCATAAAAGGGGAAATCAACAGTAACACATTCATAGTAGGGGACTTTAACACCCCACTTTCATCAATGGACAGGTCATCCAAAATGAAAATAAATAAGGAAACACAAGCTTTAAATGATACATTAAACAAGATGGACTTAATTGATATTTATAGGACACTCCATCCAAAAACAACAGAATACACATTTTTCTCAAGTGCTCATGGAACATTCTCAAGGATAGATCATATCTTGGGTCACAAATCAAGCCTTGGTAAATTTAAGAAAATTGGAATTGTATCAAGTATCTTTTCCGACCACAACACTATGAGACTAGATATCAATTACAGGAAAAGATCTGAAAAAAATACAGACACATGGAGGCTAAACAATACACCACTTAATAACGAAGTGATCACTGAAGAAATCAAAGAGGAAATCAAAAAATACCTAGAAACAAATGACAATGGAGACACGATGACCCAAATCCTATGGGATGCAGCAAAAGCAGTTCTAAGAGGGAAGTTTATAGGAATACAATCCTACCTTAAGAAACAGGACACATCTCGAATAAACAACCTAATCTTGCACCTAAAGCAATTAGAGAAAAAAGAACAAAAAACCCCAAAGTTAGCAGAAGGAAAGAAATCATAAAGATCAGATCAGAAATAAATGAAAAAGAAATGAAGGAAACGATAGCAAAGATCAATAAAAGTAAAAGCTGGTTCTTTGAGAAGATAAACAAAATTGATAAACCATTAACCAGACTCATCAAGAAAAAAGGGAGAAGACTCAAATTAATATAATTAGAAATGTAAAAGGAGAAGTAACAAGTGACACTGCAGAAATACAAAAGATCATGAGAGATTACTACAAGCAACTCTCTGCCAATAAAATGGACAACCTGGAAGAAATGGACAAATTCTTAGAAATGCACAACCTGCCAAGACTGAACCAGGAAGAAATAGAAAATATGAACAGACCAATCACAAGCACTGAAATTGAAACTGTGATTAAAAATCTTCCAACAAACAAAAGTCCAGGACCAGATTGCTTCACAGGCGAATTCTATCAAACATTTAGAGAAGAGCTAACTCCTATCCTTCTCAAACTCTTCCAATATATAGCAGAGGGAGGAACACTCCCAAACTCATTCTACGAGGCCACCATCACCCTGATAGCAAAACCGGACAAGGATGTCACAAAGAAAGAAAACAACAGGTCAATATCACTGATGAACATAGATGCAAAAATCCTCAACAAAATACTAGGAAATAGAATCCAAGAGCGCATTAAAAGGATCATACACCATGATCAAGTGGGGTTTATTCCAGGAATGAAAGGATTCTTCAATATACACAAATCAATGAACGTGATACACCATATTAACTAATTGTAGGAGAAAAACCATATGATCATCTCAATAGATGCAGAGAAAGCTTTCGACAAAATTCAACACCCATTTATGATAAAAACCCTCCAGAAAATAGGCATAGAGGGAACTTTCCTCAGCATTATAAAGGCCATATATGACAAACCCACAGCCAACATCATCCTCAATGGTGAAAAACTGAAACCATTTCCATTAAGATCAGGAACAAGACAAGGTTGCCTACTCTGACCACTCTTTTTTTTTTTTTTTTTTTGCGGTACGCGGGTCTCTCGCTGTTGTGGCCTCTCCCGTTGCAGAGCACAGGCTCTGTACACACAGGCTCAGCAGCCATGGCTCACAGACCCAGCTGCTCCGCGGCATGTGGGATCCTCCCCGAACCGGGGCATGAACCCGTGTCCCATGCATCAGCAGGCAGACTCTTAACCACTGTGCCACTAGGGAAGCCCTCTGACCACTCTTATTCAGCATAGTTTTGGAAGTTTTAGCCACAGCAATCAGAGAGGAAAAGGAAATAAAAGGAATCCAAATTGGAAAAGAAGAAGTAAATCGGTCACTGTTTGCAGATGACATGATACTATACATAGAGAATCCTAAAGATGCTACCAGATAATTACTAGAGCTAATCAATGAATTTGGTAAAGTAGCAGGATACAATATTAATGCACAGAAATCTCTGGCATTCCTATACACTAATGATGAAAAATCTGAATGTGAAATCAAGAAAACACTCCCATTTACCACTGCAACAAAAAGAATAAAATATCTAGGAATAAACCTACCTAAGGAAACAAAAGACCTGTATGCAGAAAATTATAAGACACTGATGAAAGAAATTAAAGATGATACAAATAGATGGAGAGATATACCATGTTCTTGGATTGGAAGAGTCAACATTGTGAAAATGACTCTACTACCCAAAGCAATCTACATATTCAATGCAATCCCTATCAAACTACCTCTGGCATTTTTCACAGAACTAGAACAAAAAATGTCACAATTTGTATGGAAACACAAGAGACCCCGAATAGCCAAAGCAATCTTGAGAACGAAAAACGGAGCTGGAGGAATCAGGCTCCCTGACTTCAGACTATACTACAAAGCTACAGTAATCAGGACAGTATGGTACTGGCACAAAAACAGAAAGATAGATGAATGGAACAGGATAGAAAGCCCAGAGATAAACCCACGCACATATGGTCACCTTATCTTTGATAAAGAAGGCAGGAATGTACAGTGGAGAAAGGACAGCCTCTTCAATAAGTGGTGCTGGGAAAACTGGACAGGTACATGTAAAAGTATGAGATTAGATCACTCCCTAACACCATACACAAAAATAAGCTCAAAATGGATTAAAGACCTAAATGTAAGGCCAGAAACTATCAAACTCTTAGAGGAAAACATAGGCAGAACACTCTATGAGATAAATCACAGCTAGATCCTTTTTGACCCACCTTCTAGAGGAATGGAATTAAAAACAAAAATAAACAAATGAGACCTAATGAAACTTAAAAGCTTTTGCACATCAAAGGAAACCATAAACAAGACCAAAAGACAACCCTCAGAATGGGAGAAAATATTTGCAAATGAAGCAACTGACAAAGGATTAATCTCCAAAATTTATAAGCAGCTCATTCAGGTCAATAACGAAAAAACAAACAACCCAATCCAAAATAGGCAGAAGACCTAAATAGACATTTCTTCAAAGAAGATATACAGACTGCGAACAAACACATGAAAGAATGCTCAACATCATTAATCATTAGAGAAATGCAAATCAAAACTACAATGAGATATCATCTCACACCGGTCAGAATGGCCATCATCAAAAAATCTACAAACAATAAATGCTGGAGAAGGTGTGGAGAAAAGGGAACACTCTTGCACTGCTGATGGCAATGTGAATTGGTACAGCCACTATGGAGAACAGTATGGAGGTTCCTTAAAAAACTACAAATAGAACTACCATATGACCCAGCAATCCCACTACTGGGCATATTTCCTGAGAAAACCATAATTCAAAAAGAGTCATGTACCAAAATGTTCATTGCAGCTCTTTTTACAATAGCCAGGACATGGAAGCAACCTAAGTGTCCATCAACAGATGAATGGATAAAGAAGATGTGACACATATATACAATGGAATATTACTCAGCCATAAAAATGAATGAAATTGAGTTATTTGTAGTGAGGTGGATGGACCTAGAGTCTGTCATACATAGTGAAGTAAGTCAGAAAGAGAAAGACAAATACCATATTTTAACATGTATATATGGAATTTAAGAAAAAATAATGTCATGAAGAACCTAGGGGTAAGACAGGAATAAAGACACAGACCTACTAGAGAATGGACTTGTGGTTATGGGGAGGGGGATGGGTAAGCTGTGACTGAGCGAGAGAGTGGCATGGACATATATACACTACCAAACGTAAAATAGATAGCTAGTGGAAAGCAGCCGCATAGCACAGGGAGATCAGCTAGGTGGTTTGTGACCACCTAGGGGCTGGGATAGGCAGGGTGGGAGGGAGGGAGACGCAAGAGGGAAGAGATATGGGAACTAATGTATATGTACAACTAATTCACTTTGTTATAAAGCAGAGACTAACACACCATTGTAAAGCAATTATACTCCAATAAAGATGTAAAAAAAAAAAAAAAAAAAGACCTTATCTGCAAATAAGATCACATTCCGAGGTAGCAGGGTCGGGACTCAATATATGAATTTGAGAGGGGGGATACAATTCAATACAGATACTATGTAATAAAATAATAACAAAAGCACATGTTCATTTATTGTTAATAGATTCATTTAAAAGTATTTATTGAGGACACACTGCATAGAAAGCGCTATGTTCATATGCCTTTTCAAAGGATAATTTTACCCCAATATTTTCCTGATTCTTCCCAGTGTACATTCCAAACCTATCCCATCATATAGTATCAGGAGGGAGCTTCAACTACTCTGACCCAAAAGCAAAGAAGAGAGAAGAGCTAAGGAAAGTAAAAAAAAAGTTAACAAAAGTCCAAAAAAAGCACAGCAGAATGAATTTTTTACCATCAGCTATAATAAAGCAAAATGAGAGGTTTCCTAAACAGGACCCCATTTTCCCCTGCCTCCATTTAAGCAATGACTTTTACATAAGACTTTCTGTGTCATTTCTCTTTTTGTAATTCCTGATTCAGAATAAAATTGGAATTAATGACTGGGTAACTTCAGAAGATCAATAACTTATTATACCTGAAATATCTATTGTTAAAACAGTACAATGCTCTCCTATCTAAAGTAAGAGGATAAAAGATTTCTCAAAGTAGAAGGACTCTAGAGATATCTGCTTCAGGGGACAGGTAGGTTCCATCCTATGTTGTTTTAATATAGGTTTTATTATTGCTTGGGTATGGTAAGGCCAACAGATCACGAGATGACTGCCATTGAAAAGATACTTTGTAATGTTCACAGATTCCAGTAGAAGCGGGTATATGATGCCATGGGGGTCAGGTTAGGACTTCAGCACATGAATTGGAAGCACCAAAGTTGGGCAAGAGGGAGTGAGAGAGGGGAGAACTGTGAGCAAGATCTGTGGGAGGGAACAGGCAAGCCAGGGTAAGCACGTTTAGGATTGACTACTTTGAATAATTTCAGCAGAAATTATTCTTGATTATCACCCATCTAATCCAAGCTTTCCTCATAAATATGAAAGTGATGCCCAGAGAGGTAGACTGACTTGCCCAGCTCACATAGCTTGTTAGTTATGGGTCTGGAAATACAACCCAGATGTTTCGACTCCCAGATTAATGTTCCCTGCTAAGCATACTTGCTACAAACTACTCATAGAACAGAGGTTCTAGGTGTAGACAGTAGTATGATTCCAGCCCAGGCCCCCACAATGTCCCCAGCATCGCCTGTAGTTTTTGGAGAGGACACCTCTTGTTCTGGGATCTATCATTGCTTAATTATTCCCATGCAGACTGCTGCAAGTCCTTCTACAGGCTGTGACATCCTTATAGGTCTGTTCTTTTCATGACCATCGTACATTCCCTCCTTTGTTGATAAAGCTCCAAGCCCGATCAGAGCCCTCTGCAACCCATCTAGACCAGTTTCTGTTCTCCCAGGGAACCTGGACAGCATGAAGAGAGTACTGGAGAGTCCACCTTCTGGTCCTAATTAGTTACTGATTCTTTCATCAGATTTTCTTCTGATATTCAGCTCTTCACAGCAGTTTCTCCTCTTGAGCCTCCCTGTCCTGGCTGCAGCATTAGTATTAGTCTCCTCCACAGTCAAAGAGATCCTGAGATAGATATTTTGTGACTTCTTGAGGGAAAATATTTCTTAGTCCTTTAGAATAACACCCAATGTCCTGAGCTGTAGAGAGGGCAGAATTTTGACTGTTCAACACTATTTATTCACTTTTTGTCTATCAGGTAAGCATGCAGTAATGGGCATGTACTATATGTAAGGCAATTCTCTAAATATGCTGGAGTTGGAAAAAATGGGTAAGAACATGTTCTTACTATTAAAACAATCTAAAGGGAGAGAGCAAATAAACAGTGGCAGAACTAGGATTATGTGGCAAAGACTGGCTAGCTGGTCATCCAACCTGTTTCCTTTTCATCCTTGATACAGTGTTAGATTAAATTTCTCAGCCTCCCATGCAGTTATCTGAGGCTAAATTACTGAGTTCTAGTCAAAGAATAGTAAGTTGAAATGCTATGCACCCATTTCATGTCTGGCCCATACAAACAATAAACATTGGAGAGGGTGTGGAGAAAATGGAACCCTCATACACTGTTAGTGGGAATGTAAATTGATACAGCCACTATGGAGAACAGTATGGACGTTCCATAAAAAATTAAAAATGGAACTACCATATAAGCCAATAATCCCACTACTAAGCATATACCCAGAGAAAACCATAATTCAAAAAAACACATGCACCCCAATGTTCATAGCAGCACTATTTACAATAGCCAGGACTTGGAAGCAATCTAAATGTCCATCAACAGAAGAATGGATAAAGAAGATGTGGTATATACATACAATGGAGTATTACTCAACCATAAAAAGGAATGAAATTGGGTCATTTGTAGAGACATGGATGGACCTAGAGAGTGTCATACAGAGTGAAGAGTGAAGTAAGTTAGAAAAAACAAATATCATATAATAACGCATATATGTGGAATCTAGAAAAATGGTATAGATGATCTTATTTGCAAAGCAGAAATAGAGACACAGACATAGAGAACAAATGTATGGATACCAAGCGGGAGAGGGGTGGGGTGGGAGGAATTGGGAGACTGGGATTGACACATATACATTATTGATACTATGTATAAAATAGACAACTGATGAGAACATACTGTAAAGCATAGGGAGCTCTACCTAATGTGGTGACCTAAGGGGAGGGAAGTCCAAAAGGGAGGGGATAAACATATGTGTATGGCTGATTCATTATATTGTGCAGTGGAGGCTAACACAACATGGTAAGGCAACCATACTCCAATAAAAATTAATTAGAAGAAAAAACTCACTTTAAAAACTGAAAAGTCCTTCATTGCTCTTTCCTTTTCTTTCAGCTTGATGCAGATGAACATAGCAACCTTGGAAGGCACATCTTAAAGATGGAAGAGCCACCAGATGGCAGGATCCTGGGTCCCTGAATCACCACTTGGAAGACAGCAGCACATCAATCAAGAATACACATTTGGGGGCTTCCCTGGTGGCGCAGTGGTTGACAGTCCGCCTGCCAATGCAGGGGACACGGGTTCATGCCCCGGTCCGGGAAGATCCCACATGCGGCGGAGCGGCTGGGCCCGTGAGCCATGGCCGCTGAGCCTGCGCGTCCAGAGCCTGTGCTCCGCAACCGGAGAGGCCACAACAGTGAGAGGCCCGCGTACAGCAAAAAAAAAAAAAAAGAATACACATTTGGACCTTTCTTGAGTGAGAACTAAGCAAGCTTCCATTGCATTTAAGCCTTTATAGATTTGGGGATTGTAAGTTACAGCAGATAGCATTATATAAACTAATGCAGAGTAGAATCCAAATCTCCTGACTCCTAGTTCAGTTCTGTTCCCTCCAAACCACAAATCCACATGATAGTATTATAATACCCAAATTTTAACCCTAATAAATATATAAATCACATTCTAAGTCATCTAAGGGTATTACTACATGAAGAATCAAAATAAATTGGTATTAAGAAGGGGCATCTGCAATGCACGTAGTTCTGTGTGAAACAGTGGAGAAGGATGACTCTGACGAACAAACCCAGAGTCCAGTTTATGACAAGGTTAGTGCTTCAGGCACTGATATGCCATTTCTGCATTCCAAGGTTAGGCAGAGTATTCTGAGGGTTATAACAGGCAGTTTCCCTTGGCTGATCTGGATGTGGCATGCTATAAACCCACATCTCCCAAGGCTCGTTGAACTCCCAAATGAAATTGGGAGTTCAAACAAAATTGCCAAGTGTGATTCCCACAGTAGGTCACAAACTATTTAGACATATGGCTGAACCTAACTGCCTTCTCAGTGCAACTGATAGACACTGAAAAGGCCCACAAAAAATGGCAGGCCAGAAGCAAGGGCAAACCTATGAAGTAGACATAATTTTTCTTTAATATATTAAAACTTACCTTTTAGAAACTCTGTCCACCCTCCTCACACCTGCTTTCTGGAGCCTCAGTATGTGCATTCTCCCAACTAGATGCCCAGGGTCCCCAAATGTAGCACTTTTTCCTGGCCCTCCCTTTTTGGGTATCACTACCCACCTCACCTTTTATTCACATATTTAAAAAACCTACCCAAATTATGAGCTAAAAAAACTAAAGTGGGAGTGGGGGTGTCCATAGGCTACAGGTGTTACACTGCCTAGAAGGGAACCTAATCCATTACATCTGTCTGCAATTAGCTGGACAACACCTTGGGTCCAAAAGGAGAAGATACAATTTAGAGACTTGTCAAAGGACTAGGGATAGGAGAGTGCAGAGATCTAGGTAACAATGTCATGGCTGCCTGGGGTAGGTTCCATGGAGAAAGGCTGCGATAGCTTCCTCAGGAGAAGAAAACCTTGCAAAAGAGAATTGAGAAAGTGTTAGAGCAAATATTGCCCTTTCTACTTAAGAACAGTCCTGATTTTATGGCATCTTTTCCCCAAGAAAATATGCATAGACAAAAATAGTCAACGGCACACACCCAAGAGAATTGAACAGATAATATACTTTGCACAATGCAAGTTGCAAAATGCCAAAGTTCTTCTTGTGCTGTAATATTCAGCATCAATAGTTAAGAATGCTCTGGGTAAGTTATTTGCCTGACTGAAGAAACAGTGTCCTGTTTTCTTGTAAATATTTTGAGAGGGTGGAAATAATGGTTCTTGTAATTTTGTCTTATTTTTTATAGGATACTTGATTCTGTTTGAGGCTAGCTTATGAATTTGGGCTTGTTTTGATTTATAAGTGACCTTTGGATGAGTCTGCAATTGTTCCTGGAATTTATACCACAGGGATTCCCTTTCTGTCCTCCTTAGTTAATTACTCAACATATCACACATAAATGCGATGGAAAGGCAAACAAACACTTAAATTACTTTCCAAAGGAAGCTTATGTTGGAAAATATTTGAACTACATCCATCTTGTGGGTTTCTTTTGTCTAATTCAAGCATTTTTTCATAATTTAGCCTTCCTGATAAATTCTTACTCAAAAGCATTTAAGCTTATTGTTCCTTTTTCAGAGTACTGGTGGCAACCCAATACCCATTCAGATGTTGCCTCTGACTTTAAGGTTCAGTAACCCCACCACACTATTTAACTAAATGCTTCATGTGAAAGGTCACCCCTAAGACCCCTGGTCCTAAGAGGGGAAAAGTCCCTGCTCTGCTAACATGTTGGTTTCTAAGATCCAATATGGCAATTCTGCATCCTTTCTTTTCATGGAATATTTCAGAGGTAAGAAATGAGGAGAAGCTGCTTCTTGAAGCTATGGAGGATTGTCCTCTTGGTGACCTGAATGACAAATGTGGGTAACACAGGCAATGGGAAAGTGATCTGCCCTCCAGGATGTCAGCAGATGTCCTCCTGGAAACGTCATCTGTATTGCATTAACAACACATGGAAGTTGTTTTCCACAGCTCAGAGCTTTGCCCCAAACTTGGCACCAGGTCAGTTCCATACTGGATAATTATTGGGGAACTTTTTGCCTTCAATACCACTGTCATTATGCCACTTCCTTGCTCAAAAATATCCCATGGTTTGGTAGTGCTATTGTCTGAATATTGTGCTTCCCCCCACAACCCTGCCATTCATATGTTGACTCCTAATCCCCAAGGTGATGGTATTAGGAGATGGGGCCTTTAAGAGGTGATTAGATCTTGAAGGACGAGCCCTCATGGGTGGGGTTAGTACCCTTATAAAAGAGGCCTGAGAAAGCTCCCTTCCCCCTTTACACCGCGTAAGAGCACAGCGAGGAGGTACTAGCTCTGAACCAGAAAGTGGGCCCTTACCAAAACTGAGCCATGCTGGACCCTCATCTTGGACTTCCCAGCCTTCAGAACTGTAAGAAATGAATTTCTGTTGTTTATAATTCACCCAATCTATGGTATTTTGTTATAGCCTCTTGAACTGAGTAAGACTGGTGGGCAGAGTAATGGTCCCTAAAAGACGTCCGTGTTCTAATCCCCAGAACCTGTAAATGTTACTGTACATGGCAAAAGGGCCTTTGTATATGTGATAAAAGTAAAATACCTTGAGGTGGGGAGATTAATGTGAATTTTCCAGGTGGACCCAATATAATCATGAGTCCTTAAAAGCAGAGAATCTTTTCCAGCTGTGATGAGAGAGCAAGAGCGAGAGCAAAAGCAAATGAAAGAGGAGGGGGAATGTGCTGACAAAAAAAGGGTCAGAGAGATGAGGCGGAAGAAGGAGAGATTTGAAGCATGAGAGGGACTCTCAACGGCCTGCAAAGCCACCCTCACTGTTATCACCACACCTTTTCTCACACTGTTTCTTCTCTGCTTCTCACATCTGAATCTTCGCAATCTATGGTCTGCGTCCCAATCTGGAACAAAGCCAATTCCAACCCATAGTGTTTCTTCTACTTCTGCACTCCTGCACCACTTACTGCTATACTACATTGCACACCTAGCACAGAGATTCTCAAACTTACTGGTCTAAGGATGTCTTTACATTCTTAAGAATTATTAAGGGTTCCAAAAATCTTCTGTTTATGTGAATTATACCTATATTTACTGTATTAGGAATTAAAAGAAAGAAATTTCTCAAGCAATTATTTATTACTTTATTTTTAAATAACAATAACAAGCTCACTTCATGCTAACATAAATAACATATTTTAGTAAAGATAGCTGTATTTTCCAAAACAAGAAAATTTAATAAGTGTGGCACTGTCTCCCAGTTTTGCAAATCTCTTTGATGTCTGGCTTAATAGAAGACAGCTGTATTCTCAGTCTGTGTTCCATCTATTGCTATATATTGTTTTGGTTAAAGTATTTGAAGACAAATTCTGGCCTCAAACAGACTGCAGTCGTAAAAGGGAAATTATTTTAAAAGCGTTTCCAGATAATTCTAGATATTCTTCTTTGATATTACACCAAAACTCGATAAGTGGTAGTTTCTTAAAGGTTAACTGCAATGTAGAATCTGAAACTATATCAATGAGTCATTTACTACTCTGTTACGTTAAAATCCATTGATTTCCCTTGCACTTTGAATGGAATTTTTTGTAGCATACATGATTGGCCATTTGGAAAATACTGGTTTATGGAGTTAGGCAAATCTTACAAGTGTTGAAACAATTTCATTATGCAATATGAAAAAATCACATTTGTTAAAATCACCACCAATATCATCCAAAAAGTATTTATGTATTGAGAAGCTATCAAGTTTGTAGTGGTGAATAGAAGATTTTAGAACTTCTAATTTTGAGAGCTTGAATTTTATTGTCAGCAAATACTGTCAGTTGTTTTCCTTGATGTGACATGCTTAGTTCGTTCATTTTTAAAAACTGCTGCCGAATATGCAAGTCTGAAAACCCAAACTGACCCAGTTTGTCAGTCTTTGTTTCATGAAAAAAAGTAGCAATTCCCACTTACAACTGAAACTTCACTGAGGGAAGGCATTGACATCCAATATCTTTGCCCTCGGACTTCCAGTAGGACACAGATTTTTCTACAAGTGAGCATTAAAGGTTCAAAGTATCTGTCCAATATTCCTTCAGTTAGAGCAATCAAATCCACAGGCATGTGCCAACTCTAAGAGAAGGGAATGATCTTCCCAGAGAGACCTTACTTGGTACAACAAGATAGCTGAAGGCAAAATCACGCTGACCCTCTAGTTTTTTCCTGTAGTCTCTCCTCCTAAGTGATACAGATTAATTACAGGAGAGCATAGGAAGAAGGGGAAGCTTTCCCATGGGCCAGGTGGCTAAGGCTGAGGTGAGATAGGCCTTAAGAGCAAAAGGAAGATGAGCTCTGGAGGTGAGTTCCAGTAGGACAAACTGAACTGAAGCTATGGGCTTCCTAACTTCATTTCCCATCTCTTCCCATTATGTTCTTTAAGAACACCTGACCCCAATCAGAGATATGTAATCACCGGAAAGGAATCAACATAAAACACAGATTAGGATGGGGAGGTGGGGAAAGGTAGGGGAGACAAATACAAGGAAGATAAAGAGAGAATTAATTAAAGAAAAAGATACATAGTTCAAATCATTATAATTTCAAAGAAATTTGAAACTTAAAAAGGCTCAATTAGAGATAACAAGAAGGTGTAAAACAATGAAGGATAATAAGGAAATTAATAGAGCAAGTTGGAAGAGCGAAGAAAAATAAGACATTAGAGGAAAATCATAATGAAATAATAAAAACATTGAATAGAGTGAGTACAATTTTAAATGACGCATAGAATATAAAACAGCCTGTGGAAGAGTATACAGAGAAAATGAAAAAAAAGATATCTGTAACTTACAGAGGAGACAATAGACAGGTAAAATATACAAAATACCCCATATTCCTAAAGAACACACACACACACAATCAACAAAGATTCAGAAAGCTACGAGAAAGAACTCTCCTGAAATAAAGATGTGAACCTGTAGGTAGGAAAAAACTCATGCCCAGTGCCAAGAAAAATTAATACAAAAGATTGCTGTGACACATTCTGATGAAGTTACTGAACTTTAAGGGTAAAGAAATAATATAGGCATCCAAGCAGAAGAAGTTTAACATTAAAGTGGGAAATTGAGTTTTCCTCAAACTTGTCCACAGCAACTGTTGATACCAGAAAATAATGGAACAGTCTCGAAAAAAATCTCAGGGAAGTATGAATTTTATGCCCAAATAAGTTGCTTTTCAAATATAAAGGGAAGAGACATTCTCAAGCATGCAAAAACCTACAGACTACAGCACCCATAATTTGTTCATCAAAAAAAGAAAAAACTTCATGAAAATGAAACCAGGCCAATAAGATATGAATTAAAATTTAAAACTTGGGAATAAAGAAAGTGTGGTTTAAAAGCCAACTGTGGTACATAGTAAATAGATTTAAATTTAGAATTAAGACTAAACAATTATGAAAATATGATTACAGAAAAAATATAACTTACAGATCTTTGAATTGTAAAACTAATATAACTGACAAAAATCAGAAATTAGAGAAAAGGCACGTTGGGATAAACTGAAGTGTGCTTATTTTCTCATCTCTCAGGACAAGGACTTAATAGATGAAGTTTGGTATACTTCCTTCACAGAAGGACAGTGCATCTGATTGCTTTCCGTGGACACCATCAACAAATTTATTGCTCAGTAATGTCTTTGGAGGCAGTAGAACAACCAGTCACCACATCTCCAAAGTTAAGAACAAAAAAGAAATCTTGAAAAATAGAGACATAATTGGGCTTCATCACAGGAGAAGGACCTTTTTGGAGGCAAGTCTATGGGTAATAGGATTTTTTTTTTTTTTTTTTTTTTCCTTCTGTGGTACGCGGGCCTCTCACTGTTGTGGCCCACAACAGTTTGCGGAGCACAGGCTACAGACGCGCAGGCTCAGCGGCCATGGCTCACGGGCCCAGCCGCTCCGCGGCATGTGGGATCTTCCCGGACCGGAGCATGAACCCGTGACCCCTGCATCAGCAGGCGGATTCTCAACTGCTGCGCCACCAGGGAAGCCCGCTAATAGGATTTTAATTTTTTTTTCCATCTAAGGAAGGAGAGATGTAGGTTAAGGAAATATCCGTATTCTCCTTGTGGTTACTGGCTTATGCAAAAGCTGTCAGCAAAATGCTCAAAAAATTTTTCTTCCTGATTTTGTTTATGGTTTTACAGAAGCTAACCATATTGACTAGGCTAGCTTTACCATTGGTGGTCATTTTTTCCTATTTAGCAGTGTTATAATTATATACATGAGAATGATTCATATGACCACACTTATATGACAGCAAAAGCTGAAAAATAGTTCATGAGTACATGTGGTATAACTTAGCTAGAGAAATGTATAAATATAAAATTACAGTGGAAGATGAAATTTCCGTGAGTAAACAATTCTGCATTACAGGTACAGGGCCAAGAATGCCATACCCTGCCATATAGATAACTGAGAGGAAGCACAGATAGAAGATGGACTTGTGCATTTGGTTAGATTTCATTTCAGAAATGTAACAGAGCTGGAAGAACGTGGCACTGGTGTCAAACCAGATTCTAAAACCTGGTGCGGCCTCTTTTTTATTGAGTATCTTTGGACAAATTAAGAACTTTAAATCTACTAAAGCAATGGTTTTCTTATTTTATAAAGTAACTATAACAACATCACCTACCACAGGGTCATTGTGAAAAGTAGTGAAATGATATATGTGGTGAATTCAGTACAGTGTGTAGTAGGATAGGTTCTCAGTAAATGGCAGCTGGATGTGGCCAACTTGAAAAAATTTTTTAAAAAGGCAACATGAAATGCTTATGTCTAGAAAGCTGCTCTAGAAATGTTTTCAACCAGTCGGAGAAGAGAATCTTTTGCCTTTCACTTCATATTGCTAGAAATTGTCAGCCAGACAGGAGTCTTGAATTCTAGCCCTAGATCCTCCATTAGTGTTCTGTGTGGCCCTGGAGCCTTATTTTCTCCGGCTGTGTAATAAGTAGATCACTACCTGCCGATATATTGTTAAGACAAAAGAAATAGAGAAAGTGTAAGAACGCTGAAAAATAGGATGTTCTATACCAAGGTGAGGAGACAGCTGGTGATGGCAACAATTAGGCTTTAATAGGTACACTTTCGCTTCATTTCACTTTGCTATTCTTTCTCTTAAACTAAGGAGCTAAGAAACTGTGTTCTCTTTGAGGGGGTTATTTTTGTGTCTCTATGCGCCCCCCCAGGGATTCCTCTGAATGGAATATCCTTCCCCTTATTGCACAAAATCCCTGTTTATCCTTGAAGGCTCAGCTTAAATGTCGCTGCTCTTTGGAGCCTTCCCTAACTGTACCCCTTATCTGTGTTCTCACAGTATACTGTCTCTTTTGCTGTGCTTATTACGTTGTCTTGTGGTTATTTCTTTATAGCTCTGTCTCTCCCACCAATATGTAGCAACTAGGACATGAGTCTCTTATAGTGGAGACATTTTCTATCACCATCACCTAATAGGGTGAGTGGGTTAGAGGAGGAGCTCAATAAATATTTCAAGGGGAGAGACAAAAGCTGGAAGTGGAGAGGAAATGACTAGTTACTGGGTATCTAATAAGTATCAGGCATGTACCAAACCCTTCATATACATTATCTCATTTAATTATTATATCACTAACATCTTTTCATGTATTTATTCATTTTACAAATATTTATTGAGCCCTATACTATGTGCCAGGCACTGTTCTAGATGCTGGGAATACAGCTACACTTACATGCTTAATTCCAAGGGAGGAGAGACAGACACCAAACAAATTAGCAAAAAATATATATAAATATGTCAAGTAGTGATATATTCTGTGAGGAAAAATAAAACTGGATAAGAAAATAAAGGATATGGGAGTTGGGATATGGGAGTTTTAGATTAAGGACCAAGGAAGCACTTTGTGATAAGATGACTTTTGAGCAAAGACCTGAATGAAATAAGCTGATAGGCTATAGATATCTCAAAAGAGAATGTTCCACAAAGAGGGCTAGGAGTGCAAAGACTCTGGGCGGGAACACATGTCACGTGTTTGAAGGCCAGCATGGAGGCCAGTATGTCGAGAGGAGTGATCAAGAAGCTGAATGATATAAGAGGTCAGAAAGATAATAGAAGAATGTCATCTAAACCCTCATGGGAAGGCCATGGGAAAACTTTGTGATTTTATTCTCAGTGAGAGGAGAAGGGATGGGAGGATTTTGACTAGAGAAGTGATTTATTTAGATGCTGTGGGGAATATAGACTTTGATGAAGTAACGTGGATGGATGAACCACTTCTTTATTGCAATAGCCGAGGATAGAGGAGAGAGATGATGGAAGATGAGACTAGAATGACAGCAGTGGGGACCAGGTACTGAATGTAGTTTAAGGTAGAACCAATAGATTTGCTGATGGATTGGAAGTGTGGCATGACATAAAGAGGCCTGAGGCCTGAGAAATTGGACAAATGAAAAGGCTACATACTGAGGTTGGGAAAGTTGTAGGAAGAATAAGTTTGGGGAAGAAAATGAATTTGTTTGTACATATTAAATTTGGGATACCTCTTATATATTCAAATGGACTTGTTGAGTAGGCAATTTGATTTAAGAGTTTAGAATTAATGGGACAAGTTGTGTCTGGAGATACAGCCTTTTGAAGGTCATCAGCATAAAAATGATGTTTAAAGTCAAAGGAGTGGATGAGATTACCTAGGAAATCAGCGTAAACAGTTGAGGAAAGAGGTCTGAGGACCAAGTCCTACGTACTCCAATGATTATAAGCTGGGAAGGTAAAAATAATTCAGCTAAAGAGGCTGGGAAAGAATGGTCAAGGGGGCAAGAAAGGAACGAGGAGGGAGTGGTAGCCCAGAAGCTAAGCAGAGGAAGTGATTCAAGAAGACAGAAATGATCAAGAGGGTCAAATGCTGCTAATAGGTTCAATTCTGAGGCCTCAGAATTGATTTGGTAGATTTATTATTGCCATTGGTTCCGGTCATTTTAGTAGGTGTCTTTATCCCTCTTTGACATATAATCAAACTGAAGTTCAAAGAGATTAAGCAACTTGCCCAGGTTCAGACAGCTAGAAAGTGGGAGCTGTGACTGAAACACAAATCTGCCACCTCTAAAGCCAACACTCTTTTACCTCCTTTGGTCACAGTTATGCAAGTTGTGCTCTACACAGGCACCTAGTCAAAGGGGAAGTTAGCTTGTGCTCTGCCTGCCAAACCTGATCTGGAGCATGGAGGGGTCTGACTTGGGGAGGGGGTATCTCTTCTCACAAAGGCAGGACAGACTTGGGGCAGTAGGAGGGAGAGTGATAAGAATTGGACAAATCAAAAGATAAAAATTTTAAAGTAAATCTCAGCATTTAAGTACATTATTTAAAAATGCACTGGATGGCTATGCGCCACTCCAGACCTATTATATCGGAATCTCCAAGAATGATCACCTATGTACTCTAGCACTTATGGGTGGATTGTACATTCCAACATCGCAAGACCTTAAGATCTCAGATCTTACCACACCTACATAGTATCCAGAAGACTGTGGCTCTTTAAATTTGAGCGGTATATGAGCGGTATACACATGCGGTATATACAATTTGAATTTGAGCGGTATATACAAGCGGTATATGAGCGGTATACACATGCAATAGCACAGAGCAGCGAAGAGTCTCAAATGGATTTTCTCACCCTATTCTGAATATCCCTATTCCTGTCCCCTCCAACATATTTGAGGTCTTAACACTGGTGGCCCCCATATGTCACCCATTCTGTGATCAGCAAAGAAGCCCCTTTCCTTTGGGCCTTCTTTTTCCTTTTTCCTCTCTCCCAAGGCCCTTCAGGTTATGTATTTTGCTAACCCTCCCTTGACAAGATTAATGTCCTACAAGAGTGGCTCCCATGTATTATGCTAAAAGAGTGCATCCTAGTTTCAGAATGCGCCAAGCCTCAGAATGGTTGTGTGATGGTGGGGGCTGGAGGAGGATACAAAGAGAAACAAACCTGAACCATCATATCCAAAATTTTCAAAAGCTCCAGAAGTGAACATGTTGATAATCACTGCTAAGACCTAGCTCCCCAAGCCACCCTCGCCTCCCTTAGATAAGGAACTTGAAGCCCATGAGGATTAAGTGACTTAGGCAAGGTTATGTAACAAGTATAGTGGCAAATCAAGGGTTAGAAGTTAGGAGACCCAATCTCAGTCTGAAACAGGAGAGGGGTGAATAGTCTAGTGGGAATATAGTACCACGTTACCATGTAATTACCTAGGACACTGAAAATGACCCTGATACGTGACCCCACCACAGAGATTTTGATATAGCAGCATTGGGATTGGGCCTAAGAATCACAAAACATTTCTGACGCTCAGCAAGGTTCGGGGAACTAAGACATAAAGACATCAGCTGTAGTCAATCTCAGGAGCTTAGGAGCCTCCAGTTGGCTCTTTCTAGAAAAAACTCACCGTAAGCTGAAAGTAAAATAAATGCAAAGACAGATTGATAGGTATGAGCAGAGTATAGGTGAGGGAAGAGAATATCAGATTTGACCTAGCCTTTTCCAGCTCAGTCTTATCTTGAAATTTGGCTGAAGACTTTTTGGAGTCTATTGTATATCACTATTTGGGAAACATCAAGTGAAACTGCAAGGCAGAGAAGAGATGACTCCAGAGGATAGTGGAAGGACATGGAATCTTTGGCTTCTTGAGTCTGTTTAGTTCAGGTCATTAGCATGAGTTAAATTTCCTGTGTTTATGGTGAGCTGAGCCCTGGACTCTCTCTAGTTCTTGGGAGACAGCATCTCAACGAACAGTAAGGGCCTTGGAAGCCTTACGTGAGAAGGGCAAATCAAAAGGCAACGGTACTGGACTCCCTGCTCCTGATATGGAAGCAATGAAGACTGAAAACCCCTCAACAAGGGTCTCTGCTTTGCCTATCACTTTCTATAGATTATGCAGCTGCTTTTTCAGTTATGTTCCAGAAGGCAAGAGGGGATTTAACATGGCCAGTAATATGAATACACCTTGTTCTCCAGATCCCCAGGAACACTCCATTTTCTTTTCATTTAAATAAATTACTAGGTCTCTCAGCTTTTTACATAGTAGCCAACTAAAAGTTATTTGCATAACCTTTTCTGTGGGGGTAACTGAGGCTTGAGATGCACAAACCAGTGGGGCACTGAGCATGGCTTTTGAGTGCAGTCAGGGGCAGCTAGCAAGCAAAGCAAGAAGGAGAAGCCTGTGCTTTAGGATGCCACCCCTGCAATGGCATCATCCCAGCTGAATATGCCACAGCCACTGGCCAAAGCAACATTAGGCAACCTTAGCAGGTGGCATTCTTTCCCAGTGCTGTCTGGAGCTAATTAGGAGCAATAGCACAGCTGTCTCTATTTTCCATGTTACTATAGTGAGCCGGTTTTGACTTTCCCGAATATGATTGATTGGGGCCCACCTTGTCCATTTGGAAGGTGAGAGTCATTCCTGCAGAAAGGAGAATATTTCATGTGCACTGAAAAGAATGTGTATTCTGCAGCTTTTGAATGAAATATTTTATATATCTCAATTAAGTCAATTTGACTTAATGTGTCATTTAAGGCCAGTGTTTTCTTATTACTTTTCTGTCTCGATGATCTATTCACTGATGTAAGTGGGTTATTAAAGTCCTCTAATATTGTATTACTGTTCATTTCTCTCTCTGTTAATATTTGCTTTATATGTTTAGGTGCGTCTGTGTTGGGTGCATAAATATATCCTCCTCTTGGATTGACCCATTAATCATTATGTAATGTCATTCTTTGCCTTTTTTTTTAGTTTTCATTTAAAGTCTATTTTGTGTGTAATATGAGTATTGCTATCACAGCTTTCTTTTTGTTTCCATTTGCTTGGAATACCTTTTTCCATCCTTTCACTTTCAGTCTGTGTGTGTATTTAGATCTGAAGTGAGTCTCTGGTAGGCAGCATATAAATGGGTATTGTTTTTGATCTATTCAGGCACCCCATGTCTTTTGATTGGAGCATGTATTCCATTTAAATTTAGAGTGACTATTAATAGGTATGTACTTATTGCCATTTTGTTAACTATTTTCTCATTATTTTTGCAGTTCTTCTCTGTTCCATTCTTTTCTCTTGATCTCTTCCCTATGGTATGATGATTTTCTTTAGTGTTATGTTTGGGTTCCTTTTTTAAAATTTTTTCCCGTATCTGTTGTAGGGTTTTGGGTTGTGGTTACCATGAATTTCATATGTATCAGTGTATTTTAAGCTGACAGTCACTTAAGTTTGATTGCATTCTGAAAGCTCTACATTTTACTCTCTGCCACATTTGTTTTTGATGTTCAATTTGATGTGTTTCTATTTTGTGTATCCCTTAACTACTTATGGTAGTTATAGTTGATTTTACTACTTTTGTCTTCTAATCCTCATACTGACTTTTTAAGTGACTGATTCACTGCCTTTACTTAATATTTGGTTTTATCAGTGAGATTTTTTTCTTTCATATATTTCCCTATTTTTAATTATGACCTTTTCCTTTCCACTTAAAGAAGACCCTTTAACACTTCTTGTAAGGCTAGTTTAGTGGTGATGAACTCTTTGTTTTTCATTGTCTGGGATACTCTCTCTCCTTCAATTCTGAATGATAACCTGGCTGGGTAGAATATCTTAGGTTGTAGGTTTTTTCCTTTCATCACTTTAAATATATCCTGCCACTCCCTTCTGGTCTGCAAAGTTTCTGGTGAAAAAATCAGCTGATAGTCTAATGGGGATTTTCTTTTATGCAACTAGCTGCTTTTCTCCTCACGTCTTTAAAATTCTCTGTCTTTAACTTTTTCCATTTTAATTATGATAGGTCTTGGTGTGGATCTCTTTGGGTTCATCTTGTTTTGGACTTTTTGTGCTTCTTGGACCTGGATATCTGTTTCCTTCCTTGGGTTAAAGAAGTTTTCAGTCACAGTTCTTCACATAAGTTTTCTGCCCCTTTATGTCTCTCTTCTCCTCTGGGACCCCTTTAATGTGCATGTTAGTATGCTTGGTGGTGTCCCAGAGGTTGTTTGAATGATCCTCTTTTTTGTTTTAATTCTTTTTTGTTTTTGCTGTTCTGGTTGGGTCATTTCCACTATTCTGTCTTCCAGATTCCTGACTCATTTTTCTGTGTCATCTAATCTGCTGTCTAGATTCCCTCTAGAGTATTTTTCATTTCGGTTACTGTATTCTTCAGCTGTGATTTGTTCTTTCTTATATTTTCTAATTCTTTATTGACATTCTCACTGTGTTCCTCCATTCTTCTCCTGAGTTCAGTGAGCATTTTTATGACTATTACTTCAAACTTTTAGTCAGTTAAAGTATTTATCTCTGTTTCATTAGGGGTTTTCTTTTCCTGGGATTTTATCTTTTTCTTTCATTTGTCTCCTCTGTCTCCTCAGTTTGTTTGACTTTGTTTCTATGAATTAGGTAAAACAGCTACCTCTCCCATTCTTGAAGGTGTGGCCTTGTGTGGAAGCATCCTCTGTGTAGACTGTGTGTTGAGCAGCTTTGGAAGACTGGGTAGAGCTGCAATGGGCACAGGCCAGGGGGCCGTGGGGTACCCTGCACTGGGGCTACCTTGGGCAGAAAGCTGGACGTTTTGTGGCCCAGAGGCCTGAAGCACATTGGGGTGGCTTTGGCAGGGCTACAGTGCCTGGAATGTGTTTCGCTTGTGCTTTCAAGATGGAGAGGGAATGCAAAATATGGTGCTCTCTAGTTCCTCTGACCCTTGAAGGGAGTTCCAACCCTTCCCCACCCATTTGTCAGATGCTTTAGGGTTAGTAAGTGGATTTCCTTCATGTATAATCTAGGTGTCCTTTAACTGCTGTTTTTCCTCTGTGCCTCAGAGCAGATGAGTATGGCATGGGCCCCCTCAGTGAGGTCCTGCCCTACTGCATGTTGTTGCATCAGGGGTGGGGGTCCCTTCAGTACTGTGTCTCCATCTTTCCTACCTATCTCTGTGTGGTCCCTCTTTGATTTGTTGTGCAAATGATTTTCAGTCAGCCCTCAGTTCTTCTTCAGGGGGAATTGCTCTGTATGTAGAGGTAGATTCCATGTGTCCATAGAAGGAGATGAGTTCAGGGTCTTCCTTTGCTGTCATTTTTGCACTGGAATTCTGAATAGGTCTTAAAGAAGGCTGTCCTTGCTGATAGTATCCGCAATCCCCCAATTCTTCTCCCTAAACTTTCTATCCTCTTTCAAAATACAACTACCCCTGGAAGATTTAGCCCATTAAGCTTGTTTGGGATTCAGTTGCAATTTAGTATAATTTCATTGGTTTATACTCACCCTATTAGGGCTGAGAATATTGGGTGAGTATATGTGTATGGGGTGCTGGGGAAGGCAATAAGGAGGTCTTTCATGGTTATGATGACAGTCTGGGTAGTCTGGAAAACCAGAGACAGCATTAAAGACCTGGTATTGTGTGGTGAGAAGGTATTAGGAGAGAAAGCTAAGGAAAGGAGAGAGTGTGTGCCTTATATCAGCATTTCCCAAATGTTCATACAACTACCTTAGAATCACTTAGGGGAACCTTTAAAAAAAAATACAAATGCTAGGACTCCATCCAAAGATACTGTGGCTTAGTGAGCCTGGGATGGAGCCAACCAAGTTTAAGAACCACCACCCTTATGCACCCTTTATCTACCTCATGATTTTTCACAAGATCAGCCATCTGACTGGCTTTTCTTTACAGACACTTTTCACTTGGAAGGATAGCCTGGTCTGCCTCATTAGTCTCCTAAGTTGAGAACAGAATAGAGCAAGAAGAGTAGATTCAAATGAGAAAGACCTTCCAAATGTGAGGTAAATGAGACAAGCCCTCTCGCAGGCCTGAACCTCAAAGGAGAACAGGGTTTCTTGAACTGGCTCAGTTTCCAGTGGCTAACACCCTGTCTTTTCTTGACCCCTGTAGTCCTTTAAGCCTTGCAATTCTGTCAACCTCTGAAAATACACAAACAAGTACCCAAGGAAAGACAAATTTTAATTTGATGCCTTCCAGTAAGAGATGCTTGTGAAAGCCAATGAATGATGGGGGTTCCTTGTGCCTTGTTAGTTGCAGGGTGTGGCTGATATCCTGGAGAGTGGGTCAGATCAGCCAAGAAACCCAGCTTGAGTATGATCCTTGATCCTCAATCATGTTGAATGCTTATAAGAGATAGGAATGTGAGATAGAGCAATGGGGAAGATCGGTAAGAGGTGGCTCTTGTTTTTCCCCAGATACTTTGATAATACTTAATATTCTTACTGGGTTGAATCTGCTCAGTGTCTGAAGGGATTCAAATCTGAAACCATTTCCGCATGTAGTTTGTATCAGACTATAATTGGTCCAATATTTGAACCAGTTTGGATTTTCATTTAATGAGATCCTTATTCCAGATCCAAATGTCTCTGGAATCATTTCCAAGCTTGAATTGATTCAAACTGTGACTACTTCTGAATGATGACAGGTTGGGTGGTTGTTTCACGGAGACCTGTGAAGCTATGTGGGAGGGCTGGGACAGGGGCAGCAGTGGGAACTTTATATATCCATTATTTGGTGGCTGATGGGTTCTGTAGCCAGACAATCCAGTGTTTCCAAGCCAGAGAACACAGCTATCACTGGTCCACTGAGTGCAGCCTGCCCCTGCTTGTGACTCACAGTAAAATATTCTAACTTAAGCTGGTTTGTTTCCAAAGTTTCCCTTACTTTTTTCATATGTAGGGGGAAAGCAAGTCCAGGTCTGGGGTTGTGTCTGTATGAAAGAGAATCATGAAAAAGCTGGAATCTATATTCAGAAGGACTCAGTACAAATAGGGGAGTACAGGCTGGTGATAGTGAGTGCTACTCAAAGAACTCAACCAATGACTTTGACTGTATGTAAAATAGGCTGTTTTCTGTAGAAGTAATCAATTCTCAGTGACATTAGGAAAAACTTTAAGAGAGATATGGGATTATTTGGAATCCTGAGACTATGGGAAACTTGGATGTACACCAGATATTTAGGTATAACTTTTGTCTAAAGATTATTTCCATATCAGAAGATGAAGCCCACATTCTCATGACTAGAATGTGAGAGATTTAATGGCTCAATAGAACATTAAAAATGTAGGAAGATTAGTTGCCATCTTTAGTTTCTATAGGCAATATCAAAGTGAGTTGTGTGAATTCCTTAAGCCAAAAGAACCAAATGGATATCATTTATTGCTTCATACTTCTATGCCCTTGCCAGGAAAGCTGACAAAAGGGTTATGGTGCATATTTGGTAGGATTCTACATAAAACTGTAGGATCATGATCAAATAATCTTGTTTCTCATCAAAACCGTGGCCCTAGGGGAAGGTCAAAAGTGAACCAAAAATGCTGTCTCAAAGTACTTAGCTAACACATTTAACTCTCCTTGTTCAACTCATTTCCAACTTAAAAAGAAGTATACAGATTTAATGATCTGTGTAGCAAAAGCTTCCCCTGGTGAGTCTCATATTTTGTTTAAACTTCTATAGACTCTTCTTGGCACTTGGTACTATTTGAAAATTCTTGGAGTACTCATCAAATTAAATTACAAACTCATAATATTTTCTTTTAGTTAATAAACTATCTGAGCTAAGGAAGAAGCTATCATGATTTGTTTACGTTCTTTAGATGATAGGCCTCAAATCTGGTAGATTTTATTGCTGGTCTCTAAATATGTTGTAGACATCTGCACAAATATTGAAGGCCAATTACTGGCATCTATTCTTCATTCCCTTGAAAAATACTAGTTCAAATCTCAGATCTCAGGGAGGTCCTTTCCAAAATTTATGTCTGACTTTGTAAGGCATAAAGTCAAAAGACAAGAGACACTAATTCTGAAATCTCTTCATCATGTTCTAATTCATTCTGAGGATCTTAAAGAAGGACTTTGCTGGGAGAGTTTCTACGTTCCATGTTGCAATTGGTAGCATCCAAACTAAACAGGTTTTAATACTTGTGGTAGCACCTGGGGCTTTAAATTCCTCTTTATCACTGGGGTCCTGAGAGAGACTTGACATTTACTTAATTTGTCTGGCAATACTTTCAAATAAGAACTACAGTGGATAAAATGCATTGATTTTTAAAAGTCACTTTTCTGCCCACCACCCATGGCAACAAGTTTGTTTATTTGGAAGAAGACTAGAATTTGAATTCCTACAATAGTATGAACTGTAACAAATCTTAAGTTGTACTTGTGTGATAACTCTGGAGAACACAGAGAGGATGCTTGTCTCATCTGTTCCTTTCTATCCTGCCTTTATCTTGTAAAGAATGAGATTGGTCCAAATTCTCCATGCCTCCCCAGTATCAACATCTGGAAAATATGGCTTATCCTTATCCCCTAAAGTAAGTAACTGGATCTGATTTATATACTGTTTAAAGGAAAAAAAAAAAAAAAAAAAAAGAAGAAAAAGAGAAGGGAATTGTTCATTTATGAGTAGCATGGGGAATCTTCACTAAAAACCAATCTTGCTTTATACTTCATTTATTTAGCGTAGTTTGGACTATATACAAATTTAAGATATGAAGATAGTAATTTGTTCCATAGATTTTTTTTGTCCATGTCTCCTGGTCTAATCTCTTTTCCTGGAATAAAAATAAATCCTTAAGGGAACCAAGCTAGGGTCTCATTTTATTCTCTTAAAGTACTTGCAATGAGTTAGTATCTACAAGTAATTTCCAAAATTATCAAGAATAAACACTTAATTGAAGTGACTGTGGTGATGACTTTTAGAATGAAAGCAAGAATAGTTTCCTCAGCAAGGAGGTAACTGTGTTTTTAAATACTAGACATTCAGTAACAAATGTTTGAGTCAAGTCTAATAAATGCATCTCCATGGAGATATTCATCCTTTCTCCCCAGATTTGGAGTGGAGTTCAGAACTCAAAACAATATTGCTATCTAACTATTTCAATATTAAATCCCATAAAGAATGAATGAAGAGATCTAATTAAGTACCTAATAAAGAAATTAGTAGATAATCTATGTGAACTCTTAACGTAACTATGAAGATTAGATAAGTAATAGTCCATTAGACTCTATTGCATAGGTGAATTAAAGGCAACAGGCTATGTTTAGTTGATGCTTTCATAGCTACTGAAAAGCAAAGTAATTAGTCAATTAAAAGAAAAACTCCAAAGCAATAATTTAATTAGATTGAATACATTTTTTGGTTGGACACAGAAGCTAAGAGAAGCTTAGAGAGGAGAAAGAGAAGAAAAAATATATAATCTTAGTTAACACAATAAAATAACAGAACAAAAAGCATTTTCAAGGACCCCAAAGTAGGGAATTTTAATGATTTTAAATGTACGCAAGTGTTAAAGTAATTAAGCAAAGAGCTTATTAGACCAAGGTGGTTTTAATTCCTTGGCAGCATAAGTAAGCAAACTGAAACCTAAGCAAGAATCAATTACTGTAAATGCCTCAAGACTAAGAAATTGAAACTTAAGGACAACAAATCACACCTGACTAGACTTTGCCAAATAAGGCAATAGATTAAGCAATAGCCAATCAGATAACTTCCTTGCTTTGCTTCTGTGTCTGCTCTATAAAAGCCTTTATCTTACCTCCTGCCGCTAGAGAATTCCTAATCATTTTCGGTTTGGCATTGGTCAATTCAGATCAATGTTTGCTCAAATAAACTCTTCAAAATTTTAATGTACTTTAGTTTATCTTTTAACACAAGAATTATTTTTCCATCTATGGGAACTGATCTTCAGAATTAGAATATATTTCAATGAGGGAATATTACAATCTGATATACAAATATTTGCTTTAAAAACAATATATTTAAAATGTACTCATTCAGTGTGTTGGATCCTAGTGGCCAGAAGGACTTAGTATATCTCCAAATGGCTAGTCACATAATTTTTCATGTGTTAGGCCAAAGGACTTAAGTACTTAAGAGATTTTACATTTTGCTAAGGGGATGTCATTGCAGGGTGCATCGGTGGCAAAGGATCACTAAGAAGTGGGTACAAGGTTTAGCATCATCTCCAAGGCAAAAATACAAGGTTAGTAGTCAGGGAAGAGACCAGATAAATGTAAAGGCTGATGGCCAAGAAGGATCAGAAAGAGTAAAACAAGATGATGATTCAACTTCAAAATTCATTAAGATATTTGCACTGGAAAAACATAATGAATACAAAAATTGATTAATAAGGCAATGGTTTCACAGAATCTGAATTCAAGACAAGATAGCTGCTCAAATAAGGCAAAAACAAAAGAACCAAAACTATGTAATACCAAAACAATATCAAAAACCATGGTTGAAAGCCTTAGAAAAGAAACAGGAAGTAATTACACTTCCTGCAGGAAATGCAGCAAGTGGTACCCTCTATACCAGAGCAAAAAATCTGGATAACCAATATGAATCGCCTCAATACAGAACAACTTCTATCCCCTCTCACTTCCTGGTACAGCAGTCAGCTCCAGGGCTCAATTAACCCAGAGTCTGCAGGTTGTAGCAGATTAATCAGTTCAAAAAATGAATATCTTGGCTGAATTGGTAAGTATAAGGGCACTTCAGTGGGCATGCATGTAATTAATTCATTTATTCATTCACTTATTCACAAACATGTCCTGAGGATGTCAGTAAAAATGATGGAGGAAGGGCCTCCAAAAAACCTTTCTTCCTTGAAAGTGACATAAACATTGCCCTGCCACCCAAAAAACAATCAGAATCAGTTTTTTTAGAACTCTGGAAATTAATCAAAGGCTTACAGCAAGTGGGGAGTATTTATTCAAGAAAAATGGCCAAATCCTGATAAGAAAAGCAAATTTTACCGTGATTTAATGTGCCCTTGTCTACCCCCACCCCTCACAGCTCCAGCTCTGTGGTAGCATTAAAGCCCTACAGCTGACAATCATGGTAAAAACCAACAGTTTGGCAGTAACTGGAGGAGACAGAATGGGATTGGAACTCCTCCAGAGTTATCTTCCGAGAGAAGTTTTGACCTGTTCAGTGGTTCCATGGAAGATACCACTTCAAGGCTGTCTTTATTTAACCTGACACACAGCTTGCCCAGTGAAAACAGCTTTTTCCAAGGGTGTTTGCCAAAAACAATTACAGGTAGCTATGGCTGCCTGAGGCAGTGGGTAACATTTGGAGCAAACAATAGACTATTTACAAATTACACATCTGATAAGGGTCTAGTATCCACAATACATAAAGAACTCTCATAATACTCAACGATAAAAAGACAACCAAATTTTAAAATGGGCAAATGATTTGAATAATAATTTATCCAAAGAAAACATGAATGGCCAATAAGCACATGAAAGGATGCTCAACATTATTATTCATTATGTAAATGCAAATCAAAACCACAATGAGATCCCCTTCATATCCACTAGGATAGCTATAATCAATAAGACAGACAGTAACAAGTGCTGGAGAGGATCTTAAGAGATTGGAATCCACATACACTCTAGGTAGGAATGTAGAATGGTACGGCAACTTTGGAAAACAGTTCAGCAGTTTCTCAAAGTTAAACGTAGAGTTACCAGAAATTTTACTCCTATGCATCCAAGGGAATTGAAAACATATATGCATACAAAAACTTTTACATGAGTATTCATAGTGACATTATTCATAATAGCCAAAAAGTGGAAACAATCCTAATGGCTATCAATTGATGCCTGGATAAACACAATATGCTATATCCATACAAAGGAATATTATTCACACATGAAAGCAATGAAGTACTGATTCATGCTACCATATGGAAGAACCGTGAAAGTTTTATAAGTGAAAGAAGTCAGACACAAAAGCCACACGTTGTATGAATTCATTTATTTGAAATGTCTGGAATAGGTAAACCCATAGAGATAGAAAACAGATTAGTGGTTGCCAGGGACTGGAAGGAGGGTAAAATTGGGAGTGACTGCTATTGGGTTGAGATCTCTTTTGGCAGTGATGAAATCTTACGAGATTATATAGTGGTAATGGTTATACAACTTTGAATAATCTAAAAAACACTGAATTGTGTACTTTTTAAAAGGATGAATTTGACATTGGGTGGATTTATCTTTAAGAAAAAAATTTTTACTGAGGATCTAGCAAGTATCAGTTGCTATTTTGGGCACTGAAGTTAGTGAGGAGAGTAAGGCATCCATGCCCTTGTGAGAGTCTAGTGAAGAAGCAAGACATAAATACAGTTGAGCCTTAAACAACATGGGTTTGAACTGCAAAGGTCCACTTACACATGGAGTTTTTTCAATAGTAAATACTACAGTACTACACAATCCATGGTTGGTTGAATCCGCACACACAGAGGAAGCACGGATATGAGGAACCACATGTAGAGAGCGCCCACTATAGGTTACATGTGGATTTTTGACTGTGCAGATGGTTGGCACCCCTAACCCCCTCATTGTTCAAGGGTCAACTATAATTTACTATAATGAAAACCAGGAAACTGGGAAACCAGAAGAGGAAGCATATAATGTTGCTGAGATATTGGAAAAGCTTCACAAAGGAGGTAACATTTTTGGACACTGAAGCAGCTCACCAGACAGGCAAAAGGGAGAGGGACATTCAGGGCATAGGAAAAAATGCTCAAAGATCTAGAAACATGACAGAGCAGGCCCTGACAGACATTCAGTGCATAACACAGTGAGTTCCTGTTTCTAAATTTACTGTAAGAGAGGTACTTTCAAAAATGAGACCAGGCAATGAACAGTCTAGCAATGTCTCACCGGTTATCTCATATCCCCAAATAGAAATTCACATGACAAAAGCTGTTTACACTAGTCAAGATTAGCTAAGTGTATACAATGAGATTTTTGTCAAAAATCACTTCTGGATGACCACCTAAATGACAAGCAAATAAATGATTCAGAATAAATAAGTGAATTTGTTGGCATAACTTTATATGGACTAAAAATTTGTGAAATTCAGTCCCTCGGATCTCACTAAATATAGAGCCTGGGAGAGTGGCCTCAAGTTATCGAACACTTTAGATGACTTTTTATTAAAACAAGAGGTTGACAATGAAGAATCAAAGAACTATCTCAACTGTTTTTCACATAATGAAGTAATTTTATTTATTCATTTATTCTTCCCTTCATCAACATTTGTTTTGTGTTTATTTTGTACCAGGTGGGCTAGTTGTTTTCCAGTTATCTAAAGCTAGATAAAAAAAGAGTAAGGATGACAAGGGTGAAGGTCATACACTTCCTTATATGTAGAAGGAAAGAGACATAAGCATCTTTAAAGGAACAATAGGATTGTGGTAGAAAGGATTAAGTACATATTTCTCTGATCCATTTAGTACAAAAACCATTCTCAAGCTTCAAAGATGAAAGACTAAAAGAAGAGATCTACTTGTAAGGTTTAGATAAAGAATAATCCTAGGAATCATTTATGTTGCTATTAAGTTAGATCTCAAACTAGACATCAGGACCATGTTTTTTACAGAAATAATTGGACTTTCTCTCTAAACAAAATACAAAATTTCAAAATCAGTACTTCCAGAGAGTATATGCATTTACATTTCTAACTATGAGAGTAATTGATAACAATTATAAAAGCTGGACAGAATACCATTAGACAATAGATTGTAAAGATAAGAGAACAACTAAGACAGCTAAAACTTGAGGGGCCAAGATCTCAGAGAGTAGGTGCATGTATTAAGTGAGTCTTTTATATTACACTGCTTTTTCCCCCACGGCATTTCTCAATTCAAATCACAGGGCATGGAAATAAGGAAGTGGTGGCCTAGAGCTGTGGTAATCTCACTAAGCCAGAGCTACAAAACATCCGGGACTTGAGGCAAGTTTCTGGAGAAAAGGGAACGGAAGAAAAATGAGTCTGACTTTCTGTATGCAGTTTTTGTTTTGGTGCATTTTTAAGTCTTCTAAGCTATATGTGTGTAAGTTAAGAGACCAAAACTTCAAAGCAGAAATCTGTTACCAAGAGGCTAAAATGCTAAACAGATTTTAGTAGTTTTTGGTGCTGAGGATATAAAAGCTGGATTTCAGAACACTTCCAGTAGAAAAGGCCAATGAAATACCCAAATTTTCAACTGAGATTTTTTTCTTTTATCGAGGTATGGTTGATTTACAGTATTATACAAGGCTCAGGTGTATGTAATAGTGAGTCACAATTTTAAAGGTTATACTCCATTTATAGTTATAAAATATTGGCTATATTCCCTGTGTTGTACAATATATCCCTGTAGCTTATTTTATACATAGTAGTGTGTACCTCTAAATCCCCTACCCCTATCTTGACCCTCCCCCTTTCCCTCTTCCCACTGGTTGCCACTGGTTTGTTCTCTATATCTGTTAGTCACTTTCTTTTTTTGTTATATTCACTAGTATGTTTTAGTTTTTAGATTCCTCGTGTAAGTGATATCATATAGCATTTGTGTTTCTCTCTCTGACTTATTTCACTTAACATAATACCGTCCAGGTCCATCCATGTTGTTGCAAATGCCAAAATTTCATTTTTTTCATGGCTGAGTAGTATTCTATTGTACATATATACCACATCTTTATCCATTCATCTGCTGATGGACACTTAGGTAGCTTCCATATGTTGTCAATTGTAAATAATGCTGCTGTGAACATTGGAATGCATGTATTTTTTCAAATTAGTGGGGATTTTAATTTAATTAAATTAATTTATTTATTTTACAGTAGGTCCTTGTTGGTTATCTCTTTTAAATATAGCAGTGTGTACATGTCAATCAGAAGCTCCCAGTCTATCCCTCACCCCCACACTTTCCTCTTGATAACCATAAGTTCATTCTCTTAAGTGTGTGAGTCTGTTTCTGTTCTTGTAAATAAGTTCATCTGCATCATTTTTTTTGAGTCTGCATATAAGAGATATCAGATCAGATATCAGATATGTATTTGTCTTTCTCTGTCTGACTTACTTCACTTAGTATAATAATCTCCAGGTCCATCAGTGTTGCTGAAAATGGCATTATTTCATTGAATTGGTGGGCTTTTTGTTTTTGTTTTTTTTGTTATAAACTCAGGAGTAGAATTGATGGGTCATAAGGTAGTTCTATTTTAGCTTTTGAGAAACCTCCATACTGTTTTCCACAGTGGCAGAACCAATTTACATTTCTACCAACACTGTACCAGAGTTTCCTTTTCTCCACATGCTCACCAACATTCGTTATTTGTAGACTTTAAGATGATAGCCATTATGACAGGTGTGAGGTGAAATCTCATTGAGGTGTTAACTTGCATTTCTCTGATGATTAACAATGTTGAGCATCTTTTAACATGTCCTGTTGGCCATCTGTAGGTTTTCTTCGGAGAAATGTCTACTTAGGTCTTCTGTGCATTTTTAAATTGGGTTGTTTTTCTGCTGTTGAGTTGTATGAGCTGTTTATATGCGTGTAAATATATATATATATATATATATATATATATAAACTTTTGTTTTTATTGGAGTATAGTTGATTTATAATGTGTTAGTTTCAGGTATATAGGAAACTGATTCATATATATATATATATGTATGTGTGTATACATATATATATATATATATATGTATACACACATATATATATTCTTTTTCAGATTCTTTTCCCTTATTGATTATTACAAAATATTGAGTATAGTTTCCTGTGCCATACAATAGGTCCTTGTTGGTTATTTATTTTATATATAGTAGTGTATATATGATAATCCCAAACTCCTAATTTATCCCTCCCCTGCTTTCCCCTTTGGTAACCATAAGTTTGTTTTCTATGTCTATAGGTTTATTTCTGTTTTGTAAATATTATAAGTTCATTTGAATTTTTTTCTTTAGATCCACATATAAGTGATACCATATGATATTTATCTTTCTCCATCTGGCTTGCTTCACTTAGTATGATCTCTAGGTCCATCCATGTTGCTGAAATGGCATTCTTTCATTATTCTTTATGGCTGAGTAATATTCAGTTGTGTATATATACCACATTTTCTTTATCTATTGATCTGTCGATGGACCCTTAGGTTGCTTCCATGTCTTGGCTATTGTAAATAGCACTGCAATGAACATTGTGGTGCATATATCTTTTTGAACCATGTTTTTCTCCAGATATATGCCCAGGAGTGAGATTGCAGGATCATACTGTAGCTTTATTTTTAGTTTCTTGGCCATCTGTGTGTCTTCTTTGGAGAAATGTCTACTTAGATCTTCTGCCCATTTTTGATTGGGTTGTTTGCTTTTATTGACATTGAGCTGCATGATCTGTTTGTATATTTTGGAGATTAATCCCTTGTCAGTCACATAGCTTGCAAATATTTCCTCCCATTCTGTAGGTTGTTTTTTCATTTGTTTATGGTTTCCTTTGCTGTGCAAAAAGCTTTAGAGTTTAATTAGGTCCCATTTGTTTATTTTTGTTTTTATTTCCATTACTCTGGGAGACGGATCCAAAACAATATTGCTGCGATTTATGTCAAAGGATGTTCTGCCTATGTTTTCATCTAAGAATTTTATAGTATCCAGTCTTACATTTAGGTCTTTCATCCATTTTGAGTTTATTTCTGTGTATGGTGTTAGAGAATGCTCTAAGTTCATTCTTTTACATGTAGCTGTCCAGTTTTTCCAGCACTACTTATTGAAGAGACTGTCTTTTCTCCATTGTATATTCATGCCTCCTTTGTCATAGATTAATTGGCTATAAGTGTGTGGGTACAATTCTGGGCTTTCTATCCTGTCCATTGATCTATATGTCTGTATTTGTGCCAGTACCATACTGTTTTGATGACTGCAGCTTTGTAGTATGGTCTGAAGTTAGGGAGCCTGATTCCACCAGCTTTGCTTTTCTTTCTCAAGATTGCTTTTGTTATTTGAGGTCTTTTGTGTTGCCATAGAGTTAAAAATATTTTTGTTCTAGTACTGTGAAAAATGCCATTGGTGATTTGATAGGGATTGCATTGAATCTGTAGGTTGTCTTGGGTATTATAGTCACTTTAGCAATATTTGTTCTTCCAATCCAAGAAGACAGTATATCTTTCCATCTTTTTGTGTCATTTTCAATTTTTTTCATCAGTATCTTATAATTTTTGGAGTACAGGTGTTTTGTCTCCTTAGGTCAGTTTATTCCTAGATATTTTATTTTTTTTGATGCAATGGTAAGTGAGACTGTTTCCTTAATTTCTCTTTCTGATCTTTCATTGTTAGTGTATAGAAATGCAACAGATTTCATTTAATTTTGTACGGATTTTGTATCCTACAATTTTATCAAATTCATTGATAAGCTCTAGTACTTTTCTGGTAGCATCTTTAGGATTTTCTGTGCATAGTATCATGTCATCTGCAAGAAGTGACAGTTTTACTACTTCCTTTCCAGTTTGGATTCCTTTTATTTCTTTTTCTTCTCTGATTGCTGTGGCTAGGAATTCCAGAACTATGTTGAATAAAAGTGGCAAGATTGGACATCCTTGTCTTGTTCCTGGTCCTAGAGAAAATGCTTACAGCTTTTCACCATTGAGTATGATGTTAGCTGTAGGTTTGTCATATATGGCCTTTATTATGTTGAGGTAGGTTCCCTCTATGCTCACATTCTGGAAGAGGTTTTATCATAAATGGATGTTGAATTTTATCGAAAGCTTTTTCTGCATCTATTGAGATGATCATATGGTTTTTATTCTTCAGTTTCTTAATGTGGTATATCACACTGATTGACGATGTGCCATACTGAAAAATCCTTGCATCCCTGGGGTAAATCCCACTTGATCGTGGTGTTTGACCCTTTTAACATATTGTTGAGTTCAGTTTGCTAGGATTTGGTTGGGGATTTTTGCATCTATATTCTTCAGTGATATTGGCCTATAATTTTCTTTTTTTTAGTATCTTTGCTTGGTTTTTGTGTCAGGGGAATGATGGCCTTATAGAATGAGTTTGGAAGTGTTCCTTCCTCTGCAATTTTTTTGGGAATAGTTTCAGAAATATAGGTGTTAACTCTTCTCTAAATGTTTGATAGAATTCACTGGTGAAGCCATCTGGTCCTGGACTTTTGTTTGTTGGGAGGTTTTTAGTCACAGATTCAATTTCAGTACTTGTAATTGGTCCATTCATATTTCCTATTTTTTCCTGGTTCTCTCTTGGGAGATTGTGTTTCTGAGAATTTGTCCATTTCTTCTAGGTTATCCATTTTATTGGCATATAGTTGCTTGTAGTAGTTTCTTACAGTCCTTTGTATTTCTGTGGTGTCAGTTGTAATTTTTTTTTTTCATTTCTAATTTTATTGATTTGGGCCCTCTCCCTTTTTTCCTTGATGGGTCTTGCTAAAGGTTAATTGATTTTGTTTATCTTTTCAAAGAACCAGCTTTTTGAATTATGGTTTTCTCAGGGTATATGCCCAGTAGTGGGATTGCTGGGTCATATGGTAGTTCTATTTGTAGTTTTTTAAGGAAACTCCATACTGTTCTCCATAGTGGCTGTACCAATTCACATTCCCACCAGCGGTACAAGAGTGTTCCCTTTTCTCCACACCCTCTCCAGCATTTATTGTTTCTAGATTTTTTGATGATGGCCATTCTGACCGGTGTAAGATGATATCTCATTGTGGTTTTGATTTGCATTTCTCTAATGATTAATGATGTTGAGCATTCTTTCGTGTGTTTGTTGGCAGTCTATATATCTTCTTTGGAGAAATGTCTATTTAGGTCTTCTGCCCATTTATGGATTGGATTGTTTGTTTTTTTGTTATTGAGCTGCATGGGCTGCTTATAAATTTTGGAGATTAATCCTTTATTCAAAAAGAGTCATGTACCAAAATGTTTATTGCAGCTCTATTTACAATAGCCTGGAGATGGAAACAACCTATGTGTCCATCATTGGATGAATGGATAAGGAAGATGTGGCACATATATACAATGGAATATTACTCAGCCATAAAAAGAAACGAAATTGAGCTATTTGTAATGAGGTAGATAGACCTAGAGTCTGTCATACAGAGTGAAGTAAGTCAGAAAGAGGAAGACAAATACCGTATGCTAACACATATATATGGAATTTAAGAAAAAAAAAAGTCATGAAGAACCTAGGGGTAAGACAGGAATAAAGACACAGGCCTACTAGAGAATGGACTTGAGGATATGGGGATGGGGAAGGGTAAGCTGTGACAAAGTGAGAGAGTGGCATGGACATATATACACTACCAAACGTAAAATGGATAGCTATTGGGAAGCAGACGCATAGCACAGGGAGATCAGCTCGGTGGTTTGTGACCACCTAGAGGGGTGGGATAGGGAGGGTGGGAGGGAGGGAGACGCTAGAGGGAAGAGATATGGGAACATATGTATATGTATAACTGATTCACTGTGTTATAAAGCAGAAACTAACACACCATTGTAAAGCAATTATACTCCAATAAAGACTTAAAAAAAAAAAAAAGAACCAGCTTTTAGTTTCATTGATCTTTTCTATTGTTCTCTTCTCTATTTCATTTATTTCTGCTTTGATCTTTATTATTTCTTTCCTTCTAACTTTGGAATTTGTTTTTTTTCTTCTCTAGTTGCTTTAGGTGTAAGGTTATGCTGTTTATTTGAGATTTTTCTTGTTTCCTGAGGTAAGCTTGTATCACTGTTAACTTCCTTCTTAGAACTGCTTTTGCTGCTCCCCATAGGTTTCAGATCATCATGTATTCATTTTCATTTGTCTCTAGGTACTTTTTAAATTTCCTTTTTGAGTTTTTCAGTGATCCATTTGTTGTTTAGTACCATATTATTTAGCCTCCATCTGTTTGTGTGTTTTGCAGTTTTTTTCTTGTAGTTGATTTCTGATCTTACAGTGTTGTGGTTGGAAAAGATGCTTTATATAATTTACATTTTCTTAAATTTACTGAGGTTCACTTTGTGACCCAGCATGTGATCAATTCTGGAGAATGTTCCATGTGCACTTGAAAAGAATGTGAATTCTGCTGCTTTTGGATGGAATGCTCTATAAATATCAGTTAAGCCCATCTAGTTTAGGTGTCATTTCATGCCTGTGTTTCCTTATTGATTTTCTGTCTGGATGATGTGTCCACTGATGTAGGGAGGGTATTCAAATCCCCCACTATTATTGTGTTACTATCAATTTCTGCTTTCATGTCTGTTAACTTACATACTGTTTGACTTACATACTGAGGTGCTCCTATGTTGGGTGCATATATATTTACAACTGTTATATCTTCTTGGATTGATCCCTTGATCATTATGAAGTATCTTTCTTTGTCTCTTGTAATGGTCTTTATCTTAAAGTCTGTTTTGTGTGATAGGAGTATTGCTACTCCAGCTTTCTTTTGATTTCCATTTGCATGGAATAACTTTTTCTATCCTCTCACTTTCAGTCTGTATGTGTCTCTAGATCTGAAGTGGGTCTCTTGTAGGCAGCATATATATGGGTCTTGTTTCTGTATTCATTCAGCCAGTCTGTGTCTTTTGGTTGGAGCATTTAATTCATTTATATTTAAGGTAATTATCGATATGTATATTCTTATTGCCATTTTGTTAATTGTTTTAAATTTGTTTTTGTAGGTCTTTTTTCTTCCTTTCCTCTTTTGTTCTCTCATCTTGTGATTTTGTGACTATCTTTACTGTTGTGTTTGGATTCCCTTTTTTGTGTGTGTGTATATCAATTATATATTTTTGGTTTGTAGTTACTGTGAGCTTTTGATATAGCAGTATACACACACACACACACACACACACACACACACACACACATTATACAAAATTGTTGCTGATCTCTTAATTTCAAATGCATGTCAAGTATCCTGCATTTGTACTCTCCTCCTCGAAACTATTATTACTAGTTTAGATATCATATTTGTGTGTGGATGATTTCCTACCTTTTCTATATGTTTGCCTTTATCAGTGAGCTTTCCCATTTTGCAATTTTCTTATTTCTAGTTGTGGCCTTTTCTTTTCCACCTTGAGTAGTTCTTTAGCATTTGTTGTAAAGCTGGTTTGATGATGCTGAATTATTTTAGCTTTTGTTTGTCTGTAAAGATTTTGATTTTTTTGTCAAATCTGCACAAGATCCTTGTTGGGTAGAGTATTCTTGGTTGTAGATTTTTCCCTTTCATCACTTTAAATATATTGTGCCACTCCCTTCTGGCCTGCAGTGATTATGCTGAAAAATCAGCTGATAGCCTTATGGAGATTCCTTTTGTTATTTGTTCCTTTTCTCTTGTTGTTTTTAATATTTTCTCTTTATCTTTAATTTTTGTCAGTTTGAATACTATGTGTCTTGGCATGTTCCTCCTTGGGTTAATCCTGTATGGGACTCTCTGCTCTTTCTAGACTTGGGTGACTGTTTCCTTTCCCATGTTAAGGAAGTTTTTGGCTATTATCTCTTAAATATCATCTCAGGTTCTTTCTCTCTCTCTTCTCCTTCTGGGACCCCTAAAATGCAAATGTTCATGCATTTGATGTCTCAAAGTTCTCTTAAACTGTCCTCATTTCTTTTCATTCTTTTTTTTTTTATTCTGTTCTCTGACAGTGATTTCCACCACTCTGTCTTCCAGGTCACTTATCCATTCTTCTGACTCATTTATTCTGCTATTGATTCCTTCTAGTGTATTTTTTTATTGCACTTATTTTATTCTTCAACTCTGTTTGGTTGTTCTTTATATTTTCTAACTCTTTGTTATAAAGTTCTTGTAACTTCTTGCTCTGTGTGTCCATTTTTTCCCGAGTTCTTGGATCATCTTTACAGTCATTACTCTGAACTCTTTCTTGGGTAGATTGCCTATCTTCACTTCACTTAGTTGTTCTTCTGGGGTTTTATATTGTTCCTTCACCTGGAACATATTCCTCTGCCATCTCATTTTGTTTAGATTTCTATTTGTAGTTTTATGTATGTGGAAATTTAGTTACATTTCTCTACCTTGGAGAAGTGGCCCTCTGTAGGGGATGTCCTATGTATCCCAGCGGTATACTCCCCTCTTGTCACCTAAGGACCAAGGACCAGCTAGTCCCAGGGTAGATTCTGACCTGTGTTTGCAGACTCAGTTCTGCAGGCTGCAGGATCATAGTTTTCTTGCTTCTGGTATCTGCGCCCTTGTAGATGAGGCTGGTCTAGAGGCTTGTGCTGGCTTCTTGGTGGTAAGGGCCTGTGCCTGCCCACTGGTGGGTGGAGCTGGGTCTTGGCTTTCTAGTGGGCAGGGCCATGTCAAGGGTGTGTCTAGATGCAGCTATGGATTCAGGAAGTCTTTAGGCAGCCTGTCTGTTAATGAGTAGGGCTGTGTTTCCACCTGTTGGTTGTTTGGCCTGAGGCATCCCAGAACTGGAGCCTACAGGCTGTTGGCTGGCACCAGGCCTTGGTGCCAAAATGTCAGCCTCCAGGAGAGCTCATGGTGATGGATACTCCCTGATACCTCCACCACCAGTGTCCTTGTCCCCAGAGTGAGCCACTGCCACCCCCGCCTCCCCAGGAGACCCTCAAAGACCAGTAGGTAGGTCTGGCCCAGGCTCTGGTGAAGTCACTGCTTTTGCCCTGGCCTGGGTCCCAGTGTGCATGAGACCTTGTGTTCACCTTTCAGGGATGGAGTCTCTGTTTCCCCCAGTCCTGTTGAGCTCCTGCAATCAAGCTCTGCTGGCCTTCAAAGCCAAATGCTCTGGGGGTTCCTCCCCTCAATGTGAGACCCCCAGACTTGGTAGCCTGCTGTGGGGCTCAGAACTCTCACTCCTGTGGGAGAACTTCTGCAATATATTTATTCTCTCATTTGTAGGTCACCAGCTGGGGGGTATGGAATTTGATTATATCATGAGTGTGCCCCTCCTACCATCATATGTGCTTTCTTTTTTGTGTCTCTGGATGTATAATATCTTTTTTGGTAGGTTCCAGTCTTTTTTTACCAATGGTTGTTGAGCAGTTAGATGTGATTTTGGTGTGCTCATGAAAGGAGGTGGGCGCAAGGTCCTTCTACCATCTTGTCTGGAAGTTCTTTCTTTACATTTTAGATATTAACCCCTTATTGGTCATATTATTTGCAAATATTTTCTCCCATTCCATAGGTTTTCTTTTTGCTTTGTCAGTGGTTTCCTTTACTGTGCAAAAGCTTTAAGTTTGATTAGGTCCCCTTTGTTTATTTTTGCTCTTATTTCCTTTGCTTTAGGAGGCAAATCCAAAAATGTATTGCTACAATTTATGTCAGAGTGTTCCGCCTATTTTCTCTTCTAGGTGTTTTATGGTTTCAAGTCCTACATTTAAGACTATTTAAGCCTTTAATCTGTTTTGAGTTTATTTTTGTATTAGGAAATGTTCTAAGCTCATTCTTATACATGTAACTGTCCAGTTTTCCCAGAATAACTTATTGAAAAGACTGTATTTTCTCCATTGTATATTCTTTCCTCCTTTGTTGTAGATTAACTGACTGTAAGTGTGTGGGTTTATTTCTGGTTTCTCTATTCTGTTGCATTGATCTATGTGTCTGGTTTTTGTTTTGGGCCAGTACCATACTGTTTTGATTACTAGAGCTTTGTAATAGAGTCTGAAGTCAGGAAGCATGATTCCTCCAGCCCTGTTCTTCTTTCTCAAGATTGTTTTGGCTATTGGGGATCTTTTGTGTTTTTATGTAAACTTTAAAATCATTTGTTCTATTTCTGTGGAAAATGCCACTCATATTTTGATAGGGATTGCACTGACTCTGTAGATTGCCTTGGGTGGTATGGTCATTTTAACAATATTAATTCTTCCAATCTATGAACACAGTGCATGTTTCCATCTCTATGTGTTCAGTTTCTTTCATCAGTGTCTTATAATTTTCCAAGTACAGGTGTTTTACTTTTACTCAACTGAGATTTTCAAAAGAGATATACTCTAAAAATAAGAGCAGACTAAAATAGACCAACCTTGAGCAGATCAAGATGATCTGCCCATATGTTATCAGACTGCCAGAAGAAAATTAAATCCCTCTTGGAAGATGATGAACTATTAAGAAGGCTTATAATACTTCAGACATTAGATCTAACATTCAGTTAAACTTTACTAGGCATTTCAGACAACAAAACAAAATGAAACTGTAACTGAAAAAATAAATAATAGAAACAAACCAACAAATGATGTACATATTAGAATTATCAAATGTAGACATTAAAATAGTTATGATTTTGATTTTTGGCAAAACAAATAAAAAGATGGTGAATTTCATTAAACTAGGGTATGTGAAAAAATTTAAAGGGAAACTTTCAAACAGAAAAAAATACAATAATTAAGAATTTAAAGAATGGATTTAATAACATATTAGACACAGCAGAAAAGAGGCTTAGTGAACTGAAACATAGGTCAGTAGAAAGTGTCCAGAATAAAGTCCAAAGAGGGAAAAAATATAAAGAATACTTTTAAGAGATCATAAGAAATATGTGGGACCCCATGTAAAGATCTAACACACATGTAATTAGAGGAGAGATTGTGGAAGATGCAATACTGGAAGAGCTACTGCATGAGAATTTTCTAAAACTACCAAGAGATATTAAGTAATAAATTCAAGAAGATCTGCAAACCTCAAACAGGATAAAATCAAAGAAAACCTCAAATAGGATAAAATCAAAGAAAACCATATCTAGTCACATCACAGTAAAACTGCTGCAAACCAAGGAAAAACAGAAAAATATTTTAAAAAGCAAGGAAAACACACATTACCTTCAAAGAGGCAGCAAGACTGACAGCTGACCTCTTAATAGAAGCAACAGAAACCATGAATCTATCGAATCACATCTTTGAAATAATGTAAGAAAATAAATGTGAATTGAGAATTCCATACCTAATGAATATATCCTTCAAAAATTAAGGCAAAATAAATACTTTTTCCAACAAACAAAAACTTAGAATTCATTCCCATTTGACCTTCACTAAAATACTAAAGAGAGTTCTTTGGCAGAAGGAAAATGATCCTAGATAGAAGCAAAAAAATGCAAAAAGGAACAATGACAACAGAAAGAATAACAACAATAGAAATATAAATACATATTAATTAAAATAATAACACTAATGTTTGTGGGTTTAAAAATATATGTTGAATTGAAACACAAAATAGCAAAAGCACAGAGAGTAGAGAGGTCAATGGTGTTAAGGTGTTATAAATCCTTGAGAGCCCTATGCTAAGTGAAATAAATTAGACAGAGAAAGGCAAATACTGTATGATTTCACTTACATGTGGAATCTAAAAAAACTGAACTTATAAAACAGAACAGATTGATGGATGCCAGAGTCAGGGAGTTGGGGGTGGGAGAAATTGGTGAAGGTGGTCAAAAGGTACAAACTTCCAGTTATAAGATAAATAGTTCTAGTTATATAATGTACAGCATGATGACTCTAGTTAACAATACTGTATTGTATATTTGAAAGTTATTAAGGGAGTAGATCTTAAAAGTTCTCATAAAATGAGAAAAATTGTAATTATATGAGTAATGGGTGTTAACTGGACATATTGTGGTAATCATTTCACAATATGTACATGCATCAAATCTCATTCTGTTATACATATTAAACAAATACAATGTTATATGTCAATTATATCTCAATAAAATTAGAAAAATATTTTTAAAAAGTCTTATAAGGTCTTTGCATTATCTGGAAAGTGGATAAAATATTAACGTAAAGTAAATACTAATAAGTCAAAGATACATGTTGTAATAATTGAGATACAAAACAGTATTACAAACTAACAAGGAAAGAAAATTGAATAATTACAAATACTTTATTATATAGTATTACTAGAGATAAAATAAAACCTCTGTATGCAACAATTCTAGAGATAAAGATAAAGATCTCTTCATTTTGACAAATTTAGAAGGAACTTTAATACTTCTAACTATTTCAGTATTAAATATTAGAGATAAATAATTACTGTATTATTTTATTTAATAGCAATAAAGAGTGACATTTCATAATGATAAAATAATCAGTTTAAAGGGAAGATGTAATAACCTAAGTTTACAACCAACTAATAAAATAACCTTAATTTTAAGACGTAAACTAACATAATTAAATGGAGAAATAAACAGATCCACAGTCGTGCATTCAATAACTACAGAATGCACAATATTTCCAAATACACGTGGAAGATTTACCAAAATTGGCCATATGCTGGAAAATAAAACAGTTTCCAATAAGTGGTAAAGAATTGAAATCATAAAGTAATTTTCTTGACCATAGTGGAAACAAACTAGTAATATAAATAGATTATTCCTAAAATAACTGAAAATATTTTTTAAGAAAGACATTTAGCACTAAGTACACTAGAACATGTTCAAGAGCATTGAGAGAATATACAAAACCTTGGCTCAGTCACCATTTTTCATTTGAAACATTTCTGGATTTATCTGTATGCTTTAACTAATGCATTTGTTAAGCTTGATTCTCCCATCCTCTCAAGGGCTGAGTGTTCTCCTGCACTGCAGAGAGAGAAAGCTCTTCTGACTTTCACTGCAAGTCTCCCCATTTCCTTGAATTTTTACCTAGAGGAAGTTTTGTATTTGTAAGTTTTTAGTGTACATTTGCACATAAGCATAAAGGGAAAAAAAAGTCAATTGGGCATTGGAAACAGGATTAATCCAGGCTGTATTCAATAATAGTGATGGGAAATTCAGCCCTGACCTTTAGGAGAATCAGGCTGAACAAACAACAAATTGAAAGGACTGGTGTGACAAATAAGATGTTCTATGAGCAAATGAACTGGTTAATGAACAAATTCAAGGTAACTATGACTGGGAAGCTTCTTTTCTTGGCTTATGCCCTGTCTGACTTAGTGAATGACGATACATAATTAGGATGCAGTGCTCTTGAATGAGAAGTAATTGAGCCATAATACCAAGTTTGATTGGATTTTGACTTACTCAACCAAAGTCGGGTGGGTATCCATCGTCTCAGTTCTTCCATAGTGCGCTCCACCTTTCCCTTTCTGGTCAATTCATCTTCTGCAGTAGATTAGTCATCAGGCTAAAGAAAAATGTATACTCTGACTCTTAGGAATTAATAGGAGTTAATCATTCACAAAGTTCAGAAAGCCGACCATCGCTTCATGTGGATTGGGTTCTCACCTCCACATGGTTGCATTCTCTTCTGCTTCATGGCTTTCTGCCTCTTCTCTTGTTTCTTCCTCTGCATAGAACACCCATCTTCACTTATCAGCCAAGTGAGATCAAATAGTACTTCCTCCCTTAGACTCATGACCCTTTCTGACAAAAATGAATAGCTATTTGTCTGTGCTTTACTGTTGTTTTTTTTTTTTGTTTTTTGGGGTTTTTTTTTTGGTTTGTTTTATCATGTCCCTTATAGCACTTTTGTTCAGATGTAATTGTTTATATCTTTAAATATTTGCTTTCCCTTATATACCATGAACTCCACAAAATTAGGGTCCATGTTTTATTTTTTAATAATAATTCTGAGCTCTTATTATGTGCCAGGCACATAATATAATCCTCACAACAAACCTTGTTATAGATATTTGTGTCATGTTCACTTTATAGATATGGAAAAAGTCAGAGAGGTGAGGTAACTTGCCCCAAATCCACAGCAACTTAAGTGACAGAGCAGAGAGTGAACCTCAGTCTGTCTGAATCCAGAGCCTGATTCTTATCCACATTCTCCATCTGAGCAATTTCACCTCTGAGAAAGTCCTTTGGTGCTTAATAAAGGTTTGACATTGAAGGCAAGATCTTTCCTAACCATATAAGTGCCCAGTAGAACATGTTTATAATAGTATGCAGGTAGAACTGATGAACCCAGAAACTATGTATCTAATAGAAATCTTTCTGTATATTTTCAAACCAATAAGTAAACAAGAAGATCCACCGAATTCCAAGGATGCATTTTATTAAAGAAGGCAGAGGGGCAAGTTTACTGAAACCTTGAAGGAGTGTTTGCTTACAGAGACTGTCAGGAAGAGTGACAGTGCCAAGCACACAGCATAAGGAAGGGCTATAAAACTTCAGTACTGAACAGCAGACCACGTGCAGGCTACTTTCCTCTGCAAGAAAACACTTTGGTAGGGTTCAGCCTTACGCTGCCACAGGAATTCACCACTTTTCTCTTACCCAAAGCCATTTATTCTGATATCTAAAGTGGGTCCATGAATTCTTTAGAAATCTAAAGAGCCAGAGGTGCCTCAGCGGCCCAGAAACACATCTCTCTTTAGCCTAATCACACTGCCTAACTGCTGGGAGGTTCATGTTGTCACTGAGGGGAGCTGCTGGTACTCTGAGTCAATTCTGGATTTGGCCAATAGTCCCATTTTATGAGGTTTTATACCCCCTTTGTGTCATTCATTGTTTTCTATTCTTGGAGGCCTTGCCAATGACAGTATTGCACTGAGATACAGGTACAGTGCCACTTTCCTGTAAAAGGAGGAACGAGAGCAAGTGTCAACAGCTCCTGTCAAGAAAGAGGTCAGAGTAACTAGCAGGGCTGTCTCAGATCAACTACTTAATCCCACTCCTAGGAAGGGTGGGAATAATGAGAACAGCTTTTTATGATGTTTGGATGACTGTGGAGACTCACTTTAAGGCTGCACATGGAGTACGAGTATAAAAGTTGCTCTTAGAGCCTGGGAAATCGTATGCAGAGGGAATTTCAAAGACATTACTATCCAGTTCTTTTATTTCCTCCTTGCCTTGTCATTTTTTCCTTCTTTCAGTCAAAAAGTGGTGCATTGGCTACATTTCTCTTAAAATACACAATTCTTCCTGCAGTACGACCCCCTGGCGGGAGAGAGTATTGATACGGACACATGTAGCTGAAGCTTAATTCCCATTCCTTGATCTAGGTTAAAGGTCTGAAGAGTGGGAAAAGTGGGAGCTCTTCCCTTCACTTTTTATTTTGCTCTCTTTTTTCTGTGTACATTTTATCTTTGCTTCAATAATCAAGGTCTCAGATACAGACTTTCCCCCCATTAATTCATTAGTTTCCTGACCTCAGATACTGTGTTCTACATCTCATCAAGGACAATGGTGTTCTCCTGCTGTTTAATACTCATCATGTGTAGGCAATATTATGAAGACTCAGGCCTTTAGTAGAACCTGGGATAGTGATGAAATTCAATGACACTGCTTGTTGGGACACATACTAACAATACAGTGGGAGGGTACTGGGGTTAAGTGCTGCTTTACGGCCAAGGGAGTGGCTGGATCCCAGCAGCAGGTGCATTTGCTTTCATCTCTCCTTTGGTCCACCCCAATCAGCATGTCATCTCAACTCTAAAGGCCCCCAATGATGACTGCTCCTCAGCCTTCAATGGACAAGAATTGAAGAAAAATTAACTTGAGGATATCTTCTACTCTATTATGGAGTTACTAGAGTTTGTTAAGTGCCCAGAATCTGTTTGTTGGTCAGTTCTTTGACTAAGGCTGCCTTTGTCTCTGATTCATCCTTCTGCCTACTCATCCCCTGCCCTACCCACTTCTCCCATCATATTTTGAAATGTTAATCCCTGTCTCTGATCACTGGCATGCCTCATTCCTATTAAGCATGATTCTCATTTCCTTATTTTTATAAGCTGGTAGCCATCCAGTTTCCTCCTAGGCTGCAATGTGCAACACAAAATCAAGTCATTTAAAATCTGCTTCTTTGGGTTATGGACCATTCCTGAATACCAACTAGGTAGAACCAGGAGTTGGTAACAGATATCCAACCCAAACGTGGCAGGTCTGGTGGGAGAAACTGAAGGAAAAGATGTCTTTATAAAAGATAAGAATCATCTGATTGGCTATACCAGTGTCTGGTGGATTCCATATCAAATATGTTTCTTCTACTGGTCTCAAACATTGTTACATTACACTACTTAGCAAAGGGAAATAAGAAGTCTTTATATGCTGGGGCGTGGGTGGTGTTAAAGGATAGAGGAAGAGTATGGACTCTGGTGTTTGTAGTCCCCAGTTTGGAAGTGTGGACCACGCCACCATTATTATCTCTGTGACCTGAGCAGGTTCCTCAACCTCTCTAAGCCTCAGTTTCTTTATCAGTGAAATGGGAATCATAATAAAACCTTCTTTATAGGATTGTTATGAAGATTAAATGAAATACGCAAACATGCAAACATGTAAAGTACTTAGTCCAGGGCAAAGTATAATGAGGGCTCAACAAATGTTAAATGTGAGATAAAATTATCTTTTCATTAACAAAGTTCACCTGACTCATTTATACCTGTTTATGTGTCCAAATACAGCAAGCAGTACATAGACTCAGACACTGATCACTCTGGGGCTCTGAGGTTCTTTGTTCCAATTGCAGCCTGTTGAGGATTGTTAAGGAATGGGCCAGAGGTTACAGAGAGGATCTCTGAACCTAAAACAATACAAAGTGTATTTGAGAGGATGAACTGACTCTCTGCCTAACCCCAAGAGAACATTTTCACAGCTTATCTGATATTTGAATCTCCTTAGATTGGGCCAGGTTCAGTTTTTAGTCTGAGGTTAGTGTAATGGAGGTGTAGGGGCCTCTAGAGAGTGGCTTGGTGGGGCAGGTAATGGCAGCAGAATATGTTCTATGCCACTATTCCCATCACCACCACACACACACATTCACATTCACATTCACACTCACACACATTTAAATTCAACACAAACCCAAAGACTCACTCTTAGGGGGCCTGCCATGGAGATGGAGATGTATTTATCAAACCCTCTGGGTTTGAATCCCAAGCTTCATCTCATCCAGGCTCTTCCTTGGCAACTTAGTAAGCCTCTTTATACCTCATTTCTCTGTATAAAATAGGAATTATAATAGTTCCTACAACAGAAAGTAGTTTAAATTATATAATGCATGTAACATGCTGAGCGTGCTGGGTACAGCCTTAAGTCAGTATTAGCCATTGGTTTTATTTTTGTTTTGATTTTAAAAAGGAAAGATATCACAAGCCTAATCTGAACCCCCAAGGCAAAGGTTATTTTGATCAAAGACAAAGCAATCGTATTTCATTCAGGGGTTTGTTTCAAAATATCTGCCGGATATTAGCAAAAGTAAAAAGCCAAATGTTCAAAGAGACTGAAAGAAAATAAACCAAAATATCCACTGACTTTCTATTAGTGATGGGATTGTGGTAGGTTGTTGTTTTCTTTATACTTTTCATAAATTACAAATTTTCTACAATGAGCACATATTACTTTTATAGTCAGGAAAAATCATTGTGCTTTATAAATATTCATATACACAATTATCAGATGGCAGTGTGTGTATTTTAACCTCTCTCCTCAACATCCTCACACTTGTCTTCATCTTTGCTAGACCCTCTGGTTAAATATGGTGCCTAATGACTGGAGAATTCTTAAAAGTGTGAATGAATGTGTGCTGCATGTGTGAAGTTATTGATCTTCAATTTTTTGCTCTCTTTCATTTTTGGAATGTTAAAATACCAAAATGTAAAAATATCCCCCTTTAAGAACAATCAAATATTACTATTTAGTCCTTTTGGCTTCAGATATTTTATCTAAATAAAGTAGAATATTACAAATAAAATTCAAGTTCTCTTTGTTTTCCTCTCCAAGTTCCATCCCCTTATCTATTCTCTGTGGGAAGCCATTATTATATATTTGAAGGGTACCATTTCACTCCATAGTTTTATATTTTACTTGAGTGTAGATGTTCCATGAACAGCAGATAGTATTGCTTTATCTGCTTTGTAGTGTTCACAGATTTTTTCATAGCTTGCTTATTTTAACTCAGATTATATTTTCTAGGTCAGTGTTGTCCAATAAAAATATATAAGCCACATATTAATTTAAAATTTTCTAATAGCCACATCTAAAAAGAGCAGAGAGGGAGTTCCCTGGTGGTCCAGTGGTTAGGACTCAGCACTTTCACTGCCGTGGGCCTGGGTTCAATCCCTGGTCAGGGAACTAAGGTCCTGCAAGCCGTGTGGTGTGACCAAAATAAATAAATTAATTAAAATTTTAAAAATTAAAAAAACTAAAACAGAAAAGCAGAAAGAAACCAGCAAAATTAAATTTAGTATATATTTTATTAAACTCAATATATCCAAAATATTACTCTTCTAACATACATCTTTAACCATATTTCAAGTGCTTATTAGCTTTATGTGGCTAGTGGCTACCATATTGGAGAGGAAAATTCTAGATCTATTTATATTGATACACATTCACTTAATTGTTGTAGAACATCTCAATTGATTTACCCATTCACTTATTGATGAACAGTTAGGCTTTTTTCCCTATTGCAAATAATATTTACTTGAAATTTTTTTTTCTATGTCTTCTCCTACACATGTACAAGAGTTTCTCTTAGTGAATATCATGATTGGAATAACCTGTTCATAAGAGTGAGCATCTAATTGTAAGACTGTTGCCAAATTGCTCTCCATAGTGGTTGTACCAGTTTACATTCTTAACGACAGAGGCTAAGATTGCTGAGAGCACTTGATTTGCACATCTTCACTGACAGACTCCCAGGGTGGAATCCCACCTTTAATTCTTATTAAATTGGCAAGCTATTTAATCTCTGTTTCCTTATCTATGAAATGAGACTAATAGAAATACTACCTACCTCATTGTTGTTAGTAGTAGATGAGTTAATACATAAAAAGAAAGCACTTAGAACTATGCCTGGAAAATGGTAATCCCTCAATAAATGTAAGCTACTGTTGTCATTATCTCATTTGTTCTTCATAGTTGCTCTGTGGAGTAAGCAGGATAGGCACTCTTATTACCAAGATAGGAGATTGGATAAAACCCAATCCAGGTCTGGGATTCATTAAATGATATTTAATGACATTAAATAGCTACAAAGAGATTGTTTTATTCAATCTCTCTCTTGTTTTAGAGGAGAAAAAACTTGGGTTTCCTGGGATTTTAATTAGCTTCTCCAAATTGGCTAGAGTATTAGAATTAAGTCTTCTTATTCTTAGATATTACTATTTGTGTAAATCCTTCCCTTTACTAGGAAACATTGGAGGAAACATAATTTAGGCCATGATCAGATACCAAAGTTAATGGGAAATAACTTTGGAAGTATAAGCTTGTTTAATTAGAGCAAAGATTTAGACTACCTTCTCTTAACATCCTGATATTCAGCAAGAATTTCAGTTCTGTCTGCCACCACCATCACCAGCATTGTTAACACCACCACACAACCAATACCACTATATACCCTCTATCCCATTGAGATCAGACCTATGTCAACTGGAGTAGGTGATGCCATATTGGATAGTATTGACTGTGCCTCCATAATGTCTAGTGAGAGTAAATTAGAGCCTAGTGTTAGAAGAGATGCCCCAAGCCTAGGCAGGTAGGACAGATACTAGGACTGGGAAAGCTTTCTTTTTCTACCTTAAACTCTTCTAAAATTTTCCCCTTCTTTTCACTCATTGTGTGTATATTTTCCCTTAAGTTTTTGGCCGTATTTCCTATGGCTGCTTTAAAGTCCTTGTGTGCAACTTCCATCACCTGGATCCCTTCTGGGTCAGTTATTATTGAATGCTTTTTTTTCTGAAATTAAAATTTTTTTTCACATCCAGTGATTTTTGATTGGCAACTGGACATTATGAGTTATACAATGTAGGGTATCTGGATTATGTTATGTTCTTCTGAACAGTAATTCTTATTTTAGAAGGCAGTTAGTTTGGCTGGACTCAAACTCACAACTGTGTCTTCCTTGTGGTGGACAGGAAATGATCTCCCCACTCAATTTATTCAGCTCCCAGCTACTGTATATTTCAAGACCCCTTCAGGTCTTCCCTAGCCATGTATAATTTAGTGGTCATCCAAAGTTCTAGGCAGATTTTGTATGTATATGTTTGGGGATTTCCCCTTGTGCAGCTCCCTCCCTTTCAGGATTATTCCTCTAACTTTCTGCTCTGCCTGCCCCAAACTATGTCTGGTACCTCAAACCAGTAAGATGGTGGCTTTCTGCTGCTGCAGCTGTGTAGGCAGGAGCCTGCAAACCTTTAAATCACACTCATGGAAATTCTTCTTTTAAGGATAGGCTTTCCTCTAGTTTTGATTTTGGTCACTCTCCAGTTCTTAATATAATTAAAAAATATATATTGCCCAGATTTCACAATTGCCATCTGAGGGAGAGTTAGATCCACCAAGAGTCTCCAACAATTTCTGAAGCTTCAACAGCCTGTTAAGTGAGGTCTGTTTTTTTTTTTTTTTTTTTTTTTTGCGGTACGCGGGCCTCTCACTGTTATGGCCTCTCCCGTTGCGGAGCACAGCCTTCAGACGCGCAGGCTCAGCAGCCATGGCTCACGGGCCCAGCCGCTCCGCGGCATGTGGGATCCTCCCGGACCGGGGCATGGACCCGTGTCCCCTGCATTGGCAGGCGGACTCTCAACCACTGCGCCACCAGGGAAGCCCTCGTTAAGTGAGTTTTAATTTAAAATGATTCCACCTTCCCTCATGCTATTTACCCACTGTAGAAATTGAATATGGGTTGAAGGTGCATGAAAGCATTTATAGTATTTTCTCTTCTTCTGAAAATGTTTGATTTTTTCCTTAAACTTTTTAAATGACAAGATTCCTTCATGATTGGTGCTGCTTACTTTCTATTACTCGAAAAAATGATAAATAAAACAATAAATAAACAATAGTGTTTTATTGTTCTACTTTTAATGATATTAAGACTGATTACTCTACCTGGTTGGAGATTTTCAAGCAGCCCAGGCAGAAGTCAGTACCTCAAGGGAGAGTTGAAAGTAGGACATCTCTCAGTGGGATGAGGCATTGAATATGCACAATTGTGGAGCTAAAGGAAAGAAAATAAATTTTGATTTCACATTATTTTCTGCATAGCTTCTGAGAAGCCTGTGAACTCAGGTCAGGTTAGAAAAGTAATAAAATGACCCAAGCACTAAGAGAAGTTCTGACAAAGACCCCAGAGAGCCCTTATAGAAGAATTGTCAGTAACATTATGATGTACTTAGAATCACTGGAGTTTCATAATAGAAACAGCCTTATGGGGCCACATAGTTCAATGCCAAGGATTTCCTCCCGGATACAGTTTTACTTTCCTGTGCTGCCTATTCTTTCCTCACTGGTAGGATGACATCAATAATCCCAAAGATCCCATACAGCTCTAATAGTCTGGTTTATAATCACCATCCCTTCCCAGCTGAGGCCATATCTTGAGTTCATGGCTGAACTAAACTAAAGCATGGATCTACTCTCTTCCACCCAGTACTCTTTCCACAAGAAGAGAAGCTAAAATGTATTGAGTGGGCGGAACATTGTGCATATCACAAATAATTTAATCCTTACTATAACCTACTATAAGGAAGGTACTATTACTATCTCCATTTTAAAAATTATGAAATTAAGGCACAGAAAGCTAAGCAGTTTAACAAATGTGCCTCCAAAGCATATCTTTTTTAAAAATTTTATTTTATATTGGAGTATCATTGATTAACAATGTTGTGTTAGTTTCAGGTGTATAGAAAGTGATTCAGTTATACACATACATGTATCTATTCTATTTCAAATTCTATTCCCATTTAGTTTATTACAGAATATTGAGCAGAGTTCCCTGTACTATACAGTAGGTGCTTGTTGGTTATCTATTTTAAATATAGCAGTGTGTACGTGTCAATCACAAACTCCCAATCTATCCCTCCCCCCACCTGTCCCTCCTAGTAACCATAAGTTCATTCTCTAAGTTTGTGAGTCTGTTTCTGTTTTGTAAATAATTTTATTTGTATCATTTTTTTCATATTCCACATATAAGCAATATTATATGATATTTGTCTTTTTCTGTCTGACTTACTTCACTTAGTATAATAATCTCCAGCTCCATCCATGTTGATACAAATGGAATTATTTCATTCTTTTTAATGGCGGAGTAATATTCCATTGCATATATGTACCACATCTTCTTTATCCATTCATCTACAATGAACATTTAGGTTGCTTCCATGTCTTGGCTGTTGTAAACAGTGCTGCCATGAACATTGGGGTGCATCTATCCTTTCAAACCATGTTTTTCTCCAGATATATGCCCAGGAGTGGGACTGCTGGATCATGTGGTAGCTCTATTTTCTGAGGAATCTCCATACTGTTTTCCACAGTGCCTACACCAACTTACATTCCCACCGACAGTGTAGGAGGGTTCCCCTTTCTCCATACTCTCTCCGGCATTTATTGTTTGTAGACTTTTTGATGATGGCCATTTTTACTGGTGTGAGGTGATATCTCATTGTAGTTTTTTCTTTTTTTCTTTAACATCTTTATTGGAGTATAATTGCTTTACAATGGTGTGTTAGTTTCTTCGGTATAACAAAGTGAATCAGCTATACATAAACATATATCTCCAAATCTCCTCCCTCTTGCGTCTCCCTCCCACCCTGCCTATCCCACCCCTCTAGGTGAATGCAAAGCACTGAGCTGATCTCCCTGTGCTATGCGGCTGCTTCCCACTAGTTATCTGTTTTACGTTTGGTGGTGTATATATGTCCATGCCACTCTCTCACTTCGTCCCAGCTTACCCTTCCCCCACCCTGTGTCCTCAAGTCCATTCTCTAGGTCTGCATCTTTAATCCTGTCCTGCTCCTAGGTTCTTCAGAACCACTTTTTTCTTTTTCTTAGATTCCATATATATGTGTTAGCATACAGTATTTGTTTTTCTCTTTCTGACTTCACTCTTTATGACAGTCTCTAGGTCCATCCACCTCACTATAAATAACTCAATTTCGTTTCTTTTTATGGCTGAGTAATATTCCATTGTATATATGTGCCACATCTTCTTTATCCATTCATCTGTTGATGGACCCTTAGGTTGCTTCCATGTCCTTGCTATTGTAAATAGAGCTGCAATGAACATTGTGGTACATGACTGTTTTTGAATTATGGGTTTCTCAGGGTATATGCCCAGTAGTGGGATTGCTGGGTCATATGGTAGTTCTATTTGTAGCTTTTTAAGGAACCTCCATACTGTTCTCCACAGTGGCTGTATCAATTTACATTCCCACCAACAGTGTAAGAGGGTTCCCTTTTCTCCACACCCTCTCCAGCATTTATTGTTTCTAGATTTTTTGATGATGGCCATTCTGACTGGTGTGAGGTGATACCTCATTGTAGTTTTGATTTGCATTTCTCTAATGATGAGTGATGTTGCACATACTTCCATGTGTTTGTTGGCAATCTGTATATCTTCTTTGGAGAAATGTCTATTTAGGTCTTCTGCCCATTTTCTGATAGGGTTGTTTGTTTTTTGATGTTGCGCTGCGTGAGCTGTTTTGTATATTTTGAAGATTAATCCCTTGTCAGTCACATCGTTTGCAAATATTTTCTCCCATTCTGTGGGTTGTCTTTATGTTTTGTTTATGGTTTCCTTCACTGTGCAAAAGATTTTGAGTTTAATTAGGTCCCATTTGTTTATTTTTGTTTTTATTTTCATTACTCTGGGAGATGGACTGAAAAAGATATTGCTGTAATTTATGTCAGAGTGTTCTGCCTATGTTTTCTTCAAAGAGTTTTATAGTATCTGGTCGTACATTTTGGTGTTTAATCCATTTTGAGTTTATTTTTGTGTATGGTGCTAAGAATTTTTTTTTAAATTTAATTAAATTAATTAATTTATTTATGGTTGCATTGGGCCTTTGTGGCTGCGCGTGGGCTTTCTGTAGTTGTGGTGAGCAGGGACTACTTTTCATTGCAGTGTGCGGGCTTCTCATTGTGGTGGCTTCTCTTGTTGCAGAGCATGGGCTCTAGGCACATGGTCTTCAGTAGTTGCAGCACACGGGCTCAGTAGTTGTGACACATGGGCTCTAGGGCACATGGGCTTCAGTAGTTGTGGCATACATGCTCAGTAGTTGTGGCTCACGGGCTCTAGAGCACAGGCTCAGTAGTTGTGGTGCACAGGCTTAGTTGCTTCACGGCATGTGGGATCTTCCCGGACCAGGTATTGAACCCATGTCCCCTGCATTGGCAGGCAGAAGAGTAACCACTGCACCACCAGGGAAGTCCCGCTAAGAATGTTGTAATTTCATTTTATTTTTCCAGGTAGCTGTCCAGTTTTCCCAGCACCACTTATTAAAGAAACTGTCCTTTCTTCATTGTAGAGTCTTGCCTCCTTTGTCGTAGATTAATTGACCATAGGTGTGTGTGTTTATTTCTGGGCTTTCTCTCCTGTTCCATTGATCTATATTTCTGTTTTTGTGCCAGTACCATACTGTTTTGATTACTGTAGCTTTGATGTATAGTCTGAAGTCAGGGAGCCTGATTCCTCCAGCTCCCTTTTTGTTTCTCAAGATTGCTTTCGCTGTTTGGGGTCTTTTGTGTCTTCATACAAAATAAAAAAATTGTTTTGTTCTAGTTCTGTGAAAAATGCCATTTGTATTTGATAGGGATTGTATTGAATCTGTAGATTGCCTTGGGTAATATAGTCATTTTGACAATATTTATCCTTCCAATCCAAGATGACAGTATATCTTTCTATCCATTTGTGTCATCTTTGATTTCTTTCATTAGCATCTTATAGCTTTCAGAGTACAGGTCTTTTGCCTCCTTAATAATCCTCTTACTTAGGTAGGTTTATTCCTATGTATTTTATTGTTTTTGATTGTAAATGGGATTGTTTTTTTAATTCCTCTTTCTGATCTTTCATTGTTAGTGTACAGAAATACAACAGATTTCTGTGTATTCATTTTGTATCCTTCAACTTTACTGAATTCATTGATGATCTCTAGTAGTTTTCCGGTAGCATCTTTAGGATTTATATGCATAGTATCATGTCATCTGCAAGCAGTGACAGTCTTACTACTTCTTTTCCAATTTGGATTCCTTTTATTTCTTTTTCTTCTCTGATTGCCTCGACTAGGACTTGCAAAACTATGTTGAATAAACATAGCAAGACTGGGCATCCTTGCGTTGTTCCTGATCTTAGAGGAAATGCTTACAGCTTTTCACCATTGAGTATGATGTTAGATGTAGGTTTGTCATATATGGCCTTTATTATGTTGAGGTAGGTTCCCTCTATGCCCACATTCTGGAGAGTTTTTATTATAAATTGGTGTTCAATTTTGTCAAAAGCTTTTTCTGTATCTATTGAGACGGTTGTATTGTTTTTACTCTTCAATTTGTTAATGTGGTGTATCACACTAATTGATATTGAAAAATCCTTGCATCCTGGGATAAATCTCACTTGATCATGGTGTATGATCCTTTTAATGTATTGTTGGATTTGGTTTGCTGGTATTTTGTTGAGGATTTTTGTGTCTATGTTCATCAGTGATATTGGCCTATAATTTTCTTTTTTTGTGGTATCTTTGTCTAATTTTGGTATCAGGGTAATGGTGGCCTCATATAATGAGTGCGGGAATATTCCTTCCTCTGCAATTTTATGGAAGAGTTTCAGAAGGATAGGTGTTAACTCTTCTCTAAGTGTTTGATAGAATTTGCCTGTGAAAACATCAGGTCCTAGACTTTTGTTGGGGGTTTTAAAATCAGAGTTTCAATTTCAGTACTTGTGACTGGGCAGTTCGTATTATCTATTTCTTTTTGGTTCAGTCTTGGGAAATTATACCTTTTTAAGAATTTGTCCATTTCTTCCAGGTTGTCCATTTTCTTCGCATATAGTTGCTTGTAGTAGATTCTTATGATCCTTTGTGTTGTGTACATTGTAACTTCTTTTTCATTTCTAATCTTATTGTTTTGAGCCTTCTCCCTTTTTTCTTGATACATCTGGCTAAAGGCTTATCAGCTTTGTTTATCTTTTCAAAGAACCAGCTTTTAGTTTCATTGATCTTTTCTATTGTTTTCTTCGTTTCTATTTCATTTATTTCTGCTCTGATCTTTGTGATTTCTTTCCTCCTACTAACTTTGGGTTTTGTTTGTTCTTTCTCTAGTTGCTTTAGGTGTAAAGTTAGGTTGTTGATTTGAGATTTTTCTTGTTTCCTAAGGTAAGATTGTATTCCTATTAACTTCCCTCTTAGAACTGCTTTTGATGTGTCCCAAAGGTTTTGGATTGTCATGCTTTTTTTTTTATTTGTCTCTAGGTATTTTTTGATTTTCTCTTTGATTTCTTCAGTGATCCCTTGGTTATTTAGTAGCATATTGTTTAGCCGCCACTTGTTTGTCTTTTGTACAGTTTTTTTTCTAGTATTTCATTTCTAATCTCATAGCGTTTTGGTCGGAAAAGATGCTTGAAACTATTTCAATTTTCTTAAACTTTCCAAGATTCACTTTGTGGCCCAGGATGTGATCTGTTCTGGACAATGTTTCATGTGCATTTGAGAAGAACGTGTATTCTGCTGCTTTTTAATGGAATGCTATATAAATATGAATATATATAAATATCAATATATTAAATATATCAATATATTAAATATTATGTGTAATATATTATATTATTTATCATTATATATTATAAAATATAATATATTATTTACCAACATGTTAACATATAAATATGAATAATGTATTATATATATATAAATATATATATATATCAATTAATTACCCATCTGGTCTAATGTGTCATTTAAGGCCTGTTTCCTTATTGATTTGCTGTTTGGATGGTCTGTCCTTTGATGAAAGTGGGCTGTTAAAGTCCCCTACTATTATTGTGTTACTGTCAATTTCTCTTTTTATGGCTGTTAATATTTTACTTATATATTGAGGTGCTCTTATGTTGGCTGCATACATATTTACAATTGTTATATCCTCTTCTTAGATTAATCCCTTGATCATTATGTAGTGTCCTTCTTTGTCTCTTGTAACAGCCTTTATTTTGGAGTCCTTTTATCTGATATGGGTACTGCTACTACAGCTTTCTTTTGATTGCCTTTTGCATGGAATACATTTTTCCATTGCCTCACTTTCTGTATGTGTCCCTAGATCTGAAGTGGGTCTCTGGTAGACAGCAAATGTACAGGTTTTGTTTTGTATCCATTCAGCCAGTCTATGTCTTATGGTTGGAGCATTTAATCCATTTATGTTTAAGGTAACTATTGATATGTACATTCTTATTGCCATTTTGTTAATTGTTTTGGATTTGTTTTTGCAGGTGTTTTTTCTTCCTATTTTGTTCTCTTCTATTGTGTGTTGATGACTGACTTTAGTGTTGTGTTTGGATTGGATTCCTTTTTCTTTTTGGTGTATCTATTGTAGATTTTCAGATTTTGGTTACCATGAGGTTTTGATATAGCAGTCTCTATATAAACAAGATTGTTTTAAGTTGCTGGTCTTTTAATTTCAAATGCATTTCCGATATCCTGCATTTGTGCTCTCCTCTTCTTACAATTGCTGGTTTTGATATCACATTTGTGTGTGGATGACTTCCTACCTTTACTGTATGTTTGCTTTTACTGATGGGCTTTCCCATTCATAATTTTCTTATTTCTAGTTGTGGCTTTTTTTTTTTTTTTTTTTTTTTTTTTTTGCCTCCTAGTGAATTTCCTTTAGCGTTTGTCACAAAGCTGGTCTGGTGGTGCTGAATTCTCTTAGCTTTTGCTTGTCTGTAAGCTTTTGACTTATCTGTTGAATCTGAATGAGAGCCTTGCTGGGTAGAGTATTCTTATAGGTTTCATGACTTTAAATTTATCTTGCTATTCCCTTCTGGCCTGCAGAGTTTCTGGTGAGAAATCAGCTGATAACCTTATGGGAGTTCCCTTGTATGTTATTTGTTGGTTTTCCCTTGTTACTTTAATATTTTTTTCTTTGTGTTTCATTTTTCATCAATTTGATTACTATGCGTCTTAGCATGTTCCTCCCTGGGTTTATCCAGCCTGGGACTCTCTGTGCTTCCTGGACTTGGGTGACTCTTTCCTTTCCCATTAGGAAAGTTTTCAGCTCTTATCTCTTCAAATATTTTCTCAGGTCCTTTCTCTCTCTCTTCCCCTTCTGCAACCCCTATAATGTGGATGTTGGTGTGTTCAGTGTCGTCCCAGAGGTCTCTTAGGCTGTCCTCATTTATTTTCATTCTTTTTTCTTTATTCTGTTCATGGCAGTGATTTCCACCATTCTGTCTTCCAGCTCACTTATCTGTTCTTCTGCCTCAGTTATTCTGCTATTGATTCCTTCTCGTGTATTTTTCAATTCAGTTATTGTATTGTTCATCTCTGTTTGTTTGTTATTTAGTTCTTCTAGGTCTTTGTTAAACATTTCTTGTATCTTCTCAATCCTTGCCTTTATTCTTTTTCTGAAATCTTGGATCTTCTTTACTATCATTACTCTGAATTCTTTTTTGGGTAGATTTCCTATCTCCACTTGACGTAGTTGTTCTTCTGGGGTTTTATCTTGTTCCTTTGTCAGGGACATACTCCTGTGCTGTCTCATTTTGTCTGACTTTCTGTGATTGCAGTTTCTGTCCCACTGGCTGCAGTGTTTTAGTTCTTCTTGTTTTTGCTGTCTGCCCCCTGGTGGATGAGGCTGTCTAAGAGGCTTTTGCAGGCTTCCTGGTGGGCCGGACTGGTTCCTGCCCATTGTTGGGTGGAGCTGGGTCTTGTCCCTCTGGTGAGCAGGGCTGTGCTTATGAAGACTTTAAACAGCCTGTCTGCTGATGAATGGAGTTGTGTTCCCGCTCTGTTGGTTGTTTAGCCTGAGGCATTCCAGCACTGGAGACTATAGGCTATTGGGTGGGGCCAGGTCTTTGGGAGAAAATGGTAGCCTCCAGGTGGGCTCATGCCAATGAGTACTCCCCAGAACTGTCGCTGCCAGTATCTTTGTCCCCAGAGTGAACCACAGCTGCCCCCCCACCTCTGCAGGAGACCCTCCAGTACTAGCAGGTAGATCTGGCCCTGTCTCTTATGAGGTCACTACATTTTTCCCAGGGTCTTGGTGCACACAACACCTTGTGTGCACCCTCCAAGAGTTTCTATTTCCACCAGTCCTGTGGAATTCCTGTGATCAAACCCCACTGGCCTTCAAAGCCAGATTCTCTGTAGGCTCCTCCTCCCATTGCCAGACCCCCAGCCTGGGGAGCCTTATGTGGGGCTCAGAACTTTCACTCTGTCTCATTGTGGCTTCTTATTTGTCTTTGGATGTAGGGTATCTTTTTTGGTAGGTTGAAATATTTTTTTTATCAATGGTTGTCAGCAGTTAGTTGTGATTTTGGTGTTTTTGTAAGAAGAGCTAAGCTCATGTCCTTCTACTTTGATATTTTGTCTCCCCTAGCATCTGTTGACTTTCTTCTTGGTGGGTCCTTTGACAGCACTTGAAAATAGGTCCTTGAGAGCACAAATTTCACACACATATTTTTCCAGAAAATATACAGTCAGCCCTCTGTATCCACTGGTACTGCATCCTTCCAAAGCATATCTTGAATCCTTTTATTTTTCTTACCATCACTGTTACTACAATAGTCCAAAGCCTATGCCAACTCTCACCTAGGTTCTTGTAATCTAACTGCTCTATTTGTTTCCACTCTTGCCCCTCTCAGTTCATCTCCTCTCAGCAGCCAAAGTGATCTCTCAAAAATGTAAAACAAATAATGTCACCTTTCTACTTAGACTCTCCAGTGGTTTCTCACTGCACTCAGAATAATATGTCGACTCCATACTATGGCCTTTGAGGTCCTATGGAACCAGGTATTTATTTGTCTTTCTGATCTCCCCTCTTGCCATGATAACCTAGATGATGCTTCTAAAATCCCTGTCTTCACATTCCCCAAAGATGCTGCTCCTGCTGGGTGCCAGCCCTCCACACTGCTCAGCCTGCTCCTCTCCAGCATCTTCATATCTCATTATTCAGCTTTCAGCTGGAATGTAACCTCCTTAGCAACATTCTCGCTGACCATCTGACCTAAAGAACAAAGTGCCTCCTCCCAACACCCCATCTGAGGCAATCATCTATGCCACCATGCTATTTTGTTACCTACACAATTATCGTTATCTAAAATTACCATATTATTTACTTATTTTTTTGTCTCGTCCACTAGAACATATACTCCATATGTTAGTCTAAGTTCTCTAAGAAGCAAACACCAAGATGGGAATAGATGTGCAAGGGTTTTTAGTAGAAATTCCCAAGAGAGAAAATGCGAAGGGAACAGAAATTTGAGAGAGTCATCAGAACGTGACTCAAGTGTGAACCTGAGTGAAGGAGAGAGGGCAAGAATGTTAGGCTGAAGTGAACTAGACTGCTGTACAGTCTTAGGAATACTCCGTAAGGCCATCACTGAGTTCTCAAGTGTAGTTGACCATCTTAGGAGTACCACATCTCCCAGGAATGGACTTGCCTTAGTCACAGTCAGAGTCACAGCCGGTCAGAGGCATGGAGCCATGCGAAGTGTGGTCTGGTACAAATGATACACTCGATTTCAGAGTACAGAGTCTGAGGTGCTTGGTCAATTATACTACCATAGTTGGAGACCTATAAGGCACATTTTCATATCTGCCACACTTTACAAGAGCAAGGACTGTGTGCTCTCTGTTCTCAACGCTTTCCATGATATCTGATATACAGAAGATGTTTAAGACATACTTGTGGGATGAATGAATGAATAAACAAAAGAGTGAAGAATCCTGCCCAAGATCACATAGGTGGAAGAGAAGAATTTGGGAACCAGTTTCTCCAATTTCAGATAATTAAGTGCTACCAGTGCTTTTTGACTATGCCTAGTATCTTATACTGTCTCTAAGACTGTAAACCAGAAAAAATAAAATCAGTTATGTATCCTTGATTTGGGCCTACCTGGTATATTTACATCTCTTCTGAAACATATTGTCCAAATGTTCTATCTTTAACACAATTTTTTTTCTTGGACCTGACAACAAACAGAAAAGTTTGCAACAACCATGCAGGAGAAAGTGTTAACTGCCCTCCCTCTCACCAAATGTATTAGATATACAAAGTGGAATCTTTTTTTTCTTTAGGAGCAGTTACAAAGTGGAGAGAAAAAACAGAAGGCAATGCTCTTCCAGAAAGATTAAGAGTGCGCATCAACCCTGTACTCTCAGTAAATGTCATGTAGAGAAGAGCAATGCATTCATGTTACCACTGTGTGATATGATAATCAATAAAGTCTGGGATATTTCTATAAGGGAGTTGTTGAGTTTTATCACACAGGACAAACATCTAACTTGACCATCTTACAAAAATGCTCAAAAACAGAAGAGACATCTTAAAACAAGTTTCAATGCAGGCAAAATAATAGAAACCACATAAAATTATTTTTAAATGTTATACTTTGAAGCTGATAGCTTGAGATCAAAGACAGCGGTAAATTGCTTATCTAAAATATCTCCTTCTCAGAAATCTGGATGGCAAAAATAAACAACTTTGCTCCAGGCCTGAATCATTTTCCCTAAAACCAAAACAGAATAGCACTAGTTGTCCATAGAAGAGTCCAAAGCAATCAGCAAGTGAAAAAACACCAGTGGTGCATAAGAGAACTTGGTACAAGTATGATGCAAAAGAGCTGATTTTCTAAAATTAAATCAGTGTTTTAAAACCCCAGAGCCTTCATTCTGTGTAGTGACGTGGAGCCCAGAGAAAAAAATACCTCTTTGATTAGCCAGGGATCTTTGAGTTGTTTTGACTCAAGGATAAGAATGGCTGCACTGCTTGGAGACAGGTGAGAAGAAATGAAGTGGAGAGAGATGGTTAGTCATAAAAGAAGAAGTGGAATTTGCAGTGGGTAGATCACCATGGTTTGCATAGGTGGAAATTAGGCAAATGGGAGATGATTTAACATGGTATGAGAAGGAGAAAGGATAGCAGTCTGATGATGGTGGAGGGTCCTAGTGGAGAAAACGGTGAGAATGCTAATTTTGCCTAATGCTGTTTCTAATCTTGGCTTATACACAAATTCATTGACTTCCATCCGAGACTTACTAAATCGGAATCTCTAGGAATGGGGGCTACAAACTTTTTTTATTTTAGAATCGATAAATGATTCACGTGGTCATCCAAATCTGGCTGACTGGGTAAATTTGAATTTCAGGTCTCCATTTACTAGGAAATTAATGTCAGCAAATTCCATTGCTAGTGTAGATACAGGAAATATGCACTTCTATTTGTCCAACTGAAACCAGTAAGAATATCCTTGAGCTTACTGCTTTCATTCCTTTAAGATGTCATTCTGAAATTTGATTTCACAATGTTGCCTTCATATCTCCCTTAAGTGGTGGAAAGAAGAGGCTGGATACCACACAAGTGTTTCAGAAGTGTGATAAAACAAAATATTGGGTTGACCAAAAAGTTTGTTTGGGGTTTTCTGCAAGATGTTACAGAAAACAAACTTTTTGGCCAACCCAATAGAAAAAAATAAAAATAAAATAATAAAAAAACAAAAAACAAAATAGAGATGATTGTCAAGCTGAATAAATCAAACTGACCCACATTTTTAAAAGTTTCATTGAAATATAACTGCCATACAAATGAGTGCATGTGTGAGTTTTGACATATGTATACACCTATAAAACCATAACCACAATCAAGATAATGAACATACCTATGACCCTCCAAATTTTCCTTAGGTCCCTTTGAAATCCCTTCCTTCCAACTTTCCCTGTTCCCCTTTCTTGTTCACAGGCAACGACAATGATATGCTTTCTATCAATTTAGTTTGCATTTTCTAGGATTTTATGAATTAGAATCACTGAATGGTCTCTCTTTTGTCTGGCATCTTTAATTAAGCATAATTTTAGACTCATCTAAATTCTTATTTTATCAATAGTTTTTTGTTTGCTAACTAGTATTTCATAGTATAGACATTCCAGTTTGTTTATCTATTTACCAGGTGAAGAGCAACGGGTTGTTTCTAGTTTGGGACTATAGCAAATAAAACTGCTATATACACTCATGATAGGTCTTTACATGGACATGTGCTTTCATTTTTCTAGGGTAAATATCTAGAACAAGAATAACTGGTTTATATAAGTATAGGCATTACTTTATAAGAAACTATCGAACTATATTCCAAAGTGATTATACCATTTTACATTCCTGCCAGCAATGTCTCAGAGTTCCAGTTCCTCCATAAGCCAAATAACACTTGATCATAATGTATTATCATTTTTATAGATAGCTGGACTTCATCTGTTAAAATTTTATTTAGGATTATTGCATCTATGCTCAGGAGGGATATTGGTCTGTAGTTTTCTCATTGTATTTGTTTTTGGTGTCAGGATAATGTTGGTCTCATAGAATGAATCAGGAAATATTTTTCTACAGAAAAAAAATTTTCTGTAGGAGTTTGTGTATATTTGGTGTTATTTCTCCATTAAATATTTAGTAGATTCATCACTGAAGTCATCTGTGCCTGGTATTTTCTTTGTCAGAGGTTTTTTTTTTTTAACTACAAATTAAATTTCTTTCATAAATATAAAGCTATTCAGGTTATTTCTTCTTGAGTAACATTTGATAGTCTGTATCTTTCAAGGAATTTGTCAACAATAGCTTTAAAAGCCAGAAAACAGTGAAGCAATGCATTAGAAATTCTGAGAGAAAATTATTTTCTATTCTTGATCAAACAATTAAGCTTGAGGTAGAATAAAGATATTTCAGTCATGCAAGCTCTCACCCTCCAGAAGCTACTGAAGGATATGCTCCACCATAATAAGAGGTTAAATCAAGAGAGAGGAAGACATGAGAACCAGGAAATGGGGTGTCCAGCACAGGAAATGCTAGAAAACTAGTCCAAGTTAGAGCAAAAGGACTCCAGGTTGGAAACCTCCAAAAATAATAAAATGAAATTAAATGAAATGAGTAAAATAAAATACTGATGCTTTTTACTATGTGAAAAAGAGAATTGAAAGAGCTTTTTAGTATCTATTACTATACTAGAGAAAATTAATAGTAAGTATGTAGCTAACTAAGCAAGTAAAAGAATGAGGCAGTAATGGAGAAAAACAAAATTTATATAAAAAGAAATTATGATACTACTCTATCCGCCTAATAACACTATATAGATAAAATAATATAAACATTAAATAATCATTTAACAAAAATTAGTGATATTAAAATTGATAATGTCAATTATTAAAGTGATATACTTGGATAAAGGGATATCAGGTAGGAAAGAGACAGAAAAATTCTCATGTGTCAAAACATGAGGTCAACAGAGAATTTCTATAAAGAGTATAAACATAGTATATATAAAAATGAAGATAAATTCCAGAAGAGAAAGCCAAGAAACATACATATGTATATAACTTGGGACTACATTTTTCCTTTATAAGCCTTGTAGTGCTATTTAACTTTTTAAACTATGTGCATTATTTTGATAAAGATAAAAATTAATTTTAAATAGACTAAAATTGTCACTAAATTCCACTACTACTGTGGTGACAGGAAACTTCCTAATGAAATTTCTTTATTGTATCACAATACTTACGACTAATAATCCTCACATTATTTATAGGACAAAGATCACAAGCTTCTTAGCTTGATACTTGTATCAGTTAGATATTGCTGGGTAACAAACCACCCCAAAACTTAGTGCCTTAAAACAATAAACATTTCTCACAAGTCAACATGTCAGCTGGGTGCTTCTTATCTCATTAGGGTCCACTCATGTGTCTACAGGTAGTTAAGGATCAAGTAAGCAGCTCTGCTAACAGTGTTTTCTCATTTGTTTGGAGTTTGCTGGCTCTTGGCTAGTCTAGGATGGCTTTGGCTGGGACAACTGGACTTCTTCCATATGATCTCTTATCCTCCAGCATATTAGCCAGACTCATTCTCATAGCAGCTAGCCAGGGTTCCAAGAGAGTGAACAGGGTGCAAGTTCTCTTGACTCCTAGGCTCAAGATTGGCACAAAATTACTTCTGCCTAATTCCATTGGTTGGTGCAATTATAAGTGCAGTCCAGATTCAAGGGGTAAAAAATAGATTTCATCTTTTGATGAGAAGAGCTACAAAGTCACACTGCAAAGGGTGTGGGTCACAGAGAATTGTGACCACTTTTGCACTTAGTCTCCCTCAACCCTCAATCACCCATTTGACTTCCTACATGGGTTTCCCAAGACCATATACATTGTCTTAGTTCAGGCTGTATAACAAAAGTACCATAGATTTATTTCTCAATAAACATTTATTTAGTTCTCACAGTTCTGGAGGCTGGTAAGCCCCACATTAAGCCTCCAGCAGTTCCAATGTGAGGTGAGGACATGCTTTCTGGATTGTAAACAAGCTTCCTTCTCATTGTATCTTCACATGGCAGAGAAAGATCATCTCTCATGTCTCTTCTTATAAGGGCACTAATCCCATTCATGAGGTCTCCACCCTCATGAACTTATTACCTTCCAAAGGCCCCAACTCCAAGTACCATCATATTGGGGATTAGGGCATCAGCATATGAATTTTAAAGGGACACAAACGTTTAGTCTATAGCTTACATAAAGGCTTCTATGCTGTTGCCTTACCCAAAGGGCATTTCCTTACCTTCTGCAAGATATTCAATCTTCCCACCTATTCAAATTCTAGGTCAAGTCCCTTTCCCCGCTTTAAGCCATCCCTGACCTTCCCAAGCCTTTTGTGATCTCCTATATTGTCAGTATCACCCATTTGTCGCTTACCTCTATGGTAAACTTAAATTATTATCTTAGCCCTGAACTGGACCATACTTTCCTTGATGACAAGGTTTTGTATCTTGTGATATTTAAAAATACCATCTTGTACCTATTAATTAATTAATAGATTAGAATAGATTAATAGAATTAATTAATAGATGAGTATATGGACAATCAGGCTGCCTCCTTTGACTTGGAACAGAATAATGACTATATATATCGAATGGGAAGAGACTTGGATAAGCCTTATACTCTGTAAAACCATGACTCTAGGGTGTGTAAGTTGAGCCATTTCCAGGAATACAAGAAAAATAAAATGATAAAGGAAGATAGAAAGGGAGGGAGGGAGGAGGGAAGGAAAGAAAGAAAGAAGGAATGAAGGAAAGCTACTCCTTCTTTCACCCTCACTACTGTAAAGTCACTCAATCTCCTTCTGGACTAAAATTAAGAATGCTGCTTCAACCTCTCCTGCTGAGAGTGTCCTACCTATGTCTCTTACGTTGGAAAACGCACTTCTCCTGTCTGGGTGCCCCCTCCCTTTGGGCCACGTGGAAAGGGGGCTGAACAGAAGCATAGTGAGAGACTCTGCTTCCCCCTTGCATTAGGGCAGGAATGTCGAGAAGCTTTCCTGCCTTTCTCATACTCCCTTCCTGCTGCATGAGTAATTTGGCTCAAGGCACTTTGGACAATCTTGCAAGAACTAGAGACTAGACATTCAACATTCCTTTTATCAATTATTATGAGGAGCTGAATGCCAATCTTCAGAGAAATTTGGCCTTCCTGCCCTCCGCTGGCTTCCCTTCAGGAGATAGAGAACCTATTACTGTGTCACGCAAGCTCTCCTGCCCATCTGCTTTTGTTGTAAACCTCCTCTCTCTCCCATCCATATTTGACCTGCAAAATATTTTGTTGCTCATTTTCTGGTAATATTTTAAAGCTTAGATTTTTGTGTGTGTGACTCTTCTGTGAGTTCCATTAATTCTTCCTCTAAAGGTACCATCTTTTCTATTACTTTTACTCATGTGGAATTTGTCGCTGGATTGTGCTGTCACCACTAAAGGTTCTGACAATCTTTCTTTTCCAATTTAAATGCAGGCTGTCAGTTGCTGAGTGGGTTTAAGATCCTTATGACTAGTAACAAGACCATCCAAATCAATCCCACTCTATAAAATTAGGATTCTCCACACCTCTGGTCAGTCTGGAGAGTTGGAACAATTTGGGGCCTTTTTCTTTTCCTATTGCTTCAGAGTTTAAAAGGAGCATCGCCAGTTTAGTTTAACCCTGCATTTTGAGATAGCTGAAAATAGTTGTAAAAAATTTGATGAAGTTTAAAATGTTTTCAAAGTTTAAAATGTTCTACATGTTTCATAAATGCCTCTTCATTCCTGAGTTGAAATATATTATTTTGACAGTTAAGAATCAATTGATATAATTACAAAAAAATAAAAGGAAGGGGAGGGGAGGTGGGCAGCAGATAAATTGTGCTGGCTGTTTCTCTTGCCCATGCTGAATACATGTATGAAACAAAACATAATTAGGAAACCAGAAGAGAGAGTGAAAAGTAACTTTAGCTGTGAAGCTATTGATCCCTATCTCCCCTTTCAGATTCTGGGTAAGAAAACCACATAGGTGGTCAATGTTGACATCTCCAGGCATTCTTTTCTTAAAGAAGATCCTGATGTTTAAAATCATGTACACATATAGCCTTCTCTCTGAATATTGCCCAACACCACCTAGTAAACTCCCTGTAATTCCTCTGCAGATTATTGGCCTCTTCGTATCATTCCCTTTGCATCTCTCTCACTAACCCTTCAGTCGCTCAGTGTACAATCTCTCAGAGTGGTGTGTCCATGTTCCTAGCTAGATGGAAAAAATTTTTTAGCTATCTCAACCATAGAAAGATTTTCTTTTTTTAATAAATTTATTTATTTTTGGCTGTGTTGGGTCTTCATTGCTGCACATGGGCTTTCTCTAGTTGTGGCGAGCAGGGGCTACTTTTCATTGTGGTGCACGGGCTTCCCGTTGTGGTGGCTTCTGTTGTTGCAGAGCACAGGCTCTGTGTGCACAGGCTTCAGTAGCGGTGGTGCGCAGGCTCAGTAGTTGTGGCGCATGGGCTTAGTTGCTCCAAGGCATGTGGGATCTTCCCGGAGCAGGGATCAAACCTGTGTCCCCTGCATTGCCAGGTGGATACTTAACCACTGCACCACCCTATGAAGCTAATAAAGCTTCATCTCAAGATTCTTCACTTGTATGAGCCTTGTCCAAGTTTCTATACCTAATTTGGTGTTCGTATCATTTTTCTTTCTTTTTTTTTTTTAACATCTTTATTGGGGTATAATTGCTTTACATTGGTGTGTTAGTTTCTGCTTTATAACAAAGTGAATCAGTTATACATATACATATGTTCCCATATCTCTTCCCTCTTGCGTCTCCCTCCCTCCCACCCTCCCTATCCCACCCCTCCAGGCTGTCACAAAGCACCAAGCCAATATCCCTGTGCCATGCCGTATCATTTTTCTTAAAAGTGCTCCCCTAAAGCATATAATATTTATATATGATAAATCATATATAACTCATATAAGATTCAGGTCCTACAAAACCCAGATCTGCCACTGGTCTCTACTTACCCCTGGATCTTCTCTTACCCATTAATTCATTTAAAATCAAAATACAGTGAAAGAAGAACCAAACTTACTTTTTCTTTGAGTCTCTCCATCAAAGAGACAATTCATCAAAATATTTTTTAAAGGCACCTTCTCTTTCATCTTCAGTTTTTCCCATACTTATATATGCCATCAGGTTTTCTTATCAACTGATAAAAATCTAGCCCCAAACTAAAAACTTTTGGCTTCTCCCTGTAACTTTATTATCTTCAAAATGGAGGGTTAAGTCAAACTGGGGGACAGCTCTTAGCCTTTCACCATGACTCAGGACACTGCTAGTCTCCAAATGGAAGAATACAGGAAGGGAACATGTAACATGTATGCCTTTGTAGCCCCCAAAGGGCTGGACACTTTCTGCAATGTATCATTTCCTTAGGACTGGGGTTTCAAAGTCTTTAGGAATAAAAATGAGGTTATGATCCTAGTGTCAGTCTTTCTGGCCAGCAGAGAAGACCCAACATACATAGTTTTGTGATAACTTTCGCCAATGTTTACTCACAAGATGAGTCTTCACATACCTGAGTAAGTGATAGCAAGGCAAGGAAACAAGAATAATTGGGCAGGGAGTCGTGACCCTGCCCTACTAACTGCCTATATTGAGTTTGATAATCAGAGGGGCCAGAGCCTGAAGATCCTTGAATAAGGTAAGGAGGGAATTGAAAGAAGCAGGTCCTCAGAGTTATGTGTGGCCCCCTTCATCTGAGCAGCCCAAGTCTTCTCTTTAGCTACAAAAACTTGTGAAATGCAATTCCTATCTAATCTTCCCCATCTTAGACCTTTTATTTGGTCTTATGCTTTTCACCTCCCCCGCCCCAGTTTTGTTTTAGGAACTTTGGATATAACCATGTAAGAATCAGCATTAGGAGCACAGGCCAAGCAGTCCTGGGATTGTTTATTATATCTGGCTTCTGTCACTCATTCTGGCCTTGGGTTAACCTCATTAAGCTTCAGTATTCTTATGGACAGAACAGGGTTAGAATTAATGTGGTTGTTAGAAACTACATGAGATGTCTGTAAAGACCTTAGCAAATAATAGACATTCAATAAATATTAGCTATTGTGGTTGCTATGATTATTTTTTGGAAGTCTCCTAGACAAAGTGAATCATCAGGTATTTAACAGGTAAGAGCCAAGTTATATAATACTAAAGAGGATGGAAAGACATGCCTATTGCCTATTCACCCTATCCTTTTCCTAGACCACTAGGAGCCCAGAGATGGGGGCAGAGGATGAGGGGCCAGAAACAGGAAAAGAAGGAAACAAATAGAAGACAAGTGTGTTGAAAGAATATAAATCCTCAAGGGCCAGAATGGTCTAGGGATAGACTTTGAATTTCTGATGGCCATTAGAGGAGCACCCTTAATCTACATATGAGCACCTTCCTCCAACTCCACAGTGGTCTCTTCCTCCAGAAGAGTTTGATGAATCTCAAAGTCTGGGAGGGGCAGCAGAGAAAACGTGAATCTACAGAATAAGTTCTTCCTATTGGCAGAAGAGTCCTGGTTAACTAGTCAAGTCAGATAAAATATGTCCACTTATTGAAACTAGGAGGTTTATGGCATTTTGAAACTGGAGATTATTTGTCTATTTCATAAGAGAAAATTGTGAAGTGCTTATTAAATTCAGTGTAAGTACCACAAACTCTCATGGCTAGAAGGCAATTTAAAGACCATTCAGTTCAATCCTGTTGTTTGTCAGATGATGTAACTCAAAGTTCAGAAAGGCCAAATGACTTGCTCATGGACACATTGCAAGTTTGACTAGGTAGCCAAAATAAAATTAGCTGGGACAGACAAATAATTGGCTTGGCTTTTAACTTTTTATTAACTCAAAGTTGATCAGTCAAATTGGTTTAGAAATGTAGACACAGATTAAGAAATGCCCATAAGTGAATGGAAAGAAAACAAAAAGACTTGGATCGTATTTATACTGATTTTCTTCTCTAAAGGATAATGTTTATAAAGACATTGATTCATAAACCATAAACTTTAAGAGGAGGTAGTTTTACATTTTCCTCTTCAATTTTTTCTTTAAACATTGGGAAAGTAACATGAAATACTGATTATTAGTGTCCTGCTATTCCCAGACCTCCCCTCCTGCTGTGTCCATTAAAGAGCAGCCCATCTCTCCCCATTCCACCTCCAATTAGATTCGAAAGAGGAAGACTTCTTTCCTCCAGACGAGTAATCAATCTAATAAAAAACAAACAACAACAACAAAAAACAAAACAAAAAATTGGAGTTAGGCAGAGGAGGAAGAAGAGAAAAAGTCCCAGTGGTTTGAGGTAGAGGAAGACAAATTTTATCAGGGTGTTTGAGAAATTTGTTTTAAGCTATATGTCTTGATCTTCTTCAATAGACTTCATTTCTAATTACTGTTTTTCTCTTAAATTGGACTCTGCTTCTTCCAAAGGGCACTTTTGTAAAACAACCTCTCCTAGAAACCTTTCCCCTAAGCCTCCCCTTTTATAAGGTTTACAAGTAATGGTTTACTGAAACCAATTTGTACTTGCTCACAGAGCAAATTCTGTGCATCTCTTCTCAATTCCATTCAGTGGCCTCACATTGGTAGCTTGAAATTGCCATGGTGGAAGTATTTACACCACAGATATTGGCAAACACTACAGATTAGGGCTTGTTTTTCTCCCCACAGAGAGCCAGTTTACCAGCACCCATTGGACAAAAAAACAACAACAACAACAAAAACAAAAAAACCCCACAATGATAAAAGAATCTTCCTCCCAATTCCCATGTTCAGATTTTGTTTTTTAGCCATGATAGCTGTGTTCTCTCTTTGGACTCTCTCCACTCAAAATAAATGCTCCTAAAAATATAGCATTGGGAATTGGAAGAAAAGCAATGGAAAACTAACTTCTCAGTTCTTTCAAGTAATAACTGCAGTGTCATTTGTTTGAGTTAACTTAATGTGTTAAAATGTGTCACTTGCGTAACAGAAAAGAAACTGTAGCAATCCAGACACTCCAGTTTTCTTCATTCAAAGGGAGAAAAAACAGCCTTTGTTTCAAGGTCACACTCCATACACTAGAACACTAGCAGCTGGTTCATGAACACGTGTACATGTCAAGGAGGAGAGGTTGAAGGAATGTTTATAGTTTCATTCAAACCTATCCCTCACCATTACAATAACGTGTGCTCTAACAATAGATGAATATTGTCATTTTAGTGTGTGAAAGATAGCTTATTTTTTCTTCCTTAAGTATTTAAATTTATTATTATAGCACTCTTCTAGGAGCCTTGGCACCTATAAAATATTTTTAAAGGATTCCTATTCCCTTTTGTCATAAATACCTTTAGAAATAATAAAATAACTGTTCCTCTAGCTGGAAAAATATACAAGACAAAAGTCTGCACCCAAATTCAGTTAACTGCAGGTTAAAAACCTGCTTGTACATAAGGTCCCTGTTCTCAAGGTGTTTGCAGTCTCCTTGGGGGAACTTTTTTGAGAAATTTTGTTCTGAAATTCCTTAAGAATCATAACACTTTTCATGCATAATCTTATTAGTAGCATCTTTATCCTCCTGGCTTAGGTTTAACTTATAAGAAAACAAAAAGCCAAAGGTCACTTATCACCAAACCATAAAGTGGGCAATGAAACTGGACAGTACTTTTTTTGGTAAAAAGAAGCAAAGAGAAGAGTAATAGGGCTGTTTTTCTTTCGACTCATAAACTGACACTCTGTAGGTAACTCCAAAAGAGGATTTCTGGAAGAGAACCAGGCAGTGTAACATCATCAGAATAAGTGGGTATCTTCCCACTCTCATTCATATAACAAATATTTATGGGGAAGTCAATAAGGGAGATGGCCCATTTGGATGCATAAATTCTTAATGTCCACTACTTTAATTGAAAGAAATCAGTCTCATTACCATATATCCTATTTATAAAAGTTCTCAAACTTTTTTCATGTAGCATACACTGTGTTAAATGCTTTCCGTGCATTTATCCAAGCTCTGTGAGATATACATCATTGTTACCTTTAATATATAAATGAGAAAACTGAGGCTTAAAGTGGTTAAGTCAGCAGCAGCCTGGAATTTGTAACATGAGTCTTTCTAACTCTCAGTCCTGTACTCTTAACCACTGTTAGGAGATCTTCCTCCCGTCCATACAAAAAAATCACACACTACCTTCCATCGCTAAATGAAAAGCCACTAGAATGAAGCAGGTGAGAATTGAAACAGGAGTTCAGAAGAAGCCACCTGTGTGGGCTCTGATGCAATAGAATTGTGTGGAGGGGCAAAACTTTGTCTCAACAGGATTAGGAGAGAGGAAAGAGGATTGGCTGCAGGCAGCAGCAAGAGCAAGGGCAAAGGTTTGAAGTAAGAGCAGTAAGTTGCTTTTGCTAGGAGACGATACAAAGGAACAGAGCAGAATAGGTAGAATGACAGCAAGGCAGACAGGTAAGTGACTGTGAGTGGTGATGGTAGCCCGGGAAGACAGGGTATCTGGGCAAAACAAACAAACAGAAACTAGCCATGTTGCTACCTAAACCTAGAGGCAGAAACCAAGAATAACATCTAGGGCAGAGGTTCTTACCCCAAAATGCCCAGGGAAATTTGAAAAAAATCCCAGGCCCAGACCATAACCCATATCAGTGAATCTGGATTTCTGGGGATGAAGTCCAGGCCTCATTTTGTTTGGTTCATTTTGCTTTAAGTTCCCCCAAAATGAAAGCCACTGGTCTAGCACCTTCCGTTAAAGTAGATGAAACAGATAGGAATGGAGTTTGAGTACATAAAACACAAGTTGGCAATCTGAGAACCAGGCCACAAAGAGGGACACAGGCAGAAAGGCAGTGAGGACACAAACATGGGCTGGTACCAAGAGATCAGATGGGGTAGAAGAGCCATGACAGAAGTGGACCCTATGTGTAAACAAAAGGTGTTTGGGTTCAAACCAACTCTGTTCACACCAGTCTGATGGAGAATCACATCCAGGTGCAGAGGGAGTAGAGTGACATGAGTAAAAGTAGGGACTCTACCACCTGTTAGCTCTGGGACCCCAGGCAAATTACTCGAACTCTGTGAGGCTCAGTGCTCTCATCTGTAATGGGAATGCTAATCCTTTCTGTCTTTCAGGAATATACGTACCCTAGGCATAGGAGAAAGATTATGAGCTGACAGTCCTCTAGGAGATAGCAGCTCTAAAACAGGTTGAAAACTGAAGTGAAAAGTGCTCATTCCTGAGCACAAGGAGATGGCAATAGAAAAGTAGATTGCTGCCAGGTGGAAGGAGAGCTCACTAATTTTTTTGTAGTAATGATAGGGAAAAAGAAGCACAACATTTTTGGAAGGCAATGTGGAAAAATATATCACGAGCCAGAAAGATGTTTATACCATTTTATCTAATAATCCCACTCTTGGAATTTATCCTAGAGAAATAAATCAACAGAAGAAAAAGAAGCTACACTGTATAAAGATCTATAATATAAAAGAATGGAAACAACCCAAATTGCCAAATATAGGTCAATGGCTAAGTAAACTGTTAAACATATATTCAGTGGAATATTAACTCTGGGATTCAGGAACCTTGTCTTATTCATCTTTTAATTTTTTAAAGTTCATCCTTAATTATACAAAGAATATTTTAAAACATTTAAAAATACAGAAAATGTTAGAATCCCCTTGACCAATCTTAGTTTCCTGTCTAAATGTGGCCACTGTTAACAGTTTAGTATGGACTCTCCCAGACACTTTTTAGTATATTTACACACACACACACACTCTTACATATGTATATACACATATCTGTAGAGCTATATATTTTGTTTATAGTGTGTGTTAAGAAAATGCCATCTTGCTGTTCTTGTTTTTCTGCAACTTTTTTGTTTAACATCTTTATTGGAGTATAATTGCTTACAATGCTGTGTTAATTTCTGCTATATAGCAAAGTGAATCAGCTATATGTATACATATATCCCCATATCTCCTCCCTCTTGCGTCTCCCTCCCACCCTCTCTATCCCACCCCTCTAGATGGTCACAAAGCACCGAGCTGATCTCCCTGTGCTATGCGGCTGCTTCCCACTAGCTATCCATTTTACATTTGGTAGTGTATATATGTCCATGCCACTCTCTCACTTCATCTCAGCTTACCCTTCCCCCTCCCCGTGTACTCAGGTCCATTTCTTTGTTGGCTCATTTTCTTAGCAACAAGCCTTGGAAAGTTTCCATGTCAGTACTGATAGAACACATTCTTTTTAGAATGAATATATCTCAGTTTATCTAACCATTCCCAGTATAGATGAGCAGTTATGTGGTCTTCAATTTTCAAGATTACAAATGTTACAATGAGCCACCTTGCTTCTGTCTCCTGAAGCACATGTTTCTTGAGGGCAGATATGGAAGAGTGCAATCAATGGTTGGGTGTAGAATGTCTGTGCATTTCCAATGTTAGTAGTTAAATGGCTGTACTGGCTTCCTCTTGGCCAGCAGGAGAGGGCAGCTCCCATTGTCCTACACTCTAAAGTGGGTGTTATCAAACTTTTTAATATTGCCAATCTGCAAGGTAAACATTATAATTATCACTTTAATTTGCATTTCCTGACTTCTTGTTAGGGTAAGCCTCTCTTCTGGCCATTTATATATATATTTTTGGCATGTTACCTGTTTGTCACCTTTGCCAATTTTTCTAATTTATCATCATTTTGATATCCCTGTCACATAACAGAGACAGTTTTAAAGTAAGTGCTCAAATATTCAGTGAATTGAATTATACTACTAAAAATAATTAAATCCTCCATAGAAACACATAAAGTATTTATGACATAGTATTAAATTGAAGGGAAGAATATAAATTATGTGCAATATGTAACAATATTCATGCATTTCAACATAGGCTAGAAGGGAACACAAAATAATAACAATGAAGCTTTTGAAATAGGAGTTAACATTTACATAGCACTTAACAGATGTTAAGCACTGATCAAAATGTTTCCCGTGTTGTATTAATACCTTTATTCCTCAGAACAATCCCTATTAGAGTTCTTTGAACTCGCTAAAAATCACAGTTTGTGTAAGTGGCAAAGCCACGATTTGATAAAACTGAGCAGTCTGATTCCAGAGCCTGCATTCTTAACTACTACATTATACTAATATAACTTTTAAAAATTCTTTATCATTTACATGTTATTATTTTTACAATAAAAAAATAGCAGTAGAGAGAGTTTGGGGGACTTTTTCAGTCCTGGATCTCCATGGGGTATCTGCACCTTAGTAGTCATCATGGCCCTCTACTTTGCAAGTTCATAAACTACAGTCTGACAGTACATCAGTGTGGCCAGGTCCCAGGGAACCAAGCCATGTTAACCAAACTCACGAGAGACTGACTATAAGTCAGAACTATGTCAATTTTGTTCATTGATACTGAGAGCTTTCATTGCCAAGAGAAATGCAGTATTCACAGCAGCCCAAACATGCTCTTCCTGCTGGGAAAGTCTAAACTGGAAACCAGATTAAAGATTAAAATTTACTCAGTGAGAGCAGAGTAAAAGCAATGGGAAATGGATGAGCTTGGGAAATAGTGTCATCACAGAGTAGTTACAATGACTCCCAGTCCACAAACACAGGGGTACAAGAAAAAGTGACTTTTTAATAATGTAATTTCATTCTTAATCTTCCTCCCACCAAGCTACTGGGAGACCTAACTTTGTTTTCTTTTTTCCCTCTCCTCCCAGTGATTTCTGGAATCCTATGCAAAGCCACGCTTGTTGGGGTAGGGGTGGGGGTTACCTGGTATGTCATGTGGTCCTTGATCCTCTATCTAAGTTGTCAGTGAGATATTCTCTGTCCCTTCCAGCATGCTGTCTGCTACTTCTGTGCCATTCATGGCATACAGGAAGCTTTCAACTGCCTCCAGACCCCACTCGGGGCCAAGGCTGCCTGTCATTCCATCAGCCTAGGTGCCTGTGCAGCCACTCCTGGGACGTGGGGTATATGTCCTCTCAATCAGGGACACACTGGCCTTCATACTTGCCTCCTCTCTCACTCATTCTCCCAGGCAACACCAGGGGAAATGCCTTTCTTAGGTGGGGTAAATCCTGCCTTCATGATTCTGGCCAATTTCTATACTCATTCAGCATTCCTCTCTGGGACTTAGGCATGTGTACCTATCTAAGACAACTATTAGTATACTTTCTTCTTTTTGTACTGGTGGATATCTCCCTTAGCATAATGACCTCAGAGACAACTGTTGGCTTGGGGTTGGGGTAGAAAAGTAGAAATACTAAAAAAATTAAGTATAGATCTGTGCAGATTTAGATAGGAAAGAACAAAAGAGGGAGAGAGGAAGGAGGGAAGGAAGGGAAAGAAAAGAGAGGAAGGAAGGAAGAAAGAGAGAGAGAACCTCAAGATATGCTGCCACATAACCTCATTTAGAGATGAGAATGTCCAAGGCCTTCTCTGGACAATGTTGGTACTTGGCTGTGTCTTCAGTAGCCACCTGCCCTTTTTCTGATTTTTATAACAACTGTACAAAACCTTTGTCTTTCCACTGTTACTTCTGACAGACACACTGCATTTACTTTCCATCATGTTTTCCTTCTGTTGCTGTCCCTGTAGGTGTCCTATGGACAGCCGGGGCCGTCTGCTCACATAACAGTTGGCAATATACAGTGAAGTGTCCCAGTGTGCTCCCAATGGCTCAACGGAAGGGTAGCTGGAATAGCATTATTGAGGCCTTGTTGCCCTGAGGACAGGGCCTGCTTCGTGGGTATACAACCTGTGCCATCAAACATAGGACTCCACACTTGGTTTAATGCTCTGCTATCATCATCCTTAAATTCTTAATCATTTTTTAACAAAGGGCCCTGCACTTTCATTTTACACTGGGCCCCACAAATTATACAGCTCATTCAGCCAAAAGGTCATCATCTCAAAAGGGAATTTGCAAGGTCTGCATTTAGACACCTGTCTCCAAGGGTTCTGAGATAGGACACTATAGAGAGAAACCAGACTTCAACTGCATTAAGGATTCAGTTAATGGCTAATTTGGGTAAGTTTGGTTAACAAGTATCGATTCAGGTAAATTTTTTCAGTTTCAAAACTCTTGGGCTTTTTGAGTGCTTTTAGTCATTGTAACAATCCTGTTTGTGAGCTTAATGTGCATATTATCGTCTTCATTTATGGCTCTATCCATACCTTTATTTATGGCTGTAGTCCCACGTATACAAACTAATTAGAATAATCGGATGATTGCAAACTATATGTTGGAATTAATTCAAACAACTGTTTTCAGAATGACTGGTGGTTTACTGGGATGGTGTCTTTCTGTAGCCCAAATGTCTATGGAAGCCTAACTGGATCGATGTCATGAGCCACCCTAAGCTCATTGAGTTTCTGTCCCATGCTGACTCATGGGTCAATAGGCACCCTTTACCATAAGCTTCCCATTAGCTGTGGCATCAATCTGATGACACCTAATCTTTAGGTTCCCTAATGTGGTTTAGAGAGATTGCTGAGAATCAGTTTTATCAGCCAATCCTGCTCTATTCCATCCTGTCAGGGTTAATAAAATACTCAAGGAGTTGTGGATGAGATGATAACTTTATGTCTCCAAAGAGTTATAATTTTTTAAAATATTTGTATCATTTCCTGTCAAGTGAATAATAACTCAGGCATGGAGTTATTATTAATCAAATCAATGTATTATCCCGCCTGCTTGGGAGAGAAGCCACACTTCAGACTAATCCCTGTATTTATGGGAATTGACAGATGATTCTGTCTTCAGACAAGGATCTATGCAACCTTCCAGAAAACTTGGAATGTCTTTCATCACAGAAGGAAGAATGTTGTGGTCTATTTCCTGAAATAATTTATGGCTCTTGGAGATGAGCTCTGGGTACCCAGCCTTCGGCTGACATGCAGTGACTTCCCCTATAAGTAGCATCATGTGCTGAATGTCTCTTGACACTTAACACATTACGAATGTCACGTGCATGTATTGGCCACCAAATCAGGAAGGCCCTATCTCCTCATTAGCACTGCCCTTCTTTCCTTACTACTGTTACTTAAATCTGTCAATAAGGAAATCAGAGTTTTTGTTCTGAACATTTACACAGTCTAGAGCAGAAATGTGTTATGTATTATGGTCCAATGAATGGTGTCCACTGACAAACTCTGAATTTAGAGAGTTACAAAGTAGTGGAAAGAGTAGAGGGAGGCTGGAACCATGGTTTCAAGGATTATCCCTGCCATTACCAACTGTCTGTCCCAGGGCAAGTTATAAATACTTAACCTCTCTGAGCTTCATTTTTTAAAATATTCAGATTGAGACTGATGTCGAAGTGTATAAATATACAAATTCAGACGAACTGCTTCATGGGGTTGTTCTGAAGCTTAAAAATAGATTATTTCTGTGAAAATGTTTTGTAAGGGGTGGTCTTAAAAACAAATGGTGATCAAAATTAAGACAACATGGGAAGATTCTGTGTAGATTTTATTAATTCCTAAGACAGCAATACTCAATCTTAGCTGCTTTTAAGATTCCCAATGCCCAAGCTGTATTGAGATCAATTAAATCAGAATCTCTAGAATTGGGATTCAGACATCAGTATTTTCTTAAAGCTCTCCAGGTGATTCCTATACAATCAAGCTTGAGAATGACTCAAGGAAAAAGAAAACCACTTTCACTCTTTACTTCCTGTAGCTTGACCAAGCAACTTAACAAATGATTTGGTTGTAAGTTCCCTCAGGCACCTGGGATGCTTCTAGGCACGTTGCCATTGCTAAAGAAATATCTGTTGATAACCCCTCCAAATGACTATGAAAAGAATTGAAAACCCCTCACATTAAGTCCATATTATGGCAACTCATTTCTTGTTTAGTGAGTTATTTGGGGGCAAAGGATGGTAGTGTCCGTCAAAAACATTAAAAGAACTTGGCATGAGAAGTCAGGTGGCATGTTGACCACAACCACATAGAAATGAGTAGGGAAAGGAGGCAGGAGAGAGAAATGAAGCTGTGCTGGGGGCCCCGGCCAGCACGTGTGCATGCAACTTTCCTTGCCAGCATGTGGTGTGCAGTGAGCTGCCTTTGGTGTCTGGCTGATGGTGGAGGATGCCAAAAAAGTGTGAAAGCCTTATAAATGTGTCCGCGGAACATCACTGACAAGCAGCTGGACTCCAGCTCTCCCATCTGTCTCTGGCAGGGTTGACGTCAGCCTTCCAGGTCTGGGAGAGCAGCTGTGTGATAAATCACTCAGTGGCCTGGGAAAGTTAAGAGTTTTCTTGTGGTAGAGAGGTGGCGGCCCTCCAGGTAGTGGTGGCTGTGGGAGAGGGACAGGTCCCAGTGAGCAGATAGTCCCAGGCAGGGAACAAAGTAAAGTTTTAGGAAGGGTCTCCAGAAAACCTAGAGGGACCGGTATTGTTGCACTCGGCTGGGAATTTTATATATGTGATCACATGTAATGCTCACAGCCATTCTAGGAAATGGGTATCTTCTTGTCTCTGTTTTTACAGATCCAGAACTTAAGGTTCTGAAAGCATAAATCAATCTCTGCAGATCACAGATCTAGGAAGTGACAGAACGGGGGACTTAACAAAGTCAGTTATCTCCCAATTTGTGTCATCTCTGCCTTAAGGACCTGTCCTCCAAAGGTGATCAATTAAGAAAGTCTTCACTCAAGCCAAGCCAATCTTTGTGGTTTCTATCCATTCATATGCCCTTCTCCCATCCTTGAGCCACTACCTATGTTATTTTCATCCCCAAAAGTAAATCAACCTACTATGTGCCTGTGTCCTGTCAAAGAAAGCCTTGCTACTTAGAGTGTGGTCTGGGAACCAGTAGCATCGCCTGAGAGCTTCGTAGTAATGTAGATCAAGCCCCACTGAAATTTAACAAGATTGCCAAGGGATTCATTAAAATTTACAAAGCCCTGGTCTACCCAGAAATCTTTATCTGAAAAGGAATTTAGATCAGTGATTCTCAAATTTGTATGCATTAGAATTACCTGGTGGTTGGGGGTAAAATGAAGATTTCTAGCTCTTTTGCCAAAGGGTTCTAATTTGGGAGCTATGGTGTGGGACCTGGGGAATATGTGTGTTTTAGCAAAGCAGCCCAGCTGATTTGGCTAAAGGTGATCTGAAAAGATGGCTATAATCAACATTGGCTCAGGAAGGTCAGCACCTGCCTTCATTTACAGATGATGAGACTGAGGTGAAGGAGAGGGAGATGATGACAGGGTCACGAGGTCATTGGATAGACCTAAGATGAGACTTACGTTCTTGAAGCAGACTAACCACACCAGTTATACAACTGGTGATGAACTAAGATGAGACTTATGTTCTTGAAGCAGACTAACCACACCAGTTTCAGGACTGTAGGTCTTGGAGAAAATCACTGCCAAGACTCTGCCCCTTTGTTCTTTCTAGCACTTTAGAATTCTTGATGCAATTGCGGTTGATTGACTCCTTGATGAGAAAGGAACGTTCTGGACATGGTGTTGGAGGAAACAGTGGGAGTCACTGGATCTCACTGAAGTCTGTCATAGACCTGGTTTTTAAAGTTTGTTTTATTTTTAATGAGTTAAGGGATTGCTTTGGCAAGCTAGAGTTGAGAATCACAGGGACCCGAGTGAAACAGTAATATACCTCCATCTGTATGTGCTTATGTGTACATTATCTCATTTAACTGCTGCAATAACCCTGTGAGGTACCATTTTACAGCCAGCAAACTGCAGAGTCAGGGATGGAGCCCAGCCCTCTAGCTTCAGGGATCTCTCTGCTGTACAATTACCACCTTCTGGGGAAAGTTAAGAAATTCCACCTAAAGACTGTAAGCAGTTGGTGGCCCATAGTTTGTAAACCCAAGAGACACAATTAAAATCATGCTTAGGTCATACTTTTAATTTTATCACCCTGACCATGGAAACCTAATATCACCCCTGGCACTTTACTGCATCCCTTAGGAAGAAAGGCAAGGAAAAAAAAAAAAAACATCTTTGGGGTGCTTTTATTTGGAAACTGTACTTTTCTTTTTGACATGACATAGTGGAAAAAACATAATTTTTTGTTAAATCATGCCTCCTCCATTTATTAGTTGTATGATACTGGGAAAGTTTTTCTAATATCTATAAGCCTAGTTTTTCTTATCTGTAAAATGTGTCATTGTGAGAATCATGCAGATAATGTTAATATATAGTCTGACGCAATGCTTGAGACACATGTGAGGACACAATGAGACGACAGTCATCTATGAACCAGGAAGTAAGCTCTGGCCAGATACCGAATCTGCTGGCACCTTGACCTCCAGAACTGTGAGAAATAAATATTCGTTGTTTAAGATATCCAGTTTCTGGTATTTTTGTTACAGCAACCCAAAAGGACTGAGATACCTCCTTTAATCTGAAGCATTCCCACAGGCTTTCTTTGTCATGTTTTAGGGACACAGTCCCTCTCCTTTTTTTGTTAGTATTGGGTTGGCCCAAAAGTTTGTTTGGGTTTTTCGTAAGATGTTTCAGAAAAACCCGAACGAACTTTTTAGCCAACCCATAGAATATTCCTCATTTTGAGGTTTTCTTTTTTGATGTTTCCTTATGGTTAGATTCAAGTTGTATATTCTCAGTCAGAATACTGCATAGATGATGGTACATCCTCGGGGTATCACATGGAGCCACAAGATGTCCATCTGTCTCAATAGTCATGTCGATTTTGATTACTCTGTCAAGTTGTTGTTCAGTCTCTCCATTATGCAATTAGTGCTCTTTCTCCATCACAACTAATAGGTAATCTGTGGAGAGATTTAAGACTGTGCGAATATTCTTCTCTTCATCAAAACTTTCCCCTATATTTAGCAGTTATTGATGATTCTTGCCTGATGCAATCTTTACTGTGATGATTGAAAATGATAACTTTCCAGTTCCCATACCCCCACCACATTTACAGGTTGGCTCTCAGCATTCTATGGTAAGCAAGGGCCCTCCATTCTTCCTCATTCATTTATTCATTTATTACCAGTATGGACTCATGGATTTTAATTTGTTTCAAAGGTTTATAATTCATCATCATACTTAAATATTTTGGTGCTCAAATTATCCCATATTTGGCCAGTTGGAACCCTTTTCAGCTAGCATCTTGGTCCTTGTGACATGACCCCATCTTTTTTAATGCTTTCTTACTTGCAAGAATAACAAGATGTTCCAGGCTCACATTTTACCTACATTGCCTCATCCCTGGAGTCAGCCATTTCTCCAAAGAGCCTTGGTTCCTTTATGTAGATAATGGTGTTTGAGACCAAGGTCTGGGTTTTAGGTATGATCATTGCTACTGAGGGGTCTTTGATTCTTCGCCATTTCAACAGATAGAGCTAGGAAATAGTTACATGAAAATATACCTGTATATATACATATACAAACATACATACATACAAACATATACTTGTATGTTTGCATGTGCATATTACAAGCATAGACATAATTAAGAAGTCATCAGTTCACACTGATAACTCTAATTCCAGTCTATATCCATGAAGTTCTATCGTGCCTTCTCTCATGCTATATTTGTATGTCCCTTCTGCCACAGTGAGAATTCTGACTCTCATCAACATTAACCCATTTACTCATTTGCTCAATCCTATAGTACATCTAAAATAATTTCAGAATTGCTTCGCTCATATTTCTATAATTGAAAAAAAACTACTAAAAAGAGCTCAGAATTTATTTTCAATTCTCCCCTCACTCCTCATGCTCAACCTTGGCCAAGATTGTGGGTATACGGTGAAAAATTGTGTTCCTAGCCACTCTCCCCATATGACGCCTTAGTCCTTTAGAGCCCCAAGGACTGCAGTAAGGAAATAGAGTGGCAAAAGGTCTGAATGAATCCAGGATGTCTAAAGAACCCAGGGGTTGGTGTGTTCTATTCTGAGAGACCCACAGGTCTGCTCTATGATGAGGACCAGTGTTCATAGCCTGATTTGTTTCAATTCTTGTAAAAAATACAAATGGAATTTTTTTGGGCTCAGAAATTAGGAGGCATCCTCCTCCGGATTGTTTCTCTCTTTGATCTAGTCGATCCTCCACTATTTGTGAAGTGAACCATAAATTTGGTCTTACTTCACTTCTCAAAACCTGCAGGCTACCCACCTGTCACAGAAGCCAGACTGCAGCCTCCCGTCTCCAAGCTCATCTTCCAGAGTTTAATCCATGTCCTTTGGACGGGGCCAGTGTATTAACTGGCAGACAACTGGAGGAAACACAATTTTCCTATAACCATTCTGAATTCCTCCTTTGATGTCAGGTTACAATTCTCTCTTGCATACTGCAGTGCACACAATTTCATCTGAATCAGGTACAGCTCTGATAACCCTGGGAAGCCACAACATGCCAGAGGAGAAAGATTTACACATGCAATTCTTTTCCACAGCAAGAAAATAATCAAGGTAGAAAAGATTGTCATCGAAACAGCTGTGCTTCTTTCCAAGAGCTTTCTGCTGTCTGTTTTAGGTGATACTATTCAGTCTTGACCCCTTTGGTTACAGTCTTCTGTTCCTAATCAGCGCATGTTCAGTAGAGAGTTAATAAAACAAATACAGGTCCCTAATGACAACAGGAATATTATCTTAACAGGGTAGCAGCAAAATACACATTTGATCATTGAAGTGATTTGCACTCCTCTTAGCTTTCAAAAGTAACTGGGAAAGGAAAATAGAGATAGTGAGTGTTGGAGTGTGGCAGTATCTAGTGAGGGCTGGGAAGTGACTTTGTTCTAAGGCTTATCCCTGGTCTCAGAGCATGAGTTTGATGAGTGCACCTATCTCAAAATCCTGCCTTTCTTCTCTGTATCTTTTTCCATCTTTATCACAATTTGCTCCCTCTATCTGGGGCGGGGGGACTTTCTAAGACAGATTCAAACAGAAAGTATGTTTTATCACAGCACTTCTCCTTCCACTTGAATCTCTACAATGCGCAAGAGTGTGAGCCACATTTTCCTAGGTTACCTCATCTTTTATGCGTGCTTATTAGCCATAACACAATTCATAACCCTTGAGATATAAACATAATGATCTTGCTCTTCTTTCCAGTTCTAGCTGGCCATAGCAATCATAGACTGTGGTAGGCAATATTGGGAACACTCCTTTCCAATGGTCTTCACTTTCTGTGTAATTCCCTCACCTTGAGTATGGTCTGGATCTGAGGACTTGCTTCTAACTCATAGAATATGGCAAAAATGATGAGGTGTCACTTCAAAGATTACATTATAAAATGCTGTGATTTCTGTCTTCCTCTCATTCCCTCACTTGTACTCTCATTTGCCCTCTCACCTATTTACTCTGATGAAGCCAGCTGACCTGTTGTAAACTACTGTATGAAGAGACCCACAGGCAAAGAATCAAAGGAGGCCTCTGGCCATTAGCCAGTGGAGAACAAAGGGCCTCAGTCCAATAGTTCACAAGGAACTGAATCTCATCAACAACCATGTGAGTGAGCTTGGAAATGGATATTCTCCAATTAAGCCTTCAAGTGAGATTATAATCCCATCCTTGTGAGAGACCCAGAGTGGAGGACCCAACTAGGCCAGGCCCATGGAAACTATAAGATAATGAGTGTTGTTTAAGCTACTAAGTTTGGGGGTAATTTGTTACACAGCAATAGATAACTAATGCAGAAAATCTTACTCAACTGTGCCATGAAGCTGACCTTGTAACACATCAGTTCATCTCACCAGCTCCACCTGCATTCTCTCACCCTTATGAATGAAGCCCATTTCATTCTGTGTACCTTGCTTTATAATGTCATTCAATTTCCGTATTTTCTTGTCCTGTTCCTTAGTCCACTCTGCCACCACTCAAAATCATTTCTGCTGTTGCACCTTAATAGCTCATAGCATTTTCCTTTCTCTTTATCATCAGTAAGGCTCAGCACATTCTTCCATAGTAGATGCTCAGTAAATAATTGTGGACTGATTTAGATGTAAACATTCATTTCAAATCATTCGCTTAAAAGAGTTATTGAATACCTATTCTATACTAGGTAATAAGAATGAATTGATGAGTAAAAATATACACAAGTCTTGCCCTCATGGAGCTTACCATCTGGAGAGGGAGGCTGATATTTGCACTGGTCATTTACACAACAAACGTGTTAGATATTAAGTTCCCTGAAGGAGAGGTAAAGATGCTGCAAGAAGGTTAGAAATAAAGATTTTACCTAGTAAGGGAAATCAGGGGAGATGCTCAGAAAAAATGATAACTGAGTTAATTTTTCAAAACTGAGTGGGCATTAACTTAGCAAAAGTGAGCAGGGGGTGGGGGACAGAGGGAGGAGGGAAGCATTCTAGACAAAGGGAACAGAATGTGCAAAGTAGTCTTTGAAGTACTTGAGAGTCCATGAGTCTTGAGATTAAAAAACAAGGAAGAGTGCGATGTGAGATGAGTGAAGAGGTAGATGAGGGTTAGACCTGATCCTATCTTTTCTAGGCCATCTTTGAATAATAAACGTTTCAGGAATATCCAGAAAGTTCCTGTACTACAACTACATTCTCTTGGTGTCATTACAGCCCAGCGGGTCTCAAATATGTTTTAGTCCTGTTTTAGGTAGTTGCTTTTTGAAGCTTGCTTTGATGGTACCCTTGAAAGAAATCAGGACCATGAAAAAATGAAAAGACATGGCCCATGACCACAAAGAGTGAGTGTTCTATTTGGGGACTCATCATGGAAAAAACTTATCAGTCTCTGAATCACAATAATACAGTGCACATAAAATAATAAAACAAACCCCTAAATGCCAATAGAGAACTCAAAGTTAAATAACCCTAGAGGATAAAGGGGAGATGAATGATGAGTAAATCCCACTTAGTCTTGGCTCCCCCACAAGCCCACTTTCAAGCCTCTCTTTGGCTAGCCAGTGAGTATCAGTCCTCTCAAAGATGTTTGTGGTACAGTCTGGACCATGAGAGGGGAGGAAGAGATCTCCAAAAATAGAAATGGAGACAAGGCCCTGTGAAACAAGGCCCTGATGGAAGATAGCAAGAGAAGAATCAAAGATACTTCTAGGGAACTCCGCTGTTCTCCTAGGGATACTGGAACAGTTCTGCTCATTTTGTATGGAGATGATAGAGGATGGCAGATACAAGTGACTCATGTGACTGGCACAAGTTGATGGTCAGTATACACTTACTGAACAGTTTGGAGAAGGGCCATTCATCATATAGGAGATCCTTCGCCCACCGTGGGGATAGAGGTTTCCATAGGAGGAATTATATAGCTTATGAACTCTAGGCGTCCTGGAGCCTTGTTTAGAGATTCTATCTCTCTCTCCTCTCCTCCCTAACTTTAAGATACAGTCAACTTGTATGGATGGCCCCAGAAGACCTCCTGTAAGAAGATAGGTCATATGGGCAGAAGAGGCAATGCATGAGCTTATAAGTGAAAGCCCTGCTCATTAACTCTGTTTGGCCATATGAGTGTTGGGAATCTGACTCTTGAACTCACTCCTAAATACTTGGAATTTCAATGGATCTTGGACCACCATGACAGTCTTCAGTGGTCCTGACGGCAGGATTATAGGCTCAAATGCAACCATCCATGAAACAACAACTTGAACAGCAAATTCCAAATATGCCTTAATCTTGAGGGGAAAAAAATACCCACATGGAATTTTTAGGCATATGCAGATTTTCAGTGATTAAAAAATGGCCACCATTTGAAAATTACTTCCTATGTTCCTGGAACACTACTCTATATGAGTTATGTCACTCAATCCACACACAAAGCCCTTTAAGATGGTGCCATTGTCTTAATTTTACAGATGGAGAGACTAAGGCTCAGAAAGTTTAAGAAACCTTCTCCAAGATCCCAGAGTAAAAGCAGCAAAGATAGAATTTTAACGCAGGTAGGTTTGTTTCTGGGATTCAACAGCTCAACCCCAACGTCTTTTCTTCTGGGAAGGCTTGTGTGAGTTCCCTGCCCACTCTGCCCCCATCGGACTTTGAACCCACTTTTATTACAAACTGAAACTATTATATAGTAGTAACTTAGGATTTCATGAAATCCTCTTTGAGGATTGAGACCCACATGGTGGGTCTGCCAGTATTTATAGAATAAATAAATGCACATTAAGGTCATTTCTGTCTAGGAACAAAGCATGCACTAACTTTAGAGAATAGCAATTATGCTCACGAGCTGACTGGAGACTACTTTCTCCTCCCCTTCTGACCCCAGAAGAGGACATTCTTAGCTGAGGCAGGTACCCAGCCTCTTCTGCAGCTGCCACAGGGGCTTGGAGGACCCCTGGAAGCCAGAACCCTCTCCTGTAACCCCCAGCCCCCAGTCAGCCCCATCAGAGCATCCTGGTCTGAGCACCGATCCTGAGGCTGTAGGCACACATGCTCTGGCTTCTGCAAAAACATCTCTCTCCATGGAGCAAGACCCAAGAGTGACTTAGCATGACTCAGTGAGAGCCCAGGGAAAGTGAGGGCTGCTGTGGTTTCTGCTCTTCCTGTGGAAAGATCAGTTGATCCTGGGCCTGGGTTTCTCTTGGGGCCTGGGCTGCTAGCCTGATGTCTCTGCTCTGTTCACTGGGCTCCACAGCCCCTCCTTCTCTTTCCTCAGGGCCAGGCTGACACCTTAGGGGACTCACATCTGAATCATATCAGGAGGTCAACAGGGAGGAAATGAGAGGTGAGGACTGATGTCCTTTCCCCCAGCTGGGTGGATAACAGTCTTAGTAGTCACAATAACCAGCCGCCTTTGGGCATGTCCGGTATGCCAGCCACTGTGTCGAGGGCTGCAATGCACAATAAATGTTCACTCTTCCTGTTATTGAGTGCTTACTCTACCAGTCACTATTCCAGGAACTTTAGAAGTATTAACTCATTTAATCCTCACCACAATCCCATGAAGTAGGTCCTATTATTACCATCACCATTTTGCAGGTAAGAAAACCAAGGCAGGGAGAGAATAATTAACTTGCTCAAGGCCACGGAGCTGGAATATGGTAGAGAGGGGTTTGAACTCAAGCAGCCTGGCTTCAGAGCCCATTCAACTATTTACGTATATAAGCTAATCCTTGCAAAAGCCCTTGCAGTGGTTCTTATTCTTCCCATATGCAGATGAGGAAGCCAAGGTTCTAAGGATGTTAAATGAGCAGGGTGAGATGTAGAAGCAATTAACTGATATAAAAAGAATATGACTATGCTCTGGTTCCAGAGCCTGAGCTCATTCCCCAGCATCATGCAGACCTGAAGCTCAAATTGGGTCTCTAACAGAAAATATTTGCAAATCACTAGAAGGGCAGAATGGTTAGGGACGGTTCTCTAGAGGTGCTAGGGCTACTGATTTTGTCCTTGCACGATATGCTATCGTCAGAATGGCTGTTGCCATCACCCACCAACAGGCCAAATGTCCCTCCTCAAAACTCTCACAAATATGAGGCGAGCCAGCTTGGCTCCCGGCTCCACCAAGCATGGATTTCTGAAACTCACTTCAGGACCCAGGAAAGAGCTCAGAGACTGGGGCACAGGCCCCATCTGTGCTCCAGCCCTGACCCTAAGCTCAGACTGAGAAGCTGCAATGCCAGATGAAATCCCTGATGTGTGTACTATCTTCCCTCTCATTCCCAGCCCCCTCTGTTGTTTTTTAAGGGTGAAAATGGATGGCTGCCTTTTCAGGAGCATCAGGTGCCTAGTACAAGTGCACGGTAATTTTCAGGACTGAAATTTCTGATTGCTTGATAGTTTTGAGCAATACCTGGTCCATGGGAGAGGGTCCACGATGCAGACCAGAAGGGACCACTTGCTTCCTGCCTGTGGGGGAACCATACTCACCTTGATTCCCCTCCAGGCATGTGGTTCAAGTTACCTCAGCCAGAAACAGCAACTGGGGCCCAATCTGCACTGTGTCCCCTTCACAAAGGTTTGCATATGGAAAGCATTTGTGGCTGTGTCAGTCTCGGCTGTGGGGACAGGTGGGGTGCACCTGGAAGCCTGGCTCTCAGCGGCCAGGCTGCAGGTAGAGGCCCTGCCTCCTTCCACAAGGTGTTTCCAATGAAGAGGGCACATTTCCTTCATTAGAAAGAAAACAAACCCAAATGGACAATGTCATGGTGTTTCTCAGGAAAAGAGGAAAACCGTCTTCAGATGTCCTCGGTGAGCTCCTCTGATGCACCTTTGTGTGGGGCTGGCATGGGGAAGAGAGAAGTGCATTTATGTGGAAACCAAGAGGAGACCTCCGCAGTCCCACCACCAAACCTGCTTCCCCAAACTAAACGGTGCTTGTTTGGCTGCATCATAGACTGTCAGGGCTTGAGGAGGCACAGAGTGCAGCCTCCCTGTTTGGCAGATGAGGACACAAAGCCCAGAGAGGCCAAAGAACTCGACCAGCAGTTAGGGCAGAGCTGCAGCTGGAACCTGCAACTCCTAAACCCGGTCCAGGGTGCTTTCTGGCATATTCCATTCCACACAACCATCTCAACAATTGAACACACATCTACTCATGTGTAGTTGATGCTTTAAAGCAATGGTTCTCAACCTGGATGCGTGTTGTCAATGCCTGGGAGGCTTTGAAGAAACACCAGTAATACCCAGGAGTCATACCCTGAGATTCCTATTTAGTGGGTGTCTGGCATGAGGCCCCAACATGGGTATTTTTAAAAGCTCTCCAGGTGACATGCATAGGATTGAGAGCTCAGGATTGCACTGGCAAATATATAAATAACACCCAAGCTCACATGTGAGGTGCTATAGATGGTCCAAGAAGAATGCAAGTGTGATCCTGACTGCGCTAACCTTTTTTTGCCCAGGAGACTAATCCAGGTAAACACTACTGTTTATTCCACCTAAGCAAAGCTTGCTCCCCTTTTCAGGCCAATCTCAAATCACCCCTCTTCCATAAAGCCTTTTTAACGAGACCCCAAATGAAGTTGGCATACCTCTTCTCTGAACTCCTACACTACCCACAGGCTTTAGGCAAACAGTTCAGCACCAAATTACATATGATTTCTATTGTTATGCTGTAGTAATTACAAAATGGAAGTTTCCATTTATTCAGTGTATACTATGTGCCAGCAACTCTGCTTTATGCTTTCCATACATTGCCACCAATATTCCCAGGAGCTCTGCAAAGCGGGCATCAATATATCTATTGTACAGATTAAGAAACTGAGACTCATAGATGTTAAGTATGTTGCCCCAAACCAGATAGCTAGTAAGGACGTATGAATCTGTATGCCTCCAAAGTTCTCTCAAATGCATCATTTTATATCAAATATAAACACTGTTTCTTTATTATAACATGTACTCCTGATATATTACTCTGCAAGCTGTAAAGTTCTTTGATGTTCATTCTCTTACTTAATGCTGGCTGTAGCTCTGCTATCAGCTCTATTTGACAAGCAAGGGAATTAAGTCTGAAAAATTAGGTAAAATGCTCAAAATCCCATGGCCTAGCCCAGAACCCAGTTATTCTGATTCCAAGTGCAGGACTATTTCTACTGCTGTCATATGCCATGGGCCAAGCTCCGTTCCATATTGACCTGAAGTCGCATGAGGGTCTAAACTCTGTTTTGTGCTTCTCCTGTATTCCCTTTGTATACCAGATATACAGCCTGTTGCTTTATTAATTGATTTGCCAAGAAGTAGCAAGAATGTCCTCGTGAGGCATCCTGTCCCTAAGGACCTGAAGAACAGAACGCTAAAAACACTTTTGGGACTGGAAAGAACTGCTGAGGAGGCATGACTGGTTCTTTTTAGGGCCATGACTAAGTCATGTTCTTTAAAAAAAAAAAAAAAAAAAAGCCTTCCAGTCACTCTTTATGAAGGTATGATTTTCAACTATCTACATCAGCTAACAGAAGCAAAGAGCAATGTGAATTTAGTGACCTGCTTATGATCATGAAATGAACCAGTGGAAGAGAGAAAATTTCCACCTGCCTCCTTCCAAGTCTCTGATTCGAATCCCAGTCACCTATCTATGACATAGCAGTATCTTTTTATTTATTTAATTATATCCAAACTCATTTCCCAAAGGACTCAAAGTGGTTTGCAATATGAATAGATACAACAAGTAAAGATAAAATAGAAACAAGTAAAGGCAACCAAGGCTGAGAAAAACATAAATATAAAAAGTCAAGTCCAAGGAAAGCTACTTTATTAGTCAGATAAGAAACAGTGCCTAAAGCCCAAAACACCGCAGTGAATTTAAAATAGATCTTCCATGCGTGGGGTTCAGTTGATGAGGTGTTTTTAAGGGCTCAGTAATTCCTGTGGGTATTTACTCCATGCCAGATATTGACCCAGAAGAATGATTAACGCAATGAAACTATAGAATTTATCCCCAGGATGTGGTCAATACACTGTATTCATGCATCCGTAGTTAAACGAGAAATGTGTCCTCCAAGTCTAATGTTGCCAGAAAGACCACGTCAATGCTTTGCTTTCTGCAGAACAGAATTTTTATTTCAGCAAGTCTGAATCATGTCCATTCATTTATTTAGCAAATATTGTGACAATAAGTCATCTGCCAGGAACTGGGAAATGCACTGGAAATTCGAAGGCAAATAAGACATGGACACTTTCCCACAGGACTTCTCTGTCAAGAGGAACAAACAGGCTTATAAATATATAATCGGCACAACTATAAGGGGATTCTAGAGGTATCTATAAGGGGTGTAAAAGCAGAGATGGGGACAGACACTTCACTGAGATTAGCAGGTGTTTCTTATCTTCTAACCAACATAATCTGGTTACAAGAGCACTGGGGTTCTGGGTTGAGGGGGCCATCCTTAGTAAAGTGGACCTGGGGGAAATCATAGCATAAATAACTTACCTTTGTGACTTGCTGAACAGTTCCATATTTCTGATTTGTTTGTGTGAAGAAATAGGCAGGCAAAAGGCAGCAGTGCCAGCCAAAAACTGGTGGCCAGCAGGAACAAGATGAAGGAATGTAAAGGAATGCTGTAACAAACATTTTTGTAATATCTGGGTTAGTGAGGCTGATTTCTTGGCATGGCATAGGTATTTTACTCTTGGCAGTCCTCCATATGATAAAGGCACGTTCAGTCAAAATCAACTTTCTAACAGACTATGCATCCATTCGAACCACCTATGATCACATTTAAAACAAAACTCTAGCATCTTGAAAGAGACGGAAAACGGCAGGTGTGTGTGCAATGATCAGCACCAAAAACTGAAAGCTAGTAACAAAAGTGACCAAATATTTTAATTCTTTGGATCTCTGGTGCAGATTCAAAAATTGGGAGCAATCTCTTCTGGCTGACCTGGCTGAAGAAAACTTTAATGGCTATTAAAAAAATGTAGTATGAATGCTGAAGAATTTACAAATCTATAGCTGCAAAAGTGACCTGCATATAGAGTTTACTGTGATTGATTCCAGTATATGTGTCTGGAGAACTCCCCAAGCAGAGCTTTATGGAAAACTGGCACATGCTTGGTGTTAGCTCAAGGAAGGTGCTGAATTTCTCCTGTAGAAACGAAAGCAGATAAGGTAACTTTTAAAGAAAATAACAGAAAATAACCTTCTCTTTTCTTACTTGTATTAACTCATAGGTTGGAAGTTGAAAAACAAACTTAAAAATCTAAGAATTACTGAATACTGGATATATCAGGGAATCAGATAAAGTGGAGAGCTTTAAAGAGAAGTGTGCACACTTGTGACCAAAAACTAAGCCACCAGGAACTAGAAAGATTGAATCCATGACTTAAGTGTTTATGAGAGATGACACTGGGTTAAGAGTACAGGCCACAGGGGAACTAGACCCCTTGGGTTAGGCTCCCATCTCCTCCATTGTATGTCTCTGGTCAAGTTACTGACAGTTCTCTCACTTGAAAATAAGGACACCTACCTCACTGGGTTGTTGCGAGGATTGAATGAGATAATGCATGTGAGGCTTAGCGCAATGCCCAGCACTTAGTAAATGTTAAAATTTAAAAAAAAAATCAGCTGCTGTATTATAAGCATTCTCTCACATAATTCTCACAACCCTGCATGGAATGTCCAATGATCCTCATTTTCCTGGTATGGGGAAGGTAAATGTCTTAGCTAAACATTCCCACAGGTGATGGACTTTCTAAGTGATAGCCACGCCCTGCCTTCTTCCTCCCCTCCTTTTCCCAGGAAGCCATGCTCTCCGCAGTGTAGATAGTCTTTCACTTGTTTCCCAAACCTCAATCTGTCCCATGGCTTTCTCCCCAGCTATTCCCCTTTCATAATTCTCCATGATCCTCAAGTCCCTCCTTTTACTATGGAAACATATTTTGTTTTGTCATTGAATTTTGTTCATCAACATTTATTTTCAAATTATATTCCATTATAAGTTACTGTAAGATATTGGGTATAATTCCCTGTGCTATAAAGTAAGTCCTTGTTGCTTATCTATTTTATGTATAGTAGTTTGGGTCTGTTAATCCCATACTCCTAATATGTCCGTCTCCCACTCCCTCTCACCTTTGGTAACTGTAAGTTAATTTTCTATGTCTGAGAGTGTTTCTGTTTTGTATATACATTTATTTGTGTTATTTTTTAGATTCCACATGTAAGTTATATCATATGATATTTGTCTTTCTCTGTTTGACTTACTTCATTCTATAGGTCCATCCATGTTGCTGCAAATGGCAATATTTCATCCTTTTTTATGGCTGCGTAATATTCCATTGCATATGTATACCACATCTTCTTAAGTCAATCAGCTGTTGATGGGCCCTTGGGTTGTTTCCATGTCTTGGATCTTGTAAATAGTGCTTCTCTGAACATTGGGGTGCAAGTATCTTTTCAAATTAGAGTTTTGTTTTTTTCAGATATATACCCAGGTATGGGGTTCCTGGATCCTATGGTAGCTCTATTTTTAGTTTTTTTAAGGAACCCCCATACTGTTTTCCATAGTGGCTGCACTATTTTACATTCCCATCAACAGTGTACAAGGGTTCCCTTTTCTCCACACCCTCTCCAGTATTTATTTTGTAGATTTTTTGATGATAGCCATTCTGACCAATGTGAGATGATACCTCATTGTGGTTTTGAATTGCATTTCAATAATAATCAGTGATGTTACACATCTTTTCATTTGCCTGTTGACCATCTGTACGTCTTCTTTGGAAAAATGTCTATTTAGGTCTTCTGCCCATTTCTTGATTGGGTTCTTTGTTTTTCAATATTGAGTTGTATGAGCTGTTTGTATATTTCAGATATTAACCCCTGTTGGTAGAATCATTTGAAAATATTTTTCCCAATCTGTAGGTTGTCTTTTTGTTTTGTTGATGTTTGCCTTTGCCATGCAAAAGCTTGTAAGTTTGATTAGGTCCCATTTATTTAATTTTGCTTTTATTTCTTTTGCCTTGGGAGACTGGTCTAAGAAATTATTGTTATAATTTATGTCAAAGAATGTTTTGCTTATTTTCCTTTCTAGGAGTCTTATGGTGTCATATCTTACATTTAGATCTTTAAACCATTTTGAGTTTATTTTTATGTATGGTGTGAGGGAATGTTTTAATTTCACTGATGTACATGTAGCTGTCCAGCTTTCCCAACACCACTTGTTGAAGGGACTGTCTTTTCTCCATTGTATATTCTTGCCTCCTTTGTCATAGATGAATTGACCAGAGGTGTGTAGGTTTACTTCTGTGCTCTCCATTCTGTGCCATTTATCCATGTACATCTTTTTGAGCCATGCTATTTTGATTACCATAGCTTTGTAGTATAATGTAAAGTCTGGAAGTGTTATACTTCCAGCTTTGTTCTTTGGAAATTCTGGATACTTTGTAGTTTTATAGAAATTTTAGGATTATATATTCTAGTTCTGTGAAAAATCTCATGGGTATTTTGATAGGAGTTGCATTAAATTTGTAATTGCCTTGTGTAGTATGGCCATTTTAACAATATTAATTTTTCAATCAGAGAACTGGGATATCTTTGAATCCTCTTCAATTTCCTTTACCAATGTTTTATAGTTTTCAGCGTAAAGGTCTTTCACCTTCTTGGTTAAGTTCATTCCTAGGTATTTTTTTGACGTAATTTTAAGTGAGATTTTTTTTTTTTTTTACTTTCTGATATCTCGCTGTTAGTATATAGAAATGCAAGAGATTTCTGTATATTAATCTTGCATCCTGCTACATTGCTGAATTCATTTATTAGTTCTAATAGTTCTGGGGCAGAGACTTTAGGGTTCTCTATATAGAGTATCATGTCATCTGAAAATAAGGACAGTTTTACCTCTTCCTTTCCAATTTAGAGGTCTTTTATTTCTTTTTCTCATCTGATTGCTATAGTGAGGACTTCCAAAACTTTGTTGAATAGAAGTGGTAAGAGTGAGCCTCCTTGTTTTGTTTCTGAATTTAGTGGGAAGCCTTTTAGCTTTTCATGATTGAGTACTATGTTGGCTGTGAGTTGTCATAAATGGCCTTTATAATGCTGAGATATGTTCCCTCTATATCCACTTTGATGAGTTTTTATCATGAATGGTTCTTGAATTTTATCAAAGCTTTTTCTGAATCTATTGAGATAATCATGTTTTTGTCTTTACTTTTATTAATGTGGAGTATCACATTGGTTGATTTGCATATGTTGAACCATCCTTGCAACCTTGGAATGAATTCAACTTGATCATGGTGTATGTTCTTTTTTATGTATTTTTGGATTTGGTTTGCTAATATTTTGTTGAGGATTTTTGCACATATATTCATCAAAGATATTAGCTTGTAATTTTCTTTTTTGGTAGTGCCTTGGTCTGCTTTTGGTAATGGTGGCCTTGTAGAATGAATTTGGGAGTGTTTCCTCCACTTCGAATTTTTTAGAATAATTTTAAAAGGATAGGTATAAGTTCTTCTTTATATATATTTGGTAGAATTCCCCAGTGAAGCCCTCCAATCCTGGACTTCTGTTTGCAGGTTTTTTAAAATTACAGATTCTATTTCACTTCTAGTGATTGGTCTGTTCAAATTATCTGTTTCTTCTGAATCACTCTTGGCAGGATGTATGTTTCTAGAAATTTGTCCATTTCCTCTAGATTGTCCAATTTATTTAGCATATAACTGTTCATAGTATTCTCTTGTGTTTTTTTGTATTTCTGAGCTATCAGTTGTCATTTCTCCTCTATTTTAAATTTTGTTTATTTGTATATTCTCTCTTTTCTTCTTGGTGAGCCTTGCTAGAGGTTTAATTTTGTTTGTCTTAAAAACAAAACCTCTTGGTTTTATTGATCTTTTCTATTGTTTTTTATCTCTATTTACTCTCTGATCTTTATTATTTGCTTTCTTCTGCTGACTTGGTCTTTGTTTGTTCTTCTTTTTCTAATTCTTTTAGGTGGTACGTTAGGTTGTTTATTTCAGACTTGTTTCTTGAGGAAGGCCTGTATCGCTATGAATTCCCACTTAGAACTGCTTTTGCTGCATCCTATAGATTTTGTAAAGTTATATTTTCATTTTCTTTTGTCATCTTGAGGTATTTTCTGATTTTTTTGATGACCCATTGGATTTTTAGTATCTTGTTGTTTAGTCTCCATGTGTTTTTTCTTTTCTTGTTTTTCTTTCGGTGGTTGATTTCTAGTTTCATATCTTTGTGATCAGAAGAGATGCTTGAAATAATTTCTGTCCTCTTAAATTTGTTGAGGCTTGTTTTGTGTCCTAGTATGTGGTCTACCTAGAGGGCATTCAATGTGCACTTGAAAAGAATGTGTATTCTTCTTTTTTTGGATGTAGTGGTCTGTAGATATCAATTAAGTCCAACTTGTCTATTGTGTCATTTAGGGCCTTTGTTGCCCTAATTTTTCCAGATTTTCTGTCTGGATGATCTGTCTATTGATGTCAGTGGAGTGTTAAAGTCTCCTACTATTACTGAATTATTATCAATTTCTCCCTTCGTGTCTCTTAGTATTTGCTCTCTATATGGAGATGCTCATGTATTGGGTGCATATATGTTAACAATTGTAATATCTTCCTCTTATATCGATCCCTTTATCATAATATAATGCCCATTTTTGTCTTTTGCTAGAGCCTTTGTTTTAAAGTCTATGTTGTCTGATGTGAGTATTGCTACCCCTGCTTTCTTATTGCTTCCATTTCCATGATATATGTTTTTCCATATCATCACTCTCAGTCTGTGTATGTCTTTTACCCTGAAGTGAGTCTCTTACCAGCAGCTTATTCCAGGTTTTTTAAATCCAATCAGACACCCTATGTCTTTTGATCAAAACATTTATTCCATTGCCATTTAAAGTAATTATTGATAGGTATGTACTTATTGCCATTTTATTCCATGTTTTCCAATGTTTTTTTGTAGTTTTTCTTTGTTCATTTCTTCTTCTTTTTTTTTTTTTCTGTTGTGATTTGATGATTTTCTGTTGTAGCATGCTTCAGTTCCTTTCTTTTGGTTTTTGTGAATCTATTGTACGTTTTGATTTGGGTTACCATGGGGTTCATGTATGTTGATCCATAGCTTATCTACTTGCTTTAAATTGATAGTCATTCAAGTTCAAACACATTCTAAAAGATCTATTTTTTAAATCCTCTCCTCCACATTTTATGTTTTTGATGTCCTGTTTTATATCTTCATGCTTATACTTCTACTGCTTGCTGTAGTTATAATCACTCTTACAATTTTTTCTATTTGTTTTTCAATCTGTGTACTGGCTTATTTATGTAATCTTCAATCCTTACTTTATATCTGTCTTTTCTATTGTGGTTTTCCCTTTCCTATAGATTCTTAGTTCTTTTCTATTTAGAGAAGACCCATCAATATTTCTTTTAGGGTAGGCTTAGTATTGCTGAATTCTTTTACCTTTTGCTTGTCTGAGAAATTCTTTGTCTCTCCTTCTATTCTAAATTATTATCATGCTGGGTAGGGTATCCTGTGTTGCAGGGTTTTCCCTTTCAGGGCTTTGGATATATCATGGCACTCCCTCCTGACCTGCAAAGTTTCTGCAGAGAAATCAGTTGATAGACTTATGGGTGTTCCTTTATAAATGACTCTTTGTCTCTTGCTGCCTTTATAATCCTTTTTTATTTCTAACTTTTGCCATATTAATTATGATATGTCTTGACACGAGTCTGTTTGGGTTTATCTTGTTTGAGACCTCCTGTGCTTCCTGTACCAGAATATGTGTTTCCTTTTTAAGGTTTGGGAAGTTTTCAGCCATAATTTCTTTTTTGTAATTTAATTTTTATTTTATATTGGGGTATAGTTGATTTACAATGTTGTGTTGGTTTCAGGTGTACAGCAAAATGGTTCAGTTTTACATATACATATATCCATTCTTTTTCAGATTCTTTTCTGATCTAGGTTAATACAGAATTTTGAGTAGAGTTCCCTGTGCTATAGAGTAGGTCCTTGTTGATTATCTTTTTATATATAGTAGTGTATATATGTTCATCCCAAACTCCTAATTTATCCCTCCCCACCACATTTCCCCTTTGATAACCATAAGTTTGTTTTTGAAGGCTGTGAGTCTGTTTCTGTTTTGTAAATAAGTTCATTTGTATCATCTTTTTAGATTCCACATATAAGTGATATCATATGACAGTTATCTTTCTCTGTCTGACTTACTTCACTTAGTATGATAATCTCTAGGTCCATCCATATTGCTGCAAATGGCATTATTTCATTCCTTTTTATGGCTGAGTAATATTGCATTGTATGTATGTACCATATCTTCCTTATCCATTCCTCTGTCAATGGATATTTAGGTTGCTTCCATGTCTTGGCTATTATAAACAGTGCTTCAGCGAACATTGGTGTGCATGTATCTTTTTGATTTATGGTTTTCTCCAGATATATGTCCAGGAGTAGGATTGCTGGATTATATGTTACTTCTATTTTTAGTTTTTTAAGGAACCTCCATACTGTTCTCCATAATAGTTGCACAAATTTACATTCCCACCAACCATCTAGGAGGGTTCCCTTTTCTCCACACCCTCTCCAGCATTTATTGTTTGTAGACTTTTTGATGATGGCCATTCTGACTGGTATGAGGTGATATCTCATTGTAGTTTTGATTTGCATTTCTCTAATAATTACCGATGGTGAGCATCTTTTCAATAACACTGTTGAATGTAGATGAAAAAATCCTCAACAAAATACTAGTAGACCAAATCTAACAATACATTAAAGGATCATACACCATGATCAAGTGGGATTTACCCCAGGGATGCAAGGACTTTTCAATATCTGCAAATCAATCAGTGTGATACACCATATTAACAAACTGAAGAATAAAAACCATACGATCATCTCAGTTGATGAAGAAAAACCTTTTGACAAGATTCAACACCCATTTATGATAAAAACTATCCAGAAAGTCAGCATAGAGGTAACCTACCTCAACATAATAAAGATCATTTATGACAAACCCACAGCTAACATACTCAATGGTGAAAAGCTGAAAGCATTTCGTCCATGGTCAGGAACAAGACAAGGATGTCCACTCTCACTACTTTTATTCAACATAGTTTTGCAAGTCCTAGCCAAGGCAATCAGAGAAGAAAAAGAAATAAAAGGAATACAAATTGGAAAAGAAGTAGTAAAATTGTCACTGTTTGCAGATGACATGATACTATACATAGAAACTCCTAAAGATGCTATGAGAAAACTACTAGACATCATCAATGAATTCAGTAAGGTTGCACGATACAAATTAATACACAGAAATCCCTTGCATTTGTATACACTAACAACAAAAGATCAGAAAGAGAAACTAAGGAAACAATCCCATTTACCATCACATCAGAAAGAATAAAATACCTAGGAAGAAACCTACCTAAGGAGGAAAACAACCTGTACTTTGAAAACTATAAGATGCAGATGAAAGAAATCGAAGATGACACAAAAAGATGGAAAGGCATACCATGTTCTTGGATTGGAAGAATCCATATTGCCAAATGACTATAGTACCCAAGATCAATGCAATCCCTATCAAATTACCAATGGCATTTTTCACAGAGCTAGAATAAAAAAATTTAAATTTGTATAGAAACACAAAAGTCCCCGAGTAGCCAAAGCAATCCTGAGAAAGAAAAATGGAGCTCGAGGAATCGAGTTCCCTGACTTCAAACTATACTACAAAGCTACAGTAATCAAAACAGTATGGTACTGGTAGAAAAACAGAAATATAGATCAATGGAACAGGATAGAAAGCCCAGAAATAAATCCACACTAACTAACCTATGGTCAGTTAATCTACAACAAAGGAGGCAAGAATGTACAATGGAGAAAAAATAGTCTCTTCAATAAGTGGTGCTGGGAAAACTGGACAGCTACACATAAAAGAATGAAATTAGAACATTCTCTAACATAATACACAAAAATAAACTCAAAATAAATTAAAGACCCCAATGTAAGACCAGATACTACAGAACTCTTAGAGGAAAAGAGGCAGAACACTCTTTGACATAAATTGCAGCAATCTTTTAAGATCCACCTCCTAGAGTAATGAAAATAAAAACAAAAATAAACAAATGGGACCTAATGAAACTTAAAAGCTTTTGCAGAGCAAAGGACATCCTAAACAAAATGAAAAGACAACCCACAGAATGGGAGAAAATATTTGCAAATGAAGCGACTGACAAGAGATTAGTCTCCAAAATATAAAAAACAGCTCACATGTCTCAATATTGAAAAAGCAAACAACACAATGAAAACATGGGCAGAAGACCTAAATAGACATTTCTCCAAAGAAGACATACAGATGGCCAAAAAGCACATAATTTCTTCAAATACATTTTCAATACCCTTTTCTCTTTTCTCCTTCTGGATCCCCTGTTATACATAGGTTGGCATGTTTTATATTAACCCATGGATCTTGTATTTTGCTTTCACTTTTTCTTTCATTTGTCTTTTTTTTTTTTTTTTTTTTTTTGCGGTACGTGGGCCTCTCACTGTTGTGGAGCACAGGCTCTGGACGCGCAGGCTCAGCGGCCATGGCTCACGGGCCCAGCCGCTCCGCAGCATGTGGGATCTTCCCAGACCAGGGCACGAATCCGCGTCCCCTGCATCAGCAGGCGGACTCTCAACCACTGCGCCACCAGGAAAGCCCTCATTTGTCTTTTTGTCTGCTGTTCTGATTGGGTGATTTCCATTATCCTGTCTTCCAGATCACTGATTCATTCTTCTGTGTCATTTAGTCAGCTATACATTGCTTCTTGATTGCTTTTTAGCTCAGAAATTGAATTATCTCTTTTGATTTGCTCATCCTGATAGTTTCTAGTTCCTTGTTGCAGTGATCTGTGTTTCTATTGATAATCTTTCTTAATTTAGTTAGCATTTTTATTACCACCTTTTTGAACTCGGGATCTGTTAGACTGGTGAGCTCTGTTTTACTGTTTATTCTTTCAGGGGATTTCTCTTGTTCTCTTAATTGGGATTATTTCCCCTGCCTTTTAATTTTACTTAACTTTCTCTGTCTCTATGAATTTAGGAGAAATAGTTATCTATCGTGCTCTTGAAGGAGTGTTTTCATGTGGGAGCATCACTGTGTGTGATCAATGTTTTAGATGTGAGAGCTGGTTTTGATGTGGATACCAACCATGTCTTTCCTCAGAGTGTGTTGGCCACTATCACCTTGATAGTGGGTGTGGTTGGTGTTGGGGGATCTAAAGCCTGTGCAGGGTGTGAGACAGGACTTTCTCTTGCTCCATAGCTGTTGCCACCCTGTCAGGGGCTGGATCTGCTGTCCAGGTGTTGGAGTAGAAGCCCTGAGGATTGGGCTTGATCAGGTTCCATTCCCCTTGAATGCCTGCCCTGCCCCAGAGGAGATGATCTCTGAGGCCAGTGAGACCCATGCACTCACAGAGTCACAGATGTGTAGGCATCTGTTGTTCAACTGCAACACAGTCCAGTCACGTCCCTCCTCCTATGTGTTCATCTCAGATCTAGTGGAAGGCTGTGGTGTGGAGTGGGCAGGGTCAGAGCATTCACAGGTTGTGAGATGGATCATGGCATGCAGGTCAAGGAATCTCCTGCTCTACCACCGAAGCAAGCAAGCCACCATTGCCCCACCTAGCCCACACCCCAGGCTCCCTGGGCTGTCCCTGAGCTGCTAGACCAAGTCTTCTCTCTAGGCCTGGCTGGCTCAGACCTCAAGTCAAGTTGTGGCATCAAGTGATCAAGACCAGGGCGTTTGCTGGGCTGGAGTGGGGATGGGAGCAGGCAACACGGTGCACCGATTCCCAGTGCCACTCCAGCAATCATTGACAATGGCTGCTGCTCTCCCACCCGGACGTCACTCCAGGCCCCCGTGCTGTCTCTGAGTAGCTATACCAAGTCTTTTCCCAGTGCCTGGCTAGCTCAGATCTCACACCAAATTATGGTATAGAGTGAGCAGGGCCAAGGTGTTCGCCCCACTTGGATTCAGGAGCGTGGTGAAGCGGCAGCCAGCAGTGCAAAGCTCTCTCCTCCCTGATTGTTGGCAAGCCAGCACTCACACACTCTTCGCAGGTAGAGTCTAGGCTTCCCCAGCCCTTCTATCTGTCCCAGCAGTTCTCTCAACAGCCGAGGGAGCTTGTCTCCTCCACATAGACCCCAGGACTGGGAGCCCCAGTCTTTGGCTTGACCTTCTCACTCCTCAGGGTGAGGGTCCACATTTGTGGAATTATTCTTCTGTTCAGATCCCTCCCAGAGGTGGAGATTCCAACTTTATGCCTTTTTTCCATCCTACCCATTTATGTGGAGATCTTTCTTACAGGTTTATTTGTATAGAAGTTCCTCTGCCAGTTTCCAGTTTGTTTTTCATGTGAATTGTTCCACATGTTTTGATATATTTTTGATGTGTTTGTGGGGGGAAGGTGAGCTCCACATCCTCTTACTCCACCATCTTGATCCTGTTCATCAACTTGTTTATGCCAAGGACACACAGGACTACTCCACATTAAGTACTGGTGTTAGGGAAACCACCTTGACTATGTGGATGACGGTCTGCCAGTCTTTGGATACTTCTCCCACCATTATCTTTTCCTTAGTTTCTATTTTTCCATATTTTGTCAGCCTCAAAATATTCCATTCCATATCTGGACAAAGGTCCCAGGGAAGATGAAAACCTTTTAGAGATCACAGATGATTCTAATTTCCATTATCAGACTACAGTCCCCTTTAAAGACTACAGGCAGTCAATAGAACCTGCTGTGTAACTCAGAGAAGAGAGGAGGCCAGAGGGGAGAACACCTGTTTTCAAATATTTGAGGTACTGTCATGAGGAAGAGAGACTGATTCAGCCTCTTCTCCAAGGGCGGAAACAGGCACTGGGTGGTTACTGTGGGGAACCAGATCTCAGGTTGAGAGAAGGAGCTGTTTCCTCACAAGGGTCTGCACTGTTAGGGGGTTGGCTGCCTTGAGCTCATGAACATTGCATCACTGGGAACATTTGAGCAGAGGTTGATTGCCACCTGTAGGCTTGTTCTGAAGGGGGTCCCTGCATGAAGTAGAAAGTATACTGTCCCCTGTTAGAATGCAGGAGTGTCACCTGGAATAGTTCTATAGGTGTTTAGCAGATAACTGAAAGAACAGTGAGACAGACTATGAAGAGCAACCTGGATGGGGTATTAGGTGGTGAAAAGAGTACAGGCTGAGTAAAGGAGGATGCTTAAGAAAAACTACCCACCTTACCACGCTGGTTCTTTGTTTTTTGTTTTTGGGGTACGCGGGCCTCTCACTGTTGTGGCCTCTCCCATTGCAGAGCACAGGCTCCGGACGCGCAGGCTCAGGAGCCATGGCTCACGGGCCCAGCCGTTCCGCGGCATGTGGGATCTTCCTGGACCGGGGCACGAACCCTTGTCCCCTGCATCGGCAGGCGGACTCTCACGCACTGCGCCACCAGGGAAGTCCTTACCACTCTGTTTTAATCATCACTGATATCCAGACAAACATAGTTCCTCTTTGGAGCCACCCAAGACTCAGAGAAGGCACTCTCCACGTCCTCTTCCCCCTTTTTTCCGGTGGGCCCTCCCGTCCAGCAGCAAGTCAACTAAATGCCTCTGGCTGCTCTATGATGCTATTTTGGAGAAAGTCCCCAGGCCTGGAGGATCAGGTAGAAAGTCCATGTAAAGGGTAAGTGGCAGTAAATAAGAATGAGTATGTAATTGAGAATAGCTTTTGGGGGTTTAGATCTAATATCCTTGATTTCAGCCTAATGGGTGGATGGATTAAGGAACACCACTGCAGTGTAGCTAAAAGGAGGCAGAGTTGGGGGTAAGCATGGGGTGATAAAAAGCACAAGAGCCTGGCAGGCAGCTTGGACTGGATGCATGTACCTCACATTAGAATTCCTCAGAATGGGCTGATGATGATGACTACTATACAAAATAGCAAGTCTGGGTATGGGTTTGCTTCACAGAAATTAGATGTATGAGGTATCACATTCTTTTATCTTTCTATATCCAATTAGACTTGCTCTGAACCTCTAGTCTCCCCACCCCATCCCCTTGGCTTCTATAAGAATCTCAGGTCTTACTTGGTCCCAGGAACCAGGAGAGGGCCTAGTCCTTAGTCCCTAATGGATGCTATTATTCCCAAGGCTCCCATGTCACCACTGTTGGTGTCTGGATCTCCCAGCTCTCAGCTGGCCACGGGGAACATGGACCATTGCTCCGAAGGCCTTGGTACTTGCTGAGCACACCCCAGGCATCACTACCTGCCACCTCTTGGGGTTTTGGGAGGCAAGTGGGATTAGGATCTCTGCCATCGAATAGAATGCACAACCCCTTCATGTCCCAAGTTTGAGAAATGCAGATCGATCTTTCCAGCATTCAGTTACTGGGGCCTCTCCTTAAACCCTCAAAGTCCTTCCGTCTCTCCAACAATCCAGCTGTATCTAGGCTCCCTGAGCCAAAAATTTCAAAACAAAGTGTTGGTAAATCTCTTCCTGGGAAAGCGAAATACAGCCCTCTGGAGTGCAAACATGTGGTTGCTCTTCTGATGACCTGGACAGTTTTTAGTTATTCATTTGTATTTATTTAGCTTTTCATATAAGCCAGACACTAGGACAAGTGGTTTTGCAATAAGCATTGTTTCGTCTAATCCTCACAAAAGCCATGCAGGTAGGTAAGATTACTATTCCAGTCAGATGTGTAAGACAAGTGAAGCTTGAAGTGATGGTTAAGGAACTTGCCTGAGGATGTGGAGCTAAACCCAGGCTACGGATCCCAGAGCCCTGACTCACAATCACCACACCATCTACTTGCCTCTATGAAATTAATAAATTAATCCATCAATATGTAACTTTCTCATTCTTTTTGTGAGGATGCTACAGCAGAAAATAAGACACAGGTAAATTAATCAGGTTAACATGCCAGAATGATACCAGTTAAATCCCAGAGACTCCACACAGCAGGGTTTTAAGAACCTGAGATGCTTTCTCAGCACTCGGCAGACCCCGTAGCTGCCCTGGAGGTTTTTTATCTTCTCTGTGGGCTGCAGGGCGGAGTGGGGGGCGGGAAGTGCATCTGCCTGGGTTAATTGTAGCAGTGCTCTCGTTGTTCTTGGCATTATGAATGCTCTGTGAAGAAACCCTCTGAAGTGTTCCTTTGAGAGAACGCTCCTTGTTCCTGCCTCTCTAGGCTCTCCCTGTCCCTTGGCTGCAAAAGGGATCATTGTGTTTCTTTTCTTTTTTCTTAAAAATATTTTCTATCCCCTAATAACTACTAAAACTATTATCCTCTTTAAACATCTTTTAAAAGGTAGTCACCATATGCAGTATTTTTTCACCAGCCATTCTTCAACTTCCTAGAGTTTAGTACTTACTTATGTCATATTTCAATATCTCTGAAATTAGAAATAAATCTTACATGCAGTGGCATCTTTACAACTCTAACTGGCATTCTTTTGTTTGTTTTCAAGTAGTCTATAAATGAATGGTGCATCTTTGAAATGATGGCATATTAAGAGTCAATGAACTATGATATGTATAATGTACAGTGGAAAGATTCCAGATTAGAACCTCCCCAAGGTCAGGTAAGAGAAACTTTCTTATTTATCTAGTGCCCTCATCTCCCACACTCAGTGCTTAGCCCAGTAGTGCTAAGTGTTTTAGCACATTTCATTTGAGATGATGAAATGTCTACTAGACGTAAACTATGTGTCAACCTTTGGCAAAGTCCTGTCAATCACAGAGGTACTTCCAGTGATCTTTTCTACCACTGAAAATCTAAACCACCAAACTCCTGAACTATAATTATTTATAAAATTATTTATAAAAATATTTGATCAATAATGTCAGTAATTCATACAGATAAGAAATCATTCACAGTACCTCAGGATATTTTGTTATTAATGTTGTACAGTTAGAAACTATTCCTGTTGTTCAAACACATGGTTTTATAGCTTTAGAAAACAAACTATTAGCTGATATAGCAAAGCAATATTTTGACCTGCCCTATATTATCTATGGATTACTTAGCTTAGAAATCTTGTTTTCATCTAGTTCAGACCAAGTAGGTACATTATAAAGAAAAATAGGTATTGTTTTCTCATGTGACTTAGAATGTGATCAGAACAGGGCTGAATGCCAGCCTCCATTAACAGTAAGGCAGCATCAGTCATTAATGGCCCTGTCCATTCTTATTGGTCAGTGTCCTTGCTGAACTGACGGATAATAATTTTAATATCTTTTCCAATCACCTAAGTATGATCCCAAATTAGTTCTTTTTCAATCATCGCTTAATAAAAATGTCATCATCTCAAGAAAGTAACAGGAATTTTATTCAAAACCTTTCCAAGGATATGCTAGAGTCAATGTAATTTCTGTCCAATCACTGTGCATCACTTTGTACTTATATATTTATATAGTGCTGCACACTGAGGAGAGAGTCAGAAAGGGGACCATAAGTAAAATCGTCAACCATCAAAGAAACACCCTACTCTCTGCTCACATTTAAGAAGACAGGGAGCATAGGAACATTTGTGACAAGGATGAAACGACTACATTTCTCCTCGGTCATTACTTTATCTTCCAAAGTAAGTTAACCACCATCTTACTATGTAACCTGGTCCAATAACATTTTTTAAAAATAAACCCAGGGCTGCAGTTTATTAAAAACTTAAACTTGCCCTTATAAACCTTACGGGAATCCAAATTTAGATAGCCAGAGATTTCTGGCCAACTCATCATTATTACTTCTTGAACTCTGGACATTTACGTACGCAGCTCCAAGCTGATTTGCATTCGGCATCAGTTACAGGAATGGATCTGCCAGGAACTTTTGAAACGCGAGGACAGATAGGCCTCTTTCTTGGTTAATTCATAGCTCCAGTCCTACAGATCAGCCCAGCCAGGTCCTCCACATCTTTTGCAATGAGCATTTTGAAACACATGGGTCATTTAGTTCCGGCTTCCAGGCAGTTCGGCAAAACGCTTAGCCTAGAGAATTGCAAAAGTTTATGATTTCTCACCGAGGAATGAAATGTGACGCAGTAGAGCACACTGCAGACATTTAATACCAGATGTTAATGTAAAAATTGTAAAATTGTGGCCTCACATGATTATCTGATCCCTGACCCGCAAAAACCCATTACAGTCCAGAAGGCATAATCATTTCTGGCTTCTTCCACTGTTAAACTTTGTGTCTAATTTTTTTAATGTGAAATAGTAATTCTGAGTTACTTAACTGAGATAATTAGATCATATCAGTCTCGAGGCATTTTGTGCACACACGAACAGAGTAATACAATTTCTAACCATAAAAATCAGAAGTAAAGCAATTCTGATTTGTTGCATTTTCTAGTAATTAAAAAAAATAGTGTGAGGCATGTTTATTTCCCTTGTCTGTACTCCACCCCTATCTAACTTCATGAAATGCATAAGGGAAAGGAAGGAAAGGAGGAGATCTTGCTAACTTGCATTGAGAGGGAAAGAGACCACCTGAGACACAAATTTCCCAGCACTTTAACATTTGTTTTCACTCCTTCCCTGAATCTGTATCCTTAAGAAGTAGAATGACTGTTTTAGAAGGAGGATGGACTATTTAGAAATCCCAGATCTATGAGGAGAGCTTGGTGTAGAATGAGTCGTTGCAGGTAAGAAGCTGCAGATTTGGTGTCACATCTCAGTGAGTTCTAGCTCTTTTACTTCCTGTGTGATATTGGACAAAGTGCTTAACCTCTCTGTGCCTGAGTTTCCTTTTCCTAAAAGTGGGTTCAACATGAACATTCTGCCCACCTCACAGGGTTGTTGTAAGGCTCAAAGAATACATAAACTGAAAAGTTCTAAATAACTATGAAGGAAATAGCTCAAGCTCTGTTGTTTCAACTGGAATCCTGAAGAAGCTGGGACCCAAAGAATGTCCTCTAAGCCCAGGGACAGGTAGAGAGAATTTTAAAGCGGCCTCTTTTTTTTTTTTTTTTTTTTTGCGGTACACGGGCCTCTCACTGTTGTGGCCTCTCCCGTTGCGGAGCACAGGATCCGGACGCGCAGGTTCAGCGGCCATGGCTCACGGGCCCAGCCGCTCCGCGGCACGTGGGATCTTCCCGGACCGGGGCACGAACCCGCGTCCCCTGTATCGGCAGGCGGACTCTCAACCACTGCGCCACCAGGGAAGCCCTAAAGTGGCCTCTTTTTACTGGGCATGAATATCTTACTTTTATTTCTTTATACTTTTGATATTTTAAAGGGCAGACAGGGAAGAAGATACAAGATCTTAATGAATCACTAGTAAGAAATTGGTTCAACTGACCCAGACAAAAGAACTTCTATAGGGTTTAGCACCTGTGTGGTGAGGCTGAGAAAGACCTGGAGATAGAAGGACACAAGAGACTGTTCTAGAGAAATAGAAGCTGGCAGAAAAGCCAAGTCCTGCCCTCAAGAGAGCATCCAATCTGATCTCTTTCCCTCCCTCCCTCCCTCCCTCCCTCTCTCTCTCTCTCTCTCTCTCTCTCTCTCTCTCATTCTCTCTCTCTTCCCCCTCTCTCTTTCTCCCTCCCTCTCTCCCTCCCTCCCTCCTTCCAATCAAAAACAATTGCAGATGCATAGCAGGCAATACTGGCAAAAATAGCTCAGAGAATGGGTGAATAAGAAACGATCTTTGAGACCATGTGGACCGATTTCTCCGTTGATGGATGGACACTAAGGTCTGGGGAAGTTGGATGGCATGCCCCGCCCCACACAAATCAGCAGCATCACTGCCACAAGAAGCCAGAGCTTGTGGCCCCCATTTCCAATGAATTTTTTAAATATAATTTTTATTTTGTATCATTGATTACCAATGTTGTGTTAATTTCTGGTATACAGCAAAGTGATTTAGTTATACAAATATCCATTCTTTTTCAGATTCTTTTTCCATATAGGTTATTACAGAATATTGAGTAGAGTTCCCTGTGCTATACAGTATGTCCTTATTGACTATCTGTTTTATATATAATAGTGTGTGTATGTTAATCCGAAACTTCGGATTTATCCCTCCCAAGCCCACCTTTCCCCTTTGGTGACCATAAGTTTGTTTTCAAAGTTTGTGAGTGTGTTTCTGTTCTGTAAATAAGTTCATTTGTATCGTTTTTTAGATTCCACATGTAAATGATATATGATATTTGTCTTTCTCTGTCTTATTTCACCTAGTATATAATCTCCAGGTCCATTCATCTTGCTGCAAATGGCATTATTCAATTCTTTTTTATGGCTGAGTCATATTCCATTGTGTGTATGTATGTGTGTGTATATATATATATATATATATATATCACATCTTTTTTATCCATTCATCTGTCGACTGACACTTAGGTTGCTTCCATGTCTTGGCTATTATAAATAGTGCTCCAGTGAACACTGGGGTGCATGTACCTTTTCAAATTATGGTTGTTTGTTCTCCAGATATATTCCCAGGAGTGGGATTGCAGGATCATATGGTAGCTCTATTTTTAGTTTTTTAAAGAACCTCCATACTCTTCTCCATAGTGGCTGTACCAATTTACATTCCCAGAAACAATGTAGGAGTGCTCCTTTTTCTCCACACCTTCTCCAGCATTTATTTTTTGTAGATTTTTCAGTGATGGCGATTCTGACTGGAGTGAGGTGATACCTCATTGTATCTCTGATTTGCATTTCTCTAATGATTAGTGATGTTCAGCATCTTTTCATGTGCCTTTTGGCCGTCTGTATGTCTTCTCTGGAGAAATGTCTATTTAGATCTTCTGCCCATTTTTTTGATTGGGTTGTTTGTTTTTTTGATATGGAGCTGTATAAGCTGTTTATATATTTTGGAGATTACTCCCTTGTCAGTTGCATCATTTGCAACTATTTTCTCCCATTCTGTGGGTTGTCTTTTCATCTTGTTTATGGTTTCCTTTGCTGTGCAAAAGCTTTCAAGTTTAATTAGGTCCCATTTTTTAATTTTTGTTTTCATTACTCTAGGAGGTGGGTTAAAAAATATCTTGCTGTCATTTATGTCAGAGAGTGTTCTCCCTATGTTTGCTTCTGTGAGTTTTATAGTATCCAGTCTTGCATTTAGGTCTTTAATCCATTTTATTTTTGTGTATGGTGATAGAGAATGTTCTAATTTCATTCTTTTACATGTAGCTGTCCAGCTTTACCTGCACAACTTATTGAAGAGACTGTCTTTTCTCCATTGTATATTCTTGCCTCCTTTGTCATAGATTAATTGACCATAGGTGTATGGGTTTATTTCTGAGCTTTCTATCCATTGATCTATATTTATTTTTTGTGCCAGTACCATACTGTTTTGATTACTGTAGCTTTCTCATATTGTGTGATGTCTGAGAGCCTGATTCCTCCAGCTCCATTTTTCTTTCTCAGGATTGCTTTGGCTATTTGGAGTCTTTTGTGTTTCCATACAACTTTAAAAATTCTTTGTTCTACTTCTGTGAAAAATGTCATTGGTAATTTGATAGGGATTGCATTGAAATGGTAGATTGCCTTGGGTATTATAGTCGTTTTGACAATATTGATTCTTCCAAATCAAAGAACATGGTATATCTTTCCATTAGTGTCACCTTCGATTTCTTTCATTAGTGTCTTACCTGTACCAGAGTACAGGTCTTTTGTCTCCTTAGATAGGTTTATTCCTAGGTATTTTATTCTTTTGGATGTGATGGCAAATGGTATTGTTTCCTTAATTTCTCTTTTCTTATCTTTTGTTTTTAGTGTGTAGGAATGCAAGAGATTTCTGTGTCTTAATGTTTTATCGTGCAACTTTACTGAATTCATTGATAGACTTTAAAATAAAGACTGTTACAAGAGACAAAGAAGGACACTACATAATGATCAAGGAATCAATCCAAGAAGAAGATATAACAATTGTAAATATACATGCACCCAACATAGGAGCACGTCAATATATAAGGCAAATGCTAAGAGCCATAAACGGAGAAGAAAATTGACAATAATAGTGGGGGACTTTAACACCACGCTTACATCAATGGACAGATCATCCAGACAGAAAATCAATAAGGAAAAACAGGCCTGAAATGAAACATTAGACCAGATGGACTTAATTGATATTTATAGGACATTCCATCCAAAAGCAGCAGAATACACGTTCTTCTCAAGTACACACGGAACATTCTCAAGGATAGATCACGTGCTGAGTCATAAAGCACACCTAGGTAAATTTATGAAAATTGAAGTCATATCAAGCACATTTTCTGACCACAGCACTATGAGATTAGAAATCAACTACAAGAAAAAAACTGTAAAAAAAACACAAACACGTAGAGACTAAACAGTATGCTACTAAACAACTAATGGATCACTGAAGAAATAATACCTAGAAACAAATTACAATGAAAACATGACAATCCAAAACCTATGGACATGGCAAAAGCAGTTCTAAGAGGGAAGTTTATAGCACTACAAGCTTACCTCAGGAAACAAGAAAAAGCTCAAATAAAAAACCTAACCTTACACCTAAAGCAACTAGAGAAAGAAGAACAAACAAAACCCAAAATTAGTAGGAGGAAAAAAAATCATGAAGATCAGAGCAGAAATAAATGAAATAGAGATGAAGAAAACAGTAGAAAGCTCAATGAAACTAGAAGCTGGTTCTTTGAAAAGATACACAAAATTGACAAACTTTTAGCCAGACTCATCAAGAAAAAAAGGGAGAGGGCTCAAATCAATAAAAGTAGAAATGAAAAAGAAGAATTACAATGGATACCACAGAAATACAAAGGACCATAAGAGACTACTACAAGCAACTATATGCCAATAAAATGGACAACATGGAATGGAGAAATTCTTAGAAAGGTACAATCCTCCAAGACTAAACCAGGAAGAAATAGAAAATATGAACAGACCTATCACAAGTACTGAAATTGAAACTGTGATTAAAGAACTTCCAACAAACAAAAGTCCAGGACCAGATGGCTTCACAGGCGAACCTCATCAAACATTTAGAGAAGAGTTAACACCTATCCTTCTGAAACTCTTCCAAAAAATTGCAGAGGAAGGAAAACTCTCAAACTCATTCTATGAGGCCACCATCACCCTGACACCAAAACCACACAAAGATACCACAAAGAAAGAAAATTACAGGCCAATATCCCTGATGAGCATAGACAGAAAAGTCCTCAACAAAATACTAGCAAACTGTATCCACCAATACATTAAAAGGATTATACACCATGATCAAGTGGGATTTATACCAAGGATGCAAGAATTATTCACTATCCACAAATCAGTCAGTGTGATACACCACATTAACAAACTGAAGAATAAAAACCATATGATCATCTCAATAGATGCTAGAAAAGCTTTTGACAAAATTTAATACCCATTTATGATAAAAACTCTCCAGAAAGTGGGCATAGAGGGAAACTACCTCAACATAATAAAGCCCATATATGACAAACCCCCAGCTAGTATCATTCTCAACAGTTAAAACCTGAAATCATTTTCTCTAAGATCAGGAACAGGACAAGGATGTCCACTCTCGCTACTTTTATTCAACATAGTTTTGCAAGTCCTAACCACAGCTATCAGAGAAGAAAAGGAAATAAAAGAATCCAAATTGGAAAAGAAGAAGTAAAACAGTCACTTTGCAGATGACATGATACTATACATAGAAAATCCTAAAGATGCTACCAGAAAACTACTAGAGGTCACTAATGAAATTTTCTTGATCTCACATTGACTATGGAGGAGGTTTTGTTATCTGCTTTTCAAATACAGTCTAATCGTTTTTCCTTTGAGGAATTAAATTGATTTTGCAGGGAGCCGTATCACCTTAAGAGATATATATCTGGAAACTCTTATCTCCCTTCCTTGATTCTTCCTCTATTCCTTTCTTTCTCTCTTTATCCCTCTTGCTTTCTTCACCACTCTTTTTCTTTCTTTTGATCATAGATATATATACCTGAGGGCAGATGAGAGAGACAGGAGATCTAAAATGGGAAACACAGTTTGTTCTTTTTTCCATTTTTTTCATTTTTTTATTGAAGTAAAAATATTGATTTACCATATTGTGTTAGTTTCAGGTGCATAGAATATTCATTTCTTTTTTTTTTCAGATTATATTCCATTACAGGTTATTACAAAATATTGGGTGTAATTCCTTGTGCTATACCATAAATCCTCATTGCTTATATATTATATATATATAGTATTTTTTATCTGTTAATCTCATACTCCTAATTTGTCCCTCTGCCCCTCTCTCTCCCCTTTGGTAACCACAAGTTTGTTTTCTATGTCTGGGAGTCTGTTTCTGTTTTGTATATACATTCATTTGTAATATTTCTTAGATTACACATATAAGTGATGTCATATAGTATTCATCTTCCTCTGTCTGACTTATTTCCCTAAGCATAATATTCACTAGGTCCATCCATGTTTCTGCAAATGGCAATATTTCATTTTTTATGTTTGAGTAATATTCCATTGTATACGTATACCACATCTTCTTAAGCCAATTGTCTGTTGATGGGCACTTGGGTTGCTTCCATGTCTTGACTATTGTAAATAGTGCTGCTATAAACATTCAGGTACATGTACCTTTTTGAATTAGAGTTTTCATATTTTGGGGATATATGCCCAGGATTAGGATTGCTGCAGCCAGAACTTGAAGGGCCAAGGTCTCAGAGAGTAGCTGCATGCATTAAGAGAGTCTCATAATTTACCCTGTTTTTTCTCCCAGGGCATTTACCAATTCAAATCATGGGGCATGATAATATGGAAGAAGGTGGCCTAGAGCTGTGGTAATCTCACTGAGCCAGAGAAACAATACATCCAGGACTTGAGGAGTTAAGTTCCCAGAGAAAAGGGAACCAAAGAAAAGTGAGTCTGACTTTCTGCATGCAGTTTTTGTTTTGGTGCATTTTTATGTCTTCTAAGCTATATGTGTGTAAGTTAAGAAACCAAAACTCAAAGCAAAAAGCTGTTAGCAAGAGGCTAAAATGCTAAACAGACATTTTAGTAGTCTTTGGTGCTGACAGTATAAAAGCTGGAGTTCAGAACCCTTCAAGTAGAAAAGGCCCCAAATTTTAAACTGAGATTTTTTTTTTCTTTTATTGAGGTATGGTTGATTTACAATGTTTTATAAAGTTCAGGTTTATGTAATAGTGATTCACAATTTTAAAGGTTATACTCCATTGATAATTATTATAAAATATTGGCTATACTCCCTGTGTTGTACCATATATCCTTGTAACTTATTTTATACATAGTAGTACCTCTAAATCCCCTACCCTATCTTGCCCCACCCCCTTTCCCTCTCCCCACCGGTAGCCACTGGTTTGTTCTCTATATATGAGTCTCTTTTTTGTTATATTCGCTAGTTTTAGTTTTTAGATTCCATGTATAAGTGATGTTGTATAACATTGTGTTTCTCTCTCTGGCTTATTTCACTTAGCATAATACAGTCCAAGTCCATCCATGTTGTTGCAAATGCCAAAATTTCATTCTTTTATGGCTGAATAATATTCTATTGTATATACATACCACATATTCTTTATCCATTCATCTGTTGCTGGACACTCAGGTTGCACCCATATCTTGGCAATTGTAAATAATACTGCTATGAACATTGGAGTGCATTATCTTTTTGAATTAGTGGGGATTTGGGGGTTTTTTTGTTCTTTTTTTTGATATATACTCAGGAGTAGAACTGCTCAGTTCTAGGGTAGTTCTATTTTAGTTTTTTGAGGAACCTCCATACTGTTTTTCACAGCAGTGGAACCAATTCACATTCCAACAGTGTACAAGAGTTTCCTTTTTTCCACATACTTGCCAACATTTGTTATTTGCAGACTTTGTAGACTTTTTGATGATTGCCATTCTGACAGGTATGAGGTTATATCTCATTGAGGTATTAATTTGCATTTCTCTGATTAACAATGTTGAGCATCTTTTCGTGTGTCTGTTGGCCATCTGTATGTCTTATTTGAAGAAATGTCTATTAAGGTCTTCTGTGTATTTTTAAATTGGGTTGTTTGGTTTGTTGCTGTTGAGTTGTATAAGCCGTATATATGTTAATTCTTGCTTGTTTTTATTGAAGTAGAGTTGATTTACAATGTTGTGTCAGTTTCAGGTGTACAGCAAAGTGATTTACTTATACATATACATATATATCTATTCTTTTCCAGATTCTTTTCCCTTATAGGTTATTACAAAATATTGAGTATAGTTCCCTGTGCTATACAGTAGGTCCTTGTTGGTTATTTATTTTACATATAGTAGTGTGTACATGTCAATCCTAACCTCCTATTTTATCCTTCCCCCATCTTTCCCCTTTGGTAACCATAAGTTTGTTTTCTATGTCTGTGGATTTATTTCTGCTTTGTAAATAAGTTCATTTGTATCTTTTTTTTTTTTTTTTTTTAGATTCCACATATAAGCGATATTTTAAGATATTTGTGTTTCTCTATCTGGCTTGCTTCACTTACTAGGATCTCACTAGGTCCATCCATGTTTCTGCAAATGACATTATTTCATTATTTTTTATGGCGGAGTAATATTCTATTGTGTGTGTGTGTGTGTGTGTGTATGCACACATACCTATATACCACATCTTCTGTATCCGTTCATCTGTCAGTGGACACTTAGGTTGCTCCCATGTCCTGGTTATTATAAATAGTGTTGCAATGAGCACTGAGGTGCATGTATCTTTTCAAATTAGGGTTTTTTTCCAGATATATGCCCAAGAGTGGGATTGCAGGATCTTATGGTAGCTCTATTTTTAGTTTTTTAAAGAACCTTCATATTCTTCTCCATAGTGGCTGTACCAATTTACATTCCCAGAAACAATGTAGGAGTGTTCCTTTTCTCCACACCTTCTCCAGCATTTATTTTTTGTAGACTTTTCAGTGATGGCCATTCTGACTGTATTTCTGATTTGCATTTCTCTAATAATTAGTGATGTTCAGCATCTTTTCATGTGCCTCTTGGCCATCTGTATGTCTTCTCTGGAGAAATGTCTATTTAGATCTTCTGCCTATTTTTCGATTGGGTTGTTTGTTTTTTTGCTATTGAGCTGCATGAGCTGTTTATATATTTTGGAGATTAATCCCATGTCAGTTGCTTCATTTGCCAATATTTTCTCCTATTCTGTGGGTTGTCTTTTCATTTTGTTTTATGGTTTCCTTTGCTGTACAGAAGCTTTTAAGTTTAATTAATTTCCTTTTTTTTGCTTGTTTTTATTTTCATTACTTTAGGCAGTGGATCCAAAAAGATCTTGCTGTCATTTATGTCAGAGAGTGTTCTGCCTATATTTTCCTCTAAAAGTTTTACAGTATCCAGCCTTACGTTTAGATCTTTAATAAATTTTGAGTTTTTTTGTATGGTGTTAGAGAATGTTCTCATTTCATTTACATGTAGCTGTCCAGTGTTCCCAGCACCACTTTTTGAAGAAACTGTCTCTTCTCCAACGTATATGCTTGCCTCCTTTGTCGTAGATTAAGTGACCATAAGTGTGTGGATTTCTTTCTGGGCTTTCTATCTGGTTTCATTGATTTATATATCTGTTTTTGTGCCAATATCACCCTGTTTTGGTTACTGTAGCTTTGTAGTATAGTGTGAAGTCTGAAAGGGTTATAACTCCAGTTTTGTTTTTTCCTCAGGGTTGGTTGTACAATTCTGGGTCTTTTGTGTTTCTATATATATATATATATATATATATATATATATATATATATATATATATATATATATATATATAATTTGTACAATTTTAAAGGTTATAATCCACTTACAGTTATTACAAAATAATGGCTATATTCCCTATGTTGTACAATACATGTTTGTAGCCTTTCTTACACCCAATAGTTTGTATGTCCCATTCTGCCACCCCTATATTGCTCCTTCCCACCCTCTCCCTGTTGGTAACCACTAGTTTGTTCTCTGTATTTGTGAGTATGCTTCTTTTTTGTTACAATCACTAGTTTGTTGTATTTTTTAGATTCCACATGTAAGTGATATCATATAGCATTTGTTTTTCTGTGTCTGACTAATTTCACTTAGCATAATGCCTCCAAGTCCATCCATGTTGCTACAAATGGCAACTTTTCATTTTTTTTATGGTTGAGTAATATTCTATTGTACATATACACCATATCTTCTTTATCCATTCATTTGTTGATGGACACATAGGTTGCTTCCATATATTGGCAATTGTAAATAATGCTGCTATGAACATTGGGGTGTGTGTATCTTTTTGAATTAGTGTTTTGGTTTTTGTGGATATAGGCCCAGGAGTGGAATTGCTGGATCATATGGTAGTTCTGCTTTTAGTTTTTTGAGAAACCTCCATACTGCTTTCCACAGTGGTGGAATCAATTTACATTCCTACCAACAGTGTACAAGAGTTCCTTTTTCTCCACATCCTCACCAACATTTGTTATTTGTAGACTTTTTGATGATAGTCATTCTGACAGGTGTGAGGTGATAGCTCATTGTGGGTTTTTTTTTTTTTTTTTTTTTTTTTTTTTTGCGGTATGTGGGCCTCTCACTGTTGTGGCCTCTCCTGTTGTGGAGCACAGGCTCTGGACGTGCAGGCTCAGCGGCCATGGCTCACGGGCCCAGCCGCTCCGCGGCATGTGGGATCTTCCCGGACCAGGGCATGAACCCGTGTCCCCTGCATCGGCAGGTGGACTCTCAACCACTGCGCCACCAGGGAAGCCCTCATTGTGGTTTTTATTTGCCTTTCCCTGACAATTAGTGATTTTGAGCATCTTTTCATGTGCCTTTTGGCCATCTGCATTTCCTCTTTGAAAAAGTGTCTATTCAGTTCTTCTGCCCATTGTTTAATCAGTTGTTTTTTGATGTAGAGTTGTACGAGCTGTTTATAAAAGTCGGATATTAACCCCTATTAGTCATATCATTTGCAAATATTTTCTCCCAGTCATTAGGTTGTCTTTTCTTTTGTCAATGGTTTCCTTTGCTCTGCAAAAGCTTTTAAGTTTAATTAGGTCCCATGTATTTATTTTTGCTTTTATCTCCCTTACTCTAAGAGATGGATTCAAAAAAATATTGCTACAATTTAAGTCAAAGAGTGTTCTGCCTATGTTTTCCACTAGGAGTTTTATAATATCCAGTCTTATATTTAGGTCTTTAATCCATTTTGAGTTTAATTTTGTACACGGTGTTAGAGAACGTTTTAATTTCATTCTTTTACAGGTAGCTGTCCAGTTTCCCCAGCTCCACTTATTGAAAAGGCTGTTTTCTCTCCATTGTATATTCTTGCCTCCTTTGTCATAGAGTAATTGACCCTAAGTGTATGGGTTTATTTCTGGACTCTGTCCTGTCCCATTGATTTATATGTCTGTTTTGTGCCAGTACCATATTGTTTTGATTACTATAGTGTTATATTATAGTTTGAAGTCAGGGACTGTGATTCCTCCAGCCCTGTTCTTCTTTCCCAAGATCGTTTTGGCTAGTTGGGTTCTTTTACGTGTCCATACAAATTTTAAAATTATTTCTTGTAGTTCTGTGAAAAATGCCATTAGTAATTTGATAGGGATTGCATTGAATCTGTAGATTGCCTTGGGTAGTGTAGTCATTTTCACAGTACTGATTCTTGCAATCCAAGAGATGGTATACTTTTCCATTTGTTTGTGTCATCTTTACTTTTTCATCAGTGTCTTATCGTTTTTGGAGTACAGGTCTTTTGATTCCTTAGGTAGGTTTATTCCCAGGTTTTGGTTTTTTTTGATGTGATGATAAATGGGATTGTTTCCTTAATTTCCCTTTCTGCTACTTTGTTGTTAGTGTATAGAAATGCCACAGATTTCTGTATATTAACATTGTATGCTCCTACCTTGCTGAATTCATGTATTAGTCCTAATATTTTTTTGTGTGGAGACTTTGATGTTCTCTATATAGAGTATCATGTCATCTGAAAATAGTACAGTTTTACCTCTTCCCTTCCAATTTGGGTACCTTTTATTTCTTTTTCTTGTCTAATTACTGTGGCTAGGACTTCCAATACTGTGTTGAATAGAAGTGATAAGAGTGGGCATCCTTGTCTTGTTCCCGAATTTAAGGGAAGGCTTTCAGCTTACCACCATTGAAGTATTATGTTGGTTGTGGTTTTGTTGTAAGTGGCCTTTATTATGTTGAGATATGTTCCCTCTATTCCCAGTTTGATGGGAGTTTTTATCTTGAATGGCTGTTGAATTTTGTCAAATGCTTTTTCTGAGTCTGTTGAGATGATCACATGGTTTTTATCTTTCCTCTTGTTAATGTGGTGTATCACATTGATTTGCACATATTGAACCATCCTTGTGACCCTGGAATGAATCCAAATTGGTGTATGATTATTTTTTTTCTATTGTGGATTTTGTTTGCTAATATGTTGCTGAAGATTTTTGCATCTATATTGAACAGAGATATTGACATGTAATTTTCTTTCTTTGTAGTGCCTTTTTTTGATTTAGTATCAGGGTAATGGTGGTCTTGTGAAATGAATTTTGGAGTAATCCTTCAATTATTTGGAATAGTTTGAGAATGATCAGTGTAAGTTCTTCTTTTTATGTTTGGTAGAATTCCCTAGTGAAGCCCTCCAGTCATGGACTTTTGTTTGCAGGGAGATATTTTTTTGCTTGTTTGTTTATTACAGATCTACTTCACTTCTAGTGATTGGTGTGTTCAAATTATCTGTTTCTTCTTGAATCACTCTTAGCAGGCTGTATGTTTCTAGAAATTTGTCCATTTCTTCTAGATTATCCAATTTATTTGGCATATAACTGTTCATAGTATTCTCTTGTGATTTTTTTGTATTTTGGTAGTATTGGTTATTGCTCCTCTGTCATTTCTTATTTTGTTTATTTGGATCCTCTCTTTTCTTCTTGGTGAGCCTGGCTAAAAGTTCATCAATTTTGTTTATATTTTCAAAATACTGGCTCTTGCTTTCATTGCTCTTTTGTCATTTTTATTTTATTTTACTTATTTCCTTTCCAATCTTTATTATTTCCTTCATCCTGCTGACTATGGGCTTTTTTTGTACTTTTCCTAATTCTTTTAGGTGGCAGGTTACCTTGTTTATTTGAGACTTTTCTTGTTTTTTGATGGAGGCCTGTATCACTATGAACTTCGCTCTTAGAACTGCTTCTGCTGCCTCCCATAGATTTTGTAAAGTTGTGTTTTCATTTTCTTTTGTCTTGAGGTATTTTCTGATTTCTGCTTTGATTTCATCTTTGACCCACTGGTTTTTTATTAGCATGTTGTTTAGTCTCCATGTGTTTGTTCTTTTCCCATTTTTCTTTCTGTTGTTGATTTCTATGTTTATACTGTTGTGATCAGAACAGTTACTTGAAATAATTTCTATCCCCTTAAATTTGTTGAGCCTCGTTTTGTGACCTGGAATGTGGTTTATCCTGGAAAATGTTCCATGTGTGCTTGAAAAGAATATGTGTTCTGGGTTTTTTGGATGTAGTGTCCTACAAATATCAATTAAGTCCAACCAGTCTATTGTATCATTTAGGGCCTCGGTTGCCTTATTGATTTTCTGTCTGGGTCATCTGTCTATTGATATCAGTGGGCTGCTACAGTCTCCTACTCTTATTATATTATTGTCAATTTCTCCCTTCATGTCCCTTAGTATTTGCTTTATATATTTAGGTGCTCCACTATTGGGTGCATATATGTTAACAAGTTTAATATTATCTTCTTGTATTGATCCTTTTATCGTATACAATGCTCTTCCTTGTCTTTCTTTATAGCCTTTTTTAAAGTCTATTTTGTCTGATATGAGTATTGTTACCCCCACTTTCTCGTTGTTTCCATTGGCATGAAGTATCTTTTCCATCCTCTAACTTTCAGGCTGTGTGTCTTTCACTCTGACGTGAATCTCTTGTAGGCTACATATTGAACAGTCTTGTTTTTTAATCCAGTCAAGCCACTCTATGTCTTTTAATTGGAACAATTTTTGCATTGACATTTAAAGTAATTGTTGATAGATATGTACTTACTGCCATTTTATTCCTTGTTTTCCAGCTTTTTTTTTTTTTTTTTGGTTTTTGGTTTTTGGTTCATTTCTTCTTTTTGATTTTCCTGTTTGGGTTTGATGATTTTCTTTTATGGTATACTTGAGTTCCTTTCTTTCTGGCTTTTGTGAATCTACTGTAGTTTTTTGATTTGTGGTTACCATGAGGCTCATTATGTTGACCCATAACTATATTTAGTTGCTTTAAACTGATAATCATTTAAATTCAAATACATTCTAAAAGATCTATTTTTTAACTCCTCTCCCACATATTTTGTGTTTTTGATGTCCTAGTTTACATCTTCATGCTTTTACTTTTACTGTTTTAGTTATAATCCCTTTTACAATTTTTGTTTCTCTTTTAATCTATGTACTGGCTTATTTAAGTGATCTTCAGTCCTTATTATATATTTGACTTTCATATTGGGATTTCCCTTTCCTATAAATTCTTGATTCTTTTCTATTTAGAGAAGACCCTTCAATATTTCTTTTAGGGTAGGTTTAGTATTCTGAATTCTTTTAGTTTTTGCTTGTTTGACATATCCTTTATCTCTCTTTCTATTCTAAATAATAATGTTGCTGGATAGAATATCCTAGGTTGCAACTTTTTCCCTTTCAGGACTTTGACTACATTGTGTCACTCCCTTCTAGCCTGCAAAGTTTCTGCAGAGAAATCAACTAATAGCCTTATGGGGGGGGGGTCCCTTGTAAATGACTGTCACTTGCTGCCTTTAGAATCTTCTCTTTATCTCTAACTTTTGCCATATTAATTATGATATGTCTTGGCATGGGTCTGTTTGGATTCATCTTGTTTGGGACCCCCTGCGCTTCCTGTACCAGGATATCTGTTCCCTTTTTTAGATTTGGGAAGTTTCAGCCATAATTTCTTCAGATATATTTTTGATACCCATCTCTCTCTTCTCTTTCTGGAACACCTGTTATGCGTAGGTTGGCACATTTTACATTATCCCATAGATAGCATATGTTGCTTTCATTTATTTGTCTTTCTGTCTGCTGTTCTGACTGGGTGATCTCCATTATTCTGTCTTTCAGATCACTTATTTGTTCTTCTGTGTCATTTACTCAGCTATCCATTGCTTCTAGATTGCTTTTTATCTCAGAAATTGAATTATCCCTTTCTGATGGTTCATCTTTATAGTTTCTAGTTCCTTGTTGCAATGATCTGCATTTCTATCAATAATCTTTCTTAATTCAGTTAGCATTTTTATTACCACCTTTTGAACTGAGGATCTGGTAGACTGGTGAGCTCTGTTTCATTATTTTTTTCTTTCAGGGGATTTCTCTTGCTCTTTTTATTGGGAGTAGTTTCTGCATTTTCATTTTATCTTTCTGTGTCTCTATGAATTTAGGAGGAACTGTTACCTTTTGTGGGCTTGAAGGGTGTTTTTATGTGGGAGCATCCCTGTGTAGACCCTGTATATGTAATATCTTTGGTGAGAGGGTTGGTTTTGATATGGACACGAGGCACATCTTTCCTTAGGGTGCTGGCTGTTTTCCCCTTGGGGGTGTGGTTGGTGTTGGGTCTAAAGTCTGCAGGGTGTAAGGTGGGACTTCCTCTCTGTCCATGGCTGTCGCCGTCTTGTCAGGGGTAAGGTCTGGTCCCCTGTAGTTAGAGTAGAAACCCTGATACTCAGGCTCAATCAGGCTCCATTCCCCGAGTGCATGCCCTGACCCAAAGGAGGTGATTGCTAAAGAAAGTGAAGCCCATGCATTCACAGAGGATCGATGTGCTGCCTGTGTAGGCCTCTGAAGCTCCACCTGGATGCAGCCTAAGGTCACATCCCTTCCCCTGTTGTGTTGGTCCTAGATCTAGTGCAAGGCTGTGGAGTGGCTGGGCCAGAGCATTCACTAGTCTAGGACTGGGGTTGGGGCTTTGTGACTACGGGAATTGAGGTGGCTGAGCTGCTGCCAGAGATCTGGGCTGCCTCTGTGGCAGACATCTCATAGGACCTGTCTACCCCAGATCCAGTGCTAAGCTGCAGTGTGGAGTGGGTAGAGCTGGAGCACTCACTGGGCTGGGAGACTAACTGTGGCATGCTCCTGCAGCTCCGCCCAAGCACGCACTGACAATGACCACCACCACCCTAACTGGGTCACACCCCAGACCCCAGTCTGTCTCTGTGTAGCTATCCCAAGTATTTTCCCGGGGCTGGTTGGCCCAGATCTCATGCCAATCTATGGTATGGAGTGAGCAGGAGTGGGTGTTTGCCCCATTCAGATTGGGGAGTGCAGTGAGGTGACAGCTGCCAGTGCAAGTCTCCCTCTGTCATGATTGTTGGTGAGACAGCACACGCACACTCCTTGGAGTAGAGCCTGGCTTCTCCAGCCCTTCCGTCTATCCCAGCAGTTCTCCCAGTAGCCAACAGGGCTTGTCTGCTCTGTGCTGTTCCCGAGGACTGGGACACCCAGATTGTGGCTCGACCTGCTCGCTCCCCCAGGTGAGGGTCCACCAATGCAGAACTTTTCCTTTCAGATTCCTCTCAGGGGTGGGGGTCCCTACCCTATGCCTTTTTTCTGTCCTACCTTGTTACGTGAAGATCTTTCCTGCAGCTATGGTATAAGAGTTCTTCTGCCAGTTTCCAATTAGTTTTCCTTAAGAATTGTCCCATACATAGATTTTTTTTGGATGTGTTTGTATGGCGAGGTGAGCTCCACATCTCCTTCTCCGCCACCTTGATCCCTCCTCTGGGAAACACAATTTGTAATTGCCTGTAAGAGCTCAAAACTTGGACAGAGACTTTAAAAACACATAGTTATCAACTTTAGTCCTGAATACAGAATTTTTTTCTTTCCAAATAATCTGATAATATTTATGTAAATCTAAAATTTTACTATTCCCCAGTGCATCACCGTCACCCCTCAGGCTTTTTTATCTTCAGGCTCAAAATAATCCCTGGCACCTGAATGACCTCGCAATGGGTATGTGAGTTCATTTGGATCTCATGGGGCCAAAGTAAACTGATAAATGTGTTTCTCTCACAGCTATCCACATTATCTGTTTATAAACAGCCTTATTTAATTTGAACTGAATTTGCAAACGTGGACCATTCCTAATCTTTCCCATCCCTTAAACATAGGTCAAATTGGTTCATTTTATTCTTGACTCTGATCCTAAGAATGATGTACATTTTCCCTAGGCATGTAAAGGAGAAGAAAAAAAAAATCAGTTGATCAGTGGAACAAAAACTCTCCCCAATGAGTTTCCAATAAAGAGACTAAACATCCAACACCACAAGTGCCAAAATATTTAGTAAAAGTTTGCAAATCTTTCAAAAATGTTACAACGCAGTGAAACTAATGACAAATTAGACACTGAAAACTAACATCTAGTTAAGTCTATGCAGGCATGTAGGAGAACAGGGAATATCTAAAAGCATTAACTATGATTAAACCACTGTATTTATTAGGCTCTTTTATATATATCTCATTTGATCCCATTCAGGAAAGGTTATCCCAGACTTGGAAATTAAGGCCAAAAAAAAAGGATTGTGTGAGCCATAATATCATGCTAGCCCATTATCCATCAAGCCCACCCAAGGGCCATCTGACTCTTTTGGGAAATATAACTTTGACTAATAATGCAATAAAGACCAGATTAAGGATTCTGTAAAGTTGAAGTATGATTTATAGAAAATTGATAAGGCATGATCATTTATTTTTGTTTTCTGATAGAGAAATTTACCTCCAAGCTTACAGTTACTATATAAAAATACCTCCAAGGTTATTTCCCTTTAGAATACTAACCAGTTTTAGATCTTACTTTGCAATCTCATTTCATCAATGCCTTTTCCACTGATTACTTAAATTCCAGTTCTTCACATTTGCTCTTGTATTCTGATTGAGTTAAATCGCACTTAACTCATCATCTATTAACATGAGAATTATGTTTTCAATGATTTAAGAATTTGTGCTTTGACAATCCTCGAACAACCACATGAGGTAGGTAGTATATCCTCATTTTACAGAGGAAGAAACTGAGTCTCAGAGGAAGCACATTACCTGCCCAAGCTTACAGAGGTAAGGAGTGACAGAACTGGAGATTGAACACAAATATGCTTGAATTCCTTTACAGATACTATACTGATGACTCACATATGGACTCAAATTTGGACTGGAACATCTCCAAAAACTCACAGCTGAATATCAAAACCAACTAACTCTGAATGACCTAAACCTGCATATTTAAATAAGTAATTAAAAAGACTGTTTATTAATTTGTTTGGTTTCAAATCTGAACTTTTAAAAACTGGAAATGTTGAAAATATTTGCACATACATTACATGGAATAGTATCATCAAAGTGTGAAATTCCAGTGCTTTGCTGAGTCCATTAATAGCTCTAGATGAGGCAGAGAAAATAACTACTGAAGTTGTTATAAAAGTCATTGAAAAGTATTTAGAATACTTTCCAGAGTCTCTCTTTGACATTTCATGAACATGTCCCTGAGAATTTTTTGAATAAATTTGACCAAATTGTCAGCCTGGTCTACTGTAAAGATGTTCAGTCTACTTTGTCTCTAGTAGAAAAATGTGGAATACCAACATGTTTTTCTGCTTTTCAGGCATGAAGGTGATTTGTTGTCCTGGCTGAACACACAGGTAGGGATCAAGACCGGACAGTGACAAGCTGCTGTAAGTCTGGAAGCACCTTAGTGTACAATGTGTACCTTTTAAATCTTAAAAGTGTATCTTGGGAATGGCTGATCTTACATATAAGCGTTAATCTGTCACAAAGATGCTTTTCAGCTGGGATATATACCTTGTGAATGCACCCTTTTATTCACCTGAAGACCCATTCTCTGTATATGCAGATTTACAAGTGTTTCTCCATAAATAAGATTCTAAAGTACAGATCGATTGGTATCTAGGTTGATAAAAAAAACCCTTGTGCTGGTATTGTGAGGGTTTTGTCCACCAACTCATGAATTGGACAGTGACCTCTGACCTGGTTTTCAGTAGCGCACATCTCTATTGGATGGCACTGGCCACTGTCTGACACAGATTTAGGTTAAGCGAGGCCATCTGCCCCACCCCTAACCCCTGATCTTAAACTCTGGAGCCAGCTAATTTCAGCTCCAGCCGAAGTAAAAAGATAACTGTGTGGTTCAAATTCATCTTGACTCACAGTTTCACTGTTTTATCCTGGCTAAAGCTGCTCACTGTGTCTGTGGTTTTCTTACATAAATTTTCAATCCAGCTAGTGCTATTATACAGTGTCTTTTCCAACCCTGATGTCGGGGGTGGATTTTTAGCTCGCATATTTTTTCCAGATGTGATAAGCTCTCCATAGCCCTCTTGGTGAGCAAAAGCATATCCAGATCTTCTCGAGCTTGATCTCCGAGTCTGAGGCTTTCGCCTACGCAGGGGTCTTGCCTTCTTTTGAGCCTTCTGCCACTGGCGGATCTGGAGACAAAGGAGACCCAGAGTGAGATGAAGCATCCAGATGATATAGACTCCACACAGTGGGCCACTTTGTGAAGTGAAAGCCTTTTCTGTAAAAACAACATCAATGATAACCAAGTACTCAACTTCACTGCAAAATCAAGTTTTTCACCGAAAAGCCAAGCAATTTTCTACCCAAAAGATTACACTGGATACTGGTTAGTTTTTATCTCTACTGAGAGACTATTAAGACCATTAAGAAGTGTTAAGACAAATTTCATTATTGTCCCCATCTAATACATCCACCTTAAGTGAACAGGAACATACTTTTGTACATTTTCTAACGTGCACCAGCCAAATACAGTCAGTATAAAAATTTACAGACCCATATGCCCCAAATAAGTCTTTCCTCTCTCTTTTAAAGGTTCTCAGGATCCAGTAGTCATTAGTAACTGGACTAAGAGAAAATTTAGAAAATGAGAGCCACAAAATTTCAAACTCTTGTGGTAGGTCAAAGTACCATGGGATTTTCAGTGTTTTGATTTCTTTGGGGGGTTTTTGTGGTCTTTTGAAGAGCTCAACATTGTTTGGGTGGGTTTCTAGCATTTCTTTCATTTCCCTATAACGCTGAGGAGGAAGAAAGCCAAGGTTTGGTGCTCAGCACCTTGTTCTTTAGGTCAGCTGATCGATTGCTTGGCTTTTGACTTTCATGTCGGGAGAAAGCCATTAAGCAGAAAATCATGATGTGTCTAAACATAGGAAGAAATGAGCATCATCTTCCTTCAGCTCATCCATCATTTTCTGAGTTGACATCAGAATGAGCTCACAGAGCCAAAGGGAAAGGACAAACATAACAGGGGAATCCACGAATCATTTCAGAAGGAATCTCTTGGTACTTTGGCCCCAGAACATGAAGGATTTCATGATAAGGGAATTTCTACCTCAGTTCTTCTCAGCATCATCAGCCTGGTCACTCACCCCCTCCATATTTCCCCCTTCTCAAGACATAGCTACAAATGCATCTCCTCTTTCTCCTTTTCTCATCTATCTGGGTCCTGACCTAATTTGACATTGTGTTGCTTATACTCCTCCTTCCATAAAATACTGAAATATGTTCTGTCAATCCCTTGACTTAGGTATTTCTAGAATCTGTTCTGTTTTTCTTCTAACTTTATGTTTTCCAATCCAGCTATCATGTTGCTGTTCCCTTTCTTAATCTGTTCAGAAAGTAACCTCTCTCCCATGTTTAACAATCTGCTACTATATTTCTACAGAAATTTAGAGCCCCTTCACCTAATACTTTGCTTGTCTCTCTTTTACTGTACCCTTTACTTTCCCCAAGTCAGTAACTTTCCCTCTAGCTTGCCTTTGCCTTGGAGCAAATGTCCAAAATGCTGCCAGCAAGCTTGTTTTTTAAAAGTCAACTTTTAAAAATATCCAATCTAACTTGTAATTTAAGACTCCCCACCCACATTTAGTGTAGACAGTTATCTTCATTGGCACTCCCAAGGCTAGTATGTTCAGTTGTGGGCAGTTCCAGCTACTGTGATGTGATGCCGTGCACCTGTAGGTGCTGCTGATGGGAAGTTCATTAGCTCTTCTCTGGACTTCTAATCAGGCAGAGGACATGATTCCAAGAGCAAAGAACCAACCTCTCAAGTACCCAGCAGCATTACAACATACCTGATCACTCAGGGTTGGGAATAAATCCACCTTCAAAAATCTGAATGCCACCACAGGCATAACTGAAGCCACTGTCGTTAAGAGAATAACAAGCCAGATGCACTTCTGGGTCAAGGAATGTCGTGCATTTCCTATTATTAAAGAAAAATAAACACTGTGATTATAAATAGAACTGAATTATTGAATTAATTGGTTCTTTGTCTATTCCCATAAGGTCTTTTTTGAAAGGGACTTTTGGACTACCTAGGAGAACCACTGGGTATCTTCCCCAGTATATCATATGCTCAGTGGTGATAAGAGTGCAAGAATGGTAAGATCACCCTTGGGAACTGCTTCACGGCCTGATCACTAGGGGACTGCCAGCCAGAGCCAACCAATCTCTGATCCAGGCTCAGTCCAGCTTCACTCATGAAGCAGAATTCTCCCATCCAGCCTCAAAATCCCTCAACTACAAAGCAGTCATTATTTTTAAAGGCACATTTACCCTTATGGATTCAAACAAAACTACACAATGTATGTTCTGGATTCAGGTACAATCGCAAATACTGGTCTTCTCAACTGGCTATGTCATAAAAGGTGAGCTGTGTCTACTACAGGGTCAACCTTTTAAATTCAGGCAACAGCCCCCAAAAACCTGCCTCAGAGGGACTTACCAATCTCTCTATCTCATACCTTCACTCGGTTATGAAGTACTCAAGGTTCCAAGGAGATCAGAGATGCTCTTGGGTTTGTGAAAAGAGCATTCTCCACACTGGGAAACCACTGATTCAGCCATTCAATATTCTAGTTCAATAGAGTAGTGAAACTCATTTCCAAGCCTGGAGCCAGTTTTCTTATTTTATACTCACACCTCGTATACTGGGATGTTCATTTAAACAAAGCAATAAGGGTCAGTAAGGCAGACAGACAAACTATACGGAAGATGTCAACCCTACTTACGAACTGTTGTTCCTGTTGGTTTTCTAGGCATATGATACCTCCAATTATCCAGGTTCCCACTCCCAATGCTATAGTTAACACAATTTTAATGGGCTTTGGGTGTGATGCTTGGCTCCTTATTGGAATGTCTGCATTTTCTGTCTTAGGAGGATAGACTCTGCCTACCAAAGAGCACTTGATTCCACTTGCCTGGGCAGAAACAAACTTGACTCAGTAAATTAAATGTCTTTTTGAACTCCCTGAAGCTCAGTACCCCCAGGCATGGCTGGAAAAACAAGCATCACTTTAAAACCACACTCCTGCTTGCTTCTGGCTACTAAGGAAAAAAAAATTTTCTTAAACCTCAATGTTGATTTAAGTTTTGAAAAGTCTCATTGGAACCCAGTAATTAATTCCTGGAATGGCATGTGCTTAGACAGTGGTCCCCACACAAACTACTTTCTCCAGTTGAGGCATTCCAGTCTCATTATGCATGTTCGAATGCTGTCTTAGGACTGGAAGTCTTCTGGTTAATGCACTGAACTTTCAGATTTGGCAACCAAAAAGAAAAGAAAAAACTTAAAAGTAGTTTAAATGGCTCTCTTTTTCCTAATGTGTTTATTCTTATTCACAACCATCATGTTTATACATGGTTGGAACCTTTTGATAAATAAAGGATTAACATTACATGTTAAGTAAGAGAGGTACAATTTAAAGATTTCCATGTACACACAGAGGAAGGCAAAACTTGAATACAACACTCTTAAGCATATACATGCATTTAAATGGAATTGCAATTTCAGGTGCCTTTGGAAATGTATAACCCTATAATCGCTCTTATTTTGCTTTCTACATGAATCAGTCTTCTAAGAATTATTTTTCTAGACTGGATTTCCCAACTAGTGGATGCAAATCTGTCTTGCCTAATCGAGCTCAAGTAGCTTGTCACTATGTATCTCTCTTTTCCACAGTTTGCTGGGATGAACTCAGAAACATCACTGTTACCAACTTATTTCACACACACTAGAGATTTCAAAACTTCTTTAAAAGTCTATTAATAGCCCCACTGTGTAAAGCTCAGTGGCCCTTGCTGGGAATCATGTTGAAATGTGGAGTGCAATGATAGTATACTCCAAAGATAGACCAGATGTATACTCTTTGTAGAATCATAGAATCTCAGGGGTTTAAGGGATTTTAGGAAGTCTTTTGCTACCTATCTGCTGTTCGAAGTCCCCAACCAGTAATCAAGCCACATTTGCTTTAATCACCATCTTCATCATCATCAAGGCTAACATTTACTAAAAAAGTATTATGTACCAGGCTACATGCTAAGCATTTCATATGCATTATATCATTTAACCCTCACCAATTTGCTATAAAAGTAGGAACTATTAACATCCCCAAGTTTAGAACTGAAGACATTAAGGCATGAAAAGGAAAAGAAACTTGCCTAAGGTCACACAGCTTATAAGTGGCAGAGATGACACTTGAACACTGGCTGTCTAACTACAGAGACTATTCTTGGTGCCACTCATGGACTATGTCCGGCAATTTTTAAAAGGCTCTAAATTATACATTTCTTTTCTAAATGCAAATAAGTTCCACAGGTAAACTTAGGCAGAAATGTCAGTGATAATGTGGCATAAAAGGGAAAGCCTGGCATTTCTTTCTCTTCCCTCTATCATACATGAACTTCACAGGTTTTCAGGTATCCCTGATCTATATGTGCTATGCCTGTTATTTGGAAAGGGACAGTCTACTGCATCTGGGCTGTTAGGAACCTGTAAGCAGCTATCTCAGTGATTCTGCATCTAGTAGGGACAGCAAAACCTAATCTTTTGGAGCTCACTTCAAGCCTGTAAGCCCTCAGATGTCTGGCTCAATCAATTCCTAGAGACAGAATTATTGGTCATCCCTAATCCCACCAAAGAAAATAAATTACAAAGACAAATAAATGACAACTTGACACTAGGCCCCAGCAAATAGCGGGACTCACTTACCAACAAACGGAAACTGCCTTGGGAAGATGCCAAAGAGGCCATTACTGTGCATGGTAAATAAAATGGAGAAATAAGTGGCAATGCTGCCCCAGACGAAGACATGATTAATGATAGTCCAGTAACTGGTATCCAAGGCTATCTGTAAATAAAGTCAAACACAAAGGGGAGATTGTTGAGGATTAAAAGAGCATCATTTTACTGAGTAATGTTTCCTCAGAACTGTTCTGTGAGAAGACAGTGGCACATGTCTAGTTTCCAGCCAACCATAGGCCTTACCACTTTCTGCACAACACAGGGGACTAATGTGACATTCCCTGGTAGACAACTGACTTTAGGACTTATATCTGCAAGCCATTATATCTAGCAACGTTGAATCAAAAATCAGGAAATAAAATGTTAAACTTCTTTTAAGTGAGAAATAAGAAAGCAGGATGGTTTCTAATTTCAAAGCTACTTTCCAAATTGCCCTCAAAATTTTTCTATTGGAAAACTATTTTTCATAGTGAGCAAGTGCAACATTTTAAAATCTGTACATAGGGCTTCCCTGGTGGCACAGTGGTTAAGAATCCACCTGCCAATGCAGGGGACACGGGTTCGAGCCCTGGGCTGGGAAGATCCCATATGCCGTGGAGCAACTAAGCCTGTGCACCACAACTACCGAGCCTGCGCTCTAGAGCCGGTGAGCCACAACTACTGAGCCCATGAGCCACAACTACTGAAGCCCGTGCACCTAGAGCCCGTGCTTCGCAACAAGAGAAGCCACCACAATGAGAAGCCCGTGCACTGCAAGGAAGAGTAGCCCCCTCTCACTGCAACTAGAGAAAGCCCACGCGCAGCAATGAAGACCCAATGCAGCCCTCAAAATAAATAAATAAATAAATTTAAAAAAACTAAAAAAAAAATTTGTACATAGATTTTCATATGACCATTTTGATACAGGTATAATCTGTTTACATCAATATTCTAATTCATTTTGGTTATCATTTCTCTTAAGTTATTCAAATAATAGCAAAGAAAAATCCTTAATCCACTTAAGGCATAAAATTCAGAACCCGGGGTTCATGGTGATCTGGAAACATGCTCACAAGCCCTTCTCCCTTCCAATAACTTATTATGGCAGTAGAGCTGCAAAACAGTAACCTGTTATGGGGAAACCAAGAGAGCCACTGGTGAATATGAACACTTGAGTTCTCAGAGAAAAAAAAGTAGGTTCTAGCATCCTTATTTGCATATCAGAGGCACCAAATGGTCCAAGTGAAGGTTTGCATTTCTAGCACAGTCTGATGCAAGGCCACAGATTTATTGCCTGCCTGAGGGGGCTCTACCTACATAGTAAACAGATTCCGCTCTGCACATGGAGACATACTTCCCCTTCCCACATGACGTTTACTGTCCTTTAAAATGATGCCCCATATAAAGAATGCTAAGACCAATCACAAGCACTGAAATTGAAACTGTGATTAAAAATCATCCAACAAACAAAAGCCCAGGACCAGATGGCTTCACAGGGGAATTCTATCAAACATTTACAGAAGAGCTAACACCGATTCTTCTCAAACTCTTCCAAAATATAGCAGAGGGAGGAACACTCCCAAACTCATTCTATGAGGCCACCATCACCTTGATACCAAAACCAGACAAGGATGTCACAAAGAAAGAAAACTACAGGCCAATATCACTGATGAACATAGACGCAAAAATCCTCAACAAAATACTAGCACACAGAATCCAACAGCACATTAAAAGGATCATACACCATGATCAAGTGGGGTTTATTCCAGGAATGCAAGGATTCTTCAATATACACAAATAAATCAACATGATACACCATATTAACAAACTGAAGGAGAAAAACCATATGATCATCTCAATAGATGCAGAGAAAGCTTTCGACAAAATTCAACACCCATTTATGATAAAAACCCTGCAGAAAGTAGGCATAGAGGGAACTTACCTCAACATAATAAAGGCCATATATGACAAACCCACAGCCAACATTGTCCTCAAGGGTGAAAAACTGAAACCATTTCCACTAAGATCAGGAACAAGACAAAGTTGCCCACTCTCACCACTATTATTCAACATAGTTTTGGAAGTTTTAGCCACAGCAATCAGAGAAAAAAGGAAATAAAAGGAATCCAAATCGGAAAAGAAGTAAAGCTGTCTCTGTTTGCAGACGACATGATACCATACATAGAGAATCCTAAAGATGCTACCAGAAAACTACTAGAGCTAATCAATGAATTTGGTAAAGTAGCAGGATACAAAATTAATGCACAGAAATCTCTGGCATTCCTATAAACTAATGATGAAAAATCTGAAAGTGAAATCAAGAAAACACTCCCATTTACCACTGCAACAAAAAGAATAAAATATCTAGGAATAAACCTACCTAAGGAGACAAAAGACCTGTATGCAGAAAAGTATAAGATGCTGATGAAAGAAATTAAGGATGATACAAATAGATGGAGAGATATACCATGTTCTTGGATTGGAAGAATCAACATTATGAAAATGAGTATACTACCCAAAGCAATCTACAGATTCAATGCAATCCCTATCAGACTACCACTGGCATTTTTCACAGAACGAAAACAAAAAATTTCACAATTTGTATGGAAACACAAAAGACCCCGAATAGCCAAAGCAATCTTGAGAACAAAAAACGGAGCTGGAGGAATCAGGCTCCCTGACTTCGGACTATACTACAAAGCTACAGTAATCAAGACAGTATGGTACTGGCACAAAAACAGAAAGACAGTTCAATGGAACAGGATAGAAAGCCCAGAGATAAACCCACGCACATATGGTCACCTTATCTTTGATAAAGGAGGCAGGAATGTACAGTGGAGAAAGGACAGCCTCTTCAATAAGTGGTGCTGGGAAAACTGGACAGGTACATGTAAAAGTATGAGATTAGATCACTCCCTAACACCATACACAAAAATAAACTCAAAATGGATTAAAGACCTAAATGTAAGGCCAGACACTATCAAACTCTTAGAGGAAAACATAGGCAGAACACTCTATGACATAAATCACAGCAAGATCCTTTTTGACCCACCTCCTAGAGAAATGGAAATAGAAACAAAAATAAACAAATGGGACCTAATAAAACTTCAAAGCTTTGGACAGAAAGGAAACCATAAACAAGACCAAAAGACAACCCTCAGAACGGGAGAAAATACTTGCAAATGAAGCAACTGACAAAGGATTAATCTCCAAAATTTATAAGCAGCTCATGCAGCTCAATTACAAAAAAACAAACAACCCAATCCAAAAATGGGCAGAAGACCTAAATAGACATTTCTCCAAAGAAGATATACAGACTGCCAACAAACACATGAAAGAATGCTCAACATCATTAATCATTAGAGAAATGCAAATCAAAACTACAATGAGATATCATCTCACACCAGTCACAATGGCCATCATCAAAAAATCTAGAAACAATAAATGCTGGTGAGGGTGTGGAGGAAAGCGAACACTCTTGCACTGCTGGTGGGAATGTGAATTGGTTACAGCCACTATGGAGAACAGTATGGAGGTTCCTTAAAAAACTACAAATAGAACTACCATATGACCCAGCAATCCCACTACTGGGCATATACCCTGAGAAAACCATAATTCAAAAAGAGTCATGTACCACAATGTTCACTGCAGCTCTATTTACAATAGCCCAGAGATGGAAACAACCTAAGTGTCCATCATCGGATGAATGGATAAAGAAGATGTTGCACATATATACAATGGAATATTACTCAGCCATGAAAAGAAACGAAATTGAGCTATTTGTAATGAGGTGGATAGACCTAGAGTGTGTCATACAGAGTGAAGTAAGTCAGAAAGAGAAAGACAAATACTGTATGCTAACACATATATATGGAATTTAAGAAAAAAGAAATGTCATGAAGAACCTAGGAGTAAGACAGGAATAAAGACACAGACCTACTAGAGAATGGATGAGGATATGGGGAGGGGGAAGGGTGAGCCGTGACAAAGCGAGAGAGAGGCATGGACATATATACATTAACAAACATAAGGTAGATAGCTAGTGGGAAGCAGCCGCATAGCACAGGGAGATTAGCTCGGTGCTTTGTGACCACCTGGAGGGGTGGGATAGGGAGGGTGGGAGGGAAGAGACGCAAGAGGGAAGAGATATGGGAACATATGTATATGTATAACTGATTCACTTTGTTAAAAAGCAGAAACAAACAAACAAACAAAAAAGAATGCTGGCAGCCATGATGAAACTGCAGGGGTGCTAAAGGGACAGCCTTTACTTTCCTCAAGAGGCCTGAGAACAGAGAGCCCTGCTTTCCATGCCTCAGCAAAGAGATGCTGGCTTTCCAGTTCATTTGTTGAGAGATCAGCCCAAAATCTGCAGCTGTACCTTTTACCACCTGTCAGTTCATCAGCATTAAGAGACACCAGTAGCCTGACCTGTGTGGGTATGAGTAGGCAAAGAAAAATCACAACCAATTTAAGAGGATGCAATTGAAAAAAAACAAGAACAGGTGGCTCCTGTTGAGGCAGAACTAATGGGAAAGACAGACAAGCACTATAACAACAAAAAAAAATGTAATAAGAACTCTTAAGGAGATGCAATTAGATCATAGAAAAAAATTCTGGAAGAAATAAAAGCATTATTTCTGAATTTAAAAATTCAGTAGAGAAACCAAACAATAATAGTCACTGATGAGAACTGAATTAATATTCTGGGAAAAACAACTGGAAACAATATTTCATAACTGGGCAAAAACTTGAAGAAATGGGAACCAGGTGCAAAAAGATATGAGACATGGGTGGCAAATCCATAGATGTCAGACCCATGGGCCCAATATAAGAAATAATGGCATCGTAAAAAGAGGAAAAGGAAGAAAGAGAGAAGTAGCAATCAAAGAAATGACAGAGAAAACTGCTCTGGGATAACAAACAGCAAAGATTTTCAGATTGGGAGGGTACTGTAAATTCTAGGAAAATCAATGAAAGAAGTTATGTTCTGGTGACATTTGTGAAGTCGAAGGATAAAGAACATAAGCTTCTAGACACAGAAGATATTATTTACAAAGGAAAGAGAATCAACTTAATATCAAACTGCTACACTGAAATGGATGTAGTGGAAAATCATTTACAAAGTTCCTAAAGAAAAATGCTCTGATTTAAGAATCTTATGCCCATCCAATATATCATTTAGTAAAGATAAAGAAAGATTTGAACTCAAAAGTATAACATCTATGTACCCCTTCTGCAGAAATTACTCAAGCTTAGACAGAGAGGAAACGATGTTAATGTTGCTCTCAAAATGAGCTTATTCACAAAATTCCTGAAACTTATTCTGTGTATTAAGGACAGCAGTGTCTGATTGAAGCCATGATTTCACGATGGATGCCTTAGCTGTGTCAGAGGCTTCCAAGTCACTCCATTATCTCCTCCTCTGCTACAGAATTCAACACAGGGGAACTAGGCATGGAGAGTTCACAAAGCACCCATATGCTTTATTTAGTTGTGAAACAGACAAACAGAACTCCTCTTTGAGTGGAGAAATATGGTTCTGATTTTGGATGCTACCTGTCTGACTGAATTTTGGACTTCCAAGATGTCAAGTGTTAGATGGCTTTGGTTTGAACTTAATGATACTCACTTAGATGGACCAAGGCATGGCAGAGATGCCATTTAAGAGCAGTATATTTACATCTGATTCATTCAATCTATTAAATATTTATTGAGTCATGAAAAGAAAGTCTGGGGTTTAACAAGATCTTTCATTGGATGTAAGAGGCTAAGATTTGTAAAAGACATTGTTTATAGGATAGAAAAAGGACTCACCACAGGCAATTCAAACTCTATAAAAAATAAGCCCTTGACTTATACTTTCCCCTTCAAAAAAACACCCCCCAAAAAAAACCACACACAAAAAAAGACAAAAAACAGAGGTCACATGGCTTAATGTATCCACTCAGAGGTACAGACTTTAATGGATTGGAAAGCTTTTGTAAATTCTAACTCAATACCTAATGGTATTGTCCACCATTTGCATAAAAGAGGAAACAGAAACAAACTCAAGATGCCTGATGAAGATCAATGGATCATCAGGAATCATTCTTACCAGATGGGAATGTAAATTGGTGCAGCCACTATGAAAAACATTATGGAGGTTCCTCAAAAAATTAAAACTAGAGTTGTCATTATAATCCAGCAATCCCACTCCTGGGCATGTATCTGGACAAAACTGTAATTTGAAAACATACATGTACCCCAGTGTTCATAGCAGCACTGTTTACAATAGCCAGGTCATGGAAGCAAGTGTCCATCAACACCAAGTATCCACTGACAGATGAATGAATAAAGATGAATGTGTGTGTGTGTGTGTGTGTGTGTGTGTGTGTATACACCCCCACAGTGAAATACTACTCTGTCATTAAAAAGAATGAAATAATGCCATTTGTAGCAACATGGATGGACCTAGAGATGATCATACTAAGTGAAGTAAGTCAGAAAGAGAAAGACAAATACCATATGCTATCACTATATGTCAAATCTAAAATATGACACAAATAAACTTGTTTACAAAACCGACTCACAGACATAGAGATCAGACCTGTGGTTGCCAAGGAGAAGGGGGGGTTGGGAGAGGGATGGATTAGGAGTTTGGGATTAGCAGATGCAAACGACAGTAAGTCCCCTACATACGAACCTTCAAGTTGCGAACTTTCAAAGATGCAAACGTGCGTTCACAAGTCCAGTCACATAAGTTAGTTCATGTGTCTGGCGTACATTGTCACGTGTGTGCATCCTCTACAAGTGGTTGTGCTTTTGTGTACTTTACTGTATAGTACTGTATAGAGTACAGTAGTACAGTATCTTTATTTCAAGCTAGATCTGCAAGAGGACGACTTCATTGAACTCCTTGCTGTGCAACACGAGGAGCTGACTAATGAAGACCTGATGGAATTGGAGGCCCAGAGAAAGGATGAAGAGAGACAAGAGGGAGAAGAAGTAACTGAAGAACCGAAGAGATTCACAATGCAGGAAATGGCAAGGGGTTGTTTATTTGAGGAGGCACTGTTAGTTTTTGAGGCACAGGACCTGAATGTAGAATGGTACGTGAAGGTTGCAGCGGTCATTCAGAATGCAATCCAGTGCTACCATGTCATCTATGACTAGAAAAGAAGAGCTACTACCCAGACATCACTGGATCGTTTTTTCAAGAGGGTAGATAGATTGAATCCAGCAAGCAACCAGAACCTATGCCATCAACGTCAGGCATGAGTGAAATAGCAGCTTGTCCTCCGTCTCCTATTGCTGACGATCCTTCAGCTCTACCATCTCCCACCTTCTCTCCCTCCTCGAGTAACTCTCCTTGCCTGTTCACTCGATGCCAGCCCCTGTATGCCAGCTGTTGTACTGTACTACTGTACTTTTCAAGGTACCGTATTATAAGATTAAAAATGTTTTCCTTATTTTTGTGTTTGTTTTTTATGTATTATTTGTGTGAACAGTATTATAAACCTAATACAGTACAGTACTATATAGCCGATTGTGTTAGTTGGGTATCTAGGCTAACTTTGTTGGACTTAGGAAAAAATTGGACTTACGAACCGAACGCACTCTCGGAACAGAACTCATTTGTATGTAGGGGACTTACTGTATTATACACAGAATGAATAAAGAACAAGGTCCTACTATATAGCACAGGAAACTACATTCAATATCCTGTGATAAACCATAATGGAAAAGAATATGATATGTATGTGTATAACTGATTCACTTTGTTATAAAGCAGAAACTAACACATCATTGTAAGGCAATTATACTCCAATAAAGATGTTTAAAAAAAAGTATGAAAAAGAATATATTTATGTATAACAGAATCACTTTGCTGTATACCAGAAACACAACATTGTAAATCAACTATGCTTCAATAAAATGAATTTTTAAAAAATCATTCCTACCAGGAAAACTTCTATGAATTTGAGATGCAGATGTGCCATATACATAGCATTGAACCTCTTGATAATTCCACAGAAATGTACTGCCAAGTAAACGTTATATCTCACTTTGAAACCTGGAAGTTACTAAGTCTTATAGAAGTCATGGGAAAGTTTCTGTTATCATTGGAAAAATTTTCTTCCAAGAAGACAGCACAAGGAGGAAGCAGTAGTATAATCATTTCTCTTCACATACAACGCGCAGTCCCAAGAAGTGATTGATTCATTGTGAGGTTTCCACTAACATGGAGGTTATAGACATCCAATGCTAATCTCCTACATCTGGAAATTTATGTTAAAGCTTCCTGTTTTAATCTCAAAATGTGTAGTTAAAAAGAAAACCCCAGTATTCCTTTAAAATTACTGTCAACAAATGAAACAGAATTTTAAAAGGTGTAAAGACATCAAGTTAAGATATTTTCACCAGTAGGTTACCTGCACACTGACCACAATGACCAAAGACGTGGCCATGGTCACTGCAAAAGACTGGTAGTCTGCAATGTGCTGTCCATCTTCTCCAGCCACGTTGTAAAAGGCCCCATATGGGATGAAGAAAAGGACTAACGAGGTGTAGATTCCATGTGCCACGCAGATGAAAAATTTATGCTTGTTAAAAAGTAGATTCAGCTGTCCAGGTTTGTAGAGCTGGGGACAATCCATGCTATTCTGGTCATTAACATCCTGTCAACAGAGAGTTACTTCAGTGGAAGAGGTTTGAGAATTTAGAGCTACCCTGACTTTCCTATCTCCAGAAATAGCACATGCATATCTAAGCATGCCCTAATACACACTACTCACTATTTTGTTTTCATTCCCACAGTAACCCAAAGGATAATAAAATGATCCCTATTTTATATAGGGAACTTGAATCTCCAAGAGATTCATGAGAGGCCACACAGCTCTTATGGCAGAACCAGAACTTGACTGCACGCAGATATTTGGCTTCAAACTGAAGTTTCTTTCCTGTACTCTCCTGCAACTGCATGCATGCTCCCAGAATTCTAGTACATCCTGTGCAGCCAGTGGGCCCCAGGGGTTAATTGCCAACGCAGTGAGTGGTAGTGACCAGGGGATGTCAGCAGAGAGCTGCAGAGTCAGAACTGGCCAACCAGAGTTCCCAACTTTGGGGGAAGCGTGAGCAGGAGGAAGGGAACTGGGAAAGGGGGAACTGAATGTGGGACTCCAGGTGGAAGGGAGCTGAGCCTGAAGAGGTGAGTGTTCTACCCAGGGAGGATTCCACGGGCAGTTACCAGGTGTTCAGGACAAAGAATTTAGACGGAATGAGAAGGCGTCATGTCTGGGCCCAACAGAGTCCTGGGAGAAACTAAAGCTGTGCTTCTCAAACTTCATGTACACACTAATAACCTGGGGTACAGATTATAATTCAGTAGGTTTGGGGTGGGGCCTGAGACTGCATTTCCAACAAGCTCCAAAGCAATGCTGATGACCACACTGTGAGCACCACAGCCGAACACCCCAGCCAAAAAGTATGGCAAGGACTGACCACTGGCAACGTCACAGGGTCATGGGTAAGGTGAAGCAGGCAAAGAGGGAGCAACATAGGCATGAACTCTGGGAGCAGACCAAGTTCCCCTTCCTGCTTGTGGGATGACCCAGGCCTTGCCAAATGGAGTCCCATGAAGAACATTGACGTAGTCTCTTTGGGAAGTCCAGTTTTGAGATGCTAGTGGGTGCTTCTTTCCCCAGTCCAGTGACTGATAAGGTTATATACACAGGCTTTGAAGCCAGACAATCCGGAGTTCAAACCCCAGCTCTGCTGCTTAGCAGGGGTGTAGTCTTGGACCTGTCACTTAAGCTGTGTGAGCCTCAGTTTCCTCATCTCCAAGGAGTATAAACGACAGCATCTCCCTCACAGGATCACTGTCATGATGAAATGGGTACGTATTCAGCAGAGCTCTTACCACAGTTCTTGTAATTAAAAAACAGATGCTTCTATAAATAATAACAAAAGAATGATGATAGTAATAGTAACAACAGTAATAGTGTTGCAATCTCAGAGTCAAGTGGCCTATTGCTGGGTTGAGTTCTGTCACATTTTGGCCATGTGACTTTAGGAAAGTAACCTGAACTTCTGAGTTTTGGTTTCCTCCTTATAAAATGAGCAGACCCACAGACGGTCACTGAGGCCTTCCAGCATAGCATCCCATGATCTGGAGATCAGTTTAAGCGCCAGAGTTTGACAAAGCAGGACAGGATAGGGGTATACACTCAACTTGGTGGCAATAAGGGGCCTTATTATACACACAGTTGACCCTTGAACAACATGGGTTTGAAGTGAGCAGGTTCACTTCCACACAGAATTTTTCAATAAATATGTACTACGTGATCCACTGTTGGTTGAAACTGCAGATGCAGAACCATGAATGTGGAGGGCCAACTGTATAACTATAGGAGGATTTTTGACTGCATGGGGATGGGGGCCAAGGTGAGGGGGACCCCTAACCCTTCTCTTGTTTCAAGGATCAACTGTATATTTTTTCTCTGTATCTCTTAGCCCTTAGGTTGTTTCCATATCTTATTTATTATAAATAATGCTTCAATGAACATAGGAGAGCATATATCTTTTCAAATTAGTGTTTTCGCTTTCTTCGGATAAGTACCCAGAAGTGGAATTGCTGGATCACTTGGTAGTTCTGTTTTTAATTTTTTGAGGAACCTCCATACTGTTTTCCATTCTGTTCAGATTTTATACTTAATCATACTTCGGTCTTGGTAGGATGTATGTTTCTAGGAATTTATCCATTTCTTTAAGTTGTCCAATTTGTTGGTGTATAACTGTTCATATTAGTCTCTTAGGATCCTTGTATTTCTGTGGTCAGTTGTCATATCTCCTCTTTTATTTCTGATTTTATTTATTTGAGTCCTCTCTCTTCTTTTCTTGGTGTGTCTACTTAGAGGTTTGTCAATTTTGTTTATCTTTTCAAGGAACCAGCTCTTAGTTTCACTGATCTTCTCTATTGTTTTCTTAGTCTCTATTTATTTCTGCTCTAATCTTTGTTATTTCCTTCCTTCTACTAACTTTGGGCTTTGTTTGTTCTTCTTTTTCTAGTTCCTTGAGGTATAAAGGTAGGTTGTTTATCTGAGTTGTTTCTTGTTTCTTGAGGTAGGCATTTACTACTATGAACTTCCCTCTTAAAACTGCTTTTACTGTATCCCACAAATTTTGGTATGTTATATTTCCATTTTAATTTGTCTCAAGGTTTTTTTAAATTTCCTTTTTGATTTCTTCTTTGACCCATTGGTGTTCAGTAGCATGTCACTTAATCCCTACATATATGTGAATTTTCCAGTTTTCTTCATGTAATTAATTTCTAGTTTTATACCACTGTGGTTAGAAGGATGCTTGATATGATTTCAATCTCTTAAATTTATTAAAACTTTTTTGTGGCTTAACATATGATCTGTCCTTTAAAATGTTCCATGTGCACTTGAGAAGAATTTGCATTTTGTTGCTTTTGGAGGTAATATTCTATATATATACATTGGGTGTATCTGGTATAACATGTCATTTAAGGCCAAAGTTTCTATATTGATTTTCTGCCTGAATGATCTATCCATTGATCTAAGTGAGGTATTAAAGTCCCTTCTATTATTGTACTGCTGTCTATTTCTCACTTTATGTCTGTTAACATTTATTTTATATATTTAGGTGCTCCTATGTTAAGTGCGTAAATATTTACAAATGTTATATTCTATTATTGGATTGATTCCTTTATCATTATATAATGCCCATCTTTGTCTCTTATTAGCCTTTGTTTTAAAGTCTATTTAGTCTTACATAAGTATAGCCACTCCAGCTTTCTTTTGGTTTCCATTTGCATGGAATATCTTTTTCCAGCCCCTCACTTTCAGTTTCTGTGTGTCTGCATCTAAAGTGAGTCTCTTGGAGGCTGCATATAGATGGGTCTTGGGTTTTGTTTTGTTTTAATCCATTCAACCACTCTATTTGTTTTGATTAAAGAATTTAGTTCATTTACATTTAAAGTAATTATTGATAGGTAGGTACTTATTGCCATTTTGTTAATTGTTTTCTGGCTATTTTTGTAATTCCTTTCTGTTCTTCTTCTCTTGCTCTCTTCCTTTGTGGTTTGATGACTTTCTTTAGTGATATGCTTATATTTCTTTATATTTTGTGCATTTACTATAGGTTTTTGCTTTGTGGTAATACAAGGCTTATAAATAATACCATATCTATAATAGTCTATTTAAGTTGATAACTGCTTAAGTTTGATTCCATTCTAAAGCTCAACATTTTTACTCTCCCCCCACATTTTATGTTTTTGATATCACATTTTACATCTTTTTGTCTTGTGTATTACTTAACTAATTATTGTAATCATAGTTATCTCTACTACTTTTGTCTTTTAAAATTCATACTAGCTTTATAAGTGATTAAACCACTACCTTTACTATATACAGTTGACCCTTGAACAACACAGGGTTAAGGGCAACAATGCTCACACAGTCAAAAATCTGAATATAATTTATTGTCGGCCCTCCATATTCATGGTTCCACATCCGTGGATTCACCCAACTGTGGATTGTGTACCCACACAGTTCAAAACTGTGTTGTTCAAACCTTTCGACTGAGACTTATTCCTTCACATGTTTTCTTGTTACTAATTAGCACCTTTCTTTTCAGATTAAAGAAGCCCCTTTAACATTTCTCATAAAGCTGGCTTAGTAGTGATGAATTCCTCTATCTTTTGCTTGTCTGAAAAACTCTTTCTCTCTCCTTCAATTCTGAATGATAATCTTGCCAGGTAGAATATTCTTGGTGAAAGTTCTACCTTTCAACTTTGAATATATCATGTCACTCCCTTTTGGCCTGCAAAGTTTCTGCTGAAAAAAATCTGTTGATAGTCTTATGGGGGTTGCCTTGTATATAATAAGTTGTTTTTCTCTTGCTCCTTTTAATATTATTTCTTTGTCTTTAACTTTTGACGGTTTGACTACAAAGTGTTTTTCTGTGGGTCTCTTTGGGTTCATCTTATTTGGAACTCTCTGAGCTTCCTGGGTCTGGATGTCTGTTTCCTTCCCAGGTTGGGGAAGTTTTCAGTCATTATTTCTACAAATACAATTTCTGCTCCTTTCTCTCTCTCTTCCCCTTCTGAGACCCATATAACGTGAATGTTGGTCTGCTTGATGTTGTCCTGTAAGTTCCTTAAGCAATCTTCACTTATTTTCATCCTTTTTTCTTTTTGCTGCTCTGATTGGGTGAGTTCCTGTCTTCAAGTTGACTGATCCTTCCTAATGTTTCATCTAGTCTGTTGTTGAATCCCTGTAGTGTATTAATCAGTTCAGCTCTTGTATTCTTCAGCTCTATGACTTCTATTTGGTATTTTCTTACATTTTTCATCTTTTTGTTGAAGTTATTGTGTTCACGCATTCTTCTCTCTAAGATCTTCTCACTAAGATCATTGCTTTTCTCTGTTTCTTCATTTTGTTTGACTCTCTGTGTTTGTTTTCATACAGCTGACAAAACAAACACTTCTCCCTGTCTCCAAGAGTGGCCTCATGTAGGAGACAGACCTTATTGTTCAACCCTGCCCCAGCTCTTTGTTGTCTCTCAAACCTTCATGCTTGTTCAAAGAGCCTATTATATTTTTAACAGCTCTCAGTAGTTGAGAATGTGCCAAGACATGTCAGTGTCAGGGTCAGATTATAGCACCTAGATTCAGGTTGATGGGACTCTAGACCCTCAAGCAGCAGTTTTTAAAAACATGCAAATATATACCTGTGGGACTGCAAGAATGAGCCTCGCTGGCCACGAGAAGCAGGCAATCTAGGAGGTTCCCTATGCCGCAGTCACAAAAGTCAGGGCTCCAGATTAATGCACAAGCTCTTTTCTGGGAGATGGCAGAAAGCTGGAGCAAGGCAGAGGGAGCAGACCAAGATGGCATCCACAGCTTACATTCCTTGAGAGCAGCTTCCTCAGCCACTAGGAGTGTGCCAAACCTGAAGCCTGCCCCTCAGGCTGAAGCTCCAGGACAAACAAAGAGTTCCTTTTTCCAGAAAGACTGGGAGTGGGTTTCAGTCTGCTGTCTGTGCAGTGCCCTGGGAGTAGCCTGCCAAGAACCAACTCTTCATTTGCTACTGTTTCATGGGACCCAGGAACGCAAGCCCCCAGCCACAAGAGCCAGGTGATCAAGTGGTGTCCCCTGAGCAGCAGCTACAAGAACCAGGGCACCAGTCACATGTGAAGCTCCTCTCCAGGAGACACTGGAGCTCTAGAATGTGGCATAGGGAGAGCATGAAGATACTGCCTGCCCTCTGAGGTCTCTGGAAAGGATGACAGTCAGCCCCTAGATGCATGTTTAATTAGACGGCTACCCCTCAGGCCTCAGCTATAATGATTAGCTAATAGGCCTCCTTCACAGAAAGACTGAGCTCCTGAGTCTGTTGCCTCTTGCTCTGCCATGGGAGGGGTGGTAGATATTTAAGAACTCTCTCTCCCCTGGTTACAATCCTGTGAGACCCACGAGTGTAAGCCCCACTGGCCACCAGAGCCAGATGATGTAGAAGTGTTCCCTGGCAGCAGCCGTAAAAATCAGGACACCAGATAGGAATATGAGCTCCTTTCTGGGTAACGCCGATTACTATAGTCCCATGGGACCAGGAATGCAAGTTCTCCTGGCCTCCAGAGCCAGGCAGTCAAGAGGTGTCCCCTGGGCGGCAGCCACAAAAATAGGGGCACCAGACACATGTAACAGCTCCCTTTCAGGAGATACTGGTGCTCTGGAGTATGGCAAAGGGAGAGTATAAGGATGGCGCCCACCAGTCTCTGTCCCTGGAGTGCGTTCCAGTGGGCTCCTAGATGTGTGTGTTAAATAAGATGCCTTCCCCCAGGCTGATGATTTAATATAAGCTGGTGAGCCTCCATCACTGGGCATGATCTGCTGCCTCTGAGCTGGGCCCAAGGAGCAAGTGGGTCTGAGCACACGGGCCCATTCAGAGCCATTTCTTAGATTGCTTCAGTCTTGTGGGTCTTGGGACATGAGCCTCATTGGTTTTAGGAGGTTCATCTCTCAGGTGCAGGTGCAGCTCTGAAGTGTTAAGGTGCCCAATGTGGGGTGCACACCCTTCACTCCTAAGGGAGAAGCTTCAGGTTTTGAGTTTTCTCCCTGTTGAGGATTATCATGCTGAGGGCGGGGGTGGGGTTTATGGTGGCATTGTGTGCCAGCCTCTCCAACCGGCTTCCATGTGGTTTTCTTCAGCCAGCCTTTAGGGTTTTTTAAGAGAAATTTTTCCTTCTGTAGCTGTAGACCCACTGTGCCCATAGGAAGAGGTGAGTTCAGGATCTTCCTATAACAACATCTTGAATTCTCCCCTTATTATATATTTTTTCAAATTGCACAATAACCATCTTTTCCCAGAAATTGCTTTATATTTAATATTTTACTCTACATTCTAGGCAGCTACAAAGTACCAAGGAAAGGAACACTTGCAAACATGGGCACCTGGAAATGAATGAGCTTAATCCCTTACATCTAAGGTCTTCAAGAGTTCACGACTTTTTGTAGAATTTCACAAATATGTTGTTCACAAACTGCCCTTTTTACATACAAGAAGTGAGGCTTACAGCTGACTACAAAGCCTCAGAATGGGAGAGTAGAGTGAGCTCATAATGCGAAGATTTATATTCTGCAATAGATGGCTCTGGGCCAGAAAATGAGGCCTAGCAAATGGATCTAACAACAGCCTGGAGAAAATCTGGTCTCTTTAAAAGTACTTCAAAAAAATTTTTTTAAACAATACACTCTGCCATGAAAGCTCCTCTGGCTAGCCTTTCACTTCCCCATAGGCAGCCAGACTTTGTCCCCATCCAGGAAGTACCCTCCAAGGGTCCGAGTGTGCCAAGGATCTACCATTTTATAAATGATTCCCTCCCTTCTCTCCCCTCAAGCACGTGGAGCTAAACCAAAGAAAAAGGCTCACTTTCTCTCTCCATGGCTGTGGGGCTCCGTGTCTTCCTCTCCCATTGGCAGGGTGTTCCTCTGGCCTGGAGTTCCTGTTCTGGGCTGTGCTGGACAGTGTCACCAACAGATGCTAGCTCTCTGCACTCCAACCCAGCTCCATGATTTTCTATGTATCACTGCATGGTTCTCTGCACTTTCAGAGGCTAATACAGTATTCCCTGGTGTGTGAACCACAGGTACTAGTTCTGAGGCAAACTGATCAGTTCTACATGAAAAATAAATAAGTAAACGTGCAGTTCTATGAGTTTGGGAAATGCTGGGCTACAATGAAATTAAAGAGACTGTTTCTTGCAGGATGTCTCAGAGCCTTTAGAGAAATAATGTAGGGTGTGAATCTTTAAAAGGATAGTAATCAAGCTCTGATCAGAGGATCTTTTGGTGGAGGTGGGAGATCTGGAAGGGTTTTTGAGCCATGCAATACCTATTAAAACAACTGCATTCCTAGGACTCTTTCTATGATTCATGTCTTCTACTTAGAAGCTAAAAGCAACTAAAAGGCATCCACAGAGCAAAATACGTTATAAAGGCAGAGAAAAACACATACCTGGTCAAAAATCCCCATGGCTAAAACAGGCAGTGATGTGTAGACAATGTTAAAAAGGGTAATGAACCACTGGTCATAGACAGTCTGAAAAGAAATGAACACATCAGTGAGAAACATCTTCCACAGGTGTGAGAATATTCACTTTTAGGCTCTTGGACTGACTATCTCAATTTCCTGAGTTGGACGGGAGTCTGGTGTTAGAGTCAGACAGACATGAGTTCTCCCCAGGCTCTGTCTCTTATCAGCTCCACTGCTTTAGTGGGGTACTAGATCTTTCTAAACTTCAATTTCTTCATCTCTAAAATGAAGCCATACTCTCACTTGCAGAGTTGCAGTGGGGTGGATGAAAGGGTATCATACATGCAGAACACATAAAACAATGCTGGACACACACAAGGCCCTGGCCCCTGTGGTGGCTTATTTCATTCTTTAGGTTTTTAATGGCTTATAATAAGTCCAATTACCTGATCTAAGCGATAAGCAAGGATCCACTAACATCTTCAGAGGGAGATACGGAAATGAACCTGTCAGCCCCACCCTCTGTTCAAATGGAGAGCTTTTTCTTGGGAGTGGTTTAAAGCAAGGTGTACCTGGAACTAGCTGCTCGCTACAGTGGGTATAAATAAATAAGACAATAAAAATATTCCCTCACACCTATAGAGAGCACTTCCCTGCATGAGCCTCACTAAAAGTCAATGAGGCATGTGAAACAGTCATTATATCCCCATCGTATTAGTAAGTACCTAGAGGTATAGAAACAGAATGTAATAAGTGTTACAGAGCTTATCACAGGCAAAGGCAAAAATTAAAACCTAGGTCTCCAGATCCTAACCAATGTCTGTTCTACCACTCTGTCATTCATTCATTCATTCATTCAATATTTATTAAGAAACCACTATGTGCCAGGTACCAGGTTCTAGGCAATGGTATTTGAACATGATACAATCAGATAAAAATTCCATATGAAATATGCCTTGTAATGGTGTCAGGAAACAGACAATTTATACAATAACAAAGATATACATATATATATATATATATATATATATATATATATATATGGTTGGTGAGTGAATGAGTGAGATGGTAATCAGTACTAGGGTGGAAAAAGGGATAGGAAATATAGGAGGGCTGTAATTGTGATAAAGTGACTGGAGAAGGTCTCACTAAGAAGTAATATTTGAGAAAAAATCTGAAGGAAATAAAGAATCGAAATTTGCAGCTTTCTGGGACAGGAAAATTTCATACTGCAAGTAGAGTGCATGAAAAATCCCTGAGGCAAGAAAGCATCTGGTATGTTCAGAGGACAGCAAGACAGTCCATCTGGCTGGAGCAGAGTGACCTTCAGGGAGTATAATGATGTCAAAGAAATAAAGAGGATCCTATGGAGGTAACCATGGCTTGTTCCCTAAGTAAAATGAGAAGACATTAGAGGATTGCAAGCAAAGAAACATCCTGATCCGATTTGTATTTTAACCTGAGCACTCTGGATGCTGTGCTGAGAATGGACTGAAGAGGGGCAATTGTGGAAGCTGGGAAACCAATTAGGAGGCTACTGCAGTGGTCCAGATGAAAGACGAAGGGGGCTAGATCAGGTGATCAGCAGGGAGAAGTGCTAGATTTTGAATATATTCTGAAGCACATTTTCTTCTTAGGGCAATTCTGAAAGCAATGAGGAATCTTAAATGCAAATGTTCCAGACAGAGAAACTAAAGGTAGGTTCTACATAGTTATACAGGTAAGGCAATCCTTTAAATCATGACCTGTACATGTACATTATGTTGAAGACAAAATATTTTGGTGTCTTTATTGCTAAATCTGGATTTGGACTACTCTATGTCTTAGCATTATTGTTTATTCTTGAGATGGGTGTATATTTGTTCAAGGAAAGGGAAAGTGGAGGCCAGTGTTCAAAGGCCAAATCTCAATCTGGACTGTTCTGTTGAAGCTCCACAGGTGGTTTTATTCAATACTGAATAAACCAGACACTGTGAAAAAAATGGTGATTATTGTATTCTGAGCAAGGTTAGCCCCATGGTAAGAAGTAAAGAGCATGGACATTCCCACTGTCAGTCATCTCAAGGAGAGTTCATTCTTAGGGCAAAAAAAAAAAAAAAAAAAAAAGAGAGAACAGAAAAGAGGAGTGGGGTAGATGAGGGAAGGAAGGAAATTATTTTACTCCCTGTGTATCTCAGAGAGTTGAGGCCTGGAATCGACATAGGAAAGACCTGCTCAATGTCATTCTCTTTGAGGGTAGGCTGAACGACAAGGCAGGAAAGTTGAATTCAACCACCAATAAACAGCTGAGACAGGATTTAGGCAAAGCGGCAACATTAGTAACTACCATCAAGAGGCCTATGCCTGTGACTCAGAATAACCATTCTAGTAACCAGTTTTTAAGTTCTCTGAACGGTAATTCCCTGTTATTATTCTTTGAGGCCTGCTAAACTCTGTTCTTTGAGTCTGACTCTGCTGTGAGGATTTGAAAGGGGGGCCTATGTCCAGAGATGTGCTAAGTGTTTAACAACTAGCTCTTCAAAAGAAAGAAAAAGCCCTGATTTGTAGCCTTGACCAATTTCCATGGTGTAAATATTTTCCCATGACTGTTCAAGCAGTCATATCACTGAGTTGAGAAGCGAGGTGCCACAGCACGCCATTGTATATAGTATTTCCACCACACAGATCCAACAGATAGAAATAACCTCAAGAGCATCATCAGCAAAATATGGTAAAAGCTAATTTAAAAGGGATGAGTCTTGAGTATTCATGAACTTTGTGTTTCATATAATTTATTTAACTCGTAAGTTTATATAATTTAATTTTTAATAACAGCTGTGTTTAACCACTGGCTCACATAAATCCTAAGAATTTAACAATCAGTTCCTAGGAACCAATATGGGCCAGCTCTAGCATACCACGGCCTATGTTTATGCTTGGACAAAGTAGTACAGACAGCAGCAGTGACCCAGAGGATCTTAGACTCAATGTGGCAAGAGAGAACCTACAGAAGGGCAGGTCAATAGCCTGGAGTATCAGGCAACCATGAGAACAGACCAGAAAAGTTTGTCAGCACTCCCTGGAAACCCCAGGATATTTTAGCAGAGGTATCTGAAACAAGCCTGGGTTTATGGTATGCATATAAGATAGGGGCATGTGCCATCAGTAATAATTGATTCATACCAAACTCCCCACTGAAGATAACAAAAAAAGCTAAGGAAAAGAAGGATCTTCATCAAAGCTTCAGTGAACTAACTAGTGGGGAATACCTGTCAAGATAAAGGAGAGGATAAGAATTTAAGAACCACTTCAAGGCGCAGGATGATGTTTTCTTTCTCCAGAGAGTGTGTTTATCTCCTTCTATCAGCTGCTGAGGTTCGGATGAAGGCCTGATGTTTTCTGCACCACCCAGCTGTCCTGCCTGTGACCCTACTGCCAGGTGGCTGCCCTTGGGTCCCAGTCCAGAGAGGGAAGTATTTCAACAGGATCTCTACCCTTGACAGGCATTGAACCTTATCCTCCTAGTCTCAGGAAACGATTAAAAGAGAGGATCCTGAGCTTCACAGTTGCCTCCTGTAGATCATCAACATCCTCAGGGCACATGGCTCAGAGCAGTGCAAACCTCCAGGGTCCCAGCCCAGAGCAGAGTTAACAGAGTCCCAGACACCAACTCCTATCTTCTGGACTCCGGTTTGCTCAGCCTCTCTCTCTTCCTTCGGATGAGCAAAGGTGTCCAACAAATCTATTCTTAGAGATATATGTTCAGAATGTCTGCCTTCGTGTACGAGGAGACATATGAAAATGCTCATACCAGAACTGGTTATAACAGTCCCAAACCAGAAACATCCATCAGGAGTGGAATGTAGAAAGACACTGTAGTATATTGATATCATAGAATTCTACAGAATAATGAAAAGCAAGGAACTACAGCTATATCCAAAACCACAAATGAATCAAAAAATATATACAATGTTGAGCAAAAGAAGCCAGACAAAAACGTATGATTCCATTTCAATAAAGTTTAAAAATGTGCCAATCTGTTCTATGTTGTTTAGAGATTTATACTCATAGGATAAAATTATAAAACAAAGTGATTATAAAATATCAGGGCAATGATTAACTCCAGAGAGTTGGAAAATGAGGTGTGACTGAGAAAAGGCAAGGGAGCTTCTGTGGTTTGGCAACGTTCTGGTTCTTGCCCTGGATCGTGGTGACGTGAGTGTTCATTTTACAATTTGTTAAGCTGACATTTATGTATTACGTACTTTTTTGGTAGATTTGTTATATTTTACAGTAAAAAAGGAAACACATGACCTTATTTTTTAGTCATAGCCTGGTGAGACTTTGGGCACTAGGAGGATTTTTAAAATCCTGACGACCATGCCACATCCAGGCCAATTAAATCAGTATCTTTGGAGGTGGGATGATCCAAGCATCGGTAATTGAAAAAATTTCCCAGGTGATTCCACTGTGAAGCCAAGACTGAGAATTTCACTTACCGCCACCCAAAAAAAAAAAAAAAAAGCACTAGCTGACACAAATCCTCAAGCAGTAGCTGATGGCGTCTTCTGACTTTCATTTCAATTCATTTTCTGATTGCAGTATGGAAAATATAAGAGGGGGAAAGCAATTAAATTGAAGTCTTATAGCATCAGGCAGAACCTGGTACTGTCAGATCTCTTCTTCTTCCTCCACCTCATCTACCATCAAACTTCTACTCACTGAGAAGAGATGATTTTAGGTACAAGGAAGAAAGAAAGAATCTGGAAAATTACTACAAGCTAAACTATGAGTAACTGATTAAACCTGCAATTATTTGACGGTAGCATTTGTAAGCTGGCATTCAGATTTGAAGCCTCATTTCACAACCGGAGCAAGAGAGGACAGGAAGGAAAATCAGTGAGAATAAAGTTTAAATGAGTTTTTGCAACTTCTTGCGAGAGTTTTTGCTGCCACACAGAATCACAACAAAAAGAAAACTCGCTGATATGTACTGAACACCATATGTACCAGGCACTATTTTAACATATATTGACTCATTAAATACATATACTGACTCATTAAGTAATCACAACAATCCTGTGAGGTTGGTGCTATAACAGCCTCCAGTTTACAGATGGAGAAACTAGTTTGAGACCCATTATGTTAGGACACTGCCCAACGTCACACTGAACACAAAGATTTTTAAGGTGGGGTATGGAACTTTTAAGGGATCCACAATGGCAAAACTATTTTCAGAATGATGCTAAGAAGCTGATTATTTGCCCTATTCACTCTCATTCTTGCATAAGTATATATGACTTCTGATATCACAACGAACTGAATGCAGAAGCAGATATGAGAACGCAGCTGCTTCCTATTGTGCTAAATAATAAGAACTTAAGTATAAAAATTGACTCTCTTCTCACAGCTTATTTTTTGGAGAGTAATTTTTTCATTAAAATATGTCATTTAGGTAAACATATCATGGGTTCAATATTTTTTAATAAATTAATAAAAGTTTAAATTTTTTCTCCATTTTAATTTCTGATATGGTAAATATTGATAGATAGAGTCCTGAGATCACAGAGTTTGAGAACTGCTGGTCTAGCAAGTGTCAGGACCAAGTTCCAGCCCTGGTACTCAGCATTCACAGCACTGACCATGGCATGAAACCACCTCTCAATCAGTGGTATCATTTGGCAAGTTTCTTTAAAAGCTTCTTTGCTCACATCATTTTATACAGTTGAGAGTGTGCAATAAATACAGTTTTGTATGCTGTTTTTTGTCATTTGAAGTGGTAACATTAGCATTTACCCAAGTTAAAAACCTGCCAATGGCTTCCATTTTACTTGGAGTGAAATCCGGGCTCTGCGCCATGACGTAAAGCTCTTCCTGAGCTATGCTTGTCTGCCTCTTCAACTTTGCTTCACTGTACTCTCGCCCTCACTCACGGAGCTTCAGCTTCACTGATTGTCTTTCTCTAACTTACCAGGCTCATTCCTACATCAAGGGACAACTGCACTTGCCACGCCCTCTGCCTGGAATACTTTAACCCCGGGGTATTCAAATGAAAGTTTCCCTCTAAACACTCAGGTCACAGTTCCAGTGTTACCTTCTCAATGAGAACTTCTACATTACCCAGTTCTTTCTTAATAACAATTCTGAAATCAGCTCACTAATTTACTTCTTTATTATCTGTCTTCATCCCACCAGAATATAATCTCCATGAAACAGAGACTTAACGCACAACACTAACTCCTGTGCCTAGAGCATCATCTAGCCAATGGTAGGTGCTCTATAAATATTTGATGAATTATTTTACAACTTTTTATAAATGTTAGACATTTAACTTGCTACTAGACCCTCCGCTGAGGATGTGACACAGGCTTCTCAAACTCAGTGTGCCCAGGCCTGGACTCATTCTCACAGTTCCTTAACCAGGCTCCCTTCTTGTGTTCCCCGTATCAGTTTCTGACACCACCACCTCCATCCCAGGGTCCAAGTCAGAAATATGATCTCTCTCCCTCTCTCCAACACCCGACATCAAATTAATCCCAGATCCCACTGATTTAACCATGCCAGATCGCTTGTGCTGCAGCCCAAACCACTCTTCACTTCTGTGACTTTCCTCCTATTGTCCCCCCTCCACCCCATGGCCATCCTTTCCCCCCTCACCTGCTTCGCTCTGATTGATCCTTGAAGGGTCAGCCCAGAGACAGATCTTCTAGGAAGACTTTCTGAGCCCTGCCCACTTCCATCTTCCAGGGCTGGGTTCCAGGCCACTCCTTTGTAGTCCCATGACACTCCACACCTCACCGCTTCATAGCTGTCGACTCACAATTATTTATAGGCTGGTTCCCAGGCCCTCCCCAAGGGGGAAACCAAGCAGGACCCTGTGGGGCTCCTGAGCATGGAAGCCTTTCCTTGTCCCCCATTTCTTGTTTGTAGGAAACAGACTCCAGCCTCCGTGACCTTCCCTGAGTTCCAAAGGGAAGATTCGAAGAGTTGCTAATCAGGGAAGGGAGGGGATGCCGAGAAAAGGCAGGAGCAACGAAGAAACAATAGTGCAGCCTTGGGGCAGGGTCCTGGTTCCACCTCCAGGGATACACATAACAATCTCTTTGAGCTCTTTACAGAACTAAAACCCCCAACAAATGGAAGATGTCAGCATTCTTCATTCCAGAGAGGATGACAGTTTGATAACCTTGAGAAGCTCATCAGACCACCTGAGACCAGATTACAGGAGTGCAGGCCCTGAACACACCCTAATCATATCAGCAACCCTACCCTTGAACCATTGCTATAAAACTCCTCACCAAATCCTCCTGGGTTGGGACACACAGTTTTTGAGGGCAGGAGCCTGCTGTGTCCCCCTTTGCCTGGCAAAGCAATAAAGCTCTTCTTTTCCACTTCACCCAAAACTGTCTCCAAGATTCAATTCAGCACTGGTACACAGAGGCCAAGTTTTTGGCATCACTGACAGCAGGTCACACAATTTATTCATCTGTGGGAGCTCAGGAACCTAACTCAATGCCCGGCAGATGGTAAGTATTCAACAGAAGGAAGCTGGTATCTTAAGGGTAAAGGTACTGGAGTCAGAATTCTGATAGAACTGCGTGTCCCTGAGCAAAATACTCAATCTCTCTCAGTCTTAGGTTCCTTGGCTATAAAATGGGGATTTGAGGGGGGCTGTGAGTATTCAATGAAATGCGTAGATGCCAGTACAGCAGCACCTGACAAACAGATAGTGAATACATTTATTATGCAAGGAAGGGAGGGAGGGAGGGGCCTGCAGGGATTCAAGCTTCAAGCGATATGTTTAACGGTAAATAAAAAGGTATATTTTCCCACAAATTATACTTTTCTATGAAAATACAATTTTTTATTGCTACAACTAACCATAGATATTTCTATCCATAATAAACTACTATATTAATGAAATCAACAGAAAATTAGAGCACGATTTAAAGAAAACCAAATACCTTGATATAATTATCATTTTCCTCGTGAATACTTAATTGTATCAATCACTGTTCACTCTTACTCTAGTTTTGCCTCAAATGTGTTAAACTGAGTCATTCACTTTTAAAAGACACCTTTCCCAGTTGTGTGTATTGATTTAGCACAGCTTAGGCTTTAGGGTCTTCCATAAAAAATCAAATCACAAGCAGTATTTCTTCTACAACAGGCTTCTTCCTCTCCTTGCAAGAGATCTCCAGCTACTCAAATAGTTATCCTAGTAAATGCTCCACTTCTCCTTTAAGTCCTTAGCTACACTCAGAAAAGTTCACAGACACCCTCTGGTGACTAAGACCAAAAGAGAGGGGCATACTCATGACCCACATGGACCCCATCCCTGTTTCTCCCCTTCCACGCATGCTCAAGCCCTCTACTATTTCCACTACCCCCTCACAAACACTCTCTCCCTCCCTCCCTTCCCCTCACATGTGGGTTCATCAGATGCCCCAAAGATATGGGCGGGGTGAAGGAAGGAGGAGGAATGATTCCTCTGTAGCCTCTCCCGTGGGAAGCATTCTGGCCGGGGACTAGACCAGACCAGTGCTGACATTCTGATTTCGGGTGACTCAAATTGTTTATATAAACAGGAGTCCTGAACAAAAATATTTGTCCTGAGGCCCCCGTCCTCCTAGGGGCAGCCATACCACCTCTACTTCCAAATTTTCTGTTACCCATTTCCAATATTCTTAATAAGAGGGAAAAGCCATGCTCCTGTGCCATGCCACTAGTATGTTTGGAAGCCTAAAAGTGTCTCTTCACAGATCAGAAAAAAGACAGTGGAATGTTCATTTTTCCAACTTCACTGTTTTCCTATTTAAGGAAAGCTCCTCCTGGCTCCCTTCTCTGTGGGAGCAATTTATCAACCTTATCAACCATTTTATACATAGAGTAAAAATACTCCAGCTATAAATTATAATCTAACAGCTTGGGGAACACAAAATCTATGATTTATAGAATACCACATTTAAATAAACCTTAATAAGGATCTTAAACAGTTACAAAGGTCTTTCTCTTCTGAGACTATTGGCTTAGCTCCTTGTTCAAATGACAGGATGAACTACCTCTCTGGAGACATGTATTCCCCCCTTTTGCTCTGTGTTGCAGAGGAAAACTATATAATGATATTTTTCTTTTTGGCCTTAAAAAATTTGTCATTTAAAGAAAACACATTGTGGAATAAATATGAGGTGCTTAGCCTCAGCACATCTGTTACTGATTTGTGTAATTAGCAGAAACCCACCAGCAGGATCCAGGAGGAATGGCCCAGACCTGAGCACCCGCCCCTCCCCCGGTTTTCCACAGAGCACATGTGGAAGGGGAGGAGAGGGGAACCGCCAGCCTGGTTGACGTGGGCTCACAGGTAACCAAATCCATGAAGTCATCCAAGCCTTTAGGTTAGTCACACTCTTTCACGTCACTTTCCAAACTTTTCATTGTGATTTTTCTTATACTGTTTGACAGAACTAATGTTTTTCTGGCCTTGACAAGATAATTGTTTCCATATCACAGCAGAATTAAAAAAAAAAAAGTACACAGCTCTGTATCTCACTGACAATGATAAATTGTCATCAGATAATATCAGAAGTACACAGTGCCAGTAGTTGCAGTTTCAAATGTGAATTTCCTAAATAGGGCTTCAACCAATGGTTTTTTTTTTTTGTTGTGGGTTTTTTTTTTTGGTGGAGGAGGCAGGTGGTTGAGGGGTTCTTATGGCTCTATCTCTGGTGGGGGATAGTTTATTAAAATTCCTGAGGGCATAAGGTACTTTTAAAATAAGTTACACGTATAAACTGCACACAAATCCACAGTGGATTCCACGAAAATCATGCAGGCTTTGATAACAGACTGAGATAAAGCATGTCCTTAGAAAAGGTCCATGATTCAGTTTAAAGACTTCTCTGACCTTTATCCAAACCCCTCTGGTCCAGAAATCTGGTTGGAAATCTCATCAGGGCAGATTATATTTAAATGGTCTTTTAGTGGCAGTTTGGTTGGAGTGTTTGCTGGCAGAAGGTGGCCTCCAGCTTCCAGATGATTCCAGGAGGAAGTTGCCACCTTTCTAAGGATCCAAGCTGTGGGAGATACTCCCTACAGCATAAGCTCTCTCTCAGTAAGAGAGTTCATTTTCTCCCCCATAGTCCTAGTATACTGACTGTTTCTGGACGTTTCTCCTTTAGATTCCAAATAAAGCAAACATTTGCCTGATTAGGGGTTAGGAGAATACAGTATTTTTTTTTTTTTTTAAAGATATCGCCATTCTCTCAAGTCTATAACAATTCCAGTGGCCATTTATCAAGCGGAGCAGAAGGGGCACTGGAAAAAAGTCAGAAGGCATGATGAGCTCTAGCGTCAGCCTTGTCTACCACCGATCCTCAGCTCTTGGGGGACTCAGGTTCCTCCTCTATCAAATGAGGGGCTAGACTCAGTATCTCTGACATTCCCTGCCAGAGCAAAGATTTTAGATTTCCACAAGACATACACCTTCTGTTCTGTGTCCCAGCTGCTTCTCCCAGGAAAGCCTACCCAGCAAAGCGAACAAAAGCAGTCTGGTCCCTCCCAGGCAGATTCTTTCTCCATGTGTCCTAGAGCAATCACAACAAAGGTGAGGCGCTGAAGCCAAGCAGAGGAAAGTCCATAAACCGAGCACAGCCCAGCCTGCACCACATCATCGTCCATCTGAGATGTCCTAAGTGCCACCGTCTCACGAGCAGTGAATCGCCCCACCCACCGGCCCCGTGGAGCCTAGCACGCCACAGCCGGATGGGCTTGCACACCTGCCTCAGCCCACCTACCAGGATGGGGCAGTGCCTGGAATCTACCGGAGCTACCATCAGAGAATAAGAGACTGGAAAAACTTCACCAGGCCCCACGACACGGGCCAAGGGAGTAAAGAAATAGCACATGTCACTTCGTTAAGTAATTAAATTGGTGTTTTAAAAGTCAACAATGTGTCTGTGAAAGAACAATCTATTTACGTTTGGTCAGGTGTTTTGGGCTGCAGAGTAGATTACTTCAAAGCAATCTGTTGAGAGATGCAGGGAAGAAATACTTAGGTGCTTATGAATCACGCTGAGATTGGACAGGGCTGGTCCCAAGATACGGCCCGTCCATGACAAATTTAATTTTAAAAAAGTCTTGGTGGAAAAATAAGCGAAAGGTGACTACAGAGTTATTCAACATCAGTTTCACATTTATGAAAATAAAATCGTTCCCAGACTGTTAAGTTCCCTGAGGGCAGGAACTGCATCCCTCTGGTTCATTCTTGTGTCACTGGAGGCCTGCAGAGCCCTTGGCCCCAAACTGGTACTCAGTTTATTCTTTTGAAATGAATGAGCGTTCAGAGACTATAGGCTCTGTGCTGGAGGATGTGAGTGAGTCTCACTCCTATGGGGATTAGACAGAGAAGTGATGCAGATCAGGTCTGCCAAGCAAGGGCCTCTGAACACATGCCTGCTGTTACTGAATCTGCCGGGTCCTGGAGCTTTTATTACTACTGGCTCCATTTCACCGTGGAGCTTTCAATTCCACTGAAGCAATGTAGGAGAAGGATGGCAGCGGTGGGAAGACCTCAGACGGCCAACTTTCATTAACAGACTGGAAGTAAGCAGTTTTCTAATGGGCTCTAGGAGCTAAGAAAGGCTTGTCGCCCAACATGTGGTTTTGGAGACCCAAGCCAGCTAAATGATTTCAATGGGGGAAAAAGTGTCACTGCAAAAATGTCCCCTATTCAAAAATTCTCATTCTCTGTAGAGTAGCATTTCTCCCAAATATGTTGTTTTCTTTTCACTTGCCTCATATTTACAGCATATTGTCCTCAGAAAAACAGGGCTAAGAAAAAAAGCCAAGAGATTTTTCAGTTAAACCTGTCGTTAATCAGGAGCTTCTAGGGAAAAACAGGGAATGGAAAAGAGACAATGATCCTGACCAATCTCAATTCCATATCCAAGTTGCTGTCACAGCCAGTTCTCAGTATTACTAACACACCAGCCCGCTCACATGGGGGTGGGGTGGGGGGAGACCAGCGTTTCCATCTCTATAGTGGTATAACATCTGTTCTAGAAGATACTTCTTGCTGTATGCAATAAGTAATGCCATGCAGTTTTTTAAAGGTATTTCTGAATGAGTTGGTTTTAAATGGAATTTTGGAAATTAAAAAGAGATTAAATTCAGCTAACTGCAGGTCAGTTGGAAAGTGTTCAGGTATGACAGGAGGCTTTCCCTCCTTTTACTCTAGTCTCGCACCTTTACACAAACTAGCCCCTGCATCCCTGCAGGTAGCTATACCTGCAGGCCTCCAGACCTCCGCTTAATTTTGAAAATGTTCATATACTCACTTGAGATTAATTGAGCCCCTGAAGTCACACCAGATGCTCACACATGCCTTCTTTTTCCCATGCTCTCATATTAAGTTCAAATACAGTACTTCTATCAGACATATTTGTGCATATCTTTATTTCCCAATGAGAAAATGAGTTCCAGGTGGGTGGGAACTTGGCCTAGTCATCATTTTGTTTTCTCTTCCCAAGACAGTAAACAAGCATTCGTACTAGCAATACAATGTTGTGTGACTCACGGCTATAAGCAAGGGATGAACTATTCAATTTAAAATGACAAAAATTGTAATGTTTATAAACTCAGAATAAACTGCAATAAATTCATATTTCAGAATGCCATTAAGAAAAATAACATTTTTGAAGAATGTAAAACAAGAGGGATTTCTCAAAATGTGATTTTTTAATAAGAAAAAAGCAAAGAGTATGTTCTCAGATATATAAAAGTCAATATATTCACATAAAATTATCTTTATCATAAGGAAAAAACTTTGAGGATAGTGAAAAAGATTTTACAGATGTTTAAATGAAAACCTCCCCCCCACCCCCCCTGATTCCTTTAGCATATAAAACAGGACTAATTTATCCCTGGACTAGATTTAATTAAGAAAATGGAAGTTTTTGAAAGAGAGGAACATAAATAGCCTATGCTTCTGGGAATAATATTCTTAGCATCATTTTGTCCTTTGTACATTTTACTGCCTCAAAACATTGAAACTAGGATAAATAGTTTTGAAACTGTCAGAGCCATCTAGTCCAGACTTGCCCTAAGTGGTTTCTATGTGGTACTGTAGAGTTCTGTAGGACTTTATGCATGTTGCTTGGGGAAAACAAGGTTCCATGTCACATGAGTTTCAGTAATAATACCAAATATCATTGACCCTGAGACACTATTTCTTCTAAGAGACACCATTATTGATGCCAAGATTAGACCAAATGGAGAATCTATCATTCTCATAATGCTAGGGCAGCAACGGGCTGAATCTTTAGTGTGAGAGTAAAGGAGAAACAAATCTTTATGCAGAAAGGGACTGCAAGGAAACTTGCCTGTGTCAACCTTGGAACTAGCTAAAGGGAGAGACAAAAAAATTTCTCCTGAAAACTTGACTCTCAAATGGTATTCACCAGAGTTTACAGTTCAAATTCAAAAAAATCCTGGAACAGAGAGAAAGATCTCAGGTAGGCAGTATCCCCAGGGAACTGGCAGATGACACACAAATGCTCTCTGGAAAAAAAGAGACTTCAGGAGTGATGTCATCAAGATGGCAGCATAGGTCATTCCCAGCTTCAGTCTCCCTCACAAGAAGACTACCTAACAACTATCCACAGACAAGACACCACTGTGAAAATCCCAGAACTGGGGGCTGAAGCTGTCCTGTTGGATCACAGAGACTGAGAAGCATCACATTAGAAGGGAAGGAGGAGCAGCTATACCCTGACTGTGTCACCCCTCCCCCAGGCCGGTACAGCACTGCACCAAAAGGGCCCCTCTGGGCCTATGGTTTCTCCACTGGGAGAAAGAGAACCCAAAGTGGATCAGATAGAGACAGATAAGTGGGGGACAGGGCTTACAGCAATCAGCACTCAGCAGCACTGAAGCAGAGATGCCAGCCAGGGGCTCTGCCCATCTGCAGAGCTGAGCCAGTAGCCCCTTCTGGCCAGGGACTTTGTTTGGTCCAGGCAGCTCTGCCTGATATGGGTAACCAGTCAACAAGCTATATTTGCTGTGGAGACTGTTCTGTGGCCCCACCTAGGCAGAGAAGAAAATTCACAACCTGCTGAGTATAGCCCCCAGTCCTACCCAACAGGGAAGCCTGGCCACTGAACCCAGGTAGCCAGGGAGCCCTCCATGCTACAGCCCTGCTTATACAGAGCCCCAGGCCAGAAGGCCTACCCAACTCTGAAGTATAGCCTCTGGTCTCATATGACCAGGGAGTCAGAACAGCGACCCTGGGTAGCCTCAAAGCCCAGCGTATGGTACCACCCAGTCGAGAAACCCAGTCTACAGCCCCACCCTGAAGCAGAGTCCAGCATACAGAACTGCCCAATTGCTAAATGCTGCCTGTAGCCCAGCCCAATCAGGGAGCTCAGCCAGTGAGTCCACCCAATCATGGAGCATAGTCTGTGGGTCCCATCTGATGTGGAAGCCCAGACAGGGACCCAGTCCAACTTTGGGACACACCCTTTGGTCCCACCTCATCACAGAGCACAGCGTGAGGTCCCATCCAACCTTAAAGCCCTGCCTATGGACCTGCATAAACAAAGAATGCAGCCGTGAGCACCATCTGGTCAGGAAGCACAGCCTGAAATGTCATCTACCGTGAGCGAACACAGAGCCCAGCCAGCAGCAGCCCCCTGACCTCAGAGCATAGGCAGTGACTTCACCCAGCTAGAGACCCTGACAGCAAACCCCACTGCCCACAGATGCTGCCAGCTGACCCATCAAGTACCCCAAGCTGCAGGAGATCTATGAACCGTCTGACAAGGAATTCAGAATAATCCTCTTAAAGAATTTCAGTGAACTATAAGAATACACGGGCAACTAAAATTAAGAAAACAATGCATAAACAAAATGAGAAGTTCAACAAAGAAATAGAAATCATCAAAACGAACAAATAGAAATCTTACAGCTGAAGAATACAATGAGAGAAGAAAGCAATAAGAGCATCAACAACAGACTCAACCAAGTAGAAGAATGAATCAGTAAATCTAGAGCATAAGTCATGTTAAATTATCCAAACTCAAACAAATTGAAAGTAGAATGGTGATTTCCACAGGCTGGAGAGAGAGGGAAATGGGGAGCTGTTTTTCAATGAATATAGAATTCAGTTTTACAGGATGAAAAAATTCTGGAGATCTGTTGTACAACAACGTGAATGTACTTAATACTACTGAACTGTACACTTAAAAATGGTTAAGACAGTAAATTTTATGTTTATGTGTTTTACCACAATTAAAAATATTTTAAAATTATTTTTTAAAAACTGACATAGACCACAATTAAAAAACCTACTTCATATGGTTATTATAAGTATTGAGCTAATACAGTCAAAATATTTACACAATGCCTGGCACATAGTAAGTGCTCTCTAAGTGTTAGCGATACTTGCAATTTGCTTTTGTCCCTACCTGTTGGTGTCAACAATATCATGATTCCACCTAGCAGATGACAGCAAAACATTTATGCCATTACATGGGCACTGTCACTGACTTGCTGCCTTTTCTTCTCCAACAGACCATAACAAATTACTACTTGCCACTCTCCTGACAAGCCTATCTACTTTTCTGGAATAAAACCTTCAATTCTCCACAATGTGGACAGCTAATAAAATTTGTGAGATCACATTTTGCCATGTTCACAAAGAATGCACCTCTTAGACATCCCTTTCCGTACCTGAGATATAAGTTCCAGCAGGCATCACAGTCTGACACATACAAGGGGCTTAGTAAATATTCACTGAATGAATGAAAGCCTTAAATAGTAGGATTCAGGGATCCTGTCCAGTAAGTATAAATCTTTTATTATTATTATTTTATTATTTACACTGAAAACTAGTTAATCACACAATCTTCCTTTGAATCCATTGTCAGTCCTAAATGGGCCTCTGTGTTCTTCCTGATGCTAGTGAGTTGAGCTGGACCAGTGGTTCTCAAGCTTTAATGTGCATGGGAATCACCTGAAAGTCTTCTGAAGCACAGCTCCCTGGGCCCCACCTGACTCTCTGATTCAGTAGGTCTGAGGTAGAGCTCCCAAATTTGCATTTTCAACAAGTTCCCTGTAGATGCTAATGTTGCAGGTGGGGTACCATACTTTGAAACCATGGGGCTGGCCAATATAGAAGAAAATCTGAAGGTATCCTTTTTGAACCCAGAGCCTGGAGTGAAATCCAATCTGATGACTTTTCATTTTGTCCACTCTGGACTCTACTCAATTTGATCATATCATCATAAAAATTAGGGCAAAATGGGTAGCAGTCCAAGATTTCTACTCAGTAGCCCAACTGGTCTTATGTGGTGACTCCTCCCCTCCTTACAGAGGATTATTGGCTTATTTAAATCAGCAAAGACCTAGGCAAAGCAAAATAAACCAGGGAAAATCCACTCTTGGTCTTTCCTAGAATGAAGCTATATATAAGAAATGTATTACTTGTGGTCCAATTAGCCATCCTATGTTAATATTAACACCACTGAAAAAAGACATCTTTCTACTTTCTGGAATCAATGCCATAATCACACTAAGCTCTTAAGACACTGAGCCCACAGTGCTGGTCAGGCTGCACACATTTACACAGACCAGATGCAAAGCCTGTAGAGATGGCCCTTGGTGCAGGTAGAGTAAGTGGCACCTGCAGGAGTGACTGGACGCATATTGGAAGGACTCTCCTTGCTGGATCTACCTCAAGCAAGCATAGGAAAGGACTCTAGAAACAACCAACAACATTGAAATGACTATATGCCTTCTATATGCCAGGTGCCGTTCAAGACTATAGGCTGTATGGATGACTCAGATGTGCTTCCTTTCCTTGAGAAGCTCAGGGTTAAGCTAGATAAAATCATAAGAGACTGGGTGAATTGGGAAAAGAAATCCTCTCCCCTGAAACACATACCCATTTTTCTCCTGACCTTGTCTTAGTGCATGTAAGCCTCAGGGGCCATGGCTTTGGCAGGGTTGATAAGAAGATTCTAAGCCCTCTGGAACAATTCTTTTAGGGGGAAAAGCTGTTTGCTTAACTGGCCCCTATGCCTCAGAAAAGATGAGTAGAGTCCAGAGTGGACAAAATGAAAAGTCATCAGATTGGATTTCACTCCAGGCTCTGGGTTCAAAAAGGATACCTTCAGATTTTCTTCTATATTGGCCAGCCCCATGGTTTCAAAGTATGGTACCCCACCTGCAACATTAGCATCTACAGGGAACTTGTTAAAAATGCAAATTTGGGAGCTCTACCTCAGACCTACTGAATCAGAGAGTCAGGTGGGGCCCAGGGAGCTGTGCTTCAGAAGCCTTTCAGGTGATTCCCATGCACACTAAAGCTTGAGAACCACTGGTCCAGCTCAACTCACTAGCATCAGGAAGAACACAGAGGCCCATTTAGGACTGACAATGGATTCAAAGGAAGATTGTGCGATTAACTAGTTTTCAGTGTAAATAATAAAATAATAATAATAAATAATAAAACAAAGAAGAACTCAGAAAAGACACATGCTCAATGAAATCAAACATTTAAGAAACCTAATTACAGCCAGGTGGTGTGTCTTATAGCTGAGTTTATATCAGATACTCATGTATTTGGAGCAATCATTGTTCTCCCTTGCTGTTCTCTTTTAAACTGAAAATACTGTTGAGAAGATTAAAAATCTAATTGCTTAACATTTGACTCTGACCAGTTTTATCAGATCCCGAAAGCAGAGCAGAAAATCACCTAAATGTAGAGATTAGAAGTCACTGAACATTCATTTCAACTTCATAGTTTTAACAAAGACAGCTGTGGCAGTAAATTTGCCTATCCAAGCCTGGTGTGTCTGTCTGCCCATTCAAACCACTAACTACTCCTCTGCGTCCTAAGAGCTCTAAATAAGGGTTAAGGCATCTCTTCTGTGTTTTGTGATCTTTCAAAAGCCCCAAACTTTTATAATATGAAAACTGGATCTCTCAAAAACACCACTTAGCAAATAGCCTTGCTGCATTCTCATGTGGAGAAAAAGCCAACAGTCTAGGAGGGCACAGGCCACATTCCCATGCTTGTCTTTGTTAGACTAAAGTGGAACCCTGAGCAGGTAAATATCCCCACTCCAGTGCCTTCTCTGAAGCGGCGCTAAGAAAACTTTTATTTCTGAGAAACTAAAATCAAGACTTTGCTTTACTTCAACTGTCTAGATATTACCAAAAATATCAACAGAATTTGCTTTTAGTTTGGGGAATGTTATTCTTAAAAGAGAAAATTAAAAATGGGTATGGATGTGCCTTTAGGAAATCTCAACTTCTCAGAAAAAGGGGAAAATGTACAAAACCAATTTTCATTACAAAAAGGATTTGCTAATCTCCCTTGGAACATTTAAGATAACATAAAATGCTAAGATTTAATTCATACTCAATTTTTCTGGAATAAAATAATTGAAAAAATTAGCTCCATGTATATCATTGAAACCAGTAACTAAAACAAGAGGAAGGAGGAGTTGAGGAAGATGGCGGAAGAGTAAAACGCGGAGATCACCTTCCTCCCCACAGATACATCAGAAATATATCTACACGTGGAACAACTCCTACAGAACACCCATTGAACGCTGGCAGAAGACCTCAGACCTCCCAAAAGGCAAGAAACCCCCCACGTACCTGGTAGGGCAAAAGAAAAGAGAATAAACAGAGACAAAGAATAGGGACGGGCCCTGCACCAGTGGGAGGGAGCTGTGAAGGAGGAAAGGATTCCACATACTAGGAAGCCCCTTCGCGGGTGGAGACTACGGGTGGCGGAGGGGGGAAGCTTCAGGGCCACGGAGGAGAGCGCAGAAACAGGGGTGCGGAGGGCAAAGCGGAGAGATTACCGCACGGAGGATCAGGGCCGACGGGCACTCACCAGCGCGAGAGGCTTGTCTGCTCACCCGCCGGGGCGGGCGGGGCTGCGAGCTGAGGCTCGGGCTTCGGTTGGAGCGCAGGGAGAGGACTGGGGTTGGCGGCTTGAACATAGCCTGAAGGGATTAGTGCACCACGGCTAGCGGGGAGGGAGTCCGGGGAAAAGTCTGCACCTGCCGAAGAGGCAAGAGACTTTTTCTTCCCTCTTTGTTTCCTGGTGCGTGAAGAGAGGGGATTAAGAGCGCTGCTTAAAGGAGCTCCAGAGACGGGCGTGAGCCGCGGCTAAAAGCGCGAAGCCCAGAGACGGGCATGAGACACTAAGGCTGCTGTTGCCGCCACCAAGAAGCCTGCGTGCGAGGACAGGTCACTATCCACACCTCCCTGCCAGGGAGCCTGTGCAGCCCGCCACTGCCAGGTTCCCGGGATCCAGGGACAACTTCCCCGGGAGAACGCATAGCGCGCCTCAGGCTGGTGCAACGTCACACTGGCCTCTGCCGCCGCAGGCCCGCCCCGCACTCCGTGCCCCTCCCTCCCCCCTGGCCTGAGTGACCCAGAGCCCTCGAATCAGCGGCTCCTTTAACCCCGTCCTGTCTGAGCGAAAAACAGACGCCCTCCGGCGACCTACACGCAGAGGCGGGACCAAATCCAAAGCTGAAACCCAGGAGGTGTGCGAACAAAGAAGAGAAAGGGAAATCTCTCCCATCAGCCTCAGAAGCAACGGATTAAATCTCCACAATCAACTTGATGTACCCTGCATCTGTGGAATACCTAAATAGACAACGAATCATCCCAAATTGAGGAGGTGGACTTTGGGAGCAAGATAGATTTTTTTTTCCCCTTTTCCTCTTTTTGTGAGTGTGTATGTGTATGCTTCAGTGTGAGATTTTGTCTGTATAGCTTTGCTTTCACCATTTCTCCTAGGGTTCTGTCCGTCCGTTTTTTCTTTTTTTATTTAAAAAATTTTTTTTCTTCATAATTATTTTTTATTTTCATAACTTTATTTTATTTTATCTTATTTTACTTTATCCTCTTTCTTTCTTTCTTTCTTTCTTTCTTTCTTTCTTTCTTTCTTTCTTTCTTTCTTTCTTTCTTCCTTCCCTCCCTCCCTCTCTCTCTCCCTTTCTTTCTTTCTTTCTTTCTTTCTTTCTTTCTTTCTTTCTTTCTTTCTTTCTTTCTTTCTTTCTACTTTTTCTCCCTTTTATTCTGAGCCATGTGGATGAAAGGCTCTTGGTGCTCCAGCCAAGAGTCAGTGCTGTGCCTCTGAGGTGGGAGAGCCAACTTCAGGACACTAGTCCACAAGAGACCTCCCAGCTCCAAATAATATCAAACGGTGAAAATCTCCCAGAGATCTCCATCTCAACACCAACACCCAGCTTCACTCAACGACCGGCAAGCTACAGTGCTGGACACCCTATGTCAAACAACTAGCAAGACAGGAACACAACCCCACCCATTAGCAGAGAGGCTGCCTAAAATCATAATAAGGCCACAGACACGCCAAAACACACCACCAGATGTGGACCTGCCCACCAAAGGCAAGATCCAGCCTCATCCACCAGAACACAGGCACTAGTGCCCTCCACCAGGAAGCCTACACAACCCACTGAACCAACCTTAGCCACTGGGGACAGACACCAAAAAAACGGGAAATACGAACATGCAGCCTGCAAAAAGGAGACCCCAAACACAGTAAGATAAGCAAAATGAGAAGACAGAAAAACACACAGCAGATGAAGGAACAAGGGAAAAACCCACCAGAACTAACAAATGAAGAGGAAATAGGCAGTCTACCTGAAAAAGAATTCAGAATAATGATAGTAAAGATGATCAACAATCTTGGAAATAGAATAGAGAAAATGCAAGAAAATTTAACAAGGACCTAGAAGAACTAAAGATGAAACAAGCAATGATGAACAACACAACAAATGAAATTAAGAATACTCTAGAAGGGATCAATAGCAGAATAACTGAGGCAGAAGAACGGATAAGTGACCTGGAGGATAAAATAGTGGAAATAACTACTGCAGAGCAGAATAAAGAAAAAAGAATGAAAAGAACTGAGGACAGTCTCAGAGACCTCTGGGACAACATTACACACCAACATTCGAATTATAGGGGTCCCAGAAGAAGAAGAGAAAAAGAAAGGAACTGAGAAAATATTTGAACAGGTTATAGTTGAAAACTTCCATAGTGTGGGAAAGGAAATAGCTAATCAAGTCCAGGAAGCACAGAGAGTCCCATACAGGATAAATCCAAGGAGAAATATGCCAAGACACATATTAATCAAACTATCAAAAATTAAATACAAAGAAAATATATTAAAAGCAGCAAGGGAAAAACAACAAATAACACACAAGGGAATCCCCATAAGGTTAACAGCTGATCTTTCAGCATAAACTCTGCAAGGCAGAAGGGAGTGGCAGGACATATTTAAAGTAATGAAGGAGAAAAACCTACAACCAAGATTAGTCTACCCAGCAAAGATCTCATTCAGATTTGATGGAGAAATTAAAACGTTTACAGACAAGCAAAAGTTGAGAGTTCAGCACCACCAAACCAGCTTAACAACAAATGCTAAAGGATCTTCTCTAGGCAAGAAACAGAAGAGAAGGAAAAGACCTACAATAACGAATCCAAAACAATTAAGAAAATGGGAATAGGAACATACATATCGATAATTACCTTAAATGTAAATGGATTAAATGCTCCCACCAAAAGACACAGACTAGCTGAATGGATATAAAAACAAGACCCATATATATGCTGTCTACAAGAGACCCACTTCAGACCTAGGGACACATACAGACTGAAAGTGAGGGGATGGAATAAGATATTCCATGCAAATGGAAACCAAAAGAAAGCTAGAGTAGCAATTCTCATATCAGACAAAATAGACTTTAAAATAAACACTATTATAAGGAGAAAAAAGGACAGTACATAATGATCAAGGGATCCATCCAAGAAGAAGATATAACAATTGTAAATATTTATGCACCCAACATAGGAGCACCTTAATACATAAGGCAAATACTAACAGCCATAAAAGGAGAAATCGACAGTAACACATCATAGTAGGGGACTTTAACACCCCACTGTCACCAATGGACAGATCATCCAAAATGAAAATAAATAAGGAAACACAAGCTTTAAATGATACATTAAACAAGATGGACTTAATTGATATTTATAGGACATTCCATCCAAAAACAACAGAATACACATTCTTCTCAAGTGCTCATGGAACATTCTCAAGGATAGATCATATCTTGGGTCACAAATCAAGCCTTGGTAAATTTAAGAAAATTGAAATCGTATCAAGTATCTTTTCTGACCAGAATGCTATGAGACTAGATATCAATTACAGAAAAAGATCTGTAAAAAATACAAACACATGGAGGCTAAACAATACACTACTTAATAACGAAGTGACCACTGAAGAAATCAAAGAGGAAATCAAAAAATACCTAGAAACAAATGACAATGGAGACATGACGACCCAAAACCTATGGGATGCAGAAAAAGCAGTTTTAAGAGGGGAGTTTACAGCAGTACGATCCTACCTTATAAAACAGGAAACATCTCAAATAAACAACCTAACCTTGCACCTAAAGCAATTAGAGAAAGAAGAAAAGAACCCCAAAGTTAGCAGAAGGAAAGAAATCATAAAGATCAGATCAGAAATAAATGAAAAAGAAATGAAGGAAACGATAGCAAAGATCAATAAAACTAAAAGCTGGTTCTTTGAGAAGATAAACAAAATTGATAAACCATTAGCCAGACTCATCAAGAAAAAAAGGGAGAAGACTCAAATCAACAGAATTAGAAATGAAAAAGGAGAAGTAACAACTGACACTGCAGAAATACAAAAGATCATGAGAGATTACTACAAGCAACTCTATGCCAATAAAATGGACAACCTGGAAGAAATGTACAAATTCTTAGAAAAGAGCAATCTTCAGAGAATGAACCAGGAAAAAATAGAAAATATGAACAGACCAGTCATAAGCACTGAAATTGAAACTGTGATTAAAAATTTTCCAAGAAACAAAAGCCTAGGACCAGATGGCTTCACAGGCGAATTCTACCAAACATTTAGAGAAGAGCTAACACCTATCCTTCTCAAACTCTTCCAAAATATAGCAGAAGGAGGAACACTCCCTAACTCCTTCTACGAGGCCACCACCACCCTGATACCAAAACCAGACAAAGATACTACAAAAAAAGAAAATTACAGACCAATATCACTGATGAATATAGATGCAAAAATCCTCAACAAAATACTAGCAAACAGAATCCAACAGCACATTAAAAGGATCATACACCATGGTCAAGTGGGGTTTATTCCAGGAATGCAAGGCTTTTTTAATATACGCAAATCAATCAACGTGATACACCATATTAACAAATTGAAAGAGAAAAACCATATGATCATCTCAATAGATGCAGAGAAAGCTTTCGACAAAATTCAACACCCATTTATGATAAAAACCCTGCAGAAAGTAGGCATAGAGGGAACTTTCCTAAACATAATAAAGGCCATATATTACAAACTCACAGCCAACTTCGTCCTCAATGGTGAAAAACTGAAACCATTTCCACTAAGATCAGGAACAAGACAAGGTTGCCCACTCTCACCACTATTATTCAACATAGTTTTGGAAGTTTTAGCCACAGCAATCAGAGAAGAAAAGGAAATAAAAGGAATCCAAATTGGAAAAGAAGAAGTAAAGCTGTCACTGTTTGCAGATGACATGATACTATACATAGAGAATCCTAAAGATGCTACCAGAAAACTACTAGAGCTAATCAATGAATTTGGTTAAGTAGCAGGATACAAAATTAATGCACAGAAATCTCTTGCATTCCTATACACTAATGATGAAAAATCTGAAAGTGAAATCAAGAAAACAGTCCCATTTACAACTGCAACAAAAATATTAAAATATCTAGCAATAAACCCACCTAAGGAGACAAAAGACCTGTATGCAGAAAATTATAAGACACTGATGAAAGAAATTAAAGATGATACAAATAGATGGAGAGATATACCATGTTCTTGGATTGGAAGAATCAACATTGTGAAAGTGACTCTACTACCCAAAGCAATCTACAGATTCAATGCAATCCCTATCAAAGTACCACTGGCATTTTTCACAGAACTAGAACAAAAAATTTCACAATTTGTATGGAAACACAAAGACTCCGAACAGCCAAAACAATCTTGAGAACAAAAAATGGAGCTGGAGGAATTAGGCTCCCTGACTTCAGACTATACTACAAAGCTACAGTAATCAAGACAGTATGGTACTGGCACAAAAACAGAAATATAGATCAATGGAACAGGATAGAAAGCCCAGAGATAAACCCACACACATATGGTCACCTTATCTTTGATAAAGGAGGCAAGAATATACAGTGGAGAAAAGACTGCCTCTTCAATAAATGGTGCTGGGAAAACAGGACAGGTACATGTAGAAGTATGAAATTAGAACACTCCCTAACACCATACACAAAAATAAACTCAAAATGGATTAAAGACCTAAATGTAAGGCCAGACATTATCAAACTCTTAGAGGAAAACATAGGCAGAACACTCTATGACATAAATCACAGCAAGATCCTTTTTGACCCACCTCCTAGAGGAATGGAAATAAAAAGAAAAATAAACAAATGGGACCTAATGAAACTTAAAAGCTTTTGCACAGCAAAGGAAACCATAAACAAGACCAAAAGACAACCCTCAGAATGGGAGAAAATACTTGCAAATGAAGCAACTGACAAAGGATTAATCTCCAAGAGTTACAAGTAGCTCATTCAGCTCAATAACAAAAAAACAAAAAACCCAATCCAAAAATGGGCAGAAAACCTAAATAGACATTTCTCCAAAGAAGATATACAGACTGCCAACAAACACATGAAAGAATGCTCAACATCATTAATCATTAGAGAAATGCAAATCAAAACTACAATGAGATATCATCTCACACCAGTCACAATGGCCATCATCAAAAAATCTAGAAACAATAAATGCTGGTGAGGGTGTGGAGGAAAGGGAACCCTCTTGCACTGTTGGTGGGAATGTAAATTGATACAACCACTGTGGAGAACAGTATGGAAGTTCCTTAAAAAACTACAAATAGAACTACCATATGACCCAGGAATCCCACTAATGGGCATATACCCTGAGAAAACCATAATTCAAAAAGAGTCATGTACCACAATGTTCATTGCAGCTCTATTTACAGTAGCCAGGACATGGAAGCAACCTAAGCGTCCATCATCGGATGAATGGATAAAGATGATGTAGCACATATATACAATGGAATATTACTCAGCCATAAAAAGAAACGAAATTGAGATATTTGTAGTAAGGTGGATGGACCTAGAGTCTGTCATACAGAGTGAAGTAAGTCAGAAAGAGAAAAACAAATACCGTATGCTAACATATATATATATGGAATCTAAGAAAATAAAAAAGTTCATGAAGAACCTAGGGGTAAGACGGGAATAAAGACACAGACCTACTAGAGAATGGTCTTGAGGATATGGGAAGGGGGAAGGGTAAGCTGTGACAAAGTGAGGGAGTGGCATGGACATATATACACTACCAAATGTAAAATAGCTAGTGGGAAGCAGCCGCATAGCACAGGGAGATCAGCTAGGTGGTTTGTGACCACCTATAAGGGTGGGATAGGGAGGGTGGGAGGGAGGGAGACGCAAGAGGGAAGAGATATGGGAACATATGTATATGTATAACTGATTCACTTTGTTATAAAGCAGAAACTAACACACCAGTGTAAAGCAATTACACTCCAATAAAGATGTTAAAAAAAAAAAGAGGAAGGAAGAACAATTGAAGAAATCTCTAATGATAGTTATAGTTACCATTTCATTCTCAAGGACAACCTTTTTCTTTTGTTGCTGTTGTTTAAAATATTGATGCCAATTTTTAATCATAAATATATTTAAATGCTATAAGTCTTACATTTCACAGTTGATACCCAGCATCAAAATTTTCCTGATATCCAAGATATGGGGTTAAGTAATCTTTAAAATGTCTAAAAGTAGATATAAAAATAGAATCCTAATTTACGAATTTGCTAATATTTCTTCCTTGCTACCAACATAACCTATGGATCAATTTTTAGCTGATGAATTGCTGTCAAACAGCCTTGAGGTCAGGGTAGCAATTCCTTCCCCTGATATAAAATATTTACATTCAGTGTGTTGGGTGAGTGATCATCTTTCCAACAGATATGCCTCAACTTTTCTTATTAGTGTTTCTCAGATTCTGAATTAAAACTCTACATCAAGCTTACCTGTCATCATACCCAAAATTTCAATAAAAACTTTAAAATGCACAGGAAGGAGTCGTCATTAGTTACTATGTAAATAAGCAAAAAATAAAACTCTAGCTAAATATATATTCTTCTTGGGCTCAAAGCTCAAGTCAACTATCCATTACATAATTTGTCACACTGTCATTTATATTAGATATACAAAAATGACCTCTATTGATTAGTAAAGAGCCATGAACAACAGTCATCTACAATCCAGGGGATCGTATAAAAGAAAGAAACTTTTTTACCAACCTGGGCTGAGAAACCACAGAAGAAACCAAACCAGAAATGCACAAGTGTGAATGCAAAATTCTTATAGAAGAAATAGCGTAAGAATTTGCACATTCGGAAATAGGACCACCTTCCATGAACAAGGAGAAGCCTTTGGAGGTATCTAAACTGTGCAAATGCGTAGTCGCTGGCTAGGACTGCCTGCAGTCCTTCCTGGCCGCTGATGCCGACACCAATGTGAGCACCTACAAAGGAGAAGAGGGACAGTTTCACTCCCCAAACAAAGACACAACTTCTTTGGGGAACCTATCACTCCTCTTTTTTTAATTTGTTTTTTTATTTTTGGCCACACCACTTGGCTTGCGGTATCTTAATTCCCCGATCAGGGATCAAACCCGGGCCCCCAGCAGTGGAAGCACCAAGTCCTAACCACTGGACCGCCAGGGAATTCCCCTATCACTCTTCTTGTATGTTATTATTTATTCACAGAAACCCATAGCATTTATAACTTTTCCCATATATTATCTCATGAAACACTCATGATAGGTATTTATCCTAGTTTTTCAAAAGAGAAAATTGACACAGAAAGTTCAGTAACTTGAACAAAGTTTTACAATTTGTAAGTGGCAAAGCTGGGACTAAACCTTAGTGTTGGGACTGTGTATCTAATGTTCATTCCTCTACACCATAGCTACTTATTTCTCCAAACAGTGACCAATAACATAAATGATTTAGTTAAAGGTGTTTTCTTTTTTGTTTTTAATGAATGCTAATAATGGTGGATGAATTGAGCCCTAAAAGTATTAATTTCAGAAACACTGGGAAAATTAAATTGCAATGCAATCTCCATTACATATTGCCAAGTGCTGAACCTGGGAGCTCCAGGTCTGCAGCACACCCGTTGAGCAAATGTCCCCTTACTTTTGATCATGCTGACGTCATTGGCTCCATCGCCTATGGCCAAAGTGACAGCATTTCTGTGCTTCTTCACCAGCTCTACTACTTGAGCTTTCTGGAGAGGGGTGACTCGGCAGCAAACCACAGTCTTACACATGCAGGCAAGTTCTAGAAGATCGTTCTTGACATCATTTTCTAGAGCATGGGCCTACGTTATTTTTTTTTTAAATCCACAATAGAACGAGAAATAATAAATGAGAGATGTCATTTGGGAAGCAGATTTCTTGTTTCTCAGCTGATTTCTAAACAGTTTCATTCACTTCAACAAGTCATTGTTGACTCAGGGCCACACAAACAACAAAAGAAAAGAGTATTGAACTCCTACTTAGTGCCAAGGAAGTTTACCATAAAAGTAAAAGACGCAGTGTCCTGTGTTTCTTCCTTGATACATTATCGTGCTGCACTGGAGAGATACAGTTGAATGCCAGAAAGGGTCCGGAATCCACTAAAATAAGGAAAAGCGAAGGCCAGAACCAATCCATCACCTCACCAAGTTTAGAATGAACTACAAAATGATGATTTGTCTGTTCTACATGATGACATTTTTGTTTCCTTTGCACTGTTGTTTTGTATATTTAGTGTTTCTTGTTGTGGTTGTTAATGTGAGAGCAAATGAGAAGCAGATGATCTGGAGATTAGCCCTTGAAGAACATAGCGACTGAAATCAAGAGAGGCCTGTGCAAAGGGTGGCATGCAACCTGTGTCTCAGACAGGGTTCCCCAGCCATTTACACCCTTGCACTTCTTAGACATACCAAAGAAGGACTGAAAAAGAGAACATAATCCTTTGTAATTAAGTACAATTTTTTTCTAGAAAACATCTCTACATTATTTAATAAACACATTAAAAGAAAACAGGAATCCACCTAAACTTAGAGTCATCATTATCTTTGAATGAATCTTTAGTGAGATGTTCACAGCCCACTCACACTCTGGCCCCTATATTCCTTTTGAGTCTGTCTTCTACCACCACCTTCAGGTTTACTCTTTACTCCTGTCAGGCCAAGTTGCTTGTTTCCATAATTTGGCAGGTTCTTTCTTGCCTTTGTGCCTTTGTACTTGCTGTTTCCTCTACCTGAAAACATCACTTCCTCCAGGAAGTCTTCCCTGATTTTCCCATGAGGAACTAAATGTGCTGCTTTGCCTCTATGCTCTCAAAGCACTGTGTCCGGGCTTCCCTGGTGGCGCAGTGGTTGAGAGTCCGCCTGCCGATGCAGGGGACACAGGTTCGTGCCCCAGTCCGGGAAGATCCCACATGCCGTGGAGCGGCTGGGCCCGTGAGCCATGGCCGCTGAGCCTGCGTGTCCGGAGCCTGTGCTCCGCAACGGGAGAGGCCACAACAGTGAGAGGCCCACATACCGCAAAAAAAGCACTGTGTCCATTCCTCCTTATAGTATTTGTCATACCACTGTGAGATTAGCTCTCACCAGATGACAATCCCTAAAACAAGGACTGTGTTCTCTTCACATCCTTATCCTCAGCCTCTAGCACAGTGACCTGGACATGCTTAATGAATGTTAATGGGATGAATGGAAGGATGGGTAAATGAGTATAAAAACATGACTCTAATGCAGAAAATTCTCGTGTCAAAGCCTACAATTCTTAGGGGAAATTGTGAGTTAGCTTTCTCAAATATAATTACCCTCTCTGAAAGAGAAAGTGTGTAACTGGCTGTCTTGCTCAGAATGGTTCCCATCTCTTTCTTTTCTTTTTTCTTTATTATCAACAAGTGAAAAACCTAGACACAGACTGTGAGAAAGAAAGACCCAATTACATTCTGCAAAGCATCAAGATTTGAGCAAATTGGAATCATGATTTTTTTTTAAAAAACTGACCATACTAGTAGAAACACAGTCAATTCTCCTTAAATTAAAAATGACATTTCATGGTTTCATAAGCTTCAGGCTTTGAAGCTGAGGGGGTTCTTGAAGAGTGTCTATCTTAGCTCTTTCTTTCAACAGATTTAGAGACAGAGAGAGAATCTTGTGTGCTATCACCTTAGTACTCTAACTGCCCACACACTGGCCTCTTTGAGCCTGAGGGAAAGTCAAAGCACAAGTCATTTGGGACCCTTTCCCTATTGTGGTTGGTCCCAGGGCAATTCAGCTTGAAGACCGCCAGCTCTAAGTCCCAGCTGACAGGCTTAGAATTTTCAGTTGCTGCTCATTTGTGCAAAGGAGAAGTTCGTGTCATCTGGACAAACTTTCAACTAAGCTTGGCCTGCAACTGAGCTCTGTAACTTTCCATGGTGTAGAAGGCAACACATCATTACGTCTGGAATCCAGCTGGATAACGCTCTAAGCACTAAGAACTAACAGACAGCTGATCACAAGGGGGGGAATACAATATACTCATTTCCAACTTCTTTTGTCCTCTAAGAAACTGTCTACAAGAAGATACGTTTATTTTCCAAACTCCCAAAAGTGGAAAATGATCATCAAAGCCGGAGAAAGATGTGAGATTAGCTCTTTGTGCATATAAATGATAATTTCACTGGAGTACAATCAGAGCTTTTGTTTTCTAAATTAGAAACTCAGAAGAGCTTTTGATATTTGTTCAAGATTTGGAACCTGAACTACATTAAAAGTACAATGCAAGTTTATTCTATTACGACAAGAACCAGATTTCCTAATCAAAGCAAATTGTTTGGCATCGCTCTAAAATGCTGCTATTTAGAAAGACCACTAGAGGTATCTTAATGGCAATAATTTGGTGTGGTAATTATATGAAGGTCAGGTTGCACTCTGCAAATCACAAACATTAGCAAGAGCAATAATTGCAATACATCTATCCAGTTGCATTATTTTAATTAAACAACAGGGAGCTGTGACACTCTCCCTCAGAAAAGCACTTAAACAGTACTGCTAAACGGTCTGTAGTCATTTAGACAAGATTGATATCCTCTGAATTCAGTATTTCTTCAGATCCTCCCCTTCACTGTGGTGGTTCAAGCAATAATGTATGAAATATATATTAGAAGTTTCCCTTTCCTTTGCAAACAGGAAATCAGTGCATATGCCCTATTTCTAGTAGTGTCATTTGTTTTGAATACACAAAAAAAGATTTCATTATGACAGCACAAAAGAAATGATTATTGGGGTGGAGAAAAAGGAACAAAAAGCCTTAAGCAAACTCACCAAACTGTGGCCATTTATGATTAAGGCATAATCCCCTGTTACGGTTTCTTCTACAACTGAGTCCAACTCCAGCGGCTGCTTTTTTTCAAAAACTACATGGCCATTGGAAAAACTTCTGTTTTGTCCAAACAAATTTTCCTTTGCTTTCCTTAAAGGAGAGGGGAGGAAGGCAAATCATAACAAAGTATACAGAGCATACCTATTAACTCTAAGGAGAGACTGGCCTAGAGGTAAATTCATTTCATCACTATTCAGACAGACTGCTGCACGAGATACAGTTTCAGTAAGCTAGCTGGATAATTCTTTGTGATGGGGATACCATAGCAAATTTGCAAATTCCAGGAAGTAGGAGGGTAAACATAAGGAAAACAGATCATCTCGAACATGTTAGATTACCTAAAGGCTACATCATGATCTTGAGCTGGGCTTGAACTAGGTGCTCTTGATAAATTTGATACATAAGGTTACCTGAGCTTCACAGACTTAAGAACCACTGATCTGGCACCTGATGTTGTTAAACAATGGAAAGGGAAAGACTAAAGACAATTGATGAAATCTTCTAGGAATTCCAGGGAATTCTGTATATAAAATAAATTAATCAACTTGTAGAACAATGTAACATGATCCAACTTAAAACGGCAGTCTTCTGAGAAGCACATCTTTTAGAAGTTTGACAATAAAAACAAATAAAGGCATTTACTGAATTGGCATAGTCATTATAACATAATGGAATATTTTAAGTGAAAATTGTACTCATCAGCCGAAACAATAGAATAAATCTTCTGGGAAAGACACTACAGACACCAAAGTGTAGAGGGTAGTTCCAAATGGAAACTCCCTCCAGTGTCCTAGATCTGATCAGCACTAGAATAACCCTGCCCACAACTCAACCATCTCTGCTGCTTAAGAGGAAGATTGTACTGTGACTTAACACCGTTAGAAGTGGCATTTTATTCTTCTCTTCAAGATGGAAAGACAATGCCTTTAAAGGAAGGAAAATTTCCTCTCCGAACCCCTTGGATGACAGGCTCTGAAGTAACATAGGGCAAGCTGACATGACTGCTAGAACTTTCAATCACAACCAGGGAACTACACAGTCGGCGCTCCGAAGTTGAGTGCCAAAGCCAGCCACCAACACTTTAGGCCACAACTAGCATATACGAAACAAGTGCCCAGGAGAGAATGGGGAGTGAGAGACAGGCCAGAAAATGGATGTTTTGTCTTAAAAGCAAAATGAAATGGTTCCCCAAAGACTCATCTTATGTAGAAAGCATTTATTTAAATGGTTTTTTGCTGTGGCTCCTCTGAAAGAAGAGAATGTTCACATTACAAAAGCAGTCATTTTAGCCCTCAGCTTTCTAATTATTTGAAATTGTAACACTAATTTGTTTACAAGTTTTTTTAAAAAAAACATCTTCTGGCTCAACATCTCCTTCTGCTGTCCAGGACCAAAATCACATCCTGCATTTAAGGAACCCAGAGAACCCAAAGGTTACATGCCCTTGGCTCCAGGGATGATATTATACGTTTTAGCAATCAGTTTGCAGAATCAAATAAAAAGATTTATAAAGTCAGAGTGCTATGTGTGAAGTTTAGGGAGTTAAGGAAGGGGGCGGGAGGGAGAACAGACATGAAAAATCATTGTTTTAAGTGGGAGATACAGGGCTTTTGCATCAGATAATCATGTCAGGGAATCCTCCTCACACTCATGAAAATTTACAGTCCATATAATGAAGAAAGCAAGAGAGACAAGTTCCTCCAAAATGAACATTTCTCTGACAGTGTTGCAGAGCTCATAAATTAGGTCCTCAGAAAGCACCAAAGGGCAAACATCTCCTGAAGTTTCCTTTTCAGTAAAGTTCTCACTTGCTGTATAAATGACTCAAACTCTGTTTTCCCCCAGAGAATGAAAGCATTCCAAAGAAGGGTGAAGTTCATGAAAGTATTGGCTGAAATTCTATTTACTTAGGATTTTTTTCCCCTAAACTGTCTTCCTAACATCTCACATGAACCCTTTTCCGGGCAGAAAAGGGACAGTGTTTCCGGCTCTGCTTAAATCCCCACCGCACTCCCTCCAAACAGGCCAGCCCTTTGCCCATGCTCTATAGCTGTCATTTCTTTTTCTTCCTGGAACTTAGCTCTTCAAACACCAGCTGGTCCTCGCCAAACAATTTATTAGGAGGGAAAAAGCGACACATAACTCCCTTCGTGGAATATGAATTATACATTTTTGCAGGCATGATACACAATGCTTTACTACAGAATACAAGTAACAAATGCTAAAACAGAAGACTGCCTGATTTTTCCAAGCTCTGTAATGAAGGGCAGTCTGTTACAATGTTGGCATGCAGAAAGGTATTATCGGTTGAGGCGACTTTGGCATTCACAGCCCCATGCCACCACAAACACAGCAAAGCACAGTTAGGCCCACGTTAGCTTACATGCAATCTATAAAGAAAAGAGATGGTAGGAGAAAGAGTCATTTTTTCAGTCTTAAGGCGCTCTATATTCAAACCTTAAAACGACCTGTTAGAAAATAGATGGAAACCATGACGTCATGTTTAGACAAATACAATTTTGACTTTGATATGAGCATTGGGCTTGAAACCTGGAGATCTGGCTTCAGGCCCAAGGTCTGCCTCTGATATCTCATATGCCCACAGCTGAGCTATCTGACCTCTAGCCACTTGATTAGTCAGTTACAGACCCAGGCGAGAACCCAGGTCTTCAAATTCCTAGCGCTCTGTCTACTGCACCAAAAGGTTTACACATAGTTAGCCACAGGCTGCCTCTAGGTTGGGAAAAAGGCATAGCACTAGAGCACCAGTTAGGGTAAAAGAGTACCCTGCCAACAGTAGAGAAAGGGAGAAAGTACATGAAATTTTGATGTCAAGCCCAAGTTTCATCCCTTATTAACTGTGTGACCTATAAGATACTCTACCCCTGAAGCGGTATCTTTATTAGAATCTAGGGGAATGATACCAGTGAAACACACTGGTTGATACCATTAAGAAAGCTCAGGCAGCTGTACCAGGCTGTACTGGAAGGTCTCCAATATTAGTGAGTACTCTAAAATTTTACAATTTATGATAGAAACTAAACTTACTAAAACATTTTGCCGGGGTGACTAGAAATTGAGAATTAGGAACAAGGTGCATTTTGTTTGGCCTGCATAATGTCTAAAAAGAATCCGTATGAATTTATGGACAACGTGTTGTTCACCTTCACCAACGCCCCAAACATTCCATAATGCCTTGTACAGCCCAGATCACACAACTAATATTTCCTGCCTGGCCCTGGAGCCATTTGCATTTATGAACCCTGCTCATTCAAACAATAACTTTCCATCAAGTAGGTGTGCAAAAAATGCAATATGTATTTTGTTGATTAAAGAGGAAATGTCAGTTCCTAGGTATATCACTAGGATACTACTCAGAAGCAGTAGAGTCACTTCATGGTTTAATTAATTTTCCTAACAATAAAACATGTGCTCAATGCAACAAAAATGAAACATGTAATGGGTTTGCTTGTCAGCCCAAGCAAAATTACATCCTCAGTCTGCTTTTCTTTGGGCAGAAGACATATGTATTGAAGAAATGTAATCAATGCAGTAATATTTGGAGAAAGCATAACAGGGTTTAATTGTAGATTTCTGGGCATGCCCTGAATACTAAAGCAGCTATGGCAGCAAAGTTAACCCAGGACTCAATGTGTCTAAAACATTTTCATGACATTAAATTTGAAACAAGCTGTATGCATGCATGATATGCATGAAACTTACATATCAATGTTTATGAAATAATTGAAACATATTTGACAGGTTTAAATATGAGCATTTAGGTCATTTCCTCCCAATAGTTACTATCACTTAGATCCTCTTCTTCTGATACTTCTTTTTAATGTTTTTGCATGAAAAAGCAAAACTAACCCACTGAACTCAAAGGTGTAACACAAGAAAATTGAGTGGTGTAAATTTATCATTTCAATATTTCATCCCCAAAGCCATGGGTTTAGATATAAGTGGCCAAGATTAGGATTATAGAGAGCAGCACCTCCAGTAATAACTTTTCTTGGATGCTCTTTTTTCCCCATAACATAAAGCAACTGTATACTATAAATGTATTGATTCTTCTCATACAGAATTTTCTATCATTCATTGCCTCTCTGTTGTAGAGTCTCAGAATGGGGTAATCTCCAAATCTGAATTGAAATAAACATTATTTGCCAGCAAGTTAAACAAGGTGGCCTCAAGAGTCCTGAAAGAATTAGTCTAGATGGAAAATCTTTACTTTTTTCCCTCCTCACTAAAAAAAATGGAGATAATCTTTTGGCTTTTTTCCTAATTGTAAAAGTATTGTATGGACACTATTACAACTTCAGATAACACAAAGAGCCATAAAGAAGAAAGCAAACATGATCCATAATTGTATCACCAAGAGAGAACAACTGTACGTATATGTTCTCAAGAACTTGATGTGGAGGTAGGTAGGTAGATATGGATATAGATGTATAGTGTTTTATATGTATACATACATAGATACATATATACTTTTTTAAAAAAATGGATAATGTTATGCATGAAATTTCATAAACTCATTTTTCACTTAAATATATCGTGGACATCTTCCAATGTCAAAAAACACATAATCACTTTTAAGACTGGATAGTATCTCACTCCATCTATATATCATAGTACTTAACAAAATCCCTGTGGCTGGGTATTTGCGCAATTTCTAATTTTCTATTCATAATCGATGCCACAATATGTATGTATGTATACAAACACACACACGTACACACACACATACATTTGTCCATTTATTTTTCTTAAGGACAATTCCTAGAAGTAAGAATCATTGGGTCAAAACTGTGCACATACATGATTTTGAAATATACTGCTAGTTCACCGTCTAGAAAGTTTCTACCAACTTACACTCCCAACAACAGTATATAGGAATTCATATTTCTCCACATTCCTTCCATGTAATGACAGTTATGTCACCTACTTAGTCAACCACATGTGGCTGGATAAAATCTTGAGAAATTAACTTCGGTTCCCCACCCCTTGCAATTACCACGGCCACCACAGGTGACCCTCTCTGTTTACTCCGAAACATACCTTGCCTCGGGGGATCTGACAGGGCCAAATACAGAGAAAACAAAAGTCAAGATTTTGTTTTCTGAGTACCAAAATGGACTCCTGAAACTCATAGCAGCATTGTCATCCTGAATTCCAGCAATCTGGAATTCCACTAATTGGGCTTTTTGAGAGGGAAAAGTTTCTTCAAGTGTCAAAAAACTAATCCTTAAAGGAATCAGGGCATAAACTGTTGCCCTAAGCAACAGACTAGAAAAAAATGACTTCTTTTCTCCATTTCCCATCCAGCCTAGAGGAGAGGGACTTTGAAGAGGAGGTTAGATGCTCGTGAATCACTAAAACAAGCCTGGGTGCTGACCCACACCCTGGACTGGGAGTGGATAATGGAATTCTCAGATAAGTTTTTGGGAATCTGAGTATGGACGCGTTGCCACTGACGCATGGTGACATGGAGGGTAGTAGAAGAAAGAGAGGTAACCATGTGAGAGCACGTCTCAGACACAGAGAGGTAAGGAAGAGCCCCTAAACTTCCATGTTTCCTCAGGAGGATGCGGAAGTCAGCCAACAGGGACAGCCAGCAACCCAGAGACCAGAGACCAGACAGGGACACAGAAATGGGAAGTGCCAGAGGCCACAGGATAGACGCTGAGGAACAGTGACAGGTAAGGCAATTGCACATCCTAGACGTGAACTAAATTTACCCGGAGTGCCTAACTTAATTGTTCTGTCATCAGGCAGAAAAGGGGTTCAAGTTCAGTTTTAGAAAATTTAATGAGTTTCTCTTCTTGCACAGCTCAGTGTATTCCAGGCTGTGAAGTCAGACAAGCTAGAAATGACAGAGCCTCCTTCTGCATCTCTTCGCATCAAGTCGAATTCCAAGTCCTACCCATTCTACCTCCGAAACAGCTATCAATTTCATTCCACTTTTTCCTTGCCCGTTCTTACCACCTCGCTGCCTTAGTTCGACCCTCATCATCCCTAAACTTAAGTATTGTATTCCAACAGCTTCCTCATCCATCTACCCATCCCATTCATTTTCTGTCAAACATACTTCATCTATCCTGCCACTACCGTGTTATTTCTAAAGTGCAAAATTGGATTTGTCTCTTGTCTGCTTAGAAGTCCTCTCCATCCATCCAGTACCTTCAGGATAAAGTATATTCACTTCGGCTTATCACTCAATCTATCACCACTTCATCTCTGAAAAATTATCCCCGCCCATAACTCTGTAGTACACTCCAGCTACAACTTGACAGGTTGCTCCTGGAATATAACATATCTTTCACATCTGTATGCCTTTGTGTGTGCTGTTCCATCAACCTGCAATATTATTATTCAATGTAATCAACAGAGAAAGAGGATCCATAAAATTTGTAATGGGAGTCAGCATGTTGTTTTCAGTATCTTAAGAAGGTTAATGAAAAGTGTAGAATTTTCTATGATAAGAACGTAGAGACTCCCTACGTTTTTAAAGTTTTATCTTCCTTTCAGCTACCTTACATCAACCTGGTGTAAAAAACTGCTATATCACACTGGTTAGAAGCTGTGACTGAAGATTATGTGTGTCTTTGCCAAATAAAAATTAGGAATTCTAATTAACTGTGACTGATATAATTTTATTATTATTATTGATATGATTTTAATAATAGACTCCATAGGGTCTATTGGGGAAATATTTTTAAAAATTAGTCCTTTTTGGTGGAAAGATTGAGAACAATGGCTGAAGAAAGAGGGCAAGAGGAAGGGAGGGAGTGGAAAGAGAGGAGGGAAGGCAAGAAGGATGCTCACTGAATAGCCATAAAGCTTTATGTTCTTACATTAATCCCCCAAATAAAATAATTTACAAGGTAGGTATTTGTGTGTTTTTCCATTTTACAAATGAGGAAACCAAACAAAGGGTGGTTGAATAGCATCTCAAAAGTCACTTAGCCAGCCAGGAGCATGAAGACAAGATTCCAACTTGGCTCCAGTTAACACAGAGCCTGTACTCTTCCTCTTACACCTGCTCTCTCTCCCTGAAATCCATTCTGCTCTAGTTGCTAACCTGGTGTCTGACCTCAAGTGAAGCAGCCATGTGCCTCAACGACTGCACTTTTTATATTAGCTATTTAAGGAGAGTAAGAATACACCCAAGGTGTGTTTAGAGAGACACGTGACACGTGAGTGGGTGCACAGGCTCTGGGGCCACGCTGCCTAGATTCAACCCCAGCTGAACCACTGACTGGCTGTGAAACTTTGGGCACATTACTTACCCTATGTGTGTCTCAACTCCCTAATCTGTAAATCAAGGATAATGATAACACCTTCCACTGGGTTGCTTTGAGAATGAAACAAGAGAATACATGTCTACTGCTTACCATAGGGTCCCAGGCACTACCTCAAAGCATTTAGCAATAGGCTCGTTAGAATCTTGATCTGTTCACATCTATCCTCCTTCAGCAAGAGTTAAATTCCCCCCAAAACAAAAAGTCATTTAAAGAAAAAGATTTTCTTGAGGTAAAAATTTTAATTACTATTAATTATTAAATAAATTGTTAATATTTTCCCAATAGACCCTATGGACTCTCTTGTTAAACTTATAGAAATAATAATAATAAAATTATGTCAGTAATCATGAGATTTCCCAACTCATATGCAGTCTCCAGTCATAGCTTCTAACCAGCATGATACAGCCATTTTCTACAGTGAGTAAGGCAATGTAAAACGGTTGGGAGATTTCATCTATAAGTATCAAGTGGGGTGCTGACAGTTAAGGCTTCCTTTCTTTTCAAAGTTCAGGAACAAAAGTTAAACGATGGAGGCACGTGAAGGAAGCCCATCGTGCCCCACTGCTGTGCTGAGGTGGCTGTGTTAGCCCCTCGAGACTGTAGCAAAAGCGGCAAAGCAGTTGGCCTCTAAGCCATTTGGCCAGACCCAGAGTGGGCTGAGTTTAGAGAAGCTCCTACCAGCGCCAGCAAGCAAAAATTGTTATAAGGCAGCACTTTCTGAAGTTCTGGGGAAATAATTAGGCAGACTTTTAAAATGTTCTTCTTCAAAGGGGATTTTCCTCTTTCTCAACTATCAGATTTTCCTTTCCCCTCCCCCTCCCTCTGTTCCTTTCCTCCTTCCTCTAGCACTTACCTGAGTTCTTCTCTGACCTCCACAGCTGTGTTCCCTGCTATGATGAACACATCATGCATGTCATCAGTCAGCATGTTGCAGGCATAGCCAATATTGATGGCAGTTTCTGATACATAATAAAGCCGACTTCAGTTAGAACATTACTTAATAACGTAAGTACCTTTTCATAAAAGTTTTGAGGCCCTTGCTCTATTTCCTTATAGCCTACAGGCCTCCTTAACTTCAAAGAGAGCATGATCGGTGAGGAAATACAAGAAGCCCAGGGAGAAATTCAAAGATTTGTTAAATCCATGGAGAAATAGCAACATCTGTGAATCCTCAGCATTCTCATCTAGTTTTTAAAAAAACTTTTTGATTCCCAAAATGAGTACTCATGAAAATATCCCAAGATCTTGTGATTAGTAAAATGTATACATTTAAAAAATTTTACCAGAAGTCTCAAATACTGCCTTTAGAGAGCTGAAATACTAAACTTAGCTATTATTCAATCTGATATAATAGACAAATTGAAAAAAAACTCACAAAAAGTTCAGTTGAACAGCAAAAATGATCTTACAAAATTTTTTAGTTCTTCCACATGCAACATTGCCATATTTCCATTAAGTGAACAGAAATTTGGAATTTGTCTATCACCTCAAAAAAAACCAGGACTGCTGCTACTAGATAACTAGAGTATTACATGATATTGACTAGACCTTCCTCTAATTTTGTAGAAATGGAGCCTAGGATAGTTAAGTACCCCCTTTCATCTGCAATATAATCATCTGATTCTAATTTTACTGAGTCGTTAGACTTCAGCGAATTCTATAGAATCATTAGGTTTGTCCTAAGTCAAGGAGGACAATTGATAAAACCTCACAATGTCCTTTGTAGAAACCGCAGAAATGAAAGCTAAACAGTAAACTTGTGGATATTCATAACTAATTGAACAGCTGTACCCACTGATCAACATCAAACTCTAGGAAGTCTAATAACACAACACAGAGCTCGACTCTCTATGGTTTATCTTTTGTAATCAGTGATTTGAGTAAACATATAGAGAACTGATTTATCATATCTGCAAATACTCCAATGTTCTAAAAAAGTTAGATAGAATCTTAAAAACATGTGTGCCACTTAACTGAATATTTCTGGTCCACTGATGGCCCAGCAGAAAATCATTTTTGTTTTAACCACTGCTAGCAATAGATCCAAAATGTATTGATCCCCTTTTCTTTCTTAGGAAACACAGTATTCTGAACATAATGACTCTTTCTCTGATGACTTGGCATATTGTCATGCCTGAAAGTGGGTCAGCTCTCCTTGTACAACTGCATGGGCAGTCCTGGAATCAGCCAGGTTGCACTGGTACAGCTGTGGTAGTTGTTAAAATACCAAAATATTTCCATACCAGCTGATAAACAGCTGCTTCCTTGAGACTCTCCAAAGCCTACCCCTCCTCTAAGATTCCCAAACCTTCCTACCATGAAGAAACTAAAGAAGTAATGCTGAGGTCTCCAATGTCCTGCTTCAGAGCTGTGCCACTCCCTCTCCTAACCAGGAGCAGTGCACATACAAACCAATAGTTCAACATTTTTAATACCATTGTTGCCTACGGGTATAACTATTATTTTTAAGAGGCAATTGAGCTGAAACTCAACTGGCCGCAGGGTATACTATAGAAGATATTTTGTTAGTTTGATAGTAAATTCTTGCAATATATGAGCTTTCCTTTTTGTATTTCAACTCTTTCCTATGCGGAGGACCGGGCAAATGTCTCCTTAATTAAGCTTTCTGGTTAATTAAAATTTCACCACAGAAATTATTGCCCCCTTGTCAAAACATCATCATCTATTTTCAAATTACCTTGTTTGTCTCCTGTTAGGACCCAGATCTTAATATTGGCTAGTGATAAGCTTGTAACCGTTTCAATAACACCCTCTTGTAACTTATCTTCTACAGCAGTTGCACCTAGTAGCTTCATTAAAAAAGAATACCTCACGTTAATGCATGCAAAAAATACCCATAACATCCACAGCTTTCAATCACAGAGTTTAGAGGTCAAGGGACATGAATTGAAGATGGAGCGTATGATGCACTGATATAACAAGCATCCTATTATGTACAGAGGTGGGCTGGGAAGGACCCTAGAAGGAGGTTCCCTAATCAAGGCAACTGATGGGCATTCCAATTAGGGCAGAGATCCTGGGAGTTAGAATTTACATGAGGGATCTGATATGCTCAGATAACATATTAGGATAATATGATAATATGGACTTCTAAGGACTTAAGAATCCCCCAGTTATATTAACATGGAAGGGTACAAAGGAGAGCCCTCATCTCAGAGTCAGGATCACAAAAAAACTAGAGCCATTCTCTTAAATTAACAAACCATCAGATGCCATAAACTAAAAAGTGAAGGTTCTTGTGCAACATTTCATCCAAAGATGAGCAAGGTGTGCTCCCTAATGCCTCACAATAGCTAAGCATTCTGGCCACTAGGGCCTCAGGGAAGAGTGGTTTCTAGAATATATCACACTCTGGACAGTACAGATATCATCAGAATCTCATGGGTCTAGGATGGTTTACAGCTACAGCCCCACTCTTCATGGCAAGTTTCCCTGCTCTAAAAAGGTGGGTTATAAAGCATGGAGGAAAAAAAAAAACACACATAACATCAAACAAAACATGACATACCAGAGGCTGACAAAGAATAGGGAGTCTACTACCTTCTACTCTTGGGGGACTTCCAATTGCACAAGCTACTGTTAATAGAAATAATCCTCTGGCCATATGTGGCAAGCTCAAAGTCAACATATAAAGCATGATTCATTGTTTGAAAGAGTAACATCTGCTGTGTGCAAGATGATTTAGCCAATGGATTATTCCCATGCTAGATCTCTAAACACATATTATCCCTTCTGTAAACACAAACCATCATGCTTCTAAACTCATACCATCAAATCCCTTTCGATTTCTTCATACAGCCCTGCTATCCGTTCATCCCTCTCATCTACGGCAGCGTTTGCATCTTCAAGCATCTTGTGCCACTCTTTGAAGTACTTGTCATCCAGATCTCTGTATGCGATGGCCAAGGTTCGAAGGCCTTCTCCTGCAAATTCCTGCCAGGGCAGACGGAGACTTAGGAACCATCCCAAAGCAATAATCACAGCAATAAAACAACAATGACAATAATAGGTAAGAAGTTTTGCACTCAAATTTATTTTCTCTCAAGAGCACTACTTATTCATCCTGACCTCGAACTTTCTAATCCCCTTGGAAAGGGGAGATGATATTTTTATTTTGTGTTTTTTTTGGTTGAAACATTCAAGGGACCTAGCATTCCCCCTTAAGACTGCTGAAATGCCCTCTGAAGGGTCCTAGTTGAGAGGTGATCAATGGTGCCCATGACTTGAGATAACAATTTGAAGCAACATATTCGTTTCTAACCTATCCCCTGCCTGAAGGAAGCACTGCTGGTAATGTGAGGGACCCAGCCTGTTTCAAGGCCTATGGCCCTTGGCTTTTAGGGGAGAAGAAAGAACCCTCAGAGGAGCCATAGCTCTCAAATCAAAGGTAGGAGGCTCTCTCAAGGGGCTGCAGCATGACATCTCACCAAAATCTTGTCACCTTCCTCCTAATAATACAGCCACATCTAAAATTAACTCTGTCCTACTTGAGTTTATGTTTGAAATTTTCCATAATAAAATACATTTATTCAATAATAGATGAATAAATAGATGTCAGGTGATAGAAATTTAAGGATATAAATTAAAGTTATAATAATAACTCTAGGGGAAAAGTGAGAGAGAAAGGCAGAAAAGTTTAATATAAATGCTGGCTTCTGGGAAGTAGTACTAGAAATGGAGGCTGACTTTTACTTTTCAACCTAGAACTTCTGTAAATCTTTTTTTGTTATATTAAGGCCTAATTTTAATAATAAAACTGTTTGAAAGTTTAAAGAGACAGTCAAGTCCAGTTAGTTTTTTAAAAAATCATTATTTTTCTAGAAACTATTTTCTATGGAGTTAGTATTTAATAATAGGTCAAATTTATCAGAGGATGATACTCTTCATTTAGTGTCTCAGGAAGCCAACAATCTTAAATTATACCTCTAGTGCTTTATGCTTCTAACATGAAAATAAATAAATAAAAATAGGAGGCTGGTAGTTGCTAAGTGTTTCACACAGCTGCAATAGCTAGAAACATATGTTGAATGCTTGTGAATGCTAAAAACCTCCCACTTTGCCTAGGCCTCTGGTGGTCATTTTATGGGCTGCCACACTGTAAGCGTTTTCATAACCATTTCTGCTCCTTTGGGCACTGCCACAGAGCATGTCTTCTCTGTTGTGTTCTGGCTTATGAGACAGACACAGGTTTGCAATCAAGCATATATTAAACCATGACACACCCTAATTAGGTAAATGGAAAGAAAAGTCAGTGCATACTGCGGTGATGTGGTTTACCCCAGAGAGACCATGAGAAAAATTATCCAAATTTATCTCGTAGGCAGTTGGTAGCACTTTGGATGTTGCAATCACATTGTACAAGCCCTCCTCCAAGACCACCACTGGGTCCCCTACTGATCTGAAAATCTAGTTACTGCCTTTTATAAGGATCTTTTGTCCTCATAATTTGCACAAACACTTCTTTGACTTTAACTTTTTTTTTTAACATCTTTATTGGAGTATAATTGCTTTACAATGGTGTGTTAGTTTCTGCTGTAAAACAAAGTGAATCAGCTATATGTATACATATATCCCCATATCTCCTCCCTCTTGCGTCTCCCTTGCAACCCCACTGGGCATTACAGTGCCTTTCTCTTTGTTCTGCACAGCAGTGAATCAACTCTAAGATGACACTACAAAAGGGGACAGATGATTTAAGTTATTTAATTAGTGCACGAAACACAAGTTGAATTCTAAATGAACACTTCAACAAGGTCGTTTCCTATCATTAAACAATTCAAAAATCAATAATTAAATATAAATTTAAAACCGCAGAATTTAGAATAAAGTGAATGAAGCGAAAGCAAGTCAAATTGATACTACCTGGAAAATAAATCTTTTGCATAGAAATATAAAAAGATCAAATTTGGCTTCCCATACTTTAGCATGAAAATCCAGGGCCTTGGTGTTTGAGCAATGGCAAAATCAAATACTTATGATTCCAATGTTGTTTCCATAAAAAAAAAAAAATTAAAAGACCATGCTAGCCTTCTGGAAAAGATTAAAAGAAAATCAAGAATGCTCTATTGGAAAGACAAAAACAATAGCTATGTTTGTAACCAATATTACCAGACCATCATTCTTTAAACTTAAAGTCAGCCAGAGTTTTTTTATTTGTTTGTTTGTTTGTTTAAAGATTCAGGGAATGTTTTATATTAAATATACGGCTTGGCAAAGAAAATGAATCCTCAATAGTTGTTTTCTTTCTTTTTTTGGAAGTTTAAAAAAATTTTTAATCTTTTTTTAACATCTTTATTGGAGTATAATTGCTTTACAAAGTTGTGTTAGTTTCTGCTGTATAACAAAGTGAATCAGCTATACGTATGCATATATCCCCACATCCCCTCCCTCTTGCATCTCCCTCCCACCCTCCCCATCCCACTCCTCAATAGTTTTTTAAAGGAGAGAAACCAAGGAGGAAATAAGAGTTTTGAGCAATTGCCCTTACATTTCATATTGGGTTAAACAGAACCTCAAACAGATAGAGAGAGCCTTGAATCTCAGATTTAAATCAAATAATGTTCATATTAATTCACAGACCCTTACTCTTTTGCAAAAAAAAAAAAGGTGTGCCAAAGACCATCCCTGCTCCCTTTACAAAGCTTGTGGAAAGAAACTATGCATAGTCTTAGGATATATGCATTTGGTAACTTCAACCTAGGGAACACTAGTGACTCATCATGACTTATGACCCGAATAAAAGAACCCTTAGAGGAGAAAGTTGGCTACAGAGATTATTTCCCCCTCACCATATAAACACGACCCTGAACTATTCCCTGGAGGTAACCATAAGAGATTCCATTAGTACCAGACACATCAGAACCCAAGGGAAAGCAACCCTCCTGTTCCTCTTCCCTAAACCAGTCCAGTCACCCAGGTGAAACAGTCCCCAGCTGTAGGGAGGTTAGAGCAGGTTACCCTTGGGGTCTTGAGTCTTCTGGCCGGAGTTCAGGAGCCCACACTCAGTGGCTACTTCTCAGCTGCTGTGTGTTAATCCACCTGCGGTGAGACTGACCAGACTCTCAGCAGGGTAGGGGGTAAGTCCACGTGGCAGCTTCTAAACATTCACTGGCACAGTTTCCTGTGGAACCGTTCTTCACATGCTTTCTATTTCAGAAGTCAGATCATTTAACTGATATTTTAAAAATAAGACCTAACCATAGGAAGCAGCCAAAGGGCCACCGTGCTAACCTTATGACAGAGGCACTTACACTGAGATGGTCTGACGTCAAGGTCAGGAGGTCTTCGTTGGATGGATGAAGTCTTTCAAACAGAATAGTGTCTGCTCCTTTGGAATAAAGCTTTATCTGTCCTTCTGGGTTTCGAACTGAAAGAAAAGTTGGGAAAGTAGATTATATTCGGTGAAATCCATCAAAACTTGACTGTCCCTGGGCTCTAGCCAGGCAAGTTGGAAATGGGCATGTTTTAGCCACTAGTAAAGTATTCAGTGCCTTTGGTTAAAAGGTCATTACCCAAGTCACTTGGCTTTACTCCTGTTTTATTAACTTAGAATTATTCTATCTACAGGAAAAAGTGTTTTCATTCTGATGTGTACAGCCTTGTTATTTTCCTTGACTACTATTTCTGAAGGGCTGATACATTTAAATTAAGCCTTTTTTATTGAGCAGAACTGAGAGCTTTTTTTTGCCTGTCTCCTAATGTGAAATTCAAGACTGACTGTAGGAATCAGCTATCAGTGTCATGCCAAATGATCTCCATATGGAACTCTAGCCATTCAAAGCCATGGTTTATGCATTAGTTCGCAGTCCTTGCTGACATATTTCTTCACCCCCTTTACTCCTTGGAAAAGCCCTTTCATTCTTGGGTCACAATCCTGGCTACAAGCACACTTCACAGGGGGCTTTCAAAATTAAAGTTTCTGTCTTCCTCCCACAGGAAGTCTGTATTAGTAGGGCTGTGTTTTTAACCTGCCCCCCAGGTTTGGGAATGACAGCCTTGACTAGGCTCCAATCCCTCATCTCCAATCCTTGTGCCCACCCCTGGCTGTTGCACATATTGCTGTCAGACAAATCTTTCTTTAAGCTAATCTTTCCTTAAGCCTACCTTTGCAGGCTTGGTCTTACAGCTTGGCAGACACCAGACACCTAATTATTTATTGAATGAATGAATGACATAGTAATGTATTTCTCCCCTACTATTTCTGAAGGGCTGATACAATCTAGGACAACTGCCTGTGTCACAACTTCATGGTCTGAACACTGACCCTCACAAGCTTCACTGAGTCAAAGATTATTACATGCTTTCCACTCAATTATACCTTTTCTCTAAAAATAGAATGCCTCAAAACAGATGAACATAAATATTGACTACTATTAGTTTAAGAGGATACAAAGTTTAGAGCTTGATTTAAAAGAATATAAATACCATAGTACAATAAATTACTTTTCCCTCTAATCTTTTCTTTAATTGAAGTATAGTTGACATACAACATTATATGTTACAGGTGTACAAAACAGTGATTCACAATTTTTAAAGGATATACTCCATTTATAGTTATTATACAATATTGGCTATATTCCCTGTGCTGTACAATATATGCTTGTAGCTTATTTTATACATAATAGTTTGTGTCTCTTAATCCCCACCCTTAAATTTCCCCTCCCCCCTTTCCTCTCCCCCCTGGTAACCACTAGTTTATTCTCTGTATCTGTGAGTCTGCTTCTTTTTTGTTATATTCACTAGTTTGTTGTATTTTTAAGATTCCACATATGAGTGATATCATATAGTATTTGTTTTTCTCTGTCTGACTTATTTCACTTAGCATAATACCTTCTAAGTGCATCCATGTGGTTGCAAATGGCAAAATTTAATTCTTTTTTATGGCTGAGCAGTATTCCATTGTATATACCACAAGATATATACCACATCTTCTTTATCCATTCATTTGTTGAGGGACACTTAGGTTGCTTCCTCTAATCTTTTGTTTTTTTAACATCTTTACTAGAGTATAATTGCTTTACAATGGTGTGTTAGTTTCTGCTTTATAACAAAGTGAATCAGCTATACATATACATATATCCCCATATCCCCTCCCTCTCGCGTCTCCCTCCCACGCTCCCTATCCCACCCCTCTAGGTGGTCACAAAGCACCGACTGATCTCCCTGTGCTATGTGCCTGCTTCCCACTAGCTATCTATTTTACATTTGGTAGTGTATATATGTCCATGCCACTCTCTCACTTCTTCCCAGCTTACCCTTCCCACTCCCAGTGTCCTCAAGTCCATAGTTCATTCTCTACGTCTGTGTCTTTATTCCTGTCCTGCCCCTAGGTTCTTCAGAACCATTTTTTTATTTTTAGATTCCATATATATGTGTTAGCATATGGTATTTGTTTTTCTCTTTCTCACTTACTTCACTCTATATAACAGACTCTAAGTCCATCTACCTCACTACAAATAACTCAATTTTGGGTTTTTTTATGGCTGAGTAATATTCCATTGTATATATGTGCCACATCTTCTTTATCCATTCATCTGTCGATGGACACTTAGGTTGCTTCCATGTCCTGGCTATTGCAAATAGAGTTGCAATGAATATTGTGGTGCATGACTCTTTGAATTATGATTTTCTCACTTCCTCTAATCTTTAATGACCCTTAGTCAACACTTAATCTAATCCAATTTCCTCCTAGCTTGAATAGATGTAATGCACCCTGGAAAATGTTTTTTATTGGGATTTGTCTAGGGCTTGTCTTCTCTTCTAAGACCCGTGGTCAACTTTTATAATTTCCAGAACATTTAATCCTAGAAAAGTCTGTCTCTTTCTTTTCTTATACAACAATCCAATTTAATAATTTCCCCCATATTTTCTCCCTCCCATTACCAGAGCTATAAAGGCAAAGTGTATATATCCCACATTTGCCAGTATGACTTCTCTATGACTGTTTATTTCTTATAGTCCAAGGTAGGATATTGGTTCTCAAACTTTTCGGTCTCAGACCCCTTTACACTCTTAAAACTTCATGAGGACTCCATATAGGATCTATCTATCTATATTTACCTCATTAGAAATTCAAACTGATAAATTTTATTGTATCAATAGTCTTAAGACATTAATTATATTGCCAAAAGAGTAATTATTATAATAACAATAAACCTATTATATATTTACATAAATAACAATTCTATGAAAAATAACTATATTTTCCAAAACAAAAACACTTAGTTTGGGGAGGGGCATTGTTTCATATGGTTACAGATATCTTTATTTTATTTTTTTTGGCCATGCCACATGGCATGTGGGATCTTAGTTCCCAGACCAGGGATTGAACCCACACCCCCTGCTTTAGAAGTGTGGAGTCTTAACCACTGGACCACCAGGTAAGTCCCTTACAGATCTCTTTAATGTCTAGCTTAATAGAAGACAGTTGGATTCTCATATCTGCTATTGCATTCAATCTGTTGTATTATCACATGTCATGTGGCTTTTGTAAACCTCCACAATATATTCATGAGAAAAAAAATTGAAAGACAAATAATATTAGTATTGTTATGAAAATATTTTTGTCCTTGGGCAGCCTCTGAAAAACTATCAAGTTTTCCTAGGGTTCCCCAGACCACTCATTGAGAACCACTGGTCTAGGGAAATCACAGACCAATCTTGATTTGTGCAAATCCCTCACCATCTCTTTGTCTCAGTTTCTACTTGTGAAAAGGAGATGTTTAAACAACCTAACTTCTAAGGTCTTTCTAGATCTACAGTTTTCTGATTTAATAAAGATTTTCCATATCTGCTGCCTTCTCTTAACCCAGCATTAGCCCCTTTAAATTTTGAGTTTATGTAAACCCAATTTCATGGAATCCTGTTTAATTTTACTCACTAAACATTTCCTTTGGCAGCTCAGCAAGTTTTATATCCCTTTTCATTCAAGGCTTATAGTCACTTCTGCTAGGAAATCTCTAGGCTCATAAAATCTCAGTCATTTCAGAAGTTAGCTTTTAAAAATAAATTAAAAATAACATAGCAGTTTTAAATGTTCAAGATAACATGTGGGCAGAGCCTGGACAAAGATCATACATTTTTAGTTATAGAATCTGCTTCCATTGCCTGTCTTTTAAATACTGGTGTTCTTCAGAGATTTACCCAGGCCTGACTTTTCCTCCCATCCATCACACTCTCATTGGGCAGTCACATTCTTTTTATGGCTTCAGTTGTCATCGACAGGATGATTGCTCTCAAATGTGTATCTCCCGCCTAAATCCATTTCCAGTGCTCCCTGCCTGTACATCCAACTACCAACTGGACATCTCCTCTTAGATGTGCCCAAGCACATCAAACTCAAACTGGACACGTTATCTATCACCAATGACTAGTTACTCCTCCTATGTCTCCAGTCCTAATAACCAGCTTCAGGACTTCCCTGGTGGTCCAGTGGTTAAGACTCCACCTTCCAATACAGGGGGTGCGAGTTTGATCCCTGGTCAGGGAGCTAAGATCCCACATGCCTCATGGCCATAAAAAAAACTAAAACAGAAGTAGCATTGAAACAATTTCAATAAAGACTTTAAAAATAGTCCACATTAAAAAAAAAGTCTTAAAAAAATAATAATCAGCTTCAGCATTCACTTAGTCTCCCAAATCAGGTATCTGGCCATCACTCAAAGCTCCTCCCCCTTCACCCTCCATACATCCAATCGAAGCCAAGAACTTCTCTCTGACACCTTCTCTCTTGCCTAGATTATCACATTAACCTAAATGGTTTTACTCGTTCCCTCCAAACTCTTCTGCAATACAGCCAGAGTCATCTTCACACTACTGCTTAGAATCCCGCAATAGCTTTCTTCTGCCCTAAGATCAAGTTTGGACTCTTAAACATGTCATAAACAGGGATCATCAGGCCCCTTTTTAGCCTATTTCCTATCCTGCTTCACCATTTTCTCCTGGATGCAACCACAAAGTACATTTTTCAATTTCACATTCTCCTTTAGCTTCAAGTTCCTGGAACACGGTAGGTACTTAATAAATATTTGCTTGATTGAGTTGAATTATAATTATGCAAAATTCGTTGAAAGCAGCAGATATGCCTTTGTGATACAAAGGAAAGAAAAAAGTCAGAAATGGTTCCAGGTTTATGCTGTAAGGGTATATATAATAGCAACACTCTGAAGGGTGATGAATAATTCCACTTTGTTATATCTTAGTTGGGTGGCTGTTCATACATCCACATAGAGAAATGCCTGTCACATGTCAGTGTGATTTGTACTTTGATAATCCTTAAAAGGTTTAGAGTTAAGAAACCTTTATCTAAAGATCTTGTAAGGGCTTTACAAGGAGCTATTGTAATCTATTCTTTAATAATTATCTGCCACTTGCCCCTATTAATAACTATCTTTGAATTTTATCTCTGTATTTTTATTTACATAATTAGTAGTATTAATCCTTCCAAAACTACATACTGAGATTTACATGCTTATCAATAGAGTATATTATATACCTTCTGACAAAATTCTTTATAGAAATCTATTTTTATTTAGATACCTCTGGATTAAATCAGGGTTATTGCCCCAGAATGAAAGTACCACTGGTACTTAAACTACACATTCATGATTCAATGAATGACTGTCAAAAAAAGGAAACCTCGAAGAAGGAGGAGAAGACCTAAGAGGGGGAAGAGGAGAAAGAGCTGCAGCAGCAACAAATGTCTGAGCCTTCAGCTTGGGATGTTGCCCAACCAAGCCCCGTGACAATCATGAGGCTAACATTGTTTTTCACCTTGTTATCAAACAGAGACTTGTCTATCCTCGTGAAGTCTGTCTTTCAAATTCCTCCTGATTAAAAAACAAACAGAAATGAAATAAAGCCCGAAGCCTCCATGCATTCTGTGGTGGAACATTACCTTTCTTCATATGGGATCCATTAAGGCAAACATCCGATATTTGTGGTTAGGCTGTGATTTCCCCATAGCCTGTAATGGTGACCAACACTGGGGAAAAGCTGAAAGTTTCCCTGTGTAGCAATCTTAGGTTTCGTCAACACCCTCAGAGCAAAGAGAAACCAGTTCTGGGCCAACCCAACATCAATAACACTTCCCCTGAAGCTGTAAATAGAAGATAGTTCCTGCTGATACAACATTAAGCCAACACCCAGAGCAGCATGTGTGCTCATCAGTAACGCTGATAGTGACTGCCTACAGCCTGTTGTCAAAAAACACTAAAAATAAACATCCTCAGATAATGTTTGGTTCCTGCTGAGAGCAATCTCCCAGAGCTAGTTTCTAGTAGTTAGAGACCAAAAGTCCTGCTATTACATATACACACGTTTTTCAGAGTAAAAATTGATCTAATATGATGATCAGGATATTCATAAGTTACATAAGTATGAGTTTTCCAAGAAGAGGAGAGGAGAAAAGGAGAGGTCTAGGTGTACGTGCAAACGGTGTGAAAGTGCACAATGCATGCCAGGAATGGTGAGGTCTAGTGAGGCTGGAGCACATAGTTTCAGGAAGTGGAAGAAAAGCAGCTTGAGGTCAGATTGCAAACAATCTTGAATGTCATGCTAAGGACATCCTTTAAGTTCTAGGAAGCCAGCAAGATTTTTTAATCAGGTGATGGCAAAATCAGGCCAATGTTTTAAAAAGAATACCCTGGTGTCAGCATAGAGGATTCTTTTAAGGGGAAACAGGTTTAAAGATATTGCCATAATGTAAGCAAGCAGTGATGAGAGGCTTAACTAAAGCAGTGGCACTGGGAATTAAGTGAAAAGGACAGTAGGCTTTTATGATAAAAACGGGTTTTTGAGGCTATTTTTAGAAAGATTACTCTGTTGCCTTGAGAAGGAGAGACTTAGAAACAGGATGACTACTGAGGATCCTATCCAAGTACTAACCAGGCCCGACCCTGCTTAGCTTCCGAGATCAGACGAGATCGGGCGCGTTCAGGGTGGTATGGCCGTAGATTGAGGATCCTACAGACAAAGCAAGGGATGCTGAAGCCTGAATGAAGAGAGTAGCAGAGTATCTCAGGGGAAAATAATGAGTAGTATTTGAGGATCTCCTAGTCCAGGGCAATGGTCCCCAGACTGGTTCTCTGCCCAGCAGCATCTGCATCAGCAATACCTGGGAGCCTGTTAGACATGCAAACTTTTAGGCCTCACCCCAGGCCTACTGAATCAGAAACTCTAGGGCCTAGGCCCAGGAATTTTCATTTTAACAAGCCCTCCTGGTGGTTCTGATGGGAGGTGAAGTTTCAGAATCACTAGCCTAGGGGCACAAAGGAGAAGGAAGTATCAAAAGCAAGTGAGCTACAATAGGGATTAAGAGGCTAGATGTTGGAGAAAGATGTTCAAATATTTAAAACCTGGGTTCAGGTATTTCCTCTGCATCTTATTGGACTTGTAACAAGTTGTGTGACAATCTCGGGCAGGATACTTCAAATCTTTGAGCCTTAATTGCCTCATCTCCTGATTGGGGGTAATACACTATCGCAAGAATTTAATAAAATAATTCATTGTAAAGTGTTCAGTGCACTCACACGGGCATATGGCAAAAGGTAGTTAACAATTTTAATAAGAACTACATAAAGAGCAATAGTTGTGAGAAAGGAAGTTCTATATTAGACATACAAAATTTGAGGTAACTGTAGTACAACCCAGTGGCAGAATCCAGGAGAAGGCTGAAAGAGTGTGTGGGGACCTCAGAGAGAGATTGAAACTGAAGAACAATATGGGAAGGACACAGAATATAGGCAATAGCTACCACCATGTGAGCGGTCAAGATTATCCAAGGAGAGCACAGGGAGTGAGAAGAGAAAAGGACACCAACACTGAAGAGTAGAACAAAGAATAGTCAGCTTGCAAAGGAGCTTGAGAACAAAAACACAGGAGAAGAGGAGAACCAGGAGCCAGCAAGCTCCCAGAGGCCAAAAGAGGAGTGTCAAGAGAAGTAGGTCAACAGTCCCGAATATCACCAAGTTTAAAAAGATAGGGCTTCCCTGGTGGCGCAAGGCTTCCCTGGTGGCGCAGTGGTTGAGAGTCCGCCTGCCAATGCAGGGGACACAGGTTCATGCCCCAGTCCGGGAAGATCCCACACGCTGCGGAGCGGCTGGGCCCATGAGCCATGGCCACTGAGCCTGCGTGTCCGGAGCCTGTGCTCTGCAACAGGAGAGGCCACAGCAGTGAGAGGCCCACGTACTGCAAAAAAAAAAAAAAAAAAAAAAAGATAGAGCGATGATAGTAGAAGATAGATGTTAGATAGATAGATAGAAAAAAAGGAAGAAAGGGGTAGAGAGAGAGAGAAAAAAGAAAGAAAGAAAGAAAAAGGAAGGAAGGAAGGAAGGAAGAGAGACGAGAGAGAGAAAGAAAGAAAGAAAGAAAAAGGAAGGAAGGAAGAAAGAGACGAGAGAGGGAGCGAGAGAGAGAGAAAGAAAGAAAGAAAGCAAAAGGAAGGGAGAGAGGGAGGGAGAGAAAGAAAGAGAGAGAGAGGGAGGCAGAGACATAAAGACAGAAAGAAATGAAGAAAGAACGAAAGAAAGAAAGGAAGGAAGGAAGAAAAGAGAAAAGAAAAGAAAGGGAGAGAGAAAGGAAAGAAAGAAAGAAAAAGAAAGAGAGAGAGAAAGAAAGAAAGAGAGAGGGAGGGCTATTGCTTTGGGCAGTTATGAGGTGATTGCAAACTTCTGAGAAGGCATTTCTTTTTGAACAGTGGAAGCAGAGGACTGACCCTAATAGGCTGAAAAGAGAAATCAAGGTAAGGATCAAAAACTGACCTTGAAAAATTAAGTTGTGATGGAAAGAAGAAAAACGGGGTGCCAAAATCAGTGGAGGTCAGAACATGAACAATATCTTTAAGGAAACAGGATGATGACAGAGTTGCAGGCTGAAGGAAGGAGCCAGTGACGAAGAATAAGGAGCCAGCAGGGAAGGAAAAGGGATGGGAACAGGTAGAATCTTTAGCATTGAAAAAGAGCAAGAGGAATTTTCCTCTGAATCAGGAAAAAGACTGAGTAAAGTTATAGCTTGGGGATGAAGGAGGAAGATGGGGAAAAGGGTAAGGTGATAGTGTGCATCTCTGAGGGCCTCTTTTTTTAGAGAAATAGCAGATGAATTTAGCTTCCAAGAGTAAAGAAGATTCATGGCAAGGTTGAGGACTTGAGGAAAGGGCAAAGATTTAGAACACCTGTTATAAGGATGGAAAAAGCAAAATAAGAATGAGAGGGACATTGATGCAGCACTGAGGGTTAGCACTGACTTAGGAAAGCATGGATTCATTGTGGTGCTAAATTCAATAATGGTGATCATCTCCAGCAATGCAAGTGAACAGACTAAACGGATAATAATGAGAAGACTGATGATGATTTTCACAAAACAACAATATCAACAATCACTGGCATGTGCCAAGTAATTCAGGAACTCATCCTGAGCCAGTGCTGTGTAGGGAATGACCTTCCTTCATAGTCAGACCTCCTAGGTTTAAATCCTAGCTATTCTATCTCAAGCTATGTGACCTTGGGAAAGTTACTCAACCTCTCTGTTTCAGTTCTGTTATCTTTAAAACGGGCATAAATATAATAGTACCTACTTTGTAGGGCTGTTGTGATGATTAAATCAGTTCATTCATGTATAGCATTTAGACCAGTACTGGACACACAATAAGCATTTGTTACATGTTAGTTATACTCACCACTACTGAGTTGAGGCTAAGTTGAGGATAACAGGAGTTCAAAGGTTAATAAATATCACAACTCTCAGCACATAACCAAGAGTAAAATCACCCCTGAGAAGTTTCCATATAACCATAGTACTATCAAGAGATAAAAAATACTCTCAGCCACCAACCGTACCTATGACAGACATCCTTTTTCTGAAATTGTTGAAATCCAAAAAGGCAAGCAATTGATAAGTAACTAGTGTTCCCAATTCTTCTATTGTTATTGTCTCTGGGGTCCGAGACTTAAAAATGAACCCCAAATTTTTTGCAGCAGTCACTAGAGCCCCTTCATCAGGTGATTGAACTTGGTAAATCAGCTCTCCTAAAAGGAAAAGAAACAGGTGGATTAAATAACAACAAAAAAAGGCGAAGAAACAAAGGTATTAATACTGAGAATAATAACATTCGTAGAACACCAATGCCAATTCCAACTCATTCTATGACACCCAACCCAAGTGTCAGCTCTAGAAATCAGACCTTTTCCACTCACCAACCAGGTGACCAGGTGCCTGTACTGTGGATCCACAGGACACAATGTATACCACCACTGGAACCCTTGTCATCTTACAGGAAAAGGCTCATTCCCGAGCCTGCCTCCCTACTATGCTGAAAGTTTCTTAGGGCAGAGATCACACCTTTGTATTTTCAGTGACTAGAGATGTGCCATGAAAGCTTCACAAACTAAAACACTTTATATATTAATGCACATAATCCTCATGGCAATGAGGTAGGGATTATTAAAATTATTACAGGCATACCTCGGAGATATTGCAGATTTGGTTCCAGACCACTGCAATAAAGCAAATATCACAATAAAGCGAGTCACACGAATTTTGTTGGTTCTTCAGTGCATAGAAAAGTTACGTTAACATTATACAGTAGTCTATTATATGTGCAATAGCATTATATATAAGAATGTACATACTTAATTAAAAAATACTTTATTGTGAGAAAATGTTAAGCATCATCTGAGCCTTCAGTGAGTCATAATCTTTTTGCAATAGTAACATCAAAGATCACTGATCACCATGATCACCATGACAAATATAATAATAATGAAAAAGTTTAAAATACTGTAAGAATTACCAAAATGTGACATAGTGACACAAAGTGAGCAAATGCTGTTGGAAAAATGGTGCCAACAGACTTGCTCGATGCAGGGTTGCCACAAACCTTCAATTTGTGGAGAACACAGTATATGTGAAGTAATAAAATGAGGTATGCCTGTATTTCCATTTTATACTGGTAAAAACTATGACTGAAAATATTATGTGATTTTTGCAAGATCACACAGCCAGAGTGACAGAGCAGACATTCCAAATTCCTCCTCAGTCTGCTACTAATGACCATTTTATGAAAATGCATACAAGAAATCCCTTGAAACGTAAGGAATCAAACCAGGATGTTAATGATTGGTATCTGGTATTGTGTATGTGTTGGAGTGAGGGTGAGAGGGGAGAAGAGAGGAAAAGAATGAAATGGGGGGAAAAAAACATAAAAATACACTTTAAAACCAGCATGAATAAAGTAAGCCTTTCTATATAAAATTGTACTACCTTTGTATGTAAAAATAAATTAGAAAAAGTAGGCAGAGCTAGATCCATATTTACTGATTTATAGTAATGTCCAAGATAAATTGTTCAGAAAACCAGTTGCATATTAATCTATATATTATGATTCCTTTTTTAAAAAACAAACCACCTACACATCTACATATATTCATATATATATGAGCAAATTGAAAGTGTGAAAGTATGCACACCAAATGTTAACATTGGTTACCCCTGTAGAGGTGGAATTAAAATCAGGAAGAAATTATTAGCTCTGCCTTTATAAATCTTTGTATTGTATGGTTTCACTTGCTACAACAGGCATAAATTAATTTTTGAAATTCCAAAAACAGAAAAAGTTAAAGCAATTTCTTGATCTACCCATGAAATGATATGATAACTCCCATTTCTGGCAACACTGTGGAGTAGGTGCCAGGATCAACCTCCCCTGTTGCAAAGAGCTACATATTCCATAAAGAAATATTTAAATATTTTTGAATGTACCCAGGACTGGCTAGAAAGCAGTCACTGTTCAGGTCAAAGACTGAAAAAAAAAAAATGGAATAAATGAAGAGCATTTTCTAAACCAAGGGGACTTGCTCATTGGTTTCCAGTCTCTCAAGCCTTTGGTTAGAAAAGACACAGGCCAGGGAAAGAAGTCTAATGGGAGACCATCTCTTAAAACTGAGCCCCCAGAAAGGATACTCTCTCAGTATAAAGGTAAACTGAAAATCAGTGCCCCCTTTAAGAGTCATGCACCACAATGTTCATTGCAGCTCTATTTACAACAGTCAGGACATGGAAGCAATCTAAGTGTCCATCGACAGAGGAATGGATAAAGAAGATGTGGCACATATATACAATGGAATATTACTCAGCCATAAAAAGAAACGAAATTGAGTTATTTGTAGTGAGGTGGATGGACCTAGAGTCTGTCATACAGAGTGAAGTAAGTGAGAAAGAGAAAAACAAATACCATATGCTAACACATATATATATGGAATCTAAAAAAAAAAATGGCTCTGAAGAACCTAGGGGCAGGACAGGAATAAAGACACAGACATAGAGAATGGACTTGAGGACACGGGGAGGGGGAAGGGTAAGCTGGGACAAAGTGAGAGAGTGGCATGGACATATATACACTACCAAATGTAAAATAGATGGCTAATGGGAAGCAGCCACATAGCACAGGCAGATCAGCTCAGTGCTCTGTGACCACCTAGAGGGGTGGGATAGGGAGGGTGGGAGGGAGATGCAAGAGGGAGGGGATATGGGGATATATATACGTATATGTATAGCTGATTCACTTTGTTATAAAGCAGAAACTAACACACCGCTGTAAAGCAACTATACTCCAATAAAGATGTTTAAAAAAAAAAAGAAGAATGAATATTGTCAGTAAACTAGAAATCTGAGAAATGTCTGAAAGATAAAAAGTAGATTTGATAAATGAAGAAATAAGAAAGGAGAAAAACACAGCTCAAAGCATTTGAAAAAGAAAATTAATACAGAGGTCAGAGCAACCCCCAAAGAGTCTCCAAATCAGGGTCAACAAATGAGAAAAGCAGAAGTGGTCTTGGAAGCACCATGAATAAAATTATTTGAAGAATTCCATTCAGCTCTCCCAAACCATTTGGGCTCCTCCTCCTGCCAGCTTACTCCGAACAGCGGGCTGCAGTAACATTTGCCCCAGGATGAAACCTTGAAAATGTTCTTCTACACAAAGTACACAATCCACCTAAGGAAACTTTTAAAATTTGAATGCTGGGGCTGGAGACCAAAGCTGAAAACAGCCACAAGTAGCTTTAGAATTCCACAAGGATAAGAGAAATAAATTAATGAGAGAAAGGAACTCCATGACTCTGATATTTTCTTCCAGCCCAGACCTTAAGTATAACTTTGTCTCACAATAGGGTTCTGGCACAGACTCCTAGCACTAGATCTGAAAAAGTAAGACAGCTAAACCGAGGTATCATATGAATTCCAGGAGAGGGGAACCCCATAGCCAGAAGATGATCTATGTATTGTGCCTTTCCCCCACAATCTTGGGAGACAGGCCACTGTAATCAGAACCTACATTCACCAAGAGGCAAACAGGGATTCTCAAACACAAGTAGGAACAGGCAACCACAAACCATCAAACGTTTGAGAACAACATGAAAGTTAGACACACAACTCAAAACACAACATTCCGTAAAATGAAACATAATAGAGGAAACAAAAGATTTCAAATTAAGAATAATTAATATCCTCAAAGAGATCTAAGAAAATATCATGATATTGAAATAAAAACAAATCGCTATTAAAATAAAATAGAGCTTTAAAAATGAAATAAACTCAAAGTCAGAGATAAAAGAAATTTACTTGAAGGCATTGTGCTATCCTCAGATACATCAGTATTATAAATACCAGTTTAAGTTATAAATATAATTATGTGAATCCTCACAGTAATTAAAATCAGAGGAATGAGTTAGTCCAGCATCATCAAGGACAAAACTATGGCTTGAATGCAGTCCCAACAAAGAAAAAAAGAAGAAAAATATATATCTAGAGAAAGAAAACATACATTCAAATGTACATATGCACATACATATACACACATACATATATATATCACACATATACATATATACAGTCTGCAGACTATATATATTTCACTTTTGAGTTGAAATTACTTGAGTGGTAATTTTCACCCAACAGGTGATAGTAGAAAGAAATAAAACTTGTAAATGGAATAGACTGAGCCCAAATGGAGCGAGAAGCCAATTCACCGTCCATTGTCTACCTGCCTCATTGCTTCAATATTAAAGCGGCCCAGGTGATTTTGTTCTCTTCTGTGAACCCTGAGCTCTGAACGACCATCCTGGTAGTGTGGAACTTGTTCATAATGGGGACTAAACACAAGTATTCTATCAGTGTAAATCTGTCGCATTACTGGGAAAATTCATTCTAAGCATACGCCTGATGGCTATCCGCATCTATTAGATGTGCATGTTAATAACAAGAGCTAAGTGGCTCAAGAGTGTTTCTCTGATTGTCCTGCCTACCAGGAAGCTCACAGTCAAATACGGTGCTCAATCATAAAAGATATTTCATCCCCTTTAACTGACATATCTAGGCCCTCATCTTTTTGTTGTTCCTATTTCTTTTCTTTTTCTTTTCCTTTAAGTCTCTCCATATCTTTTGGAAAACATTCAGAATATAAATAAATACAAAGAACCGTTAGTGATAGGTAAACCCCTCATGCAATGCTATATTCTGAATGAGAAAATCCTTCCAATACAAAGAACAGTTAGTGATAGGTAAACCCCTCATGCAATGCTATATTCTGAATGAGAAAATCCTTCCAATTCCAAACATTTTTAATAAAAATATCAATACTGATTTAAAAAACAAGGCTCACTACTCAGACACACTTTGCACTTACCTGCACTATTTTCCTCTGACATTACGGTGTGGCAGAGCGCAAGTAACCTAAGGAATTCATGCACTTTGGGATCACCCATTTTAATGGATTCCATCAGATGGTGGTCAAAAAACTGAAATGTTCTGTCAGCTTGGGGGTTGACTGAGAAACCCACAGCCTCTTTTTTCTATAGGAGAACAACAACAACAACGAAACTGTAGACTTCATTCCAACAACAATCTTTTAAAATTCAAAAACACTTCTTCTAAGTATTTTTAGTGCTTGTATGATTTCTCAGCCTCAAAAGCCTGGCACTAAAATGACTTTCTGTTCCCTCATTACCGTTAAATATTATCTTCTCATTTCAGAGCTATGTAAACCTTCATCACCAGAGCAGTAAACCTTCCAAAAGCATATGGGAAAGAAAAATATCCAATGGATGTACAGATTCTCAAATGTTTACTTCAACTCCAAAATACAAAGAAGCCCTGAAAACTGAAAGTTTTCTTCAAAACTTACTTGACGGCAAAACCTGACCTGACTTGAACTCATGTTGGCAGCAATATCTGACCTGGAATGGAATGTGCCTAATTATAGACTTTTAAAAGTCTACTTAGTGTGAATTAGTATTTTCTGTTATAAAAATATTTATGTGTTTGATTACAGGGTACTTTCTCTGATCTCACTAGAGTTACTGCGTAATATAATGACAGAATTAAAACCAGGATCTTGAGATATTTGTACTCACGTGTTCATTGCAGCATTATTCACAATAGCCAAGAGGTAGAAACAACATAAATGTCCATCAACAGATAAATAAAGAATATGTGGTTATATATATACAATGGAATATTATTCAGCCATGTATAAAAAGAAATCCTATCTTTATGCTATGACATGAATGAACCTCGAGGGCATTATGCTAAGTGAAATAAACCACTCACAAAAGAACAAATATTGCATGATTCCATTTATATGAGGTATCTAAAGTAGAATTCACAGAAACTGAGTGTAGAATGGTAGTTTCCAGGGACTAGAAGAATGGGGAAGTGGGGAATTGCAGTTCAATGAGAATTACAGAGTTTCAGACATGCAAGGTGAAAAAATTCTGGGATCTTCAGTACAACATTGTGCTCATTGTTAATAATAGTTTACTGTCCACTTAAAAATTTGTTGACTAAAAAAAAACAAGATGAAAGAAATAGGGTTCAATAAAGAACAGAACAAAATAGTAGACAATTCAATACTAAATTAGATCTCTGTTAATTCACTGACTTCTGAAAAGCACAAAACGTACTTCTAACTTTTAAAAGTTTACTATTCAAAGCACTAGACCTGTGATCATGTCTCTGCAAGGGCAGTTAATGGGAAAATACTTTTAATATACACTCTGTCTTGAAGACTGCAGAATATTTTAAATATAATACTTATATATCCAAGTATATGAGAAGACATACCAGTATACAAGATACTCCATTAGTTGTGTTTAACCCAGAATCATAGAGACTTATTTAATCACACATTGTTTTGTTCATGTAATAAAGTTTGAAAACAACCACACATAAGGGGGAAAAAATGATCAACTCACTAATAAGTAGTAAAATACACACTGGATTTAGACTTCCCTAAACCCCACCCAGGGAAGAAACTATGACTTAAAGAGATTACAGCCTGTCAAACTGTCATTCAAATATAAAGTCAACAGATAGTTCTGAACAGGTATTTTTCATGAACCCATCTTGAAACTAGAGGATACTTCAGCCAAATAAGAGATAACTGGAAAAACAGCGGGAAAGGGAGCAGTTAGTGGTAAGCACCAAATCTCTCTAACTGAAGGACTAAATATAAAAGAAATAGATTAGGATGGCAAAACAAAATGTATATATTATATACATTGACTATGTAGAAAAGACTGATAAAAATTAGAAGATGCTGATTTCCACATTTTAGTATCTGAAGGTCAGAAGATATCATTTAAAAACTCAAATCAACTAAGAGAAATCTATGTATATTTAAGGTGAAGAAGCATCATTAATACAAGTAGGAAAATATGAGGGAAAGAAGGATAAATATAATAATTTTACCATTTTTCATATTAGGAAATTGATAGACACTGCTTATGAAAAAAGAATTGAGTATTGTATAAACTCTTGAAAGTATACAGTAGAGAAACAATAAAATACTTTCCTAAATATTACAAGAGAAGCACACACACAGAGCAGAGTCCCTACAGAGAATTATTAAAAATTATAAAGACACAAAGTATAACCTAAAATATTTAACAGAGCCAATGTAGATGGCCCAAACTCACTTATTAAAAAATTGGCTGCAAAGCAAAATCCAACCCTCTGCTATACATAAGACACACCTAAAACAGTTATTTAGGAATACTGAAAATAAGAGGTGGGTAAATGCAAATCAAAAGAAACCAGGAGACATGACCTTGATATTAAATAAGGTTGAATCCAGGCCAAGGAGAATTAAATGAGTCAAAGAAGAGCACATTCATAATAAAAATATAACCACTGTGAACATCAATGCACCTCAAGATAGCATCAATACTCATAAAATGAAGACTTCAGGCTATATAGGAGCTAGAGAGAGAGAGAAATTATCAGAACACTTCAGTTAACCTCTTTAATCCAAACAGATAATATAGATAAAAGATAAATAATGAAACAGAAGACCTAAATAATATAATTAATAAGGTAGAATTAAAATGACACACAGCTAATTTTATACCTTGAAAACAGAATATACATAAGCTTTCTTTTTAAGGACCCTGGAACACAGACAATAATTGCTCATATTACGCCACAAAAAAACCCCAAATAAAGTCCAAAAAAGTAGAAATAATACAAATCTATTCTTCTTGTTTCATTTTGTTTTGTTTTTATAGTTAATAATACTTTATTTTATATTTAAAAGTTGCTAAGGGAATAGAATTTCAAAACTTCCATCACAAGAAAAAATAACTTGTAATTTCAGTAGTGATGGATTTTTTGTTTTTTGAATTTTATTTATTTTTTTATACAGCAGGTTCTTATTGGTTATCCATTTTATACACATTAGTGTATATACAAATCTATTCTTTTATTAAAAGTACAATAAAGGTTGGCGAGGGAGTCCCAACCACTTCGAAATTTTAAAGTTCTTCCTTAAAAACTCATGGTTCAATGTGGATATTCAAATTGACATAACAAAAATAAAGATACTTTAATACACTACAGACCAAAATCCATGTAATTAAAACTAAAGCAGTGTTCAGAGGGAAATTAATAACCACAAAAAAAAAGGAAAGAGGAACTTCCCTGGTGGTCCAGTGGTTGAGAATCCGCCTTCCAATGCAGGGGACGTGGCTTCAATCCCTGGTCGGAGAACTAAGATCCCACATGTTGTGGGGCAACTAAGCCCACACTCTGCAACTAGAGAGCCCACGCACTACAACTACTGAGCCCGTGTGCTCTGGTGCCCACGTGCCACAACTAGAGAGAAGCCTGCGCAACACAACAAAAGATCCTGCGTGCTGCAACTAAGATCCAATGCAGCCATAAATAAATATTTTTTAAAACACGAAAGAACAAAATTTTTTTTTATTTTATTGAAGTATATAGTTGATTTACAATGTTGCAGTTAATTTCTGCTGCACAGCAAAGTGACTTTTTACATAGTCTTGTCAAAAATCAAAAACTTTGATAAAACATTGTGTTGGTGAAGGTAGGAGAAAGTAAGCACTCTTATACATTGCTTGTGACAGGGTAAATTGATGTAAATTCTAAAGAGGACAATTTGGCAATATTTATCAAATTATAAATGCACATATATTTTGATTGAGCAGTTCCATTTCTAGAAATGGAACTTGTTAGGGAATATAGGATCCATGTGATATAACGTATACACCGTTATTTATTATTATTTTTTTTTTGTGGTACGCGGGCCTCTCACTGTTGTGGCCTCTCCCGTTGCGGAGCACAGGCTCCGGACGCGCAGGCTCAGCGGCCATGGCTCACGGGCCCAGCTGCATGTGGGATCCTCCTGGACCGGGGCACAAACCCGTGTCCCCTGCATCGGCAGGCGGACTCTCAACCACTGTGCCACCAGGGAAGCCCTACACTGTTATTTTTGCTGCATTTTCTTTACAAGCAAAATATTGAAAATATTCTGAATGTCCATTCCTGTCTCCTTACATAAATTAAGGAACATTGGTATAACAGTCTATTATTCACTGTAAAGAGAAAAAGGGAGCATTTTTTTTTCACTGATATAGAAAGATCTTCATCATTGTTGAGGAAGAAAGTTAAGAACAGTATGTATAGTTCACTACCAACTATGTAAAAAATGGAGAAATATATTTGCTTGTATGTAATAAATACCTCTAAAAGAGAAAAAAAAAAAACAGGGAACTCTGTGGTTGGGAAACCTGGACGAAAAGGAATTTTGAACCATATGAATCTATTTTTTTAATGTTACATATTAGGTATCTCATCTGGTCATAGTGGAAATCAGGCATCTAGGAACTCATCATTTTTAAAAAGCACATACAATTTGAAATTAAAAGTAAGAATGAATTTTATCACCTCCACACCTTAGTCATGTCTGTTTTCTGACCCAGGACATCATGTACTTCGCCTGAAAAAACAAAAATTGAGAATTAAAAATAAATGAAATTGAAACTAGATTTAGTCATTTAGTTTTAAGAAATACACTTGTTTATTAAAGCACTACTACTAGATGACATTATGAGTTCAAACCTAGACATTTTAAGGAGTGTTTTCAAACTGTAACGGTAGATATGGCAATTAACACAGAAAGATACTCATGTTTGCCCAAGATAGAACTAAAATGCAGTACACATTAAAACAAAATAAGATCGCAATCATGTTTATCTGTAAATTTTATCATTCTGTTGTTATATTATCTATGATGTTTGCAAGAGACAAATTTTGTTTTTCACTTTATACCCACTGTTGGGGAATCCAAAATGATATCCAAGACAGACCAATTCTCATCTTGATGAGTACATCTTTGTCTATCTTGGTTTGGGCCAGAGCCGTCTTTAATATCTATAATGGCAAGGTCAAATTAGCAAGTAAACATGAAACCATGTCAGAGCCTTCTGCAGTCAGAAAACATAGCCACCTATGTGCCAAACATTTAAAAATAACTATTCTTAGTATAAAGCCGATATGTGCTTATTACAAATATATTGGAAAAATAGGCGTTTTAAAAACAGGAACGAAAACCTGTAAAAAAAAAATGAAACAAAACAAACAAAAAAACAGATTTTCATTCCTGTTTTATAGAGGACAGGACTGAAGAACAGAATTCAAAGTGACATGATTCAACTAAAACTAAAAAGTCAGCATAGTAGGTTTTTTAATTCAAATCTATTTTCATTATACAATACTGTGACCCAAAAACCACTTGATAAAGAGTTACTGGTTGTTTTTCTGGGGCTCAGGTCTAAATCTAGAATACTGTGAGGCTGCTGTGTGGGAAGAGTCCCTGAGCTAGAGAGTGAACCTAGCCCAGCATCTGGAATTTAAATCCCAAACTCACCACGGTTATGTGCCAGTCATTGCCCTTTATGCTGTAACTCTGATAAATGTTAAAAGCAAAATAAAACTGTCTTTGTGTAAAATGGTCCTCCCAAAGAAAGCCTCTTCACAAGGCTGGTGATGAAAGTGAAGAAAAATGGAAGAAGTCTAAGAAAATAATAGTTCTGAGAAAGAAAATAGAAGCTTTAGATAAATCAGAGTAGAATATCAAATTTTCCCAAGGCCTGGATCTATGATATAAACAAGGCCAACTGTATGGGGGGTAAAAAGTGATTCTGGAACATTCTTTGAGTGCTTGAGTAATAGTAAATGTATTATAAATTAGAATGGCTATATAAATTTAAGGCTCTAAAGGGGTTACTTAAATCTTTCAGTTACTTTCCTGCTTTTTATGAGGGAAATCACAAGCTATCATGGGATTTGTAAATTTGGAGATTTGCAAAGATCTTGGGATATATACTTTGTGAAAAGCAAGGGACTTCTCTAAAAATCACCCAGTGACAAACTTATCTACAAATAAATCTTGGTCCACGTGTCTGATCATTTCTTTAGGGTCATTTCCTGGAAGGGATATTATTATAATTATTATATTATCAATAAGTGCCATGGCAAAAGAATCCAAAAGGTCTACAAAATTCCAAATATCTCCAATACTCTAACAGAAATTTTCTCATTTAAACTGCTCTTTGGGTTGTATATTTTGAAAGCCTCTGAAAATAAGATCAAAAGAATAAATTTTAAGAAAAGGTTCTATTTTATTTATCATCTTAATAAGAGTGATATCAGAAATGCACAATGTAACTGAGGGCTTGTGGAAGTCCAGTTTGAAAAATCATCTGGTCCACTACCAGAGAAGGGTGGGGCAGGACAGGGGCAGGGCAGAAGAGAGGTGAGGAAACCATGGCGACCATGGGTTATGGGGGTGGGATAGCAGAGGGAGGTCAAAAGGTAGGAAAGTATGAAAATCAACTTCCTGTATTTCTTAGTTTTGTTCAGGGTCAAATCTTACTTTAAAATATTTGGCAATGTGTGAAGTTTCCCATCAGGAGACAAAGGAAAGTTTTCCCTCTCTTTCTCAGATTTCCTTTATTTCCTGAGATTTCTGTATTGAGAAACTGTACACTCAGAGTCCAGTGAAGTGAGATTGGGAGTCCGGAGGAACCCGACAGCACCCTTCCGGGAAGCTTCCGTGCTCTCAACAGAAGGAACTGTCTGCTAACTAGCCAAAGTCGGGGTGACAAGGGTCACATATTACTAGAATGCCTGAAAATCCAAAACAGAGCAGGTATACTAAAAGAAGCATACAAATAGCAACTGGATATTGATGAAACAGTTGGACCACCCAGAGTAGCCCTATAGTGTGAATTCTCAGGAATGAATTGTAAATTCTTATGAATACAGACACTAACATCATTTCCAGAGCTGCTAGGAAGCAAGTATAAAATATTGCTTTTTACTGAGATAAATCAGGCTATGAAGAACTTGTCCTCCCTGGGATATGGGTCTATCAAGCACCACCGAACAGATCACACAGTTGGTGCACTGAAAGGAACCTTAGAGAGTGTCACGTCTAACCCCCATCTCTACCCATGAATCGTAACAGATTTAAAGTATCATCTGAATTATTCAACATTCATCCAACAAATATTTAGCAAGTGTTTATTATGTGCCAAGCACTATGTTATTAGATGCTGGTGGTGCCCATATTCATCAGAAAAACAGAGATTTTTTAATTAAAAAATAAAAGTGTTGCTTATTTTTTTTAAGGACTGTTAACAATATCAGGAAAAAGGAACTGTTTCCCTTACCATAGATTCTCCCATTAATGGAACATCTTTTAAAAGTCATGATGTTTTCAGTGAGGGTACCCGTTTTGTCAGAGAAAACATATTCAATCTGGCCTAGTTCCTCATTGAGCGTGGTCGTCCGAGCTTGAGCAGGTGTTGCCTTCCCAGAGTAATACATCTTCCGATCCCAGTTTATAAAATAACTGTGTCCCAGACGAATTACTTCCACACTTTCATCATTAAAATGGAAAAAAAAGAGAAATACTCCATCAATTTCAGAAGATACAAAGCTTTGCCAAAGCAAGAAGTCTGCCAAAGTCTTCAGAGTTTAGAAGAAAATGTGGATGCTCTGTCTCCAGGTTTTAGGGACCTTCAGAGGCATCTCAGCAGAGTCTGTTCATAAAATGTTCTAAGTCATTTGCTTGTAGCACCTTGAAACAATGAGCTGGCTTTGCATAAAGCCTTAGGGAATGTTCCATGCTTCTCTACTTACATTAAACAGGCCTAGTAGAGATTTCTTGTGTAGCATTTTAGTTGTTTGATGTCGCTTCACTTTGCCAAAAGAGGTAGAAAGGAGTATCTCCATGAAGCACTAAGCAAACCATAATAGCTATTGAGTAAAAACAGGTTGTGTTGTCATATTACTTTGCCCATTGAAAAGAGCACTGTCTCATGATCTAGTGGTGATTTATGATTTTCCAGCTCTAGAAGTGGAATTTCTGAAGCCAAGGGTATAATCGTTTTCAGTCTTTGTACACAAGTCCAAATCAACTTCCAAAAAAGTTACAACAATGTAAGTTTCTACCATTAGATTACTGAAAATTATCTTTTAGTCTATGCCAAGTCAAATGGCATCTCATTACTGTTGACTGCATTTCTTTTCTTATCAGTGAGTTGAATTTATTTTTTCAAATTTTATTGGCCAGCTATATTTCTTCTCAGAATTATCTAATTGCATTACCTGCCTATTTCACATTTTCTATTCAGGTATTAGTGTATTTCTTATTGATTTGTAAAAACTGTAGAGAGATATATATATATATAGCATATGTATCTATATACATTATGCCAATAGTTACCCAGTTTATCATTCATCTTTTAATTTTGTTTCCACTATTTTTGACACAAAGAAGTTTTCTCTGTTTAATCAATCAAATTTATCAATAGTTTATAGTTTCTGTTTATAGTTTCTTTTCAGGGAGCTTTGCTTAAGCCTTCCCTATGGCAAGATTATATATATACAGATATCTATACTTTTCTTCTAGTTCTTTGTTGGTATTTTCCCCACGTTTAATTATTTATTGCAATTAGAATTTTCTGAAGGATGTGCATAGTGAAGCTAATTTCAATTTTTACAAAGTTTATTCATCACCATTTGAACATTGAATCCTTTCCCCTACTGTGTTGAGATGCTTCCATGTCACATATAAATTATTTCTTCAGTAGAATCTGTTTTAGGCATTTCAATTTTGTTCCTTAATGTGTTAATTAATGTACCTCTTGTTTTCATTATTGTAGCTTTATAAAATTTGGCATACCTGGAAAGAGGTAAGAACATCTTTATTCTCTTCTTTTTCAAAAATTCTTAGCTGTAATCACTCATTTATTCCTCTTGATAGAATCAATGTATTCATCAAATAAACTTTAGAATCAATCTATCAACTTTCTCATAAAACTTATTTGGAATTTTTATTAAAGTTATATTAACCTCTTAATTATTTGAAAAGAATGGATATTTTATAACATTTAAACACAACTTCAAGAAAAAGGATAAATCTCCCCAGGAATTCAATTTTGAAAAAGTACTTCTATTGGTAAAGAGTTTAGTTTTGTTTTATTTCGCTCTGTTTTTCACATAGGTCCACACCATAGCTTGACAGATTTGTTCCTGGACATTGTATCTTTTTATTGATGGGAAAATTTTTTAGTTGCTTTTGGCTTAAAGGAAAGTGTTTTTTTTTTTTTTTTTTTTAGATGTTGTGGGTAGGAGTCTATTAATTAATTAATTTATTCTTGCTGTATTGGGTCTTCGTTTCTGTGTGAGGGCTTTGTCTAGTTGTGGCAAGCGGGGCCACTCTTCCTTGTGGTGTGCGGGCCTCTCACTATCGCGGCCTCTCTTGTTGCGGAGCACAGGCTCCAGACGCGCAGGCTCAGTAGTTGTGGCTCATGGGCCTAGTTGCTCCATGGCATGTGGGATCCTCCCAGACCAGGGCTCGAACCCGTGTCCCCTGCATTAGCAGGCAGATTCTCAACTACTGCGCCACCAGGGAAGCCCCAGTAAGTGTTTTTAATACTAAAAGCTTTTCTTAATATTAAAAAAAAGTGATTATGTTACAAAATACAACATTGCACTGAATTATCTTACTAAGAGTTTTACAGTTATTCTTTTGGATTTTCTAGGTTTATAATCACATTGTCTCTGCTCTTCCTTTCTAAGAGATTTTTTTCAGTTTCATGTCTCATTTTGTTCATAAATATTTTAGTTGCATGTGTTAGCACATTAACAAGAAGATCAAGAACAGTATAAAATAGTAATAATAAAGCAGGAACCCATAGCTTATTTCTGATGTTAATGGGAATTAAGCTTAGGTTTTCTCATCTGTAAATTGAGAAAGTTGACAGCAGCCTGATTATGCTAACTCTGAACATTTGTCTCCTTAAAGACAAAAGATGACACCCAAGTCCTTTCTGGGCACTAAATCCTATGCTTCTAGTTCTGTAAGTACATGACACATCTATATTTCCCTCCCCAGCAATGGTAGGGTGTCAGTTCGTTTTCTAACTATTTAAATGGTAACACTTGTTTTCACGCAAAGTAAAAAATCACACTATGACTCTGTAGAATCATAAGACATAAAAATGAATGTCATATTCTGCATGTATTTATTTATACCTTATCTTATCATGATTCATTCTTCATATCATTCCCACCCCACTTCCTTGTAAGTTCCTTGATGGCTGTTCTAATTCAGCTTTGTTCTTCCTATTCCATTCACTGAGAAAGCATTAGCACTTACCATGGACCAGGCAGAGTGCCTTACCTGTCACAGGCAGTCAGTTAGTGTTGAATGAGAAATCTGACCCTCTATTCCCTAATTTCACCAAGAAGGACAATAAGACATAGAGAGGTTAAGTGACTAACCCAAGGTCACACAAATAATTAACCACAGAACCAAGACTAGAATTCAGGCATTTGGTAACGTCAATGAAGACCTGACCTTAAGAATGCCATAAAAATGGCATTATGCAGGTAACTGATCAATCACTTGAAGCTTTCATTTATCTAAAAGTAAAGTATCTCCCTAAAAATCTAAGCAAAATTAATGGAGAGCAGAATTTGATCCTTTTGTGTTGCAGTTCAAGTCAGTGGAAGTACTCTAAATTAATTTGAATTCTTAGACCTTAAAATAGTCTGTAGAGAGGAAGAGTATCCTTTTTGTTTGGGAAAAGAGCATTTAGGAGAGTCACAATGGAACATTTAGCTCTTTGTTTTATAACAGCAGAGAAAAGGAGACAAATGCGCAGAGTCAGTATAATCAAGCTGCTTAGTGTTTTCTGCCTGGAGGCTCAAAGAACAGGGCTTGTGATTCTGCCCATTCTGAGGCAAAATAAGCAACATAGAAACGAGTTTCTTTTGTTTTGGAAAAAACACTAAAAAGCTAATTTCTTGGGAGTACAACAGCTGCACTTCTTAAGATGATGTATTAAAAAACTGTAGCTGGGTATTGTTTTAACACTACAGATAAACTGACAGCATAGAAATACCCTACCAAAATCAATGTCCTATGCTCACATAGACTTGTTAAGCATTCAAAGTAAAGTCTACACTTTTATCCTCAAGTGACATGGCACTAATTTATTCCTTGTACCTATTCAAAGGTGTAATGGAAGCTTTTGTAGAAGGCCTTCATCCCTCCAATCAGAAATACCTATGATTTCTCTTTTTCCAGATCTCTGTCTTAGCAACCTGAAATTCCCTGGAATGCTTTTTTCCCTCAAGCTGAACTCAGAATCACTGTTCTTATTTGGTGAGCAAAAATGCTCACATTTATCTTCATCAATACCATGCCTTACCAACAGGTAGAAAATTCTAGCCTCTTTTTTTTTTTCTCTTGATGTCTTGGCCGATTAATAAATCATGCACAACTTAAGACATAGACAATGTGCCAAGTGTTAGAAGACTTAGGTTTGGATCTTGGCTCTGTCCTTAACCAGCTCCACAATCCTGAAAAAATCATCTCATTTATAAAAGAAGTTCAGCAATAACTACTTCAAAAGATTTTGGGGAGACATAAATGAGATAATGCACGTGAAAGCACTTTATGTAAAATATGAAATGCTATCTAGAGGTAAGGTGATATTATTTGGAGCAGAAAGGAATTCAGAAATCAATTATCTCAATCTGCTCATTTTAGAGCACATATTTCATAGGCAAACTAAGGCACAGAGAAGCCAAGTGCTTTCTCCAAGGTCACACAGCTATTAGTGGCAGTGACAAGACAAGAACTTGGGCTCAGACTATTCCAAATAGGTTTTCATTCTGCCACTGTGGGGGACACATTAGAAGGAAAAGGAACCTGGGAATCTAGCCTTGGTCTTTAAAAAAACAATCTTAAAAATCATTGAAAAATGCCAGTGCACTTCAAAGAAAGAGTGTATACGAAATACACTTCCTTCGTGAGGACACATGAAACTGTACGTGTGCAGATGGTAAGCCACTATGAGCATTTATTATTCATTTCGACATAAAAGGAAAGCTATAAAAGCTGACCATAGCTCCTCTGGCAAAGAGCAGGATTTACTACAGACTTTATAATTGGATACAAGCATAAGAGGTCCTCAGAATCAAAGATGAGCCAGTAGGATACATTTTAAATAGAGCCCGCTCTGACCACAGCTCCAGAAGGCCCAAAGCATTTTGTGGTGTTGTGACCACATGCCACTACTTCCAGTCAATTTCCCACAACTTGACATTTCAGTTTCCTAACTGCTCTCTAAAACAAGGGTGGATTTTGTGCATTAACCTTCCCTTGTTTCATCAGAGTTAGGATTTTGGAAAGAGAGAAAAAGAAGCTCGTAAAAATTAGTGGGGATTTAGAGCTGGTGATTTTGTTTATTGTTAAAATACTGGTGATGAGGAATGTCGATGGAGGAAACAAGATGGCAGAGTAGAAGGATGTGCTCTCACTCCCTCTTGCGAAAACACCAGAATCACAACTACCTGCTGGACAATCATTGACAGGAAGACACTGGAACTCACCAAAAAAGATACCCCACATCCACAGACAAAGGAGAAGCCACAATGAGATGGTAGGAGGGGCGCAATCACAGTAAAATCAAATCCCATAACTGGTGGGTGGGTGACTCACAGACTGGTGAACACTTATACCAAAGAAGTCGACCCACTGGAGTGAAGGTTCTGAGCCCCACGTCAGGCTTCCCAACCTGGGGGTCTGGCAACGGGAGGAGGAATTCCTAAAGAAACAAACTTTGAAGCCTAGTGGGAATTGATTGCAGGACTTCGACAGGACTGGGGTAAACAGAGACCCCACTCTTGGAGGGAACACACAAAGTAGTGTGTGCATCGGGACCCAGGGGAAGGAGCAGTGATCCCAGGGGAGACTGAACCAGACCTACCTGCTAGTGTTGGAGGGTCTCCTGCAGAGGCAGGGGGTGGCTCTGTTTCACCATGGGAACAAGGACACTGGCAGCAGAAGTTCAGGAAGTACTCCTTGGTGTGAGCCCTCCCAGAGTCTGTCATTAGCCCCACCAAAGAGTCCAGGTAGGCTCCAGTGTTGGGTAGCCTCAGGCAAAACAACCAAGAGGGAGGGAACCCAGCCCCACCCATCAACAGTCAACTGGATTAAAGTTTTACTGAGCTCTGTCCACCAGAGCAACAGTAACCTCTACCCACCACCAGAGCCTATCATCAAGCCTCTTAGATAGCCTCATCCACCAGAGGGCAGACAGCAGAAGCAAGAAAAAATACAATCCTGCAGCCTGTGGAATAAAAACCACATTCACAGAAAGATAGACAAGATGAAAAGGCAGAGGGCTATATAGCAGATGAAGGAACAAGATAAAACCCCAGAAAAACAACTAAATGAAGTGGAGATAGGCAACGTTCCAGAAAATGAATTCAGAATAATGATAGTGAAGATGATCCAGGACCTCAGAAAAAGAATGGAGGCAAAGAGCAAGAAGATGCAAGAAATGTTTAACAAAGACCTAGAAGAATTAAAGAACAAACAAACAGAGATGAACAATGCAATAACTGAAATGAAAACTACACTAGAAGGAATCAATAGCAGAATAACTGAGGCAAAAGAACGGATAAGTGACCTGGAAGACAGAATGGTAGATTTCACTGCTGCGGAACAGACTAAAGAAAAAAGAATGAAAAGAAATGAAGACAGCTTAAGAGACCTCTGGGACAACATTAAACGCAACAACATTTGCATTATAGGGGTCCCAGAAGGAGAAGAGAGAGAGAAAGGACCAGAGAAAATATTTGAAGAGATTATAGTTGAAAACTTCCCTAACGTGGGAAAGGAAATAGCCACACAAGTCCAGGAAGTGCAGAGAGTCCCATACAGGAGAAACCCCAGGAGAAACATGCCGAGACACATATTAATCAATTTGGCAAAAATTAAAGACAATGCAAAATTATTGAAAGCAGCAAGGGAAAAACGATAAATAACATACAAGGGAAATCCCATAAGGTTAACAGCTGATTTCTCAGCAGAAACTCTACAAGCCAGAAGGGAGTGGCACATGATATACTTAAAGTGATGAAAGGGAAGAACCTACACCCAAGATTACTCTACCCAGCAAGGATCTCATTTAGATTCAATGGAGAAATCAAAAGCTTTACAGACAAGCAAAAGCTAAGAGAATTCAGCACCACCAAACCAGCTCTACAACAAATGCTAAAGGAACTTCTCTAGGTTCACAAGAGAAGAAAAGGACCTACAAAAACAAACCCAAAACAATTAAGAAAATAGGCATAGGAACATACATATTGATAATTACCTTAAACGTGAATGGATTAAATGCTCCAACCAAAAGACACAGGCTTGCTGAATGGATACAGAAACAAGATCCATATATATGCTGTCTACAAGAGACCCATGTCAGACCCAGGGACAAATACACACTTAAAGTGAGGGGATGGAAAAAGATATTCCATGCAAATGGAAATCAAAAGAAAGCTGGAGTAGCTATACTCGTATCAGATAAAATAGACTTAAAAATAAAGAATGTTACAAGAGACAAGGAAGGACACTACATAATGATCAAGGGATCAATCCAAGAAGAAGGTATAACAATTATAACAATTATAAATATATAACCCAACATAGGAGCACCTCAATAGATAAGGCAACGGCTAACAGCTATAAAAGAGGAAATCAACAGTAACACAATCATAGTGGGGGACTTTAAAACCTCACTTGCACCAATGGACAGACCATCCAAAATGAAAATAAATAAGGAAACAGAAACTTTAAATGACAGAATAGACCAGATAGATTTAATTGATATTTATAGGACATTCCATCCAAAAAAAGCAGATTATACTTTCTTCTCAAGTGCGCACAGAACATTCTCCAGGATAGATCACATCTTGGGTCACAAATCAAGCCTCAGTAAATTTAAGAAAATTGAAATCATATCAAGCATCTTTTCTGACCAAAACGCTATGAAATTAGAAATGAATTACAGGGAAAAAAACTTAAAAAACACAAATACATGAGGCTAAACAATACATTACTCAATAACCAAGAGATCACTGAAGAAATCAAAGAGGAAATCAAAAAATACCTAGAGACAAATGACAATGAAAACATGACAATCCAAAACCTATGGGATGCAGCAAAAGCAGTTCTAAGAGGGAAGTTTATAGCTATACAAGCCTACCTCAAGAAACAAGAAAAATCTCAAGTAAACAATCTAACCTTACACCTAAAGGAACTAGAGAGAGAAGAACAAACAAAACCCAAAGTTAGCAGAAGGAAAGAAATCATAAAGATCAGAGTGGAAATAAATGAAATAGAAACAAAGAAAACAATAGCAAAGATCAATAAAAATAAAAGCTGGTTCCTTGAAAAGATAAACAAAATTGATAAACCAGTAGCCAGACTCATCAAGAAAAAGAGGGAGAGGACTCAAATCAATAAAATTAGAAATGAAAAAGGAGAAGTTACAACAGACACCGCAGAAATACAAAGCATCCTAAGAGACTACTACAAGCAACGCTATGCCAATAAAATAGACAACCTGAAAGAAATGGACAAATTCTTAGAAAGGTATAACCTTCCAAGACTGAATCAGGAAGAAATAGAAAATATGAACAGACCAATCACAAGTAATGAAATTGAAACTGTGATTAAAAATCTTCCAACAAACAAAAGTCCAGGACCAGATGGCTTCACAGGTGAATTCCATCAAACATTTAGAGAAGAGCTAACACCCGTCCTTCTCAAACTCTTCCAAAAAATTGCAAAGGAAGGAACACTCCCAAACTCATTCTATGAGGTCCCCATCACCCTGATACCAAAACCAGACAATAATACTACAAAAAAAGGAAATTACAGACCAATATCACTGATGAATATAGATGCAAAAATCCTCAACAAAATACTAGCAAACAGAATCCAACAACACATTAAAAGGATCATATACCATGACCAACTGGGATTTATCCCAGGGATGCAAGGATTCTTCAATGTATGCAAATCAATCAATGTGATACACCATATTAAGAAATAGAAGAATAAAATTCATATGATCATCTGAATAGATGCAGAAAAAGCTTTTCACAAAATTCAACACCCATGCATGATAAAAACTCTCCAGAAAGTGGGCATAGAGGGAACCTACCTCAACATAATAAAGACCATACACAACAAACCCACAGCAAACATCATTCTCAATGGCGAAAAACTGAAAGCATTTACTCTAAGATCAGGAACGAGACAAGGATGTCCACTCTCACCACTATCATTCAACATAGTTTTGGAAGTCCTAGCCACGGCAATCAGAGAAGAAAAAGAAATAAAAGGAATCCAAATCGGAAAAGAAGTAAAACTGTCACTGTTTGCAGATGACATGATACCATACATAGAGAATTCTAAAAATGCCACCAGAAAACTACTAGAGCTAATCAATGAATTTGGTAAAGTAGCAGGATACAAAATTAATGCACAGAAATCTCTTGCATTCCTATACACTCATGCTGAAAAATCTGAAATAGAGATTATGGAAACACTCCCATTTGCCATTGGAACAAAAAGAATAAAATACCTAGGAATAAACCTACCTAGGGAGACAAAAGACCTGTATGTAGAAAACTATAAGACACTGATGAAAGAAATTAAAATGATACCAACAGATGGAGAGATATACCATGTTCTTGGATTGGAAGAATCAATATTGTGAAAATGACTCTACTACCCAAAGCAATCTACAGCTTCAATGCAATCCCTATCAAATTACCAATGGCATTTTTTATGGAACTAAAACAAATCATCTTAAAATTTGTATGGAGACACAAAAGACCCCAAATAGCCAAAGCAGTCTTGAGGGGAAAAGACAGAGCTGGAGGAATCAGACTGCCCGACTTCAGACTATACTACAAAGCTACAGTAATCAAGACAATTACCTAGATCAATGGAACAAGATTGAAAGCCCAGAGATAAACCCATGCACCTATGGTCAAGTAATCTATAACAAAGGAGGCAAGGATATACAATGGAGAAAAGACAGCCTCTTCAATAAGTGGTGCTGGGGAAACTTGACAGCTACATGTAAAAGAATGAAATTAGAATACTCCCTAACACCATGCACAAAAATAAACTCAAATGGAGTCGAGACCTAAATGTAAGGCCAAACACTCTAAAACTCTTAGAGGAAAACATAGGAAGAACACTCTTTGACATAAATCACAGCAAGATCTTTTTTGATCCACCTCTTAGAGCAATGGAAATAAAAACAAAAATAAACAAATGGGACCTAATGAAACTTCATAGCTTTTACACAGCAAAGGAAACCATAAACAAGACAAAAAGACAACCCTCAGAATGGGAGAAAATATTTGCATACAAATCAACCGACAAGGATTAATCTCCAAAATATATAAACAGCTCATGCAGCTCAATATTAAAAAAACAAACAACCCAATCCAAAAATGGGCAGAAGACCTAAATAGACATTTCTCCAAAGAAGACATACAGATGGCCAAGAAGCACATGAGAAGCTTCTCAACTTCACTATTAGAGAAATGCAAATCAAAACTACAATGAGGTATCACCTCACACCAGTTAGAATGAGCATCATCAGAAAATCTACAAACAACAAATGCTGGAGAGGGTGTGGAGAAAGAGAACCCTCTTGCACTGGTGGTGGGAATGTAAACTGATACAGCCACTATGGAGAACTATATGGAGGTTCCTTAAAAAATTAAAAGTAGAATTACCATATGATCCAGCAATCCCACTACTGGGCATATACCCAGAGAAAACCATAATTCAAAAAGACACGTGCACCCTGATGTTTACTGTAGCACTATTTATAATAGCCAGGTCATGGAAGCAGCCTAAATGCCCATCAACAGACGAATGGATAAAGAAGATGTGGTACATATATACAATGGAATATTACTCAGCCATAAAAAGGAACAAAATTGAGTCATTTATTGAGACGTGGATGGATCTAGAGACTGTCATACAGAGTGAAGTAAGTCAGAAAGAGAAAAACAAATATCGTATATTAACGCATGTATTTGGAACCTAGAAAAATGTTACAGATGAGCTGGCTTGCAGGGCAGAAGTTGAGACACAGATGTAGAGAAGAGACGTATGGACACCAAGTGGGGAAAACCGCAGTGGGGTGGGGATGGTGGTGTACTGAATTGGGTGATTGGGATTGACATGTATACAGTGTAAAAAAAAACCATGGGGACACCGTGCTGCCAAGGGACTTTGATTCTAATCTGCCGAGGGAGGCTGGACTGTGAGCTGCTCCAGGGAAGGCGTGTCCATATTCGTGCATGTCCCCATGCCTAGCACAGTGCCTGGCACCCAGTGGGCACTCAGCAGAGGGCTGCTGGATGAACACAGTCTAAGTTAAAGCAATGCAGTTCTGTTTGCTATGATTTCTATTTTTGGAGAGGAGCTACCTTTAAGCTTATACTTCTTAATAGTTTTGTTCATCCTGGATTTACCACCTTCTTCTTTTTCTCCCTTAAAAAAGGGGAATAGGGAATTCCCTGGTGGTCCAGTGGGTAGGACTCCTCACTTTCATTGCTGAGGGCGTAGGTTTGATCCCTCATTGGGGAACTAAGATCCCACAAGCCATGCGGTGAGGCCAAAAATTTAAAAAACAAATAAATAAATTAAAAGAAAAAAGAATGTCAAACAACCAAGTCTCATCTTGGCTCCAGTGTCTTTGGGACCATCTGACTCAGTCTTGGTAGGATTAGCATCAGGAATGTCTCAGGTACAGATTCTAGGGCCAACTTCGAAGCCTTATCAAATATATATGTATATAAACACACATACACACACATATATGTATATACATATATATATATAGAGAGAGAAACAGAGAGAGACAGCAAGACAGAGAGACAGAGACAGAGAGAAGTGTGCTTATATATAGATAGATAGGTAGACCATTTTAGCTCTAGTTTGTAGAACCAAATCTAGAAATGACAGATCAAGTTGTAGAGGGAGTTATGAACCATACTTCTCATTCAACAATGAATAAGTGCCACCAACTATATTTCAACTCCTCCATGTACTCACTGATAGTTACTAATAATAACAGTAAAAATTAATATTCATTAAGCCCTTACAATGTGTCAGCCATTTGTCTTAGAGCTTTACAGGTTTGTTTATTCCTCACACAGTCTTTTTAAGTAGAACTATTACTTTCTCCATTTGTAAAATGAGGACACTGAGGTCCTAGAAGGTGAAGTAACTTGCCCAAGGTTATGGAGCTAGTAAGTGGTAGAATAGGGTCTGAATCCAGGCATCTGGAGCCAGACCAGTGTCAGAGAGGCACCATCCCAATAGATCTCCCCAAATATTCTTCCATTTCTTTCCCAACATCAACCCAATTCTAACTCATCAGGTTGCATGAGATTATATCATAGTCTATGTATTCCAAAGGAAAACATTCCTAAGAAACATTCCTAAGAAACCAAATCAAGAAGAAAATGAAATGCATTTTTTGTAATTTGAAAATGTAAAAGTTAAACAGTTGAACAGTTTAGTTGCCCCATTTGTAACAGATGTAGCAGATCATGAGCAGTTAGAGGGAGACATCTATCTCATTGTTGTAGTTTCAAAACAAAAAAAATGATTACACAGAACAAAGGCTTTTGATGAAATGGCTTCACCAAAGTATAAACTCTCATCTTACCTCACATATAAAGAAATCGGCACAACTGTGTTGAGAATAATAATATATGACCAGAATGTTAAGAATCCTGAGAACACAGAGTTCTTCTCTCCTTCATTCCAAAAGAGGAAAGTTCTGAACTGGTCCCCAACTTGATTCTCCCAGATTGAATTTCCTATTGCAAGAATAATTCCCAAGCATATCAGAAACCCAAAAATCTGAAATGAGAATAGAAGTCTGGTTAAGCTTAACCTGAATGCCAAACTGGTCATATCAAGGCAATCTAGCACTTCTAAGTCCAAGGAATTGTCATTTGAAAAGCAAGTTATGCAAAGCTCGTCTTACTTATCATTAATCATACAAGTAAAATGTAATATATTTATGTTGGGAACTTGGCTAAATATTTTGCATACATTTTCTCACTGAATTCTCCCATTGACTCTCTGAGATAGGAACAAACATTATTCACACTTTACAGGCCAAAACCAAAATAAAACAGAAGCCCAGACAGACTATATAACTTCTTTATGGTCACAAAGCTAATAACTTCACATCCTCTATTTGTGAAGAGTGCATATATTTAAGTGGCTTAAGTAAAGAAGATCATATGTACTGATTTGCTCTGGTCAATCCCTGTTTACATCTATTTTCCAGGTGTAATATTAATAGTATTCCCTTCTTTCACCTTCAAAAGCATCCTGTTTGAATGATAAACTATATGGTAACCCAAGGAATAAAAGCAAAAGGGAGAAAATATCAGTAATAAAGGACTGTCTCAGACTAGTCAAGTCTCTTGGCTACAGACCTAGCTGCACAATCCTTACTTAAAGTCAACAAGAAAGATAAGGGTTAATTAAAATACGGCATGACATATACTAACAGTTTTCAAGTTGCTTCTGAGATTTAAAAAAAAGTAGGAAGCAACCTGAAAACTGTTAGCCGACTCTTACATTGTGATTAGTACCAGTAGTAGCAAAGCAGACATTTTAGAGGTAAAGTAAGGAAGACAGCAAGGCCAGTCCCTTGTAAGTCCAAAATCCCAAACTTGGAAAGGAAGGGCACAAAGTCACCAAACATATAACACCTGAGCTGAACACGATGTTCTGGGGACCTTGCTAAGTGTCACCGTGTTAGGAACAGATACCAGTCACTGTTGAGGGAGGAGTGGGGCTAAAAACAGGAACGTATTTCTCTCCTATTTCCTTTTCCTCCAAGAAAGAATATTCAGGCATTCTGGGACTGCCTCCTTTATTCGTTGATGGACAAATTAGGCACATAAGAAGACAAAGTTGGGGAAAACCTGATTTAAAATATATTAGTATATTAATATACTTTAAGTCAGGAAAACCTAATTTAAATTATATTAGAAAAGCAGGTATTGGAGAAAAGTAATACTGTGAATCCCCCAAATCCTACCAATTTGGTACCTGTCTCACAGTATCCTCTTTCCTTTCAACAGCTAACACTACAAATTAATGGAGGTAAATTACTTTAAGAACATTAAATTTGGTGATGCTTGGTATCAAATGCCCTAATTTAGGATGGACATGGCTTCTAATTCCCCAATGGATCATTCAATTTTCTAGTAGAAAAAGCTAGGACAATGCCTGCTTCACAACCAGGAAGCTTACTCTGTGGTGGATACATATACAATCCCCATGCAAGCCCTACAGGTGGGCTCAAGGCCGTTTAAATGGGGAATTCTAGAGGTGGGCACAGACTCCTTCTGGGAATGTCCCCTTGGCCTCATGGACTCTATGGGTATGAGAGGAGGAAAGCCCAGGTCTGAGGGTGACACTGAAAGCAAAACACAGAGCCTGGCCAATATTTTGTGCCCCCACACACTAAGGTCTGAATGGAGAGTTAAGATAAGAAATCAAATTCTGGATGTGTTTCCCAAAAAGATGTGAGGTGCCTTTAATGGAGAAACTAAAATAACTCCAAACAATACAACAGCAAGTAATTTAAACCTTTATTGTGTATTGCACACTATTTATATAATATGCATTTTTTGTAAGGGCAAGAATTGTCTTAAATTCTTATTAGATTTATTTAGATTTATTTCAAGTAATTCTCTTAAATCCCATATTAGATATTTACTAAGAGTTCATTCCCTTTTTTCCTTATTCAGGGTCCCACCATTATGTATCAGTTGAGCAATTATTTACTGAGTGCAGATTCTTTAACGTTACTTGTGAGTCTGTGATGGGGCTGGTAGGGAACCATGGTTCAAAGTCACTGTCCTTATATTTCAAAGTCAATGTTCTAAACTCAACCCTAATATAAGGAGACAAAGCAATATGACACAAAAGTCAGATAACAATCAGATCCACAGCGTGAGAGAGCACAAGATTAACCAATGAAAGGGTGGGGTGTGAAGAAGACCTGACTATTTGGAGTTCACAAGTGGTAGAGAAAATCATTTCAAACAATTCAGAGGAGAAAAAAAATTCAGAGGAAAGAGATAGCCATGGGCCCAGGAGGTTTCGAAGTCTTCATGAAGGAGGTAAACAGTGACTTGGGCCTCAGAGGATTTATAAGCAGAACCAGCTACATAATTTTCAGGGCCCAGTGCAAAATAAAAATGCAGGACCCCTTCTCTAAAAATTATGAAGGATCTCTGCACAGCAACAACAGATCAATAAGCCAAGTGTGAGGCCCTTCTGAGTGGGGGTCCTGTGTGACTTCACAGGCCACCTATCCATGAAGCCAGCCCTGTCCACAAGCTACGTAGAGAGGGCATGAGCAAATGTAACATGACCAAAAGACCAAATTACCTTAAAAATTATGTTTTGTGTTTTAAAAACAAATGATCTTGCAAGGCCATGAAGGCCTCCATAAGCACTAACCTACGTCTCATGAGAAACTCTACCAAAAACTCTCTCATGAGAAACTCTACCAAAAACTCTATGAAACTCTATAATTATTGAGAAATCATAATCTAGGAAGTAGAAAACAGCAGAACTGGGCCCCAAATGCAAAGTCCCCAAATACAAATTCCACAAGGAGAATGTAGATTTCTGAAAGAATTCTCAGAAGAATGTAAGAAATATATTAAGATAACAATGACTAATGATAGTGTCTAATTTTGTTAAGGTAACTTACCCATAATACTAGAGTATTCATCAATCTATCAATGCTTGTCCTCTTAAACTTTGTCTTACCACTGTTCTGCATTAGTTTAGTATCAGGACCTGCAAAAGAAAAAAAAAAAAGAAAGAAAATGATATAACTTTGAAATGATTAGATGATGTATTATTTTTATTAATTCCTACTTATATCAAATGTTTCTGAAAGGAAAATAATATGTTTTTTCAAAATAATTTGACTTTTATTAAGAGCAGGATTATTATTAAGTTGTTTATGATTCTCATCTGGTGGCTTAACAACAATCCTGGAAATTGCAAGGAACTGGTCCTCTTAGAAGGGGATAAATCCAGACATAACTTGCAGCTAAAAGGTTTAAGAAATGCTATTTTTCAAAAATCTGTGTATGGATGTGCTTATAGTTTGAAGCAATTAAAGATTAAGAAGTCAGTCAAACTGAGGAATAATTTATAAATGTCTAAAAGAATGTAGTAATAAACACAATTCAGAACACTGAGGTCTGAATGGAGAGTTAAGATAAGAAATCAAATTCTGGATGTGTTTCCCAAAAAGATGTGAGGTGCCTTTAATGGAGAAACTAAAATAACTCCAAACAATACAACAGCAAGTAATTTAAATCTTTATTGTGTATTGCACACTATTTATATAATATGCATTTTTTGTAAGGGCAAGAATTGTCTTAAATTCTTATTAGATTTATTTAGATTTATTTCAAATAATTCTCTTAAATCCCATGTTAGATATTTACTAAGTGCCTTGTTCAAGAAATTCTGAGAATTAATTAACTGCTTTAGAGGTAGATTATTAGATGATTAACAAAGAATATTAGATTATACTGCTAAGGAAATTCCTTGTGGACAAAGAAGATGCTCAATAGAAGTAATTACATTTTAATTATATCAGATTTCCCTAGTCTTCCCTCTCCACTTCATCTTTCCACAATTATCACCAATCCATGCAGCCACTTAAAAGCAGAGAAGGGAAAGGGAAGAAAAGTGAGAAGCGGGGCACACATGGAATTATATGCCATTCTAGAGGTCAGGGAAGCATGGGAACATCTTTAAAAGACTCCTTTACTTGAAAGACAAATTGGAGCAAAGATTGGGGTCTCAAACAATTCACTGTCCTGAGTTGGAAATTGTACCCCAGTGTCCTATTCCCAGCCTCTACTGTGTAAAGGAGACCACCCGCATTTTCTCAGAATCGTTTATTAAAATCGTATGGACATTGAGGGTGGGAAGTATTTCTTTTAGTAAAGATCACAAAGAGCAAATAGAGTTTGTGATTGCTAAAAGCTGAAATATTGACAGACCAGTTTCGTGCTAAAAATTTACATTTCTTAGGCATACATACACACACAGACTAGCAAAGCATCCACTGAATGGGTTCTTAAGCACTTATTTAAATAGATCCACAGATGTTGATATACACAGCTCTTCTTCCCCTCATAGTCACAGTCCTGAGAGAATTTTCTATACTCAACAGCCTCTTTTTCCTTATCTCCCACTCATTTCTCAAGCTAGTTTCTGGGCCAGTCACTCCACCAGAACAAATGTGGTGTTATCATCAATAGCGTCCATGCCTTCTTGGACCTCTCAGCAGCCTCTGACACTGTTGACTACTCCATCCTTTTGAAACACACTCTTTCCTTAGCTCCCATTTTACATGTTCTGCTTTCCCGCCTACCTCTTTGGTAGCTTCTTTTTCGTCTTCCATTATGCTCATTCCTTTCTTCCCAGCCATTAAATAGTGAGACTTCTTTAGAATCAGGCATAGGCCATCTTCTCTTCTTTCTCAATCCACCTTCCCTGAGCAATCTCATCTAAGACCACAGCTCCAATTAACATCTGTAGGCCAAATGTATATCTCCAGCTCAGATTGCTCCTCTGAGCCCTAAACTCATATATTTAAATCCATATATTTGATTGCCTATGTGATATCTTCACCTGGTCTTTCTAAGGCCCCTCACGTGGACCTTGTCAAGCCCACCTTGTGACCTTTCTCCAGGGTTCCTTATCTCAGTGAATGGCACCACTATCCATCCAGTTGTGAAAAGTGGGAGAAACCTAAGAGTCTAGTCTATCGCATCACTCCCACCCTAAATCCAAAGTACCATCATCTCTCAACTGGACGGTAGCAAAAGCCTAGCAACTTTGTCTCCCCACATCTACTCTGCCACCACCCGAATCATACACTTTTTCCAGGACCCTATTTACCAACTTTAAAAATACTGTAGGCAGGAGTGAAACTTTCAAATTTAACACTTACACACACGCCATCTGTTTGAAAGACTTGCAATGGCTTCTGAATTCTCTCAGGATAAAGACAAAAATTCTGGATACAGACCATAGGACCTGTATGATCTGGCCCCCATCCCTGTCTCTAGTCACATGTTCATCTCTATCCTCCAAGTGTTCCATGCGCTACACTGGCCTTCTTAAGCTTTTTGTTTGTTTGTTTGTTTTTACCTCCCCAGCCTCATTCCTACCATAGAGCCTTTGCCTATGGCGTGCCTTTTGTCTAGCTTGTTCTTTCCCTTCATACTCCTCCACTACATACTCCTGTGAGTCAATGTTCTTTTTCTTCAGAGCACTTATCTCAGTTTGAGATTATATACTCATCACTACAATTATTTAAGATTAATGTGTCTCTCTCCTACCAGACTCAAAACCACATGAGTGAAGAGATCGCACTTTTTTTGTTCACATTCTTAACTGCAAATAAGTAAGCAGCATAGTGCCTGCCACATAGTAGGTACTCAATAAATAACTGTTTAATGAATGAATTTATTTATTAAGTACCTGCTATGTTTTAGGCAATGTGCATATGTCCTTTTCACCTATTATCTCACTAAGGCTTAAAACAAGCCAAAAAATTAGGTACTATTATCCTTAGTTCACTAATAATGAAACTCAGGATTAAAGAATTTCAATAACTTGCCTGAGATTTATTTTTTTGTCTTGTCTTGTAAGCGTCAGAGCCAAACTTAGAACCCAGATATATCTAATTCTAAGGCTCTTGCTCTTAACCACTATTTTTAAAGCTATATGAAATAGTCCATTAATTCATTAATTCACTGACTCATTCAAACAATGTGTGTTTAAGACTGTGACTCATTCAGAGTCCAAACAGGAAACAGATGACACATTGATCAAGGATAATTAGAGAAAGGTTTATTTATAAAGGGACTCTTTACAAAAGTGTGAGTGGGTGTATCAGAGGTACAGAAGTAAAAGGTTAATGCAGTAACCAAGGACTTGGTAGCAATCAAGATGTTTCTCTATCTACACCAGAAGGGTAGGATGAGGGAAAGGGGTGGTTATTAGACCCTAAGGAGGGAGTTGTGTAAAGTCTGCAGCCTTTAGAGGAAGAGTGACTTTATGTTGAGGGACCCAGCCAGCTTGAAGGTAGGCAGTCTGGGGGAATAAATACCTTGACCTCAATCCTCTTCCTTTGATCTCTTCCCAGGGACCCCCAATGATAGGACCAAAGTTCAAGGAAACCTATTAGTGTAAACCATACAAGTCAGCCTCCCAAGGCAGACAAAGAGTGTGAAATGGTGAGAGTAGATCTGGAGGGGCAAATGGAAGACATCCAGCACAAAAACCTACTATGCACCAAGATGGTGCTGACTTCTATGGACGCCTTAAATGAATAAGACTTCTGACTTGTACCCTCAGAAACAGGACTTTCTCCTCTCTCGAGGTAAAGGAAAACCATACCAGGGAGGCATGGCCTAGCTGTTAATGTATATTAGACCCTCATAAATTATAGATTTGTAAAGTAAACCATGTTTGTGTCAACTATACTCCTTGCACAATCCTTAATGGCAGGTATAACTAGAGTAATAATACAGAAAGAATAGTTAATAATTTGTTTTGGGTAACTTTCCTAAGATCTAGGTGTTCACCTAGAACTAGTTCCCCAAATTAGATGTCTCATGACTTAGGGGTTCTGAGACACTCATTTGTTCAACTCTGACATTGACGAAACCAACGATTCCTCTGCCTGCCATTATTCTAGTTGAACTTTCTATTAACGTTTGTGCCTAGACTAAAGTCAATGTAGGCACGCTCTGCTTTACAGATATCTGCCTCATGAAGATCCCCTGCCAGTGACCATCAAGGTCACATCACAAAAGAGGGTGATGCCCCACTTCTCCCTGCCGAGATCCAAGAGCAGTACATTTTCCCAACTCTCAGCCTATGGAGCAGACAATGTGCTCTGAATTGATGCCGAAAGAAGGGAGACGCAGGGAAGGAAAGAAAATAGCATTTGTCAAGCATCCTCTTCCATGTGCATTGCCTCACTGAGCCTTTACAGTGACTCTCTAATGTACTCATTCTTATCCCCATATTATAGCAGAGAAAACTAAAACTTAGGAAGTTTAAGTAACCGAGGTTTAACATTCTCCAGCTGGTAAACAAATTTAAACCCAGATCTGTCCAATCCAAGTTCTGTGAACTATCTGTTACACTTTTTTGGAGGGAGACCTGTCCAACTTACCACTCCACTTTCTTCTACGTAGGAGCATTTTCCCACAGAGCCAACATTATGAAGGAAAGCTTGACCCCTGAGGGGCTCTCGGCAGCTGTCCTAGCATAACAATGCTATAGCTGAACCATACTTCCGAATTAGTCATTCCAAACAAGATCACACAAAGGCAAACAAAAGTTTGGGCTACAGCCCACTCCTAGGATGATGCACCCCCCCATTTCTCTAATGATAGGGAGCAAACCAAGAAGGTCCTTCACATCAGAGGACCTCCAAGAAATCTCCCCTTCATTAAATGGAAAGACTAAAGGGGGAAGGTAAAGACAGGTTAACGTATAAGCCTAGCACTCTTTTTCTCAGTACAAGATGCAAATAAGGAAATAGATGATCATAGGTTTATTCCCCTGACTAAAGAGGAAAAGCATCTGGTGAAAACATTATGAAACCAGATTCATCCCCAGATAAAACTGTATATACAGCCTCATTTCTAGGGATTTCTCAAGTCCTGACAATGGCAATGCCCCAAGCAGCAAGAGCCTTGCTAACACCCACAGCTGAGAGTATTTAAGAGGAATTGGGAGGATTTCTCTAGATTTGGAACACTTTTGAGTCTTTAATGAACATTTTGTTGCTGTTGAAGGAAGTCAGTTAAGAAGAACATTCCAGTTTTGATTGCACATATAGTCAATGGGCCCAAAACACATCTTAATTTGGTGTCACAATAAACAGGATTTTTAAAAAATCAAGGACTGGCAATTGAAGCCATGAGTGAAATTTGAGAGGCTTTACGAAATGGTGCTACTGTAAGCTTCCTTAGCAGGAGAGGTGCCATCTTGGGCCCTTAGAGACAAAGTAGAGACAGGAAAAGTGGCAGCAGGCAGAGGAAGAGGCACTCCCCTCCCTCCCCCAAGTCCCATCCCCACCTCCAGCATGCACAGTCTTTCCAGGACCTGCTGACGAATAGTAGAAGAAGCTCTGAAATAGACACAGAAATAACTGCAGGATCTCTAAGAAGGCTTTTCCAAAAGGATTGCTTGAACTTGGCAAACTACAAAATTAACAGCAGAGCTGGGGCTTTCTTTCATGCTCATTCTCCACTTTAAAGGCAGGCTGATTAATACATATAATGATGGGGATGATTGAGACGGGGTTAGAGAATGAGAAATTAAACAACAGGCATCATAAATAGTGCTACAATGAACATTGTGGTACATGTCTCTTTTTGAATTAATAGCCAGGACATGGAAGTAACCTAAATGTCTATCAACAGATGAATGGATAAAGAAGATGTGGCACATACATACAATGGAATATTACTCAGCCATAAAAAGAAACGAAATTGAGTTATTTGTAGTGAGGTGGATGGACCTAGAGTCTGTCATACAGGGTGAACCAAGTCAGAAAGAGAAAAACAAATGCTGTATGCTAACACATATATATGGAATCTAAAAAAAAATAAAAATGGTACTGATGAACCTACTGGCAGGGCAGGAATAAAGACGTAGACATAGAGAATGGACTTGAGGACACGGGGCAGGGAGGGGGAAGCTGGGGCGAAGTGAGAGTAGCGACATACATACACTACCAAGTGTAAAATAGCTAGTGGGAAGCAGCTGCATAGCACAGGGAGATCAGCTCGGTGCTTTGCGATGACCTAGAGGGGTGGGATAGGGAGGGTGGGAAGGAGGCTCAAGTGGGAGGGGATATGGGGACATGTGTATGCATATGGCTGATTCACTTTGCTATACAACAGAAACTAACACAGTATTGTGAAGCAATTATACTCCAATAAAAATCTATCCAAAAAAAAAAAAAACAAAACAGTAGGTATCTAGCATCTGAGTAATTAAGGCCCATGCACTCTTAAGAATAAGTTCATGATGTCAGTGTTTCCTTGCAGAGTGGGGCCACACAAACTATTTCCAGAGCAGCGGTGTCTTACCCTGGTGCCCTGCACTCTGCAGTTAACCCAGAAGGGCACCTTGCACGCAATAAAAGCACCGTGCTCATCCAACCTGGAGAGCCGCAGACTGTGCTCACGCAGATCTCAGGAAGAGCTCTCCCATAACAGACCCTGGAGAGTTTTCTGTACCTGCAAAAATAACCATTCCAAAACACCAGCTGGTATTTCTCAGGACACAGCCCCTCAGGATTATCTTCTCATTGTTGAGGGAGTGTTTGCTGCCCTTCCAAGAGAGGACTCCGGTGAATTTATCTAGTTTGTTGTTAGGCGCCTCACAGACAACAATCCCTGTAAAATACAAAAACAAACATCTTTATGACTCACCTCAAACTCTCTTTAGAGGTCCACAGTACTGCTTTAGCACCCAACATACAGTACATTTTCCTTCTCTTTTGGACAGCACAGAGTTATATATACACATATGTACATATATCCTAGGCTGTGCTAGGAAAAATCATCTGGGAGGGGTACAAAGATGGAAATCCATCAGATATTTTGAAACATAATTTTCTGCACTGTCCAAATAAGAACAGAAACCTCAAGAGCCATGGGATGTTTATGCCTCTAAAAAGAAAAAAAAATCACTAATCTCTACGTTTGGTTTGTAACAAATGATTTTTGAAAAGATAAAGCAGGGATGATCCTAAAAGTTTTTCTTATTTCATGTCTTTTTATTTAATGTAACTTTCACACAGGTTAAGGTGGCATACTTCCAGTTTCACAACCAAAGTTAACTGGGTCTTTCTAGGCTGATAATCAGAATTTCGGGGTTCCTACTATATTCCACCCCCAAGAAACCTGGGTCTTGTTTGCCACATGTGCCTGAGAATGCGTGTGATTCCTTTCAGCTGTTCTATGCTTCTTATCTTGATTAGATTCAGAGATCTGGGGGCTCTCAGAGGCACCATATAACTTGCCCCAAACTGTCCAGAAGATGTTTCTAGTTTTTTTTAATACCAAGCCCATTCCAAACTAAGGGCATGCCCATTCTAAATCAATGAACCAATTCGTTCCATTATTTCAATAAGGAAATACACTTTTAGGGTGAGGGTTCTCTTGATAGAAAAACAAACCAGAAATAATCTTTCATGGACCCTGTCACAAAATATATCTATTAGATTCAAGTACATTTGCATTGCAAACGGTTGGGGTTAACTTTTTATAAGTTATGAGTATAAAGATTTGAAAGACAGAGAGAGAGAGGAAGAAAAAGAGAGAGGGAAGGAATGAAAAAGGAGATTGAGGGTAGATCCAAACAGGGTTCAAGCCAGCCAGGGGTAAGATTAGTGTCTACAAAATTCTCTCTTGAAAACAATAAAAATACATTTATTTAATCAGAAGCCAAAAGGGTAGATTGCAACATAAAAAGTGTCATTTGGAAAATGAAAAAAGGAAGCACATTTTCAGCATTGACTGAAGGGAAGAGAGGCCAGCCAGGCCTACAGAACCTTGTATTGCACTGTTACACCCCTAACAAACACCTCCTGAACCTAGAGCCTTCTTAGATGGGCTCCCTTCCTTAGTAGGATGATACCTTTTCCTTTTAAAACTCATGGACCGAGGTGACAGCAGCCAGTTTTCACATGGCCTGATCACTCCTAACCAACCAGATTACTAATATTCATAGACCTTGCTTGAAAAAACAAAAACAAGAGTCTGGAAGGAATGAGAGACTCGAGGGCTCCGGGCTGCTTTTCCAACTCCATCTACCTTTCTCCAGTATCATAAAAGTGTCGCTGCCTGAACACCCCCAATTGGGACACACACTGGCTTCTTCCCAGACATCCACTGCTAACTGTGAGCGTGCTGGCAGGAGGATTTGGATGAGGCTAAATAACCTGTACAATGTCACTTTTTATACGAAGGGAAGTGGCCAAGTCCTTGTTTGCTCCCATTACAGCATATATCACAGATATTGAAAAGTAAATGAAAACTGATTTCAACTGGCCCAAGTTGTTTAGACAATTACATTGTAGAAGAGAAGACTTTTTCTAAACTCTAAGAATTCAGTATCTTTTTTTCTTGACCAATAATATACATTCCTGAATTCTGTAGAACCCTGAATTGGGTGTCACCAGCAAAACCTACATAAAATTATGGGTCGACAGCAACCCTCAAAGCTTATTCCAAATTCTTGACCCAAGACTCAATTTCTCAGGCTTCAAACTTGGCCACTAAAAAAAAAAAAAAAAAAGTGCTTTGGGCAAAAACAACATGATACACAGTTCCTGCCAACAGGAATATAAAAAACAGGCTCATTTGATCATTTTTATTGTCGTAAGCAAAGACTGACATGGAGGCAAATACAGCCTTGAACATGTTGGCTCGCTCCTCCCTGGCCCCAAGACTCATCCACTTCTGGCCTGACACCAAGGGTGTGGTTCTAGACAGAAACAGGCAGTAAGGCCAAGGGGCTCTGCCTCAGTTTTTGGAAGCCAAACTCCAATTCAGCCCTTCTGGAAGAGTGTGGGCCCAGTGATTTAAATACATACTAAATACAGGGCCTAGTCAAAACAAAGTGGCAAGAACAAAGCCAAACTACTTTTTTTTTTAACTTTAGAAGTGCTCAACTTCCCCCTTTTAGTCCTGTTAGCACAAAACACAAGCTTCCCAATGTCTCTTCTGCCTCTTTCCAAAAGGGGTGAGCAGGTTTCTTCGAAGGGAGCACTGGATTCACGTCTATATCCCCATAACCCATCATACTGGCTCCATAATAGGATCTTAATAAATACTTGCTGGGGAAATGGATGGAAAGATGGTTTTAAAGAGAGACTGGGAGATGATATAAGTATTAGAGTAGATCTAAGATGAATGAAAGAAGTGGTATATTTCTATGGTAATATGATAAAGGGGATTGGAAGACCTAATCGCCCAGCCACAATGGGGGACTTAGGTTGTCCTAACTCTGAAGGGATACAAATAGATCTGAAAACAAGGTGGGCAACTTAAAGCACATCAGAAGGAATCAAAACTATATTCCTCTCATAAAGCAAAATAAGGACTAGAGAAAAACTGTAGGACCTTTCTTCCCTTTGCTAATTGTGTCAAAGAGTTAAGAGGCAGTAAACAGTCAGATGACAATGGATGAGAAAACAGTTTAGGAAAAATAGCATTGTTTCTCACATAATTATTCACTGAACACATGTTTAGAGAACAAAGTCATCTTTAATGAGCAAGAAAATAACTGGGAAAAAAATCATGTCAATAATGAAGTATAAATATAATGAAACTAGCTAGTCACAGTTGTTTGCTTCTCTGAAGATAACAGACGTGTAAGCAGATAGCAATTCATCCAGTTTGCAATCACACAGAAATACTCTAGGCCATACCGAACAAAATCCACAAGATTTCACTCCGAACCCTGCCGGCATTCTAAATTTAGTCAGCTGGATTGTTGGTTAATTACCATCCTAATAACCTTCTCAAACTAAAGTGTTTATCTTAAAGTGGAAATCTATAGTTTATCATGAAAATGGAATTCAGTACCCAATACTTCAAGATTTTTCCAGAGCAGTTGGCTTTATTTCTTTATGGATATTATTATTAGCAATGCTTCTTGATTATCTGCGCTACAACTCTTCCCTAAGACAATTACCTATTGAATAAGACATCCTGGGACTTCCCTGGTGGCGCAATAGTTAAGAATTTGCCTGTCAATGCAGGGGACACGGGTTCGATCCCTGGTCCAAGGAGATCCCACATGCCGCAGAGCAACTAAGCCTGTGTACCACAACTACTGAGCCTGTGCTCTAGAGCTTGCGTGCCACAACTACTGATCCCACGAGCCACAACTACTGAAGCCCGCATGCCTAGAGCCCCTGCTCCACAACAAGAGAAGCCACCGCAATGAGAAGTCCATGCACCACAACATACCGCAACGAAGAGTAGCCCCTGTTCGCCGCAACTAGAGAAAGCCGGCGTGCAGCAATGGAGACCCAACGCAGCCAAAAATAAATAAATAAATAAACAGGTAAATTTAAAAATAAATAAATAAGACATCATCACTGCTGTTCAAGAGTTTCTCCAGCCAAGAGCTTCTTAGCGTTTAGAAGACTGCCCCCTACTGTTGCCCTGATGATTGTGATAAATATTTATTTTTTCTTAGAAAGAAGAATGTCACCTTCCCATTTTCTAAAACCTCATTATTCTTCAACTATTAAGCCTTAGCCACCCATCATCACCACCATAATGGCCACATCAACACCAGCAGTAAAGAGTAGAGTTATTCCTCCTTGTCTTCACAAGGCATCTATGCCTTACACAGTCACATCGGCTTTGCTGTTAGGCTGTGCTTCTGTCCAGGTGAATAGGAAACATATCTGATAAGTTTAAAAAGTCACAAGATGCTAACCAAGCCTTTCTGTGTGCTTGTTTGTTTTTTTAACCAAAAAGAGATGCTTGTTTTTCTGTGTTTTAATTACACACATGCTCTTCTTTAGAAAGGCTCACAAAAACACACAAAGATTCCTGAAATAAAGAGTCAACCAAGGGGGCTTCCCTGGTGGCACAGTGGTTGAGAGTCCTCCTGCCGATGCAGGGGACACGGGTTCGTGCCCCGGTCCGGGAAGATCCCACATACCGCGGAGTGGCTAGACCCATGGCCGCTGAGCCTGTGCGTCCGGAGCCTGTGCTCCGCAATGGAAGAGGCCACAACAGTAAGAGGCCCGCGTACCGCAAAAAAAAAAAAAAAAAAAGAGTCAACCTTTCCCTGGTTCGAAACTCAGTATTAACAGTCATACAAAATATGTAAACTTGTCATATTTGCAAAAAAACAGACCTTAGTCCAGCCAGTAACAATATGCAAAAGAGTCTTAAGCACATTTGGACAATTTACATCCGTGGCTTTCCCCAAGGCATAAGCATGACCAGTTTACAAATGTATAATTGAAACTATTTCCAGTTATTATTTGTAAATCTTGTCAATTCCTGTAAGACTTCAACATGAAAAATCAAGATCCACTCTATTTTTATACTTGTTATAATTTTAAGTCAAGTTATGTATCTTTTTTTATAAAATTCAACAGACTACATATCAATTTTTTTCTGATGTTTAAAATGTATAAAAATATTTATATGAGAACTTTTCAAATAAATGGATTTACCTACCAAAACCCACCTCTGTCTTGCATGTGCTGGTCTCTATGTTTGGCCAGCTCTCCTATGAGCTCTTCTCGGGGATCCTGACATTCAAGAGCACTGAGAACATTTGCTACTTTTTAAAAACATGATGATGTCATCTGAGTCCTGGATGGACTTGATCTCTGGAAATTCATTTTGCATTTTCAGGTTTAAAATATTCTTGAAATGTGTATCTTACCCTGATCAGGAGCTAAGCAGTCATGCTGATTCCCCTGACTCTCCCATGCTGCCTTTCTGTTTGCAGTTTAGAGCCTCTCATGCCCTTTCATAGACTAGGCTTTGCCAGCAGTCCTAGGTTCATATTCTAACTCCTCCACTTAGTAACCCTGGGACCTTGGGAAAGTTATTCAATTTATCTGGGATTCAAATTCCTTGCCCATAAGTTGGAAGTAATAATAATCTCTTCCTCCCAGGCCTGTAAGGATTTAGTAAGATAATATGTGCAATTACTTAGCATGGTGCCTGGTACATAGTGAGTACTTGTTCATGTGTCAACATCATGTGTAGGGCCTGAGAACTTTAGGACTTTTATCTAATTAAAGGCTTCTTTGGGAATGAGCTCTTGTTCAAGTCTGTCTTCTCCCCTGGGCTATAAGTGCTATGAAAGCAAGGCCTGCATCTGACCTATTAACCACTGTATCCCCAGGCTTACTAAACACTGTATCCCCTTGCCATTGTGTTAAATATACATTTAGTGGATAAATGAACAGGTGACTGAGTGAATGGATAAAAGAAAGAAAAGAATGAATGAAAGCTCATGCCATGCCTGGGCTGCTCTGGTGGCGCAGTGGTTAAGAATCCACCTGCCGATGCAGGGGACATGGGTTCAAGCCCTGGTCCGGGAAGATCCCACATGCCACGGAGCAACTAAGCCCGTGCGCCACAACTACTAAGCCTGTGCTCTAGAGCCCTCCAGCCACAACTGCTGAAGCCCGTGCGCCTAGAGCCCATGCTCCGCAACAAGAGAAGCCTCTGCAACGAGAAGCCCTTGCACCGCAACCAAGAGTAGGTAGCCCCCGCTCGCCGCAACCAGAGAAAAGCCTGCGTGCAGCAACGAAGACCCAACGCAGCCAAAAATAAATAGATAATTTTTTTAAAAAAAAAAAGTAGTCTGAAGTGACAATCTTTAAAAAAAAAAATAAAAGCTCATGCCATGCCTAAAGAGGCCACCAACAAGACACTGTCCTTGGGTTTAAGAGCAAAAGTGGGGAGGCGGGGAGACTTACAAGAGACATCCTGGAGCCCTACCCATCTCAGTTTTGACTCTTGGTCTTGTCCCCAGTTTGGAGTTCCCAGTGGGGACTTCTCTAGTGTTAGGACTGGGAAACTCAGGTCTTCAGCTACTTAGAAGATGTGATATGTCCTTATGACACAAGGACAAAAAACTGTAGTTTGGGGTTAAGAAAGTATTTTGACAAATCTCAGAAGAAAAACCACATGGTAACTAGAAGCAAAAATAAGACCATACCCAGATCTTCCCAGAAGTCACAAGCTAAAAGATATTCTTAGCACAGACAGAAAGGGCATGCCTCACACATGTCTCATCTATTAGACCTTGCCATAGACAGGCAGGGCATTTCCAAGTGTACACAGTGCTGATATCATACTTTTAATTTAAGCTAAAAGATGCAATATCTGGTTTTAATTCCCATGATTCAAGGAAATCTTTTTTTAGTCACCAGAAGAAAATTTGAAATCTACTGATACCCCATTATGACAAAGGTTAACAGAGGAGACATAAAAGAGGGGATAGAAGAAGACTGGAGGAGTAAAAGGATCAACAGAACCTTGATAATACATGTGAAGATGTGTTATAATTCTACATACTTTGTATTGCATCTTGTCCTTAGGGGTGCTTAATGAATAAACTTAATAAACTAATTAATAGAGAGAGAGTGATGAAAACAGAAAAGATAAAAAATAACAGAAAAAGAGACAATGTGGGTAGAGGAGATAAGTAAACTAAAATAAAGAGTGAAAGAGGAAGATGTAAAGAGAATAGTTAGAAATAATGCAAAAACAGAGGAAAGAAAAATGGTGAAATGGGGTCATTAGAGGAATGTGTGTATATAGTATATGGTGTGTGAATGTGTGTGTCACAGAGGCAGGGAGAGACTGAACTTAAAACTAGGGCTTGGAGAAAAGGAAATGAAGGAAAAGTTGAAGGTTATAAGAAAGCAAAAGCAATTGTGGGAAGGATTTGGGGTTTGTTAACTGTTCCAACTCTTTCAAAAACTTTTCCACATCTTGCATCACTCTCTTCGTCTTTAAATTTGGCTGCCAACAGGGGAAATCTAATTTGTATATTGGATCTAATTTACAGTATTTCCCCCTAATCCCTCCGTTCATTTTCAAATGCTTTCTTGGAAACATCATATATATATATATATTATTTATTTATTTATTTATTTTTTTTGCGGTACGCGGGCCTCTCACTGTTGTGGCCTCTCCCGTTGCGGAGCACAGGCTCCAGACACGCAGGCTCAGTGGCCATGGCTCACGGGCCCAGCCGCTCCGCGGCATGTGGGATCTTCCCAGACCGGGGCACGAACCCGTGTCCCCTGCATCCGCAGGCAGACTCTCAACCACTGCGCCACCAGGGAAGCCCAAGAAATCATATTTTAATATGGCTAAACCCACGGAACATCAAATTGCCTTGAACTTTAAGGTAGATTGAAATTCAACCCAAGATTTAAGAATGAAAGAGTAACTTTAGCAGAAATCTGGTATTTAGCCCAGAAGCGTACTAGCCTCAAAAATTTGGTATTACGTGTTCTCTGAAAAGTGACCACAATTTACGTATAAATGAGAGAAAAGAGAGGCCTGTGTTGCCTTTATTTGGGAAAACGATTATATGTTGGAGATTTGGTGAATTATCTGTGCTATGTGAACAGGCCACAACTATTAAGTAATAATTATTAATACACTTTTAAAATAAAGTTTATGAAGCATTAACAAAAGACTATTTATATATATATGCAAATCCTCTGACCTCTCAGGACCTGTTATCCCATCTGTGATAAAGGAATTATTTTAGGTATTTTCCTGTTTCAGCCCAAGCAGCACCACGTGTATTGGTTTAAATTTGGGATTTTTGTGTTAAATTGTGTTTGGAGGAAAGATTCTGAAGACAAGACATTGTAAAACCACCAGATGACCCCTCTCCTAGCCACTGCCCTCCAGCAGAAGGGGACCCAACACCCTTGCTTTGTCTTACAAGTTCCCATCAGGAAGCCTCCTCCTCACCCCATCGTTTCACACTCCACTCTCAATCCCTTACCTTAGGCCACTCCTTTGCTCTATCAAGTCTCTCTGCGGCCTGAGGCTGATCCTTTCCCCCGTTCTCTGGCACCTGTGACCATTTATTCATGCATTCAGCAAGTATTTTTTGAGCTTTGTTCTAGGGACTTGGCATATATCAGTGAGCAAAACGAAGATCCCTGTGCAGCTTACATGGCAGCAGGTAGCGATCGACAATAATAATAAACAGAAAATAAGCAGTTTGTAGAGGAGGCCAGATGGTGATAAGTGCTATGAGAAGAAGAAGTCAAGCAGGGAAGGGGGGACTAAGACTATAAGGAGTCATGCTGAGGAGGATTCTTGGCCCCATTCCTGCAGTTCCAAGTAAGAAGTCTACCTAGGGCTTCCCTGGTGGCGCAGTGGTTGAGAGTCCGCCTGCCGATGCAGGGGACACGGGTTCGTGCCCCAGTCCGGGAGGATCCCACATGCCGCGGAGCGGCTGGGCCTGTGAGCTATGGCCGCTGAGCCTGCGCGTCCGGAGCGCCTGTGCTCCGCAACGGGAGAGGCCACAACAGTGAGAGGCCCGCGTACCGAAAAAAAAAAAAAAAAAAAAAAAAAAAAAGTCTACCTAATCCAGCCTGGCCCTTTATACACTACCCTGGAACTGACCTATGGTCAGAGGATGCGTGTGGTAGAGACAGTACTCAACAAATATCCATACTCGTTATTTCCCAGCCTCCCTTGCAGTTAGGTCAGGCCCATGTGACCCACGCTGGCCAACGAAACGTGAGAGGAAGAGCAGTTGAAAGTCAGTTTGTCTCTTTCATCTCATCCTTACTGTGACATGCTCACCTTAAAGGCAATTAGTCTAGGCATCACGGCTACAAGATGAAGAAGGCCACCCAACCTGCATCAGATGTGACATGAGGAAGAAATAAACTTCAACTGTTTATGTCACTACGATTTCAGGGTTGTTTGTAACTGAGTCATAGTGTAGGCTATCTGTACCAGTATCTGTGGAAGAAAATGAACTGGTAATTATAACATCATTTTCTTCTTTTTGATGGTAAAGTAAGCAAAAAGCCATGAATTTTTACCTCCTTATAAACTGACAGAGGTGTAAAGGTACAATCCTGCCAGGAAAGAAATGAGTAAATTACATTTAGCTTTTGCCCTTTTAGGACTCCATAAATATTCTATGACATATTTTAAGAAAGTATTTTGATTCATGAGCACAATTTACTTTTCTTGGATTCATGTAACAGTAACATTTCATTGAAAAAATTACTTAGTAGAAAATGTGTAATTTGTTTTAATCTAATCAAAATATTTCTTGGGCCATTCAGTTTCCTGGTTATTCCCTTGACTTAAATCTCACACTGGAGGAACAATTTGTTTTCTATAAACGTTTTCTATAACACCACTCATTTAAGAAAGACTAAAATATTAACAGAATCAGAGGGAGTTTACAAGCAAATGCAAAGCACAGGCAGTATAAACTCTAAGCTGTCCACTGAGAAACTTTAAAATTAAATTTGCCTGTGCTCTAACTCATGGGATCATGCTAAGACCCTTGTCCACATTTTCCTTTAGTGGACTCCAAAGAAAACATTTTGAAAGATAGCCTGAAACTCATAAATATTTGTTAATAAATAAAACCAGTCTATATGGAAATACTGATATTCAAGGCCAGACCTATAAGTGTGTAAAGCAAGAAACCACTGAGGGGCGCCCGAAAGACCCAAAGATTCTCCCACAGTCTGTCAGGGTGCCTAGAATCCTACCATTAATGGCTCTCTGCTTTGACTCGAAGGATTCTGTTTATCTGCAACAGCTTTAACAGAAAAGAAAAACACAGCTGGAGTAGAACAGGCAAGAGAGACCATGCTGAGGAGCAGGGGACTGGGTTGAATGATGCGAAGATGGTGATAGCAAAACCATGGTCTAAAATAAAGGGCAACAGCTGACCAACTGATTAATAAATCAGAATATTCTTCTAGAACACCTGCTATCTTTAAGACATTACACCAGGCACTCTGAAGGACACAGAAATATATGAGGCAGGATTACTGTCTTCATGAAGTCTGCAGTCTAGTGTTTGGCCTTTGTTGTGGAGCCAGAGAATGGATGGCTGGTTAAAGCTAGAAATATGAGTGTGGCCTGTATTCATCCTCAGCATGTCTGCATAAGGCTCCAAGGAGATCTAGGTCAGGTAAGTGAAGAGTATTGTGGGACTAGAGAGAACGAGATCTAGAGAAGAGGAAACAAGGATGAAAGGAACGATGAACTGATAAAGCCATTCTCCCCTTGGAGAGTAAAAGAGTCAAACACTTTTACTCTTTAGTGTGAGAAGAGATTACAGGCTTTGATGCCTGGAGAATTTTATGTCTTTCCACCAAATAAAAAGAAACATAAATTGAATTTCATATAATTAGTTTGTTACATTGCTTTGTTACAAAAGCTTTTTGAGATTTTTGTTTGTCAGTTTTAAACACTTACCATCAAACTTTGCAAGTCTGCTAATATCTGCTCCAAGTTCTGAGGTAACTGATAGCGCATGGCGCACTTTAAGGTTCGTTTCCCTGTGAAATTAATTGACACGGCATGAACTTTTAAATGGAACAGCCCAACAGCATCTTACACAAAGCCATCAGGGACACTTCAGCAATCTCAGCACATGCAAAATCCAACACTCCCTCTCCCTCTGAATGTCATTCACACCTCCCACACTACCTCGGGAAAATGGACAGGGCTTTGCAGGCTCCTAAGAGCTGGCATTCCACCCACGGCACATCTGTGTAACAACAGAGTAATCTGTTTTGCTATTTGAAAAAACAGAGGATGTAATAAATATGCTTTCATTCAAACCTACTTAGACATCATGCATGAGTTACAAAACACATTAGGAATGGGAACACAGTTGCCAAATAAAGGAGGCCAGTATCACTCCAGAGTCTGCTATCTATGTAGGAGTTTTACTTGTAAGAGATGGTCATGGCTAATTTCACAGTAGCTGAAATTCAAATGGGAAAAGGAATACAGCTTTCTTTTTCTTGGAGAGTCAAGCCAAGAATCCCATAAGTCTAGAATCACACAACTAGACAAGAACTAAGTAGATCACAGTGAGCTGGTCATCTTCTTCCAGGCAAGACCACATATACACTGGACAGATGGCTCTCTGGTATTCGTGAAATGATCAGCAGTGAAGATTCTATGACCATCACTAAAGTCTTGTGTTTAAAGAGTTTGCAATGCCAGTTTCCTCACTGAGTTCAACCTAATTCTCTTCTACCGTAACTTAAGATCATCTGTCAGAGTTCTACCTTTATGGGATGTTTAGTAGTGGGCTAATTCAGTCAACAAATATTGATTGAATATATACCATAGTCACTCATGAACCTCAATGCAGCCACTAAAGGTTACTGTCCTCTTGCAGGAAACAAGTGGTAGGTAAAAAAGCAAATATTGCCTTTTAGAAGCACATGCCAAACCATGAAATAATTGAATTTAGAGAACTGAGCAGGTACCTGAGACTGCATTTAATCTAAACTTCCCACGAGTGAGCTTCACAATCATGTTACGACAATATATACCCAACCCAAGGAATGCCCATTGGTGAAACACCTTTCTGCATGAAATATTAAGTTGAATGTATAATTGAAATGTCTTTGTGTGAAAGTAACCTTATTGATCTAAATCTATCAATTCGTAGGAGGCAGAGATGTGTAGGGATTGAAATAGTCAAGAATAACTTCATAATTGAGGCAGATATTGAGCTGGGCTTGATGGAAAAGAGTGAGACAGTGGTGTTGAGGTTAAAGGACCGAAATGAGTTGGGTCATTTAAACGACTTTTCAAATAATTGAAACAGTCAGTCACACCAGCTGGACCAGACAGCCCTCGTTCCATGACCATAAATCCCGTCACTCATCAAAGTTCATCATCATCATGTTAAGTTACTTCCTCAGGATTCTCTGTACCAGCTCACTTCCACCTTCAGATGTGGAAGCTAAAGGGGAAGAATAATCACACATAGACCTTACTGATAAAAAAAAAATTTCTTTTCCAAAACTCCTGATTACTACCTTCATACTCTTCCTTAATCTGCCTCAATATCTTGATAAACTTCAAAATGATTTTCAGCATAAGAAACAATACAGAAAGATCCTTTGTACCCTTTACTCAATTTCCCCTCTGGTACCATCTTGCAAAACTATATCACAATATCATGAGCAGGATACTGACATTGACAGTCAAGATCCAGAACATTCCAATCACCACAAGGATTCCTTCAGTCTCCCTTTATGGACACACTCACTTCCCTGCCTCCTGAAACCCATCTTTAACTCCCAGCCATCCCTAATCTGCTGTCCACTACTCTAATTTTATAGTGATGTTATATAAATGAAATAATACAGTATGTGACCCTTTGGGATTGGCTTTTGTCCACTCAAAATGATTCTGTGAAGATTCATCCAGGTTGTCGCGTGTATCAACAGTTCATTCCTTTTTATTGCTCAGTAATATTGCATGATATGGATATACCACAGTTTGTTCAACCACTCACCTGCTGAAGAACATATAAGTTGTTTCTAGTGTTTGGATATTACAAATAAAGCTGCCCCAAACATTTGTATATAAGTTTTTGTGTAAACATATGTCATTCCTCTGGGATAAATGTCTGGGAATGACACTGCTGGGTGATATGGTAGTTACATGTTTAGTATTTTAAGAAACTGCCAAACTGTTTTCCAGAGCGATTGTAGCATTTTACATTCCCATCAGCGATGTGTGAGTGACCCTGTTTCCCAACATCCTTGCCAGCATTTAGAGTTCTCACTATTTTTTCTTTTAGTTATTCTGATAGGTGGGAAGTGATATGTCATTGTGGTTCTAATTTTAATATCCTTAATGGCTAATGTTGTTGAACATCTTTTCGTGTGCTTATTTGCCATCTGTACATCATCTTTAATGAAATGTCCCTTCATGTCATTTGCCAATTTTCTAACTGGATTGTTTAGTTTTTTTACTGTGGGGTTTTGAGGATTTTTAATATTTTCAAGATACAAGTCCTTTGCCAGGTAGATAGGTTGCAAATATTTTCTCCTAGTCTGTAGCTTATTTTTTCACCCTCTTAACAGGGTCTTTTGCACAGAAAAAAATTTTAATTTGATGAATTCCAGTTTGTCAAATTTTCCTTTTATGTATTACGCTTTTGGGATCAAATCTAAGAACTCTTTGACTAGCCCTAAATCTTGAAGATTTTCTACTATGTTTTTCTCTAAAGGTTTTATAGTTTTGTTTGGTTTTGTTTTTTTGTGGTACGCGGGCCTCTCACTGTTGTGGCCTTTCCCGTTGCGGAGCACAGGCTCCAGACGCTCAGGCTCAGCGGCCATGGCTCACAGGCCCAGCCACTCCGCAGCATGTGGGATCTTCCCGGACCGGGGCACGAACCCGTGTCCCCTGCATCGGCAGGCGGACTCTCAACCACTGCGCCACCAGGGAAGCCCCTATAGTTTTATATTTTACATTTGAATTCAGTTTCCTTAATAGCTACAGGGCTATTCAAATTATCCATTTCATATTGGATGGGTTCTGATAGTTTGTTTTCCGATGAAGTGGTCCATTTTATCTACTTTGTTAAATTAATGCATATAGAGTGGTTTGTAGTATTTCCATATCCTTTTGATGACTTCAGGATCTGTCATAATATCCCCTGGTTCATTCATGATATTGTTAACTTGGGTCTTCTCTCTTTTTTTCTTTCCCTGTCTTCTTAAAAGTTTGTTTATTTTATTGATGTTTTCAAAGAACTAGCTCTCTGTTTCATTGACTTTTCTCTATTGTTTTTCTATTTTCAAATTCATTGGTTTCCACTCTTTATCTCCTCCCTTCTGCTTGATTTGAGTTTATTTTGCTATTTTCTAGGTTCATGAGATGGAAGATTAGATCATTGATTGGAGGCTTTTTCTCTTTTCAAGTGTATACATATATGGCTATAAATTTCCCTCTTAGCACTATTTTAGCTTCTGCCCAGACCAAGGGTAAGATCATACAGGCTGAACTCTATTTGGATAGCTCAATACAGCATTTATTTTGAAAGCAGTGGCTAAAACCATGGGCTCTTTTGTCAGCTGCCAGGTTTGAGTCCTGGCTTCACTCTCTAGAAGTCTGGGACAAATTCTTTCATCTCTCTAAGCCTTCATTTTCTCACCTGTACAACAGGGCTTATATAGTACCTACGTTAGGATTAAATGATGACATTCATCTAAAGCACACATATAGTATCTTTAAAATGTAAGCATTCAATAAATATTTTGATGTCAGACAGACAAACTGAATCCACTGAAACAGAATTACTATACAGTCCATAACTAAATTCCAAATTAGCATCCATGTCAAAACTGCATCCTACTCCATTTCTCTCTTATCTCTCTACATCTTCATTTGACCCAGTTCCAAAAGTTGCCTTCAAAAGTAACATCAGTCCTCTTTCTTCAAGGGATCTTTTCCCAGCCGCTCCGCGGCATGTGGGATCCTCCCGGACCGGGGCACGAACCCATGTCCCCTGCATTGGCAGGCAGACTCTCAATCACTCCGCCACCAGGGAAGCCCTCTTCAAGGGATCTTGATTGTCACTCCTCTCATTTTCCTTAGATAATCACTTGAAATTAAAAACAAACAAACAAACAGAAAACCCTTCCAGGGAATCTCAGTGAAAAGTCCCTGTGTAAAGCTATTTACGTATATATGTTTAGCTAGCTGTTTCTGAAAGAAATAAATTTAAGAGAAAAAACAGAGGTTTCACAAGATCTGCAAAGTAATTAGCAAATGGACTTTGCAATTTAGAGTCTTATTTCTTCCAAGAAAATAAAATGAAGCATTAGGGCCTTTTAAGATTTTTTTTTTGATTGAAATAGAGTTCATTTACAATATTTCAGGTGTACAGAAAAGTTCTTCAGTTATATATATATATATATATATATATATATATATATACACACACACACACACACACATATATATATTCTTTTTCAGATTCTTTTCCATTATAGGTTATTACAAGATATTGAATATAGTTCCCTGTGTTATAAAGTAGGTCCTTGTTGTTGTTTATCTATTTTATATATAGTAGTGTGTATCTGTTAATCTCAAATCCCTAATTTATCCCTCCCCCCTTCCCTTTGGTAACCATAAATTTGTTTTCTATGTCTGTGAGTCTATGCTTTGAAATAAGTCCTTTTGTATCATTTTTTTTTAGATTCCACGTATAAGCAATATCTTATGGTACTTGTCTTTCTCTGTCTGACTTACTTCACTTAGTATGATAATCTCTAGGTCCATCCATGTTGCTACAAATGGCATTATTTTGTTCTTTTTTATGGCTGAGTAATATTCCATTGTATACATATACCACATCTAAGAATAAGGTTTAAGTTAGGTTCTGTTTCTAAAGCTATTACACTTTTTTTTTTAGCATCTTTATTGGAGTATAACTGCTTTACAATGGTGTGTTAGTTTCTGCTTTATAACAAAGTGAATCAGTTATACATATACATATATCCCCATATCTCTTCCCTCTTGCATCTCCCTCCCTCCCACCCTCCCTATCCCACCCCTCTAGGTGGTCACAAAGCACCGAACTGATCTCCCTGTGCTATGCGGCTGTCTAAAGCTATTACTCTTAAATAAATTGAAAGCCAATCTAAATAATTATTTTGACCTTAATAACTTACCCATCAAGCTCAGCAGTTTCAATATAACAGAGGCCATGTGGCTCACTACTTGATAGGAGAAGCAGATCAGCCTATTTTGAAAAACCAGGATAAAGAATACTTGAAAAGGGAAGATTGATTGAAAGCCTTCTACATTGTATCATCCCTCCACTACTAATGAGCCATTAGAGCCTTAGAAAAAAAGTGAGAGGTGAAGTTCTGTTCCACCTCTCTACCATATGCCCTGAATCAAAGCCACCCTCCACTTCCTTGTTCCTGGTTTGCACGCCCTTGACCATCAGAACATAAGCAAGGGGAGAGATAGCATATAAAGTAATAGCCACTTTATTTTTTTAATAGAAATGTTTAAATTTTTATATATTTCTATATAAAATGTATATATCTCATAGAAATACATAAAATTCTATTTTCTTTCTTTGATAATTACTAATGGGAAATATAAAACTTTCCCCAATAAATAAGATAACTGGAAATACTTATATGCACATACTTTAATTCCGTGGTTATCAGTTAAGAGCTGAGGCAGGGAAAGAAGATGGGGAAAGACAAAAGTAAAGCAGGATGGAGGAAACTGAAAACAATAGAAAAAATAAGAGAGGCAAGGAAATTTTTAAAAGAGAAAAGGATTAAAGGAAAAAGATTAAAACATAAGCAAGAGAAAATAAAAAGATGGTGGCATGTAAGAAAAGGGAAAGAGAAGAAAAGCAGGGGCTAAGCAAGAGGGCAGGATAGAATAGAAAACATGGTAAACAGAAAACATTCAGAGGTGGGAAGCTGGTCTTTCACAGAGATAAATTATTCTATTCGGCCATCCATTTGTGTTTTGGAAATGACCCATCACAATTCAGTTTTAGAATTCTGGTAGCTTTCTACATTGGGAAATTGTTTATTTGAAATTTCAAAACTGATTTTTAAATGAGGGTTTTTATGAAATTCTGAAGGTTTTACATGTCTAAAAAGAACTGACTAAAATTCTAGCAATTTATTTTGACATATTAGCCTAACAATTTTTTAGCTCTGTCTAAATGTACAACTGGCATTCCAAAACTGTAAACGTTTCTTATCTTTGTTTTTTAAATATTTGAATTGTTCCATTCTCAAACCTTGGAGGTTAAATTTAGAATCAATCCACTGATTTCATTGTCTCAAGCTTTTAAATTTTCACCTCAAAAATAGGCGTGGTGTAGGTGCATGTGGGGGGGAGGGGGTATAGTTTTGTCTAAGTTGTAATAAAACAGAACTAAAAAGCAACTCAGTGACAACCCCTAACCGAATAAATGGGTTTGCACTATCAAGGCTCCACCTCAACTCTGGATGAAAAAGCCAGAGACGCCTGTCAAGGCAGAAGTTATTTATTTTCTGACTTCTCACAATGTGACCTGAGCAAACCTGCTCTGAAGAGAACATGTGAAGAGTGTATGCCACTCTTGAGCCAAAAATTACCCATCTTGAGTTTAAAGTGGAAAAATGTTATGAAAATTTACCTTGATTTTATTTCTCACATTTAAATTTCAATGAATAAAGGCACAAGGCACAATAGCAGTAGAGCTTCATGCTCTTCGGCCTATGGGTCTCTTCCCCAAGTTTAACAGGATCATTTCAAAAATAATCCACAATTCTCTAATTCTATCATCTGTGATTGAAATAGTTGTGAAGTTTAGAGAAAGATATCCATTTGTACCTAGAGTTGCTTTTCTTCAAAACTCTGCCTAGTAAGAATCATTACTTTTTTCTTGTTACAGTTTAATTTTGAGCTCAGCTGCCTCAAGACATATTTTTGATAAACAAAGGGAGGAATTGTTGGCCACAGTTGGCTCAGAACATGTGACTGAGTCACCACTGCCACCTTCTGACCAGATTCTTTCCTAAGCAGTGACTCAACTTCCTAGAGGCATGAACTGAGAACTGTAAACCCCACGGGTTCTGAGCTAACTCTTCCTGTTCTAACCCCTGGGGACCTGGGACTTCTACCTTCCTGTCTTCTACCTTCCCCGCCTCCTCCTGTCACCTCCATTGTCACCTTTCTCTATGTCCTCTGAACCTTCCTCCTGTTTTCCCACTCCCTGATCTCTGTCCTGCCTCCCCTCATTCTTCCTCTGTTCTCCCTGCCCCACTGCTGAGCCTTGGTCTTTCCTTTTGCTAACTTCTCCCTTCAAGTTTTTTAAATTCATTAGTTGAGGAGGAAGTGTGAAGGGGCAGAACCATAGGGGCATCCAGTGGAATAAGTGACCAGCTCACTCATCATCATGCTGTCCTATTTCCACGTGCACTCAGCAGTCATTCTGGAAAGGAAGAGCAAGAGAGCTGTAGTAACAGCCCTGTTAGTCCTGGGTTGCCCTTTGGTCAGAGGTTCTGGGAAGGGAGTGGAGCAACACAAGGGTGGTCTTCGGGCCCAACAAACCCCATGACTCTGTGAGCCTCAAGTCAGTCCTCTTTAAGCTGATCCCTTTAGTATCTCTCAGGGACCCAATTCCTAGTCGATCCAGAAACTGGTGTTTGAGCTGTAGGTGTTTATAATACCAGTAGCCAAAATTTGGTGGGGATTTACTATGTGTCTGGCACTGTGCCAATAGCCTTACATGCAATATTTTATTTAACTCAAAGAAGTCCTAAGTGTACGTCTTGTTTTCTCCACTTTACAGATAAACAAAGTGAGACTCAGAGAGGTTCAGTAACTTGTTTGCGGCCACATAGTAAGTAGGGCACCAGGATGTGAATCTAGGCAATCTAAGGCATTTACTGCCAGGAGTACTAAATTAAATAAAAGCTTCTTACCTTCAAGAATTTTATAGTTTAGTAAAGGCAGAATATGACAAGGGTTCTAAGTGTCTTATTAACAAAGTGCTGTGGGAGGAATGCAAATGAGAAAGGGAGTACGTCGGGTTGGTAGTTGAGGAAGGGCCTAATGGAATATTCTGGATGGAATGGAGGGCAGGTCTCCGCAGGCAGAGGCGTTAGCAGGAATGCAGCACGGGGAAGGGAAGGTGTGATTATTGGAACTCACGGGGGGTCCAGGCAGCAGTTAATTCCAACCATACCCATCTTCCTTAGACCCCCATTTGTACTTTCTGCTGTCAATTACTGGTGCCTTTTCCCCACGCCCTTCCAGGAAAGGCTCAGCTATGTCTCCCAAGAATTAAGGAATGTTTTTCAACACAATGTTTCTTCTCCCACCTTCCACAGGTAACAAAAAGCCCAAGCAGGGGCTTCACGGAAACCTGAAAAAAATATACCAGCCAGAGGAACCTTGAAAACCTTGAACATCTTTGAGTTCTAGGCGCCAATGACACTGGACTCCTAGATTTACTAGGCATGATTAATGTTTGTTGAACTAAAGAACAAATGAAGCAAAACCTCAAGTGATTATAACACCTGAAAGCTGTAGAGTTCTCTAAGGGTTTACAAAACACTCTCACATAATTGCGTCCCTTTATTCTCTCAACAGCCCCATTAGGGGATAATATTGTTCCCGTTGTGTGTATAAGAAACCTGGGAAGGTAATTTCTGGTCTCACAACCACTAGATGAGCTAAATTAACCCATGTAATGTCCATACCCTTTACAAAGTCATGGTGAAAGTTTCATCACATCTAATACAGGATCCCAAGACTCCAAGCAATATAAGGCCATATTCAGGGCCACATGGAGGTTAAAGGGCAAAGCTAGAGCTCGGAACTCTGATCCCCAAATGTATGCTCTTTCCACTGGTTGGCTACAAAATCACCGGAATACAACTATGAAAAACAGACAGCATCTCACTTCGTTGGTGTTCAAAAACCAAAACTACAATGGTAAAAGAATATTGGGATTCGATTCATGACGTGATGGAAAGATAAATTTGTAGAATTAATTGCAACACCATATTTGGATCTCCCTTCAGTTTTTTTAAGCCATTCTCACATGTGGAATTCTTCTTTATTTTCTTTATCATCTACAAAATTATCTTTTCTTTTATTCTTTTACAGTGCAAAAATAAGAATACAAAATGGCTCATGCAGTATGAGTATACTTATGGAAAAATATGTTGATGTGGACAAAAGTCAGAATGAAGTCATAAAACTGAAAATGGGTAAGATTATAGTTAATGTTTTCATTTAAAATTTAAATTTCAGATCCAGCAAATGCATGTTGAATGTCTCACATATTTTTAAAAAAGGGAGATTTATTTCAGCAATTAGAGTAAAACAAGTAACTCTGATTTGAAGCTATAAAACTTAAAATAACTAAAAAAGGCAATTCAACCACAAAATGGCCTCCCCGGAAGGATGTCCAAAAACAGTGCTGAAAAAGACTGGAGAAAATGCCCTGAGGATGGGTCAAGAGAAAGCCAAAGCCTGCCCATGGTCAGCACTGGAGGTTAGGTTAAACTAGCCCTTTCATTTCTTAACGTGAAATTTTCAGTTCTGTAACAGAAGAACGTCTTTGTTTTAAAGCAAAAATTTACTGTTGTAAACACTGAAAACATGAGGGCCTTTTTGTGGAGGGGACGGAGGGTGGACTGTTTTTCAAATAAGCTAAACAATTAAATTCATGTGATGTTCAAATACGCTCATGGCCAGTAAGAGGTTTATTTCTACCACCAGATGAGAAAAGCCAAACAAGACAAGAGCACTGCTGTCAAGTAAAGGAGGAAGGTAGGCCTGGCTCCCAGGGTCCAGGCTCTGGCAGTATCAAGAACTCTGCAGTGTGTTTTTCTCACACAGTTTACTTAATTCTTCTAATGGAAGTCAATCTCATTGTGATAACTGAATTATGCTCTACGTTTTTTTTTTTCTTGGTCCCGCAGTAAAAATAGGAGCTCTGGAAATTCAGCTCAAAAGTGTTTTAGAGTTTTTTTAAAAAAGGTAAGGGGCAGTTTTCCTTATTGGGAAAACAAAGGTGAGTAACTTCTGAACATGCCAGCTAACTGGTCATCTCAGGCAAGCTCCTTTCCTTCCTTAAAATGTCCTGATATGGTGACATAAATCCAGTTCGAAGTTCTAAGTTTGGACAGCTAGAGGTTATGCGTCAGAATTGGGTGCAACATTCTCTGGCCACTTCACCTCCATCATCCAAGCCTAGAGGCCCTGACTCTGGAAGCCCAGTCGCAAGGTAATCAGGACCAACTTTTCCAGTGGAGGCAGGAGCAGCGTATGGTAAAGGGAGGGGTTAAAACCCCTGGCTCTCCTATTGACAAGCTATCTGATGGCACTGTGCCTCCATTTTCTTGTCTGTAAAATGGGAACAATAATAGTACATAACCTGCCGTCATTGGGATAATGTGAGGATTAAATGAGTTAAATCATATAAAGAGCTTGTAATATTGTCTGTCACGTGGCACACAGGCAATAAAGGCGAGCTATTATTATCATGATTTTCATGATCTGGTTTCCCAAGATGTACCTCTGTGCAGTAACTCCAAAGGGAGTCTCTTTTAGAGACCTCTGATTGTTGCTCCCCAAATGTAAGCTCTCTGACAGCCCCTGCCAACTGATGCCAGGGAATAGGAAGTTATATTAGCACTTCTAAGTGATTACAGCAGTTCACCCACAGAAACATTTATGTGTCCTCAAAAACAGTTTCATAGGTGCCGCGTAGCCGCACATGGATAAACTTTGAACAAAGTGACCTAATCAAGAGGCACTGTGGTGTTTTGGCGTTTGAAGGAATCCCTTCCTCACTTATCCAAAGATTAAACCAACAAGCTGTAATTGTATGAGTCAGACAGAGATCAATGGAGATAAAAATATCATCTTTGTCACTGATCAAGCTATTGGAGACCAGGCTTTAGGTCTGTGAGCCCAGTGGGCTTGCTAACACTTCACCCCTGTTAGACTCATCTAGTCATAGTTGAAGCTCTCTGGAAGCTCGAAACTACCAGGACCCTCTCGCTACCCCCACCATGGGGATCTACTCCTGTAAAATTGGTACTTCGAACGAGCGGGGCAGAACGTACTCTCTGTACACAGACAGAGCCCAAAGAGAAAGGGAAGGAAGGAGGTGCCAGGTCATGCACACCATTCCCCGCCCCAACACTTGACAATCGGAGAAGTCACTCCTGGGAGAGGGGAACAAGCAAGGGGGTGCAAGACGCTTAGTGTTATTTTGGGGCTGCCCCTCCAAGTGAAAACAGGAAGGATGAACCTAGGAAAGAGTAGGGAGTAAGCATTTCTACCCCATCACGTAGCCACAATAAAAAGGCTACATCTGCACTGTCCAGTAAGGTAGCCACAAGTCACACGTGGCTATTTAAATCTAAATTAATTAAAATTAAATAGAATTTAACATTCAGTTGTTCTAGCCACGTTTCCAGTGCTCAGTATCCACAAGGTGCTACTGGCTGTTCTATATTTGGACGCACAAATATAGAACATTTTCTTCACTGCAGAAATTTCTATTGGACAGTGCTGGGACACGTGAATCACTGACTTCATGGAAACTCATCTAAGTGTGGGATTCATTTTAAATCAATGATAATGATGCGTTCATGGAACTGGTTTCCTTCCATGCGACGCCTGCACTTACACTTGACTTCCATGCTTCATTCCACAGAAAGGTTTGCAATAACAAGCAAGCATGTGTTATTTTCTATAACACAGAAAATACGACTAAATTAAAAACAAAGAGCAAGGGAAGTGCAAATTAGAATATTAAGGCTAGAGGGCAAGTTGGAGCACAGATATGCTGTCCATGAGGTCCTTGGAGTTAAGAGATTTGAGAACACAAATTTGACTCCTGCCTTTATGGGATTCACCTCAAAGAATCTGATAAACGAACATAGTAGAGTATCAGTGAATAAGTTGAGTTCAGTCCAATATTTATCCCTGTTAGAGTATATCCATAGGGCTTTTAAAACATTATTTTTACAGAATACCTTAAACAGAAATTACCTAGCATTTCCCCTGAAATATAATTCCAAATAAAATAATAGTTAAGTGTTTGGGATACTTTAATTTTTCCTAATTCCACTATATCTAGCACCATGCCTGGCATAAAGTCATTTCCAAAAAAATTCTTTTGAATGCACACATCCTAGAATTCTATATATGCCCATTAAAAAAAAAAAGTTAAGATTATCCACTAAGAAGCACCAAAATTTTTTCACTGTAATTATCTTAATTGAAAGTAGAACCAAAATAAGTTATATGGAGCCCTTTCTTCTTAAGCAAAGAACCCTGAATATATGTGATCTTTTCTTAATTAGGGCCTATTAGTACCTCATGGATCCAGAACACCCTGAATTTGGGAAATTTATAACCACTTTTTTTTTTTTCTGTCTTCTTTCTTAGAAAAGATGGACATTAATTCATTCAGCCAACATTTACTGACTGCCCCCTAGGATCCCACATGGCACTAAATGTTACGGATCAGGCAAATCAATGTGCTCCTTGCTTGTAAGAATCTTGTAGTCTAGTCTCAGCTCAGACAGAGAATCACAGCAACTACGGGCTGGAAGGGATCTCTGAGATCATATAGTGCTCTTGCACCTGGATTTGACATGTGAAGAAACAAACGAAAGGCAGAGAAGATAAGAGTGCTGTCACTGAAGGAATGGAGCAAAGACTCAGTTCTCATCCAATTCCCCACCCAGTATCCTTACACTGTATTTTACACTAAGCCTCAATCTTTCCCACAGGGTATGTTCTTCTAACACATGCTACCCTCGGTGTACTGCTCCTAGTATTTAATGAGCTGGAAAATAAACTGGACATGCTACTTTAAATTGTGTCCAAAAAAAGTAAATAAGTTTTGAAAACCTGGCAGACTGCCCTAGGTCTAAGGAACCCAGGTTACATCGGTGGGCTCTGAGACCTCCATTTTGGCTGCACCAACACCTTTTTGCTTATTTTTGGCTCTCAGCTATTTTCTAGAGACTTGAGGTTGTCAGAGAAATAAGCACTTCTCTATTTAAAGTGTGCACTCTTTTTGAATGGCCTATCCACTGACTAGTCACCTTAGCATGGGTTGTTCCAGAGAATCAGTATACACAGATGATACATTAATGAAAGAAGACTGTTTCTGAAAGTGAATGTTTAAGAGTCTTAACTGAGTTGTTCTTGTAAATAGATCTTGGGGCCGTTTGTTTTATGCTGTGGGAAAATGTCTCAAATTTAATGAAGAACACAGCTTGATAAATAAAATGGCATTAACACAAAAATTTTCATGAGTAATCTAATATATATTTGACATAAAGACTACAATAGTTATAATTTTTAATCTCTGATCTGGATAGCTTTTATAGCCTTGCATTTAATACGAACTATAGTTAGTCACATATATTTTAGTTTTAACTGACCCCTAGAATTTTATTAAGGAAACTGTAACACAGGCAGCTTGAGAATATAAGTTATAGTGCATTTGGTATACAAAGTAAAACCTCATAAATAGCATTTATTAAGAACATTCAATCAACGTTTTCTGATCGTGATTATTCAGGAAAGAACATCCATTCTCTCTTTCTATAGCTAATCTTTTCTTCTATGATACTGCACATTAACAGTATTAATTCCGTTATTGGGGGGATAATATTCAAACTATGTGAGAACAAACTATTTTTAAAGTACTCTGGAGCATTTTAAAAGCCCTTATTTACATCAAACAATTGACAGTCTGATTTTAAATATTTTTTATCTATTAATTTCCCAAAGGAAATAACAAGGTGATAATCACTCAGCCTTATCTGAGTTATCAGGTTATTGAAAGGAATTAATCAATATGTCTTTCAAATATTTTATAATTGAGACTTTTTAATAATACATCCTGGTATTCCCTCCTTAATTACGCTAAATTAGTGCAGATTTACTAAATTTGCAAATGTGAATATTTTAGTACATATGCTATTTTAACCTGAGATAAATTTCTTAAACAATACTAAATACTTACAGCAACAAATTGGTTATTTTCTAATTTAATGATGTCTCCCACTTTGACATTCATCCATTTTTCATTCTGCAGTCTAAGAACAAAAACAAAATTAATTTTTTTCGGGAACAGAGAAGAATCAAGAGAATGTATTCACAATGGAGCATCATATGACAGAAGAAGCAGATTAGACTTTTTTTCTAGAATACTAAATTCAAAGAACCTTGCATAACAAAGTCTTTTACCTGAGTGATGTGGGAACTAAGGCCCAGAGAAGTCACGTGATTTGCCCAAAGACACCCAGTGAGTTAGTTATCCCTGGAGCTAGACTCAAAATGCCTAACTCTTGGCTGTGTGCTCTTTCCACCACCCCATGGTACCAGCTTTATACAGCAGCTATTAACTCTTACTTGCATATCCTTGGGCAGAATATTTAAAAAAAAAAAAAAAAAAACTCAGGGGGAAGGAAAGAAAGAAATTCAGTCATTAACATTCTTTTCAACCTCTGTATTAATAAGTATAGAAACATCACTGCTGTTGTCTCAGAAGTCTGTTTAACTGGAGGCAAGAAGTGAAGGAGACAGAAGCAAGGGGGCAATAGCTAAAATGCAAGTAAGAGGAAAAGAATAAAAATTCTGGAAAGGACAAGAACAGCAATGGGTGACAAAAGAAGCCTTAGAACACTGAACAAGAAAGACCACCTACAAATTATCCACAGCACTCTGGCCAAAGGGCAGGCTTGGTGGCATTCTAACGGCTAGGCCCAACAGCTCAGAATTGAGAACACAGTCAAGATGTTGCACTGTTTTCTTCGAGGCTCATGGATATAATGGAGTCGCAGGTCTACCCTTCACCAAGTTCAAAGGGGTTTATGACAAAAAGCTATTGTGTCTAGCTGGTCAGGCCCCTCGTGACAGTTAGGCAGACAGGCCATCTGGAAACAGACCACCTGTGGCAGTATCCGTGATGCTAATCATCCCTTCTGAAGTTCTCTGAAATGTAAACCAGTTGGACACCTTCATCACACTTCTTTCTCAGTGACTCCCTTCTAGGAGAGAAGGCTGGGATGAGTAGGCCAGGTTCCCCAACAAGTTAAGGTGGGCAGGTTAATTTCATTGTGCAGTTTTTAAGAAACAACCTAATTTACTTCTTTTATAAGCTGGAAAACAGTTTTAAATATTTATACAACTGTCAAATATGCCTCACACTATCAACCCTGCTGGGTCATTTGGCTTAAACACTCAAAGAATTTCTCTTTAATACGGATCCAAGTACATGTTGTTCTAGAAAGTTTTCAATTGCAGCATTTTCATCTCTAGCCAGAATTCAATCATTTTTCCAATGCCATACTTTTCTGCACTTTATCTCGTTCAATGACAATGAAAGACCCTAGGAAGTCTTTAAATCTCATTTTATTTATTTTTACAGGTATGGATAGATTATGTGCTGGTCTATTTCTCCTGGGGTATCTCCTTTGGAGCATTAGTGACATTTCTCAGGAGACAGTATCTTAGATAAAATGAAAGTGCATCTGCTTCAAGAAGAAGCTGAGATGATACTAAGTCCCATTTGCAAACTTCGATTCCTCCTACCTGTATACTATTAAGCTCTACAAACGACCACGTCCTACCTCTTCCACCAAAATGGAAAAATCAACCCAAGGTAAAAGGAAACTCTACAGGATCTCTTATACATTTTAAAATGCACACTTGAGAGTTAAGTTTGCACGGGTAAGTAACAATAGCCACTATTTGGGGTAATAAATTCTAACTTGTCTAGTGTCATAATATTTTCCCCCATAAAACCAAAGCAATTGGAAATATGTTTTTAAAAGTCTGGTGATATCCATGGGAATTAGTTGAATTAACTGCTACACTTGGAAAAATACTGGAAGAAAATCTCTTTAAGAAAAAAATTTGCAAAATCCCAGGGCATGCAAAGAATCCTTGATAAGAAAGAATCTGATAGGGTCAATATGGATTCCTACTGGGACAATACAGAGAAGTGATAAAGTAGAGAAAAATCCCTTCCCTCATGCCAGATTCTCATGCCCATTCTCCTCCTACCCACACGCACCCCTATCTGTATTTTACCCTCTACTTTCTAACCTATTAAATATTTCCAAAAATAGAAAAACACTCAGAATAAATCATCTGACCAACCCCCACTAAGATCTGACCATTAGTCTGCTAATGTCATCCAACAGTCCAAGAAAGCAGAAAATATTTGTAATACCATGTGTGAGCCCAGTCTCCCTTACTTTAACTCACTCTACTCCTTTTTCTCTCTTTCTCTCTTGCCACCTGTCTGCCCTCTGACCAGAACATATACCTCAGAGCTCCTCTTCCCAAAAGACCCCTTTGTAACTCCAGATATCTTCTAACACCTACTCTTATCCTTGGTCACCTATGCCTTTCCACCTATTCCAATGGAAATTCCTTTCCTAAAAATGAGCACTCCAAACACTTTACTTCCAAAGTCTATGACTAACAGTATTTGAAATCTTAAGAACCTTCTGGTATGTACATGTACAAATTCCACAGGACACAATGTCACCTCTGTGGGCTATGAGCTATAGAGACGTTCACAAGGCAACAATGTTGTTTGTGACAAAATTTTTCAGAACTTGAAGCAAAATATTGTTGCGAAGGTACACAAACATGGGAGAAATTTCCTCAAAGGAAATATTATCCAAAACTAATGACCAATATGACAAAAATCAGCAAGTGGTATTCCCTGGATGTTGACCCTGACCCTAGCGCTATCCAACTATTTCATCAATAACCTACACAACCAACCCACAGACACATTTGTCAGACTTGTACACAGCATCCTACCAAGAAGAGAGCATAACTCTTAGAAAGAAGATTGTGACAGAAAGTTATGATTTGAAGAGGCTACCAGAAACTGAACGAAGAGGAAGAAGTACAAAACAGATTATTCTGGAGAGGAGAAAGTAACACTCTACAGATGTAATTAGGGTTTTAAAGAAAAAGGGCCTGGAGATATCAGTAAACCATATATTGTGTGTGATGTCTTGGTTAAGCCTCTTATTTGAATATATATCTGTAGAACAATCAATATGTATAACACAATCAGAGGAGTTTTTTTAATGTTATTTCCTATTCTTTCTTACCAGGTAATGATAACTGCATTTAACTAGGACCTCAGAGATACACTTCAGTTAGCACTAAGGATCATAGCTACAAAAGTACCCAAACTTACTAACAAGTATAAACTGATAAAGATCTGCAAAGGAATTTAAATCGAATATATTTTAAATCCCACCATTTTTCTTTTCCTACACACTACCGCCACCACTGACTTTATAACATCAAAGACATATCAGAAGACTGGAGGGACAGATAGGAAAATTTCCTTTAAGGCTCATCTTCAAAATATTTCTAGACTTCTAAGATTTTAGCTTGTATAGTAATTTCATTTTGCCATCATCCTGAAACAACGAAAACACACACTCCCTGGTCCTCCATGTGCGGTGCAGCTGTTCCCAAGACTCATGTTTGAAGCAAGCTTGCGTCATAGCTCTGTGCAGGGAACACAGGGTGGCCTTGTGGGACGTGAAAATGACACTTGGCTCCGTAGACTCAGCACCTTCAAACTTTGCTTTTACCGTTGTCAAGAAAAGCCCTCCCACTCTAGTAGAGGATTTGTAGTATATAAATACTCTGAAAGCAAGTTAATTCATGTAATTGCACTGAATCAAGAAACTCCAAGATTTTTAAATATGCTTCAAGTATTAGTATCAGCACATAATTGCTTCAGGTTTTGAAATGGACATAATCTAGCTAATGCTTCTTTGAACCAGATTTTTCAAAAATAGTTGGGGTAATAAGTTAGCTTTTACCTTATAAGCTCACAAGCCAATCACTACATAATAAGCCAAAATTCAAGAAAAGGACTCATAAAATTTAAATTCCAAAGGTATCATAAAACATATGGGGTTAATTGTCACAGAATAGTGACTAGAATTATTTTGAGGAAAGAATTTTTAAAAACACACCCACTAACTATATATCTACTCTCAGAACATCAGAGAATCTGAGTTCTGAGAAAAGGTGGTGAGAGATAGCAACTGTATCTAATAATTGTTGATAAATTTGTCTGAACCTGCTTCTTCCTGATAAGGCATAGCATACTAGGAGCTGCTACAATTTGCTGAGGACCTCCTTGAGAAAATGAGAGTGGGATAGCACCTACCATTCTCCATGTCACTGAACCACTGGCTCCAGAGACTAGAAATCAAGTATTTACCGTGAGCAAGATACCAAGCCCATTGCTGAAGCTTAAGGGGCAGAAGGAAGAGATCTTCATGGGTCTCCTCAAGGCTTCTGTCATCCTTTCCACAATCTAATTTTCCTGATTGCCCATTAGCATCACAGATTCCTGAAAAGAAGATTTCCTCAAAAGCTACAGAAGTTATGTTGGCATACTAGAGAAAGAAGATAATAAAGAAGGTCAGTATAACTGACCTCACCTAATTAAACAAACAATCCACATACACTGAGCTTGCTTTCTTCCTTAATCTCAAGCCCATGTCAGATCTACAACATACAAAAGTATTCAACTGCTCATACAGACTTTGTTTTATTCACCACTGTATCTTCAGGACCTAGAATAATGCCTAGTTTAGAGTAGGCATTCAGCATTTGTTGAATGAATGATAAGTAAATTAATGAATATAGAATCATTATTTCTAAAAACAGTTGTTGAATGACAGCATTTCCCTGAATGTCTAATAAGAATTATAGCAATGAACAATTTATTTAGTGCTTACTGTATTCCAGGGAGTGTGCTGATCGCTTAATGTATAGGGTTGCCAAATAAAAATAAATGACACCCAATTAAATATGAATTTCAGGTAAACAACCAATAATTTTTTAGTTTAAGTGTGTTCCATGCAATATTTGGGATATATTTATACTAAAATATTGTCATTATCTGCATTTCAAATTTAATTGGATGTCCTATATTTTAACTTGCTACATCTGGCAACACTGAATAGTATCTTATCTCATTTAATCCTCACAGCCGCCCTATGAGATAGGTACTGTTTCTACCCCCATTTTAGCAACTTTAATCAGAATAGAAAACTGAAGTTCAAAGAAATTGAGACATTTGCCCTATTTTGCAACATTTGTCAAAAATTCAAATGTCCACATACTTTGACATTCCACTTTAAAAAACTGATCATACAGGTGCTCAAAGATGGATATACAAGGATGTTTATTACAGTATTATTTGTAATAGCAATCTATGAGAAACCATCACTACCCATCAATAAGAATTAGATAGATAAACCAGGGTACACCTATCCAATCATGGCTCATCTACTCAATGGAATACAATGCAGCCACTAACAAGAATAAGATAGGTCTATATGCGCTGATGTGAAATATCCTCCAAGTTACATTATTAGGTTGAAAACAAGCACATGCACAACACTGCACATGTGTTGTAAGATTCTAACTGTGTTATGAAGCAAGGATAAACCTACACATATGTCTGTTGTTACATACATAGAAAATTTCTTGAAAGACACACAAGAAACTCTTCAGTGGTAGCCATTAGAGAAAGGAGATGAAAAGGAGAACCGGGATGTAAGGGAGACTCCATTTCATTGTATACTTTTCTGGACTGTTTTGGCATTACAAATATTGGTATTTTAAAGGGCAATTGGGGAGTAAAAATAGAAGAAAAGAAAACTCCTCCAAGTTCACAGGTGAGTGGCAGAATCAGAACTACAACCTGAATCTGCCTGACTACAAAGCCATGCTTTTAATAAATCTATACTTATTGTTTTTTTTTAACTTTAACTTTATTTTCCATGATAATTATGTATTGCCTATTTAGAAAGAGAATGGCCCCTAAGGAGCTGAAGAGATTCAAGCACAGCAATAGTGCAGACTCCCAGCGTTTCAATCCAGCCGATCCAAAGACAGCTGGCCGTCATGGTCCCCTGACAAAAGTGTCCAGTGGACAGCAGCAGTTCCTGGTTCTTTTCAATTCCACTGCTGTCAGAGCCACACTACAGCAAGAGATACAGTTTGGCCCTAATCCTCTAACAACAGACTGGTGAACAGGATCTCATTACACTGAGAATGAGCATAATACTCACATCTTTGGAATCTATTTATTTTGAAGAATGCAGATGTTTTCCTCCTTTTCCTCCCCTCTTATTAGCACCATGCTCATGCTGAGGTAGAAACACACAGGGTGGGTTAGGTCTCACACCCATTTCGTAGGGGGAGAGGGTGAGAAGAAGGAGAAATGATAAAAGTTATAGTCCTACAGCACGGATAATTTCGTTTAACAATTTTCTGAGAAAAAGTAATCAATATCAGAGAGGCCCTGCCTAATTTATACAAATCCTTGTAGAGCCTTTTGTGCATTATTTGGGTGCAGAAATACACACACAATTTGGCCTTACTATTTTGAAAACAGAATGATCAGTTCACTTACTAAGTTTTACCTGAACAATAAATAAGCCCACTGACAGTTGTGCAGAAAATCTATACTCTTTAATCATTTCCATAAACTGAAACACTTCTCCTGAATGAGTCTCTCTACATCCTTTCTGTCTTCTCTGTAAATTCTTAGTAGAATTCCATTAATATATGGCTAAGGGATGAAGAAACCCCAAGGAAATCAGAAGAAAATTATTTTAAAGGAAGACTATTACATCTGCTCTCACATACTAATGCTGAGGGAATACCTTAGACTGACCATGGAGAAAACAGAGTGATTTAGGCCTAGGTCACATTCCTGGGCAGCAGAGTCAGAGGGAGATCTGTGTGGAAGACGTTTATTGGCAAGTTCTCTTGGGAATAACACCTGTGGGGAGTGAAGGAAACAGCTGGGCAGAGGGAGGAGTTAGGCTGTTGATTCAGTCACAGTAAAGGCTCAGCCAACCCCAGGGAAGCTCTGGAGCTGGAACGGGCCGTCAGAGTTGGATCAAGGGGACTAGGCCTTTATACCTGGGCTTTGTTCAGTCATGGGATGTGGTCTGACCCCAGCAATGAGGTGTGACCTTAAGAAAAACAGCTCTCCTCAGCCAAGGGCAATTCCCAGAGAGAGCTGACAGCTCAGGGCTGTATGTAGGCAGCGCGCCCAGCAGCTGGAGAAATACATTCTGCCGTCTGGAGGAGGGATGTAGGTGGAACAGCAGAGCACCCCTGACAAATTGGGAGCTCACTTTCCAATTCTGCTATCAACATACTCTTGTAATTAGAATATTCCTTTTTAATTCTAGGCTATTTCACCTTTCTTTAGTTCCAATTTCAATTCCACAAAGTCAATACAACCAGCTGCCATGAGCCCTTAAGCTCCCTACGTCCATTTTAAAATTGGGGGAAAAAAAAAATCTGTGAAACTTTGGGTCATCCTTTTTTCCAATGATTATTAAAGAAGTTGGAAGATAAAATTGCATTACCTTTCCATTAAATATAGTCTACAGATGACCACTGACTACCCAAATATCCTAAGAGTAATGTCAATGGGAAAAATCATTATTCCTGAACTATTCCTACTATGAAGAACATTTTTTTTAAACATCCTTATTGGAGTATAATTGCTTTACAATGGTGTGTTGGTTTCTGCTTTATAACAAAGTGAATCAGCTATACGTATACATATATCCCCATATCCCGTCCCTCTTGTGTCTCCTCCCTCCCAACCTCCCTATCGCACCCCTCTAGGTGGTCATAAAGCACCAAGCTGATCACCTGTGCTATGCGGCTGCTTCCAGCTATCTATTTTACATTTGGTAGTGTATATATGTCCATGCCACTCTCTCACTTCGTCCCAGCTTACCCTTCCCACTCCCGCTGTCCTCAAGTCCATTCTCTGCATCTGTGTCTTTATTCCTGTCCTGCCCAAAGGTTCTTCAGAACCTTTTTTTTTTTTTTTAGATTCCATAAATATGTGTTAGCATACAGCATTTGTTTTACTCTTTCTGACTTACTTCACTATGTATGACAGACTCTAGGTCCATCCACTTCACTACAGATAAGTCAATTTTGTTTCTTTTTATGGCTGAGTAATATTCCGTTGTATATATGTGCTACATCTTCTTTATCCATTCATGTCAGTGGAAACTTAGGTTGCTTCCATGTCCTGGCTATTGTAAATAGAGCTGCAATGAACAATGTGGTACATGACTCTTTTTGAATTATGGTTTTCTCAGGGTATGTGCCCAGTAGTGGGATTGCTGGGTCATATGTTATTTCTATTTTTAGTTTTTATTAAGGAACCTCTATACTGTTCTCCATAGTGGCTGTGACAATTTACATTCCCACCAACAGTGCAAAAGGGTTCCCTTTTCTCCACACCCTCTCCAGCATTTATTGTTTCTAGATTTTTAAATTATGGCCATTCTGACCGGTGTGAGGTGATACCTCATTGCAGTTTTCATTTGCAATTCTCTAATGATTAGTGATGTTGAGCATGCTTTCATGTGTTTGTTAGCAATCTCTATATCTTCTTTGGAGAAATGTCTATTTAGGTCTTCTGCCCGTTTTTTGATTGGGTTGTTTGTTTTTTTGATATTGAGCTGCATGCACTGCTTGTAAATTTTGGAGATTAATCCTTTGTCAGTTGCTTCATTTGCAAATATTTTCTCCCATTCCGAGGGTTGTCTTTTCGTCTTTGTTTATGGTTTCCTTTGTTGTGCAGAAGCTTTTTAAGTTTCATTAGGTCCCATTTGTTTATTTTTGTTTTTAATTCCATTTCTCTAGGAGGTAGGTCAAGAAGAATCTTGCTGTGATTTATGTCATAGAGTGTTCTGCCTATGTTTTCCTCTAGGAGTTTTATAGTGTCTGGCCTTACATTTAGGTCTTTAATCCATTTTGAGTTTACTTTTGTGTATGGTGTTAGGGAGTGTTCTAATTTCATTCTTTTACATGAAGCTGTCCAGTTTTCCCAGCACCACTTATTGAAGAGGGTGTCTTTTCTCCATTGTATATTCCTGCCTCCTTTATCAAAGATAAGGTGACCATATGTGCGTGGGTTTATCTCCGGGCTTTCTATCCTGTTCCATTGATCTATATTTCTGTTTTTGTGCCAGTACCATACTGTCTTGATTACTGTAGCTTTGTAGTATAGTCTGAAGTCCAGGAGTCTCATTGCTCCAGCTCCATTTTTCTTTCTCAAGATTGCTTTGGTTATTCAGGGTCTTTTGTGTTTCCATACAAATTGTGAAAATTTTGGTTCTAGTTCTGTGAAAAATGCCAGTGGTAGTTTGATAGGGATTGCATCGAATCTGTTGATTGCTTTGGGTAGTATAGTCATTTTCACAATATTGATTCTTCCAGTCCAAGAAATGGTATATCTCTCCATCTGTTTGTGTCATCTTTAATTTCTTTCATCAGTTTCTTATAGTTTTCTGCATACAGGTCTTTTGTCTACTTAGGTAGGTTTATTCCGAGGTATTTTATTCTTTTTGTTGTAATAGTAAATAGGCATGTTTCCTTAATTTCTCTTTCAGATTTTTCATCATTAGTGTATAGGAATGCAAGAGATTTCTGTGCATTAATTCTGTATCCTGCTACTTTACCAAATTCATTGATTAGCTCTAGTAGTTTTCTGGTAGCATCTTTAGGATTCTCTATGTATAGTATCATGTCATCTGCAAACAGTGGCAGTTTTACTTCTTCTTTTCCGATTTGGATTCCTTTTATTCCTTTTTCTTCTCTGATTGCTGTGGCTAAAGCTTCCAAAACTACGTTGAATAGTAGTGGTGAGAATGGGGAACCTTGTCTTGTTCCTGATCTTAGTGGAAATGGTTTCAGTTTTTCACCACTGAGAATGGTGTTGGCTGTGGGTTTGTCCTATATGGCCTTTATTATGTTGAGGTAAGTTCCCTCTATGCCTACTTTCTGGAGGGTTTTTATCATAAACAGGTGTTGAATTTTGTGAAAAGCTTTTTCTGCATCTATTGAGATGACCATATGGTTTTTATCCTTCAGTTTGTTAATATGGTATATTACATTGATTGATTTGCATATATTGAAGAATCATTGCCTCCTGGGATAAACTCCCCTTGATCATGCTGTGTGATCCTTTTAATGTGCTGTTGGATTCTGTGTGCTAGTATTTTATTGAGGATTTTTGTATCTATGTTCATCAGTGATATTGGCCTGTACTTTTCTTTTTTTGTAGTATCTTTGTCTGGTTTTGGTATCAGGGTGATGGTGGCCTCATAGAATGAGCTTGGGAGTGTTCCTCCCTCTGCTATATCTTGGAAGAGTTTGAGAAGGATAGGTGTTAGCTCTTCTGTAAATATTTGATAGAATTCGCCTGTGAAGCCATCTGGTCCAGGGCTTTTGTTTGTTGGAAGATTTTTAATCACAGTCTCAAGTTCAGTGCTTGTGATTGGTCTGTTTATGTTTTCTATTTCTTCCTGGTTCAGTCTCTGAAGGGTGCTCTTTTCTAAGAACTTGTCCATTTCTTCCAGGTTGTCCATTTTATTGGCATAGAGTTGCTTGTAGTAATCTCTCATGATACTTTGTATTTCTGCAGTGTCAGTTGTTACTTCTCCTTTTTCATTTCTAATTCTATTGATTTGAGTCTTCTCCCTTTTTTTCTTGATGATTCTGGCTAATGGTTTTATCAATTTTGTTTATCTTCTCAAAGAACCAGCTTTTTTTTATTGATCTTTGCTATTGTTTTCATTTCTTTTTCATTTATTTCTGATCTAATCTTTATGATTTCTTTCCTTTTGCGATCTTTAGGCTTTTTTTGTTCTTCTATCTCTAGTTGCTTTAGGTGTAAGGTTAGGTTGTTTATTTGAGATGTTTCTTGAGGTAGGATTGTATTGCTATAAACTCCCCTCTTAGAACTGCTTTTTTGCATCCCATAGGTTTTGGGTCATCGTGTTTTTATTGTCATTTGTTTCTAGGGGGTTTTTTTTTGTTTTTTTTTTGTTTTTTTGCGGTACGTGGTCCTCTCACTGTCGTGGCCTCTCCTGTTGCAGAGCACAGGCTCCAGACGGCAGGCTCAGCGCCCATGGCTCACGGGCCTAGCTGCTCCGCAGCATGTGGGATCTTCCCGGACTGGGACACGAACCCATGTCCCCTGCATTGGCAGGCGGACTCTCAACCACTGCGCCACAGGGAAGCCCTGTTCCTAGGTATTTTTTGATTTCCTCTTTGATTTCTTCAGTGATCTCTTGGTTACTAAGCAGTGTATTATTTAGCCTCCATGTGTTTGTATTTTTTACCGATTTTGTTCCTCTAACTGATATCTGTCTCATAGTGTTTTGGTTGGAAAAGATACTTGATACGATTTTGAAGAATATATTTTGATGAAAAATTTGCAGGCAATTACCTTAGCCTGAGCAGATCAACCATTTTCTTCACCTAAATTGCCACACCTTATTTTGAGAAATCAGAGAATATGCTCTTATCTAGCTCATATTAAATGACAACCTCTATTTCTGAATAATACTTTCAAACAGACAGTTCCATTGGAGGAAAATAAAACCCGAGAATTTGGGCTCCAGGATAGAAGGCCTGTATTATGTTTTCCCATTGCCTCTAATGATGTTCTTAATCATTTTTCCTACACAGAGCCAAATTAAGAGAGAAGCAAACATATGTTAAACCAGAAAAAAATAGTTGCTTAATATGCCAAGTAATAATACGTGCCATACAGACACAGACAGAGCTAAGGTGTCTCTAGGTGGTGTCTCTTGGAGGTGTCATTTGTTTCGCTCTGGTCAGAACACCTAGCATCTCTGGAAATAGCATTCCTGACTCTGCAGCACAAAACACAGCTGAGGATATCACTGGAAAATTGGGAGTTAATTTTCTTACTAGGTTTGCAGTCACATTAAATCCTAAACAATTTTTAAGAAAATGTTACTTTAAAGTAGGTTCTTTGAGTTCCTTATCACTTTGAGTTCCTCAGAAATAAGATAGCACGTAGGTAGAATTCTTCATTAGATCATCATCCACTGGCATGTGAGGTACCATCACCCTTCATTTAGTGAGTTCAAGACTGCTCCATAGGGGACTTCCCTGGCAGCCCAGTGGTTAAGACTCTGTGCTTCCAATGTAGGAGGTGCAGTTTCAATCCCTGGTGAGGGAACTAAGATCCCACACGCTGCATAGTGCAACCAAAAAAAAAAAAAAAAGACTGCTTCATACATACAAAATGAACATTCTGCGCCAGGCATTGAGCTGAGTGTTGACGCTAAAAGTAGAATTAGATACAGACCGTGGTTTCAAAAAACCTAGAGACTAGTGGGATATAAATCTGGCTCTTAAATAACCCTAATTAAATCATTTTTGCTTTCTAATACCTAGAGCATGTGGACATTCTTCCACTCAGCAGTGAGGAGTACCTGTACTTCAAGAGAATGATCTCAGTGTTAGATTGTTTGCCATAAAGCTGTCATCAAAAGCCCAGTGAGAAAACTGACAGACCAGAGAAATTGTCTAGTAAAGGATATATTAACTTTCATTCCTCAAGATATTCCCAGCTTTGTCCCCTTATACTGTGAGCTCATCAGAAAACTATATGCCTGGACTGTATTACTCTGGTCCCTACAGACTTAGCTTCTAAGAATCATGACTTAACATCATGCCAACAGATTTCAATCAGGATTTACTTGTGGTCATGAGTAAAATATCTCTGCTTTCTGAGGCTTCAGCCATTATGTCATTCACATTTCTCTCAGGACCAAGATAAATCTTATTGCTTGCAATTACTAGAATAATTCCGTTCACTGGGCCATCAGTTTTGTACCCTAGACACTTTCATTATGAGGAGAAACAAAGTTCAAAGTAATGTTTGAAATTCATGAATGACAAATTCTAATGGATTGTTTAAACAAAAACTAGGAAATTTTAAAGTAAAGATTCTGTCCTGGGAGATCAGCTCGATGCTTTGTGACGACCTAGAGGTGTGGGATAGGGAGGGTGAGAGGGAGGCTCAAGAGGGAGGGGATGTGGGGATATATGTATGCATACAGCTGATTTGCTTTGTTGTACAGCAGAAACTAACACAACGTTGTAAAGCAATTATACTCCAATAAAGATATTTAAAAAAAAAAGATTCTGTCCTTTGAGGATGACATTGTAGGGAGAATCTTGATACTTGCAGAAACAGAATACTATTCAGAATGGACCAGAAGTAGGAATCAATTTTTTTTAATCCTTACATTCTTAAAGAGGAGAATCTTGACCTTAAGTTTATGAAAGACATGATGTAACATAGTAGAAAGAGTCTGTGTCATGAGAAGCAGAAGACCTAGACTTGAGCCTAAGTCTACAACCAACCAACCATGTCACTTGGGCAAGAAGTTGACCAGAACTGGAATTCCCCACTATGATCTACATTAATTGGCTCATACCAGCTCCTCAGAATGCTTATTTATTCATAATACTAAGCTTTTAAAATGGAATAAACCCACCTGACATTTAAACATGTATCTATGATGACACCTGTGAATTTTACAGAAGTTTATGAAGAATTTTGTAAACCATAAAATAACATATACCTTAAAGTATTGTGACTACTTATTATTAAGTATCTCATTTTAAGGATGGTACATTCCAATTTTTAAGTCTTCAAAAGAGCTATCTATATTTAGTATCTCCACTTCAAGATTACCCCTGCTTTCTCCAAGTAGGATTTTGTCTCCATCCCTCCAACTGCAATCCCTCTTCATGGTGTTAAATCCAAGAATCAGTTCTCAGTCTTCACTATACCCAGCACAGTTAACCACCCCCTCCTACTTCAAACACCTTCTTTTCTTTAAATCCAGAGTACCGCATTCCCTTGGTTTTCTTCTTACTTCATTAGTCACTCCTTCTTAAACCCTTAGCCAGCCTCTTCTTTTCTTCACATCTTCAAACCTTGGAGTGCCACAGAGCTTCTCTCTTCCCTCTCTAGAGTCTGGACTCTCACCCCAGGTGGCTAGATGACTTTCAAATATATCTTCAGATCAGACTTCTCCCCTAAGCTTCAGCTGCCCATTCTACATCTCTACAGAATGGTTAGTATCTCAATAGAACTCTGGTTTCCCAGTCCAGTCAAAAAAAGTCAACACCACAATAACACGCTCCTTTCCCAGTTTTCCCCATCTTGGAACCTCGGCCAAGAACCACTCCTCCTAATTTCTCTCTTCATACACTTCCAACATGGCAGCACTCCTACTGGCTCTACCTTCAAAATTCATCTCAATCTGTGGGTATTAGATAATGTTAAGGGAGTACTGCTACTTCATTGGGTGTAGTAATGGTATTATGGTTAAATACATTATGTCTTTATCTGTTCAAGAGAAATGCTATAGCGGTGCTTACTGATAGTATAGTATGACATATAGGATTTACTTTTAAAATACCCGAGAAAATAAAAATTGAGAATAGATACAAAAATAGCAGAAAGTTGATGGTGTCTTCAGCTGGGTAATACATAAAAAAGAGTTCATTGTACTGTTCTATTTTCATGTGTTTGACAATCCATAATAAGAAATATTCCTACTTTGTATCTTCTGCACTACTACCACCATCATTTCACCTGGGCAACAGTAGAAAACTCATAATTTGTCATCCCCATTCTGCTCTTGCCCTTCTTTGCTGTCTACTGTCCACACACCAGCCAGAGAAATCTTTTGGTCACACCATGTAATTCTCCTGCTTACAACCAGCTTCACATTACATTTAGTATAAAATTGGAATCTCCCACCATGATCTCTAAGAATTGGCTCTTGCCAACCCCTCAGAACTCCCCTTTATCACAATACCCTAGCCACAGTAGACATTTTACTGTTGAGTTCATTGCCACTTTGGGGCCTTTATACTTACTGTTTTTACCCAAGATCTTGGCATGGCTAGCTCCCTCTCAGCTCAAAGCTTATCTTCTTAAGGGACCTTCTTTGGTCACCTTATTTATTTATTTATTTGTTTGTTTGTTTTCAGATTTGAAGGATCACTTTTATTTTTTTAATTGAATGAAAGATCCTTTAAATTCTATAGTGCTTTACAATTTTCAAAAGTTCCACCCACATGATTTCATATAATCCCATAATAACCCCTTTTTTTAATCCCCTGTCCCTTTATTGCCCCCCTTCCCCTCTCCCCACTGGTAACCACTAGTTTTTTCTTTATATCTGTTAGTCCACTTCTTTTTTGTTTTATTCACTAGTTTGTTGCATTTTTTAGATTCCACATATAAGTGATATCATACAGTATTTTTATTTCTCCTTCTGACCTAATTCACTTACTATAATGCCCTCCAAGCCCAACCATGTTGCTGCAATGGCAAAATTTCATTCTTTTTTTATGTCTGAGTATTCCGTCATATATATATCTCCCACATCTTCTTTATCCATTCATCTGTTGATGGACATTTAGGTTGCTTCCATATCTTGGTAATTGTAAATAACACTGCTATGAACATTGGGGTGCCTGTATCTTTTCAAACAAGTGTTTTTGGTTTTTTTGGACATATACCCAGGAGTGGAATTGCTGGGTCACACGGTAGTTCTATTTTTAGTTTTTTGAGCAATCCCCATACTGTTTTCCACAGTGGCTGCACCAATATATTCCCAACAGTGTAGGGTTCCCTTTTCTCCACATCTTTGCCAACATTTGTTATTTGTGTTCGTTGTGATAATAGCCATTCTGACAAGTGTGAGGTGATATCTTTTTTTTTTTTTTTTTTTGCGGCACACAGGCCTCTCACCGTTGTGGCCTCTCCCGTTGCGGAGCACAAACTCCGGACGCGCAGGCTCCGGACACGCAGGCTCAGCGGCCATGGCTCAGCGGCCTAGCCGCTCCGCAGCATGTGGAATCTTCCCAGACCGGGGCACGAACCCGTGTCCCCTGCATCGGCAGGCGGACTCTCAACCACTGCGCCACCAGGGAAGCCCGTGAAGTGATATCTTATTGTGGCTCTGATTTGCATTTCTCTGATGATTAGCGATATTGAGCATCTTTTCACGTGCCTGTTTGGCCACCCTATTTAAAATCATCTCCCCAGGGCTTCCCTGCTGGCGCAGTGGTTGAGAGTCCGCCTGTCGATGCATGGGACACGGATTCGTGCCCCGGTCTGGGAAGATCCCACATGCCGCAGAGCAGCTGGGCCCGTGAGCCATGGACTGGCTTAGTCCTGCTTAGAGGAACTATACTCAACATGCACACTATGCTAGCAAAGACCCTGAAGTACTATCTCTGTACACCATGTAGGGATGTCATTGTTTCCCACTGGAAAAATTTACTAGAAGACAAAATTTTAAATATATTCTGAAACAGAGCACGAAAAATATTATAGACCAACAAAAGGCAATGAATATAAATAGACAAGTCACTAAAACGAGAAATAATACCATTGATAAATACTTGAAAAAGTAATCACCTTCACTAGAAAACAATGAATCTTTAAAACAACAAGATACCTGTTATGCAAGACAACTTATGCAGTTGGCCTAGATTTTCTAAAAGATAATACTCAAAGTTGTAATGGTGCTGTGGTAAAACCACTTGTTTGTTCAAATGGGTGGATAGATGGGCACAAACTTCCTAGAAAGCAATTTAACAGTATGTATTAAGAATCTTTAAAAGAGGCAAAGTTTAGATTCCCTAGAAATATACCCTAAAGAAACAAAGATATATATGAAACTTACATTCAAAAATGTTTCTCTGAGAATCATTTATTAGAACAAAATATTAGAAACAAGCTAATTTCCCAATAATAAGGGAATGATCAATTAGAGCACATCTATTATTTAGCTATTAAAAATGTTTTCAAAAAATTTTTAATGACATAAATGAGTTATATCAAAAGAAAAAAGTAAAATAGAAAGCTATATATATGCATATTTGCAAAAAACAAAAAAATACAACACAAGGGATAATACTTTTCTCCAAAAAGTAGAAATTTTGATTTTTCTGTGTTTTCACATTTTTTATTCATTAATTTTAGTTAAAGATTCACCTCTTCCAGGAAGCCTCTTCTGACCCCTAGACTGGGCTAAGTACCCCCTCTTCAGTACTTCCATATCAGCCCATGAAAACCCCCATCACTGTTCACATTATACTGAAACTACCTACTTGGTTATCTCTCTCCCCACAAAATTAGAATTCATGAAACTAGCAATGGCATTTTAATCATCTTCGGTACACTGAAGATATTCAATATTTAGGGAACTAAGACAGACCTAAACATTCCTCTTTGGCTCAGAACAGCCATATGTCTGGTTTTAATAGTGCTGGGACAATAATTCAAGTGGCCCCAACAAGACTGCCTCTATTGTTGAGCCCTATCCAAGCCAATAGGGTTGGGTGTAAGCAGGAACTGTAACATTCTCCCTACCCCAACCTAGGACATGAACTAGAACTCCCAAAGTAATCCAGTCTACCTGGACCCTGCAGGCCTAGGTAAACCCAGCTTCTGCTGAAGGTCCTAACACATGCACTGCCTCATCTGCTACCCCATAGATCACAGCTCTGGAAGTCCCTGGAACAGCTGAAGGCTTGGGTCGAGGGTTGGAATATCAAATGGCAGTTCCATTTCTCAAATTTTAGAGGCAAGAGGGATGGTAAAGGCCTTCTAATACAATCCCTTCATTTCTCTCTGGTATTCCTCAAGTCCCAAAGTCTCTAGAATTTTCTGATCCCTGGATCCATCTAGATAATAGATAGATCTGTCTAGAGTAGACTCTGGTTTCCTTTGTTAGAAAGATGAAAACTTTCTGCCAGAAAGTTGCCCTTTGAATTACTTTGTGGAAAATACTCTACACTGTGTGCTCCACCCAGCTCCAGGATGAAGTTTTTCTGCTTCAGAGCAATGACAAGATGGCTTCTCTGCTTGTCACAGCCCTGTATGCTTTCTAGCTATCAGGGGGTTTCAGGCCTTATGGTTTTATTTGTAATCTGCTAATATATATCTAAATATGTATATAACCATCTTTTCTCTGTTGAATTTCTTTCCTAATCACAAGAGCCACTGCTGGGAATTGTATTTTTGACTTGGTTAATTGGGAGATTTTAAGCCAGGGATGGTGGCCAATAATTAGGTACCATTTGAGTAGGACTTACATTACGTCGACATTATCAGTACCAGGTTTGAAACTGAACATGAACAAATCTGCAGGCCAATTCTAAGTATTTATGCTGGGATATTTTGTATTTATTTGCATAAGCTCTGCTATAATTTCTACCATTTTAGACATCTAATGTTCTAAAATGCTCTCTACTTTAAAAGGCCTATATTGAGTATTGTTTTCTTATTCTTTGTATCTCAATTCCAGTCTTCTTTCTTCTTTACTCCTAGAAGAGTGAGAAAAGTGATATAGAGAAAGGACAAAATTTGGAATGAAGAGAAAAAGAACAAAAACTCTGTAGATATTCACCGATACACAATGAAATGGCATCACTGATAGTCTACATATAAGAAAGAATGACAGAATCTCTGTGCCCTGGCACCCACAAGAATTAAGGCCAAAGGCAAAAACAAAACAAAACAAAAAAAGTCTATGGAACTACTTTCTATAATGAAGTGTCAGGTGAAAAAGAGAAAGCCCAACACAGAAAATAGGACCGATGCTGAGTGTATTTCTCAAAATGGGAAGTGATGTTGTAGCATATGAGTTACCTGAGGGGGAGCAAACAAAGGAAGCCAGGTCCCTTTTTCTATTTATTCTTTTTCTTCCTCTTACTGGAAAATTAGGTTCTATTATTTTTTTAAATATTAACCTATTTCTATCATCCAAGTTTCAGAAGGAAATGTTAAGTGAAAGAAGGCAAATTTCCATTAAAATCATATACCTAATAACTTACATAGCTGTCACCCCAAAACCTATTTCTAATAAAGCAAGTGTTGGCAGAGCTAAATCCCCAAGGGGATTAAATCTGGACGGTCCGGGCCCCGCTGATAGAGGCAGTAAACAGACTATATGGCAGAGGTCAGTAATTTCCAACAGATATCTAATAACCGAGTCTAGAAAGAAGAAAACTTCAGCTCTCCCCTTTTGGCAGAAAGCTTTACTTTTTTACATTTTAAAACTCTTTACAGTTCATATGGTTTCCAGACCTGCTCTCCAGAAGCGAGGGCAGTTTCTTGCCTGGGTCTCTCAGCTCCCCACATGTGATTTTTCAGGCAGCCAGCCAGATGGACATTTGATTTGAAAATTAAGCCTTAAATTTAGCACTGTGAAAGGGGAAAGTATGCCTGAACACAAATGCCTGGCACGGGGCAAGGTAACCAGATAAGGCAAGCTGGGTTAACGGGATTCATTAGCCCGGCGATTCAGAAAGTCCTGCTGGAGGGAAACATCTGCTGCAGACACAAGGAAGCCCATCTCCGCACCCCCATCCCAGTGTCTAGGGCTGCCCGGTTTCCCACATTTTTGTTTTTCTGACATGCTACAACCTGGGAGCAGCTGAGAAAGAAACCTGGGAGCAGCTGCTTCAAATACTTCCTTGAGCTCTGCCAATTCAGAAATGAAGCCTAGATGGAGCTAATCCTCTCTCTTTCTTTAAATGTCAGGCACAGTCTCATGCACCTTAAGGTGCAGAGGCATCAGGGAGATTCCAAGTAACAGAGAGCATTTGGATTAAAGATGGGTCTGGTATCCAATGACCCTATAGCAGACATCATCCTCCAGTGGTAAAGACAGCAGACAATGATGTTCACAGAACACGCGATACGTGGACACCTCCTCTTGTCTCATATTAGTTGCAGGGAAGAAGGAGGATAGAGGATACTAAAAAGATATTCTGATCTTGCCTCAAAATGATTTGCTTAATTTAAATGCATTTGGTTCATCCGTCACATAATTACTGAGCATCAACTACATGCAGGATGCTGTGCAGTCAGGTGACGGAAATAGAGACTGTCTCAGTCTCCAGTAACTCACAATGGCATGACAGACAGGCAAGCACAGCGGGACAACCCCCCTCTCCCACATCTATCCTGGCCCCCTTCCACTGGCTCTTCCTCCACGCAGCAGGTGTGAGCTTTTCCAAAGGCAAATCCTTCCATGTATTCTCTCTGTTCTTAGGAAAAACACTCAAGCTCTCGATGTGGTCTTCAAGGCCCTGCAGGCTCTGACTCTGACCACTTTTCCAGCCTCACCTCACTGCTTTTCTCTCAGTCTCTGTGCTTCTGCCATTCAGTCCCTCATCATCGCATCCTCCTTCCCTCCACAGGGCCTTGTGCACATGCTGCTTCCTCTGTCTGTAATTCTGCTTCTCATCCCATCCCATCACCCCACACACTGTCTGATTAACTCCTAGCTGTCATAAGTTCTCAGCTTAAATTTACTACTTCCTCAAAGAACCCATTTCTAAACTTTCTCACCTCTGTCTACTGCCCCCCACACACATACACAAAAAAACCCTTTCTTTAGAATCATAGTCTTTTCCTTAGCAGCACTTGCCTTGGCATGTAATTACACACTACTTAGCGTGACTGCAGTGGTTCCCCTTTATCTGCGGTTTCACTCTCTGCAGTTTCAGTTACTTGCAGCCAACCGCAGTCTGACAACATCAAATGGAAAATTTCAGAAATAATTCGTAAGTTTTAAATTGTGCGCCGTTCTGAGTAGCATGATGAAATCTTGCGCTGTCCTGCTCCATCCCACCTGGGACGTCAACCATCTCTTTGCTCAGTGTATCCCACCCTTTAGTCACTTAAGACCTGACTAGGTTATCAGATCACTGTCAGGGCATCGCAGTGCTTGTGTTCAAGTAGTCTTACTTTACTTAATAATGGTCCCAAAGTGCAAGAGTAGTGATGCTGGCGATTCAGATATTTTCTTCCTGTGCCTAATTTATAAACTTTATCATAAGTATGTATGTATAGGAAAAAACATAGCACACATAGGGTTTGGTACTATCCATGATTTCAGGTATCACCTGCGGGGGGTGGTCTTGGATAAAGGGAGACTACTGTATTTTATTACGTCTACCTTCCCCGCTAGACACTAATCTTCATGGTTGCCGAGACCATGTCTATTGGGGTTCACTGCATTTCTAGTACCTAACACAGTACCTGGCATATAATAATATAGACAAATAAATGAAAGGTAAGAAGACCTTTATGACATTATGTGCTATGATAGAGACAAGCAGAATTTGTGGGAGTGTCTGGTCAGGGCATTAACTCCAGCAACCTTGTGCTCTGAATTGTCTCCTGACACTTTCTGTTACAATTTCTCCCATTTGGAATACAATATCCTCATTGTTGGAAGATCCTACTTTTTTAAGTCCCTCTCTTCTTTCCCTAAATCATTCTGTAACTTTCTTGTATCTAACTCTCCTCTTCCACTATCATTTTTTATTACTATTATTTTTATTACCATTGTATCTATCCTTACATTTCCAACCTCCCATTCTGTGTTAATTCTTTTTATCCTATAGAGCCTCTGACTTCCCTTCTTAGGCTCCTTCCTCACCATCACTACAAAGGTGAAGAGGATCAGAGTCACAGTACCTAAGGGCTGGAAGGGACCTTGAAATATCTGGCCCAATGGTACTCAAACTTCAATGTGCATAAGAATCCCATGAGGTGCTAATAGAGTCCTATCCCAGACTCAGAGATTTTGATTCAGGAGGTCTAGTAAAGGCAGTCCTCAGACCTCACTGTTAGAAGCACTAAATGGTCCAGTAATGCTCATGTTGGCCCCTCAGGGGCCACCACCGAGTAAGAGGGCAGCTGAGGACACCTGCTCTGGGGCCTCTTGTATATGTATATGTACTTGTGTATACTGGTATACTTGTATATGTTCTATATATTGGACTTCTATAAAGATTTCTTTTAAAAGTAATCTGCTGATTGGAAAAAGCTTTTAGATTACGGTATCCAACTCCCTTGTTTTACAGATGAGAAAATTGAGGTCCTTGGTCCTTAGTCACACAGCCAATTTAGTGACAAAGCAGGGACCAGACATCAGCTTCCTGACACTAGACTGGTGGGCTTTCCCCAATACCCTCACTGCTGTGCCATCCGGCAGTCCTATAATGAGCAGCATATATATGACAATGGCAGTCGTAGCGGGACCACATTTTACCAAAGTACCTAGTTGGAAATATGGGAAAGAGATGAGGGAGACAATGGATTTATGCTAGCTCATCTATTTGTATTTTTCATCCAGCATGTTCTTAGCCTCCATGTGCAATAAACCTATGTGCAATAAACCTAGGTAGTCCTCCTTTACGACCAGTACCCTTCCCTAATTCTCTTCTGCTCTCCCTATGCTCTCACCCCTCCATTCAATTAGCTCTTCAATGGATGATCTTTGCTGGGAGCCAATTCTTCCATGAGTTATTCTGACATAATGATATCTCTGCTACTAGCCTCCCAAAACTTGTGTTAGTGTCCTCCCATGTGTGTTCTCCCAGAGTACCTCATGCTGCACTTTATCATGGCACCTACTGCTGTAAAATAATCGTCTGTTTATTGGTCCACCTCTTCCCCGGGACTCCAGGCTCCTTTAGGGAAGGAACATGGGTCTTAATAATCCCTGTATCCATAGTACCTAGCATAGTGGCTGGTACGGAGAAGAGTTACATAAATGTAGGTCTAATGATAGATGGGTGAGTAGTAAATATGAGTCCCTGCCACCACTCTCAAGTCCCCTGTAAAATGCCTACTTCATGTCTCTGATGAAGCCCTGGCATGTGTAGACTGACACACAGAGCAAATTAGATTATCTGAATGAAATACATCTCCTATTGCCAACACAGCCCGTTCGATTTTGCTGATGTTCGTGGGTTATCCTCCACGAAGCCCTTTTAATCTCAATTTCATTTCTCAATGCTTCATTTTTCTGCTTTACCCCTGGAACTCCCCCATACTAGGCTTAACACTGGACATTAGTCAAATTTAAAACCAATAGATGCTTATTTTGAATTAATGCTCATTTTTCTGAAGCTTAGAGAAAGTATACTTTATTGCACATATATTCTCCATTAAAAAATAGTATCAATTTTCTTCACACCTTCAAAATCTATTCTTTCTCCATCATTAGAGTCCATTCCTTCTGCAATGTTCAGCATCACAATCCCAGTTACACTCTCCCTTTCTTCCTTGTGGAAGTTACCTCTAGTAACTAGTCCACAATGGCACTGCCAGAGTGTTCTTCCCATGTGTTGCTGACAATATCACTCTTACAGCCTCCAAGTTTCCCAGATGCTTCTGAGTCTTTAGATCTAATTTAGAGATCATTATTCTTACTTTCTATTCACACTGCACTCTTTCTTTTTTCTTCCATTATTACACCTCTATTCCTTGTCAAAATTCAAGAGAGAATTTTTTAAGTTCCTGACATGGAATAAGGAACTAGATCTTAGTTTTTGATAATACTGCTCAAGTTTAAAGGTGGTTTAATGTTCCCCTGAATCACAGCTTCAAGGCACCATTTCCACCCAGGCTCCAAAATCCTACTAAGGTTTTCTACCACCTGGCTTCGGTTTATCAACAGAGCCTGCATACCGACAAGAATTTTTGAAAGCTGCACATTCCTAATGAGATGAGTCATTTTGCTCACTCATCTTACCTGTGAGTAAAAACAATGAAATGTGAGAGTATCCTGCAATTCTAGAGATAAACCTATTACATACAATATAGGTATGATTGCATTCTATTGGGGGCAGAAATTACCTTTTATTTAACTCTGCACCCCCAGCACATGGCATTCTTCCTAACACATGGTAGGCACTTAATAAATGTCTACGGAGTGAAAAAGTGAACAAACATAGAACCTCTGATTAAAAGCTAAAAACCAGTGAGCATTAGTTTCCTAGGTCCACTATAACAGATTACCACAAACTAGGTTTTAAAACAGTAAATCTTTATTCTCTTACAGTTCTACAGGCTGGAAGTCCAAAATCAAGTTGTGTGCTGAGTGGTGTTCTCCCTAGAGGCTCTAGAGAAGGAACTGTTCCACACCCCTCCCCCAGCTCCTGGTAGCCTCAGGCATCTTGACCTGGGGCTCTATAGCTCCAACCTCTGCATTCACATTATCTTTTTGTCTATGTACCTTCTTCCCTGCTCTTCTCTTATACACTTGGGATTGGATTACCAGGATGATCTCATCTCAAGATCCTTAACTTAATGATATAGGCAAAGACCCTTTTTCCAGATAAGATCACATACACAGGCTCCAGTGGACCTATCTTTTAGGGGGCTGGGGGCACCATTCAAGCCACGACAATAGGGTATAGTATAATATCAATTATTTTTTAAATAAATACTGTGTGGAGGAGTAGAGAGTAATAAGAAGAGGAGAAAACAAAGATACAAAGATGGGAGAGAAAAGGGAGTAATAAAATGCCTTCACAAGTTCACTGTAGTTCATTCTGATCTGTATAATGGAATCAAGAGAAATTTCAGTATTTTCTTTATACTCTTAAATTTTCTTAATTTTCTACCCACAAAAGACAGATAATATACCAATCTAAAATGCATGGGTTGGTCTTGGATTGGAAGAACTAACATTGTGAAAATGACTCTACTACCCAAAGCAATCTACAGATTCAATGCAATCCCTATCAAACTACCAATGGCATTTTTCACAGAACTAGAACCAAAAATTTCACAACTTGTATGGAAACAAAAAAGACCCCGAATAGCCAAAGCAATCTTGAGAAAGAAAAATGGAGCTGGAGGAACCATGCTCCCGGATTTCAGACTATAGTACAAAGCTACAGTAATCAAGACAGTATGGTACTGGCACAAACAGAAATATAGATCAAGGGAACAGGATAGAAAGCCCAGAGATAAACCCACACACATATGGTCACCTTATCTTTGATAAAGGAAGCAAGAATATACAATGGAGAAAAGACACCCTCTTCAATAAGTGGTGCTGGGAAAACTGGACAGCTTCATGTAAAAGAATGAAATTAGATCACTCCCTAACACCATACACAAAAATAACTCAAAGTGGATTAAAGACCTAAATGTAAGGCCAGACACTATAAAACTATTAGAGGAAAACATAGGCAGAACACTCTATGACATAAATCACAGCAAGATCCTTTTTGACCCACCTCCTAGAGAAAGGGAAATAAAAACAAAAATAAACAAACGGGACCTAATGAAACTTAAAAGCTTTTGCACAGCAAAGGAAATCATAAACAAGACAAAAAGACAACCCTCAGAATGGGAGAAAATATTTGCAAATGAAGCAACTGACGAATGATCAATCTCAAAAATATACAAGCAGCTCATGCAGCTCAATATCAAAAACAAATCCAATCCAAAAATGGGCAGAAGACCTAAATAGGCATTTCTCCAAAGAAGATAATACAGATTGTCAACAAACACATGAAAGGATGCTCAACATCACTAATCACTAGAGAAATGCAAATCAAAACTACAATGAGTTATCACGTCATACCAGTCAGAATGGCCATCATCAAAAAATCTAGAAACAATAAATGCTGGAGAGGGTGTGGAGAAAAGGGAACCCTCTTGCACTGTTGGTGGGAATGTAAATTGATACAGCCACTATGGAGAACAGTATGGAGTGTCCTTAAAAAACTACAAATAGAACTACCATATGACCCAACAATCCCACTACTGGGCATATACCCTGAGAAAACCAAAATTCAAAAAGAGTCATGTACCACAATGTTCATTGCACATCAATTTACAATAGCTAGGACATGGGAGCAACCTAATGTCCATCAACAAATGAATGGATAAAGAAGATGTGGCACATATATACAATGGAATATTACTCAGCCATAAAAAGAAAAAAAATTGACTTATCTGTAGTGAGGTGGATGGACCTAGAATCTGTCATACAGAGTGAGGTAAGTCAGAAAGAGAAAAACAAATACCGTATGCTAACACATATATATGGAATCTAAAAAAAAAAAATGGTTCTGAAGAACCTAGGGGCAGGACAGGAATAAAGATGCAGACGTAGAGAATGGACTATGGAATTGAGGACACTGGGAGTGGGAAGGGTAAGCTGGGAAGAAGTGAGAGAGTGGCATGGACACATATACACTACCAAATGTAAAACAGATGGCTAGTGGGAAGCAGCTGCATATCACAGGGAGATCAGCTCGGTGCTTTGTGACCACCTAAGAGGGGTGGGATAGGGAGGGTGGGAGGGAGACACAAGAGGGAGGAGATATGGGGATATATGTATATGTATAGCTGATTCACTTTGTTATACAGCAGAAACTAACACACCTTTGTAAAGCAATTATACTCCAATAAAGATGTTAAAAATAAATTAATTAATTAATTAGATGCATGGGAGAAATGAAGCCATTGAGATTATCTCAGGAGATCTGAAGCAAAATGCCCTTGCAGTAGAAATGTGTATCCAATTCATCAGCCGTAAGTAGTTAATTGACAAATGCTGTCAAAACATTTGTTTGGTTTGGTATAGACAACCACTGGGCTCTGACTGAAACCAAATTTACTCAGTATAATATTATGATCTCTTCCAGCTTTCAGATTTTAAGATCTTAAGAAGGTTTTACATTATTAAAGTTAATGTTCTAAAATCTTCAAGGCCTCTGTGGTTTAGGTTTAGGTTTGTTTTTTCAAAAGAAATTCTAGACCTCTCCCTATGACAACAGAGAAGAGATACATAAACCTATTTTTGAAAAAGAGAATCAAGTTTTAAATGTTACATAGAATGTGGTGTATTTTTAACTTCCATTGTCATCTCAGATAAGTGGGTCCTAGCTCCAGAAAAGCCTGCTATTTTGGTGAGCAGCTGCATGGGTTTGAGTTCACAGCCAAGGCAGAACCAAACTACTCTGATTAATAAAAAGAAGACAAATATGAGGGGCCCCAGGTACTGAAAGGAGACTGGAGACAGCTGTACTGAGCACTGAATGGGGAAAGGAGAGATGATAAAGGCCAGCAGCAGAGAAAGAGAACTTTGGGGAAGAAAAATGTCAAAATGGGATTTCATATTGTTTGCTATAGAGTTTGTGAAATAAACTTCCTCATTTATATCCCCCACAAAGTCTTCATTCAACTCTACCTTGCTCCCTAATGCTTTCACCTGGGGGGTTCTTCAAGGGAGCTTTAAGAGGAGAAAAAGAGAGCCACTAACATCTGGGTTATATAAACTTTAAAAAGAAATTAGGAGATGCCACTGGAAAAAAAACCCATGTGCAGAGTTTTGAAAGTACTATAATTTCCTGTTATTTCAAGATGCACCTCATTTGGGGAAATAGTCACCATTTAGAAATTCAACACAAAAAATTGTATTCATGCAATGTAATAATTGATTACAATGGAAAATCACTTATAAGAACTACAGCAATGTCACGGCTCACATACAGAAACCAGCGCATTGGCAAATGGATGCTTCCATTTGCAAAGCTGACATGCAGAATCGCCCAAGAAATGATCAGTCCAAGACTTAAGAAACTGAAATTAATTTATCGGGGGTGAAACTATTTTTGAAACACTTTTACTCTGAGCTAGCACTGTGAGCTAAAAATTAAATCAATTTTAAACCATTTGCACTGAGTCCAAAAAGTACTGAGGCTACTCCCATTAGTTTACTTTTGAATTCATTGTCATTTAAGCCCATAATAGTGTGTTTTATTAACACTGTTTAAAAAAAGAAGAATCAATATTTTTCACCTCAAATTTTCCTTTCAAATATGCAGATTTCTTCATATAGACCCTGAATAGCTGTCCCCTAGACCCAATGGTACCATCATAACATAAATTATTTACATGGGCTGGAGGTAAAAAAAGAAAATTGAGTTGGTGCTCTGCCTTGTGTTTAACCACAGAAGTCTCCACTCCCCCTGCAAGTCCACAGGCCCTGATGAAGATGAAATAACTCGAAGTAGGGTTCATCTGTTCTCCCATGTAATCAATAGAATTCCAGAACCTTGCATGTTCCCACTCCCTCACTTACAAGAAGCACACAGACACACTAAATACGTGTCAGCTGCAGATTCATTAAGTTCAATGACCTTGGGCATTTTTTTGTTGAGGGAGCTCAAGGACAAAAAGAGCATCTTTAATAAGAATAATAAGCCACTGTTACCCAAGACCAACATTTAGGATCAAATCCAATACAGGGGGCTAACATCCATGAATTACTCCTCTCCTGAGTGAGTTATTGCCAAGAATTCAACAGCAAATGATAGAGCTTTTGAGCACAGGTCTACATACCTCTAATCTGGGAGGACAAAGAAGATGGGAAGAGTTCCTTCCGAGCTGCCTGAAAGGATCTGCTAGCCACACTTCTGAATCTCTGCCCAAATTTACTCAGGGAATTCTGCAAACCAAAACTGAGGCAGATACTTTACAGATGAGTGCAATACAGCTAGTAATTGCAGTATAAAACTTATAGTCAAACTGTTTCAAATTATTGATGTTTGGGGATTTACATGTGTCACTAATACATTTTTAAAAGCAGAACATTTTGGGGTTTTTTTTCATATTGTGCTATGATTAAGAAAAGATAAACTTGAAACTTGCTGGTTGGTGGTCTGACATGAAACCCTTGTCTCTGGAAACTCCCACGTGTGACGGAAGTGAAACCTTCCATGCTTTAGTCAATATGCCCAACCTGTTGCTGCTCACTCTTAAACCTTCCGATAAAAATTGCTATCAGTAGACTGAGTAATAATGCTTCAAGTTCCAATTACTTAATATAGGAAATAACAGGTTCAATGTAATCATTCTCAGTGGATTTTGTAAATATATCACAAAAACCCAGTCTTATGGAAAAGGGTAACTATCAATTTAGAAAGATGAAGAAACTATACTTTAAAATTAAAAACAGACTAAATATTAAGCAATAGGGAAATGGTTATGTGAATTATAAGACATGAACTCAAAGGAATGCAGCCCTTAAAAATGCAGCCCTTAAAAATTAGGTATATAAAGACAATAGAAAAAGGTTTGTAAAACGGTAATGATATGATGTGAAGTAAAAATGGAAGGCGGGAATTCCCTGGCGGTCCAGTGGTTAAGACCTCGTGCTTTCACTGCTGACGGCCCGGGGTTTGACCCCTAGTCAGGGAACTAAGATCCCACGAGCCGTGTGGTGCAGCCAAAAAACAAAAAGTAAAAAGAGAAGGATAAAAACATATACACACAATTATTAGAAACCTTGGCATAGAAAAAAAAGACAGAAAGGAAATGTAAGAAAACAGTAATAATTACTTTTGGATAATGGAAGCATGAATGTTATTTTCTTCCTTCTACTTTTTCCTATTTTCCAAATTTCTCTTAATGAACATATGCTACTTTTATAATGGAAAAAAACCCTACATACTAAAGAAAAAAATGAAACGAAATTTTCTATACTAATATCCAGTGGGAGTTATCACTTAAACCAGAAAATTTGATTAAACAAAGAGAAAATTTGCATCTACTGAAATAATATATTTGTTTGCATAATTATGCAGCATCTAGGAATACCAGACTTGAAGAGTACAGACAATATTCTGCAGGAAAGAAAGCCCTTGTCTCTCCCTATAAATACTCACAGTTTCCAAATGAGAAATGATTGAAGAAGATTGATGGGAAGAGTTCTGTGAAAGAGCCTGGGAGATTTAAGCCAAGTATACCAAAGCTCAGGAAAGTATAAAGTGGAATTTGTTACACAAAAAGCTGATGGGCAAGAGCAGTTTGAAATCCAGAGAAGGCGGGAAAACATCCCGCCTGAAAGAGGGACGACTGCACCAGAGCATCTGAGCTCAGATTGTTCTAATGCACAAGTGTAAGTTCAGAAGATGTTAGGGAAGTAAAAACTACTAAGAAAAAGTAACACTGACTTTATTTGTTCATAGTGACAAAAGCCACTATGCCAACAGCCAGCAAGATCAAACAGAGAATCCTGAACTGAGAATCCAGAGGCCAGGCTTATAGCATAGAGCTCATTTTCTTCTCGGCTCAATTCTCTCACCTGTAACTAAAAGTAGTGCCATCCAATAGAAATAGAAGGTCAGCCACAAATGTCGACCACAACGGTAATCTTAAATGTAAAATGGGTAGCTAGTGGGAAGCAGCTGCATAGCACAGGGAGATCAGCTCAGTGCTTTGTGACCACCTAGAGGGGTGGGATAGGGAAGGTGGGAGGGAGACACAAGTGGGAGGATATATAGGGATGTATGTATATGTATAGCTGATTCACTTTGTTATACAGTAGAAACTAACACACCATTGTAAAGCAATTATACTCCAATAAAGATGTTAAAAAATAAATAAATTTTCTGGTAGCCACATTTAAACAAGTTTTTCAAAAGGTAAATTTAATAATATGTTTGACTTAACCCAATGTATACAAAATACTATAATTTCAAAATGGAATCAACATAAAACAAATTATTAATGACATACCTTACATACTCTTTTTGGTACTATGCCATCAAAATCTGGTATATACTATATACTTAATAACACATCTGAACTTGGACCAGCCTCATTTCAAGTACTCAAGAGCCTCATGAGACTAACGGCTACTTAGCTGGGTAGCAGAAGACCTCCACACTCCTTCCCTTGTCCCAAATCCATATGACTAGAAATGCTGATGGGACAGAACAAAAATTGGAAGTTACACAAATACATGAAAGTCAGAAAATGATTCAGAGTTGAGGACAACACATGTAATGGGGAAAGAAATAAAAGATGAAAATGAGAAAAATTAAAATCTGAATTTCTGAAGGAAAGAAAAATATGGCAAAATAATTACTGATTGGCCATGTGTTTGACTAAAAATGTGAGCCTTACTACAAAAAAAATGTAAATCGGCATTACAGAATTATTCCTTTGTGAGGATTTATGTGAAAAACTATGCTTATCATTTTAAAAAATTAATGGAATTCCTTCCCTTGGATGTCTTTTAAAATTTGAGAGATACATGCATAGAGATACAAGTGTAGGTAAAGAGATGGCCTTGACTAGAGGTTCTCGATTGTGTCTGCATAGTAGAATCATCTTGGAAACTTTATAAAACACCAGAGCCCTCCCCTCACTTACTTGCTCTGGGCATGGTTGGGGCACAGATACAATGGGCAGCCCACGTTGAGGAGTGTTGTATGGGATGACCTCTGCGGGAACTTTCAGACTCCCTCTCACTGCCCCTCACCTGCCCAGGTGCTCTCATGGTGGCCAGTGGCCCAGGATGTTAGCATAACCTGAGAAACCCTCAAGAGAAACACTAAGTATCTCCTGGTACGTTTTCCACAGGTTCAGTCAGCAGACGGCACTCGTAGCCTGGGGGAGAGTGTGCACTTCCTATACAGCAGGCACAGTAATTTCTAGAAATTGGAATTGTTCGCTTCTACTTAGTTTTAAAACTTAAGTCACCAAAAGATTTTATCAAAGGCTAATTCAACACCTATTTCTTAAGCACTTTCGCATATTTAACAGATTGTAGATACAGAAGATTGGTCCTGACTGGAAAGGAATATAAGTAACAAAACCTTGAAAAGGAAGGCTATAAAGGGAGAGTTTTGTCTCTCTACTTATTGTGTGGCTTAAGTTTACATTGTTCATTCGCTTGCACAATGCTAAGAACATAGATGAATAATGCTCCAGGCACTAAAAGTGAGGATATATATATTTATTCACATATATATTACATTTAGATAAAAATATATATATATATTATGTTTCTATTTCTATAATTGTGTACAAAGCCCTTCAAATGCAAAATAAATAGAGAAGAAGTGGTCAGACCACAAAGTCTACATTTACACATCACAACACGAGTAGGTAAAAGGCTAATTTAGGTTCTTACTTGCCATGGAACTCTGGACAAGTCATTCCTTTTCTAGGCCTTAATCTCTCCATCTCTAAAAAGAGGCACTATCACCTACCCCCTGGGGTTTTATGAGAGTTAAATGTGGAAGCACTGGAGCCCACGCATGGTAGTTGCTGAATAAACATGTGTTGAATCTGAATGTAAATGCCATGCTCCTTGCTTCTGAGCGCAGGAGAAGGGAGACCTGAAGGCCAGAATGACAACTAATTGCCCAGAGTAGCACATCGATCACTTACACAGACCAGGTTTCCTGACTGGTGCTTTCATCGTACCCCCTTTCCCTCAGGAATCTCCTCCCCGAAGCTGACCATGCCTTCCCTCCCTCCAGGACAAGCCAGTGAAGGCTCCTGCCCTAGCATGAACCTCAAGTCCAGAAGCCCTCTGCCAGAGAACACAGGGAAGCCACAGTACTTAGCAGTGCCCAGCCCAGTGTGATACCCACATCCAGCAACATCTGGATGCCTCTGATCTCCTCCAGGCTTTTTACTTTATCTGTGCATCATGACCCATTGGTGTCTAGCATAGACCCAAAGCACTTTCCTAACATTTTCCATTAACATTGCCATGGGATTAAGTATGCATTAACTACTGTCTTAGAGCAACTTCCCTAAAAGCAGATCCTGAGATGAGGATTCATATGTAAAGGGTTCTTTAGGAAATCACTTCTGGGAGAAGCTGGTAAGGAAGATGAGAAGCAACACATGGAAGGGGAAGAAGCCATGCGAGGGTATGACTGCAGGCAAAGGCCCATCCTCAGCCTGATCTCAACAGGCGCTTGGGGTGCTAACTGCACCTCAGAGCTTGTCCAACTTGAGGCAGGGGTGCTGCTCTTTCTTACTCCTGCACCAATCGGTCATTGGCTCCAATAGCCCAAGGACAGTGCTCTGAAGAAAGTAGCAAATAATGCAGACAGGAACTGCGGGTGAGCACAGGAAGACAGCAGTGGTCTGTGCAGAGCGCTGAGAGCATCCTCTATGACCACCAGCTCCAAAAGAGGACTCAGAGCTCCCGGGGCTATCTCAAATCTAAGCCCATTTGATTTCTCCAACTTCTCAAATTCCAAGAAGTGAAAAGCCAGTCTCCATAGCCTGAGAACATTCTGCAAAGACCACAACCCCAGCCACTGGAATTGGCTAGTAATGGGACTCAGCAAAATTTTACAGATCAAGCTCCTCTGGTAGATTGCCCTCTCAGCAAGAATACTTGTTACTGCTCAGTTTGAAAATTCCATAGACACTGTGCTAGGCTCAAGGGACACAGACATGATCAAGAGAGATGCCCTAAAGGAGCTCACAGTAGAAGGTAATCTTACAAATGGAAAATCTTGTGTGATTTTTAACCGAATCCCATTTTTAACCGAATGGAGAACACGCCATTCTCACTGATGTGCTTCTACCTTCAACATCACAGGATCAGCAACAATACTTTTCAAAACATCACCCCATATCAAATTACAAAGAGATGTTACCTCATAAGGAATAGACAAGAAGCTAAATGAAGCCACAAGAAAGTAAGACCAATGCTACTTCTAATTATAATGACAATGATAGCTAGCATGTGTGGGACACATACAATCATCAAGTTTCTGAATATCTAAGTTACTGGATACTCCCATGGCCTCCAGGTAGAGGTGTCAATATCTATCACTGCCCAAATATTGTCACAAAATTTAACTGGTAATTTGAGAGGCATTAAAAGATATGTTCAGGCTATTAGTTCAAATTCATTATGTAATTGTACATATTTTTAACATACTTCATGAGAGATGGTACTTCAAAGTAATGAGACTGATTATCAAATGTTCCTTGGGGAATTAGTCAGATCATATTGTCAGATGTAATTCCCAGTCAGAACTGCAAAGCTTGAGAAAATCAGGATAGGCAACAGTTCTTCTCAAAGTCACACACTACGTTAGCTTACAAAGAGTCACCACTTCTCAAGAACTTGCTCAAGACCATAGAATTATTCAGGGTCAGGACTAAACTCAAGTCTCCCTGAGCGCAAAACCCATACTTTTAAACACCATGCTATAGTGGCAACAATTCAAAACCTGCTGACATTGGAAATGAACCACATGGTTCCAGGCATCTTTATGGCTTATCCATGTCACGTCAAGATCACACTTTCAGAGGCTGTGTTTCTACAACTGTGGTTTTAGATTGAGATCATTTTTTTTCACTGTGCATTTAATGCCATTTTCTAAAATAATCCAATAAAGGAAAACTACATGTATTCATTACATTATTAATAATCAGTCAATGTTTTAGTTGCAGAAGATTAATTACTTAAATCCTACCAGTCATTGTCTAGACTACCTAGCCCCTCTTGATATCCATTTCTTGGAATTTTCCATCTCATGTGACTAATATGTTTTATGATATTCCCTTTAAAAATTACATTCTTCACAGTATCCAAATGCTTCAAAATCACCAGCAGATGTGATTGACTGCCAGATTAAAGTACAATGTTACAAATTTACTTTGTCACATGTTAAAAAAAAGGGACAAAGAAAGAGACTAAGAAACATGGAATGAAGGTTTGAAATTTCCCTTTTTGTTAAGTTTTCTGGAGGTGTTTTTGCTGTTGTTTGTGTATAAATACACATTTTAAACCATTTCAGATTCAAGAACCATTCCTGTGTACATTTCTTTATAGATGGATGAATTTAACAGCAATTCAAGATCTGTGTTATGGTGGATAATTCATTGTAAACTCAACTATCAAGTTAATAAAAAATGCTTATCACTATCACTTGATATGTGTTGAAGTCTCTCTAGCAATATTCCCAGAAATTACCAAAGCAAAGAATTCAAATACATTAAACATCTGCTACAAACATCACATGTGTGCCAGTTCTAAATAGTATTAGATCTAGAAATGAAAAGTAACAATAATATGTCTGTGTTCCACAAAGGAAACTCCAAAGGAATTTGAAGTAAAAGTTGAGTGGGTAGCACAAACATTTGCTGAACTTAAAAAAGAGCCATGAAGATACAAAGGACTTACACTGTAATTTGTAATAAGTTAAAGGGGGAGGGGCTTCCCCAGAGGTGCAGTGGTTAAGAATCTGCCTGACAATGCAGGGGACACAGGTTTGATCCCTGGCCCGGGAAGATCCCACATGCCGCAGCGCAACTAAGCCATGCGCCACAACTACTAAGCCTGCGCTCTACAGCCTGTGAGCCACAACTACTGAAGCCCACACGCCTAGAGCCCCTGTTCCGCAACAAGAGAAGTCATGACAATGAGAAGCCTGTGCACGGTAACTAAGAGTAGCCCCTGCTCGCCGCAACTAGAGAAAGCCCGCACACAGCAACAAAGCCCCAACACAGCCAAAAATAAAAGCAAATAAATAAATTTAAAAAAAAAGTTAAAGGGGGAAAGAAACATATATTCAATTAAATGAGAAAGCCACCAATTGTCAAGACCTGTTTTGTGACCAGACATCTTAAAAATAGCATAAAGAATATATTTCTTACTTGCTGTCAATGAGCACTTCAGATTGCCGATTATTCACTTGATTATCACTCTTGTGGCGAAACTGAAAATCAAAGTGTTTGTGAAAAAACACATTAAATCATACTTTTTCAGCACAAATAGTGACACTGAAAATACTTTGAGTTCATCTGCTTGGACAATATCACCATCAGTCTAAAATGAGCATGACTTATGCTTACCTTGGACCCAGCTCCACATGCTCTAAATCTGAATCAAGACCCTTCCCACTAAACTTCATTCTAGGTGTCACCAATGCAACAAGTCTAGCCACATGCTCTTCCAATTCCCACACATTTATAGTTGCTTTGAAGAAGACAATGTGCCCTTTACTCTGCCACACAGTTCCAGAGAAAACCATACATTAATTTTGATGTCTTTAACAAGGAATGGGGCTTCCATTTCTCTCACATATGTGCTCAATACTTTACTGGAACATCATTCATTCTGTTTTATGGATTTCTTTGAAGTCAAGCAATTACTTGTAACAACATGTATTCTTGTTCTCCAGAAATTCTAATTGTTAACAGTGATCTTATGAAATACTGAGCATTTAAAACAAAAATCAGAATACAATACTGAACCACATTTGGTGTGGATTTATGTTTTTATGCCCAAGTGATCCTATTTCTTATTTTGTATTCCAGTAATGAAAATATCTTATATTGCTTAGAAGAATCCACATATTATGAGCCTTCTACTAAACTCACAAATTAGCAGCCATTCAGATAAGGCTTTCTACGTGAGCTGTCAAGACCAGATAGTAATAGGCTAAAGTAGAGATATGATGTTATTTCAATCAATTAGCTAAATGCACAGATGAACAGGAGATAAGAAATTTTGATTTTATATATTATAATCATCAGGATTATGACTTTTTCCTTTAAAAAAAAACTCATAATATTGTATCAATATCACAATATATGGATTGCTTTCATTAGCCCTTCCCTTTTTCAACGTCCCTCCCAAATTCATCCCAATCTTTCTATTAGACTGTGCTCAGTGCCTACAATTACACTGATTGCCAGGTATAAGTCAATGAATATTACTAGGGAAATAAAGATACTTAGCATTGGTTAACATGAAAAGAGTTTATAGTACTGGTAGAGGAGTAAGTTAAGCTAGCCCATCATTGGCATGCAAACTTCTTTCCACCAACACTGCCATAGACGGGAACATCATTTTGACAGAATATATAATTTGACAGGGGTGGATAGTCTCTGCTCCTCCATACCTACACCCTGTCCTCCTACACTCTGCCCTGTGCCAGGGGAAGCTGACCTATTTAATCCTTGCCCTTTGGCCATTGATCGGGCGTGGCCAATAGGTGGTACTGACAGAAACTCATGGGGCCAGAGGAGAGGAAAATGGGGTATGTATTCCTGGCTTCTTTTGAGCTGAGTCAGCAGTGGCCACTTCCTCTACAGGTAGCCCTCAGCTACAGCTCCAGGTCCAGCAATTGCTTCCTCCTTTTGCTCCTTCAGGTCTAGAAGTAGTATTGCCACCTATGTTGTTGCTACCCTATGTGCTTTTTCTCACAACCCTTTAAGTAGTCCCTTCATTATTAATCTTTCTCCAATCTACCCCCGTTCCAAGGTGACATGTCTTTCCTGCCAAGACCCTGACTAACCGGCCCATACTATCACAAAAGTAAAAGCATATTCAAGCATTAACTGCAGAAGACACAAAAAGAGACTTAGTATTTAGTCACGTCTGTATCTAACCTGAAAATAGTCCCCTAAATTGACTAGCTGGCATCACAGAAAAGGACCAAGCAGTTTACCACCTAAAAGCTGAGGGGCCCACTCTCTGGGCCTCAGGATGCTCAGGCTTTGCCAAGGGGTCTTGGGATTGGCACAGATGGAGTCTGGAAGGACTAGAAACAGTAATCCCACGTATGAGTTCAGAGGAGATATAAATCTGTCAGTCACTGGCAAATAGAGAGCTATTGAGGCTAGGGTACACGCAATCACCTAGGAGAGAATAGAGCTTGTCTGGATTTAGAATGTTTGGTTTGCCCAAGGCTTTGTTTTAAATCTTTGAATTTGAATGACCTTTGGATTATGGAGACTTCAAAACTCTCTGCTGTCTTATACCTTAATTATTTACATTAGTCGCCCGACTTTTGAAGTTATTTGATATTGTAATTTCTGGTATAATGAGCAGAGGATGTGAGAATGCCTAATATCTACCAACTCCAAAAACTTAGACAAAGACTAGAGATATAGGATAAATAATACTTCACTAGGTGGAAGCAGGTTTGCGATCCAATTCTGGTCTTACCACTAATTGGTTGTATGTTCATTAGAAAATCTTTAGTTCCTTACAGGCTTTAGTTTCCTCAAGTATAAAATGAGGGTGTGAGTCTAGTTATTGAAGCCCCCTTGCTATTATCATAAACAGGCTCTGGCTCTATGACATCTATTTTAATCATCAAATAAGTAACCATAGAGTTTCTTATGGTATTTACCAAAAGAGCTTCATTCAAAAATTTCAAATGGATCTCTATTTTCTACTTCTGAGAGGTCACAGTTGAAACTGAGACCTTAGGAATGCTCAAAAGCAAATACTTACATAATCATCTGTGGCATCTTTGACAGCTGTCATAGTTACCACCAGGACCAAAGGTACAATGGTGGTAAACCAGGTCAAGGAGGAAATTTCTGGAATCAGCTGAAACAAATATTTCAAGTAGTTTAGGGCTTTTAAATTTCATAAAGATGGCTTTCAATTTTTGTCAATTTTATGACTTGACAGAAATTAATGAAATGATATTCAGATATTTGTACAAATATGGAACAGCTTTTCAATAATTTGTGTTTGCACTCAGGTATAAGACACATAGAATAGACGTATCATTGAAACAATTTTCAGACTGCCTGACAAAAATTAAATTTTTACAGCAAGTTGAGAAGCTTCTTGAAATCTTTCACAAATGATGATCTTTCTCTAGGATGATAAATGTCACCTATCTTTTCTCAGCTTCTCATTTCAACTTTTCACAGTTTTACCAATTCCCAAAGAGAGAATCTTTTTTTTTTTTTTTGCGGTATGCAGGCCTCTCACTGTTGTGGCCTCTCCCGTTGCAGAGCACAGGCTCCGGATGCGCAGGCTCAGCGGCCATGGCTCACGCCACTCCGCAGCATGTGGGATCTTCCCGGACCGGGGCACGAAGCCGTGTCCCCTGCATCGGCAGGCGGACTCTCAACCACTGCGCCACCAGGGAAGCCCAAGAGAGAATCTTTGAGCACCTACCCTGCACCAGACACTGTGCCAAGTACTTTTAGATATTATGTCATTCGATCCTCAGAGAAGTTTTTTGAGTTAGATTCTGTACCAGAGGTGTTTTGCACAAACCCAGAGTGCTTACATTCCATGTAAATAGCACCCTGAGTGCACAGCATAGAATACACTGTGAATGGCAGCCTGGAGTCAGGAAATGCCACGGCCCTGGGTTTCCATTTTATTTAAAAAAAGTATCTGAGAAGTCAAACAACTAAGCCAAGAACATACACTGCTAAAACTTGAACCTAGGTCTATTTAACTCCAAAGCTTGGACCTGTACCTGTAAAGCCACCCATCTGAGAGAGACACAGTGACAGTTGACATGACTCCCTTACAAAGGTAGTTTTCAAGTGGGGCTCATTTTGGAGCTACGTCGGGGCCATCAGGCGGGGAAGGATGGGTGGAGATGGTCAGTGTGTGGCAATCAGGCCCCATCGAAACAGCACTACAATAAATTTATTGTAGTGCTGTTTTATGTAATTTTATGTAATAACTTCCAAATAAAATTTAAAAAAAAAACAAACCTCAAAAGCCTCTGAAGTACCAACAAAAATATTAGGCTGGGTGGCAGAAAAGCTGGATTCTAGTCTGAGTTCTATCATTAACTCATGGTAAAACCCTTACACCTCACTTAACTTCTCCAAGTCTCATTTATTCACCAATAAAAAAAAAGGAGGTTGTACTGAACCATCCCAAAGATCCCTTCCAGATATAAAACTATCTGAACAAGAGCCTTTGGCCATAAATAAGAAACCCATTAGAGAAATGAGCTCAAAATTCTAGAACAGTGTAAAGGGTTCTATGAGGAAAACAAAATTCATGGGGGAAAAAGAAAGTCTCCTCAAAAATTGTAAGGTATATTTTCACTGTTATTTTTTCTTGTTCAGCATCCAGTTCTTCTCAACTCTACCCTTAATTCTTAAAGAACTACCCCACCCCTCTACTTGTAATTTTGTACATGTAATTTTGGTGGACTGATTCCATCCAGCTGGCTCCTAGGCTTTGGCATGTGATCTAGGTCAAGGCAATTCCTGAGCCACAGTGATTGATTTAGGATAGGAAGGTAACAGCATGGTCCAATTACAACTAATCCCAAGACTTGCTGCAGCAACAGAAAAAGTGATTCATTCTCATTCTCTCTCTCCCTCTCCCTCTTTACTCTTCCCCCTCCCTCTTCCTCTCTCCCCTTCTCCCCCTGTGCCTCTGCCTCCCTTTTACGTGGGAGTTGAAGCTAGGAGAATAAAAGTCTAAAGTTTTCAAGAATCACCAAGTAGAGAGGGCCTGTAAAGTAACCATGGAGGAAATAGAAAAAGAGAAGTTACATCCTGTTAGAATAGTTTGCCCATGAATTGTCATACATAAAATACATTAAGTGAATTTAGATGTCTACCACTTACAACCAAAAGATTCTTAACAGTTATTCTATTGAATAAGTAGTTATTCAATTAAAGAAAAAATAGTACTCAAGGTATAATCCAGATTGTACATATCTAGTCCATCTTCTTATTTTCTATAATTAACACATAGCCCAGTACATGCTGAATCTACCAGTTTGATCTGATTAAATCACTCTAAAGTAAATACTAGGTAAATAACTGGCTAATATGAGCTGTTTATATGTATGTAAATTCTTTGATTTATGCCTTTTCTTCCTAAAATATCAATAAAAGCTGAAATTTCATTTCGGTTCAAATTTTAGTCAAATGGGAAGAAAAAGAAAGGTTTCTAACTACCAAGTAACCATTCAAAACTATCAGAAATAGTCACAGTGAAATAACATATAGCACACATCATTTATTATATATATATATAAAATACATCATTGTTCTTAGATGCAAATGAAATTTGCCAAATTAAGTTCCACAAAGTACTACTCAGCTAGACTCTTTGCTTCAACTCTCTCAATACCCATACTGTGAATGTGAGAGGGAGATAAAGAAAGGAAGGAGGCTATGAACAGTAATTATTAGGCTCTGGTTTGGTTCAAATAAAGTACAAGGCAGCATTTTAAAATGACCTCAGTGTTTAAAATGATGAATGTACTAGTTTTTACCCATTCCTAGCCCTCCCACCGTTGTGAAGAGAAACAGCAATAATAACTAAATAATTAAAAATCTGATAAAGCTGATTTTCTCTAAGCATGAACATTTAGCTAAGTAAAATAACTTATTTTTTCAAGTTATATGAATATTTTAAACAAACAGATGATGAAATACAACCTAAACATTACCTGTAAAATCAGAAGGAAAAGGAAATACACATTTGCCACTCTTTGAAACTGTTCAAATAAATTAATGGGCAAGAAGGTGAGAATGTTGTACTTGCATGTGTGGATACGATTATCCTGAAAAAGAAACAGCATCACATTAGTTTGGGGCGAAGCATTGCTCATTATCAAATAGCTCTAAACTTACAAGACTGAGCATGAGTTATGCCAGAGCAAGAAAGATAAGCCAACTATCTAGGAAATTTCAAACTCTGTGTGGGCCAAGGGTTTCATTTTTCCCAAGATGACATGATCCTGATACTACATGCAATTACTGTTCAATTCCATAAAATCACCCATGACTAAAAAATTTATCGAGTGCAAAAGTCTGCCCCTGACTTTTTTTATTCTTATGTTTCATTCATTTGGCAGCGATTTCTTGAGAACCTACTGTATGCAGACACTGAGCTCATGCTGGGTCTCGTGAGGTAAGAAGGAACTTTAAGGATCACCTGGTTCACCTTCCCAAAGCATGACCCTGTACATAACTCTGACAAGGGTCCCCTAGGTCTGTCTTTGAAAGTTTTCTGATAGGAAACTGATCACCTTGCCAGGCAGCCTATTTCTATTTCAGAATGGGAATTGCTAGAAAGGTCTTTATTATGAGAGACTCAAATCTGCCTCCCTGTAAATTTTGCCATATGCCAAATTCCATCCCTGGGGCCACCTAAATCAAGTCTAAGCTCTTTCCATGTTGACAACCTTCAAATACTTGAAGATGACTCAGAAGACTCCCCTAAATCTTCTCCACTATGATCTAGACAGTCCCAAAACCCTCAGCCATTCTCCATGACTTTTCATGGACATCTTTTCCAGGTCAGCCTCTTCTGCATCTCTCTTAAAACATGGTGTCCAGAACTAAACCTAAACACATACTGCAGATCTGCTTCAACTGATCCGTGTACAAAAGAAATTTTGATGTTCCACATTCTGGATTATTGTACTAATATGCCTTAAAAATTCATTAGCATTTTGTCATTTAATCTCACTGTTTATTCATATTGAGGGTTTTTTTAATTTTAGAATTTTATTTATTTATTTTTATACAGCAGGTTCTTATTAGTTATCCATTTTATACATATTAGTGTATATATGTCAATCCCAATCTCCCAATTCATCACACCACCACACCCCCCTGCCACTTTCTCCCATTGGTGTCCATACGTTTGTTCTCTATATCTGTGTCTCTATTTCTGCCCTTCAAACTGGTTCATCTGTACCATTTTTCTAGGCTCCACATACATACTCATATTGAGTTTTGATGAACTAAAATCTCTAGGTCATTTCTTCATCAATCACTAACAAATCAGGGCTCCCCTTCCTAAACATTCACAGTTGATTTTGTTTCAAATACTGATGATCTTTCATATATTCCTATTATACAAGCCAAATGAAAACAATTAATCTTGAGTGTTGTATCCTAAAGTAGTAAACATTCCTCCCAGCTTTATGTCATCAAAAAATTTCAAACACATGCCTTTTATATAGTCTTCCAAAGCTATATAAAACTAATACATTAAAAAGTTCAGAGCTAAAAACCAAAAAACAATTTTTAAATTAAGGAAATAAAACTATGGCAAGCTACTAGAGACTTCTCCACAGATTAATGTTAATATCTTTTTCAGGTGTTTATATCTACCTAACTATATTCCCACGAGGCTTAACTCTACCTTATTCACAAAGATAGCAGGAGAAATTTGGGGTGACAGATCTTACTGACATTCAGAATCAACATATCCAGAGAATTTCCATCCACTAATATTTCAAAATGGAGGTTAGTCTGTGTGACCTATTTTTTTTTAATTTATTTTTTACTGAAGTATATTCTATTTACAATTTTGTGTTAGTTTCTGGTATACAGCAAAGTGATTCAGATATATATATATATATATTCTTTATATATATATTCTTATATGTATGTTCTTTTTCATATTCTTTTTCATTATAGTTTATTACAGGATATTAAATATAGCTCCCTGTGCTATAGAGTAGGACGTTTCTGTTTATCCATTCTATACACAATAGTTTGCACCTGCTAACCCCAAACTCCCAATCCATTCATCCGCCACCCCCTGTTCCCCTTGGCAACCACAAGTCTGTGCTCTATGTCTGTGAGTCTGCTCCTGTTTCGTAGATAGGGTCATTTGTGTCATATTTTAGATTCCACATATAAGTAATATATGGTATTTGTCTTTCTCTTTCTCACTTACTTCACTTAGTATGATAATCTCTAGGTCCACCCATGTTGCAGCAAATGGTGTTATTTCATTCCTCTGTATGGCTGAGTAGTATTCCATTTTATATATATATATATATATATATATATATATATATATTACCATATCTTCTTTATCCATTCATCTGTCAATGGAGATTTAGGTTGCTTTCATATCTTGGCTATTGTAAATAGTGCTCAATGAACATTGGGGTGCATGTATCTTTTCAAATTAGAGTTTTGTCTGGACATATGCCCAGGAGTGGGACTGCTGGATCATACAGCAACTCTATTTTTAGTTTTTTGAGGAACATCCATTTGTTTATTTGTTTTCCATAGTGGCTGCACCAACTTACGTTTCCACAAACAGTGCAGGAGGGTTCCCTTTTCTCCACAACCTCTCCAGCATTTGTTATTTGTAGACTTTTTAATGATGGCCATTCTGACCAGTGTGAGGTGGTACCTCATTGCAGATCTGATTTACATCTCTCTAATAATTAGCTATGTTGAGCATCTTTTCATGTGCCTATTGGCCATCTGTATGTTGTCTTTGGAGAAATGCCTATTTAGGTCTTCTGCCCATTTTTTGACTGGGTTGTTTTTTGTGGCTGAGCTGTTTGTATATTTTGGAAATTAAGCTCTCTTCAGTCGCATCATTTGCAAATATTTTCTTCCAGTCCGTAGATTGTCATTTCTTTTTGTTTCTGGTTTCCTTTGCTGTGCAAAAGCTTATAAGTTTGATTAGGTCCCATTTGTTTATTTTTGCTTTTATTTCTATTGCCCTAGGAGACTGACTTAAGAAAACACTTGTATGATTTATGTCAGAGAATGTTTTGCCTATGTTCTCCTCTAGGAGTTTTATGATGTCACATCTTCTATTTAAGTCTTTAAGCCATCTTGAGTTAATTTTTGTGTGTGGTGTGAGGGTGTGTTATAACTTCATTGATTTACATGTAGCTGTCCACCTTTCCCAACACCACATGCTGAACAGACTCTTTTCTCCATTGTATATTCACACCTCCTTTGTCAAAGATTGATTGACTATAGGTGTGTGGGTTTATTTATGGGCTCTCTATTTTATTTCATTGATCCATATGTCTGTTTTCGTGCAAATACCATGTGGTTTTGATGACTGTAGTTTTGTACTATTGTCTGAAGTCTGGGAGGGTTATTCCTCCTGCTTTGTTCTTTTGCCTCAGAATTGCTTTGGCAATTCTGGGTCTTTTATGACCCAGAATTGGGTTCCACATAAATTTTAGGATTATTTGTTCTGTGAAAAATCTCATGGGTAATTTGATAGGGATCACATTAAATCTGTAGATTGCTTTGGGTAGTATGGCCATTTTAACAATATTAATTCTTCCAATCCAAGAGCCTGGGATATCTTTCCATTTCTTGAATCATCTTCAATTTCCTTTATCAATGTTTTATAGTTCTCAGCATATGTCTTTCAGCTCCCTGGTGAGGTTTATCCCTAAGTATTTTATTTTATGTGATTTTAAAAAGGACTTTTTTTTTGCATTCCCTTTCTGATATTTCATTGTTAGTGTAAGGAAATGTAACCAATTTCTGTATGTTAATCTTGTATCCTGCTACCTTGCTGAATTTGTTTATCAGTTCTAGTAGTTTTTTGTGTGGAGTCTTTAGGGTTTTCCATATACAGTATCGTGTCATCTGCTTATAATGACAGTTTTACCTCTTCTCTACCAGTTTGAATACCTTTAATTTCTTTTTCTTGTCTGATTGCTGTAGCTAGGACTTCCAATACTATGTTAAGTGAGAGTAGACATCCTTGTCTTGTTCCAGATTTTAGCAGGAAGGCTTTTAGCTTTTCACCATTGAATATTAATTTGGCTGTGAGTTTGTCATAAATAATTTTTATTATGTTGAGATATGTTCCCTCTATACACACTTTGGTAAGAGTTTTTATTGTGAATGGATGTCAAATTTTATCAAATGCTTTTTCTGCATCTATTGAGATGATCATATGGTTTTTGTCTTTCCTTTTGTGGATGTGGTATATCACATTGATTGATTTGCATATGTTGAACCATCCTTGTTACCCTGGGATGAATCCAACTTGATGATGGTGTATGATCTTTTTTATGTGTAGTTGGATTCAGTTTGCTAATATTTTGTTGAGAATTTTTACATCTTTATTCATCAAAGATATTGGTCTGTAATTTTCTTTTTTGGTAGTGTCTTTGTCTAGTTTTGGTATCAGCGTGATGGTGGCTTCATAGAATGACTTTGGGAGTGCTCCCACCTCTTTACTCTTTTGGAAGAGTTTGATAATGATCAATATAATTTCTTCATTGCATGCTTGGTAGAATTCCCCAGTGAAGCCCTCTGGTGCTGAACTTTTGCTTGCCATGAGTTTTTTTTTTTTTTAATTACAGATTCCATTTCACTGCTAGTGATGGGTCTGTTCAAATTATCTATTTCTTCTTGATTCAATTCTGGTGGGCTGTATATTTCTAGAAAGTTGTCCATTTCTTCTAGGGTGTCCAGTTTGTTGGCATATAATTGTTCATAGTATTCTCTTAAAGTTTTTATTTTTTCCTGCAGAATTGGTTTTTATTTCTCCTCTTTCCTTTCTTCTTTTGTTTATTTGGGTCTTCTCTCTTTTCTTCTTGGTGAACTTGGCCAGAAGTTTGTCAATTTTTTACCCCTTTAAAGAACCAGCTCTTTGTTTTATCAATTTTTTTCTACTGTTTTTTTTAATCTCTATTTTATTTATTTCCTCTCTGATCTTTATTATCTCCTTCTTTCTGCTAACTTTAGGTTTTGTTTGTTCTTTTCCTAATTCTTTTAGGTGGTAAGTTAGGTCGTTTATCTCAGACTTTCCTTATTTCTGGAGGAAGGCCTGTATCACTATGAACTTCCCTCTTAGAACTGCTTTTGCTGCACCCCACAGATTTTGTATGGTTGTGCTTTCATTGTCATTTGTCTCAAGGTATTTTTTAAATTCCTCTTTGATTTCATCATTGACTCATTGTGTTTTTTTAGTAGCATGTTGTTGAATCTCCATGTAATCATTTTTTTCTCATTTCTCTTTCTGTGGTTGATTTCTAGTTTTATGCCATTGTGGTCAGGAAACATACTTGAGATAATTTCTCTCCTCCTAAATTTGTTGAGGCTTGTTTTGTGTCCTAGTATGTGGTCAATCCTAGAGAATGTTCCATGTGCACTTGAAAAGAATGTATATTCCATTATTTTTGGAAGTAATATCATGAAAATATCGATTAAGTCTAACTGTTCTATTATATTATTTAGGATCTCTGTTGCCTTATTGACTTTTTGTCTGGAAGATCTGTCCATTGATGTGAGTGGGGTGTTAAAGCCTCCTACTATTATTGCATTCTCATCAATTTCTCCCTTTACACATGTTAGTATTTGTTTTATGTATTTGAGTGCGCCTATATTATGTGCATATATGTTAACACATGTAAATTCTCTTCTTATATTGATCCTTCTACCATTATATAGTGTCCTTCTTTATCTTTCTTTATGGCCTTTGTTTTAAAGTCTATTTTGTCTGATATAAGTATTGCTACCCCTGCTTTCTTGTCATTTCCATTTGCATGAAATACCTTTTTCTGTCCCCTCACTTTCAATCTATGTGTGTTATTTGCCCTAAAATAGGTCTCTTGTAGGCAGCATATTGTAGACTTATGTTTTTTCAATCCAATCTGCCACTCTATATCTTTTGATTGGAGCATTTAGTCCATTGACATTTAAGGTAATTTTTGATAGATATGTATTTATTGCCATTTTAAACCTCGTTTTCCAGTTGGTTTTGTATTTATTCTTGTTCCTTTCTTTTTCTTTTTGTTCTTCCTTTTGTGGTTTGATGGTTTTCTTTTGTATTATGCTTGTGTTCTCTTCTTTTTGGTTTTTGTGAACCTATTGTATGCTTTTGATTTGTGGTTACCTTATTTTTCAAGTATGTTAACCCATTCCAATATCTACTTGCTTTAGACTGGTAGTCATATGCGCTCAAACACATTCTAAAAAAAAAAATCTACATTTTCTTACTCTCCTCCCCACATTTTATTATTTTGATGCCGTTTTTACATCTTCATGTATATCCTTTTGCTCTTCATTGTGGTTATCATCACTTTCACAAAATTTTAAAAAAAATTTTAAAAATCTGTGTACTGGCTTAAGTGATTTACTTTCTGATTGTGATTTTCTCTTTCCTATAGATTCTTGCTTCTTTTCTACCTAGAGAAAACCTTTTAATATTTCTTTTAGGATAGGTTTAGTACTGCTATATTCTTTTTATTTTTTGCGTGTCTGAGAAATTCTTTCTCTCTCCTTCTATTCTAAATGATAATCTTGCTGGGTAGAGTATCCTAGGTTGCAGATATTTCCCTTTCAGGACTTTAAATATATCTTGCTACTCCCTTCTGGCCAGCAACATTTCTGTAGAGAAATCAGCTGCTGGCCTTTTGGGGGTTCCCTTGTAACTAACTCTTTTTCTCTTGCTACCTTTAGAATCTTCCCGTTAATTTTTGCCATTTTAATTATAGTATGTCTTGGTGTGGGTCTGTTTGGTTCATCTTGTTTGGGACTCTCTGTGCTTCTGGTACCTAGATATCTGTTTCCTTCTTTAGGTTTGGGAAGTTTTAAGCCATAATTTCTTCAAATACATTTTTGATCCCCTCTTCTCTTCTTCTCTTCTTACCTATTATGTGTAGATTGGCATGCTTTATATTATCCCATAGGCCGTGTATATTGCTTTCTCTCTTTTTTTCATTTTTCTTTCTGCCTGCTGTTCTGATGGGGTGATTTCCATTAATCCATCTTCCATATCACTTATTCATTCTTCTTCATTATTCAGTTTGCTACTTATTGCCTTTAGCTCAGCTTTCATCTTAGCAAATGAGTTTTCTAATTTTTCTTGGTTCCTCTTTACAGTTTCTAGTTCCTTTTTACAATAATCTGCATTTCTGTCAACAGCCTTTCTTAATTCCTTCAGTATTTTTATTACTTCTTTTTTTAACTTGGAGTCTATTAGACCGGAGAGGTCTGTTTCATTTAATGTTCTTTCAGGAGAATTCTCTTGATCTTTTAATTAGGAATGGTTCCTCTCCTTCGTCATTTTACTTATATTTCTCTTACTCTATGAGTTTAGGAGAAAGTTATCTACTGTGGTCTTGGAGAGATGTTTTTATGTGGGGGCATCCCTGTGGAGCCTTGAATGAGTCTAATATTTTTGGTGTGTGGGCTGCTTTTAGTATGGATGCCTTCTGCGTCTTTCCTCAGTGTGTGCTGGCCATTTTCTCTTCGGTAGAGGGTGTGACTGGTGTGGTGATGAGAGCCTGCAATGGATATCGCGGGCCTCCTCTTTGTTCTGTGACAGTCACAGTCCTGTCAAGGGCAGGGCCTGCTCCCCAGTTATTGGAGTAGAAGCCCCCAGATCCATTTCTGAGCTGTGGTGTGAGGTAGGCAGGACTAGAGCACTCTGCTGGGGGACGAGCCACTGAGTATTCCTCCCCTGGAATTGTCCACCAGTGAGTATGCTCTGTGGTGTCACCTGATACATGTGGTGTGGGCTCACAAAGTACACAGTCCTGCCTCAACTGTGGGAATGCAGGCAGTTGGCCTTGGTGTTCCTCCAGTGTTGTATTCACAAAGCCACCAGCACAGATCCGTAGGTGCAGATCCACTAAAGTCAAGTACCAGGACCTCAGTAGTCATGCACCTGGACCTGCCATGGGAGCTATGGAAGCAGCCCAGACACAGCCCCACCTCCATGTACACACGCCTGCCCGCAAAGCCCACTGCTGCTAATGCCGGACCTGCCCCAGACACGGGAGCACCCGTAGTCCACTAGGATATCCTGCATGCACTGAGTTTACAAAGGCCCCAGTGGTTGTGGTGTAAATCTGTGGATCACACAGCCATGGAGAGAGGGCTCAGATTTCAGCCCTGCTTCCTACATCACGCAGCCCCTGGGGATCAGCTCTGATTTCAGCCCTGCCTCCACCTGTGGGCAATCCACTGGCTCTTGCACTCTCCCAGAGCTCATAGAGGTGGAGCCACACCCGCTGTAAGCACACCAAGAGTGAGACTGCTATGGTGGGGGCCCTGCTCCTCCCTTCATGCCCCCATTAACAATGGCACTTCACTTCTATGGTGGGCCTGGGCTCCTTCCATGTATACTCCCTGATGGCGGCCTGTATCACACTCCAGCCACCTCAGGCTGTCTCTGTGCAGTCAACCCCAATCCTTTCCCTGGGTCTGTCCTTTGAAGCCTGAGTTTAAGCACTCAGACACCGCATGCACCAGCAGACATGCGTCTAGGGCTAGGGACAGAAGGGAGGTGGCACAGACCGTCTATACTGGTCTTTCTCTGTTCTGCCTGCTGCAAACCCACTGCTGCACTCTCCTCTGGGCCTCTGAAGCTCCCCTTCTGTCCCAGCTGATCTCCCCATCAGTGAAGCAACTTTCCAGGGTAAGGGAACCGCTCCTCTTTCACAGCTCGTTCCCAGAGAAACAGGTCCTATCCTGATTCTTTTTTTTTTTTCTTTCATCCTACCAAGTTACATGGCAATCTTTCTTGCAATTCTGGCTGTCTGAGATCTTCTGCCCACATTCAGTAGGTATTCTGTGAGAATGGTTCCACATGTAGATATATTTTTGATACATTTGTGGGAGGAGGTGAGCTCCACCTCCTTCTATTCTGCCATCTTGATTGGAGCCTCCTGCCATGTGACTTGTTTTAAATGAACCTACACTGACTCCTAGCAATCACTACTACCTATTTAAAGAAAATACTGTCATCTGTTAAATCGCCATTTTTAACATCTACCAGGAATCAATGCATCCAGCTCTGTGAAACAAGCTGTGGGAGAGTAGGAGAGGTGTCAAGAGAAAGATTTGCAGCTTAGTTGGTCTGATGCATAGGATTGTGCTGAAAACTGTCTGTGAGCTGATGATGACTATTTTGCAGTGAGTTCTCTACCCAAGCGATGGACTGGGTAGGAAGGCTGTGAGAGCTGTGGTCACAACACATTTTTCTAAAAAAGGGACTTGGAAAAATAATGGGGAAGAGGAAAGCTAAGGAGAAAAAGCAGTTAACCAGAAGGATCACATATTCCTAATTCTATTTTATATTTTCCTTCTAAGTTGAAACTAAAATAGAGGTTAAGCCTGTACCTTGCTAAAAGACAGACAGAACATCTGCTGGGACCATGACATTCAAAACTGTAGCAGGAATTATAAAGAAACTCTCCTACAAAATTGAATTCCACATAGGTAAAGAGTAAATTGTATGGGATAAAGTGATAATGCCAAATGGGGACTGTGACATTTCTGTTTAAACTGAAGTATAGCAATGATGTGTTTGTTCTACGGGCTCTGTTGTGACTTAGTCACAGATGATGTGAACCCTCATAGCTGACTGGGAACAAGGAACGACGGCTCCCCCTCCTGGAGAATCTCTGTACCCTTTTACCTTTCTTTGTTTTTCATTCGAAAGGAATAAAACGTTTCCATTTCCACTGTCCTATCCAAGAATGTGAGCATGAGTAAGACCTTAATATTCAGTCATTTCATTGAGCCAGTCTGTTGGCTTACAGTCAAATTGTATCACAACTCATTCTATAATACAGCACGGAAGATCTTCACCACTATCCTCTTAGCACTACTTTTCCATGAAGGACTACTAGAAATACCACAATTCAGAAGAAAGGAGGAGGAAGTGGAGGAGGAGGAAAGCAAGGAGAAAGGAGAACATCTAGGGAACCTGCAGAGCATCTTTAGCGCTGACATACATCAGGCTGGAAGTCATGGCTTTAGTCTGTTAGCCAGGTGGACCAGTTAACTGACCCCATGATGAGGTAGGTTTAACCACACGGTCACAAGGAATCTTGGACCAAGACAGGCCTCCCATGTGGTGGGAAAGAGCCTTACCCTAAAGGAGCAGCAGGGACCATCTTCTCCCTGTAAGAAGCCCACTTTCAAGAGGAAGAGGGCAGAGCTGAGCTGAAGAGACCCAGATATTCCCCCAAGATTGATGCATCAAGTGAATAATTCCACGTCTCATGGGGCAGAGTGAGAAAACGGGTGGACAGAGAAATGTCACCCCAGCAGAGTCCCCTCCATCCGGAAGGCAACATCAGAATGAGGAAAAAGCATTGCTCCTCTAAAATACATTAATACAAAGACCCTGAGATAAGCAGAAGATGGCACACCTGCAGATCTAAAAGAGGGACTATGAGGCTGGACTACAGAAGTCAGCACAAACTGAAGTTAGAGAGAGAAGTTTCTTGCAATCTATACTAAGGATTTTTGTCTTTATTTTAATGTCTGAAGTAATCCTGATAAAATTCTAATTTTAAACGATTACCCTAGCTATGGGGGCAGCGGGGGAGGGGGAGAACAAAGATGGAGGCGACAAAGAATAGACATGAGAAGACCAATGAGGAGGTCTTTCAGTTAGTACAGATGAGAGATGATGGGTGGCTTAGACCGGGGTGATGGCAGAAGGGGCAGCAATGAATAATAATAATAATAACAACAACAATAATAATAGCTGATATTTATCAAGCTCTTACTGTGTGTACTGTTCTAAGAGCTTTAC